>NC_049223.1:30500838-31752438 GCF_011100685.1 Canis lupus familiaris | reverse complement strand
TTTATTTATTTTATTTATTTTATTTATTTTATTTTATTTATTTTATTTATTTTATTATTTTATTTTGAATTTTTAAAGATTTTATTTATTTATTCATGAGAGACAGAGAGAGAGAGAGGCAGAGACACAGGCAGAGGGAGAAGCAGGCTCCATGCAGGGAGCATGACATGGGACTTGATCCTGGGTCTCCAGGATCACGCCCTGGGCTGAAGGCGGCGCTAAACTGCTGAGCCACCAGGGCTGCCCGTGGGTGAGATTTTAATATCTAAGTGAATCTATGCAGTCATCAGAGAAAAGGAATAAGCTTCACACTCTATCAGGCTAGTCTATCACTAGATTCATGTGTATTCTCATCTTTTACTTTACTACACGAACCATATCATCATCCTGATTATACAGATGGAAAAACTGAGACCTGTAGACGATGAATAAATCTTCTGACAGTAAATATTTAGAAGACTATTAAGCTGCAAGTTCAAGTTCCCATTAAAGTTCAAGGATTCACTCTCAATGCTATATCCCCTTCTGGGGAGTTTTGAGGGCACAAGTCAGACTTTTTCACCCATGACATTAGTTCATCAGTTCCCAAATATTATATAGCGTGTTCAGACACCAAATATTGTTGTCATTCCTCCAAGCTCCACATATTTTTTTTTCATTTACTTAAAACCAACAATTCCTAGAAGAGAAGACAGAAATACAGGTGAGCAGATAAAGAGTCAAAAGAGCTAAAGACATTCCAGAGCGTGTGTCTGCCAACCACTGGGGCTTTCTCCTGCATTGTCAGGAGAAACAAAACCATTTTTCCTGAACATTGTAGTTGTTGGTATGTGTAATGTGGGTTTGAACATTGAAATGTTGATCAAATGTACTGATGATCAGACACTGTGCCGAGAGCTTGCGTGATTTGCTCTGCACAACATCCTCCGATGCTGGTGTGACTATTAAGTCCACTAAGTCCATCTTAAAGATGTGACCCAGAGAAGGTGAGTGACTTGTCCAGGATCACACAGTGGTAAATCCTGGAGCATAGGTGGTGTGGGAGCTCTGCAGCATGAGGCTGGCCTTTATTCTCTTGCTCACACACTAGGCTGTACATGTACCTTCACCACAGTTCAGTTCTGCAAAACCAAACTAGTGAAACCTGCCCACAAAATAATTTGAGGGACGCCTGGGTGGCACAGTGGTTGAGCATCTGCTTTTGGCTCAGGGTGACCCAGGGGTCCTGGGTTCGAGTCCCACATTGGGCTCCCTTCTCCTTCTGCCTGTGTCTCTGCCTTTCTCTTGGTGTCTCTCATGAATAAATAAATAAAATCTTAAAAAAAATAATTTTCAGTACGTTTCTGGCCTTAATGTCTGGTATCTACCTCTTGCTCCCAACGGTTCCCTCTTACCTTGGTTTACCTCGGTCTGCCAAACAAGCAGGTCAACCATAGTAGTTTTTCCTGGAAACACCACTGCGGTAGAAGGGAGGGGGCAGGTAATGGATGGGGGACTGAGGGTGGGGAGGGGGGGTGAGAAGCTGGCACCTCGCTGTGTGAGCAGGCGGTAGCACAGACAGCGTTGTTGGCTGCAGCAGGCACAGCACCTCGGCTACCGCAATGCGCATCTGCACCTTCTGTACAAACGAAGACACAGAGTCACAAGGTAGCAGCTGCTGGGTGGAACTCAAAACCCTGGAGAGGGAGCCCGTTCAAAATGGGAAACCAACTTCCAGGGGATGGTGAGGTATGAAAAGGAGAACTAGTCACAAAAGAAAAAATCTTATACCTGAACTAACTGGTAGCTGCACCTTGGATCAGATGTCAACCAGAACCACACGGGGTGCTGAGAAAAAGACAGTGTCTTTGTTAAATGTCATTTTCCTCAGCAGCAAAAAATCAGAGAGGTGAACGTGAGAGATTAGACCAAGGCATACCTCAATCACTACCTCTTGAAACACTACTTTTCTTATAATTTATTACAGATCCTGTTCTAGACTTGTGTGTGTTTCTTACAGGCATTTACGTGCTTCATTGTACCACCTTGAACAAACAACAAAATACTCCCTATTCTCTATCTAAAGTAAATTTTTTTTTTTCACTTTAGTTGGCCAACACTCACTCTTGGAAGAATCCAAGATTTTGAAAAGAAAAATGCAGGTGGCCTTCGATATTGTACCCATCCATCCAACCAACACTGCGACTGAGCTAATTGTTGCGTGTTTGGTGGTGAACAGAGCCATACTATGTTTTTATTTCCATGAGGCTTAGAGACTAGCAAGAAAGATGTAATTTAATAAGTTAATAAGTAATTTAATATGTTTAATAAGTTTAATAAGTAATTACAACAAACTGTGAAGAGTAACACAACGGGAGCTCATGTGGCACTTGTGGAAGCAAAAAGCAAGGGGCCCATCTGAGTAGAGAAGTCATGAGAGGAACTGGATTCTGAGGACGGGGTATCTGAGCTGAATCTGGATTAATTAACCACTTGGGAGAACAGCCTATGGTGGACTATGAGAACCAAGTGAAGTCCAACATGTGGATTCTTGAGGGATGGAGACAGGAAGCTGAGACATTTACTGGAGCCATGTGCAAACCTTGGCAAGAGTTATGGATTCTGTCCTAAGACAGAGAAGTAGGAAATTAGTATATACATTTAAGCAGAAAGAATATTTCTACCAAATTTCTACCGAAAAGACGATTTGGACAATGATGCAGGGAATGGGTCATGGTAGTTCCCAGAAAAACAGATGGAAGGTTGTGGGATCAGTTCAGAAGACGTGGAGATAGTGAATCAGAGGAGGATAGGGCAGTGAGGATGAGAAGAAAGGGATATGTTTAGTGAGAATTTAATAAAATAATGAATAAATGGGCCTGTCCATTAGTACTTCAATAAATGTTCCCCTCTTCATAAATAGTGTCTCGTACATACAATCAACAATTGCTAATGAATATTGAGCAATGTTTTTGTGCCAAGGATCATGCTGGAATGTCTGCCTCCCTGGCTTCATCTTTGTTACCTCATCAGCTTAGCTAGGATATCTCCAGATATGAGTCTGTTAGGGTCTGATCTATCCTGGGATTCATTGAGCTTCTTGGATTTCTGCAAAAATATCTGTCATCAAATATTTTTTTTTCTGTTGCTTTGTATTTCTCTCCCCCTTCTGGAACTCTGCTCATGCATGCGGGAAGTCTTCTAAATCTCTCTACAGTTTCCTTCCTTCTTCTTCATTTCTGCTCCTGACGCTGGACTATCTCTATTGACTTAGCCTCCAGTTCTGAAGCGCAAATAGGTTCTTGGGCCCCTCTAATTAAATTTTCATTTACGTTACTATACTTTTCAATTCCAGGGTTTTTAATTTGTTCTATTTATAATTTATGTGTCCCTGTCAATGCTCTCTACTCCGTAAGACCTGTCTTATTATATTTTGTTATAATTTGTTAGACATACTTTCCTTTATTTCTTCAAAGATATGTATAATAGTTTATTGAAAGCTTTTGTCTACTGCGTCTATCAGGTGCATAGTCTTCCGGCTGCTTCGCCCGCCTGTGTATGTGGTGCATTTTCCTGTTCTTTGCACATCTTACATGTTTTTTGCTGTTGAAACTTAACTTTCTTGATACTACATTGTAGCAATTCTGGTTTCAGATCCTTCCCCCAGGGTCTTTTGTTGTTGGCAGGCATCCTGTGTGTGTGTGTGTGGTTTTGTTTTGCTTCTGGGTTAATTCTGTAGTTTCTGTATTCCCTTCAGTTCAGTTTGTTGCTGCTGAGTTAACTGTTGGATTTTTTTTTTTTTAACTTGTTTGATTTTTAAGTCTGGCTTATACTAACCTCAGGGTGAGTAAAATTTAGCGGTCTGCCAATGACAGGTTGGAAGATTTGTCTCAAATGCTTTGCCTGTTTGCCTTCCACCCTTGGCCAAGAGGATCTATGTGGGAAGGCATGCCTCCAAACTTTGGAAAGATCACAAGACAGCCTTAGTTTTCTCTCGCGCGCTTGGACAGGGCTTCAAGGTTAGTTAGATAAGCAGTGGGGGTCTCCTCCTGCCCCATGTCTTCCCGGGGCATAGACACAGACTTCCCTGTGCACACAGCCTTCTAGATGTTTTGAGAATATGTCAAAGCTTTTCAAAGCTCCCTGCCGTCATCTAATTCTCCAGAAATTTCTTTTATATTTCTAGCCAGGCTCCTGGTACCCCAACAGAGATCATAGCCATGGGCGGCTGCAAACAGTGCAGATTGCTATTGTTTAGATAGCAAGATAGGGCTCTTCTTATCCACTGGATTTAGCTCTGAATCCAATAAAATAACAAAAATGTACTAATAGATCCAAATCATGGCTAATTATGGATATGAAAAAAAGCAAAAATAAATGGCAGACATCTTTTACTATGGCTCTTCTATATTATGAGACTAATTCACATTACCATAATTTTGGTTGTTCCCTGTTCAGTATGAGTTTATGGGCTCTACATGTTTCCCATATGTTTCATTGTTTCTTATACTTATTGTGCACAATAGAAGATAATTTAGTCTTTTAAAGAAAAGGACAGTTTGTAATTGATTCAAGAATATCTACTGATCACACAAAACAAAATGGGAAAGATTTGGAACTGAATTAAAATGATCACATGTTATTCATTATTTAGACTACTGTGTCCGTGTACACAGAAAGCTAAGGCTTCCATCCATTCTTGCATTTTTATTCATGGGCAATATTTTCATTTTATAGAAATGTGCATTATGGTCGACAATCATAGTATATAACAAATTTCCCAAAAAAAAAAAAAAATTTCCCAATTTATGTAACTCTGACAAATTGCAAAGTAATTGATTATAAACAATCTTCTGATTCATGATTTTGAGGCTACTGGTAGAAAAAGAAAATATCTGAAAACTTTTTTTCAGCATTGGTTACCTCTGAATACCACTCATTTCTAAATAAATTCTTACTTGAAGGTACAGCAAAAAACCATAGTGGTGTATTTTTATTTTTTTTTAGTTCGATAAAATTTCAAAGCCAGACATATATACAGCATTAGATCAGGGTTAACAAATCCAAAATTGTTCTAAATAGGTAACCCCAAATAGTAATGCTTTTATGGTGATTTACAGAACTGAAATCATCATTTCAAAAATTGAAGCTGGTAAAAACGATTTCTTTAATATAATATTCAAGTCTGGTAGTCCAGAAAATTCCAATGAATCTACAAATGGTACAAATCTCAAAATGTTGCACAAAATATTGTGCAAAATGTTGCTCAAAATAGACAAACTTATTGTCAAGGAGATGAGTTATCAGATTAAATCAGAGGCCAGTTTTTCCGATCCCAGCATGATCAGTGGCCGAATAGGGTGTTTTATGCAAAATCATGGATATGGGTTTTCGTGTCTCGCAGTCCTCTTTCCTGGGTACTTTGTGCCTGTCAATCTGGCTCATTTTTCCATTTTTCAAAAGTTTCCTGATACTTTGAAACTTAAGTTGCTGGTTTTTAACGGTGTCATCACTTAACGTAGTCCTTGCACGATTGTGCTCTTAAAATACCTGTCATCACCAAACACCTACAGTTCAAGAACACTTTTTACCCTCCACATGATGGTGTGCGACAGGTCTTGTGCTGTTCGCAAGCTGCGGTGGGCGCCGGGCTGAAGGGAAGGCGAGGTCACTCCGCGCCCCAGCCGAGCAGCAACCTTCCCTGGTCACCGGGCCCGACGCAGGTGGCTCCCTTCAGGATGGCCTCGGCACCAGAGTCTGGAGGTAGAAGCCCCGAGCAACTAAAGGCCAAAGGATACCTTTCACGTCCTTCGCTCTGTTGTTTCTACTCTAATTCAAAGCATACACTTGGCACCGTCAGGAGCGCCCGGATTCTAAAATTGCTCTCATTAACTTTCCATCTCCCCGTTTCACTGTGAACGACTCATTGCACTGCGGGGAGACTTGGGGAGATGTGGGGACACGTGGGGACATGTGGGGAGACTTGGGAAATGTGGGGAGACGTGGGGGCACGTGGGAAGACGTGGGGAGATGTGGGGACACGTGGGGACACGTGGGGAGACAAGCAGTCAAGCTCGCCCCAGCGAGCCTCCTGCAGGTGTGCGTGTTACCTGTGTGGACACAGCCACGTCGGGTCCAGCAGAGCAGCCCTCACCCCCGGGCCCACTTCTCAGCTGTGCTTTCTACCGCCCGGAAGACTCTCTTGAATGTAGCAAAGAAAGTAGACTTGTACCCGAGAAAGAGCATTTCCTTGAAGTTCAAGCCACCCGCGGTGCTCGCCGGTGCGTGTCTGTCCCCCGCGTCGTGCCACAGAAACGGTCGCCTTTATCCCCTGGCGCCCATCAGTGCCTCTAAGCCCCACCTGGAGGCCTCATGTCACACGTGAGCTGAAGCGATCCTAAGGCGAGGCCAGTTTAGCTGCCCACTTGGTCACTGATTTTAAACTGCTCATCCCACTGGAAGAAAGAAGTCGTTTTTCTTTCTGAATAATATTATGATGTCCCGTAATGTTCTTAGAGAAACTTTTAACTTTAGAATCATTTTTCATTTACAGGAATATTGCAGAGGAGTCACAGAAGGCACATATCTAACCCACTGCCACTGTCCTCTGTTAATAATATCGTAGTAGATTAATAGGGGATATTTGTCACAATTAATGAACCAGTATTGATACATGATCATTAACTAAAGTCCATACATTATTCATACTTCCTCTGACTTTCACATAATGTCCCTTCTAGGCTCCACAATCCTATGAGGGACGCCACAGGACGTCGTGCAGGCCCCACTCAGCTCTGACGGTTTCTCAGACCTCCCCTCGGCGGAGGTGGTCTTGACAGCGCTAAGCAGTGGGGAGTATTTTGCAGATTGTACCAAGTTCAGATTTCTCAGATGTTTCTCTCATGAATAGACAGAGATTACGTGCATTTTGGAGGGAGATCACAAAGTTCTATCCTCACCCCACAGGGGAGGGACACGAACTGTCAACGGGACATTTCTGTTGATGCCAAGCGTGAACACCCCGCTGACGTGCTGTGTGCCAAATGTTCCCACTGTAAAGTCATCCTTTGGTGCCATCCTTCAATCCCCTGCTCCTCAGGAGGAAGTTGTTACGTGGAGAGCCTGTGTGTGGATGGGGACTTACCCCACCTCTTAGAGGGTGTGGAGTCAAATAAATGTTAGCAATTCTGCCGCACAGGAGATGTGTCTCTCATTCTCCACACGTTTATTTAATCTTCTCTCGATGTCACTGTGGACTCGTGGATATTTATCTTTTATGTTGCACACTGACTCAGTCCATACTTGGGTGTTTATCTTCTTGCACAGATTCCCCCAGCTTTGACCGCTGAGAACTCCTCAGCTGGCTTCTGTGTTCCTTTGACAAAGCCGATCATTGACTCTGTGTGTGTGTGTGTGTGTGTGTGATATTTTATTTTCTGGCACTTTCAGATGCTCTGGGCTCCTCTTGCACACTTCCTGCCCTCATCCAGAAGCAGGCTCATCTCCAAGGACCCATGTCATGGGGGAATGGTGACAAACCCAGATGTAATGTTGTGCTCGTCACTAGTGGGGAGCCACTGCTGCGAGACCTCTCAGCTGACACAACGAGGACACATGTGTGCACGGTCACCCATGTAAATCCTTCTGGATGTAACTTCTGAATCTGTATTAAGCTACATAGGAGTTCAATCATATGAACTGTGTCCACTTCTGATCCATTACTACACGAATCACTCCAGCCTCCTTCCTTGCTTTTCTTGAACCGTCTCCATCACGGGTGAGCACACTGGCTCCTGCCCTCCGCCATCCACCACCCATTTGTGTAACCATTAGATTCCAGTCTACATGGGTTCCAGGGTTGTTCCGTTTGTACCCCCGTGGGAAATGACTTTATCAACTAGCGTACAGTGTTGTGCACAGTTTCTGTTGTATTTGGTCTTAGATTCCATTCATTTCCAAATGGCTTAAGTCAATATTTTCCGCCATCCTTCTCAGTGAGATTGCTTCACATGACTCTCATAGAGTTGGGTTGATTTGACACAGTCTGTACTCCATCCTGGGATTTCTTGGTCTAAGTGTATCTATACATACTAAATTTGCTCACACTGAGGTCTGCTGTTTGTGCTGTGAAGCTGTGTGGATTTTGACAAGTGCACTGTGGCATCTCCCCCACTTCAGCAGCGCCCACACGATAGCTTCACCCCCTGCTTTACCTGTCCACCCAACCCCCCACTGAGCCCCTGGCAACCAGGATCTCTCCCTATCTCTCAGCTGTGCCTCTCTTAGAACCTCCCATCAAAGGGCTCATGTAGCGCACGGCCTTTTCAGCCGGGCATTTCCCACTGAAGCCCACTCAGCTCTGCATTGCTCAACGCCTCGTTCCGTCTTCTTGCTGTTAATGTTTCCTCTTGTCCTGTAGTTTGGTTCTCCCTTAGCCTATGGAAGGACATCTTCTTCATTACAGTTTCTGGGGATTATCAATAATGATGCTGTAAGCATTTGCGTGCAGGATTTTGCTGGAACACAAGTTTCCAAATCAGGTGGGAATCTCCCAAGAACTTGATCGATGTCCACACGGTGCACACATGGTTCGAGGGAGCTCTGAGAGATCCCACCCAAGCTCCCCAAGTGCCTGTCCCGTCTTTCCTTCTCAGCCTTGTGAAAACAGCCAGTTGATAGTTTTTGTGTTGGCTCTGCTTTTCACCATCCAACTCCTGGGTTGTTGTTTTGTTTTTGTTTTTTTTGTAAGCATCACTCATGTGTTATTAACTTGTTGTGATGCTGTATTTACCGCAGCAATGCTTCCTTTCTCCTTCTGACACCTTGTTTGTGTCTTCCCGCTTTCCCTTCCTGCTGCTATTTTATTTTCTCTAAAGGCAAGTATCTATGAGACTAGTGTTAGTGTTTTTATTTTTGCCTTACAAGTTCAGTTTTTGTTCTCCTCTCCCAGCAGGAGCTATAGTAGAACTGTCTCTGCTCGGCTGTGTTAGTCCCAACCTGTCATCCTTCCTACTTCGGCGGCTGCCCCTGGTCGGGTCAGGAGCTGAAGAAATGAATTCTCTCAGCAGCTGATCAGACTCAGCTACACTGTCGGGTTCTATGTCAATTATGGAAATGGTTGAAATGAGTGGAATAGATAAGCTGCAGGCCGGTCCACATCGGGTAGGGAGGCATCTGAGATGGAACGGGGTTGCTAGTATTTCAGCTGGTTAAACACCCTGCCTGAGCATAAGGAGAGATACACTTAGATTTTATCCTTCTCTTTCCAGAATGCTGTCATTATATATTCACAGAAGTCACACATGAGAGAGTCAATGAAATGTTTTTATAAATGAGAATTGGATTAAAAGAACATGATTATGTACAGAAAGTATGGTGTTCCAATGACAGTATAATTCAGAAAAATCTTCAGGAAGATGCTTATATTAAGGGCTGCCTTTCACTGTGGAAAATGTCTATGTTCCAGGCAATGAGTGCAGGGAAATATGGGCAGATGATAGGTAAGTGGATAGATGATAGATGGTAGGTATGTGGTAGATGGGCGATAGACTGATTATGAGAGGCGTGAACCCGGGTGCCCACAGTCCTTTGTCCCTCCACCGGGAGCAAATTTCACCCATGACCACTTCTGTTGTCCCCAGAACAGTTAAGGTCAAGTGGGCTAACTGTGTGTGGCACAAGGGTGACGCCCGATGTCATTTGGGAGAGTTCATTCCCAGAGTTGAGTGGAAAGGAAGGCCCGTGGGGCAGGGTCATCAGGAGGACCAGAAGGACTCCGAGGGGGGAGCTGTGCCCCATCATGTCACCATCACCTTGAAAGCTTGTTCACAGAATACTGTTAAGATTGGACATTTTTCAGGACGCCTGGGTGGCACCGTGGTTAAGCGTCTGCCTTCTGCTCAGGTCGTGATCCTGGGGTCCCGGGATTGAGTCCCACATCGGGCTCCCCTGCATGGAGCCTGCTTCTCCCTCTGCCTGTGTTTCTGCCTCTCTCTGTGTGTCTCTCGTGAATATATAAATAAAATCTTAAAAAAAAAAAGATTGGACTATATGTTGGCAAATCAATCTCCGATAAAAAAATATACAAAAAAATAAAAATAAATATTTAAAATTTTATTTTATAAATAAATAACTTATGAAAGAAATAAAATAAAATGAAGGAAAGATTGGACATTTTTCAGGTGTGGTTGACATGAGCAGACGCTGGCCTGTGGACCACCCTACTTAGAGGACAGCGCTCCACGTTCCAGGTAAGGAGAGGATGCTCTGTGCATTTGTGATGCTTGCACCAGATAACTTTGGAATCAAGCTGGTGTCAATAAAGTAAACCCTGTTTGGCGCTGAGTAGGACACACCATTAGGGCCACCTCCTGCTCTACGTTATGTGCTAAGATAAGCAATTGTTTTTGCATGTGTCTTGGTTGATCATCTTCAGGAGCAAACTGGCCGGTGTCCCTGCTGCTGCACCCTCCCTGAGAGGCCAGCTGGGGTGCGGTGTTTGGTGACACTCCCACCCTGATGGCAGGTTTGCATTTGCACAAGGAGCCTCCCGAAAGCGGTTTCCTCACCCACCATGGGGGACCCTCCACCAGTGCTGCACGGCCCACGCAGAGGGGTCTCCTGCCCCGGAGCCCGCAAGGAGCGCACAGGCTCGTGGGAGGCCCAAGAACTGATGGAGGAGATGGTTTTGCAACCAGGAGGATCCTCCAATCAGTCCTTGTGATGGTTTGCTCTTCCTGCCCGGGACCCGGCCCTAAGATTGCCTTAAACCCCGAGTACCCGCAGCCTGGTAACGCGCCAGCCGGAAACTCGATGCATTGGGAAAAAAATCTGTTGTCAGTCACCCCCGAGTGGCTTCCGACGACGGTCCTCACACTGACCAGGCTCCGTCCACACCCTCCCTTAAAACCTCGGGATTAAAACATCCGTGCCACAGGAAAGGCCGCCCTGAAATTACAGCAGCATTGAATTCTGCTCGAGCAAACCCTCGCTCTGCCTCTCCCCACCTTTCTGGAAAGCGTATGACTGCTGCCTGACATCACTCTCTTCCTCCTGTCCTGCAAGTCCAGTGATTAGAGGCAATTGTCAGACTTTCTGTCCGATTTGCCAGCAGGTGTGGGAACACATTTAGCAACGGCCCCGAGCGCAAAGCTGTGCCTTGAGCCTCCTCCCGGGAGCCACGACAGGCTGGGGTCTGGACCTCGGAGGAGCACCTGTGTCGCTCCCACCCCACCAGGCCTGCACCGGGTCTGGGGATGCGGCTAGCTGTGGGGGGGGGGGTGGCTAGCTGGGTGTGAGCTCCCCACGCTGCACCCGGGGCCCTGCAGCTGGGTGCCACGGGACCTGGTCGGGGGTCAGGTGGGGAGCAGAAATCAGAGGCCCAGGGGTCTGCAGGCCCGTGCCCAATGCTCCTGCAGCAGGAGCCCCAGTAGAGGAGAAAGTGGGTGACTGGTGGGGGCGGGAGGGGGCAGCGCATCAGGGACGCGTCATCACTTGGGTGCTCCGGGTGCTGTGAGTTTTCCAGGAGTGGAGGTTCGGATTCCTGGGCCACAGACCCACAGCTCAGGCCTTTGGAGGCTCCTCCGTGCACAGGGGACGAGACCTGGCTTCTTCCTGCCTTCCTCCTCTCCACCTGCCCTCCCGTCCTTTCTCTTCTCTCTCACCAGCTGCTGTCTTATCTGCTCCTCTCTGTGCCTGTCTGTCTCTGTTTCTCTGTCTCTGTCTCACAGTCTCTATCTCTCAGTCTCTATCTCTCTTCTTTGTCTCTCCCTTTCTGTCTCTGTCTCCCTGTCTTTCTGTCTCCCTTTCTCTCTGTGTCTCCCTGTCTCTGTCTCTCTATCTCTGTCTCTCTGTCTCTGTCTCTCCCTGTCTCTATTTCTCTATCTCCCTATCTCTCTGTCTCCCTTTCTGTCTCTGTGTCTCCCTATCTCCATCTCTCTATCTCTCCATCTCTCCATCTCCCTTTCATCTCTGTGTCTCCCTTTCTCTGTCTCTCTATATCTCTGTCTCTCTGTCTCTGTCTCTCCCTGTCTCCATTTCTCTATCTCCCTATCTCTCTGTCTCCCTTTCTGTCTCTGTGTCTGCCTGTCTCCATCTCTCTCTCTCTGTCTCTCTATCCCTCCATCTCTGTCTACGTCTGACTGTCTCCCTTTGTGTCTCTGTCTATTCCTGTCTCCATTTCTCTATCTCTGTCTCTCTGTCTCCCTTTCTGTCTCTGTGTCTCTCCGTCTCTCCGTCTCTCAGTCTCTGCTGTCCCCCGCCCGTTGTCTCTCCATCCGTGAGGTCCCCACCCCCCTGACCGTCGGTCACCACGGGAATTGAGCCCAAAGCAGTTCCTGCTCCGTTACTTTTAACATAAAAGCAACCACAGCGCCTGAAGAAGGCAGTGCCCTGGGAAAGCAGGGGCTCTCAGGGAGGCGCCCCGTGTCCTCGCCCATGGGAAAAGCAGCCGTGTGGCCGGTTCGCGACAGTCCCGCCTTTGGATGGAGAGGCTGCGTCCCCAGCCCCGACGGCCGTCGCCTCCCCTGCGGCCTGGGACCAGTGGTGCGGGGAGGTGACCCCGTGGCGGACGCTGGATGCAGGCCCGGGGGGCAGCCCAGGGGAGACTGAGGCCCACGGGAGGGGGGCCGGTGATGCCAGGAAGTTGGGGAGTTGGGCCCAGGACAGAGGGCGCCCGCCGAGCCCACAGTCACCCCAGGCCACACCGTCATTTCTGCAGCACAGGCCGCCGTCAGTTGTGACCCGGCAGCCTATCACCTGCCTGCGGGCTCTGCGGCCACTAGACCCACGTTTCCTTGGCAACCTCCCTCTTCTCGTCCCAGCCATTGTGCCGTATCAGTTAGCGTGCTGTTAAAAGTGTTTTAAGAGAAAATTATAATTTATAACAATTTATCTTGTTTAACAATAGCCTGACCATTACTGTCATTCTGTTTGCAGTGGAAAGGGAGCCGTGTCGCCAAGACGCATGGTAAAGTGGGGACACGACGCCTAAGGGACGTCGGCCGGGCTGAGCCCAGGGACCCGCGGCGACACAGGCAAGCTCGGGGGACCGTCGCAGGTGGCCAGGCGGCCGCGGTGGGTGTGGACGGCTCTGGAGCGCCAGCTCCCTCCCAGGGCCCAGCTGGTGGGGACACAGGAGCGGAGTGACCAGAGGGAGAGCCGGTGGGAAATCTGAATGTCACCGCAGGCCACCAGCTGAAAGAAAGGCACCTGGAAACTGGCTGCCACAAGACCCACCATCCGGGGTCCATCTCCCCCTGCCGGGGCCCTCCCCACGGGCTTGTCCCATGGGCTCCAGGGGACGGAGGGGGCAGCAGGGCAGCTCCAGCCGGTCCCCGACCTACGGGAAGGCTCTCTCGTGGCCCAAAGGGAACAGATGCAGGGCCTTCCAGGCGCTGATGCCAGCCGCGTCGTGTGGCCTCGCAGGGACCCGACCTGAGCCCGGGCTGCTGCTGAAGCATGGGTTCCCAGCACCTGCGCTCCCTGGGTGACACGGCCCCATCCTCCTGGCGGCCACACCGCACGCGTGCCTTGCGGCCAGGACAGCTTGCGGCACGGAGAAGCTGCTCGGTCTCACGTGGCGTTTGTCCTGACCCACAGGTGTGGGGAGCATGGGACACAGAAGACGCGAAGATGACCAAACAGAGAAAAGCTACTCTGAAGGGACACTTGACGAAGCCGAGCTGCATGCAGAAGTGTCCCGACCAAAGGGGCACGTCCATGGGGAAGGCCGGCTCCTCTTGGGGCAGAGCCCGGGCACCTGTGAGTGACCCCTCCGGTGGCTCCAACCATCGCCGGCTTGCATCCGGGCCACCCGGGGCATAGGACTTCGGTCAGGCTTCCCCAGGGCCCCGACCCGCGATGGGCAGCTGCTCTAGTCTTGGTTGGGAAGGGGTGTCCGGGCCAATTATTCTGGTCGATGAGATTACAGTTGTGCAAAGGGGACCAGAATAACAGCTGGCAGGACCAGCCCTGTAGGCTGCCCCCTGACTCCCACGCGTGCAGAAAACCAAACGAGGGCAGACTCACGCGGGGACACGCCTGGCGACACAGGTGACGTCGTCGTGGCCCCTCATGTGCACAACTGGGGGGGCTCCCAGGGACGTCAGAGAGTCAGCGGCGGCCCCCTAACCAGCCTTGTGCAGGCCAGGAGCCCGTCCGAGTCAGCGTCGCTGGTCCCACGACGGCTTTGACCTTGTGGCCTGCCTTTCCTTCCTCATCCCACAAATCGAAAGGGGGGCTAGGCCACCCCTTTTCCGGAAAGAACGAGACCGTCCTCCATTTCTGACGGCATCCCCAAAGATCTCCTGACTTGCCCCCCTCAGCCTCTCCTTGCTCTGGGCCAGAATTTTCCACGGCGTGGTGTGGCCAGTGCAGCTGCGGAGGAAGGGGGTAGGCCTCGGCGTGCGGGTGGATCATCTGCAGGAGCCAGAGAGATCTGGTTCACCCAAACACCTGGGAGCTGGGTCACCTGGCCACCTGGGAGCTGGACCACCGGGCCACCAGGAGCTGGGTCACCGGGCCACCAGTGCAGGTTCTCCGCGTGCATCGGGCAGTGGACCAACGTCGGCAGAAAGGGGGAATCGATGGCTGGCTGGCTCAGGCGCCGTCACTGGAGCACGTTTTACAACATAAGAGTGGTTTTAGACATGTTTCTACAGCATCACATATTCTAACACATACCATATTATGACCTCTCCTTTGTATTAAAAATTAAATTTTTGTGTGTATATTTGTATTTAAATTTATATTTAAATTAAATCAAAAATTCGTGACTCACACAATATATTCGAGGCTTCCATTCTTGGTAGTGGTACTTATCCTAACACATATCATATTATGGATTTCTCCTTTGGGTGAAAAATCGAATTAAATTTTTTGTGTTTAGATTTGTAAATTTGTATTTAAGTTAAAGATTTGTGACTCACACAATATATTTGAGACTTCTGTGTTCAATAGCAGTACGTATCCTAATATATCATATTATGATTTTCCCTTTGTATTAAAAATGAAATTAAATTTTTGTATTCAGATTTGTAGTTAAATTTGTATTTAAATTAAAAATTTGCAATTCACAGAATATATTTCAGACATCCTTTCTTGATAGTACTACCTATTTTTCTCCTATTTTTCTACCTATTTTTGCTGTTGTTGACTCTGCTATAATAAACCCCATTGGGCAACTATATAATGATTTCCTTAAGCAAAATTCTTAAAATCAGGATCACAAGACCAAGTAACTCACAGTTCGATGGTAATCACACGCATGTACATCTGCACATGGAGTTTGCAGGTATCGTTGTTTATCCTTTTACTGGATTCACAGGAAGGTGCAAAACATGTCCAGGGAGGTCCCGTGTGTCTTTCAGGCACCCTCCCGCCAAGGGCCAAGGACGGCATCTGGGATAACTCTACAACTAGGAATCAAAACCAGGAATTGAAATTAGTGTAGCCCACACCACTTATTGAGATTTATTAGTTTTGTAAATATTCATGGTTGCATATGTTTAGTTTTGTGCAATTTTAACACACCTGTAGACTGGCCTTCCCACCCCCACAATGAGGATGCACCGCAAGGCTCTGCCGGTGGCCACATCCTCCTCCACCCCATCACTGACCCTTGGGAACCACTAACATGCTCTCCATCTCTACAGTTTTATTATTTCAAGAGTGTTATATAAAGGACTCCTACGGTACATAACATTTGGAGATTGGCTCTCTTTGCTCAGCAGAATTCCCTTGAAATACATCCAAGGTGTTTGGACCGATGGTTTAACCCTTCATCCACTGAAGGAAATTCCTGTGTGTTTTTTTTTCCAGTTTTTTTCCTATTATGACTAAAGCTTCTATGAATATCCATGAACAGCCATCTGTGTGAGCCTAAGATTTTATTTCTCTGGAATTAGTATGCAAGAGGACGATTGCTGTGTCCTGTGGTGAATGTGTGTTGCATCTCGGAGGAAACTGACAAAATTTTTCACGTGGCTGCACCACTTTACATTCCCACCAGCAATGTGTAAGTGATGCAATTTATTGGCATCATATCCAGCACTTGGTGTTATCACAATTTCTTTATTTTAGTTATTATAATAGGTGTGTAGTCCTGTCTCATTTGGGTTTTAACTTGTTTCCCTCACTGCTAACGAGGCTTAACCTTTTTCCTGTGCTTAGCTGGTCCTCTGTGTGCTGTCTTTGGTCGAATGTCTGCCCACATCTGGTGCCCGTTTCCAAACATACTTTTCTAACTTTTTCATTTCGAGTTTTGAGAGTTCTCCATTGATTGTAGGCACCAGGCCTGGGTGTTTTGCAAATATTTTCTCCCAGTCTATAGCTTGACTTTTTACCCCAGGAAACACAAGATCTTTCTCAGAGCAAAAGTTTTTAACTTTGATGTAGTCCAATTTGTCAATTTTCTCTTCTAGGGATCATGCTTTGGTGTCAAGTGTAAAAACTTCACCACTCAGCCTCGGGCTCCGAATGTTTTCTCCTATATTGGCTTTTTTTTTTTTCCTACAAGTGTTAACAGTTGTATGTATTATGGGTAAGTCCATGATTCATTCCGAGTTGATTTTTGTGCAAAGAGTGAAGTGTATGTCTAACCGCTCCAGCACCGTTTGTCAAAAAAGTTATCTTTCCTCCATTGACTTTCTTTTGCACTGCTGTCAAAAATCAATTGGGCATATTTGCTTGGGTCTGTTTGATGTCTTTTGACCCACATTTATGAATTTCTTCTACAGTTATTTTCCTGTCCAAGCCTTTCCTACCTCAAGTCAATTTTAATAATTAATATTTCCCTAGGAAATGGTTCATTTTATTTAAAAAATTTAAGTATTCTGTATAAGATTAACATATAAGAAAAGACCATCTTTGTAACCTATGTTTATAAGGGTCACACGATGTGTGCAATTTATGTGACCACCACCAGTCAGTAAATGGAGAAGCTCCATCATCCCCCAAATTTCTTCCTCATGCAGATCCTTCGTGGTGAGACCTCTCCTGAAGACTTAACCTCTGGCATCGTCGAGGGTGGTTATACTTCTGCCTTTTCCAAATGCCACATAAGTGGAAACATACATTAGTCAGCCTTTTGAGCCTGGCTTCTTTCACTTGGCATAATTGGTACAGTACTTGGGACCCATCCATGCTGTATTAATAGCTCGTTCTCTGGTATTGCCAAATAAAATCCCACTGTGTATATGGATAGCAGAATTTATGTATCCATCCACCTGCTGAAGGACATTTGGATTATTTCCAGTTTGGGGGAATAATGAATAAAGCTGCTGAAAATTTTTGCATACAGGTTTTTATGTAAACATATTTTTCATTTCTCTTCAGTACACACCGAAGAATGGGATTGCCAGGTCATATAGTGATAATATGCTTAAGTTTATAGATTTCTCAAGGGCTTTCTGCAGGCACTTTGCAAGCATGCATCGCACCAGCACTGGTGAGAGCTCCAACTGGCACTGCACCTCATTAGCATCTTGTCTGTGCTCTAACGTCTGAACACTGTTGTTTCATATATTTTGTCTGGTGTGTTCATGGTAGAAGGTAGGTCTCTGCGAGCCCATCATGGGTAGAAGCAGAAATTTCAGCCACCAGGTTTTAATCTTCATGCTCAGAAGTTGACCTTGCTCCCTGTTTATCATTGTGAGAGGCAATCAGAAGATAAATAGCCTGAATTCCCACCACTCATCCCCTCACCTGCGTATCTGCTTCTGTGTGGTTACCTGCCCTCCCTCCTCTACTATAAACAACTTGCCATCTTTAGACAAGACCATGCCTTTTACCTGTGCACTTGGATTCACTCACTTTTGTCTTCATTACAGAATGGCTCCAGGAATTCACCCCTCTCTCCCATACCTTTGGATTTTCCCCCTCTGATGGGCTCCTTGGATCAACATACAAAGCACATTATAAGCACATTATTATTTTTTTAATCTTAACAAAACAAAAAGCAAATCAACTCTACATCTAGTTTTTTAATGTCGATTATTTCCTATATTTTCTGTTCTTCCTTTAGCACAACTCTTCCTGTTCATTCTCCCTGACTTTGTCTGTTCTCTCTTGAACTAACATCAATCAGATCTTCATCCCAATGCCCCTGGGAGGCCCCGTGAAGCTGCCTAGTGGTCCAGGCAGTGCTACATCTGATGGCTCCTTCTTGGTCATTGTCTTATTTGGCCCAAGAACAGCATCTGACAGAGTTGATCTCTTCTATTCCATCTGTTGGCTCTTGCACATTATGTGCCCTTGGGTTTCTTGCTGATGTAGACACTTAGTCTCCAGTGTATTTTAAAGACCACCTACACAGTGGTGACCCCCAAACTTATACATCAGTGAGAACAGGATTCTTAGACTCAGAACTCTGGAAATCTTCCTGGCCACTCTCTTTCTTTGCACTCCTCAACAAACTGGTCAACTAATACCATTGACCTGGCCATCAGAACATATCCCGGTTTGGGCCACTTTCCATTATTCCCATTGTCTCTATCCCCTTACACACTCCATCCATCTCCCATTGGTATAATTGAAACGGCTGTCTAATTGTCTCCTTACTTCCAAGGTAGACCTCTTTGAATTATTATCAAGGCCAGCGGTGGAATAATTCTTTCGAATGCCTGTTTAGACCATCCTCAGGCCTTCCGTTGCACTCAGAGTAAAAGCCATCATCTATAGATTGGCTCACAAGGCCCTAATCCCCTGGGTACAGGCTCCTTTCTGGAAACTCTGTTGGGTCTCCAATGGCTGTCCCCATTCCTGCCTCTACTCTAACCACACTCATCTCTCTACCCACTAGACCCTCCAGCCATCAGCCACGCTTCTTTCTTCACCAGCCTGAAGCTCCCTTTCTAAAAATCTTTTCCTCAGATCCCCCTTTTCCATCCCTGCCTCCTACTGATCAGATATCACATCCTCAAGGAGGCCTTTCTTAACCAACATATTAAAAATTCCAACTCAGCCATTCTGCTTGTCCCTGTCACATTTTCCTGTTTCTTTATTTTCTGTGGCACATGACACACTCCAATATGTTTACTTTTTTAATATATATGTTATATATATAATTTATAAAATAAATTGTATGTAACATTATATTATATATGGAGGACATATAATTTATGTATATATTTATATATCCATATATTTATATATCCAATTTGATACAATAGAATATAATTCAATGTGCATTATATTATAAATAATATATGTTACATATTCAATATATAATATATATACTTACATATTTAAATTATATGTAATTTGTTTACTATCTCTCTCAGAAAGTCAGAGGAATTGGTTTGTTTTTTTCCTCCCATTCCTGAGTATCCTCTGCCCAGAGCAGTGACAGGTACACAGTAAGGATCAATAAATAATTTCCAATAAATCGATGCATTACGGAGAACACTTGATCCATTTGCTTAATAGTCAAATGTTCTTTCCTCATTTTTGCCTGTCAGCCTGTTATTTTTTTATTTTGTCACCTTTTCTATGGATTCCTTATTATTTCTCTAACCTCTTTGACACACTCATGAGGCCCAGGTGCTAAGGAGCATTGGAAACACAACCACTATGCAGATCATCTTTCCCTGGAAGTCAGAGTGGGAACATGGATATCTTATCCCACTTGCCAGAGATTCCAAATTTCTCTCCATGGAGCATTTTAACTTCCTTCTTTATCACGGGGCAAAAGGCCTGTTTTCTAGTTTCCTTACCCAAAATGGTTAGTGTCATTTGTAATCTTCCCTCATCCATGAGACGTTCATTGGTAGGAATTGGCCTCTGTGATTCTCTATATTGTCTATTGTCTGTTTATTACCAAACTGGGTACTGGAGTTGTTATGTTCTTTATCCCAAGTTCAGTTTCGCAGGGACCCACTACTCAGTTAAATTCTTTCTCTTAGTACTTGGCTCATTTAAAATTTTTATTTTTCAACTGTGAGATGAATCTTCAAACAGATTGCTGTCTGATTCAATTTACTGGAGGAACCATAGAAAAATAACACATTATGCCTCCATGGTTTATGTCTTATTTCATAAACTGTTTTCATGTGTCATTGTAAAATACTGAACCTATTTCTCACATTAGCTGGTAACTATAAATAAACTATGGGAGAGGAAGAGATATTAACTGACAAGCCTAAAAGGAAAATCTTATCTTTGATGTGTTAGCCTTAAGAAGAATAAAGATATTTTAAAATGCTATTAAACACTACAGTTCACACTGAATATGCAGAGAAAACATGAGTGTAAAATTGCCAAGAATGAAAACGATCTATATTGAAATTTGTATAAATTGAACTCATATGTGAATAACTCAGACAGATTCAAACATCAGACTGTTTAGAGTAAAAGGCTGAGAAGGAATCTGGATATTACAATAAAAAATGATTTTGTAACTGTACTGGATTGAAAAGCATCCTTCAAATATTCACTCAGATTCTGTGAATGTGACCTTTCTGGAAATAAGGTCTTTGCAAACGTAATCGATTTAAGATAAATTCATGCTGGATTTAAGTGGATCCTAACCCCATGACTAGTTTCCTTATAAGATGAGATTCAGATAGAGACAGGCACACAGAGAGAAGGTGCAGAGCTTGCAGGGAGCATCTATGAGCCAAAGAGCACCAAGGATGGCAGGTGACCTCCAGAAGCTGGAAGAGGCAGGCCAGGCTTCTCCTCTTTCAGAGGGGGCTCGTCCCACTGACACATTGAATGTAGATTTCTAGCTTTCAGAACTGTGAGAGAATAATTTTTTTTTTTAAAGGCATCCAGTTTGTGCGAACTTGTAACAACCACCACGAAACATTCAGCCACTAACTGTGGTTGCAAGTCACTCTACAATTCATTGGGGAAAATTATAGACTGTAGACACATGTAGGTATGCGGTTACCAGAAGTTTTCTGGGATGTGCTGGAGGAAAGTCTGTGAAGATCTCGGATTCCTGGGCATGTTTCCGAGTCTTGAGCTCACCAGGTTGTGTGGAGTTCTTGTCATTCTCTGCTTTCAAGCAGGACAGGGTAGGGAAGGGGGCACCATCTCCAGTCATGGGGCAAAATGGGGAGAAAACCGGGAGGTGAGCCTTCATCCCGCAGTTCTGACTGCTTACCCGTTAGGTCACTCTCCACACTGCACAATCAGGACGGTCAAGGACTTCTAGAATCTCAGATATGCCATTTCATCCACCCTCCCTGTTCTACTCAAAAGGACTCTTGTTCCTGCAACAGCCCTGTGCTTGTCTCAGAAGCACACGAGCCAGCGGCCAAAGGTAGGGGATTTACACTTTGCTGGGGAGTTTCCCCAGGTTCTCAGGGTGAGGCGAGACTGAGGAGCAAAAAATGAAATGAAAAACATGGAACCTCCTAAATGAGAAGAAACACAAATTCTAGAATGTGGCATTTGGAATGAATTGTGGAGCTGACTATTGAATCAATGAGCATGAAGTGGCTACATGGAGAGGTGGGCCAAGTTAAGAAGGCAAATAGGTAACAGGTGAATTTATTGCCCTGATGCCGGACCTTGTGGCATATCTGTCCCTAAATAAGTGTTGTTTCCCCCTTCAATATTACTGTAAACAATGGCACCTGTTGTAGCATATGTTTTTTTAATGTTTAATATGAAAACTACAAACTATCTTAATTTTTACATGTGTTAAAAAAATTTTTTTTACATGTGTTTCCTTATTGTAGGTAAGCCTGTCTTGCTATCTGGATTTTTTTGTGTGTGTCTATATATGTTCTACCAATTAACTACTTTCACAGTTTTAATCTTGTATTCTTCTACTTTGTTTTGTGTAAAAAGGGAAAAATAAAAGCTGGAATCCACCCCCCCCCAAAAAAAGGTGACAGGTCAGGGGTGAAAGCCAAGGTTGGAGCTAAAACCCTGTGGGGGCACCACACTGGGAGCCATGGGTATATTGCATCAAAAGACTTGGGAGTCCAGCCAGGAAAGAAACACATCTCTCTCCCATGATGGTTGGCTCAACCATCATGTCTCCTGTTGGCTCAGGATTCAGCCTCTCTGTTACAGGAGGAAGGGGACGAACCCAAAATAGCAGACACGGCCACCAGCTGCCATGACTGTACTTATTTACTCCAAGTGCATTGAAATAAAGCTGCATTGGTCCACATTTAGCACCAACTTTCTCCAGGGCACGTGTTGAACCTTAATTATATTTGTAGCCACAGTTCCCAACACAGCGTCTGACAATAATAGCAGAGATAATATTAATAGACTCCTCACCATGAGCCAGACTTCCATGCAGAGTGTGTTATCTATTGCACATTATCTTCCTTGATTCTAATAATATTCTGTAAGTAGGTACTACATTAATTTTTACTGGATAAAAAAAATTAATGTACTCCTCATACAAAAGGTTGCTGTATCTCAGACATCTCTCCTAGTTTACACTCCCCAATGGCTACAAGGCACATGTGGCTATTGAGTGCTTAAATATGGCCAAACCCAAATTAAGATGTGTTGAAAGTGTGTAACATAGCCTGCGTTTCAAAGACTATGAAAAAAAAAAAGATTATATAAACTGCCTGATTATGTTTTTCTATTGATTACACTTGGTACATATTGTGTAAAATAAAATAAATTATTAAAACTACTTGTGTTTATTTTTACCTCCTTAATGTGGCTGCTAGAAACGTTAAAATGAAATACGCAGTTTGCACGTGTACTTTGCATTGTATTTCTGTTGGAAAGAGCTGTTCTAAGTGCTTTGAGTTGAAGTCTAGTGGCAAAAACTGAGTTAGAACATAGATCTCTGGCAGCCCAGGTGGCTCAGTGGTTTAATGCTGCCTTCAGCCCAGGGTGTGATCCTGGGGACCCGGAATGGAGTCCCATGTCGGGCTCCCTGCATGGAGCCTGCTTCTCCCTCGGCCTGTGTCTCTGCCTCTCTTTCTGTGTCTCTCATAAATAAATAAATAAAATCTTAAAAAAAAAAAAAAGAACCTAGATCTCTCACTTAAAAGTTCATGGTTTAACCACCATACTATGTCTAAATCCTTAATAAATGGATGAATAAGAAACAACTTACCATCTTGCGATCCTTGTAGGCATGAGGCACTTTTCTAGTTACTTTATATATCCTGCTCCAAACAACCCTATATGGTAAATGTTATTATACTCATTTGTTAGATGAGGAAAAACAGCTAATTTCAATGTAGCATACTCTTTAACTACAAAGCCACTAAGTAGGTAACCAAAATGCAGATCTAAGACAGCTTCCAAAGTCCACGGCAGTCCACGGCCGTGAGCGTAATTATAGGATCTTGTAGGTATGAACGTTTCTAAAAAACAAAGAGCAAGCATGTTGGAATTTCAGAGGTGAAAACAGATAATGTTTCTGTATATACTCAACGTACCACATGGTAGAGACACTTAATAACTTACCCTATAATGGAGCATGATTAGCACGATAGAGAACCTCTCATCCATGAACTGGTAGATTAAGAGATATTAATAAGGAAATCTTAGTGATGAATAGCAGGATGGAAGCACCTAGCTGATCATCAATCACCAAGCATTCACAACATATGAGACACATCCATCATGCAGCTGCCAGGGAGCTTGCACACAAGCGCACAAACACAGGCAGCCCTCGTACCACAGGGCTCACTTCTCTACCACATGAACCAATTCAGTGGTAACCGGGACAGACAGTGAGGAGAACTCACTACACGATCGCTCACTGATGATATGCCCAGAATCTACAAGGGACTGGGAGTTACCTAGGAAGGATAACAAAGAATTCATTTCATTCATTCCTTTTATTTATCAGAATTGAAAACTCTTCCCAGGAATGTATACTCAAGAATCCAAAACTGGGAGTGGCCTTCCCCACAATACTGTGATACTAGAGGAGCAGAGGCTTGTTGTAAGGTGTATGTCCCCTATCTCATGGACACTGGTTTATTTTTTACATGAGCTCTTTCTGTTTCCCCACAATCTTTGTGTTTGTAGAAGAGAAATATATTCCAGAATAGAAGTGTCTTCTGGAAATACGTTCTCCTTTAATTCACAAGGAATATTTCTGCTATTGTTTTGTTAAAACGTGCGTGTTAATCATTAGCTTAAGAACAAAGAAACCCATTGTTTATGGCTGGATTTTAGCATCTATAAGACCTTTCATGAATGATATTTTCTGTGTGTGTGGGAAAGACACACTATGCTATGACTGTGAATTTAATCTTGAGGGTATGGGGACATCGCGGTAGGAGAATATGAAGACGGGTAGGCTGGGGCACGGCACTTCCTTTCTTGAGAAAGGAGAACTTAAGTCCTTTCCTGCACCAACACAGATCATAAAAATATTTCTAGTGCATTTTAGGATCTTTTTTGAGATCCTCTCTCAAACGAATCCAAAAATGTAACAGAACCAGATGTTGAATAAAGCATAGTTTGTGGTCGGGTGTTAGAATCATGCCTGGATTCTAAATGTGTGCGTTCCAGACCACTTCGATCAATTGAAGCCATAAAAACTACGGCCATTCTATTTGTCCCGGGTTTTGCAACGTCAAGACTTCTTGTTAATTTACCTTCAATATTTCCCCAGCAGGAAACTCACTAACAGAAATCATTTCCGTTCTCCTCTTTCCTTCTGGAAAGCATATGGCCTAATCTATCCTGTGAAAACTCCAATTTATTTTAGCATTCATGAACCTTCATGACTAATTTCCTGAGCCAAACTATAATTACTTTAATTCTACACTGCTGGAGAGAATTTGAAAACAGGACTTCTTTAGAAGAAAATTAACTTATATAATGAGTGAAGAGATAAATCATATTAGCTGTAATTAAAGTATATTAACATTTTGGTTGCATATGAATAAAAATCAGACACAATGAAAGCAGGTTTCTCATAAAGAGTCAATTTATGGAGATTTATGAAGATTTTAGGAACTTGCAAAATTTCATTACTTAACATCTCTATTAAGATCTTTACAAGCATGCATAATGAAAAGCCTAATAAAAGATTTAATAAATGGACTTTTGCTTAAAGTCACACTGATTCAGTACAAGCAAAAGTTTTAAACCCATAATGAAGATTAGAGTGATAATTGTCAATTTAAAAAATGCATATGCTATCTCTGTGGCAAGAAGTGGAATAGAAAGTAGAGAACCACTTTCCATCAGGGTAAGTAATTCGGGTTTGTCCTTGCTTCCTGAGTGTGCCAGCTGCCCCAGCTTCGGTGTCATTTACCTACAAGGTCGGGGAAGATAAACATGAACCTTTCTGTGAAACTGTATTTTCAATTCTTTTCATTTGATTCAATACAAGATCTCTCAGCTCTCTGTGTCTAAAACGATTGTTCAACATAAACAGTAGAATTCCGGGTACCGCGTTATTTATGTTAAATTGGGGGATGGAAAACATTGAATTCTTCTCCAGAAATGCTCCTTTTCAAAACTTACGCAATGGCTCGATGACTTAATTTACAGCATTGCTTCCGAATGGCTCACAGATGGTACCTCAAACTAAGTCACAGAGAAGCTCATTGCCTAAAACGTGCCCAGACAGTGCCAGAGTCTGGGTTGTCTAAACTGGAGGTGAGATTTGCAACCAGCATTCGCCATGGGCTTCCCTAATTTCCAAGAAACCATATGGCTCCCTTGGCGTGGGATTCAGAACCCACCACCCCACTAGCCATGGGTACTTTTATCCTTAACTGCAATTTCCTCATATTTCTCCAGGATTCAAGAATGAATCTTGTTTTCCCCTGTCATTCATACTTTGTCACTGTTTACAACTACTATTTCCTAAAAATTGCCAAATAACAGGCTATTATATAAAGCATGTAAGCTCTACAGTTATGCTCACTCTACCAAAAAAAAATGCATTTGTAGATTATCAAACAAAATAGATACGTATTTTCATAGAAAAATGTCAGACTAAAGTCTGTGGAAATGTATCCCAGTCTCAGCATTCACGCATCAGCAATTTGATGTTGGGGGAAAAAATGTAGTTCACTTACTCATTTGCAGAGCTAAAAATGATGGTGCCTTTGGTAGACAAACTCTCATTTCCATACATGGTGTCTCTCAAACTCCTTGAAAATATTTATTGAGTTGTATTTTTAAAACTCTGAATGGTATTGCTATAGATACCAGGAAATGAAGAAATCAGATAATAGAATTTTTAGCGAACTCAGAGAACAAATGGCAGTGTAAAAGCAGAGAGAAAAAGATAATTGTCAAAGAAAGACCGGAAAAAAAAAACTAATGATCCAAGGTTTTCTGACATATGGTCAGAAAAAAACATCCAACACAATCCTAGTTCAGCAAAACAACTGTAATTCTGAGTAGGCTAAACATTTTAAAAGTTGTATTTTAAATGCGTAATTGAAATGCTCATAAATTAAGGGTAAATGGTAGAAAACCAGAGAGATAAAAAAAAGTAACAGGGTAGGAGGCTCCCTTGGGGGATCCTTGGTGTGTGTGATGTTGTTGCAAGATGCCCCACATTTCCTCAAGGCGAAGCCCGACAGCAGACCGGGGAGCCCAGAGATCTGAGTCCTGAATACACTGCCTACATGTTGTGAGTCGCAATAAATTGTGACTTTATTTTTAAGTGATAATTTATTATTAATTTTAAATGATCCTGGACAGAAGCAAAAACCAACACTTGGGAGAAATATGTCTTTAACTAATGATCATGGTGTTTCCGAAGATAAAGTACAACTGAATATACGTGTAATAAAAATATCCACATACACACACACACACACACACACACTCGGAAAAATAAAGCAGTGGGAGAACTAGAAGAAGCTGTAACCAGAAAAATCAGACACATGAAAAGATAGGGGACTAAGCACAAATGACAAAAGAAAAGATTTGTATGCTCAGCCGTGTTCACATTAGAAAATTTTATTTATCAAAAACATACAGAAAGGGTCATGCATCTTGTCTAATACACAGGGCACTTCCCCTAAGATAAACAATATTTTTCTATATTATTTTCTAAGTGATTTAAAGGCTTATCATTCATATTTAAGTCTCTACTTATCTGGAATTGATTTTTATATAAGGTATGTTGAGACCTAATTTCATCTCTCTTTACACGTGTAAACAAGGTATCCCTTCTGAATGTGATCACTGGAGAGGAGTCCATAAAAATAAATTCACGACAAATCTACTCTGTCTCACCTTATTTCCTATGTATTTAGGATACTTAGGATTCCTATATTTGCAGCACCGAGAGAGAAAATGGAAAAGCCTCCGACAGGCTTGAAAGATAATAGGGAAATCGTGAAGAGATTAGGTTTTCAGTGAGAGCAAAGTAGACTTTTATGGGCCGGAGGCTTCTCAAAAGAGATAGAGTAGACCCCGTCTTGTGATCGGGGTCAGACTTCCTGGGAGAGCAGTGGGTTCCACATAGCAGGAGCCCCGTGGTGCTCAGGCTGATGACCACCACGTGTTGTGCGGCTTGGGGGCTGCACCAGTGATTTATCAATTGTGAGTGAAGTGACTGGGTAAGGGAATGAGCGTGATGTTCTAGCATGTTCTTAAAGAAAGGTCCTCCCAGCTCATGGTGACGGGCTCTGCGAAGGCATCGGGACACTGCCTGCAGCTCCCAAGGGCCGGCACCCCTGGGACTTAGGGGCACCAGCCTCAGCACTTGCACACACCCACCCAGCATCGTGGTCCTGCACCGCAGGGGTCAAGCCCCACCAGCCCTCATCCTGACCCAAACGGGGGGCAGAAAACACATGCAACCCCATGGACTATAACACGGTGCCATTGTCTTCCATCCTCCGCGTTAGCTGTTACTTGTTAGTTGCCCTATTACCTTATTTGACAGGACCTCAAGGCCTTCCCAGACCCCAGGCGAAGGGGGGGACCCCAGCTTTTTCAATCTTACACTTTGGGTGAAGCTCCAAGCGATGGACTCATCAGAACCCTGCTACTCACACTGTCAAGATCATCAGTGCAAATAAAAAACGTTTTTATCTGCTACTTCGTCCTTTTCCGCAGGAGGTTGTTTCGGTAACTCGAATATTTTGTGTAAGTCAGGAATCGCTCCTGCCTCCTGTTTCGAATCCAACAAACGCACCGACTCAAACCGTCCACAGACGTTATTATCCCGATGGACACGTCTCTTGTGTAATATTGCTCACAGATCCTGAATAGCTCAAGGAGCGACCGAAAAATTATTATAATTCGTTTTCTCAGGTCTCTACACTTTGATAATCTATGTTCACATGTTAGTGATTTCAAGAGTATATCTGTAATTATGCCTGCTGCTCGTTATTTTTGGAAAATATGTTCTATTTTTACTTCCTAAGATAGGTTAGCAGGATGGTCATGAGGCCACGATGAACTGGGGAAGTAACCCAGTATTGGGCTTGCAATTTATGTTTTGACAAATCTTCCTAATTACAAGCTTGGAGATGCCCACTCAAGTTACATCTAGACAAGAAAATGCAAAGGTATTTCTTTGTCAGAATGCTTGTGTATTTATTGAGAATGTGGGGAAAACAACCCCTGACACTTTGGGTGAAAATTCTTCTATTTCAGGAGGGTTTACAATGCACTTTTCCTTTGGCAACATATAAAAGACCCTTGTGAAATAGCAGAGTCCAAAACTCTTACCAAGTGGCTTAAAGTTGTGAAATTACTACTTTCTCAGCAAAGTGCTGGATGAGTAACTTTAATTTTCTGAGTCTTTGGCGAGCATGTGACTGCATTAAGTAAATCATCAATCTTCTTACTGATGACTCAGAACAGCACTTACTTACACAGGCACCCGCTAGGGCTCTGCCCTCCACTGCCCCCGGGTAGGCAGGTGCTCACGGACCTCCGCGCCACACCCTCCCCTGGATGCCTTGACTTCACACCTTATTCCTTAAATAAATATTTAACGTCTCAATTTCACCATGAAAAAACAAACTAGAATAAGTTACTCAGATGAGCCACTCCCTTCCCCCGAGACATCGTAGACACTGAAGTGTAGAACGGGATTGTGTGTCCACAATCCCGTGGTCTCCTGAGAGACTTTGACTGTTGGGCAGACTTCATTGGTTAGACCACTCAAACCGCAACAGGTTTCAGAAGGGTTTTAAGACAAGAGGCAGTGGTGCCTTTCGTGACACGGGAGGTGGTTTTCATGGCACGGCCTATTGGGGGCGATGGAGTAACGGGGGCTCTCCGCACCCTACACCCACAGATCTTCAAGGCCCCCCCACCGAGTGCTTGAAATGAAGGACATCTCATTTTCTTCAGATTTCCCAAACCGTAAAACCAAGCAACCCTCGTCATACTTAGCAGGTACATAAAATAGAATTCATTTTTATGGTTGAAGAATTGGTTGTACCCAAGGAAATTGAGCCAAACTGAAATTATGACCCAACATTCAGAGCTGGTCAGAACTCCAAACTGAAATCTGAAGGAAACTTGGATTTCATTACACTGTAAAAGAAACCAATAATTTTCTCCTCTCAAAAAAATAAATAAATAAATAAATAGATGCAGTGTAGATGAGGACTCACCCACGTAATTGCTAAATACATAGAAACAGAGCGAGGATGACTGACTTTTTTCTGGACCAAACCTGAACCAATGCGCTTTTCAATACTCTCTTTGACTCCGTTCTAGATGGTTAATTCCAGCTGTGACGAGAGACACAGATGTTTGTATTTGTTGCTGCTTCTGGTCTGTTTTCCTAGAACTTCTCCTTAAATGGGAAGGCTGAATGAGGAGTCTCAAAGGGAGTTTCAAAGAAAGGGAGTAGAATGACCCACCAGGTGATGAGTGTATTAGAGTAAATACATCAATATAAGCTCATGTTTCGCTTGATGGAGACACAGACCGTCACACGGAGAAATAACAGTTCCAGGCACGTATGTGCACCAGGGTTGGTGGGCTCACGTAGATCTCCTTGGTCTGCCAGCACGGAGGACTAGAAGCAAGGATTTCCCAGCAACGGGAAGCTCACGAGCACGCTAATTTTGTTTCTCATATTGTTCTCCAATCAAAGGGCTCCTTGGGGCAATGGTGAATTCTAGGACCAGAGAAGGAACTAGGAACCACAGGTTCCACAGGAACCTAGATCATGTCACAGCATCAGAAAACAAGAAGTTCTCAAACAACAACAACAACAACAACAACAAAAAAAAGAATGCAAGTCAATGAGACACAAGGGCCAACGGAAGTTCTCAAAGCCCAGGGTTGGAACGATACAAGAACAGAATATAAAAAGTATGGTTGGATTGTACTCAAAGGATGAAATAAGTGTGTGAACGTCCATAGTGATATCAATAAATTCTGGAATGAATACATGAATCGTGAAAAGAAACCTGTCACGCAGAAGAGCTCTGATGAGTTAGTGTTGCTACCTCCCCACTCCTAATGTGTGATGGGCAACCGACTTCCCTCCAACGAGGCCGGGAGGGAAGGACAGGGAAATCCCAGTAAGTCCTAGTGCAGAAACCCGACAAGTAATCAGGATTAACATCTGCTTGCAAAGACGCGCACATAGGACATGTCCCCGATGAGCACCAGTGAAAACGGCACTTTTCTCCATGAGGCGCTTCTCCTAAATGCCCAATGCCAGCCCAACAGTGAGGGACACAGGAGATGAAGCCCCACGGGGGGACATTTGACAAGACACCTGTCGGTCCTCCTCGAGAGCGTTGAGGTTGACAAACACAGGGACAGTCTTGGGAGGTGTCGCAGCCGAGAGGAGCCCGAGGACACGCAAGGACTCCCACGCCACCGAGAGCAGAAAGTCGAGAGCAGGCTGACGCTGAGGATGTCTGAGGACTTGCTGCTGAGGCAGCGCTACTGCTCTGCTCCTTCCAGGCCTCGGGAAGAGCCAGCAACTGTGACAGCGGCCCGGCCCGAGCGGGGTGGCGGGGGGAGCGGCATGCGAGCCCCTGGAACTCGGCACTGTCTGTGCAAATCTGTGGGAAATCTACTATTGTTCTGCACTGGAGAGAACATTCAGGGGCGCCCAGGGGGCTCAGCGGTGGAGACTCTGCCCTCGGCTCAGGCCGTGACCCGGGGCCCCAGGATCGAGTCCTGTGGCGGCAGGCTCCCCGCGTGGAGCCTGCTTCTCCATCGGCCTGGGTCTCTGCCTCCCTCTGTGTCTCAGGAATTTACCAACCAACCAAACAACAAGAGTGCATCCAGAAAGGCGGTGCCTGCGTGGGGGGCTTCGAGAGAAGAGGACGGACAGCAGAGCCCAGGGAAGGGCCGGCAGCTGCGGGTCTGGGCAGGGGGACACCTGCGCAAAGCGAGCCTTGGGGTGGCTTCCCTGGTGTCCACTCTGCCTCTAGCATTGGTGTCGAAACAGGCTCCCGGAGGGCCGCGTCCCCCTGGGAAACTGAGCACACAAGCCATGGGAAACCTGGTCACTCCTCCTAGACATGGGCGAGGAACTTGAGGTGTCATTTCCACGGGCTCGGGTCACATGCTCGCCGCCCAGCAATCGGGGTGTGGGAACGGGACCCTCGGGGCGCCCTGGGGGGCCGCTGGCCTCTGCTCTCCTGACCCGCACCCCATCGCTGCCTCCTGAGCATGGCTGCTTGCCCCCAGGAGAGCCGACTGTGACGTGGGAAGAAGGGCTTACCTGTGCCCCCCGAGTCTCTGTCTGTGTCCTGATCTTCCCAGGCCGTGGCCCCCTGTTGCACACTGAGCCGTCACCACCACACGGTTGGTTGCCACGGCACTGAGTCGGCGGGGCTCACCCTTGAAGGATGGGGGTGCGGAGCCCCTGCTGGTGGCCCTCTCCCGGCTCTCCCCTGTCGGATTATTCTGGGCTTCCGCGCAGCCCGAAAGGCAGGACACATCGATTCCTCCATTATGCCAGGAAACGGTGAGTTCAACAAATTTCTAAACCCTTTCAAGCTCCGAGGTCTGTTGGGAAGTGATAAGACAGGACACCGCGGCAAGACCGTCCTCCACGGGAGGACTTTTGTCCTGGAACGCTTTCCCGGGTGCACGAGGCCCGGGGCCGGCTCACCCGGCAGGTGCCCCCGGCCCCAAGCTCCCTGGCTCCCCACACCCTCTGCGCTGGCAAACGTGGCATCAGGTTGTTTAAAATCGGGTGTTGCGTGTGTCAGATGCTGATGACGTGAACCCCTGCCCTCTCGGCACCTGCAGCAGGAGGTTGCCAGGAAGGAAATGACGGTAGTTTGACTCTAAAGGTGACTTGTGCAGGCCAGTGCCGGGCATCAATCTCATGGATGCACTTTGCAGGGCGGGGACGCCAGCGGCTGGCAGGGGAAGGAGGGAAGACGAATAACGGCAGCTCGGAGAATTATAAATTAAAAGGACAGTGCTGGGTGATCTGAAAGGTCAAAGGAATAAAAAGGAGGTCTTCGGAGAAGAATCAATTTCCGAACCCTGAGTGAGATGCTCTACGGACGGGGGGTGGGAGACAGTCCATCCCTGTTTGGAGGTCCTTTTGACATTTCCCTTAGTTGGAAAAAAAAAGGGTGAATAATCTGTACACGTTTGATTTAGAAGTAGGTGAGAAAAGTACAGCGTACGCCCCTGGACGTTGCAATTAAACAGGCACAGCACTGACCGGGCCGCCACCTATGATGTTGGTTTTTGTTTTGTTTTGTTGTTTTTAACTTCAGGACAAATCTGAAGATCCATGGACCCCTGTGCGCAGCTAGCTCCATTTCCGCGGAGGCCAAAGACATGGAGAACCCTGCAACAGATAGGCGACTGGTCCCGAAATCTTTGAGAGTTTTCACTTGTGCGTAGCCAGTGTGATTTCACAGCTGTCGGTGACAGACAGAGGGAGCGCAGCCCGTCTAGATGCAGGGCTCGGGATCGAGGCCATCACTGGGTTGGGGTTGCTGGGCCCCAAGCCCGGTATCTCCGTACCTGACCGTTCCTCTCGCTCTGCACACTCTAAGCCCCACTTCTATTTTCTGGTGACACAATCAGGAGCGTCAGGTTGCCTTGTGGGGATGCCCTCCATGCGAGGGTCAGCGCGGGGCAGAGGGGCTCCTCGCCGCCTGCGCTCGTTCACGGAGCCCCTCCGCACGTCTTCTCAGGTTCTGGGTGGGACCCGACGGCCGCTCTGATGCTTTTACCACAGATAAATAAAAAAAAATGATCTGATCATCAAAGAACCAGGTTTCCAGAGCTGGTCATCTTAGGGCTAAGAATCAAACCCAGGCTTTCTGGAATTCACGCCCTCGGGAGGACGCCGAGCATGCCCGCACCTGGTCCCTGCGCTCTCCGGAGTCAGGGAAGGAGATTTACTTCGAGGCCAACAAAATCAGAAAGCCCTATTACACTTTAGATATAATGGTTACAATTTATTTATTTATTTATTTATTTATTTATTTATTTATTTATTATTTTATTTATTTAAAATTTTATCTATTTATTCATGAGAGACACAGAGAGAGGCAGAGACACAGGCAGAGGGAGAAGCAGGCTCTACACAGGGAGCCGGATGTGGGACTCGATCCCGGGACCCCAGGACCACACCCTGGGCTGAAGGCAGGCGCTAAACCACTGAGCCACCAGGGCTGCCCCACAATTTAATTAACTATATCATTCAATTATTTGTGCCAAATGGGAGCTTTGCTTTCAATAGTTTCTTTTCTTTAAAGGGACAGAAGGAGAAGGAGGAGTAGACCCCTCCACTGGGCAGGGAGCCCGAGGCGGGACTCGATCCCAGGACCCCAAGATCATGACCTGAGCCGAAGGCAGACGCTTAACTAACTGAGATAACTGAGCCACCCAGGTGTCCCTCAATAGTTTCGTTTTTTAATTTTTGATGCCAGACAGCCTGTCTAGAATCGATGGGATTCCTTATTCTGTGCCATTAACTACATGTAAAAAATAAATCCAAGTTCATAGCAGGTGCCTCTGAGGAGTGCTGTGGAGGTTTTGTGAATTCCAACGCAGACATTTCCTATTGTTTTCCATTTGGATTTGGGAGACAATGTCTCTTCTCGGGATGCATTAGACCATAGAGATTCCAGGAAACTCAATTTTTTTTCTGCAAAGCGGGCCAAGAAAGGTGTAACAGAGCTGTGTTCAGTATCCTTGCCTTCCCCGAAATCACTTATAAATAACAATATCTCTATAATGTTACATAATGTTACATATTATCCTGACCTTCATAATGGAAAGTGTGTAAAAATCCTTGGGAGTGGAACTTGGTACACGTATTGCTTACTCACCTGAGGCCTGTCCGTCTCGGACTCGTCCACAGCAGCAGGGACGTGAGGCGAGGCCTCCAGCCCCAGAGGTTAGACTGCTTCTGAGCTCACTTCTGCTGGAGGCGCATCCGAGGGAGCAGCACAGTCAGGAAAGGCAGCCAACAGCCGGCGGGGGGGGGGGGGGGGGGGGGGGCGATGTCGCATACAGTTAAAAACATGTTTCTTCTTTATAATAGTATAAGCAAATGGGTGCAGTCAGAGAATGACCCCCAACACAGACACAACCCCCACCCCCCACACACACACTGGATCTATGTAATCTGGCCAAACATGCAAGGCTCTAGGGCACGATCAGAATTCTGAGCCCCAAAGTCAAGGCTTTGGGGAGATGATGCTCATTTCCAGGAAATAAAATATCCACTTACTTCAATTAATGAAAATCACTCTCTTCCTCCAAAAATATAGGAAATGCAATCAGAGTACAATAGCCCCACTCTTCCTGCAGCCCTTCGAGAGATTACTGATTATCAGAAATAATTCTAAGAAGTCCCTGAAGATGAAGAACATGTCACAAATGAAGAACAGTTTGCTTCCTGCCAATTGTGCCCTTGTTAGTATTCACAGCCTGGCAGTTGGACCATTAAGTCAGTTTCTATAAAAACAAAAACAAAAACCTTTTATTTTATATAATATTATATTTATATTTTTTATGCGACGTCGATTTTCTATCACCTCCTACGTAATGAGACTAATTCCCCAGAGCCCAGCTCACTTCTCTTACGTGTTAGTTGTTCAAATGGTTGTGTCTTCTGTGAAGCCATGAGCTGCACATGCATTTTGTTCACGTTGCCCATTAATTCCCAGGAGTCTCTCCAATGGCCATTAATAAATGATAAAGTGATAATAAAAAGAAACAGAGAGCGACCTGTGGCTGAGCACTTCTGCATGGTAGACATATGACTACATCACTGTTAACTGGCCAATTATTCTGAGAGAGAGAAACTGTGATGTGCATTTTACAAATAAGAAGTCTACACAAGTGGTGGGCAGCCCCGGTGGCTCAGTGGTTTGGCTCCTGTCCTTCAGCCCAGGGTGTGATCCTGGAGACCTGGGATCAAGTCCCACATCGGGCTCCCTGCATGGAGCCTGCTTCTCCCTCTGCCTGTGTCTAAGCCTCTCTCTCTGTGTCTCTCATAAATAAATAAATAAATAAATAAATAAATAAAGAAATAAGTAAAATCTTAAAAAAAAAAAAAAGAAGTCTAAGCATCAGAGGGTAGAAGCCACTTGGAAGCCACTTGCCTGGTTGGACACAATCCAAGGAGCACAACGAAGCCCAGGGCGGGTGGGGAGGGGGTCTCTGCGGCACCATGATGCCCATGCCGAATGGACAACCATGACCTTGCCTCATAATGGCCAACTTCAAATACTTGTTGTAATTGCAACTTCTGCGTTCCACTAACGTCAACAAGAATAAAAGAGTAAGACGCACATGGGAGGAGCTTCAGAGGTGGTCCTCGCCCAGAGATCCTGCTGCAGCGGAGTCAGCAGGGCTTTGAACACAACACACACACACACACACACACTCTCCAAAGAAGAGCTAAAATATCTATTTGCCCAGAATATCTGTGTAGGCAATCTAAAAAATAAACACATTTTAATTTTTCCACGAAGTCATCGGTGTGAAGAACATATTAGGTCACTCAATAGGAAAAAAAAAGCGTCTCTACTGAAAATGGCCGAGTTTATAACATAAACATAAAGCCATACTTTATTTTAGGCAAAGTGCGTATTTCGAGTGTAGGTGAAGCCGGAGTCCTCAAGGGAGGTTTGCAGAAGACGCTGTGCTCGAGTGGCCGAGGCAAATCCCTTCAAGAAAGGCAGCTCAGGAAAAATGTGAACCATCCCCGCGGAGAAAGCAGGCAGGCTCCTGCTGGGCTTTAGCAGGAGGGTCACAAAATACAGGCACGACTCTCCAGGGGCCTCTTGACAGAAGTGCCATGGAGGTGGCCGGTGAGGGCGTCCACGAGCAGGGACCATCCCGTTGCAGCAGCTCCCGTAGCCCAGGGAAGAGCGGTTTGAACAAAGTGAGTCACGGGACGTGGTTCGTGGGTGCATCCTGCCCGAGTGGATCGAAGCAAACCTCTCACGCGGGTTTCAAGGATCCCGCACGCCGGGAAGTACCAGGTCCTGAGTGCCCCAGAGTCCAGGGGACATGAAACTGAGATCCCGGGTCATCGGCACCTGTCAGGATGCCGGTGCCTCTCTGGTGTCTGCGTATCCGTGTACTATTGATCTTAATAGAAAGGATCCAGCTGTCGTCACCTCTGAAATGGGGCAAAGTGCACACAAAGGGGAAACAAGGGGGCATTTCGAGATGTGGCAAGGTCAGTTCCCTCCTGCCCTTCCGTTCCTGCTGGAGCGCACCCGTTCTGCAAAGAGCGAGCAAGAAATAGAGGCCACGTCACTGGAATTATTTTCCTTTTCTTTACAGAAGAAGGGCAAAAACCACTAGAGCTTAAAAAAAAATCTACTCCAACATGCCTTGCTGGATGAAGATGATGATGATGACGATGATGATGATGGCTCCAGCCTTTCCTGTCTTAGCAGGTAACCATTCCCCTCTGAATATAACACTGAAAAGTTTTGCAATAAAATTCAAATCAGGGATAGAATTAAAATCAATGACCGTAAAGGGGGGAGAGGGCCTCAATGTGCAGCTTGTAATTCTTGAATCCTCCAAAGAATACTTGACACCTGGAACCAACACGTCCAATCACAGGGACCGGAGTCGCTGTCCCCGCGTGGAATCGGCGGATCCGAGGTGGGAAACGCAGTCCCCGCCGTCAGCACAATCCAGCTCCCGGTGCTGTGGTTCCGGGCCCAGCCTGGGGGCAGGGCTGAGCTGTGACAATACGAGCACGTTCTCAGGCAACGCTGGCCCGGTCAGGTCACCCCCGTTTTGCACATTGTCATGGAGCGTCCTCTGCGCCCATGGGAGGCAGGCTTTGGACCAGATGCTCTCAGTTCCTCCGCCTTCGTGCTTTCCATTGCTAGCATCATTTGTTTTGTTTTGCTTTTCAAATATGTGCAGTTGCTTGGGTTTCCAAAATTGAGTCTGGTGCTCCCACCACCCTGACCCCTTGCATGGTGCAGATAGGCCGTCCTGTTAGCCGGGCGCTAACATTCAGCGCTACGCCTTGAAAGAAATAGCTCTAAAATAGCTTTGATTTAATTGTATTTCACCGTGGGTGCTATTCTCTGAATTTCTACATGTTTCCTGGCTTTCCTCCTCTTCGCGTGCGTGCGGAGCCTTTGAAAACACGCGGATCACGGGTCCCGAGGTCCAACCGGCAGCCGGCTCAAGCACCAAGGAGCTTCAGAATCTTGCTTACCTGATACAGCCAGTGAGTCAAGAACCTATATTTTCAGGTGCTTTAAAAGAAGAAGAAGAAAGAAGAAGAAGAAGGAGAAGGAGAAGGAGAAGGAGAAGGAGAAGGAGAAGGAGAAGGAGGAGAAGGAGAAGAAGAAGAAGAAGAAGAAGAAGAAGAAGAAGAAGAAGAAGAAGAAGAAGAAGAAGAAGAAGAAGAAGACAGGGAAGAAGAAAAACAGCCCGAGAAAATCATGCAATCAGTGAAATGGGTAAGACTCATTTTTACTCCATTATTTAGTTTCTTCTCTGAAAAAAGAAAACTAGGTCAGCAAAAATGTGAAAGTGTTGTATAATAATCACTACAAATCACTTAGAGTTCTGGTTCAAGGGGTTTTAACCTGGTAATAAATTATCCTTCTGAGATGAGACTCGGAGTTAATTATGTCCATTACTCTAATTTTATTTAATATCTGGAGGGGAAATAAAGAGAAATAAGGACAGGAGATCACAAATAACTCAGCCCCGAAAGCCCTCTGTATTTTCCCCTTTAGTGTATTGGAGAACATTCTGAGTGTTCCACGCTGTCGTCGGCAGTCGGGCCTTTCATTTTATGCTGAACAAAGAACCAAAAAATGAACTGGCAGGGGGGCGGAGAACTAATTTTTCTATTTGCAGGCGTCTGTGGAAACTACCTCTTTGTCACCGCGGCTCCACCCAGGTTATTAGTAGAGGGAGCGAGCCAGGCACTGAATATTCAGGCCGCCGGGGGTGCCCGCTGCCTCGGGACTGGGGCTCAGAAGCAGTCAAAGCCTAATTAACCAGAAACCACATAATCAATCAGGATCCTCCCTGGAGGAATAGGTGAGTCACAAAAATCACGAGGAAGCTAGATCAGGAATTCAGACCAAAAAAATTGCTCATATCCTGCGCCTGAAAACCAAGCCCAGCACCTATGCTTCCTCTGTGTAATGACACGGGGTTTCTTAATAATTACCCCGACAGATCTCAAGAACTCGGGTCATTAAAAAGATTCAATTACGGTTATTAGTCTGTACTTGGTTGAGATGGAAATGGAACTCGACTCTTTTAGAGTGATTTCTAACCACTCAGGCTTAAAAAAAAAGGGGGGGGGGTTCTCTGATAGAAGGTCTCCTTGCACACCAAGAATGCACGAGCGTGTGCACGGCTCCTCAGCTTTGGGCTCATATGGGTCCTTCTTGCGCGTGCTCCTCTGCGGTACAGACTTAAGGCAAATGCAGCTGGAAATTCTCCTAAGGTGCATTTTAAAGGATATTTCTTTTGGAAAGTGGTTAACATTTATGTCCTCCAAACTTAATCTCTCTCTCTTCTTCTTCTTCTTCTTTTTTTTTTTTTTTTTTTTTTTGCGTCCTTAATTTTTGGAGGATTAGGCTACATCGTCTCTTGTATGCCGCTACCAAGTAGAAGATAAACCTTTAATGCCTTCATATAAAACTTGAAGATCCGATGCCCATGACAAGCAGGCAGGCGCTCCGTGTACCAGCTGCGCCGTGTTTCAAGAGCCCGGGGTGTTTCCGGGAGGACAGACACCGGCTAATCTGGGCCGCGGCTGTCTGCGTGGAGCACCGCTAGAAAACGGGACGTCTAGTTCAAGGGGCTGCCGAGTGGTCTTGACTGGGTGAGCTGCACACCTGACAGCCCTGACGGTCTGCTCGGGGAGCTGCCCCCGACGTGCTAAGGGAAACCTCCCGTTCTTGCCTGGTGGCACATCCCGCAATAACACAGGACGCAGGGGGCAGGGCTGACGGGGCAGGCTCTCTAGGAGGCTCTGCGTGGTGGGGGTGAGGGGGGCAGCCCGGGGAGGGCCCCCCACCCCCGGTCCTTGGGGAGCGGGCGCCCTGAGCAGGCCAGGCCCCTGAAGGTCACTGCCTGCAGGCCTCGGCTCCTCCCGGGGATGCAGCCCCCGCGTGTCCACCGCAGCCCACGTCCCCAGGCAAACACCATCCATGTGGCTAGAAACGCTCTCGGGTGTGGATTCACGGGCAGGGCAACACGGCAAGGTCACAACACGGGGCACCCAGAGTGCTCGCTACCCTGCCCTCCCTCTGCTCAGAAACACTCCTACCTCAGGGTAGGTTCATGCGAGGCTGGCCTCGATTGTTTGCAGGGATCACTAGTCATGGTTTCAAAAAAAAGAAAGAAAGAAGAAAGAAGAAAGAAAGAAAGAAAGAGAAAAAAGAAAAAGACAAAATAAAAGACAAAAAACCAAACCAAAACAAAACAAAAGACCAGACAAAAAGACTTTCAGCGGGGGACACTCCAATGCCGTGGCTGCGCTCGGTTTGGGACAACAGGACGGCCACCCCCTGGCCCTCTGCTGCTGAGGCTGGATGGTCCCGTCCACCTGTGGTTCTGCACTCAGTGTGCTTCCCCTTGGGATGGCTCAGCACATCTGCCCACGAGTATCCGAGCTCCTGCCCCAAAGGCCTCGCTCCAGAAACGAGGGGCCTATGTCATGACACATCGCCTCAGGGTCTCTAGGATGGCGGACAGCCCCTCCATCTGATGGGACACCTGCCGCACCGGGCGACACAGGCCCTTCTGAGTGGGGCTGGGAGGTCTGCTGAGCAGGCTCACGCTGCCCTGAGTCCCGTGGCCACGGGGAGGGATGTGCCTGCACCCTGGGCCCCGGTCCCGGCACCCTGGTGGGTCCGTAGGGTGGCGGGAACACACCCCAGAGCCCGGGCCTCACACAACAGACTCTTACTCCTCGGGGCTCTGCAGGCGGGAAGTCCCGGATCAGGGTCCCCACACGGTCAGGCTCCGGAGACGCCTCTCTCGGCACATGCCATCTTCCCTCTGTGCACGCACTCAGAGAGGGAGGCCTCAGCTGTGCCGTCTTCTTCTGGAAAGAACAACAGGCCTGTAGGATTAGGCCCTGCCCTCAAGACCCCACTGAGCCTTAACCATCGCCCTCACCCATTGACCCTGTCTCCAACACAGCCCCAGTGGGATTCAGGCTTCAGCATAAGACTTTGGGAGTGGTTGGACACAATTTGTTCAGAACAGAAGGGATGGAATCAGATTTGAATGTTAGCAAGATTTTTCTAGAAAGAGAATGCATGACAAAGGAGCAATCAGTCTAGAAGTGAAGGAAGAGAGTGAGGAGCTACTGACTGATTCTTCACAAAGTGCGCTGGAGCTGTTGTCGGTGGCTGTTGTTGGGGATGGGGGACAGGCTGTGTGTGCAGGGGCAGTGTTGAGGCAGTGGTCCAGAGGGTGGAAACACGGCTTAAAGGAACCAGACAGCTGGGACACCTGGGGGGCTCAGTGGTTGAGCATCTGCCTTTGGCTCAGGGTGTGACCCAGGGTCCTGGAATCGAGTCCCACATCAGGCTCCCCGGGGGGAGCCTGCTTCTCTCTCTTCCTGTGTCTCTGCCTCTCTCTATGTCATGAATAAATAAATAAAATCTTAAAAAAAATAAACTAAATAAAATCTTAAAAAAAAAAAGAACCAGGCAGCTGCTTCTGTCACAGGACCATTAGTGATGTGTCAGGATCTATCAGCGGCTGCAAAGTGGCCAGGAGCCCACAGTCCGAGGGAGGGTGGCCAGCAAGCCCCCAGAGTGGGTGCTAAGGTTAAGGCTATTTCTACAGACACCGTGATAAAAATGGACTTACCTTGGGTCTTGGAGATGCCAGAGGCACAGCACAGCCACTGCTGTTCCCCAGCCCCCAAAAATCATGACATTTCAAACAGAGGAGCCCCAAGTAGAGTTATAGCACCACCAGTGAGGGATAAGGTGGATGGCCATTTAGACTCACGCTTGCTTCAACCTGCAAGCTTAACGTTCCAATCAGAATGCCACAGAAGCAAACTTTTGAATATACTACATTTTGTTGTTTTGTCAGCCCAGTGACTCCTACTATTCAGGAAGGGCTAAAAGAAAAGGAACATTCTACCATGTAAAATTCAAAGAAATGAATTAATCTATGAGGAAATTCATGAAAGCCCACAATGACAGAGATGCCCTATTAATTTTGAGATCCAGTGAAAGGCCAGAGGAGAATTGTATATATATTTAGTATCATTCATGTTCTATCTATCTACCTATCATCTACCTATCATCTATCTGTCTATCTATCTATCTATCATCTATCTATCTATCTATCTATCTATCTTTTAATCATCTATCCACCCATTCATCTTATCTATCTATCCTATCTATCCATCTACCTTATAGATCTATCTATCCATCCACCTACTCTATCTATCTATCTATCTATCTATCTATCTATCTATCTATCATCTATCTATCTATCCATCCACCTTATTTATCTATCCATCCATTCACCCTATCTATCTATCCATCCATCCACCTATCTATCACAAGTGTCATCTATCACATAACAGATCTAACTTAGAAAAGCAAGTCTTGAGTCAGACTATGATGTTTGTTCTGAGATGCTTCTGTTATGGGGGCACTGGATGCAGAGAATGCATTGGAGAAACAAGAAGCCAAGGGAGATCCTACAGAAACTCAGTCCTACAGAAATGAGAGGACTATTTTCAAGTGTTTTCTTTAGTTTTCAAATTTTATAGGGTGAAAAAGCAGAAGAGTTTAAGAACAAGTATGAAAGACAGAAATTCAGGCAAAAAAGCTTTTTTTTAAATATTTTTGTATTTCGGTATCCTTTTAGTATGTCAGTATCTTATTATATTATTATATTATATTATATATAATGTATATAATATTATATATTATATTATTATAAATACTTTACTATTGTGGGTCACCCATGAGCTTTGGGCATACATCATAAAGAGTGGACAACAATTTGAAATGAAAATCAAATCATTTTAAATCCATGGTCAATATCATCAGATTGATTTTTAGATATTATTAAAACAGTTGCAATAACAAAGCCGAAGGTCTCTGAGGCAGCCTATAACATCTATCAAATATCTTCTATCTTTGTAAGTCCTCATTCAGTAGCCTTTTAAGTCTATTGATCTGAAGTATTTTATCAATAATGCTACTAACATCACCAGTAATAATTGCCATTGATCAGGTAATAACATTTGCTGGGTAAGTGCTAAAATAATTTCTTTTTATTACCTCTAGTCCACACAAAAATTTTCAAGATGAAAATTATCTTTCATATTTTATTTTAAGAGATTAGGGCGCAGATAATTATGTAATGTGGCTGTGTGCACAGTAAGTATTGGATTCGTAGTTTTGCACACAGGTTAACCTACTTGGCAAGTAATGTATTTATTTTCCTTATTCCGGAGCTTTTTTGCAAAGACAGTTTGTTATCTGATTTTTGGAAAGGAAATATCTGACAAAGATTTTGGAAAGGAAAAATCTGAAATATCTGAAAGTGCCTTACTGTGTCTGCCTCTGAGATTCGGGTGAATTTTAATCAGTGCCTCGTACCTGGTACTTCTGCTGGAAGAGTAAGGACGCCTTCCTTACATGACGCAAGAAAAGTATGTTTCTCACTGAAGAAAGATGAACATTAGTTTTCATGTTTTACTCTGGGAGTGTGTAACCTATGCTTACAAAAAGCCTGTACTTAGCTGAATCCCCTAATACCACTATCTTGAAATCCTCAGTAATTTTGTCTTTGAACTTCCTTGTAATTCGCATCTGATGAGACAAGGAGCATGTGTGTCAGCAGAGAATATGCACCAGCACACATACCCTGCATATCGCATTGCCCCACGCTCACCCAGCATCTGTGATGCTCCAGAGCAACATTCTGCTGGGAATTCAAAGGGACCCAAAGTGAGTCCAAGGCAAGCATATATCCATAATGAAGTCCGTGTGGCCACTACCTGCCCTGACTGGCCACCCTTTCCCTTCAAATGAGAACTGGCGTAGAACACAGACTCAAGGCATTTGCAGTCTAAGAACATGAATAAGCAGGGGCTCTGTTTTAACCTTCCTGACTTTTGCCACTTCCCTGTGTTAATCAAATATCTATGCCAAAAATGCTGATGGGAGATGTAGGAGAAAGACAGGGAAATCCATAGTTCTTCTTCCCTTGAATTCAGCCTTGCTCACTATGAGCCCAAAGTAGAGACAAATGTTCATGTATTGAGCACATAGCAAGAGCAGAAGCAAAAACGACAGGGAAGCCCTTGTCCTGTCCTGTTAAGGATGGGGTAGCTGTGCAAGCATGAGCCATGAAGTGCAAATTGTGTGATTTCAGAGATTCATCACATGAATCAATGCTTTCACATGCATTTAAAACTGGAATCGGAGGTTACAGAGATGTGGAAAGAGAAGGAGGCTATAGTGATCGATGTGCTCATGGTCAGAGTTGATATAGTTACAGGTGGAAGCCATAGATATGCATGTGAGTGTGCGTGAATAGGAGTGATACACGCACATACAATGCTTTGCTGTGTCAGCTGGCGGGGCCTGAAGACCATGACTCGCCACAAGCAGGCAGCACACCTGGCACCAGTTCTAACACCATTCTCAAATAAAAGGGCCCATGCTCCACAGGGACATAGGTGATCTAAAGACAGGGTAGGAAATGTACAGGATTACCCTGCAGCATCATAGAGCTAGAAAATCATGGTATACTCAAAAACAAAACAAAACAAAACAAAAAAAACAAGACCAAAGCAACAATAAAAAAATACAATGAAATGGATATGCCCAAGGGACACAAGAACCAAAGGAATACTTTTTGGCTCAGAAATTGAATTCCTATTAAAATATATGGGTTGTCAGAGTGTTAAGAAAAGGAAATCCAAATGTCACTTCAGATCTAAAGTGACATCTATAGGACACATAGAACACTCCATCCAACAACAGCAGGACACACACATTCTTCTCAAGGTCACCAAGATTGACCATATCCTGGGACATATAATAAACATAAAATAAAAGATAAGACAAGCAAAAATAGAAATACAAGGTATGTTTTAATACCACAATGAAAAAAAAAAACAGAAATCAACAGAAGTAGAAAATTCTGAAATACTTGGAAATTTAAAAAAAGGAAATAAGACTTTTTCGATAAACTATGGGTGAAAGCAGAAGTCTCAAGAGAAATTGAAAAAAATATATTTGTATCTAAATTATAACAAAAATAAAATTTATTTAAATCTGTGGCATATACCTAAAAACAATGCTTGGAGGGAAATTTATAGTATTGAATGCATATATTAGAAGAGAATAAAGATCTAAAATCAGTAACCTAAGCTTGTCCCCTTAGGAAATCAGGGAAAAAAGAGCAATTTAACCTTAAGGCAATCAGAACACAAAGTAATAAAAATCAGAGCAGAAATCAATACAATTGAAAATAAGAAAACCATCAGGAAAATCCATGAAAACAAAAGCTAGTGTTCGAAAACATGACTTAAACTGATAAAATTCTAAGCAGGCTCCCCAACAAAAGAGAAGGAGAGAAGTTGCAAATTTCTAATATTATGAAAGAAATGACTGATTCATAAATATTACAAGAAGAGAAAACTGGACTGAAACCATTTTATGCCTAGGGTTTTGGTGACTTACCTGAGATAGACTAACCCCTTGAATGCCACAACCTGCCAAAACCCACTCAAGAAGAGATAGATCATCTTGAGAACCACATTCCAAAAAAGAAATCACCAGGCCCAGGTGGTTTCATTGGTGAATCCTATCCAACAGTTAAGGTGGAAATAATACCAACTCTCCAGAATTTCTTCCAGAAATTAAAAGCAGAGAGAACACTTCCTAACTCATTCTACAAAGCCAAAACTACCCGAATATCAAAAACAGATAAAGACATTGCAAATAAAGAAAACCATAAACCAATGTCACTCATGAATCAAAATCCACAAAAATATATTACCAAAAAAAACCCAACAACCTGTAAAAATAATTACACACCTTAACAAGGGTGGATTTACTCCAGTCATGTGAGGCAAGTTTGGAATCTAAAAATTAATCAATATAATCTACCATATCAACCAGCTAAAGAACAATAATCCTATTTCTCAGTCCCAGAAAGAGAGATACATCTCAAAATCCTCCATGACTATTGAAATCCAATTTCAAATTCATTCTGAGTTTCCTACTTGCTGAAACAAAGAGGCATAGACCTATCCGATTCAGTATGTGAGGGGCTTATGATATAAAGCAGAGCAGTGATTTTTTTTTATTATTTTCAGCATTTTTTCAATTAGACAAGGTTTAATATATGAATTTTATAACATTAGTATCAGTTGAGCTTTTGATTAATATTCTATCTTAGCTAACTCTGTATTACACTTGATATGAGATGAAAGTCGGAGCTGCAGACACTTTCTTAGGAATAATTAAAATGACAACATTTTAAAGCTTGAATTAGCTTTCTTTGCAAAAGTATGTAAGAAGTGATCTATAGCCATTATTCCAATGATTGCATCTAGTAAGTAGGCCTTAGTGCTTAGAAAATAAGTTCTAAGCAAACGGTATGTCTTTACCTTGTGAATAATGTGAGACTCGAATGGGACAATATTGTCTTCTTCATTTAACCACTAGGAAGCTCAGAGTCCATTCTGAAATTCAATTTGAGTTGCCACGGAAAACGTGAGAAGTGATTTTCATGACCCAACTTTTCCTTATGTTTAATATGACATTTTCTTGATTTTGCCCATAACAGTTTTCCTTTACCTCCTCCTATTTTTTAATCTAACGGGGCAATGTGAATTCCTGCTAACATTGATTCAATTAGTTTTTGTTCCCTCTTCGAATCTTCCATTATTCTTCCTCTTCTCATCTCTCCTCTCATGGTTTTCCACTCCTGGATCAGAATCCATGAAGCTCAACAGTAGAAAGAAATCTGGTCTGTCTAACAATGGCAAAGGACTTGAACCGACCTTCCTCCAAAGAAGACATACAGATGGTCCAAGCCACATGAAGAGATGGTCAACACCCCTAATCGTCAGGGACGTGCAAATCAAACCCATCATGAGGCACCACCTCCCGTCTTCTTCACCACAGCTCGAGCCTCTGAATGTGCAGCACCCCCTGAGACACTGCTCCTTTCCCCTCTCTTCCCACGACCAGCTCCTTCTCTTCTTTCAGGTCCCTACAGATGCTTTTCCTCACTGCTGCTCTTGGATTTTATTCTGTTGTTTTATTTTTATCTTCTTCATAACATTCATTTCAAAAATACAACTTTTTAAAAAATTAATATGCCTTCTATCATGCTTATTGTCCACTGAAATATAGGCCCTCTGAGGACAGGGCTGTGTCTTGTTTGCAGGCGACATGAAACCTGACACAATGTTTGATACGAAGCAGGTGCTAACTCTGGGGTTGTGAAGATGGTAATTCATACCAGACCTGCAGAGCCCACACGAGAGAATGGAGATTGGGATTGCTCCCATCTGTTCCTATTTAAAGTGTGGCTTAACAACTCTGACCGCGGTACACTCTTGCATGAGCAGATGTGTCGTCCAGAACAATGATCTTCTGAACTGTGCTTTTCAGGGCTCTCCGGTGTTCTCTAGTGCCACAGGATGGGCTGGACGTGGCAGGGGAGGTGGGTGTCCCCAGGCCTCCTCAGGGTCTCCCCGCCTCTGCTCCCACATCACAGCCAGATGCCCTGTGGTGCATGTCCCGCTTCCATGTGAGATCGTGTGAAAAAAAAAGCATATCTTGCTACCAAAAATATCCTTAAAAACACAAATCTCGACAAATGCAAGTAGATCCCTAAAGAGACTTTCATCTCCACATGCATTTTGATGAACTGAGACACCTCTCTGGATAATTCGGTTTTAACTGGAATACTGAATATATTTATAATTAGTAAGGTTTTGGATGTGAATTAGGCAAACTATTTTATGAGCTTTGTGGGCATGCAGAGGCAGGGTGTGAGGGTCTAACACTTACTGTAGCTCGTGGAGGGCCACACTGCTCTGCTCCTCTGGGCTCTCCTGGGTAGGACATGCATGGCGATGCTGTCTACGGGAGACAGATCCTAACCACCAGAGCCCCAGGACAAGCTCTATTGTCCTCCATGCCCAGGCTTATTCCATACAGGTTTTTTATCTATGGATTCACCATTTGGGAATGCTGTGATAATTCTATCAGACAAGAGAACACAAAAAACCTTAAAGATACCCAAAGGGTTTAAAGATGCTCCTGATTTCCATTATCACTAACACTAGAACCACCCTCTCCACCCCCATTGCTGCCTTTTCATGACATCTCTTGAATTAGAAGTGGCTCCTAGCCACTGTCCCAGGCGATGCCGGTTGTTGGCATCCGACAATGGCATCACCCTGCATCCCAGCTTCACCTTGACTAAACCATGGGAATAGGCCTGAGGAAATTCTCGTATTCAGGAGTTTACTTCTGCCCCAAATCTGAGAGCTAAAAGGCTCATGAAACAAGGTGAAGGGCTGATGATCAGGAAAAAGCATGATTGTCTGGGCTCTATGTTATAACTGCCTACAGCTCTAAGGGCGTTTTTTAGCGACTCCAGTACCACTGGCAAAATCAACTCATGGATGGCCGTGAGTAATTGCATCTCAAGTAGTGCAAGGTGAAAACATCTGCACAGAAACCTTATTTGGAGGAAGATCAATAACACTTGCTTATTGTAAACTTTACAAAGGTATCAGAAAAGCAGCGTGCATTTGGATGGAGAGCAAAACTGTGAACAAGGCCCTGGAAAGGTCAAAGAAGGTAAGGAATCGTACGACACGGCCCAGTAGGGAGCTATGGCAATGCATGGAGCCCTAGGCCTCACAGAGAGCAGGTGAGTCCTAAAATCAGGAATGTCACACCGTGAAAATGAACAAGGTAAGTACGAGAACCATGATTGAGAGAGTGAGTGAATTGGCTGGGACAGGTCAGGGTGCATCCAGAGGGGAGCGGGCGTAATCGGGGCCACAGAACGTACCATAAAGGTAACAGGAAAGGGATCTCTGACTGAAAAAGCATGACATCGCTCCCTCTCCATCTCCACAACATCAAAGCAGCGGATGGCAAAGAGCCAAGGAAGCCAGAAAACATCACTACCTTCCTGAAAGAGTTGTTGATGAATTCCAAGAATCTACTGAAAAATACCGAGAATTTTCCCCAAGATTTAATGTCTGCAAGTAAATCATTAGTTATTTAACTATATTGGAGGGCAGAGGGAAAATATATCAGAGGCAGAGGGAAAAATTGCTTAAAGTACAATAAGAATATGAAAGTAAAGAGCAATTGCTCTATTCATTATTAATATTTGATTAGGAGAAAAAAAAATCCCTGGGCTGGAAATCAATAGTCCAGGATCAGCTACTAATTATCTCCATCCAAATACTTAATATTTCTTGGCATCAGCTTTCTCCTTTAGAAAACAAGGTGGGAGGGTGACGAGTCAGAACACAGAGGACTTTTAGGGCCAGAGAAACTCTCTCTGTGATATGAGAACGAGGGACGCGTGTCATTGCACGTCTGCTCACACCCATGGAATGTGCGACAGCAGGAGTTAGGCCCAAGGGGAACACTGGGCTCTGAGCGCAGATGCCGTGTCAGCGTGGTGGCTTCATCGACGGTGACAAACGTCCCACCTGGCTGCGATGCTGAGGGCAGGGGAGGCTGTGCACATGTGGGGACAGGACATCTTTCCAGTTTCTTACTTTTCTTGTCAACCAAAAACAGCTCTAAAAATAGTCTTTTGAAAAACTACTGTGTCCAAGGGCCCCTGTGGGGCTCAGTTGGTGACATGTCTGCCTTCAGCGCAGATCATGATCTCAGAATCCTGGGATCCAGCCCTGCATCGGGCTCCCTGCTCAGCAACGGGTCTGCCTCTCCCTCTCCCTGCTCTCCCCCTGCCCGTGGTCTCACTCTTCTTCTCTCTCTAATGAATAAATAAAATTTTTAAAAAAACATACAGTGTCCGATGATTTTCAGACTGAACTCCGCAGCACTGCTGGAGCTGGGGATCTCTGAGGGCTCGGAGGTGAGAGAACCCCAGAGGTGAGGAGGGAAGAGCGAGGAAGACCTCCCCACCCCACCCATGCACACGGTCCCCAGGATTCTGCTCTTCTCTGGGGAAGGTTTCCTTGAAGATCCATTGACGGGAACATGCTGGCAGGACGCTGGATCTCCTTGCAAATAACCTGTCCTGACTTCAACCCACTCCATGAGGAAAAGTCAAGTGTGCTCTGAAGCCAACCATCCTCATAGCCCTAATCCCGATCTTCCATAGATATAAACACCTGCCGTTTCTTGACCTTGACCTTGACCTTCCGACCTCCAGAACCGTGAAAGATGAGTCTGTTGTTTAAGCTCCTGATCTCCAGGGTCCTGGGCCGGGGCCAGAGCTGCCCAGGGCACCCCCTCATCCCCTGAACCCCGATGGACGTGATCCTGGCTGGAGGCCCACGGCAGGGCTGTGGCCCAAGGGTCTCCAAGGCCGATGCTGAGGGATGTCTGGAAGGGTAACTTGGGGGATGTCACTGAAATGCTGAGACACCTGGAAGTCACTTAAGCACCAGTTTGGGACAGAAACAAAGGGAAGAAGGCCGGCCTTTCGGAGGGGAAGATCTGGAACGTGCTTCTGCGGCGGGTCAGCGACAGCAAAGACGCCAGCGCACCCAGGCCTCGTGAGGACGGCCTGCCCCGAGCCTCGGCGGGTGCCCAGGATGCTTCTCCCTGGCTCGGAACGGCGATGCTTCATCTTCCAGTTTTATAATTTTCCCCTCACAGCTTTTTGTCCCAGCTCTGGTGCCTGACAGTCTCATTTCTATAACTCATTAAATATTCAATGATTCATAATAACAATTTTCCATGTAATTTTATTGTTCACATTCTGGCATCAGCTTCTTGCCCCAAATAAAATAAGTCTAAATACCCACTTGAAAGAAGGACATTTTCGTTTTCATTTTCGTGGCACTGATATTGTCAGAGGAGCTCGTTGCAGAAGACTTCCAAATATTACCGACACTGCCTCACCGTTATAACTCTGAGCAAATGGGAATTATGAAACAAAAAGCCAGGAAAGCAGGGAAAATTCAACCGATATCACAGTAACTGGAGAGGAAGCTAAGAGAGTGTGAAATCAAAGAATAATCAATTTCCTGAAGGAATAAGGTGCCGCCGCACGTCATTACAGATTATCTCAAGGGCGTGAGAAAGTCAAAGGCTGAAAAACTTGGAACAGGAGAACTTGGAAGAGCAGGTCTGGATTTTTCCACTGGGGAAAACAAGTCGTGCCTTGCACCCAACATTTATAATAAATTTCTATTTTTTTTGACAGGATTATGTTCTCAGGCAAAATAAAATAAATAAAATAAAATAAAATAAAATAAAATAAAATAAAATAAAAATAAAATACAATTTCCACTTTCTTCCAACTGTCCAAGAGGACACGAGATCCAAAATATTAAAACATCAGAAGCTCGGATCATTTCCTCTCTTCCTTCCATCCTCATCGAGCCCAGGGTTGGCCACCACCATTTCCTCACCACTCTCCCGAGTGTCCCCAGCCTCCTCGCCCATCACCCACCACCTGCCTGGAGCACAAAGCTTCTCCTTTCCTTGTGAAACCTGCACAGCATCAAACCAAGGACCAGTCCCACAAGAGGGTGGGTTGATGGGCCCAGCTGCAAATCCAAGGCCACAGGCCTCAGATGAAGCCCTAACAGGCCACCCCGGTGCTGGAGAGATGTCACAGCATTGCTCTGACAATAGGGCTCAGAATCCTAAATAAAATTCCAACCTGTGCACACCTGTCTCTACCTCCACCTCCACTGATCCCTAGCTTCACCCTCCTCTGCCCAAACTCCCACGTGGACTCAATTCACACGTGGGTGCCCCTCCCAGAATCGCATCCGGATTGTTTGTGCCTTTGTGTTTGCTAAAAACGCTTTGAGCTCCTTGCTTCTCTTGGCCATGTAGGGAAAGCCACAAGAATTTAAGCTGGCAAAAAAATAAAAAGGCCAAAGTCAACACAACTGTCTCAAATTCCAACAGATCTGTTCCAGTTGGGAAAGTGAGGAATTCTCTGTTTTGGGGGTCATTTCCCAGAGGTTAACGCCATCCTGCTGGACTGCTTCTGTTTGCAGGTTCCCCTCACACTTCAGGTCTCAGGGATGGCTCAGCTGAAATTATACTCAGGCCTGAAGACATCTCCACAGCCTCCTCAGTAGCAGATTCCGGAAGCAGATTACCTTCCTGCAGATGTTTGCCTTCTTTCTCAACTCCCCTTTCTTTACCTTAATAGAAATGACACCAAAACCGTAGGGTCATTTAGGTCACATACAACCTCCTACATCGTCCTCATACCTGCTATTAATTTGCTTCCTATTAGATGCACCTTTTCAAATCCGCGACACAGTTTTCTTGTGATTCTGAAATGACATTCAAAAGACTATAAACAATTAAATTTAAAAATTAAAAAAAAAACAAATAACTATAAAGGTTCTGCGCATCTTTTTGTTTTTATTATTTCTGTTCTAAGATGCTAATGCTTTTGTCTCACATTTCTGGTCATTATAAATTATATTTTTAATTTATAAAATATCACAAACCTCAGATTCTCCTTTGGTATTTTTTCATCTCATAATCCCTGCTTCTAGCAAACCAACAAGAAAATCGGTGAATGCTCAAGTATCATTTTAGAGTATTGCAAATATAAGATCCTAAAAGTGTTGCCACCATTAACAATTCATTACCACCAAGTAAAGCGATGGGCAATGCCGGGTAAGAAGGTCTGTTGGCTCACAAACCAGCCCTCGTACCTGCAGGGCTAGGAGGGACAGAAGGTTGGTAGGGTGGCAGTTAAATAAGCGAGGGAACTTATCTACGAGGTGGCCTTGGGTAGTCACAAGATGAATCCACCTCCACACCTGCCCACAGCCCACCTGCCCTGAATCCTGAAGGTCTGTGTAGGGGCCTTAGCTGGACTCAGTCACATATTGAGTTGAGATGGTTTCAACACCCTTTCCCACTCTAAGCCATATCTCTGAAAACAGTTCCTGCTGTGGTATAGTGAGCAGAGCTACATCCCAAGGATGGCTGAGGATGAGGAGCATCTGACCATCCAGGGCTGAGTCTTCCCGATGACTGCCTCCCGTGGGAGGACACAGAGGACAGTGTAGGCGACTGCACACATTCTCAGTCCAGGTGAGTTTCAGTGTATCAAATTTTGAGTATTTCATTTCATACATTCTTCCTAAAAGCCTGTCAATGAAAAACTAAGGGAAACTAGTTAGCAGGCCTGGCCTAAATCCCCCATACCTACTTCAAAGCATGTTCTTTCATTGAATTCAACACATCAGCTAATGCCAATATCTGTGTGTGATGACAGCTTGTGGCTAAAATCCAATGAAGGGAAAAATAAAAGAAAGGCATTAATTTCCATTGAATGTTTCTCTATTGATTAAACACAAATCCCCAAACCTGAGAAGAGAGTTAGTATACTTGGACATCAAAAGCAGGATCACCTGAGTGGCTGAGTTGGTCAAGCATCGTACTCTTGATTTCTACTCAGATCATGATCTCGGGGTCCTGGGATCAAGTCCTGCATTGGGCCCTGCACTCAGTGGAGAGTCTGCTTGGGATTTTCTTTCCTGCCTCTCTACCCCTCCCCCATTAATAAATAAATAAGGAAAAAAAAAGAAAGAAAATACTTCCTCACAAACCATTTTATTTGGCAGTTTGAATCCTTTTTTACAACTCTACGTCCAAAGACAACTGTCACGTGTCTCCTCTGTACAGAGAATTTTATTAAGTTGATAGCTCAGTCTTTAAAACAGTAGCATGAAAATATATTTAGTGTTTTTTTTATTCTCTCAACTTCAATAAAAGCATTGCCTGCTTTGCTTTTGGCCACTTCTCTACGCATAAACATATCCCTGTATAGCATAAATCTATCCCCGTATAACACATCCCTATTGTAAAGTTCTGCTCTTTGGCTCTGACTGAGGTCACCTGGCTCATCCCCATGAGCCCAACAGGACTCCTGGGGGCTAAATGGCCATTGTTACCTTAGAGGGAAACCTCCTTTGTTCCCCACTTGGTACTTAGTCTCTCCTAAAAAAAAAAAAAAAAAAAAAAAAAAAAAAAAAAAACTAAAATATAGATCTTCTATATTTGTTTATGAGACTTCTCATAAATCTTGGATTTTTCAGTAATGTCCAGGTAAAGGAAAATCACTGGGTCATGCTTTGAATCGCTGGTTCATCAACAACCTAACGCAACACTCCTGAGCTGTGCTGACCAGTGGGGATGAAAAGTAAACAGGATTGTCCCTGCTGTGGTTTTAAAGGAGCTTATACAATAGGAAGGGTTCCAAAAATGAGGATCAAGCGAAAATACAAATAATTTCACAGTAATGATAAGAGGCAAACACAGAACAGAAAGCCAGGCCTGCGGTTCGGGTGGATGGGGACGCTCCTCTGCTGTGTTCCCAGAGTAAGGACCAGTAAGGACAGGGCTGCAGGGCAGTGATGGGGGAGGCAGGGATTGGGTCTCCCAAGGCCTAGGAGTTTCTAGGGCTCGGGCTTTGTCTTCAGTACAAAGACAGAACATGAAGGGTTTTAATCAGGGCAATGAGCTCCTCAGACACATAATACAGGGTCTGATGCAACAGATGGGGGAAGCCACACCCATCGGAGCATGGAGATCGACGATACCTTGAGAAGAGCACCACACTGAAGACAGTGATCTGACTTGTAAGTTGGATGATTTAGGTGTTTTAATGCAATTAAACTTCAGGCCTTTAAACAATATATAATGGAATTCTATCAAAATGTTGGTCACTAAGTCTAATTTTTAGTAACTAGCATGTTTTAAATCCCCACCCCCCATCGATGCAAATACAGGCCTGATGCTCAGACACATGACCTGACGGACCGGAGGAAGGCAGTGAGCACAGTGCATGTTTGCAGGAAGACCTGTGCCCAGACGTGCCGTGACCACATTTGATTTTTCACACCAACTGCCCACAGCGCACGTGTTCTTGCGCTAAGATCTGACTTCAGTGCTCCTGACTCTGGGTCACTTGGCGTCCAGTTGAAATTGTTCTATTATCTTTTTCCAACATTGGACATCACACAACTTAACTACCTTGTCATACACTTCGTCCAGGAGATCCACGTGGCCGTGTAAATCTAAACTAGTGGAAATGAAATAAATTTAAAATTCAGGTCTTTGGTCACAAGACCCACATTTTAACTATTCAGTTGCCACATCTGAACCATGTTCCACACAGCTCCCGGACCAAGTAGAAAGTTCCGTAGGACGACGCATCATCAAACGTTTTCAATAACACCGTGCACCGTCAGTCTTCCATAAAGCAAAGAAAACTGGGCTCAGGGCAGAATGTACCTTTAGCTCCAGGCAACATGGGTTGAAAAAAAAAAAAATCACTTAGAACTCTTGTCTCACGGATGCTGGAACTCCAAACCATGGTCCCACTGTTAACTCAGCAAGAGGAACTGCCAGCCTCCGCCCCTAACAGATACTCATTTAGCTTAGGAAGAGAGCCAAACAATAATAGTAATTGTAATAGCAGTGATAATTATAGTTAATGTCATGCAAATTGCTGGAAAATGAGTGCTATAAAAAGACTAGCTCCGCAATGCCGCAAATATATTTCAGCTAAGGGCTTATAAGCGATTGCAGACCAGTTTAATACCCCTCCTGCATCTGCCCCTTCCAGTCTACCCTGTCTGTGGCGGCACCCTCTTATCACCCTTCGTTTCTCACTCATATCACAAGCATCTGCAACACTTTGATCAGAGGAAGAGTTAGCAGTCCCCGAGCACGTACGATGTGCTGGACACTGCACTCAGTGCCTCCACCCTTCAGTCCATTTAATTAATTCTCCAGCAGATAGGGGTGGTGGTGATGCCATTATTAACTCTACTCTTAAATAAGAAACAAGCTGCTCTGCTCAGAAAGAAACATAAGTTGCTCACCATCACACAAAACCGGAGAGAAACAGAGTTGAGACAAGAAATTCCCGCAGGGTAGACCACGGCACCCATCCTTTATCCCCGGCGCCCGTTCTGAATACCCACCAGGCTCAATAATGAAGATTTTTAGATTCTAAAGAAAACTATGGGTGACCTCCCAGAAAATAAAAACGCAGGCACTCAAAAATGAAATTTAATTTCTGACTGTTTTATGGGCCTGCGCTTACGAATCAACACTCTATACATTTCTTCCCGTGTCTCATAGCTTGGCACTTAAAGCATTAATTTACTGTTTACGGTCTGTCCTCCACCCGCGATGGAAGGTCCTCTTCTGATCTTGTCTTGAATGCCAGCCAGTTCTTGTCTGACGTCATTTTTTAGGGCGATATTTTAGAGAAACCACATAATAGCCAACATACAAGAAAACTGCCCGTTCTCAGCTGCTGGACTCCACAGCTACGTGCTCTGTTTTTCTAGCCCATGCAGTTGGTCGTTTTAGCAAATACCTTCCCACGGCATAACTCAGGCCGACAACTTTTCTGACTCTGCTCTCAGACGTGTTGTGCTCTGTTGCCTATCGGTGGATAATGCCGCGTGTTTTATTTTTCTCCTATGGCCACACTAATCCTGGTTCAATTTTATGTTTTAACTAAGATGTTGCTAGGTATGTTAATGGAGAAGTTATCAAACCTCAGGAGTTTATAGCAAAAGAAATTTAAATCATCTTCAACTGACCTTGAAATTAAATATCCCTGGCTGGAGGAGACTCTTCTCCAAGGTCATAATTCAGGGACAGACTGTCCTTCCACCCTGTGGTCTGCTGTCTTTAACGAGTAGCCTCAAGGCCACCGTGTGAGTCTTCATCAAGTCAGCACAGGGCTGATAAATGGGGTTCAAGGCCTCAGAGCATTGGAAATCTTGAATATTCCCTTATCCCAGATATTCCTCAACACTCAACTGTATGCTTAAAAAAGACTAAAAGTATCAGATTCCCCCCCCCCAAAAAAAAGTATCAGACTCCCAGAACCTCTCAAGTGAACAAAAATAATGGAGTCCTGATTCGGGTGTGGTCTCCCCCAACGACTGTTTCAGTGGTTCCCAGATAAAACCTTCAATCTGTAAGAGGAAGAGGAAAAAGCAAGGTGTTAGAATCTCGTCTAAGAGAACATGGAAGGCACACTGGCCACTGGGACAGACTGGAAACAGGTGGGTCGGGAGAGGGAAGAGTTTAGGGAAACCGTGGAGGAAACTGGATGACGGAAGGAACCACATGTTCAGATGGAAAGCCTCTGACAACGTCAGACCTCCAGCCGCGTGGCCGGAAAGCGGGCGACTAGGGAGGTTCACGGGGAACCTTCATCCTGTGGGTGGAGAGGCACACAGGATACCCAGCTTCACCTACTCAACGAGGCGCCTCATACTTGGTGTTTAGGGTTGGAGGGGTCACGGAACGCGCCACCCCAAATATGCCTCTTTGGCACGAGGGTTATCGGAAGCCGCGGGCCTTGTAGACAGCAGGTGCGCGGAGGTGAGGGAAGCCCCCGGGGAGGGACCTTCTCCCTGTACCAGAGACTGGGGAGGGGAAATCCGTGAAAACTTCTTAAACTAACTTGAGTGTCCACTTGCTCTCCCCACACACTCCTTCCCTACACTGCCTGTCTTTGCACCCCCACCTATCCCGCTGCACGCCAGGCCACCTGCTGTGGTGTCTGTCTCTTAGCAGGCCCCCGCGGCAGGTAAAACCGACACGAAATAAGCCCGTGTGCTTTCCTCTGCTTCATCTGTCTTCACCTCGGCTTAATTCTCAGGCCCGCAAGGAGATCCTAAGGGAACAGAGGTAGCACGTCCCCTCCCCTACAAGCTGTGTGACACTCGAGCCATCAAATCAGGATTTCCCTAAACCCTAATGTGCAGAACATCACCTGTGGGGCGTGTTCAATGCAGAGGACAGAAAAACACCTAAAAAACCTTAAATTGGGTCTGGGAATGGGGATCACCATTTTTTAGCATCGGTTCAGGTGATTCTGGTGCAAGTTTCACGTGTTAAGGGGCACCGCGCGATCGTGAGCAAGGAAAAATAAGGTGGCTCCTGTTAAATGTTAGAATCATAGGATAATTAATTTTAAAATCACAATTAAGATTAAGTGGAAGATATTTCCTGACCAGAGATATGGGTTTAGTCCTTCAGTGTTTTTATTATCACTTTTTTAATACCACTAGCACCATGATAAGGATATATGACCCTCGTATACCTATTTGGGCTTAAAATGTTTCGGTGCTGACTAACACTAAGGTTTTTAAGAGTGCTATGTGACTTTCAGACAGGAATATATCCATCAAAAAGCTTTTCCAAGGGAAAAGAGGAAAATTATGCTAACTTTAGAGATGAATTATATCATTTTGTAGATCCCAGTCAAATGAAGCATTGAAATAGCATAGGCCGAGCATAAAGCCAGAGGAGTTATTATTTAGAAATGTCCTTGTGAATTATACTTATTCAGTGTGGAAAATGGTATCTATTTCCTAGAAGACAATGTGCTATAGAAGATAACGTATATGTTGTTTGAAGTTTGTAAGAAATAAATTTTCCCATGATAATGGGTGAGTAATTTACGCCTGACAAAATGACTTTGTAATCGCTGAATGGAGATAAAAGAGAAATCTGATTATCCTAATTAATGATGATGCTGCAAAGGTGCCTCTGGAGCAGCATGGGGCGTGTGCAGGACTAATAAATACTATTTCGTTATTTGAAAGACGCCGCTGATTGTGAACGATTAGCAGATACGATGATGTCTTTGCAGTTGCAGCCAACGTGCCGAGTGGTGGTAGGCGGCCTCCTGGGAGGCAGGGGGGAACCATGCAACGAAACCCAACAGGTCCTCTGTGTTCTGCACCGGGCGGTAGCGTGGAGCGGGGCCAGGGAACTTTCCTGAGAGATGTTGGCCCCGGATAAAAATATAAAAATGCCACCTGACTCCAAACTGATACCATTTGTGAGAAGCTGCGTCCTGAGAGGCTTCGGTAAAATCTCATTCAGGCAAAACAAACACACAACACACAGGCAGCACTGTCCCTTATTCCTCTCACCTCGGAAAAGAGCGGGTGTCACAAAGCTGTGGCTTCTCCAGGAAAGCAATTTGAGATGGTGGCGAGCTCACAGGGCAAGGTCTGGGCATCACCCTCTCACAGGAAGGAGGAGAAAGGGTTCTGGCAGGTGCACAGCCCCCCAAGCCCAGCTGCTCCAACACGACGCCGAGAACTCCACGTCCAGGGGTAGTGTCCGCTGGGTGTGCAGACGGAGCCTTCGACTACAAACGAATGGTGCTGGATGAGGTTCATACTAAAAGTTATCTATTGCACCAATTATTTATTTTTTAAAAAAATATTTTATTTATTTATTCATGATAGACATAGAGAGAGAGAGAGGCAGAGACACAGGCAGAGGGAGAAGCAGGCTCCATGCCGGGAGCCCGATGCGGGACTTGATCCCGGGTCTCCAGGATCTCCCCCTGGGCTGAAGGCAGATGTCCCCTGAGCCACCCAGGGATCCCCTGCACCAATTATTTATCAATCACACGAGGATTCCACAGTAGCCAAAGTTAAGTAACAACAGGAAGAATGGGGTTGGGCATTAGTTCTAAGGCTTTGACCCTGCAGGTATTTCTCAAGCCCCAGAGACTTTAGCTCTCGCTGCCGCAGAGGCGGGAGGGAGGCAGGCTGAGCAGGGGATGGAGGCCGTGGTTCCCAAACTCAGGATTCCTGCCGCTGGCAGCTTCCCTGGGACTCCCAGGGATGCGATCCGGCGTGGTGGCGGAGGGAAGGTGTCACTCACTGGGAGGGACAGGAAGGGGACGGGTGCCCTAGGAGCTGTGGCTCCCCCGGGCGTGCCACCCACCATCTCATCGGGCCGGGCGGTCACCATCAAGTCCACCCGTGGATTTAATCCAGAAACCACAGCCGCCTTGGAGACCGCGAGCTTGCAGGGCCTGGTACCCACGGTCCCGGAGCTCTCGGGACTCCCCACCCATGACCAGGGCCCCCCGCTGACCATCACGGGGAAGAAATGCTGCCGTGTGACGCACCCGCAGTGGCGCAAACTCTGTGAATGAGAACCCGAGCTGAAACTCCTTCACATACTCGAATAATCACGCCCCAATACGAAAGGGCATGTTTGAAATATTCAAATTAACAAACATAAGCGCTTGAGTAAGAATGGCCAAGAGTTTGTTGGAAAAAATCAGCATGTGGATTTGAAAAATAAAGGCACCGAAATAAGGTAGCAAACAGAATAGCCACAAATTGGAATTCAATGATTAAGATCGAAACCTTACGGTGTATATTTAATCACAGATTAGACTTCTTTAAAGAGAGAATAGGAAAATGGGAAAAAGGTTGGTACTGGACGCGGGCTTAGGCAAAAAGCCGAGAAGCGATGGGAAGAAGTGTCTGAAGACGGAGCCGCCAAGTCCAGCCCAGGGAGGGAGCCTCTGAACCCCCAAGAGAAGTGGAGGCCAGGAGTTCTGCCGCCCGGGCCCCCCACACCTGTCCCTCCCCATGCCCCCTCCGTGTCTCTGTTCCAGGAGCCCACGTCTGTCTGTCCGGATGGCGCTGACCGGCCACAGGGACACACGCCCCCAGGCCTGCACCGGCCACACCTGAGGTCGCAGCGCCGTCCTTGGCAGGAGGACGCCTCCCCACCCCCGAGTCCCAGGGCTGCACCCATGCCCCTGACCCCGATGGCCATTTGGGACTGGCGGTCAGTGCCCTGGGTTCCCACCTGCACCTTGAGCCACAGCACCTGTTTGCACCGCGTCCAGCACCTGCAGGACGACCTCCCCCCACCCCGGGCCCAGGGTGTTCAGTCTCACTGGGAATGCGGCTCACGAAAGGGGTGCCTTGTGCATTCCCTGCTGCTGACCTCTTAGGATGGGAGCAAGCCTGCCCTCCATCTACACGGTCCTCACGTCCCATGTGCCCACTCTTCCTCAGGAGCCGCGACGGGGCCACCTCCCTCTGCCCACGCTGCTCTCCCGCACCTGTCATTGTCCCTGTGCTGTCCTGGCACGTGGGTGGGCCCCACTCAGGAGCCTCACCATACAGGAAGCACAGTAGGCCATACAGTGTCCACCTGAAGGTCAGAGGAACAGAGGACCTCATGGTCCTTGAGGAAACCGGGTAAGAAATCTTTACTTCTGTCTCCTTTATGCAGTTGACTGCAGTGGAGTTGTGATGAGGACCAAATGTGGGGGTGACCTGAGGTCTGTACTGTCAGTGTTTGACAAACCCCTCGTTAGTGCCTGGTAGTATTTCACGCGGCCTGCTGGGAGGTGTGGATTCAGTGAGATCTCCTTTAGAGGGTTCTGGCCTTGGGGTGCCTGGGGGGGCGCCGTCGGTGAAGCGTCTGCCTTCAGCTCAGGTTGTGATCTCAGGTCGTGGGATCGGGCCCCAGGTCGGGCTCCCTGCTCCGCGAGGGGGTCGCCTTTTCCCTCCACCCCCCCCTCGCTGTGGTCTCTCCATGTGTCAAATGAATGAATGCAATCTTTAAAAGAAATTAAGGAAAATAAGAAGTTCTGGCCTGATTGTCATTGGATTCTTTCAAATTATCCTAGGAACCCCAAACGGGACAGATGGGTGATGGTTCTGGTGACAAATACCTCCCTGAGGTCAACATTCATTTACTCTGCTATCACCGCCCTGTTTCAGCCTCGGATGGTCAAGTCCAAGTGTCATAAGGGCGAGAGAGAGAGAGAGAGAGAGAGAGAGAGAGATGTAGGGAGAGATGTAGGGAGAGAGATGGAGCGAGAGGGGAAGGGGGTGAGGCGGGGGAGTCACACTTGTATTTCTAACCTCTCACTGGCTCCCATTCCCGACAAACTCAACGACTTTCACCACCTGCTAATGGAGCGGCTTGCACAGTGAGAGCCGTCCCCACGGGCGCCTGCTGCGGCCACACGTCCCAGGCCATACTTCCAACCTCAGAACTACCCTCCCGTATGCATACTTTGCTTTAGCTTTGCTTTATGAATAATTTGGGGGAAATGCTCATTCTGCCCTTTTTGATGGCTCTTCACGAGAATACAACAAAACCCACTTGCATCTCGTCCGCACATTCCTATTTTAAGGCAGTTTGACAGCCACACCTGTGTCTCTCCATTCAGAACTACAAAATACCTTGGCCTACGCATGTTTTCTGGTTGAAGTCTTCACAGACCGTAATCTCTCAGTATCATCCTTTCCAGGGTATGGCCTGGCCACGGGTTCAAAAAGAATTTTAAACGATGGCTGGAGAAGATTTGGAGACCATACACTCGCGAGGATTAGTGGGAAATAACTCTATGCGAGAGAATTTTTACCGAGCTAAGGCTTCCTGGAAGTTGTTTGAAATGTCCCCAGGGTGCCTGGGTGACGAGCTGCGTCCGCCCGGCGCCGAGGGTGGGTATTGGAGATCATGGGCTCTTACTACTTGGTGGTAGAGCCATTCGCCTGATGTGGGTGAATGGAGGGCCGCGTGCTTTCGTGTCTCCGTGGTCATGTGCCTCGCTCCCTAACTCTGCCAAATTAGCAACCACGTGTTACAACCAGATAGTTTCCTAGTTTCTCCTCTCAGCTCTCCCTGCTTCTCCCGGGGCCTCGTAGGCTGACCACAGTCCCCGCACAGGGACATGCGATGTCAGGAGCAGTGGAGAAGGATGGAGGGATGCGATCCTCGTCCTGTTGCTGAGATGACAAGGAGTTACCGCCAGCCCATCGCTCGTGTGTTGACATCAGCGAGTCCTGGGCCATGGGTGAGGGGGGCAGAGTTACCACTGTCCCCCCATCTCAGGAGACCACAGGTCAGGTAACGTGCCACCCTGGCCTGTTGGGGCCGCTACCACAGACCACTGCAGACGGGGCCAAAACCCCAGGCACTGACTGCCCGCAATGCTGGAGGCTGATGCCCTAGGTCCACAGAGACACCAGCAGATCCGGGGTCTGGTGAGAGCCCACTTCTGGCTCATCTTATCGCTATGCCTTCCTACGGGGGAAAGGCCGAGGGGGCTCCCTGGGGGCCATCCTCTAAGGACACTGATCTAACCATGCCCCCCATGACCTCGTCACCTCCCAGAGGCCCCACCTCCTGACACTGAGGCTCGGGGGCTGTTTTCCATGTTTCAATCTGGGGAACACAGATGTTCCAAAGTCCATAACACATGCTCAAGATTAAATAAGTGAAGGTCAGAGCTGTGTCACCCACCCAAGCAGCCTCGTTAAACACCGAGATGTACCCTTCTTAGATCACCTATAAATATTGCTTTATGTTGTTATGTCCCAAAATATCCTCACTGCATCCTAGAAGGGTGCATATTTGTGTGCATCTGGTGTTTTCCGATAAGAAATGGGGGCCTACCCACTCTACCACTTTGTAGACCATTGTCATCTTAGTCGCCCGTTTGCTCCACGATTCTCACAGGACTCCAAGGTGAAGATGACTTTACTCCCAATACTCATACTAGCACTCGGCCCAAGGTAATAGCTTAATAATGGTTTAAAGAATGAAGAAATAGGGTCGTATTCCTTCATGCAACTTGGGCTCAGGCCAAGAGAAGTCACGGTGCATTCTCAGAAGGCTTTCGAATCTGGAAGACCAAGATAAGTAAGAGTCCAGCCCTCACGATGTTCCTTGCTTTGCCCCTTTTCTCACCCGACAAAATCTGACAAAGCGTGCCTTCCGTCAAAGCCCTCCCGACCACCTGCAGATCACAGCTGATCTGTGTGTGATCTGATCTCCTTTTCCAAGAGCGACACAGGTCACTTCCAAAGAAAGGAAATTCTAATTACGCCATAAAATGGCTCTCGCTGTCTTATGCGTGGGTAGGGGTCTGCGCTTTCTCCGTTAGACTGCAATGTCTTGAAGTTTGGAGGAGCCTGTCTGTTAAGTCCAACCCTACATCATTTCCTGTCACGTAGTGAGTATTCGGTGAAGTCCTTGAAGAACCATGTTCAACAAATCTTCAGAGAGAAAAATTGTGAAAAAAAAAAAAAAAGTAGAAAGCCTGTCTTAAAAGGGATAAAAGTAGGTATCGTGATGGTATATGAGGGAAAGAGAAAATGCGACCCTGAGCCTGGGGAAGAATATCCTGTATGGATTCCACAGAATATCCCTTAGTAAAGGTAATAAAAAGAAGGCCCATTGATTAAAAGAAATTGAATCCATTGCTCATAATAGCATCCCATTGATTGAAAGGTATCCCTTATAATAGTGTCCTTCAATGAAGCACCTGTCATGCATTAGCCTTTCAACCCCAGCATCCTGTGAAAGGAATTTCTTGCTTATGCTACCGGTCATATGACCCCATCCATGACATTTAATTAATTGCATCTCTTGAATGTAGATTTGGGGTTTTCTAAAAATAGAGAGAAACCCATTACAAAAACAAGACATTTCTCCATATGGTATATAACAGAATTTAACCCTTCCATCTGTATACCTGGAGATATTTTAGCAAACCTGATTATCACTGATAAATGGATTTATACAAATAGAAAAGTCTTAATTCTAGGACTTATATTGTCTGCATTGAAGTACATATAGAAACTATTGTAATATGTTCATTTACTCTAAGAATACACCTTTAAAATACAATGTATCAGTACTCTTGTTCTAAAAGATGCACTAAAATTGTTCAGAATTCTATAAATATGGAAGTTAATATAATAAGAAAGATTCAACAAAGTTTTGCCATTAGTTGCAAGCAATCAAATGCATGTTTTAACAAACAAACAGCAAAATAAATGAACATTTATTCAAAAATAATCTTTACTTCCAGCTACAAATCTGTGTTTCTTTTGTGCAATGAAGGAGGAAAGTTAATATTTTTAATACAATAAATGTTTTTGCATTTCTAACAAAGTACACACACAATCTTATTATTCACCTAACAAATAAAATCTATGGAATACAACGGTTATATTAGAAAACAACACCTGTATGTTCTGTTATGCCATGTCTCAAAAAGATAAATGACCTTTCCTATTGATTGTCTATATTTTTCATGTAAATACCTTAACCCTTGGAGAAGTGAAATAAATGATTAGCATTTTAATTTAGAGTAGATTTTGAATCTGAAACTAACTGAAGTAAATTTTGTTGTAAATTCTCAAAAGGAGTTTAGAAGCACTCAGATCCAATCACACTCAAGTCTTGACAGTGTTTTTGCATTAATATATCCACTCTCTTTCAAAATAGGTTTTAATGAATTCACAAGTTTGCAAATGATTGCTGATCTTAATGGAAAAATAATTTCAAAGAAAATTTTCAGCTATTCAAATGTCACTCATAAATATAGCAGAAAGATTTATAATAGAGGAGATAAACAGAAAGTTGTGGTCATAAAGTTTATCTACAAACTTGATAAGAATGAATCCATTAGTACGGTGGAGGGTTTTGATTCTGAGGTTGCCCTGCATGTGGCAAAATGCTGCAGCTGATAAAGCCTCTTCTGGCACTTCCATAATTGATGGCCATAACTATTCACATCGTGACCAAGCAGAGGCAACGTCTGTATAATAGCAAACAAGTTGTTGGAAATAATTAGAAAAAGTATTTTGACGCATAATGTTTTTTAAAATGCCTGATATGTATTTTCACGAACTTAATATTTGGTCAGAAGTTTTGCTTAAGTGAATCAGAAAGTCTCTGATTCAATCAATAGAATAACATTTCGGATATGATTGGAAATAAACCAAACGTTATAACTCACAACCGATGGGTAGGGTGAAATCAAATAGCAAGCGATAACTCAAATTCCTGTCTAAAATGTCCTTCAATACGTGGAAGGAAAGCTTGAGTGGAATTAGAAGTAACTTGGTCAACAAGTCTCCTGACATTCATCAGACAGGTCGGAACACGGCCTAAACTTTCCAAATGGACCAGTTGGAAGGAGGGCAGAGGCAATGATGGCTTCTGCTTGGTAACCACTGGCACACGGACCTCAGATTGAAGAGAGAGATGAACGCCAGGAGTCTAGGGGAGCTGGAGTCTCAGGCACAGGTGGATGGGCACAGTGTTTACTGGTTCACATAAACCAATAAATAAATCTCAGGAGCATATGATTCCATGGGGTTTCTTCACGTGTTTCTTCAATGATTTGGCATATTCGCTGAACGCCTGCCCCAGGACACACTGAGGAGCCAAGGAGACTGTGGCTTACTTAGCATTTTCATTTCAAAAGACAGAAGAAGGAAGAAGAATTGATCCACTGGATCCTGTCTCCCTGTGGTCAAGATTGTGTTCACGGGATGTCAAATCTCATGCACTTCTAGACAAGGCATAGGTGAGATCAAACATTGGTGCCAAGAAAGACTGAGGCAGAAGCTTTCAGGCCAGGCAGCCTAGAAGAGGGGCAGCCATGTGACACAAGCAAAGAGCAGGGAGGACCAGAGAAGGGATGTGGGAGGCGGGTCAGATGAAGCACTGAGAGGTGTCAATGCAAGGAGTAAAGGGATCTCAATTCTCAGGAAGGTCTCCTCCATGCAGAGCTGCTGCATTAGGACAGTAAAAGTAAGCAAAGGGGAGCTCAGAATTAAGGATCATCAAACATGCAAGGAACACAAGCCACCGTAAGTCAGGTTCATCCATGAGAAATAGGCCTTTCTCCCCAGAGAGCCCCAGAATGTCAAACTTTCCATTCCAAAACACAAATGATTCAAAAGAAATTCCGTTTCATACTCACAAACTGGTAATATTTAAGAAATATGATAATATCAATTACTGGTGAGAAAATGGCTCACTGGAGCTCTAGGGCCCTGTTGTAAGAATTCAAATTGGGAAGATTTACTTCAGGAAACCATTTGGCTTTGCCTTGTGAAGTTACGGACTCGAATCCTACCACCCAGGGTCCCTGCTGCATGGCCACCCTCCCGCACATGACCACACTGCTCCACGCGTGCGTCTGGGACGCTCTGCACAGGTGCACCTGGAGAACTCCTAAGAAGGGTCGGAGCTGGGCCACCTCCCAAAGAAACAAACAACTGCAAGCAAAGTAGGTGCTCATTAACAATGACTGTAAACAAGTTGCAATAAAGATTTCCACTTGTCAAGCTTATGCAGCGTGGCAAATGCACACTCATCCACCACACATAAGGTGACTGGATCCTTGAAGACGAGGCTCAGCAGCATCTAAAAGTTCTCAGATCCGGACACAGTAAGAAAATGTTTTTATGTGCCTCCGCGGCACAGTATAACCTAACAAGATCACAGGGAGGCACACCGGTGGAAGGGAGCTGTGGGGGGGGGCAACCAACACAGCTGAGGGGGCCCCCCAGGGGGAGGTGGGGTGGGAGATGGGACCAGGTAACCACACGGGGCATGTGCTAGGTTATCGCTGATGTTGTTTCAGTGTGCTCCGACTTACACTCGCGATGCATATATTGTTGTGTAGATACTAAACATCGCTTGGTGATTTAAGCAACTTTTTTTGCATCACCCACCTCTCACCCTGGGACATGCACCCTCCAGCACTCCAGCGTATCTTCATTCTTCTTCCAGTGCTGTCTGGACCTGAAAACAGACTCAAAACTTTCTCCTTTCTGCGTGTTTTAGAAACAAGCTCTTCCACTGCCAGTAAAATTCGAAATCTATTGTACTGCTCTTCAAAAGTCTCATGGCCCACAGAATGCAAGGCTAACATTTCCTGTGGCTACCAAGGCCTTGGTGATACAGCACCACCTGCAGCTCCAGCTTCAACATCCCAGCTCCAACATCCCAGCTCTCTCCCGGCGGTCCATGCTGCGGGGGGACCCACGAAAATGCAGGTGGGCACCTGCTCGCATAGTGGCAGAGGCAGCCATGTGGTGGCAGCCATTCCACCCTGTGGAATCACGTGGCCTCTCCTCACACCCTGCTTCTGCTCCCTTCTTGGCAAGTGACTGAATTCTAGGTACCTTAGTTTCCTTGACTAGTGAAAGAGAAGAAGGAAGGAAGGAAGGAAGGAAGGAAGGAAGGAAGGAAGGAAGGAAGGAAGGAATAAGGAATGAAAAGTTAGGAAAGAAGAAAGTAGTAAGACAGACAGCAATAGATCACGCCAGCCCTCACGCACCCCTCCCGCCCCCTACCCCTAAGCCCTCCACGACCGTACCCTCCGCCACGAACTCCCGCACGCCAACCCCTCCCTCCATCCGCTCCTCCCTCCCTCCCTCAAATCCGCGAGCCATAGGAGTAGGAAGAGGAAGAACAGTCTCCTGCAAGAATTGAGACTAGCTTTACATCACAAAAGCTACTATTGACTAAGTACACACTGTGACAGGCATCTTAAATGTTGCACCTTGCTAGTCCCAAGTTTTGGTAACACCATTCTCAGAAGAAAACTGATTAATGGAAAATTTTGTAGCTCATCCAAATTCACACTGGAAGGGCTGGGGCAAGAATGCAAACCCAGGCAGTAGTTGCTCCGAGCTCGTATTTCAAATCTCTCATTAGAAATGTTCAAAAAGATTCAACAAACTTGGGTGAGGAACAGGAGTGCAGCATCCTCAGAAAGCACGGTCAAGTTGCATCCTTCACAAAAGTCTTTGCGAGTCTAAAGTTGGGGGGAAATTGGCAATGTCATTCTAATGAGTGACACTGAGGGTCTGGCCTCATGGGAACCACACGGTCAGCAATTTAAAGAGTAGTAGTGAACATATCTGTAATTTAAAAAAAAACAGAGCATGTGCTCACTCACTGACCTCATGCACTCCCTTCCTCCGAGCTCTGACCTCTTCCTCCAAAATAACAATGACAAAATTCTCTCTCAAGGTCCTACTCAAGTTTCAGTTGTCTTTACCCATAGACGCCATAACCATCAGCATTCTTACCATACTGGTCTCTAACTCATGTCAAATCTTCGCATACTTGCTTATATGCAACATAGCACATGACCCATTGCTTTAAAAACATGTATGGAAATGATTTAACAAACACCCTGCATGGATATCAAAATGCCTCCAAAGCGGTGAAAGGAGTCTGGCTTCTGCTTTGTCACCAGAGCACCAGCCATTACTCTTGGTCTGGATTTGACCGAGTTTCTCTCCTGGCAGCCTTTCCCTGGCTCGGATGTCACCCCTGCTCCATCTCTGTGAGCTCTACCTCCCACCTGTGAGCTCTACCTCCCACCTGTGAGCCCCATCTCTGTGAGCTCTACCTCCCACCTGTGAGCTCTACCTCCCACCTGTGAGCCCCACAGTACTTTCCACTCAAGAGGGCCATATGCAGAAGGGCTGAAGGCCAATTGGAATCATTCAAACTGATGGCCCATTCCTAACTGATGAGGGTGGCTCCGGAGACCACTGGTGGGAGGAGTCCAGCGGCCTAAAGAGGCCGGAATGTGCTAATTACCATGATTGTGCTTGCTACCAGGCTGACCACAATCATTTCAGAAAGCATTCCATGGTGGACTTTCCTAATGCCCAACCATAACCTCCACAGCCACCACTCTCTTGGACATTCGTCATGCAGAAACGTGCATTTGTGTAAACATGTACACCCGTATGTGCACGTGCACACGTGCATGTATGCATATGTAGGGGAAGAAGCTGCCAGGTGGTGGGAAGTGGTAAGAGATGGAACCACCCAGGTGACAGATTTCACTTTCTGCAACCTTGTCATCTGACCTTGATTCTAGTATCTCTGTAGCCAAATAAAACTCTTTCCATTGATCTGAATCAAGGTGATGTGACTAAGGGATGACTCATCAACAGGCCCAATTTTACTCCACCAAGAGCAATAGGAAGAAAGGAATGTGGATTTTGAAGGGACGTAAATCTGGAATCCCACTTTTGTCACTTCCTTATCAGCTAAACTAACACGGCACAGAAGACCTACCATTAGGAATTGAATTCCCATGTTCCAGAGTCACAGTCTCCAAGTCAAAGCCGAGTCTGTCTTCAGTCCTTACTGGGGTGGAGTTGCCGGCCCAATACCTCATGGCTCATCTGACCTCTGGGTCCTGGTGGGGCCCCGAGGAAGGAGCAGGGATCCACTCAGAATTAGAGCTACGATTCTGGGCTGCAAACATCCAAACAAATTGATTGGAACAATCAGGAGATGAATACAAGTGCCCACAGGAAACACATTGTGATGAGAATAGGCCGGGAAAAAGGGTTGTTTCTGAAGCATTCCTGTCCTTGGCGGTGTGCTGTCCCCTCAGGTAAAGATCCAGAGTGGCCCCAAAGAATGACAAGAAATGACTGAGATGTTGGGCATTTAAAATCATGGATGAGGGGCAGCCTGGGTGGTTCAGCGGTTTGGCGCCGCCTTCAGCCGAAGGAGTGATCCTGGAGATCCAGGATCAAGTCCCACTTTGGGCTCCCTGTATGGAGCCTGCTTCTCCCTCTGCCTGTGTCTCTGCCTCTCTCTCTCTCTCTGTGTCTCTCATGAATAAATAAATAAAATCTTTAAAAAAATAAAAATAAAAAAAATAAAATCATGTGATGCCTGAGGTGTAAAGCAGATTCTTATCCAAATCCCCAACACAGATTGTTAGAATCCAACTATTTGACTATAAAAAAAGAGCCTTCGAATGAACTGGGCACCCACAAAACCGCAGTTTAGCTTTATCTCGTTTGTTAAATTTCCTGTCTTAGGAGCCCTTGGGTGACTAAGTTGTTTGGGAGTCTGTCTTTGGCTCAGATCATGATCCTGGAGTCCTGGGATTAAGTCCTGCGTCGGGCTCCCTGCTCAGCGGGGAGTCTGTTTCTCCCTCTCCCTCTGCCCCTCCCCCTGCTCGTGCTCTCTCTCGGTCTCAAATAAATAAATAAAATCTTTAAAAATAAATAAATAAACTTCCTATCTTAGTAGCAAAGTAAATGGAGCTGGCCGCCTAAGCCTCGAGGAGTCAGCTTCCCGAGTCGGGGACTGTGCCTCCGCTGTCCTCCAGAGCCAGCGCTCAGGGACGCTGGAACAGCCCTGGCCGAGGAAGACGGTGGGCGAGTTGCCTACTGAATATTTCCGGCATAAATAAATTCATTGATGGGGAAAAGTCTTCCTTAGAAGTCACAAACATGAGCGCTCAAGAAATCTTGATTGATGAAAACGACCACACATGGAGACAGCAAAAGTAGCATTTTTCTGCACTGAACGGTCATGGGCTCTGAATGTAAATGACCTTCACTTGGCTCCTTTGGCTTTTATGCAACAACCACAAGCATTTTCCTGCGATTCAACAATGAATGAAGATAAATGAGAAGTGGATAAAATCTACCGGACCATGTGCTATCTCAGCTTTTGGGTGAACCGGGCCTTGCCCTTCTGTCTCCACCATGCCTCCTGATTTTGAAGAATCTCTGGCTGATAACCTTGATAGACCGAGGAATAGCTACTAGAGAAAGGAGTCAGGAAACAATTTGCTTATTTTGAATGCTGTGGTGGTCCTGAGCTTACAGAGAAATGAGGGACGTGGGACAGAGATTGAGTGAGTTGCAAATGGAAATTGTATTTTGGATATCTCTGTGACAGTAATGGATGGGTCCCAGCCTCCTCGCACTGTCCCTCCAGGAAAGGGCCTTGCTTTGGGAAGCTCACTGACATCGTCTTGTCCTTGCTCACTTAATGATTTTGCTGGGTCTTCCGGTGAATCAGGAATTTTTAAACTTTATGTAAATCAAACAGAATTATCTTCCACATTCAGAGATGGGCTAAAAGCATGGCACGGCTTCAAGCTTTCTAAGAGTGATGCCTAGTGAAATGCACACTAGTATTCCTTCAGTTTTCCGAAAATTACCTTTTAGGATTTCCACACAAACATTTACATCTCTACTTCTACAGAAGCTAGCACTTATCGGGTGTAATCCGTAATGTAGTCGTTAAAGGTACGTTAGTTAATGCTATAAATAAACTAACGCCATTTGTAAGTTGATCAATCAAATTAGACATAGCGTATTTCCATTACTGTTTGAAAAAATATAAAATAATATACAGACATGCTTTGCTAGATAAAATTATCTTCACGACCAAAACTTTGGACTAGCAGAAAGGCTCCGAAAGAAAGAAAGAAAGAAAGAAAGAAAGAAAGAAAGAAAGAAAGAGAAAAAGAAAAAGCACTTTGAATGAAGACGTAGGTGTAAAGGAAATTTAAGAGTTATGATCAATTTAAAAAATTATTAAATGGCCCCTACATGAAATCATATGCTTCTCATGACCTGAATACATTTTTCAGCCCAAGGGTAAAGAAAATTAAGAGGGCTCAGTGTTATTACCCCTGCTAGTGGATGCCGAATTCTGTTTATATTACCATGAATATGTTGCTACTGTAGTAATTTCACTTCCGCAGGCATTGGCTTATTTCATCAAACATTGTGTGAGCCATTTAATACACCAGAGACCAGAGCAGCGCCAAAAATGCCATAAAAATACACTTGTGTTCAAGAAAAAAAAAAAAGTCAGTAAAGAAATCTCCATAAACATCTATGGTGACTTAATTAACACGTTTTATTTTTACGTGGCTTTATTATGTGTTATACGCAGGCACTGCATTTCTGCCAAATAACGTGGCGTATTTTTAATTAGACCACGGGACCAAACCTTGAGTGACACAGAGAAATGGTGCTCATAGAAAAGATGACATATTCTAACTTTCTCTAAAAGGAAAAAAAAAAAAAGGAAAAGCTATTTCGTGGCCTTGAAGTATTAGGGTCATAAACTGATAAAATTATCCAGAAGAGCCTTAGAGACATCAGAATATTCCCCATTTAGGCGGCAATATGTTGAGGAATAAATTTCCATTTTTAGTAGCTCACTTCTGCTCTCCGTAACCCCTAAAGGGCACTGCTGTTCGATGTATCTTTGTAAAGACAAAATTGTGGCTGTTTACTGTGATTATTTAACCAGCTAATGTTTATGGCCGTGCCTGCCTCCTAAACACACCAACTTCGGCCGCAATGTAGTGCCTTCTGCGGTGCCCTCCTCCCGGGGATGGGGGTGCGGGTCAAGGAGAGTGAGACTCTCTAGACGTTTGGGGCGTCCTTCCGGGAAAGCATATATTGATAGATTCAGCTAACTAAAACCTCTGAAACGACATGGAGAACTTTGGAGGAACATTTCACGATTTCATAGAACAGGCTCCAGTCTCATCGCACAGAAAATTACCCTCCAAGAAAGAAATCGTTTCAGTGTCTCAACTTACCCTCCGGTGGTCGTCACGCTCCCTTCTTATCAATTTCATCAATAACATTGCAAAAAAGCCTAGCTTTTGATCTCAGTTAAAAATAAATAAGAGCTTGTTGATGTCATGCATCAACACAGGAATCCGTCTCAAAGAGCAAAGTTCCGGAGTCATTGTGAATGCATTTTCATAATCCTGGAGAAAGGATACAGGCTTAGTTTCTTACCTGTAATTTCTCCTAAGGCACTTAGGAAAACTAGGATCAAAGAGGATATTGTTTAGATTGAACAACCAGTCTGTCATAGTTTTAAAATAATATACATGAGATTTTGTCTTAATATTATATGTATTAATGTATAGATATTATATTTCTTGGATTGGAGGAAAGAAAGCAGTCACCTACATGAATGAAAATGTATCGTTATAAAAATATATGCAGGGGGAGGGATGCATAGGTGGAGCACAGGGTTTTTAGGGCAGTGAAATGACCCCATGTGAGACTATAATGCTGGTATGAGTCATTATGCTTTTGTCCAAACCCAGAGAATATATGGCCCCGAGAGTGAGCCTGACTGTAAACTATGAACTTAGGGTGATGATGACATGTCCATGTAGGTTTATTGATTATAGCAATGTACGGCCCGGCGGGGGATGCTGACAGTGGGGGAAGCTGTGCATGTGTGGGTGTGGGGGCATGCGAGAAATCCCTGCACCTTCATGCCTACCTTTGCTGTGAGCCTAAAAATGCCTTAAAAAAAAAAGGTCTAAAAAACCCTCAATGTCATGTGACTCCTAAAGTGAAAAATACACCCCCGTACGTATAAAAGCTCCCCTATCACATTATTAAATCAAACACAATGCTCAAACAATTGTATGATGAACTTCTTGTCACGCAAACGTATGTTGCCTTCCACGGCTCCGGGTCAGCTGCCACGACATCTACAGGGACACGATGCCACTTTACCCTGAGAGCCTTGGGCATCCTCGCCCCCGACTGCTTCCTTGGACGTGGCTGAGTGTGGCTGCACGGGGGGAAGGTCGTCCACCAGACAGAACCTTGGAAGCTCAGTGAGTGCCCCCCTTCCCTTGCCTGTCTTAGCACAACCATGCCTCCAGCCCGGATCCTAAAGTCTAACATCCCACCACTGACCCTTCACTTGGCACCTGCTCTCAGATGTGGTCATAGTCCCTGTGTTACTAACTGAGGTATCTGTTGTAACATAGCTTTATTGATCCAAATGGAAACATCAAGACTATGTGAGCCCAGTGCAATGGTGTGAACTGTCTCTACTTCCCACCAAACGTCCATGAAATTCACCTAACTTGAGATATTCCCTAAAATAGACACAAACTCTCAGAAACCACGGATTCCCACTCAAATAAACAGGATGATTCACTCCGGGTTTACATCAACACAGTTCTAATTTTTGATGCTACTTCTAAAAATCCATGGAAGGGAAATAATTTGGAAAAATCCACCCAGAATTATAATCTATTGTAATTATATTAATTATATTATAATTATAATCTATGACCCATATTTATTTTTTCACTTTTAAAGCTTCCACCAGTGATGGAAGACAAAATAATAAAGCATGCCGAGCATTTGGGGGTCTGAATTTTAAACGGTGAATACTGTCAGGGATGAGGACACACTGAGCACTTCAGGATATGGGGTAACTGGATTAGGAAGAAAAAGCCATCAACTAAGTGAAAGCGTTCTGTCTTCCCAAAGCCCACCCTCCAAAACTTGCCTTGGTGTCTCTTGTGTAACATATTCTTCTGGACTGTGATGCTCTTTCAGTCCTGGGGGGTCCACAGGCATACTTCTCTGAAATACTCTTATTTTCAGCCTTTGTCCAATAACAAAGATGATTTACTAAATATTTCAGGGCAAAATCACACGGGTGCAGGGTAAAGGCTCAGCATCTGGAAGGTGGGTGATTCTGAATGCAACGGAAGTAAGAGTTTTTCGCCGCGTCTTTTCCTATTATCTTCACCATACATTTATTGATTTAGAAATCAATTCTGTTATTGCTGCGGAATATTTTTTAAGAGGAAGTATGGGTTGGAAAAGAGGTCTCTGTGGGAAAATTAACAAATACTCAGCGTGAGTGATACTGAGAGGAAAAAAAAAAACTACTGCAATCAATCAGTATTTTGGGAAAGAAGGGAAACCTGGTAAGATGGGAAGAAAAAATGTAATAAGATAGTAGCAGACATAAATGAAATAAGGATGAGAAGAAAACAGAAGAGAACGAAATCTGCCCTCCAGGAGCAACGTCTATCAATCTGGTCAAAATGCGTAAAGACAATAATTCAAAGTCTCCAGAGACTGAGCAACGGGTTTACAAGAATCATCTGTTCAGAAACATCCACCAGAATCGTTGTTTTAAGTTGTAGCCATTCTGATACGTGTGCTGGGTGTGTCCGCACACTTGCAGTTGGTGTTCCGTGTGTCTGAAGACACTGAGCATTGCCCCGTGCACTGCCTGGACTTCCGTACATCTCGTTCAGTGGAAGGTACTTGCCAGGCCCGTGCCCAGGTGTGGGAACCCCACCCCAGCCCCAGCCAGCAGCCATCCCCCGCCCCCCAGGGTCCAGCCATGTCGGACCCACTAGGGAGCCACTGGGCCCTTGCAGAGACACCCTGGGCGAGTAACGACACTGCACACCCCCGATGGGGGTCCAGCCCGGTACTGGCGGGTCCGTCTGGTCCACGCAGTGTGGCCAGAACCCACCGGCCATGCTCCCTGTCTGTTCACTTGGTTCTTCTTTCTCAAGCTGCTTAAAATGAAAGACTGCATTTTTAACCTGACACCTTTCTTCTTTTCTGAGATAAGTATTTTCCTGGTATCTCTTTCCTCTAAACACTTCTAAACAGCTTTAGCTTCACTTCAAAATTTTGACATGTTCCACTCTCCTTTTCATTCTGTTCAAAATCACTTTTAATTTCTCTGGCGGCTGTGACAGGGAAACACGGGCTTTTCAAAAAGTAGTTTTGTTAATTTCCAAGTGTTTAGAGGTTTTCCTGTTTTTCTGCTGCCGATTGCTGGTTTTATCACAGTAGGATCAGAAAACGTAATTCTGTATGGTTTTACTTTTAAAAAAAAAATTTGCTAAATGTTGTTTTATGAACCAGAGCACAGCCCATATTGGTGAATGCTCTATGTGTGATTGAAAGTGATCCTTCTCTTTTTTAGAAAAATGTTTTATTTATTTATTTGAGAGACAGAGAGAAAGAGCATACAAGCAGGGGGGGGAGTGGCTGAGGGAGAGGGAGAAGCAGACTCTTCGCTGAGCAGGGAGCCCAACATGGGACTCGATCCCAGGACCCCGGGATCATGACCTGAGCCGAAGGCAGATGTTCCACCAACTGAGCCACCCAGGCGTCTCCGATCCTTTTCTTTCTTTTTTTTTTTTTTAATTTTTATTTATTTATGATAGTCACACACACACAGAAAGAGAGAGAGAGAGAGAGAGAGAGAGGCAGAGACATAGGCAGAGGGAGAATAGGCTCCATGCACCGGGAGCCCAACGTGGGACTCGATCCCGGGTCTCCAGGATCACGCCCTGGGCCAAAGGCAGGCGCTAAACCGCTGCGCCACCCAGGGATCCCTCCGATCCTTTTCTTAAAAAGTATATATATATATGTATATATATATATATATATATATATATATATATATATATATATATAATTTTTTTAGGGGAAACATACTATAAATGATAAAAAATAAAAGTAGCCCAACCTCACTGGTTTCAAGAAATTCTGTTAGAAAATAAGGTTTAAAAAGACAGAATCCAAACACTGGAAGATTCCCCAGAAAAAAATGGTCAGTAGCCTGGTCTCCGCTGAACCAGAAGTCTTACTGCCCCAATCAGGTTGCAGCGTTACTCCGGGAGCGTTTTGAGGAACACACTCGAATGAGAAATTTGGTTTATCAATCAATTGGAAGAAATTTTATTGACAAGTCATATTAATTTTAATTTAATTAGTCTTTTTTTCCCGTTTTTTTTGTTTTTGTTTTTTTTTTTCCTATTCTCTTTTCCCTCCTTCCTGGAATGAATAGGAGAACTATGTAAACATTTAGGAAAGTGGAGTGTGACCCTTCATCTTTCTCTCCTTCTCTCATTCTTCAGCCTTGCCAAAACAGACCCAAGGTGCCTTCCAGAAAGGGACCTGGGTCGCCTCTCTTCTGATGAATCTGAGGCTCTAAACTATCAAAAGAGAGTATAGAAATTTGGTGTGCTTCATGGGCTCCTATCCATGCACATCTTTGTGCTAAATCATGTGTTAAATCCTCTTAGCTAATCATACACATGAAGTCAGGTTTGACTCCGTGAATGCTTAAAACACTGTCTAGACTTGTCTGGTTTTTAACTCCCCTGCATAAAACCCCGCATATGCTTCTTGCATACTTGTGTGTTTTTGTTAGTGTGCTCATTAGCTAATAGGATCACTCTGTTAGTAGCACTGGGCGATTTAAACATTTACTCTCTATTATGCTACCCTAGACTTTTCTATTTGCTTCCATGGGGCTCTATTACATCATCCTAAGACTCTGGGGGTTTAAACAATGAGCATTTACTCAGTGCCTGAGCTGGAGGGTGAGCAATGTAGCTTGGGCCCAGCTGGAGGGCCCAAGAGGGTCGGGCTGTTCCAGCTCACACATGGGGCCATGCTCACATAGATCATATAGACCGTGCTCACCAGGACTTGGGCAGCCAAGTTCTGCTCCATCCATCTCTTCTACTCCAGAAGGTCTTCTCAGGCAAGTTCTCATGACTTCGCAGAAGGGGAGATCCTAAGGGATCCTGAGGTCCAGGCTCAGAACGGGCACATCACACCCGGCTGGGTGCGTTGGCCAAAGCAAGCCACAGGATAGGGCCGGATCTCCTGCTCTATTTTGGCTGTGTCTGAGGATTTCACTCAACCAAAGAGCCCAATAAATTATAAAAAGGGCAATCTATCACTTGGTCAGGAAAACCGCTTTTGTTGTAACGAAGCTTCACAATAAAGAACAGGGTTGAAAATAAAATAATGACTTGAACACCAGGTTCAACATACATATGAAAGAGATCATATTCAAAATATATTTCATTTTAATTAATAATTATAGCTGATGTTTATATTAACATCTACAACCAGCATTGTCCCTGAGAGTTTCAGATGTACTTACTCATTTTATCTTTATACTAAGTCCTTGATTGTTACCCTCTACCTTCTAGATGAAGAAATGGGCCCAGAGGCAACTCACCCGGTGTTCTATGGCCAGGAAACCCTCGAGTCCAATCTGGCTGTCCCTGTGCTATGCTACCTCTCAATATCCTTCCAACTGGATGAATGAAAACATAAATAATATAAATAAATAAAATCAACCGAGAATCCCACTACCATAGCATATTACAATTAAAATATTCCTTAAAAATGACATATTTGGACACCTTCGTTTTTCACTCAAGAAAACATGCCATGAGAGGCAAAAGGAATGTCCCTATTCTACTGGCAGCAGGTGGTCAAGCCACACCCCCAGCTCCATCCCTCACAGGTCCTACAACCCAGGCCATGGGAAATCAACTGTGATCAAAGGCAAAAAAATCCATGGAGAGAAGGAAAATGTATAAGGGAGATTTACAATAATAAATACAAATTATAACAGATCAATAAGCCAAGTCATAGGTAAATGAAAACAAAAAATAGAGACTTTTCAGTCTGAAACACTTGTATTTCACTTGATGTGAAGTTCCCCTAATAAAGTTTATCATTTGTCTTTATAATCAACCTTAAAACAAAAGTTTATGTAGCCAGCATCACACAGATGGTATCCGTATTGTAAAGTTTAGGTACTTATTCTATAAATGAGGATAATGGATAAGGGGCATTAATTTAAATACATACATATATAATACTTGTACTTACAAAAATATATAATATTTTTATATTTACATACAGTTATATTTTTGATGGTTTTTACAATTATATATTCATTGACATCTTTACTGGGGTATAATTGGAAGGTTACAATTAAATGATTTTTTAGTGACTTTATAGAGTTATACAACTATCACCAAACTCAAGTTTTAAAACATGCAATTATATATGCTATTTCATATCTCTATATATGTATTATGAAATATGTATGATATATAATTTATATGTCTTATGTTCATATAACATGTGTTACATATATAAATATGGACAGTATACATGTATAGGTACGTCAATTTAATTAATATACATGTAAGTTATGGTGCATCCATCAAAGATCAATAACATATATACTTACTACATCCGTACGCTTATCTACACCGTGTACAATGTACATGACCTGGGAGACGTGTCCCCTGAACCGGGCCATCCACCCCGACCAACTTCAGCTACCTTCCTACCTATAAAGCGAGCAGCACTTTAAAAGAAAAATGAAGGGATTATTTGAAAATACATCATGACTAACTTCCATTCACCCAGAGTGTGTCCACTGTATGGGTTTTCCTATCCCAAGAAATTACTTCATTTGTATTCTCTATAAACTTGGTTAACCATCAGAGGGTTTTTTTTTCACCCAATCAGAACACCACTAGATAAATGGAAATTAAAAAATAAATTATGTCTCAGCAGTAAAGATTACAGCGAGCTGCAGGGTGGGTTATAAGAAACTCAATGGCTTCTCATTTTCCCGTGCACCTTTGGCAACCGTGCATGAGGGCGTAGCCTCCTCCCCAGCTAAGGGGAGACACAGTGACTAGGAAAGCATGACTTTGCAATCATCGGGCTTCATCAGAGCCAGGGTGATCATTGTCCAACATATGGCCTTCAATGTGGCCTTTTCGAAACTGCCCATGTCAGCAACTAAGGCCCCAAATCTGTGTCATGTCGTGTCGTTTGCCCTGGACTATGATTGGATTCACCTCTTACGCTACTTCTTGATAAAGTGTCCACCTGTTTAAAACTCTGTCAAGTACAGGATCAGATGCTGGTCCTGGTTCCGTAGAGGAGATGCTGTTCGTTTTCCTGAGTGAAATCTGCCATTCGCCACCAGAAGCCGCATCACTAAATTAGATGATTATCATCTCCGTCGGTCGACTGCACGTGTGGCAGCCTGGTTGATTGTAAGAAGTGGTTTTAACTTCCCACATAATTCCATGATTGGATTTCCTGAGAGAAGGTTTAACCAAAGCGTACACGTACGCTCAGGCTTATTATAGTAAGCGAGTCATTAGATCATGTGCTCATATATTTTAAGGAGTGTCTGCTATAATTTAGGCAAATCATTTATCTCTTTTTGTTAAATGGTAACGTTAATGTACAAGTTGAAATCCTTACGCAGGCATAGGAAACATTTCAGAATATCTTTTGTTTATCCTCAAAACCATAATATTTAAGGTATTTAGAAACTGAAAAATTTTCCAAATGTTCCACGACGTAGATGTCCACTTTTAATAATAAGAAAAATAGGTTAAGCATCATACTGAAACTGTAGAACCTGGGAAATGGGTAGTTATCTAACTCATAAAGTTAGATATATTTTCATATATATTTTTCATATATATTTCATATATATTTTTATTTTACGCACAAAGGAAAAAGTAACGATCATTTGTTGAGGCTTATACGCGTCTAAATGCAACAGATTGATTTTCCAAATCGGAGCGATCAAGGATAGTAGACGGGCGGCCCTGAGGGCCCGATTCTTCCCCTTACCTGCAGCCACAAGGCCACCTAGCTGTGCGAGTCCTCTGAAGATAAGGATTGTTGGCCCCCACTCGCTGAACTGGGCTTGCCTCCGTCTTTCTTTGGCCAACAGCATGTGGTACACGTGGCAGCGGGCCGCTCCAGGACTAGGCCTCAGGGCCATGGTGTGTTTTGCTTGGTCGGTCTTGCACCTGCAATCTCCACGGGAACGTCCCAGGTAAGGCCATGTGAAATCAGCCAAGAGCCAGCCAACACCCAGGCAGAGATGGCGCCTACCACCCTCAGCGGGCTCCTCCCACCTACGGCCCTGGACGCAGACCTGTGCACGCTCCCCCTTGTCTCCCGCTGAACATCTGTGGCTACTTGTTGCATCACATTATTAATATATCAGGTTAAAGACGGGCGTCTGGATTTCGATATGAAGAATAAACAAGCCTTTGCAAAAAGGAAAGCTTTATATCTCCTTCAAGTGAAATCTCAAAGTTTATTGGAGAATATTATGGTCAATGAAATAGCCCCATCATAGAAGGGCAAATACTATAGGATTCCACTCATGTGAGGTGTCTAAAGAACCAAAGTCGTAGAAGCAGAGAGTAGAAAGGTCACCGCCAGGAGCCAGAGGAGGGGGAAAATGGGTGTAAAGTCTCAATTACACCCCGTGATTAATTCTAGAGATGCGGTCTGCACCATGGGGCCTATGGGTGGCATGCTCATTGTGTGCTGAAGACGTTTGTCACGATGGTCCGGCTCACCTGAAGTGCTCCTGTCGCAGAAACAAACCACACCAAAGAGTCAGAGGAAGCTTGCTGGTGATGGGTATGTTTATTATACTGATTGTGGTGACGGTTTCACGTGTGTATGCCTGTATCTAAACCCATCAAGTTGTATACGTTAAAATGATCTGTTTTTTTGTGTCAATTATATTTCAATAAAAGCTGGGAAAGGGATCCCTGGGTGGTGCAGCGGTTTGGCGCCTGCCTTTGGCCCAGGGCGTGATCCTGGAGACCCGGGATCGAATCCCATGTCGGGCTCCCAGTGCATGGAGCCTGCTTCTCCCTCTGCCTGTGTCTCTGCCTCTCTCTCTCTCTCTCTGTGACTATCATAAATAAATAAAAATTTTTTAAAAAAAGCTGGGAAAAAATATCTAAGACTTCAAGTTCACAGCTTAATCAGAATTCATTGTTTTAATTATTTTATATTCTTAGAAATTGTGTATTTTTTTAGATTTTATTTTTAAAGATTTTTTTTTTCATGAGAGACACACAGGGAGAGGCAGAGACACAGGCAGAGGGAGAAGCAGGCTCCCTGCGGTGAGCCTAGATGTGGGACTCGATCCCAGGACCCCAGGGTCACAACCTGAGCTGAAGGCAGATGCTCAACCACTGAGCCACCTGGGCGTCCCAAGATTTTATTTATTTATTTATTTATTTGAGAGACAGAGAGAAGGAGAAAGAGGAGAGAGGACAAGCAGGAGGAGAAGATGGAGACAGAGAAGCAGGCTCCACTCAGGGAAGGGAGCCCTATGAAGGGCTCGATCCCAGGACTCTGAGATCATGACCTGAGGTGACGGCAGATGTTTAACCGACTGAGCCCCTGCCAGGCGCCCTCATGTGGGTATTTTAAATTATAAGCATCTCATCCTTTTTCATTCAAGACCCGCCTTCCATCCTTACCTGGCAGGGGAGACACCATGACCACGAAGAATGGCTTTCCATATATATTTTTTTTCTCCCTTTCAACAACAGGCCATTTGAGGAATGAATGCATCAATACGTAAATGGCCATCTTCTGCATGTGGTCTTTTATGTTGAGGTTATTAAAAAATAAATGCCTACAACTCTGAGAGTTTATCAACCAGTTCACGTTTCCTTTGAAAGGACAATCATTTAATAATACCCAAAGCACGTGGAGACAATGGCCAGAGTGGACAGAGCTGGAGAGAAGGGCTCCTTCCTGGGTGACCCTGCTGGGACCTCACAGGCGCTCACCGCTGTGCCAGGGACTGGATTACCTCAGCCCCATCCGCCTCATCTGCAAAAGAGTCGAAGAATCTCATATGGAGGAAATGAAATGAAATGTCATGTATCTTATTTTTATGGGTTTGTGTATATTTACATGTATGGACTTTTTAAAAAAAAGATTTTATTTATTTACTCATGAGAGACACAGAGAGAGAGAGAGAGAGAGAGGCAGAGACACAGGCAGAGGGAGAAGCAGGCTCCATTCAGGGAGCCCAATGCAGGACTCGATCCCAGGTCTCTAGGATCAGGCCCTGGGCTGAAGGCTGTGCTAAACTTCTGAGTCCCCGGGACGTCCCCACATCTATGGAGTTTACACGCGTTGTGTCGACTGTGAAGCGCCGTATTCACAAGGTCGTACCAGCGTACACCATGCACAAACCTGACCCAAGCCTTCGGGGCCTTCAGCCTCTCCCACTGACTTTTTCCCCTTTGTGGTCTCAGTGTATTTATCTGGCTTGGTCGTTTTAATTCTGTGCTAGGTGGTGTGATCCTGACGGCCAGCCGACCCTGCAACCAGTGTGGGCACCGTGTCCGGTCCCGGCAAGTGGCTCGGAGAACCTGCGACCGGGGTCACCTGGCTGCAGATGCCCGCCCTCCCCTCGTGGGGCAGCCGACTGTCGTTTACCTCCCGCCCTCACTATCAAGCAGCCTATCTAGAGTCTATCTCAGTCTATCAAGCAGCTCCCATCAACGCCCTGCGGCCCGACAGCGGGTCCCCGGCACCTGAGCAGGGGTCCCGAGCGCCAGGACCACGGCAGACCCGCCGTCCCGTTGAGGAAATGGCACCTGCGAGCTCAGACCTCATTCCCGGTGCCGTTGGCCTTTTAATTGTCTCGTATCAATAGGCTGACCTCGCATTTGCTTGTCAAAAGCAGTAAGGTCATTCTACAAGCACTTCCATTCCAATTTCCTACTTGTCTTTCCTGATTAGAAAACCCTATAAACTATGTAGCTTTGAATTTAGAGAAGCATTATTCCTGAAGGTTTTGCTGTCCTTCACGCTCAGAGATGACACCTGTGACCCAGGGATGGGCGCACCTGCTCTGAGCGGCAGGAGGACGGATGCAGCTGGTGCTGCCCACGGATGACCACGTCCTGTGGGGGTCACGGTGTTGCCCACACCCCTGAGTCCTCAGGGTGGGTGCCCCGGAGCTGCGCCCACCTGCAGAGGAGGCCCAGGGTGGGGGGCACATCGGGGCAGCCCGGGGAATACGCGCCAACACACCTTGCACAGACACACATGCGTGGAGGCACATATACCGAAAGACGCTTTCAGAAACTGGATTCAGTGCTATTAAGTGCACTGGCTTCTATTTTAGTGTCATCCCTACGCTTTTTTCAGGTTAGAACGAAGTGTTGAAATGCGTGAAATCGGATAATACACATACTTTGGAAAAATATGCATGGGGTGCAGAAATAAATGCTGCAGAGCCTCCCACGGGTCCACCCTCCTCATGAGACAGCAGGGGGGCCCGGGCGGAGCTTAGGTTCTGCCCAGGTGAGCAGGGGGCGGTCTCCGCTGCTGTTGGGGCCCGGCAGGGGGGCTGGGGAGGTCAGGAGTGGCTTCCTCAGGACAGAGGGGAAATGTGGCCCGCTCCCCACACAAGCTCACATCTCGGGGTCCCGCAGTGGGGTGGGGGGGCTGAGAAGGACCAGCAGCGATCTACTGGCCTCCTCCATCCTCTGCTGCCATCACACCTGCTCCGGGCTCTTGGGAGCACAGGTCACACGTGTGATCCAGGCCTGGGGGGCGGCGGTGTGAGAACTTAGGGCTTCCATCCCCTGAAGCCCCAGAGGCCGGGTCGGGAGAGGACACAGCTACCAGGCCTGCCCCACCCTGAGCCAGGGTAGGGCAGAGCAGACCTGGGTGGCTCAGTGACTGAGAACAAAGGCTGCCCGGTCCACCCACGCCTGGCGTGCGAGCCACTCACGTGGGCCCCATCCTCAGCCAGGCCAGGTCATAGATACGCGAGAGGAAGAAGAGATTCTAAATGTTTTAACCACTGAAGAACACAGCACATACATGAACCATGTTGAGCTGTGAAAATAAAGAAATGATTTTAATGGACACACTGGACACGTGGAGATACTTTTGAAACCCGCACAGCCAAGGTGAGCAGAAGCAGTGGATGGGGAAACCAATTTCACACCATGAGTTAAAGATAATTTTCCTCCCTAGCAACCCAAAGCAAGTGCAAATCTCTCTCTCTCTCTCTCTCTCTCTCTCTCTCTTTAGTATTTTCTTTTGAAAGGAAAATAGCCACAAACAAGCCAAAGCAGCCCTGACCACAGCAGGACTTTTCTGATGCAAAGTCAGTGTGGAAAACATCAATTATTGCCAATATCCACTTAAAAAAAAATTCCACCAATCATTCATAAACGGCAATTGTTGTGGCAAAATTCTTTTTGAAATACTTCTTGAAAAATATCTGTTACCCACAATTTAAACGATGTGGCTTTACGTTTGTATTCCTTTCATGTTGCGGGATATTTCCATAACTTGCAATTTTCATAGAATGAGATTATTTTCCCATGTGTGGTAAGTAAATGTAGGCAACAAGATACAAACCAGTCGGGTGTTCTGTGGATTCCAACAGCGTGATCGTCACAGGAGTGGCTTTAAGGAATAAAGCAAAGCCGTGGACCCGGTTGTGGCTTAGTGGCCAGCAGGGTGCCACGTGCATTCAGGTATCAGAGGTGTATGTTTGTTCGTTTTTTTTTTTTAAGATTTTATTTATTTATTCATGAGAGACACAGAGAGAGAAAGAGAGGCAGAGACACAGGCAGAGGGAGAAGCAGGCTCCATGAAGGGAGCCCCACGTGGGACTTGATCCCAGGACTCCAGGATCACACCCTGGGCCAAAGGCAGGCCCTAAAATGCTGAGCCACCCAGGCTGCCACTCAGAGGTGTATATTTTAAAGAAAAGATGGGGCGCCCAGGGGCTCAGTAGTTGAGTGTCTGCCTTCAGCTCAGGTCACAACACCAGGGTCCCGGGATCGAGTCCCACCTCGGGCTCCCCGCAGGGAGCCTGCTTCTCCCTCTGCCTGTGTCTCTACCTTTCTTTCTGTGCCTCTCATGAATAAATAAATAAAACCTTTAAAAAATTGTTTAAAATAAAGAAAAGAGCACCACATGTGTTGGAGGAGCTGAAGACCAATCATTTCATGTCACCTGGATGTGGTCATTAGAACAATACGAGCAAATGGGATTGGATCCACGGAGACTGCATCTTCGGAGCTGTACTTGGAGAGCCCCCTACTAACCCATCCTACTTAGTGTCTATGTAGAGTGACCCTTCGGGGACAGCATGGAGCACTGGGAAACAGCTTTAGAATAAGGCAGATTCGGGGTACCTGGGCAGCTCTGTGTCCCTGGGGTCCTGGGATCGAGTCCTGCATCGAGCTCCTCGCAGGGAGCCTGCTTCTCCCTCTGCCTGTGTCTCTGCCTCTCTCTGTGAGTCTCTTATGAATAAGTAAATAAAATCTAAAAAATAAAATAAAATAAAATAAAATAAAATGAGGCAGATTGGATTAGAATGCCCAACTACATAAACGTAGGGGAATGTACATAAATCCTGAGTCCCTGATTCCTTATCTGTAAATAATGATTACACTTACTGAGAGGGCTGGGCTATCATCTATGCCAATTGTACACCATGAAGAAGGAGCTTAAAAGTGACTTTTGGATGGTTTCTTTGGAATTCAATGCAGTCTGGACGATGACTCTGGTTTATTCTATCCGATGGCTTTATGTCATCGGATTTTACTCCAGAACATGTATTCGACTTGACATCACTCCTTATAAATTAACTGACAAAGGTAAGCCCAGACTCGTGCACCTCTACTAATAATTTGGATCTGAGAAAAAATTAAAATAAGGGGGAAAAAATCATTGTAGGGACGGCCCATAATTGCCAGCAGAATGCACCCTCCTCTGAAGTTGGGTGGGTGGGTGGCTCCGTCCCTGCTGCTGACATGCTAATTGCTTGCACAGAGTTGCTTTTGGCGATTAAAAATGATTGACCTTCATAAAAAAAGAATGACATCCTGCCATTTGCAACAACTTGGATGGGCCTAGAGCTATCCTGCTAAGTGAAATGAGTCAGTCAGAGGAAGACAAATACCATATGATACCACTCCTATCGGAATTTAAGAAATAAGCAAAGGAACAAATAACGAAAGAGACCAAAAACCAGAGTCTTAAATGCAGAAACATGTATCGGTTACCAGAGGGGAGAGGCGGGGGCATGGGTGAGAAAAATAATTGGCCTCTTCCTGGGAATGTATTCTCCTAGTTTTATTTTTCTGTGAACAATTTAGAGAATTAAGGTGTAAGGCAAGGGTGCAGGGCAAATGGTCTAGGGGAAAACAAGGCGGATTTGGGAGCAGACCAAATTGGCTTGAACTCCATTTCTGAAACATGTAGCTGCACGAGATGCTCCTCTCTGACCTCCAGATTCTGCGTCTGTAAAGTAAGCGCAATACCTGAGTTTTCTGCAAATCAGATGTTCTGCAAACTGACCAGAGCACAGTAGTCCCTTCGTTCATGTACTTCCTTTCTTTAATTTTTCTCTTTTCTTGCCATCGTTACTGAAATATAACTGACAGATGGAGGTTTTATATATTTAATGTGTACAAATGGAGGTTTCTGATATTTGTAAAATAATCACTGCAATGAAGCTAATTAATATATCCATCCCTTCACACGGGCACCATTTTTTTGTTGTTTGTTTGTGAGTGTGTGTAGAACACTTAAAATCTGCTCTTTTAATTTTTTAGATTTTTTTAAAAAGATTTTATTTATTTATTCATGTGAGACACAGAAAGAGAGGGGCAAAAACACAGGCAAGGGAAGAAGCAGGCTCCCTGCAAAGAGCCCAGTGTGGGACTCGATCCCAGATCCTGGGATCACGCCCTGAGCCAAAGGCAAAGGCTCAACTGCTGAGCCACCCGGGAGTCCCAAAATCTGCTCTTTTAGCAAATCTCCAGAATGCATGAGAAACTCAACGACAAAACTTAAAAGGGAACAAAGGACATGAACAGACGTTTCTCCAAAGAAGACATCCAGATGGTCAACAGGTGTATTAAAAAAGTGCTCAGCATCACTTATCATCAGGGAGATGCAAATCAAAACCACAAAGCCACAGTGTGCTATCACCTCACACCTGTCAGAGTGGCTAAAATCAAAGACACAGGAAACAACAGGTGTTGGCGAGGATGTGGAGAAAGGGGAACCCTCATGCCCTGTTGGTGGGGATGCAGGCTGGTGCGGCCGCTGTGGAGAACGGTGTGGAGGGTCCTCAAAAATTCAAAAATAGAGCTGCCCCACCACCCAGCAATCCCACTTCTGGGTATATATACATATATCCAAAGGGAATGAAATCAGTGTCTCAAAGAGATGCCTGCACCCCTAGAGTCCTTACAGCATCATTCACGACAGTCAAGGTATGGAAATGAGCTCAATATTCTTTAATATTCCGTTGTTCACGACATGTAACTGACATCACGACGTGTAACTGACATCATGACGTGTAACTGACATAACATTGCGTAAGGTTAACGTAGGCTGGGATGACGTGGTGCAAGACTTCCTTCACTGAGCACCATATCCCGAGGCATTAGGGATGTTCCTGAACATTAGTGATGTTGATCACCTGTTAAAAAACTTGCTGGCCATTTGTCAGTCTTCTCGAAGGCAGGTCTATTCAATTTTCCCGCCAAACGTTTTTATTGCATTATTATTATTATTATTATTGCCATTGAATTGTACATGCTCCTTATGTATTTTGGATATTAATGCCTTATCAGATATATGTTTGCAAATATGTTCTCCCATTTTATGCACTGGCTTTATTTTATGGGTGGTTTTTGTTTTTGTTGTTGTTTCTTGTTTTGTTTTCTTTCACTGTGCAAAAGCTTTTTAGTTTGACCCAGTCCCACTTGTTGATTTTTGCTTCTGCTGCTTGCTCTTTTGGCGTCTCACCCAAAAAAACTGATTGCCAAGACTCATGACAGGAGCTTTTTCCCTCTTTTCTCCCAGGAGCTTCGCAGTTTAATGTCTTATGTTTAAGTCTTTCATCCGTTTCAAGTGAAATTGTGTGAGTGGAATAAGAGAGAGGTTCAATTTCATTCTTCCGCATGCAGATGTCCAGTTTTTCCAGCACCATTTATTGAAGAGACTGTCCTTTTCCCGTTGAGCGTGTCAGCTGCCTTATCCAACAGTGGTTGGCCACACACACATGGGGTCATTTCTGGGCTCTCGGTTCTGTCCCATTGGTCTACATGTCCATTTGATACCAGTACCATCCTGTTTAGATTATCACAGCCTTCCAATATGGTTTGAAATCAGGAAATGTGACACTTTCCACTTTGTTCTTCCTCAGGATTGCTTTGGCTATACAGATTCTTTTGTGGTTCCCTATAAATTTTAGGATTCTTTTTTTCCTGTTCTTTTTTGTGAAGAAGACCATTGTGACTTTATAGGGACTGTATTGAAGCTATAGATGGCTTGGGGGTAGTATGGACGTTTTAGCAATGATAATAACACTTCTGATCTGTGAACACAGGTATCTTTCCGTCCATTTGTGTGTCTTCAATTTCTTTCCTCAGCTGGAGGGATAGTCCTGGGGCACATACACTCATAGGGTCAGCCAAGGGGTTCAGGCTGGTGGCTTGCTCTTGGGAAGCTGCAGAAGCCCAGAAGGGATGTCTGTTGGTGAAGGTCCTTTATGGGCCTTCCAGGGGGTAGCAGGGAGGGTCAGGAAGGGCCAAGGTGGCTGGCGTCTGTGAACTGGATACTGTGAGGCAAAGGTCAACAATGTAGGGTGTCCAAGTTGGGTGTGCTGGCCCATGGTTTCTTTAGTGGGGAAAGATGCTGTGTTGTCTGCAGACAGGCCTCTGGGAAGCGTGGTGGCTCTCGTACGTGGCCATGTCCACAGTCGGTGCCGGCGGGGAAGCCTACTGTGTGCAGCGCTCGGGAGCACAGGGCAAGCTTGTGCTCACCTGCTCCCTTTCCTGGCGAGGAGAATCCTGTCTTGCTGGGCATCCCCCTCCTGGAGCTGGGCAGTGCCACTGTGGGGGTGGCATCATGTAGGCAGACTGAAGCTGCTCTCTCTTGCTTTTTGTGGGTTATTCTCAGGTTTTGTCTTGCTGAGGTTTCTTAAAGAGGAGGCCAGAGCCCTCCCTGAGCTGTTTGTGTTCACGGATACCCGTCTAATTGTTGATGTTTGCACGGGGACAGAGGTTGGGGTCATCTGCTCCACTTCTTGGCGACATCAATCTCTAGTATTCTTAATCTTTCAGTGTCCATAGGATGGAGATTTGAAGGATTCGTCTTGCCAAGGTGACAGTAAAATCAGGTGCATCTTTTTATAAGTTGCTACCGAATACAATCATATGGTCAGTTAATTAAACAAGAATAAGAAATGACAGTGAAATAAATGTAATTTCCTTCATGTAAAAATAAAACTATAGGTCAAGTTCCCTTTATGTCAAATGCTAATTTTCCCCGAATATAAGTTTGGGATGCTCCATGTATCTTTTAGAAGAATTTGTATACCTGCATTGTCCGTAATTTTCTCCAGTAAGTTCTCACCCATCCTCTGTTGTTTGTGATCCCATGCTCCCACGTTGGTGTTTTATATAGCTTTTGCCTTGGCTCTCCCTTGTTTCAATCCTCTAAACCTGTCAAGAAGAACTTAACCTGTTTTATTGTTCCCGTAAATTCATATGTAACTGGTAGCTAAATCCAATTTGTGTCAATCTGTCCTTCTTCACAGCCTGTTCTAAATCTCCCAGCCTGTTTTACAAAAGTAGAATCCTATTAACACCAAACAACCAGCTCTGTATTTTACTCAGTAGTTATTATGGTCCTTTCAATGTCACAGCGCATAAAGATCCTGGCATCGCCACTGATATATTATGGCAAACCTCTCAAATTCACTTTTCTGGGTGTGTCTGTGTGGATACGTCCCGAGAGTGTGCCCCAGTTTATAGAGATTGGCAAGACCCACTGTTACCTTTGTTTTAAATTTACATCCTGCCCAACATGAGTGTCAATGACCTGGCAGGGAACTTCCAAATAGTATTGAGTCTAAGAGGTTTCACATTACAGAAATAAATAATTAAACATTTTAAAATTTAATCCTAAGGCTAAGTGACAAGATAAGAACATTGCAAAACTATTTTAATTGCTGTGTCTGATTTAACGGATTTGACACACTGTAGAGTAACCTCCAGGGGCACCCCTATCTGAAGGACAGTACAGATGGTAGCACTTCCTCACGGCCATCATCCCATTTATAATATTAAAGGAATATCAAATGCACGCTCCACTACTCTGAGCTCTGCTTTGCATACTCTCTAATGTGCTTGCCAATTTTTATTCAACGGGAGTTTTTTATGTTGAATTACTCACCACCCTTGCCTGTAGAATGCTATCCCTTGGAAACATCTTCTCTCACCACGGCTTAAACTCACACTGCTACTCTGGTGTCCCCACATCTACACCAACAACTGCAAATCTTTCCAGTGGTAGAAACACATATCTCTGGGCAGCCTGGATATTGCCAGCTGAATTATTTCTACTCCAAGGGGCTCAAATATGAACATAGCATTTTCTAAAATATATTTTAGAAAATTTCAAAACATATTTATGCCTCTATGTATCCTACATAAAACAGTCCAAAACTAAAACCATATTTTGCCTTACACATTGTTTTAGCTCAAGTAGGAAATACCACTACACAGCACTATTTTTTATTTCTGCCCCTTTATTTTTGTTTTATATGCCTTATACCAGCCTTTTATCACCTTGTATACCAGTGGATTTTAATATTGAAAGATTTTTCATTTTCCCCAAATGGAAGGTTTTTTTTTCTCCAAATTTAATCTCATAGAAAGTCAATATGATGGTCATAGAGAGAACTGTTTTTACTTGGAAATTTAGAGTATTTTGTTTGTTTATTTAAAGCATTTACACATTAGTGAAATTTAAGGCATTTCCTTATTATAGCACAATCAATGAAATAATTATATTTTTTAACGTTCTCAAAATGTTTGATTATTAATTACACTCAAGATACTGTTGAGTCATTTTTATTTCTAATTATCTCTGTATCTGAGGGTACATCCTTGCAAGTTTTACAGTTTTATTGCAATCTTAGAATGCTTTTCAAATAAAAATTTTAGATACCAAAAAAGGTAGTGATAATACATTTTTGTTTTAAACTATCTACTAAATGTACATACTTAACTGGCAAGCGTCCCATAGGAAGAGAGTAACAAGGATAAGAATTATGGTGAACTAACCATCAGAAGTCATGCAAACAAGAAGACAATGGAGGGAAATATTGCAATATCTAAATTTAGAAGAAAAGAGAATCACCAAACCAGAGTCTTGTATCTGGTGAAATTTTTCTTCAAAATTGAAGGATCATTAACCCCTCTCAGGAAAACAAAAACTGAAGGAATCCATTGCCAACAGCATTATCAATTAATTTCATCTAATTGCCATCTGTAGAATACTCCATCCAATAATAGCAAGATTTATATATTGTTCCCAAAGTATAAGCTCACAGGGAACAGTATAGACCAGAATAGACCATATTTTGATTCTAAAATGTACTTTAACATATTTAAGAGAGTATAAATCTTATGGATTTCTCAAACCACAATAAAATTAACCTAGGTATCAATAATAGATGAGAATGATATATGTCAAATCTTTAAATATTAGGAAATTTTAAAAGACACTATTAAATAACATTTGGGTAAAAAAAAGTTCTCAAGAGAAATTTAAAAACAATTTGTCTGACTTGAAATGAATAGGCAATGCATCAAAAGGAGTGGGATACAGCAAAAGCAGTGCTTAGAGGAAATCTTACAGAATTAAATGCACATATTAGAAAAGAAGAAGTATCTAAAATCAATGACCCATAAGTGTCCATCTTAGAGAACTAGAGAGAGAAGGGTTATTTGGTTCCAAATCAAGCAGCAGGAAAGAAGTAATATTGGAACAGAAATGAATAAGATTGAAGACAGAAATATCATGTAGAAAATGAAAGAAAATAAAACTTTTTGAAAAGATTAACACAATTGCTAAACCTCCAGCCAGATTACAGACAGACAGACAGTGAAATTAGACAGAAATTGCCAATACTGGTCGTGAAGGAGAGCTCATCACAATGCCCCATGGACGATAAGAAGATAATAGGAAATAATACAAGCAAATTTATGTCCAGAGATTGGATAACTTAAATATTCCAATTCCTTAACATTATTGAAGACAATAAATCAACAATTAATAGGCTTTTGAAAAAGAAAATACCAAGCCCAGATGGATTCACTCATGACCTGAGTCATGAGACCCTTCAGATGTGTATCAGTGGATCATATACTTGGGGGATGATTGCCAACATATATATATATTGGGGGATAGAAATAAAGGAAGTTTCCAAAGGGATTTTTACATGTTAAAGTAGACTTACAGGATCCTAGGGATCAGGCTAAGGTTGCTTTTTGCCCTTAGCAGAGTATTAACTTCTAGACAGCTGAGTTCCTACAAGAAGGTCACTCTGCCTGTCTCAAGGACTTGTCAGTGGGCTGTAAGTAGTAAGAAAATCTAGTGTTTTTTCCTTTCACCTTTGTTTCCCACATCGCTTCCCAGCTCATCCCTTGATGCCAGAATTACCCTCAGGCCAAAATAGGACAAAGACATTACAAGGAGAGATAACTACTGACCAATATCTCTCATGAACATAGGTGCAAAAATTCTCAACAAAATACTAGAAAATCAAATCTAAAATTGTATAAAACAAATTATACACATGACCAAGTTGGATGCAGTCCAGTCTACAAGGCTGCTTCCATGCTCAAAAAATCAATCCACGTAACCAACACATCGACAGACTAAAGGGAAAAACTATACGAGCTTATCAATAGACGCAGAAAGCATTTAACAAATGTAACACCCATTCATGATTAAAAAAAAAAAAAAAAAAAACTCTCTTAGCAAGCCAGAAATAGAGAAAACTTCCTCAACTAGAATAAGAATGTCTAAGGAAACCTTACAGTGAAATTCAAACATAATTGTGAGAAACTGAACACTTCCCTGCTGATATCAGGAACAAGGGAAAATGTGTTCTTGTACCACTCCTCTTCAGCAATGTACAGCACACTCTAGGTAGTCAGAAGATTAAAAAAGAAGAGCTATGCATATTATAAAGGAAGAAATAAAACTATCTTTATTCAGAGGTTACCTGATTTCTTATATAGAAAACCCTTCAGATCAACCAAAAAAATTCTGGAAATATGGAAAGCTTGCAAGATGCATGCTAATATATAAAATTTCATTGCTTTCCTATATACCAGTAATGGACAATTGGAATTTTAAAATTAAACAATTCTATTTATAATAACATCCCCCCAAAATATTTGAGTATAAATCTAACAAAATATGCACAGAGTTTACATAAGGAAAACTAGAATAGTCCATTTAAAGAAAGCAAAACATATTTAAGTAAATGGAGTAACATTCAGTTTCCATTGATTAAAAGACTCAATACTGTGAAGTTGTCAGTTCTTCCCAATTTGGTCTATAGAGTCAATGTGATTGTAATCAAAATCCAAGTCAACTATTTGTAAATCCTGACAGACTGACTCTAAAGCTTATAGGAAAAGTCAAAAACCAAAAGTAGCCAACACATCATCAAGGAAGACAGTTGGAGAACTCCCTGTCCCGTGTCAGGATTTAACTCTCATGCCCCATAATGAAGTCGGCGCTGCAATGGTGGAAGAACCAAGGACCAGTCGTGAAAGAGCCCAGACACAGTCCCCCTGGTAAATGCACCCGGCTCATCTTGAATCTGAAGGATGTAAAATCTGGGCTTGTGTGGTGGCCACACAGAGTGAGGGCCTGTCATAAGAGGATAGAGGAAAACCAGGTTTGAGTTGTAAGAACTACTCCTAGTTAATCTACGCCCAGTGCCAGGTTTATCTTTTCCTTTCCCCGTCTAGGTATATGAGCCGATAAATGTCCTTTTTCCTTAATCCAGTTTGGGGAATGTTTTCCATAACCTTCTGTAGGAAGAACCCTAATGGCAGTATGGAGCTTTCATTTTTTAAGATGCATGCTTGTCCTTTAGCTTTGACCACCTTGATGAGAATGTTTCACCATTCTAAAAAGATCAAGAGAGACTAGATGTACTTTTAACTACTGAGGGTTACTTAAAGTTTTTCTTTATGGGTGACCTGTACCTTTTTGTTTCTAAGACTTCATTCATCAATTTAACACACATTAGGGGCACCTGGGTGGCTCAGTGGGTTAAGCATCCAACTCCTGGTTTCAACTCAGGTCATGACCTCAGGGTGGTGGGATGGAGCCCTGATTGGCTCTGCACTGGGTGTGGAACCTGCTTAAGATTCTCTCCCTCTGCCCTCTTGCATGTGCTCTAAGCAAATTTAAAAATTAAAAAAAAAAAAAAAACTTGTATTAAATATCTATGCTATGTGAGGAAATAGGGATGGAGAGCAACCAAAACAAAGTCCTGGTCCCAAAACTGTGACATCTCAACTATTTAAATTCTGGGATATTCTGAATGTGGGCATGCCTAACTGCCATGTGTTTATAATAAATAGTACATACTCTCATGGTTTTGGAGGGAAGTCTTACTGATGTAGTGGTAGGATTATCACCTACTTTTCCTTGGCCTGCCAGCTTGAAGCAAGGGAGAAGGGGTGTCCTACCCAGCCTTGAACCCAGTGTGTAGCCTCTCTTGTCACACCACCTAGCATCTCAGGTATGAGGCACCACAAGTCTTCTGCAAGTGAGTGTTTCTCCTCCTGTGTGTGTTTCTCCTCCACAGGCGTACTAACCCGGTGATGCTCCAGTGAGGCGTGCAGGATCATGTGGGTTCACAAACCATGAGTTATCATCACAGTGTGATAGAAGCAATGACAGTGACCATCGGGAACTTTTTATAGCAACTCGAGAGAGTAATTTTATGTCTGTTGGGTATAAGAATAAAAATGTTGGTCCTGAATTTTTATGTCTTTTTATTTTCTAGTATTTCCTTTTTACTATATTGCACAAAAGTATTGATCTGCAACAGATTGGAAGTAAAAAAAAAAAAAATAGTGTAACTGGTCCTTCCTATGAGTGTTTAGAGATAGATTGCTCTGGACTGTGTTGCCTTCCTCTTCGCTTGAACAGAGACTGCTTTATGTCTTAGGTATACTTCCATAACTTACCTTTTATTTCGTGGGTTAGGTTTATGTGGAAATATGCTAGTTCATTCAACCTTACCATCTTCAACCAGAAGATGGTAAGTGTAGGGAAGTGTCTGGAGGTAGAGGGTGTCAGGGTTTTAGAAAACATTTCTTTTTGCTCTCCCTATCTGATAGCAATACTTGTATTATTTAATACTCAGAAAGTGCTTGGATTCTGGGAAACAGTGGCATAGGATTATGTGTAAAGTAGCAGAAAGTAGGGCTGCCGTGGTGAACTGAAAATATTTTCCATATCCGAGATCATGAGTCTGAATGTCAGGAATCTGGCACAGTTAAGGCTCGATGCCCAACTGTGACATGACGGCTGATGCATCTTTAACATCCCAAACTTCTAGTCCATTGCCTTCCATCATCACTGGTCAATGAAAGTGAATCAGAGCTCCCACCGTCTGGCTGAAATCTTCAGGAATCATCCTTGACCCCAAAAGGTCTAACATGTAGATTTCTATCAAGTCATTTTATAAGCACACTGCGGCTAGATTCTAAGCCTTTGAGGGGAGAGCTGTCTCTGGGTGTGTGTGTGTCTGCACCCCCGCGTGTGTGTCTGTGTCCTTCATGCTATGTCTTCGACATAACCATTCCCTGAGAGCCAGTGTAACCAGGTTGAGCTCTGGCCCAAGAGTCCAGCCGTCTCATTTCCACAAGCTCCATCGCCATAAATCAATGAATTCCTTAATGTCACAGAACTTTCCAATCCACCACATGGAGGTATTTAAAATATTAATTGGTGCTATTAAAATTGAAACTACCATTCAGGACAAATATGAACAATAACTGTGCACTTTCCTGGTAAGAGGGATGGAGGCAGCAGTCACGGTGTTCATGTGACGAATGATACGTGTCACTGGCTCAATGAGGAAGCGGCCGCGGCTGCTCAAGTGCGAACCAGGCCGAGTGCTGAGTGCGACCTTGGACAAACTTTATCTTTGCTGGCAAAGCAGAACTGCGGCCATGGTCAGTCTTTTTAAAGAATGACAGCAGGAAGCAGAAGCTTGGTGTTGGCATTTCCATATCAATACTCGAGCTCTTTCAATGATAAGGAACTTCAAATTAATGCTGGGGTCAGGGATCTGGAATCCTATAGAAATGTCTGCACAAGTCTTATTTAACTCAATCAATATTATGTAATATCAAAGTTTAAAAAGTTGGTTAATGGCTTTCTGAAATGTTCCTGACTGAATTTAGGGAGATAAGGGGGTGAAAGGGGGAGGAAGCGCGGGGATGGAGTCTCGTAGCAGAAGGAAGGGCACCTCAAGGAGAACGTGTTTGTGATTCAAAATATGCCTTTGATAATATATTCCATGACAGGAAAGAAAAAATCTGCCTGGTACTTTTCTCTCAACATATTATTAAGATTCTGCATTTTAATTTACACACACAGCAATCACCTATGAATTCAGACAAATTGAAGAAGAGAATAGAGAGAATTAGTGAGAAGTTTAAGTTAGATAATTTCCCAAAGACCTGTATATTATATATATATATATATATATATATATATATATATATATATATAAAATCAGGATTTAGGATAAAATAAGTAGGCTTTTACTTCCTAATTCCTTTAGATGGGCTCCAATAAAGAGATAAGAATGATTAGTAATTAGCATACCACTATTTTTATGTAAATGAATCCTTCTAAATGCTTCTAAAAACAGTTCCTTTCTCAAAGTAGTTAAATTTATTCCCATAGTCTTGTTTATGAGATTAATTCTCAGAGTAAACCCTTTACTCACATATAGAAGACTGTCAGCAACATCTATGTTTTAGTCTCTGGATTAACCCTGTAATCTGAAGTATAAAATCCAAATTAATAACTGTTTGTTGTATTAATTAGGCAAATTCCATCACGGATACTCTTTTGTTTCATTAAAAGATAAGCTTATGAGAATATGGTGCAAAGAAATAATGGTATCAAGATCCTAAAAATAACCAGAAACCTTCCTGTATGTTTTGAACACTTAAAAATAAAATATTTTTTAATGTAGAGATGAGTTCCAAAGACAAAAAAGGAAACCCGTAACATCTCAGAAATAAAAGTAAAATTTAAACCAGAGATACAAGCATTTGAGCTGGTGGTGTAGCTGCTCTGATGGGTGAAGGATGCCTGAAGGGACTAGTACAGATTTTTAGAAATAAGGACACAACAAGGGCTGCTAGCTAATCACTCCAGACACCAAAAGAGCAGAGCCTGGGGACCACGGGGGAAATGATGACTAGCACAGGTAGCCATTTGATAGACATTTCTGGGTATTTGGGTTGGGGAAGTGGTTCTGAAGTGTAAAACCGTGAATCCAGGACAGTGGGGAGCTGTGCTTTTAGTTAAGTGGGGAGGGAATCCATCCCACACCAACACAGGAGCTGAACAAGACCCAAGTCAAGAAATTAAAATCAACTTTAGTCATGGGTGGTGCAGCTAGCACAAGGAAACAGGAAAGTTTTCTCAGTGAGCATTCCCATGGGATGTACTTGGAAAAAACATGCAAATCCCCGAAGATGAATCCTACAGCAATGGTGACAAAGCCCACAGAGATTCATTCTGCGCCAGAATCAGCCTTGAGAACAGACCATAGAGTTAAGCTCCAGGCTCTCAGATATTAGAACAATAGCCAGAATGTGGGCTGCTACTGACTTCTCCACTATCCCCAGAATTGTAGACCAGATGCAAAACATAGGTTAAGAAGTCATCCTGGAAAAACCCTACAGAGCACTAAAAGCATTTATTACATGTGGGCTAAGCAGCACCACCCACAGCTAATACTATGAGGCTGTGGAAGCAGAGCCCAGGGACGATGGAGGATGGCGTCGGGACTGTGCTTGCTCGGCCCAGTGGGGAGGCTGTTCCTACCTACTCTTTGGAGGGATCAGAAGGTGCTTTGCTCAGGCTGTCCTCCCCAAACCACTGAGTGAATTCCAGGAACCCAGAATCTCCTTTTATTTTCAATATCCACGTATCTCATAATTTTCTGATTCACCCCAAGGTGCCCATGGAGGCCCATAGATACAAGATTTGGAGCAAGGTCCCAAGACACTTGAGGCCCCCTGGAGGAGTCCGTTCCTGTATGAAGAAGCATGGGTCCCGTGTTCACAGGTCATGAGGATTAAACCTTACATTGCCAGGGCCAGAATATTAAAATGGGAGGCTGTCGTGGGTGTGCTTCCAATAACAGAGGCAGAGGTTGGTAACCAGGGAGACACTGGAAGACCCTGAACTAGGGCAGACTAGCCTGCTGGGGACTGGGCAGTGGGAAGACTCCTTGGCCCCAGAACCCCGCAAGATGCCATCAGGGGCCTGCATGGGGGGAAGTTTGGCAGCAGCTGGTAGAAATAAGAAAATATAAAAAAATAGAAAATAGAAAAAAGAAATAACCATCACTGAGTGAGGACACTCGTCACTGCACTTCACACCACGAGGGAGGGCAGCGGGGGCCACGGAGCAGGAATGAAGGAGCAACCCCACCTGTTCTCTGAGGAAAACTACGGTAGGTTGTAATATGAGAAAGTAAATAAAAAATAATTAAATTCATCATAGTTTTAAAAAATTCCTTGAAAAGAACATGTTGAAAAGGGAAAAGGTAAATTTGGAAAGAACAAAATGACTAAAAAAGAAATAACCATCACTGAGCTTAAAAACTCATGGAATGTCCATGTTCTGAGCAGAAAGCAGGAGCCTAGACTTTTGAGGGAAGGAACTGGCGGCCGAGCACTGAGGTCGTGTCCATGACACTCCAGTCCTGGGTCACACAACTGCTACACCCACAAAACCTTCTCAACTGCAGGAAGCTGGAGGCAAGACAGGAGAACTGTCATGGACAAGAATGCTTGCTCTTCCAAGCAGCCCTTCCAGCCTCCGCAGCAGAGGCCGCCTCCACGCTACTCCTGGTCCCTAAGGCCACCTGTGGGTCTCACAGCCAGGTCCCCGCAAGTCTTGAGCTCTGGCTGCAGGGCGATGAGACCAATGAGGGCTAAGACCACATTCCACCTGGGGAATGATCACATTTAGTTTATGTTCTGTTGACTCAACCTGAAATGTAAGAGGTATCCAAGTAGCCAACGGATGCATAATAGAAATAGAACTTAGGAAGGGATTATTCCTACATCCATTTTTGCTCAGTATGTTTAGGATTTTCAAAGTTTCTCCCCCTTCTCTGTTATTCTCTTCTTCTCTCTCTCTCTCTCTCTCTCTCTCTCTTTAATGCAATCTATGTATCAACAGGGACATCTGGATAGCTCAGTGGTTGAGCACCTGCCTCCAGCTCAGGGTGTGATCCTGAGGTCTTGGGATCGAGTCCCACATCAGGCTCCTTGCATGGAGCCTGCTTCTCCCTCTACCTGTGTTTCTGCCTCTCCCTCTCCCTGTGTGTTTCTCATGAATCAATGAATAAAATGTTGTTTTTTTTTTTAAAGGATCAAGGGGAAAATGCCTATGAAAAATAGATGTTTTAATTCTGTTAAAATACATAAAAGGCAACATGGTTTAAGACGATGACAGGCCTCACTGTGAGTTCTTACTTTATAATCAGAAATTGTTCTAATGAAGGAGATAAGAAGGAGTCTCCAGCCGTCAATGAGAGTGAACGCAGAGCTCTGCACCAGAGCTCAGATGTTTCAGCGAGTCAGGAGAGTTGGAGAAGGTCACCTAGCAAGGGCAATCTCAGAGCGCTATAACCCCGTCAGACATGTCAGGAAGACTAATGCATTATATCAAATTAAAACCTGGAAAGAGCTGATGCTGGCAAAAAGCATTGATAATGGCAAAAGTGTGATTAAAAAAAAAGAAACTAAAACTTTTTCAGCTACATTAAAAAGCAAAAAGAAAAAGGAAAAAAAAATGATCCACTTCTTGGGGCAGATACAATGTCAGGGGATGCAGTAAGTTTGCACGGCCTCATAGACTATGAAGAAAGTTGATTCCTTCTTCTCTACGATCAACAATTTTTTTAATTCCCAAACGATAATTCGAAAAGCATGACATAACCTGGATTTGAGCTGTGCTGTTGTAAGTTTTACACTGTATACATCAACTTGGTTAACTTCTTTTTTTCTTTAAGATTTATTTATTTATTTATTTATTTATTTATTTATTTATTTATTTATGATAGACATAGACAGAGAGAGGGAGAGAGGCAGAGACACAGGAGGAGGGAGGAGCAGGCTCCATGCTGGGAGCCCGACAGGGGACTTGATCCGGGACTTTAGGATCGCGCCCTGGGCCAAAGGCAGGTGCTAAACTGCTGAGCCAGCCAGGGATCCCTTAACTTGGTTAACTTCTGAAGTCAGGTCTGTATCCCATAATTTTTTTTTTGCTGTTGTTGAAACAGACTATTCCACGAGGTTTTTGTGGGGCAAGAAAAATCATATCTAAAAGTTCCTGGCAGAAATGAACAATGTGGGATGATCAATACGATCTATCCTTTTTTCATCCTTGTCAAGAAGAACGTTCTTTAAATCCTGCACACTGGGTCCTGTATCTTCAAACACGGACTCAATCTCAACCCAAAGGAGGAGCTATAGGGGGAAGGCTTCCCTTAAGTTAGTGCAAATTTCATAGATTTATCAAATTCCCCCTGTAACACTAAAAACCTACAGATGTTATTGCAAAACTAGTTATAATAATCATTTTTGAAGTCATGTAGAGAAGGAAAAACACAAAATGTGAATTTTTATTTTCAGAGGGCAGCATTTAAAGAATCTATCACATTTAAGCAGAAAAACTTGAAAATGATCTTAGGATACTTTCGGTGCCATTTCCTAAGGGCCATAAAAAAGAAAGCAGCAACCAAACGTAACTGTGTCATTGGAACAGGATCAACTGATCTAAAGCCACATTTTTTTTATGTAGAATACCTCAAGGTCGAGAAAAGGCTATAGACATTGAATATCTTACTTTTGTCCATTAAAAATTCATTTCACCATTATTTGCCAATATTTAAGCAAATTATTAACTTGTAGAACAAAATTATGCAAAGAGTTTCAATGAATGCAACATTTTAAAACTGTCAGTTTCCAGAGCAATGCTGCAAGGTGATGTGCTCCTTCTATCTTCTCTGCATTCACATCAATGATCTTGATAAAACCATGAAAGGCTGGCTTTATCAAACATTGAAGTTATTAAAAAAAAATGTACTAAGTAATATTCTGAGGACCACTGTGATTTTAGTACTTTAAAATTGTCAAATTAAATATGAAAAAGGTAATAATCTGTCATTATTTTTCTATGCCAGAAAATGTCATTTAAATTGAGGGCAAAATTAAAAAAAGAAAAAAGATATTTTAAAGATCCAGAACTCTTCTGAGAAAATTATTAAGGGATGTGATGCAGTACAAAGAAACATGTAAAGCATAATGAAAAATAACACAGAAAGTCTCACTTATTATTATTATATGCAAGTAATTATGTATTATTTGGAAAGTCATCCTAGGAAAATATGCATTTTTGCTAATATTGCCTCATAAAGACTTGGAACTTTCAATGGAGCAAATGTAGTGGACAGTTACTAATTTTCAGATGTCAAATATACATTTCTGATTTTCCCCCCAAAAAAGTCTAGATTTTAGGAGTGGAATCTGAATAAATGGAGAAATACAAGACCTTTACTTGAACATTTTATTTTGTAAAATGTCAATTTTCTTCACATTTTTTAATGCAAGAATTCCTCCACTCTTTATTGAGACTTAAAAAAATATCCAACAAGTTGCTCCTAAAACTTATATAGAAGAATAAATGTCTACAGACAAATAATACAGCATACAAACAACCACAACAAATAGATGGGGCTGGCCCTAGCAGTTACCACAACACATTATAAGAACAAAGATGGGGGCACCTGGTGGCTCAGTGGGTTAAGCATCCGACTCTTGGTTTTGGCTCAGGTCATGATCCCAGGGTCGCTGGATCCACCGCTCATGGAGCTCTGTATGGGGCATAGAGCCTGGTTAAGATTCTCTCTCTCTCTCTCTGCCCCTCCCCATTGAGTATTCTCTCTCTCTCCAAAAAATAAATAAAATAAAATAAAATAAAATAAAATAAAATAAAATAAAATAAAATTAAATTAAATTAAATTAAATTAAATTAAATTAAGTTAAATTAAATAGCAATTCAAGCAGTATAATATAACTTTAGAATGGATAACTAGGTTGGTGGATCTACTCAAGACAGAATTGTGTGTTCTCAGGAACTGGCATATTGCAGTAATGGTAGCTCAAGTCAGTCAGAAATGTCCTAATTTTAAAAAATGTTCAGTTAACCAGTTATTCACTGAGAAATACAGATTCCCAGACTCTTGCGAAGCACTCGTGTGCACACATGCACACACCTTACTCTAGAGATAAATACCAAAGATAAAACTCAAAGTTTTAAATTTGCAGAAAATAGACAATATGTATTTATGATTTTTATGAGGAAGTTCTTAAATGACAGGAGATAAAAACATATATGTAAAAGAAAACTTTGATATATTTCACTAAATTAAAAATGGAAAAAAGGTATCATAATCAAAGCTAAAATCAAATATCAATAAAACCATAAAGAGTTATTGCAAATGTAATTTTTTTCCGACAAATAGTATCTTCCAACAGTATAATGGGAAAAAAAAAAAAAACATACAACTTTAAAATACCAAGTTTAGGCCATCATGTGGAGAAGTGGGTATTTTTATAGATTGTGGAGGGATAGTAAATTGGTGCAGCACTAGGAGATAATGTGTCGGGTCTGGCCTTCTAGATATCAGAGCAGAATGCCATGAAGTAGAAAACAAAATTCAAATATTATAGTATTAGTTCAAAATCCACCAACAAAAAAACCAATGAATAGAAAAAATATCTTTAGCAGATACATTTCAAATTTGAAATGTTTATATGCCACCACCCAATATCTGTTTCACAAGAATTTTATACTTATTTATCCCAAGAAACATTTGCTAATCGTCTCAAAAGACATTCACACAGATGTCATACACTTTTGAACTTTTAGTAATCACGAAACACTGAAAAGGACTTTAAAAATTCATCACAGAGAAACGACTGCTCAGTGAGTAAAACGTCAGGGGTATATTTGCGTGGACTCATCGATGGAGATAAATTCAACTTCGTGGAGGGATGAAAAGCCAAGTGTAGGCCTTCCACTTTGCGGTCCACGGGCAGGGGAGCTTGGAAGTCCTCACTCGCATCCTCACCAAAATAAAACACTGAACAGATAATCAGTAGCTCTTGCCAGCTCCATCGGAGGGTTGAGGTCCCCGGGGGAAAGCAGTGCCCCCCAAAAAACGGGAGAGACAAGAGAATGCTGGGCATTCCCGGTCTCCCGAACCATGGGTGATGGGTTTGCTTGTCTGGTTGTGAGACGCTTCCATCCCACTAGCATTCTTGATGCCTCCCCACACCACGCCCGGGGCACAGCCATCCCCACACCTCTCCTTGCACGAGGTGACATATTTCCATGTAGGGAAAGGCTACAGAGATTTATTCATTGTCAAGTAATAAGTAGAATCATGACGGGGGGGTACCTGTTACTGTCTGCCTCCCAGGCAAGGGGCCAACTCCTCGCTTCTTAGAACATCTATTTGTTCTGTTGCCGTTACTGTGGCTTTTCAAAAACAAATGCTGACAAGGAAATTACTGATTAATTGCTAACACGCTTGTGAATGAATTTATTCATATTCCTGGACAAGTGAAAGCTCGTAGCAAAGGTGAGGGTGGTGCATGTTTTGGGGGTGAAGAAGTCATTTTACCTCCATGAACCAGTGAGGATCGAGTCAAGAAATATTTTACTTTCTCTTACTCTTGTGGTGGAGGACTTTAGTATCTTGATTTGTTTCCTGCTTCCAGAATCCATCTAGGAGGTTTCTTATGGGTTAGGCATGAAAGGAGTGTGGGCCTTGGGGGCCTACACACCACGTTAGAACTGCAGGTGGAGCTCTGAGGAGCTGCGCGCCAGGCACCGGACTTGACCACTCCGGGGTTCCCTGGGCTTTCGCTGCTCCCACCGTGGACTGAAATGGGAGTCGGGTGATCCCTTTGTGTAGACGTCTACAGTGTGTCTGTAGCTCATAACACGTGCTCTACAAGATCAGGCTTTATTTATTAGCGGTATCATTGGCATTTCCATGCCCAACTATGGATTTTGAAACCTAGTCTAATGGATACCCAGCAAAAGTCTTTATTAAATTACAACCCAGAATCCTCCCGTTTGAGGAAAAGACATTCTCATTGGAAATACTTTTATTCTAATGACCTTGTCATCACTCATCTAGAAGCAGAGTTGTTTTGTGGCTCCATTTCACACAAGTTGATAAGCAGCACTGAAGTCCTAAGTCTGAATTATCCTTCAGTTTCCTCTGAAATGGATTTTACATTATTATTCACGTACTTACATATATGTCTGTCTAGACAAGACTAAAAACGATGCACTCCTTAAAGTCTGAGAACCACCGAAATGCGGTAAACTGCATGTCATTTCCCCTTTCACCTCCTCCCGGCCATGGAACCAGCTAGGACAGTAGTCAGCCATGACCTGGGCGCACCTGCATCATCATCCTCACAGACGTTGGGCACAATCGTTGCCTCCATGGCCCTGGGAGACCCACATGCAGTACTGAGCTGATGGTAAAAATCAGTAAAAATACCTCTTTATCCTACCAAGACTGATGTGAAAGAATAAAATAGAGGCTGAGACAGTCAGAAACGGGCGGCTCAGGAAAATACAGCAATTTCCTCATGAAACGAGTTCACCTCAACTTGCCGAAATTTTTCTAGACAAATTCCATTAAAATTGGCCAGGACAAAATGATTTTTTTAAATCACAAAATTGCACAGTAGTATGGCTTTAAATGAAAACTCTCATTGCAAGTTCCAAAAAAAAAAAAAAAAAAAGTAAAGTTTCTTACATGATATTACTTTTTTTTTTAAGATTTTATTTTATTTATCTATTCTTGAGAGACACACAGAGAGAAAGAGGCAGAGACACAGGCGGAGAGAAAAGCAGGCTCCAGGCAGGGAGCCCGATGTGGGACTCGATCCCAGGACCACGGGATCACGCCCTGAGCCGAAGGCAGACGCTCAATCACTGAGCCACCCAGGGGCCCCTCTTACAAGACATTTCTTAAAAAAAAAAAAAAAAAAAGAAAGAAAGAAAAAGTAAAGAAAAAGAAAAGGAAAAAGAAAAAGATCATCTATTTAAATGACATCGAATTCTACAGAGCTCTAGAGGGATGTCAGGGAAGAGCTCGTAGGCCAGAGGTGCTGTTGGGATAACACTGTGTCTTAAAAACTATATTATCTTAATACAATAAATAAGTTGTAAGGGAAAACGAATACAGGTATCAAAATAGGCCCAAATGTTGGCACATATGGTAAAAACAAAACAAAACAAAACAAAAAACCACCATCTTTCTCCTGAAATGCAGCTCCTTCCTTTGACCTCTTTCACCCTTGTATTGAGACCCTATTTGTGTTTAGGTTGCCTTCTTCTGTATTTTCCCCTTGCATCCTTTTCCTGGGCTCCAATCCACAAATGTAGTTCATTCCTATCAGAGGCAAATGGTTTAAATACCTGGATTGTGTCCATGCATTGTATGCGCTTCACCATTAAAAACAAACAATAGACTTTTGTTACTTTGCTTTAAAAATACTGCAGAGAAATGGCTCTTTTTAAATAAAAGATGACATAACCTGTGATCTCCTTCATGCTTTCATTCTAGCATAAAGTTCATATTTCCTACAGTTTTTGCCTCGAAACTTGTTAGTGATTTCTGATTTTGAAGTGATGTTTGTTTACTTATTTCTTATGTTTTTGCTTACACAATTAACTAGTAATTTTTTGTTCCCTCCAGGGGAGAATGAAGCATAGCAATAGTTTCCTGTTTCTTTGCATCTTAAAGCGTAATTTGATATAAAATGTCTTTAAGGATATATTTTCTTCCAAGATTTTGATGGAATTCTAAAAAAACAAACAAACAAAAAAGATTTTGATGGAATTCAAAATCTCGATGTGAATCCACACAATACACGTGGGGTATTACTATTTTTATATCCTTGTCTGCACTGAATACTTCATAGGTCCTGTTTTCTTGTATATTCAATTCACATTGAATCTTCTGGTCTTAGGGTATTCAGAGTCTACATAGAACAAAGAAGATAATGTTCATGATTTGTGGTCTATGAAGCAATGAACAGTTTTCTCACTTGATTAAAGGCTGAAGGTGCTTCATAAGCTGCAAGTGCCATTTATTTCTTTACACATTACTAGCATGGACTGTGTTAACAATGTTTTAACATACAAAAAGATAAAATACAATAAAATAATTTCAGAAAACCTGGGTTCCCTTCTACATGGGGCAGGGGTGTGGATGTTTGTGGGGAGAGGAAGGAGGAGGAGCGAGATGGAAAAGATGTGCTCTTAGAAGTAATTCTTCTTTCAAGTCATTTCTCTTAAAATTTCCTTCACCCATAGGCAATTTCTGGAAGAAATTTGCATAACCTTGCAAGAAGTACTTCCAGGGACCAAGTTCCTCCTACATTTATGGTTCTGGTGAGCGAATGCTATATGTTGCTATTGGTGATTTTTAAGGCATAAGCCAAGTCTGTGCAATTTGCTCATTATAAAATTCAGTGGCCGGTAGACACCAAGGCAGTGCGATGGTCTAATGGCTACAACTGCTAAAAATAAAACAAGCATCTCACAAAGTCATAACGAAGAAGTGGCTGATTTTCTTGAGGGTGGTGTAGACCTTCAATTAACTGGGGCAGCTGACCTGTAATCCTCAGGGGTCCCTTCCGACAATAATTCTGGGATTTTAAATTATTCCCAGAAACTAGTCTGGGGGCAACTAGTTTGTGAACGGAATCATCTTGTTGACTGTTAGCTCATCTGATTCAAGACCAACTGGAGGTTTGATAATCACAAAAGCCAGCGAATGTCATATCCACAGACAGTTTTAACAAAGATGGATAAACATGACCCAGAAAAGCATGTCAGTGATCACAACAGAAATCATGGCTAAGAATGTGAAAGGAGCCAAGGCAAAGTTTTTCACAAACCCCAAAAAACAATTCTAAATGCAGTGATATGGCAAGAATAGTAAATAAGGACAGATATCATAAGTAAATAACCATACTGAGTTGGTTTCGTTTATATTATCCATCTAAATTTTGGAGTCACCTCAACTGTATCCAATTTACGCAACTGAAAATTTAAGGGAGGGATCCCTGGGTGGCGCAGCGGTTTGGCGCCTGCCTTTGGCCCAGGGTGCGATCCTGGAGATCCGGGATCGAATCCCACGTCAGGCTCCCGGTGCATGGAGCCTGCTTCTCCCTCTGCCTGTGTCTCTGCCTCTCTCTCTCTCACTGTGTGCCTATCATGAATAAAAAAAAAAAAAAAAAAATTAAAAAAAAATTAAAAAAAATTAGAAAATTTAAGGGAAATAAACTGAACTTGAAGTTATTTTTACATAAAATACGACAAATGCTGCATGAGAGATATATGTTGGTGATGAATTAGAATTCTAGAGCATCTTGTGGTTGAAGCAAACAACCTGAAGGTATGAAAACATGATACAATGTGTGTGGGGTGGTGGGGTGGTGTTCATACACATACGTTGTTGCTCTGGAGAACCCCGACTGCTACAGACACAGGGGGTTTCATGGATTAATTTTAGACAGAAAATGTGTCAAGATCAGTCCAAGAAACATCCTGTGATGTGTTGAGATCATTAAAATGGTTTAGCTATATGGCATGTAGCTAAAAGCCACCCCGTTCAACTCTCTAATAGAAAGAATCCCAATCTAGAAAATGCACCCATCTGAATAGACCACAAGGGAAACTGAGCCTCAGCAGTTGAGCGTCTGCTTTCAGCTCAGGGCGTGACCCCAGGGTCCCGGGATCGAGTCCCACGTCGGGCTCCCCGCAGGGAGCCTTCTTCTCCCTCTGCCTGGGTCTCTGCCTCTCTCTCTGTGTCTCTCATGAATAAGTAAATAAAATCTTTTAAAAAACAAAAAAGAACATGAGGATATAGTTGAGCCGCCTCCTCGGGCAGGCTCCTCCTCTGCGTCGGGATCTCACCGCCTGTTCCCCTTGGGGACACTCCTCTGTGGGGGCAGGACAGGCTCCCCGTGCTGCCCCAGCCAGAGGCCCTCAGCTCTGGGTGTGAGATTCGAAGTGGAGGCAGTAGAGACAGGGCTTCCTCCCATGCTGGGGGGACGTGCCACCGTGAAGAGCCCGCTGGCCTTCTCCAGCTGTCAGCACGTGCTGGCCACGTGATCGGGAACTGGGGGGGAGCAAGGATGCCCAAGGCCTGCCACCTGCCCCACAGCCGACACGGGGAGACAGCAGAGCAACCCTGACTTGGTGGGAGGCCCCACCACCCACCCGGGCCCAGGCCCCTCAGGCACCACAGCACCCCCATCGCGTCCCTCTTCCTCTCCCCACTGTGGATGCTCCGGTCAGCTTGCCCCAGAGCCACCTGCCACCTCGGAAACCAGTGCCCTGGGTATCCTTTACTTTCTAGAAGTGCATCTGCCTCCAGGGGTCCCTTCCTTGTCCACCAAACTCTTTCACACCTGAATATTCAGCTGAAAGTCCCCTCCTGTGGGAAGCGGTACCTCTGCTTCCACTCAGGAGACAGGTGAGGCGCTGGACAGATGTGGGGGTGCTGCAATCTCCAGCAGATGTGACCGAGAAGGGCCCCCACCCGGGACGCAGCACAGTCTCAGCTTCCGAAGCTTGTTTCATCACTACTGCTCTGATCTGTGCGCCCCGACCCGCCGTGAATACCTTCTGTATCTCTTCTATTTCCACCTTTTGCCACTAAAAATAAGTATTCCTATTAGTGGGACTCCTTTCTTTAAGAAACAGTTGTCAAGCACCGCTTCCATCGTTTTAAGTGCTGAATCCCACGTCCCACGGGGAGCTCCCATAGCCAGTGGGCGCAGAAGTAAAAGATGATCAGATGGCGCTGAAACCCCAAGCCCAGAAATGCTCAGCAACTGGCAAAACAAAACAAAACAAAAAAGAACAAAAAAAAAAAAGAAAGAAAGAAAAACAAAAGCAAAAAAAAAGAAAAAGAAAAAACACGAAGAGGCTGCCATAAGTGATGCACTTTTAGAGCATGATCCCCACCGAACTTCCTTATCTCAAAATTACAGTCTGTGTTTCCTTAACACGGTGGGCGATCCCACAAAATAATCGGTCCTGCTACATTATCAAAACACCGTGCTAAAGGTAAACCTCCCATCACAAAGGTAATTAAGACCCAAATCTAAGTATATTCAATTACCTCTCAACACTGCTTTTGTAATTCTGGGGACCCTGCCTTAAGAATGAGTGAGAGTGCAGCTCCGATTTTCTGTAGGACAGTGATAGAGGAGGGGGGCCGCGGCTGGGAGCATGGGGGCCCTCACCTGCCCCCCCCACCCGGCCCCGCGGCTGCGCCCAGCTCCTGCGGGGAGGCTGAGACTCTCGCCCACATGCAGACAGGAGGCTCTGCACCAGGCCCCGCTCAGCTGCTGATCGTGTTAAATGGGAAACAATTACGGTGCCTCCATCTCTAATGTGCAAAACTAATGACGAGGAAAGACAGCAGGCATCGGGGATTATGTTTGTAGGAAGGGACAGCCAGATTGTTCTGTGATTCTTAAATCATAACAAAATTGATGAGGGATGAACCTCCTAAGAGTTGGCACAATGAAGCTAAAAGTCAGGAAATCTAAATCTCATGTTTACGTGAGCCTGTGTTGTGTGTGCTTTCAAATCTAGAACCGCCGAAGAGAGTAACTGCGGCCACTTAAAGGAGTTAACTGCGGAAAACGAAATTTGAAGATTGCTCCAAACACTCCTTAAATCTAAAGGTCAGCCCATCTGTTAGGTTTGGGAGAGAGGCAGCAGAAATTCTCTTTAAGAATGCAAACCTTTTCTTGAGAGAGAGAGAGATCAGATAAATGCTTTCTCATCGTAAATAAACGATGAGAACGTATGTGAGATTAGCACATTTTAATGCTCACGACAGAGGGACACAAAGATTACAAGCAAACTTGCTTTTTAAACTGTTTTTGTCTGATAATAAAGGTAATTCCTATTCATTGTAGGAAATCTGTAAAGTATAGAAATTGCAAACAGAAACATTGCTATTTTTGAGCTGTCTGCTGGTCTTTTTTTTGCTGTGTATTAGCTCTCTATATGCTCTTAAACAAAATTGCATTCAGATTCCACCTCCAGTTTTGATCTGTGTATTATTACTTCCATTGATATCGGGCATTTTTCTCCATCATTGTGTATATTTCAATGCAAGACAGACACGTGGGCAGCATTCGACTTCCTGTAAAGGTAGAGACAGTGCCTGGAAAATCTTGGATCACAGTCACTACAATGCAAAAACATGTTTTGAGATTTTTGGATAAATATTTTATGTCTCTAGGTCTTTAGTCATTGCTTCCTTTATGAAGACTAACTGCAGAACTGTCTCCCTGGACACCATCCCTTCACCCCACTCCCGAGTCTTGTGGCTGAGAACAGATGCATGGTTGATGATGGACACAGAACCAAAAAAAGAAAAAAAATAGACATGTAGATTTAAAATTATATATATATATAATTATATATAAATATAATATAAATAATATATAAATATAAATATAATCATATATAAATATAAATAATATATAAATATATAAAATATATAAAATATAAAATATATAAAAATATAAATTTATAATATATAAAATATATAAAATATATATTTTTTATTTTCAGACAACATGATCATCTAGGTAAGAAATCCCAAAGAGGGACACCTTGGTGGCTCAGTGGGTAAAACATCTATCTTTCATTCAAGTCGTAATCCCAGGGTCCTGGGATGGAGCCCTGTGTCAGGCTCCTTGAATAAAATCTTTAAAAAAAAAAAAAAGAAATCCTCAAGATTTTATAAAATAAGTTACTGAAGGTAACTTATGATCTTATCAAGTTCGCTGGATATAAAGTCAATATAAAAATTGGATTTCTACAGACTAGCAAGGAATAATTAAAAATAGAAATGTGAAGAATACCATTTATTATAACTTGAAACATGAAATATTTAGAGATATATACTTAAGGAAATAATACTGGGGGATCCCTGGGTGGCTCAGTGGTTTAGCGCCTGCCCTCGGCTCAGGGCATGATCCTGGGGTGCTGGGATCAAGTCCCACATCGGGATCCCCGCAGGGAGCCTGCTTCTCCCTCTGCCTATGTCTCTGCTTCTCTGTGTCTCTCATGAATAAATAAATAAAATCTTTTTTAAAAAAATAATTCTGGATTCATGTACTAAAATTATAAATATTGGTGAGAGTAACGAATACTTCCTAAATTAATGGACAGATAAGCCATGTTCACTGATTGAAATATATCATATTGTTAAGAAGTCAATTCTCCTCCATTTTTTTCACTTAGCACAATGTTTTTTTCATTAAATATTGTCTTATTGTCGCTATTTTTTTTTATCATTTTGTTTTGTTTTCATCATGATAAGCACACTCTTTAATTCCCAATCTCCTTTTCCCCTCACCCTCATCCCAACCTCGCCTCTGGTGACCATCTGTGTGTTCTCTAGAGTCAGGAGTCTGTTTCTGGTTTCTCTCCTTCTTTGTCTCTCTGTTGTTTCTCTTTTCCTTTCCTCACTTGTTTTGCTTCTTAAATTCCACATATAAGTGAAATCATATGGTATTTGTCTTTCTCTAGTTCCACTCCATTCCCTTCCATTCGAGTAGGACATGTACCACTTCTTTATCTATGCATCAGTCAATGGAAACTTGGGCCACTTCTATAGTTTGGCTACTGTAGATAAGGCTGCAGTCTCCCCAAATTTTTATGTACCTGAAGGTTCCCAATAAATGTCCTATCAGACTGTTTTGGTAGAAATCAACGAATTGATTCTAAAATACTTTTCATAAAAGTAAAGTACATGACATAGTCATTTCCCAATGATTTCCATTTTACTGCTTTTTTAATGATGTACTTAGAGTTTAAAAGACATGATGTTGAATTAATTACAATTTTTGGTTTTGCACTGCTGATTTGGTCACTGTGGCTTTGTCTTAAAGCCTATCTTAGAGCAGGTGACCATCTTACACATTATGTAACTCCTCAGTGCCCAATGAATATATCCCCCCATTTGCAGCTCTCTGTGCATTGACCTGAACCCACACAGACCTCATAGTCGTGACAACTATCTGTCCACCTCCATTACAGTGAAAATGCACCTTGTGAGTTCTCTATCCAGACTTTAGCACCTCTTTTGTCTCTCTCATGCATTTGCTTCCATTTTGAATACACTGATTAACACCCTCCTCCCAATCCTACCCCTCCTTCAAGCTTAGTTCAACATCAAGTTCTTTCAAAAAGCTCTGTCCCTAATACTTCCACAGCACTTCTGGCTGCAAACCACAGTTCTGCACTTTCCCAAGTATTTGCTGAAGTGACTGGCACAGCATCCTTGGATGAACTCGTTCAGGAAAGGGCTGAACAGAGTACAAAGAACAGCAAAACGTTTCCCTATATGTGAACGGCCAGATTTCAAGCACATGAGAAAGGACAAAAGAGGCAAACAAAAAACTGATTATTCACATTCTCATTAACCCAAATCCTTTCGTTCAGAATATATTCTCCAAACTCAAATGGCGGTAAAAGGAAATTTTCCTCTCATTGAATTACTTGAAAAAAATATGTCAAAGTTGCCTTTTACTTTAAGAGCTATTTTTAAAAGTTGACAAGAAACGTTGGATCAAGTACCGAGTTTCAATTTTGAATTGGAGAAGGTTGTTAATCAAAATAAAAAAAATTCTCAATGGTATAAAATAGCTTATCGGGAAAGATTATATCCATGTGGTAGAAGGAACATTTCAATAAAAACACATTCTTTTTATTGAATTGGTTATAACATACTGTCTTTCTTAGTATTACCAACATAAATCTGGTCTTCCCATCAAAGGTAGGAGAGAATTGTCATTATTGAAGGGAAAATAGCATCCAAAAGCTATTTCTACATTATCTATATTTGAGGTTGAGATTTTACATAAGTTGAGATTTTACATGAGTTGTCTTCTTCAATCTTTAAAAATAAGTTGTTTGTATAATTTAGCCCCTATGTGTGTTTTTAACTTTCAAACTCTTCTGATATGTCACTCATTCTTATTCTTAAGAACAATTTAAAAGAAATTCAGAATAATCATGGTGAGAACTGTTCTTTCCAACCTGATCTGATGAGCTACAGCTCAGATTACCCTAAGTCACAGTACACTAACTACATTTTTTTTTTTAATGTATGTTGATCTATCTGCATGACTTCCAGGTAAGAGGTCATCCAAAGCCACAGGGGTGCCTTCTCCAGGGAGATGTGGTTCATGCAGTGAGAATCAGGACCTTCCTATAAACCATCGTGGTCAGGGGCACAAGACCTTCTCTGAAGACTGTGTGCAACTGATATTGTATTTACACCAACCATTTCCTTCATGGTATCTGAGAACAGACCTAAGTTAAACTACTTAGAGTTATTTAGTGTTCTATAATCGCCTCTTAAGCCTTGGATTGCTGCCTCTTTGAATGCACACTGAAATAAAAGGACATATGGTTTACACGGAATACGATGCTAGGATTTAAAATTATGACATTGATCAATGATGCAAAACCAATCACCAAGAACATCCCCCACCATTCACCTCATTCAAGAAGTGTGACTCGGTTCCCAGTGATTCCCATTTTACTAACCTTCCAGTCATCTCGATACCATTTGCAAGACGTAATCTTTCATTTTAACACAATTTCTGGTTGTTTTTTTGCATTTGCTTTTGCTTTCTTAACTTGATCATTGTGCTTAAAGATAATATCTTCTTCCCTAAAATTCACTTGCGCCTTATACAAATATTTATTGCTATAATATACAGCTTGTATTTACTGGATTGTGTCAAGATTGATTTCAAAGACTGAAAAAAACCTGTATGAACTACTATGGATAATTTTCAGGAGTTTCCAATAATCTACTGAAGGAGAATAAAAATACTAAAATTCCAGGTAGTACCAGGTAAATAAGAGTTATGGTTCCAAATATATGTTTACTATTGTGCCTGACGCATTAAGCGTGCTCCATCCAGAAGACACTTGATAAATCTTTATTGAATAAGTGTAAAACATGGTAAAAGCTCAGATCCATCACAGATTATGTTGTCTGATCCAGAAGCCAGTAGAATGTATTACTTATTTCATGAACTCCTCAAGGAAAACAGAATAATAAAGTTGAGTGGCAAAATGTTTTAAAATAGAATTACGAAAATGAGGGAAACTTTAGAATATTTATAACTTCAGGGGAGAAAAATTCTGGAACCATAGTCATCATGCGTATAAAGATTTTCATCACCTTTGAATATTGTCTGTAATGTAGAAATTATCGAGTTACCTTCTCAAATGGAGACTATCTGGGTATTTTACATTTCAGGATTCTTTGGGGGTGGTGCCTATCATTTCAGTTTATGTCCCAACAGAAATAGCGCTCCTACCAATCAAAATACATTAGAAGTACAGATAGTGTTAGTCTCAAATTACAAGTAAGTCGTTCAGGGCTAGACAATCTTTACATCGACAACATTTAACAAATTAATTTTCTATGGATTTTACCATTTAACACACACTTTAAAAAAATTCTGCAATGTAATTTTTAAATTTTTTGTATTTTTTTAATAATGTGGATGGTTGGGGTAATTGTACACAGTCAAATGTCCTTCTGTTGAGTCTTGTTCTATAGTGTGACAGTGTTTCCGGACAGTGAGTGCCCCGCACATTCTCACGGCCTGGTTATGAGGCAGATTTCTGACCCAGGCTCTGCAGACTCATGAGCTCTGGCCTGACCCAGGCTTGCTGCTTCTGTGCCCGGTGCCCCGGGGACCTCCTCAGCCCTAGCGTCCAGGTCACAGCTCGGGAAGCTCATTCTCCTGGAGCACAATGCTCAACCCTGGGGCACCCTTGCTGATGGGTGAATGGAGCGTCCCCGCCATCCCATGGGTCCCCTGGGGGTCACTCTGTAGACTGCTCAGAAGTTGGGGAGAGTGGAGGCCCTCAACCCCATCTGCGACACCCCTACTTTGATCTTTCCAGCTCACCCAGCACGCTCTCCCGCATCCATCTCTCCTGGTTCCTGGAATCAATCTCACATCTATTACCTACAGGGAAGCCCTGCTTTCAGTCTTGGCTTTCATGGAAACCCAGATGAATTAGCACCAGGAGAGGCCCTAGAAAGGAACTCACGGCAGACGAGAGTGGAGCCCCCATTTCCACTGCTGTGTCAGCTGCATAGCTCTGTGCGGTCCCTGCAAACATCTTAGCAGATGCACTCTTCAAAATCCCCACAGGGTAGGCATCAAAGCACCACCCTCTGTGTGCAAACTGTCTCCCTATGATTGTCTCTCCTCAGGGCTCTTAGCTCTGCCATCCTCTGTACAATCCAGTCCTAGTCTATAGGCCACCTGGATTTTCCACAGAACATCATGTCGGGCCGCCACTCGGATGACCTGGGGCTCAGCAGCCCAGGATATCAGGACATCTCAAGTGTCCCAAGGGGCCTTGTGACAGTTTGCTTGCCGGACAGTGGTGGCAAAACAGATGAAAGACACTAAATAATCAGATATTCATCACGAATGAAACATGGATGAAGTTTCTGGTCGAATGGCCTGTAGCAGGCTGACACATCTTATCTGATACTAGAGCTTCCTCCCACCAAAATAAGGGGGGAGCACTTTCTGGATATCTTAGGTTCAAGGCGTAGCAAATAGCGCACCTGACAGTATTGGTTCCCCCCATTTATTGGATGATTGAGAACCTACCAGATCTGGGGGTGGGTGTGCAGAGCCAGGGAGCATGCAAGCCTCCTGCAGAGAGGTCTCTCCCTCTTCAAGCCCATGGCCTCATGGGGTGGTCCATGAGCAGCTGACCATGTGGAAAACAACCAGTCTGACATGCTGGGGCCAGCCTAGAGCAGACCCCGAGCACCCCCACCCCAGTCCTGCAAAAGAGGATCCTAAAAAAAAAGATGGGAAGGGTCCTGACTGTGAGTGGCGTACACTCACATTTTGGTTGGTTAGGGAGTCAGCTTTCCACAGGGAACTAAGTGACGGCAGGTAAAGGTGGTCGTGTGCTTTCGGGAGTGGGGACTGCTCTGGTCGGTTGGTCTGAGGTGTGGAAGGAGCACTGCTGTCATGTGGCCTCTTCTCTCAGCCACCCCATGGCTGGCACAAGGGACAGGGCTTCACAAGCAGAGTGGCCGTGGAGGGAACAACGGAAGACATGCAGCCTCCTCTCACCCTGCTGCATCGAGCTACTCTGCTGAGGGTCCAACTACCCCCCAGGGGCCAACCAGCTGGGAGTCCCCAGAATGGCCTTATCCCTGCAGGAGGCCCCACCAGCCCCCAGGCCCATGTGGGTTATATCCTGGAGGGGGCGGGATTTTCTCTGTGGGGATTGAATGCAATTCCACATACAAGTCTTGCCCTGGTGCCACTGCTCAGGAGTGCTTGGTTATCCCCACGGGACCCTTCCCCACATGACCTCAGACAAAGGAGGTGTAGCAATGTGCATCTGGCCGTGATGCCCCTTTTGGGTTCTCACACGCATCACATCCGTTATAAACTGCTTGCAACCCTTTTAAGCAGGATGAAAGTGAATGGTGAATTAATGGCTGATGGATAGTATCCTGTTCCCAACGCTGGAAATAAAGGGGCCCAGGAATGAAGGGTGGCAGTGGGATGGCCTCTCTTCCCGCCACTTCCTGTGACAGACTCACATGGATGGGTCCCCATCCCAGGTCTCCCCACCCTCTGCCATAACCTTCTCCAGAGATGCAGGGTCAGGCGCCATCTGCACACCACTCAGACCATGGATGAAGGGACTGCATCTCTCGGGTGCAGCTCGTGTGCACATGTATGTGCTCTAGGCTCGCTTGGTGCACAGACTCTCTGGGAGGGCACTCTGTGCATCTGAGCCCACATGGAAGACACACACCTTTCCCAAGAGAAGTTGCCTTTAAATGCACCCCCACACTGAATTTTCCTGGGACCCTAATCACACTGCTCACCGACGTACCACCCGAACCACCTGCTCCGAGCCCAAGCCCGAATGTTACGTCTCCTGCCTGGGAAAGAAATAAAAAAAATGACAGTGGTGCATTTTTGTCTGTACTGTTGATCGACAATAAATCCCATGTTGCATATTTTAACCAGACAGGTTCATTCTCATCTCTGTTTCTTACCAACATCCCAGTTGATAGCTCTCCCGGGAATATTGCCAAATGGTTTATAACATGCCGTTGAGATGATACATGTATTATTAGGTGGGAAGAAGACAGCACAAGTTATGCTCTTTAAACATCTAAAGGGCTGGGTAATACGTGTCTGAGAGTGATAAGCGGATAAACATATACCAAGTCGGCTGCAACGCTATTGACACGTGGACGCAGTACTGATGTTTCTGCGAAAGTATAAAACACGCTATTTCCATCCTATTGGAAAGTAAACCCAATAAATGCCATAAACAGTTTGTGTAATTCAGTTGGTAAATCGGTTGCACCGAGGCGACGTGCAAAGATGTGCCGCTCCGAGTCTGGGAGTCGGCCACAGCCTGTCCCGCTCACCCGCAGCTGTGGCCCTGCATTAGGGTTCCCGGGGTCCCCATCATCCCTGCCAAGGAGGGGAAGCTTCTCAATGTGTGGGTGGTTCCCCTTGAGTAGGGTAGGCTTCAACTGGCCTGGATTTGTGCTGTCCTGCTCTTCCAAAGAAAAGCCTCCTGAGTTTGGACTTGAGGTGAGGAACAAGAGTGAACCTACTAGAGCAGAGACGCTGAAAGGAGTATGTGGTGCATGGGGGTGGCAGGGGGAGGCAGGCGGGGGTGGGTGGGAGGCAGGCACTGCATCCTCTCCTAAAGGTCCATGCTCACACATTCCTCATGGATGAATCAGGTTGTTCACCCTTTCCATGCATCTTGGACCAAGATCTGGGTGGACATGAGTGGGAAAATTAGAGGGAGACAAACCATCAAGGGATTATAGGGGAGGGACACCTGGGTGGCTCAGTGGTTGAGCACCTGCCTTCAGAGCAGGGAGTGATCCTGGAGTCCTGGGATCCAGTCGCACATCAGGCTCCCTGCATGGAGCCTGCCTCTCTCTCCACCTGTGTCTCTGCCCCCCTCTCTCTCTCTCTCTGTCTCTCATGAATAAATAAATAAAAATATTTTAAAAAAGTATTATAGGGGAAAGGAGGGAAAATGAGCGGGAAAAATTAGAGAGGGAGACAAGACCAGGGTGGAAGTAGACTGTCTCGTCTGTCTGCTGACTCCCGCGTTCGGGGGTTGCCTTGAGTGAAACCACCTGCTCCCTGAGACCCGAGATCGCTGCAGAGTCTTTGGACGATGAGTGTTGTGTGGTAAGAAAATTCAACTGATTCCTTGGGGACTGTGATTGCTATTCAAATAAACCCGGTAGAAATGTGAAATGCAAAAAAAAAAAAAAAAGAAGAAGAAGAAGAAGAAGAAGAAGAAGAAGAAGAAGAAGAAGAAGAAAGAAAGAAAGAAAGAAAGAAGAAAGAAAGAAAGAAAGAAAGAAAGAAAGAAAGAAAGAAAGAAAGAAAGAAAGAAAGAAAGAAAAGAAAAGAAATGTGAGATGAGATAGAACCAAACCCCAGGGAAGAGCTCCAAAGAAACCAACAAAAAAGGACCAAGGCAGGGGCCCCCCTGGGAGCTCAGTGGTTGAGCATCTGCCTTCGGCTCAGGGTGTGACCCTGGGGTCCTGGGATCGAGTCCCACATCAGCTCCCCTGCAGGGAGCCTGCTTCTCCCTCTGCCTGTGTCTCTGCCTCTCTCTGTGTCTCTCATGAATAAATAAATAAAATATTTTGTAAAATAAAAAAAAAAAAAAAAAAAAAGAAGGACCAAGGCAACACTTGAGTCCTGCTGCGGAAAACACCAACTTTCACCACGGTGTTGCTGACGCCGGACGATCTGAATGGTGAAGACAATATTGTCCACATGATATAGGAACTTAAAAGTAGCTCCATATAAATCGTGCATCAAGCCAGGAAAGTGCACCTTTTGTCTATTTGTAAAATGGCATTAATTATACGTAGCTTAACGCACAGTCATAGTAGCTAAGACTCCACAAAAGCATTTCTTTATGTGTGAAAACAGTCCGTAAAATGTGAAAAGGTATGAAAAGTAGTCGGTGTTATTTATTGGTTAAAAAAAAAAAAAAAGAATGAATGAGATTATTTTCTTCAGTGTAACAATGAAACTGATGACAACGTGTTACCACTCGTCACCCCTCCAAACATTCGGAGCTCGTGTGTGAGACCGTTTTCACACTTTCTCATTAACCTGCTATTACTAAGTGAGGCTCAGCATCGCTGTACAGGGAGGAATTACAGTATCTGCAGCTGAGGAAGTCAAGTGACTATGACCTACACAGATGGAGTTAGCAATCTAAATTTTAAGGGGAAAAATATTACGGAAGATGAATACAACAGGGGAGCAATTTTATTTTGTTTTAAGTATTTTATTTATTTATTCATGAGCGACACAGACAGAGGCAGAGACACAGGTACAGGGAGAAGCAGGCTCCATGCAGGGAGCCCGATGTGGGACTCGATCCCGGGAACCCACGATCATGACATGAGCCGAGCCGAAGGCAGATGCTCAACCACAGAGCCACCCAGGTGTCCCAATAGGAGCAATTTTAAGTGACAGTGATAACACTTGGCACCCTTCGTGCATTGAGTTGCTACCACTTACAATGTCTCCAAAAAAAAAAAAAACGTGGAGCTAATTTTTCCAGCAGTTGAATCACTTATAGAAAAAAGAAAGAAAGAAAGAAATTCTGCCTCTAAACAGTTTCCTTAGTCAATGGTAATTTCTGTGAAATTTTTATTATTTTCAAGGAGAAAAATAACTACACTAAAAATGTAATATTTGTCTAGCAAATAGGTCACGTGCTGAGTGAAGTCTCCTCACGACTTTTGATCGTAAGGTTTGAGTGAATAGCAGAAATGGCAGTGGACAGCCCTTAGGCTTACTGAACTCACAATCTCATTAGGAAAAAAAAAGGGGGCCAGATTCAGTTATTTTCAATTACACAGCGTCCGAGGATCTGTCTCTCTGCCCTCCTCCCTTCTGGGGGGTCCTTCTCATTCTACGTGCTTCCCACTCACGATTCCCTTTCGAAGGGCTGTTTCCACATGTAAAATTATGTTGGAGACCGCAAATCTTGTTCCATCCCTTTGATTATTTTTTATATTTATTTTCTCCCTTTATCTCTTTATGGATTATGGGGCTGCGATGCCTGTCAGCAGCGTGGATCTGCGTGGATGCGGGACAGGAGAGAGCTCCGGGGTGCAGCTGGGCCTGGGCTCACTCCTGAGCCGTGGGACGGAAAAGCACCCATGAGTCCATCCATCACATTCTAGATGTGCCCGCCTCTGGGCTAGGTCTTTTTTTTTTTAATTATCTTTTTAATTTAAATTCCAGTTAGTTAACACACAGTGTTATATTAGTTTCAGGTGTACAACGTGGTGATTCAACACTTCCACACATCCCGGTCCTCATCACAGCAGGTGCCTCCTCATCCCCATCACCTGCTCTCCCCCCTCTGGTGACCAGCAAGGTGATCTCTAGGGTGAAGAGTCTGTTTCTCGGTTTATCTCCCTTCCCCCTTTGCTCACTTGTTCTGTCTCCTATATCCCATATATGAGGGAAATCACATAGAATTTGTCTTTCTCTGGCTGATTTATCTCATTAGGGGTTATACCCTCTAGACGTCCACCCATGTTGGCTTTAAATAAGAATAAACCAGGTTTAGGAGCGTGAGGTGGTGTCCCCAGGTGTTAACCGGGCTGAAGGCAGACTAGGGACAGGTGCCCAGTCCCGGTGCAGGGGGTCCCTGACCCCCCAGTGCCTCGACTTTCTTCCTCTGTCACCACTTCTTGCTGGTGCTCCCTGCAACCCCCCAAAGGGCAGAGCTAAAGTAAAACTAGTCCCTTATCGGTGTTTCTGGAAAATCAAGATAATGGAGAGAGTAGAGAATAGATTGTACCAACAGCTTTTCATTTCCCCCCTATTTTTGTGAAGATGCTGAAAAAATAAAACAATACAGAGAAGTGATAGAGCAGGTCCCTCAGCCTTCCGCTCCCTCTGCTGCCTCCCAGAGGCAGACAGTTCAAATTGTTTCCAGCCTAGTTCTTCCCAAAGTCTCTCCAGCTGTTGGGAATTCGCCACAATTCTAGATCCGTCACATGATGACAGTATTTTTTTTTAATGTAGTATTTGTTTTTATTGCATACTTTCTTGATTTCCCATTATAAAATTAAATTTTCAAAAGTAAAAATTAAAAATATTTTTAGAAAGGCCGCGTATGAGAGTTACCTCAAAATATTTTGTTAATTAATTTTTATTTTTTAAAGATTTTTATTACTTATTCATGAGAATACACAGAGAGGAGACAGAAAGAGAGAGAGGCAGAGGCACAGGCGGAGGGAGAAGCAGGCTCCATGCAGGGAGCCCGATGTGGGACTCGATCCGGGGTCTCCAGGATAACGCCCTGGAATGAAGGCAGGTGCTAAACCGCTGAGCCACCTGGGCTGCCCCTATATTTTGTTAATTAATTAGAAAATTCCACTAATAATTATCAACCACTGAAATAAAAGAAAAAAAATCTAATTTTTTTAAAAAATTTTAATTAAAAAAGAAAAATATGAAGAAGTCTATGTCAAAGTTCAAAATATAGAGAACTAATTCTTCTACCTAACCAAAGAATGTTTAATCTCTATTATGTGGGTTTTTGTAGGTGTGGGACCTTAAATATTTTATTCATTGTATCCCAGGTTAGTTCAATAAAAATGTGTTGAATGAATTGTAAAGTATAAATATTGTTAAAGGTGATAGTGTCAATATAGTATTAATAATGAGTCTTAGTGAGTCATTGATGTTGAAGGGGTACATTTATTAAATGTCTGTTTACTTGTTTTGTAGTAACCTGTTTTCCCCCGTAATAATTAAGACTGCATATAGAAATAATGAATCTCAAAAAGGGGAACAGTGCATATTGTTCAAATAGATAATAACCTATCGTTTTTATTAAGACATAATCTGCATTTTAAAAAATAAGTGTTTTGGGCAGCCCGGGTGGCTCAGCAGTTTAGTGTCGCCTTCAGCCCAGGGCGTGATCCTGGAGACCCGGGATCGAATCCCACGTCGGGCTCCCGGTGCATGGAGCCTGCTTCTCCCTCTGCCTGTGTCTCTGCCTCTCTCTCTCTCTCTCTCTCTCTCTCTCTCTCTCTCTGTGACTATCATGAATAAATAAATAAATAAATAAATAAATAAATAAATAAATAAATAAAATCTTTAAAACATAAAAAAATAAAAAAATAAAAAATAAAAAAGAAGTGTTTTAACCAATGTAAAGTAAAAGTAGGCTAAACTGTCATTGTCAAGAAGGCTAAAATATTCTAATTTACTATACTTAATAAGAAACATGACTTTGATCTTGAAGTGATATATCTTTGGTGATGACAGTATTTATGGATCTCATAAAACACAAGGATGACAAAGCACTTCTGCTGTGCCCGGAGCCTTTCCCATTCAGTCTGAGTTGCTTATTCTTTCTTTCTTTCTTTCTTTCTTTCTTTCTTTCTTTCTTTCTTTCTTTCTTTCTTTCTTTCTTTTTCTTTCTTTCTTTTTTTTGTCAAATACTCCCCCTTTTCCGACAGCTATGATGCTGCCTTTGTATTGTCAGATAAAACATTTATATTCATTTCCACGTTCACTTTTATAGCTTTTGTACATTGTGCAGTTTAATCCTAAAAGAGAAGAGATAAGTGTGTCACATTATTGTGATTACGTATTTTTTCGGCTGTCCCACGGCCGGCACTCCTGTCCCGGTGAAGTCTGCAGGAAACTTGTAAACTGCAGGGGAAACCATGTCCCTAGGATCTTAAAATGCATCATTTGCTCAAAACCTCGCCCACTTCAGTTTGCTGCTCATATGGACTCAGTTTTTCTCATGGTTTTCTTTCCTCCTTAGATTGTACCTGCGAGCCGTCTACACGCTTCTTGTACCTGGAAGAGGACCTCACTCGGCTTCTGTCAAATGTCATCCCGTTGCCAAAATCATCCAGTTCATCACCCTTTGCTGCACGACAATCATCCAGGACCCACTTTTCCCTGATCCTGGTCATTTCAGATATATATTTTTTCCATCCTTTGGTTGGCTGAGAGAGCGCTACAGACTTCCTTGGAAGTGAGGCGGGCGAGGGATCGTGGCCCGCCCCGGGGACATCTCCAGGTGGCGCCCTGACCAGGCTCCCTTTTCCCTCACAACTGGAGACGGAAAGTGTAGGGGACGATAGACACCGAGGTCGGGCCCATCTCTCACTGGAGCTCCAACATCAAGATCCCTGCACACTAACCTCCTTTCCACGCTCCTCTCACCTCGCACCTCTGGGTGACGGGCCTGTGGTCTGCGCCCCCGCAGGGAACATTACCCTTGGGTGGTGTCCCCCAGCCAGCTCCTGTGCCCGCGGGCCTCGGGGGCATCCCGCAGCTGACTCCTCTCCCCTCCAACCCTGCCTGTGTGATCTGAGACCAGGTGGGAGCACTGCTCCTGCGGGCAGGGCAGTCCCTCCATCACAGATGCTCCCACCTGCAGAGCCACACACACGCCATCCACCGCCGCTCCCTTGCTCCCTGACTCCCATCTCCCACTGAACTTGGGGGAGCCCTGTCCCTCCGGCGGATGCTGGGACTGCACGGTGGCGCCAGGGCCCCACTGCTCTGCACTCACAGCCTCTGTTCAAGGTCATGCAGACAGCCGGCCTGTCCCTAGGACCCGCTCCCAGGGAAGCTACACTGCACTTCCAAGCTGCCCATCATTTCTGAAGATCCATCGACTTTCTTTTTTTTTTAATACTAAATTTATTTTTTTATTGGTGTTCAATTTGCCAACATGCAGAATAACACCCAGTGCTCATCCCGACAAGTGCCCCCTCAGTGCCCATCACCCATTCACCCCCACCCCCCGCCCTCCTCCCCTTCCATCACCCCTAGTTCGTTTCCCTGAGTTAGGAGTCTTCGTGTTCTGTCTCCCTTTCTGATATTTCCTACCCATTGCTTCTCCCTTCGCTTCTATTCCCTTTCACTATTATATTCCCCAAATGAATGAGACCATATAATGTTTGTCTTTCTCCTATTGACTCATTTCACTCAGCAGAATACCCTCCAGGTCCATCCACGTTGAAGAAAATGGTGGGTATTTCTCGTTTCTAATGGCTGAGGAATATTCCATTGTATACATGGACCACATCTTCTTTATCCAGTGATCTTTCAATAGATCCACTGACTTTCAACCAAAGCACACCACCCTCTCTCTTGCCTTGTGAAGAACTATTTCCTACCAGAGTCTTCAGTTCTTCACGCAGACACGTTTCTCAAGATATACTCGTATCTGTTACGGGGACCCCCCACCCTCCCCACAAAGAGCTGTTATGTTTGCTTCCAGCTGTAAACATGGGAGTTTATTTGAGTAGGGGGGACCCTTTGTTTAAAGGAATGAATGGTGAATTTCAGTTACTGATTGTTGCCTTTAAGATAAAGCCATAGAACTCAATCCATTATTAAATTAAAAACACATTTAGGGAATTTAATTTTATGAAGTAAACATTATTTTACTTAATAATTACTTAGTTATAGTACTTGATAAGAAATGTATCTTGGGAAGCAAATATTATTTCCAGGCTTCAAAATCCAGAGAAGGCAGAGGACAATCACTATATGCCTTATTTTTACAATTTACCGAAACAAATTTCCATAAAACTTTAAAAAGAAAAACAACCATGGGACGTCTGGGTGGCTCAGCGGTTGAGCATCTGCCTTCAGCTCAGGGCGTGACCCCGAAGCCCCGGGTTCGAGTCCCACATCGGGGTCTCCGCAGGGAGTCTGCTTCTCCCTCTGCCTGTATCTCTGCCTCTCTCTGTCTCTCATGAATAAATAAATAAAATATTTAAAAATAAATAAAGAAAAAAGAAAAAGAAAAACAACCTAGTTTCTAGACTAGCCTAGCCAGCTGGAAACCAACAAAAGACAACAGTGATTAAAGCAAAACAGGAACAATAAGACACACGTGTGGGCCCTTCCGCTGACCCTAGAGGCTGTCCCCACCCATCCTCTCCTGTGGTCCAGCCCACCTCCTGGTGCACGAGGGGACCCCACACTCATCAGGCTTCCTCCTGACAGGTGTATGTCTGTATGTACTGCCAACTGCAATCTAGGGGGAAAAACAGGGACACAGAGATGTGTCCATACGACTCTATGGATTTGTCATACATTCAAGGTGTACCACAGAGCCTTGAGAAAAGTTTGGTTTATTCAGTGAATGGTGATGGTCTACTTCCAACCTTTTGCAAAGCACACACACACACATACACACACACACACAAAGACTGAACCCTAACTCATGTAAAGATGAATTCTGTATCAATTAATGATTTATATATTTGGTTGCAAATATAAAATTACAGAAAGGAATTGTACTCTAATAATCATATAATTTTGTTTGGAAAAGGACTTTCTAAGAATGAAACAAAAGCCAAAAGCCAAAAAAACACAGAAGGATGGATTTAGTTACATAGAAATATAAAGCTCTCAAATTTCCTGTGAATCTGAAATAATTTGATTGAGGAATAAAACAGTAAAAATATTTGTAGCATGTGGCATGGGAGCAACATCCCTAATATATGAAGAGTTCAGATGATACAATAAAGAAAATGATATAATAAGGAATATATAACAAGAAAAATGTCAATAAAAATATAACAATCTTATTATAAAATAAACCTTTAGAAGTTGTCTAATAAATGCTCATTAAAGTGATACTTAACCCCAAATTCTCTTCCAGGCAAAATAAAAATATGATAATAACATTAAATTCATAAAAATATGTAAAATTTGGGACACCTGTTGACACATTGGTTAAATGCCCAGCTCTTGGTTTCAGGATCTCAGGGTTGCAAGACTGAGCCCTCCCTTGGGCTCTACAGTCAGCACAGAGTCTGCTTAAGATTCTCTCTCTCCCTCTGCCCCTCCCTGCTCTGTGGCCTCACTCTCTCTCTCCCTCTCTCTCTCTCTCCAAAAACAATTTTAAAATCTTAAAAAAAAAAAGACTATGTAAAATTTAACATTTCCAGAAGGCAGTAGCTGTAAATAAGCAAATGACTGATGTTATGTGTAACCGCTGAGTTAGCCAACTCTGAAATCCATCTCTTTGGACTTTTACAGTGCAAAATAATAAGCTTCTTACTTTTGAAGTGGTTTTGACATGGATATTTTCTTTCATGAAGCCAAATGCCACCTCTGAAGATGAATAATAGAGAGAAAAGTAGGCTCTTCTTTGTAGAGTTAAGATTTTCCAAAGGCTTGGCATTTAAATATATGTATATGCATCTGGACACCATGTAAACATGTTGGGTGAGATTAAAACCAGCCACCTCCCTGCTGGGTCCACGCATTGTTCTCAGAGCGAGACGTTCACTTTTCGCTGGGGGGAAACAGTGGTGTTTGGAGGTTTATTGGTTCTGATAATGAGATAAAGGGAATTCAGAAAAGGTACTGAAAGAAAATTCAAGTTTTAGCAGAAGGGAGTCACAGGTTTCTATGTCTTCTTTGAAAAAAAATGAGGGAAATCATGTGCAAAGGAACAACATAGTAGTAGCCAACTCCAACAGAGATGATTGCTCAGCTGGGGGAACATTCCTCACTAAGAAGATCACAGGCTGCCTGCATCTTCAAACTGTAAACGCCCTGAGGGCAGGGATATTTGTTTCACAGAAGAGAAGTAAACTCGGGAGATAGCAAAAATCGACAGTAAAAGAATAAGTATAATCAATTATGTTTTTAAGCATTTTTCTTGTTTTACATGTTCCCAGTGCTTAAAAAAAAAAAAAAAAAAAAAAAAAAAAACGACATACACATGTAGAGGTCAATTCTTCTTTCCCTTCCTCAATTTCCTTTCTTGATCTTCGAAATGTTAAAATAAAAGTGATTCAAAACATTCTTAACAAAACGCAAGAATTTCTCCTAACATACCTTAAATCAATATAAAGGGATTTCTGCAAACGCAGTCATAAGATATCAGAAAGCATTTTTATTCTCTGTCTGAAACTATAACACACAAGCTGCCCTCGGGTCTTTTACCTGCACAATCCTGAGGATAGCCTTTCTCAATTTTTTACTGAGGGTGCAATTTGTTCTATGAAAGGGGTGTGTTCCACTGAGAGGCAGTAAATGAATTAGAAGTAAGTGATCTTTGTGAGATATATTGAATATTTGGGGGTATTGAGAAATAATCACTTAGTAAGCGAGAAGAATCCAGACATTTTACTACCACTAAACTCAATCGGTAAGTTCTATTTTCACTGTGATTTAAAAGTTAACGTTACCACCCAGAAATGGTGCAAAGAGAGACAAAAGGGAGGGAGAAAGGAGAAATCTTTGTAGTCAAAACACATAGAAATATCTCTGGAAGACCCTAAACCACAGAAGATAGAGTATATGAATTGAGATAAATGAATTCATATTTTAAATTTGAAAGTATGGTTAAAATAAATAAGACAGGAAACAAGAAATTTTGGGGAGGATGTGGAGAAAGGGGAACCCTCTTGCGCTGCTGGTGGGAATGTGAACTGGTGCAGCCACTCTGGAAAAGTGTGGCTTTGAGGTTCCTCAAAGAGTTAAAAATAGACCCGCCCTATGACCCAGCAATTGCACTGCTGGGGATTTACCCCAAAGATACAGATGCAGTGAAACGCCAGGACACCTGCACCTCGATGTTTATAGCAGCAACGTCCACAACAGCCAAACCATGGAAGGAGCCTCAGTGTCCATCAAAAGATGACTGGATAAAGAAGATGTGGTCCATGTATACAATGGAATATTCCTCGGCCATCAGAAACAACAAATACCCACCATTTGCTTCAGTGTGCTTGGACCTGGATGGTATGATGCTGAGTGAAGTAAGTCAGTCGGAGAAGGACAGTTATGATATGGGTTCACTCATATGGGGAATATAAAAAATAATGCAGAGAATCATAAGAGAAGGAGGGGAAACGAAACTGAATGGGAAAAAATAAGAGCAGGAAACAAACCATAAGAAATTCTTAACTCTGGGAAACAAACCGAGTATTGTTGAAGAGGAGGGGGCTGGTGGGATGGGGTAACTGGGTGATGGGCATGAAGGAGGGCATGTGATGTGATGAGCACTGGGCTTTGTACACAACCGATGAGTTCTTGAAAACTACATCTGAAACTAATGATGTGCTTTATGTTGGCTAATTGAATTTAAATTAAAATAATTTGAAAGTAGAGTCCTCATGCTACTTACAAAAATCAGGTTTCCATTTTTGTTGGAAGTACAGTGCTCCCAGCCCCATCATAGCCTTCCCCTTCCCTGGTTCTTCTAGCACAGATTCTTGTGGTTCCTGACGCAGCTGAGATCTTTCCCCTTCATGCCCATCCCACCTTGACTAAATAAAGCATGAATAGATTAAGCCACTAAGCTAACAGTATTCCCCATGACAAGTCTAAGAGAATGACTGTCTCTCTAAGTGAGTGAAAAAGCTTACTTTTAACAGTACTTCCCCTCTGTTTGGAATGGCCTCTTGCTAGATAGTAGTAGCAAGTACATTCCAAGTTGAGGAAGAGGGTAGTAGAAGGGCACACCTGTCTTATCACCAGATTGTAAAGTCCAGGGACCCTGGAGATTCCTGAGATGAACCTGTCCCCAAGTCTCAGTGGTAAATTCAACATCCATCCCAAGATGCTACTGTGACTTGTAACTTATTGAAGGAATCAGCATTAGACACTGTGGAAAGCGTTGGGTTAATAAAATAAGGATTCGCCACTAAGTACCTCAGTTTGGGTCCTAACTCATCCTTTTTAAATTAAATGACCTTGAAGGAACCTCTGACATGATTCCTGCACCTTCCTCAGAGCTATGAGACCATCCTTGAGTGCATCCCACCACTGACTCCTCGCCCTTCCCAGAGAAAGGTCTGTTTAGCCAATCTGATCTCTAGTCTAGCTATATTGGGGACTGGAAAAAAACAAAAACCTGATTGAATTAATGAATCCATTTCAATGCTGGCAGATGGCTCCTGAGTACTTGGAGCTATCCTGATACCTGTTTCACGGAGTATCAGGTGGAGTCTGCTCCACCTTTGCTCTCAGCCACTGTTAAGTTGATAATTAACCACAGGTGCAGAACAGGGCGTCCAAGGAGGCCGCCACTTCTGTTTCGTGAGTCTTTCACTGACGGCGAAAAGAGGGCTTGGGGCACCTGGGCGGCTCAGGCGGTTGAGCGTCTGACTTTGGCTCAGGTCATGATCTCTCAGGGTTATGGGATCGAGCCCTGTATTGGGCTCTCCCCTCAGCAGGGAGTCTGCTTGTCCCTCTCCCTCTGTCCTTCCCCCTGCTCGTGCTCTATCCCTCTCTTAAATTAAAAAAAAAAAGATTAATTAATTAATTAAAATTTTTAAAAATTATAAAAGAAAGAAGAAGAAGACCCTAAGTGGCGAGCTAATCATTTGTTGGCTGCTATCCTTCCCTGCAGTACATTCTATCATTAACACTAATATATTAAGATATAGGCACTTTATGGGGGTTACCAACCATAGGGCATTGACATGGTTTTATTCTTGCCAGCTACGAAAATAAATTCTGCTCAATGCCTTGAATTTGAGATTTCTTTGAGGTATCTCCTTAACTAAAAATACCCATCTTGCCATCTAAACGGAGGCTTACTCCTACCGAAGCTTCTAGGAGATTTCACTGAAGACCAAGTAGGGGTAAGTTGAAGGACTGCGGGGAAGTCCCACTTTCAGGAAAATGGCACCAGGAGCCCTGTGGATCTGCTCCAATGAAACAACCATAATTGCTGAAAATTATCTTTTTTAAAAACACAACTATTTAACATCTGGAAATTGTCCTAAGGGTATAGAGGCAATGAAGGGACATTTATCTGAAAAAATCTACTAAACCTCAGTAAGAACAGCAGAGCTCTTTGCACCTGAGCCAGGACTGTTCCCTGTCTTCCCGTCCCCCAGCTCAGCTGGACAGAAGTGCCACCCCCGGGGGGAGGGCCGATAAGATGGGATCCCTCTCTGCTCAGCCCCCAGTCAAAGGATGTGGTGTCCCAAAAGGAGGGACAGGCCACCAGCATTTCACATCTCCTCAAATTTTGGGTGTCAGAGACTATATTCTCTTGTAATTGAGTTTGGGGTGCCCTTACTCCACCTAATCCCCACACATGGACTAGAAGCTCTGCTCCAGCCAGAGTAGGCTGAGAATACTGGGGCCCTGACAGCCTGAGTTCCGGCACACCCTTCAGACAGAGGTTCCATGCTAGGGCCAACAAGCCCACAGAGCAAGACTCCATCACCTTCACCCAGTACCCACCATGGTCCATTAGGCCAAAGCAGCCCCGGGTTCCCCCTATATGAACTGATAGTGTGTGAAACAGGGTGTGGGGAATTTCAGGCATGAGAGTACACTCTTGAAGACAATGGGGGGTTCGTGGCAAGCAGTTAAGGAGAGGTTCAGAGGTCAATGGCATCAATAAGATAAATCCTTTGCAAGCTGCTTGCCAGGGAGACCAGGCAAAATTGGTGAGAACCTGTAAAAAGAGTGACTTCAGAAAGTACCCTTGCATAAGAGTGACATCAGTCACAAGGCAAATCAGGAAATCTTAAGCTTTTATCATCCCACAGAAAGATAAAAAACAATAGCCAGAGCCTGGCTACTATATACCAATGAGATGACATAATCATAACATCAGGTATGACAGGAAGCTGTTAAAACCATCCATTCGGGGGGCTCCTGGGTGGCTCAGGGGTTGAGCATCTGCCTTCAGTTCAGGTCGTGACCCCATCCTGGGATCGAGTCCCACATCGGGCCCCCCGCATGGAGCCTGCTTCTTCCTCCGCTTGTGTCTCTGCCTCTCTCTGTGTGTCTCTCATGAATACATAAAATCTTAAAAAAAAAAAAATCTATTCCATGACACCACAGGCTCAAGTAACACATGTTGATGTACGTAAATAAATTAAATAACTGTAGATTTTGAAGAATGGGAGTGTAGGTTAGTTTACTGTACGTTTTCCACAAACCTTGACAGTCACAGCAAGGAGGGACAGCACGGTGGGACCAGCATTCCTAGTACTGATGCTCAAGAGCAACTGGATTCGTTTTGTGCCCACCAATCACTGTGATAGCACACCATGTCAAAACAATCCACTTCTCAAATGTGAAGTATCTCAAAATAATCTCGTTGATTATAGTTAATTAAAACTGACATTTACTTTCAATTTATCTTTAGATTCAAAAAATATCTGGGACTCATAAACCAGTGTTGACAGAAGAGCATTTCTTGTGAAAAGAATGAATTTCTTCCACTATTTTAAGGATCAGACTGACCAAAACTTAGTCAGTTTTTAATACTTCTGTAATGACGTATAACCATTCATATTTTTGCAAAGTATCATTTTCCTGAGTGTGAATATTTATATTTCAGAGTCTTTGAAGCATTACCCTTACAAGCAATCATAGAAACGTCTCGAGACTTGATATTTGTCATACAACAAAGAAGTTATGAAGGCATAGATCTTAGGAATATAAGAAAGGCTTAGAATACATATTAAGTAGGTAAGTAGGAAAATAATGCATAAAGTAGAAAAGAATTTTTTGAAATATAATAAAGCTACTTCTACCAGCAGTAGATGGAAGTCATAAGTTAATCAGAAACACTAGTAGTAAGGAATTGCTTTAGGAAAAAATTCGACATTTTATAATTTCTCCACCCCCCCCCCCTTTTTATTCAACAAACCACTTGCTGATTCCCTTCTAAGGAATCGCCACCAACATGGGTTCCTCTAAAAAGACTGACCCAAACACAATGTATTTCTCCTCAAGTTGCTGAGAGTCAGGAGAAATCCTGCAGAATGAGACAGAGGCCCACACTACTGCGGTACGAAGAGGACTTCATCAGCTACAGGGCCAGTACAAAAGAGGCCTCATCAGGTCTGAAAAGCCTGGAACAGTTTCACAGAACATGCATTTGAGATAGGCTTCTAAGAATTTACTAGTCCAAGAAGCATTTACTGATATTTACGATGTCCCAGAGTCTGGGACACCATGTACCTGTCAGAGCATCTGCAAGTGTAACATGGAATGGAAGGTAGAGCACAATTAGGCAGAAGTCAGGTGCCTGAAAGAAACATCCATATGTAAACAAGCAGGCAATCTGTAGTTACTGGATTTTCTGAGCAAACAACCCCATTTGTCAGAGCTCAGGAAGGTGTGTATCCAGTGGATTGTGCTGGAAAGAGTCTAGTGAGTCGGATGCACACAAGATAATTTTAGCTACCCAACAAGAGAGGTCTTACAAGGGCCTCCGTCAGGATGGCAGCAAGCGTGGAAAAGGTGAAAGTATCCGTTCATTCATCTAGAATGGCAGGGGGAAAACATACTCCTGACACCCAGGAGACAAAGCTGAAGCCAAGAACATTAATTCCAGCAGCAAGGCTAAGAAACATGATCCCAAGTGAAAAGCCTAGGAGATGTGTTTGCTATTGACTCCCTAGAAAGGTTGCCACAAACGCTGTTGACCAAGCAAAACCAAATTTTTCAACCTACTGCTGTAAAGGAGAGGAGAGTCTTGACAGTCTTTGTAGGATCCCAGAAGGAGAAAGTAATAGGAAGATACAGTACAAGCATGTAGGGCTTAGGGCTGGGTGATTTAAAAGCTGGTCTCCAAGGTGGAACGTGGGCTGGGACTTCAGAGAGTTGGCCATCACAGCTTTGGGTTGGAAGACATAGCAAGGCGGGGGTCTTAAAATGAGTATTGACAAGTAAGAGGTTAGTCTTGATAGCTGAGCTGCTTAAAGTTCCCTCACATTCTTGTCTTCCAGGCGTGGTCCATCCTGGAACAGATAGCTACGCTATATTTGCCTGATCGTACAAGTGTTCAGCACGCAGTCAGGAAGTAGCCTCCATCTTCCAGGATTGTTTATCACAGGAGCATGAATGTATAATTAACCCAGAATTGCTTAATATAGGGGCAGTGAATTCCATTGATTAAAGTTCTCAAAGTTAGAGCCGACTGTCGGAGACAAATATTGGCAGATATTTTTGACCTATCATGTTTCCAGAAAAGCTTCAGCAGGAAATCAAGGGTAGGAGACAGATATGTATACAGAGAGAGAGAGAGAGAGATAAAGGTAGAGGTATGGGCCTTGACACTGCCACAGTGCCAGTTGGTGTTGATAAGAATGCATGAAATGAACAGACATTCAACCAGCGAGCGTGAGCTACTTGGAAAGCTGCCTCTTCACATCAAGGAAGGGTCTTCAGTCAACGTGTGAGTGCAGGTGAGCATCATTCCCGAGTCGGTGCAGGTCTTCCTCACTGGTTGCCACTGAGGATCAAGAAGGAAGTTTCTCTGGGGCAGTAGGTCCTCAGCAAGATGCCTCTGCTGAGACCACCCAGATGTTGGCCAGAGGAACGTGACCTCCACCCTAGAAGAGCATGAAGACTTGCAAACCTCTCAACGATTGGTGCTGAAAGAAGAGGTTCTGAAAGTCTAGATGCCACGCAGATGACAGTCACACAAAGAAACGTCATTATACACAGTATTGCCAAGCAGATCAGAAGATTCTGGAGTTACATTTTATGTCAAAAAAAAAAAAAAAAAAAACAGTAGAACTAGGACCCAGGTTATAGGCACTCTGTGCTCCATACCCCCTCCCTCGAGCAAAGCTTAGCCTTAAAAAATGGTGTTCTAGGGATCCCTGGGTGGCGCAGTGGTTTAGCGCCTGCCTTTGGCCCAGGGCGCGATCCTGGAGACTCAGGATCGAATCCCACGTCGGGCTCCCGGTACATGGAGCCTGCTTCTCCCTCTGCCTATGTCTCTGTCTCTCTTTCTCTCTCTCTCTGTGAGACTATCATAAAATAAAATAAAAAAATTTTAAAAAAATGGTGTTCTAATAAAAAATAGTGAAAGGGAATAAGGGAAAAGGAGAAAAAGTAAGTGGGAAATATCAGAAAGGGAGATAGAACGTGGAAGACTCCGAACTCTGGGAAACGAACCAGGGGTGGTGGAAGGGGAGGAGGGCGGGGGGTGGGGGTGCCTGGGTGGCAGGCACTGAGGGAGGCACTTGATGGGATGAGCACTGGGTGTTATTCTGTACGTTGGCAAATTGAACGCCAATAAAAATAAATTTATTTTAAAAAATTTAAAAAATGGTGTTCTAATTTTGGGGGGATCGATTTCTAATAATAAAAGAATTATAACCCAAATGAGTAATTAATGGCATTCCTTGGTCATCTATATAAGCACAAGGAAAAAGAGACAAATTTAAGAGGGAATTCTCATGATTATCAAAATTCTCATAAATATGGGAATGACTCGGCATCTTCCAAAAGCAGAGACAGGATTGCAATGTGAGAAGAATTGAACTAAGGGTGACCGTGGTAAACTGAGGTAAAAGTACTTCTGGCAATTTTCCTGCTACTTTACAGAAGCAGACTTAATGCCCTAGTCCTCCACCGGAACAATGGGAACGCTGGATTCAGTGGTCGCTGCATTTACCTACCTAAAATATTAAGATTCAAATATATACCCAAGAGTTCCACCCAGAACAAAAAGAGCAGCAGAAGCAATGGTGGAGATGAGAAATCCAAAGGAAATTGTTGGGAGAAGAGATAAAACAGGTGAAAGCCCTAAATACATTAGATCCACAGAGCGCAGAGGATGTGTAGTTAGTGATAAATGCTAATGGGTAAGTTAGAAATTCTACTGCCAAGGACAAGTTATTTCTAGAAAAACAGTCATGCTTAGAAAAAAAATATTTAAGGCTGTGAGAGTATATAAATGTTGTGGAGAAAAAGTGTAAATGAGCGGTTCATTAAATAATCCTGGCCAGTTTGCTCACTTCGGCACATCACCAAGCAGATACGAGTGTGTCCTTCAAACAGAGTTGAAAGTAAGTATTTTTAAAATGCTCCCTAAATAAGTTTAATGTTTTCTCCCTCTCTGGTTTCATTGCAAATCACTGGTACGTGGAGACAGAAGAAACATCGGGTGTTGCTAAGGTCTACACACAGATTGAGATTCTATTTTCCTTTCGAACTAACGAATTAGCCGGCTACAATATAAGGAGGCCGTAGGAAGAAAAAAATATTTAAGGCTGTGAGAGTATATAAATGTTGTGAAGAAAAAGTGTAAATGAGTGGTTCATTAAATAATCCTGGGTCAGATACCAAGGGGTTTATTAACGTGGCCCGGCAAGGGCATCAGCACACTGTACCTGTTCTCCTCGCCCACGAGAACAACATGGACCCGCCTATGGACACCTGCACACAGATTCATTGCAGAAGAACTTGGAGCTTAGGGAACCCACATATTTAATTTAATTTAGTTTAATCTTAATTTTTTTTAAGATTTTTATTTATTTATTCATGAGAGACACAGAGAGAGGCAGAGACACAGGCAGAGGGAGAAGCAGGCTCCCTCCAGGGAGCCCGATGTGGGACTCGCTCCCAGGATCCCAGGGTCACGGCCTGAGCCGAAGACAGATGCTCAACCACTGAGCCCCCCAGGTGTCCAAGGAACCCACATATTTTAGAGTGGGCAGTAAGCACGCCTACCTTTGGCTTCACAGGAAACACTGTCTCCATCTTCCCAGAGTGTCCACTATGGAGACACGCATGAACAGGTAGCCCAGAACAAAAAGCAGGTGGGCTCGCTTGGAAAGGTGAGAGGCCCCTGGGAACTGTCACCCGGTGGGTCTTTTCCGTGGGAGATAAACAGCACTGTACAAAGGCTTTCGTTATCGGAGTATGTTTTCCGTACGTTCACATTTGGGAAGTGTCGATATTTTTAATTATGACAAAGCCCACGGGGTACCAGTGCCCAGGAGAAGGTGGAGACGTGCTGGGAAAACGTTCACAGAAGAAAAGGAAGGGAAATGTGTGCACCTGATGAGCAGCTTTCGAATTGCCAATAACGACGCACATGTGACAGAAAAGGAGGATTCAGCTCATGTAACCTGGGAGCAACGCGGAGGATTCCATGTTCGGGGAAGGCCGCAGGTTGGACGGGCTTCCTCCAAATACACGCTCCCCCGGACCCTCAGCATTATCCAGAATGGGGGCTGATGATTCCTCGGGACGTGGAACAAGAGTCTTTGCAGGTGTTCCTACTATGGTAAGGATCCAAGAAGACATGGTCCTGGACGAGGCTGGACCCTAAAGCCGATGGCGAGTGACAGGGAGACAGAGAGGAAGTTGATGTGCAGACAGAGGTGATGGCAAGAAGGAGGTTGCTGGGGGCCACCAGGCACCAAGGGAGAAGCACCCAACAGACGCCCCCCACCCGCGCCCCTGGGGAGAAGACGCCCTTGGGAGGCCTCGGGTTTGCACTCCCGGGCTCCAGGACGGCGAGGGGATGGCTTGACAGCGTGGAGCTTGTGACGATTTGCTACGGGCTGTGGCAGGGACGGGGCTCCAGGAGGAGGAAGTGCCACCACGCATCACCGTTGTCACTAACGAACAGACAGGCGGGGCGCTTCACCCGCGCCGTCGCCACAATGACTGGTGTCGCTCGGCTTGAGAGGGACACCGGGCACAGCAGCTATTCATCCGAGGGGCTGAGTGGCGCCAAAAGTAATTAGCAGCGCGTTTGTCAAAAACGGCGTCTCGGTTCAGGTGCTGGAACTTGGCAGAGGCCCGGGGATTACCGTGTTTTGCAACAACGTGAGGTGTGTGTCGGAAAACACACTTGTGGTGTTTGGCTGGAAATGGCTTTCATTCTAGGGTGAAAAAAAATATATATATATATAGTAGGGCCTTTTTAAGGACGGTAATGATAGAGCACTTAGCGCTGTAGCGCTCTCGGTGCTCGTGGAAGCCTGCTGCACCGCGCGGCCGCGATGGCCCAGGACGGCACTCGGCTGACGTGCCCCCACGTGCTCCCCGGCCACCAAACCGGGGGTACACACTGGGTGGACACCTTGCATTGTTACCTGTCTTCATGGCTCCATGGAAAATGATCCTCTGCTGATTTCGTTCTTAACTGAGACTTTGCTCTCAATGGGCACCAAGCAGAAATGCGCAGGCGCCACTGGGACGGTGGGCACATGGCCCCCCGGAAGGTCCCTGGAGGAGGGAGGTGGGGGGAGGCCTGGGAGTCGGCCACCTACGACTCGACATGCCACCAGCCCCACGCTGCAGATTCACGACAGGGCGGGCCACGGTCAAAGCAATAGCCAGACGGTCATGCACGGGAAGGCTTTCCAGCACGTTCTCTCTTCCCCCAAACTGAAGACACCCGGAGGAGCACACAGATAGCGTCACCCACAGAGATCCATCTGCAAGTATCTTTCAAAATTAAAACTCACGGGGTTTTTCTGACACTGCGATTTCATTGCTAGCAATTCATCATCATTGATATTTTTTTAAAGATTTATTTTTATTTATGATAGACCTAGAGAGAGAGAGAGAGAGAGGCAGAGACACAGGCAGAGGGAGAAGCAGGCTCCGTGCAGGGAGCCCGACACGGGACTCGATCCCGGGACGCCAGGATCACGCCCTGGGCCAAAGGCAGACGCTCAACCGCTGAGCCCCCCCAGGGATCCCTTCATCATTGATGTTTTTAAGAAAAATTTTTTACTTCTCACCCGAGCGTCTCAGCCACCACCCCATAGCGATTTTTTTTTCTGCTTTTAAAGCAAAGATGAGCACACCCTGGCTGTTTTCTCCCGGAGTTAAGGCCACGCGACAGTCCCGGGGACGTCCGCAGGTGCAGCATCAGCGAACCGTCTCTGAAACATCGCCATCTGACGTGGAAACCACGTCGGGCTTCCGTTTCACAGACATCCCTCTCGCCCTCTCTGTTCCTCGATAGGAGGCCGTGATCGGACGCGTTCTTCGCCACCCAACTTCCTCTCGCCAGAGGGAGACCAGAGTGGGGGAGGCACGTCCCTAGGGGTGGGGGAGCTCCCGGGAGGAAACAGGTGCCCACTCGGACGCCAACGCAGACAAAGTCATCCTCAGGCCCTGGGGGGGGAGGGGGGGCAGCATAGAGACACCTAAGAATTAGTTCCGAGTGCATTTAAGACAGGACAAAGCTCGCGTAAACCCTTTGATTAGTCTTGCCTCTTGGCATCCTGAAATTTCAATTTACGAACATCTTAAAAAAGAAAAAAAACACCCATAGTCTGGCTGAGCTCCAAGAAGGAAGGAGCCCCCAATTCCACAGACGCTGAAGGGCGCACACGCACCCAGAATGTGCCATGGATTTTGTCGCAGGAAACCAGACCCTCCAATACCTCCGTCCACGGGAAATTACTAGAAGCGGGTTAAATGGTCCCCGGGGTCATCAACCAAAGCGCAACCAGCCTCAGGGCACAAGGAGGCCGCTGGACGGGCGCTGACCGGAAAGGCTCCCCTGCGTGTTGCTAAATCAGTGACACTCGCAGATTTTCCTTCTCTCTGTGCTAACAAGGAAGTGCCTCTCGCCCTGTACACACAGACTCCCCCCCCCCCGCCGCTGGGAGGCCCGCTTCCAGGCCTCATGGGCCGCCGCCCCCGGGGAGAGGGGCCGGGATGTGGGCGCACACCTCCCCGAGAGCACGACGTGTAATTGGGTTTGGGTTTGGGTTTGGCTCCACTTACGGGTCACGGTTTACTTTGTGCGCACACCTCTGTGGGATAAAGGCCTGTGTGTGTGCTCACACCGAGGGGAACACTCCCTCCTCCTGCATTTCCAAGCCCTGCGGAGGTCAGTCGTCCCTGAAGCCTGCCCCGCAGGTACCCTCTGTCTACACCGCGTAAGAACCACATAACTGTGCAATTCAGTAACAGGCCGACTCGGGCTGCATCATGGGTGCGACCGCACGGTCCGCCTGTCTCTACCCCAAATACCTCTCTGCGGAGTGTTCAGTACACGTCGCACCGTATCCACGTGCTTATCGTGTGGCTTGGCGTGCGGCTGGAATATGTTCTAGGCAGAAAGGATCGGAGGCTTCAAGTGCTGGTGTGTGCAGCGGATCCCAAACACCCCCGACACGTCTGCAGGACACCCCCCAACACCCTGGACGGTCTGCAGGACAGGCGGGCGCCCCGGGAACCAGGGATGTGTGCCTCAAACGGTTGGGCTGAGTTTTGGTTGGTTTAGCTCACCTGGGCTGATCACTCACTTTATTCACCTCTTCCACGAACGTTCTTAGCGTCCGCTGCGCGCCGAACCGTGTCCCAGGCACCAGGCACACTGAGGGGTCTGCTCCCCTGCCCCACCTGGTGGTGGCCTCGGTGCCATCCCGGCAGCATCGGGTGAGCTCAGGTCCCTCCAGGAGCAGGTGTCATCGAGACGCGGCCAGCGCCCAAGGGGACCAAGGAGCACCTGCCTGCGAGGTGCACATGAGTTTGCAACGAACGCCCTGGGCCAGGATGCAAGTGCGACCTCTGGAAAGGCTGGGGGCGGAGGGAGAGGGGTGGCGGGGGCAGAGGGAGGGAGTCTCACACCCTGGTACAGGGACAACCTGGAGCTCGGCTGGCGGGCGCCCCGGAGCTCACATTACCTGTGCAGGAGCCGCGCGGCTCTGTTAACCCCGAGGCTGGGTCCCGGGCTGGGGCCTCCGGAGGCTGGACGGTGCGGGGGACGGGCGGCCACCGGGACACGCAGGCTGGCGGGGGAGCGGCGGACCCTCGGGGAGGGCCCAGCGGCGCGTCTTCACGACCACAGCACTGACAAAGCCGCGGCTCTCACAGGCTTCGCTCGGGGGAACAAAGCGAGACGCTGTTAAGGGACTTAAGACACACGGAGAATTCCAAAAAGTCACAGATGGGAACAAAGGCAAAGAAGACGAAGGGTTGACTGTGGAGGCTCCCCCACCTGAGGAGGGGAAGCCGCGGCCACGGGGAGAGCGCCGGGGCGGCCTTGGCTGCCTCCTGCCACGTCGGCTGCAGCCACTGGGCACGCGGGTGCGCCCCCTCTCAGGAGACCAGGGTCCTGCCCCGGCACCTGCTGGGCTAGGGGATGCACAGTCCATTTGGGACATGTCACCTGTGAGGAGCTGGTGAGGCCAGCCCCCGCCAGGGACTCCTCCTGAGTCTCCGAACTCCTCCCGTCTCCGCCGGCCGTGCCCTGTGCACCCTCAGGGCCGGGCAGCGTCAGCAGATCGCCCCCGCCCCACAGCCCTGCCGGGTGCGCCACTGTCCACAGCGCCCCTCGTATCCCTTGGGTGGTGGGGAAGCTCTCCTCGCTTCCTTTTATCTCCTTAGCTTTTGGTTCTGCTGCGTCTTTCCTAAGTTCTCCTCCATCGTGACGCCTTTGGGGCCCAGCAGGGCCCAGATCAGCCTCTTCGGGAGGACCCCAAATCTCTCTGAATCTGGTTATCTTACATTAATCTCCGCATCCTGCATACCCGGCACAGACGTCGTTTTTAGACACGCGGGGCACTCTGGAAAACGGCTCATTTTGCAAATGAGGTGACGGGGCCCCACACGCTCGGCCCGGAGAAGACCCAGCAGCTCCGCCTTCGAGCCCCCGTGGGCTCCAGGCTTCCGGCCTCCGCTGCCCTGCAAGTCGGCCCGCAGACTCCCTCCCGTGTCCGCAAATCAAACCCCGTTCCATCAGTTTTGCTAATACAAGTCTCCAAATAAATGCAGATTAGATAATTTGTCGCCACGCATTCTAGGCAGGGAGCAGAGGATTTCAGCGTCTGCCCCCGGCCGCCGTCCCCTGCCTCACCTGTGTCTTTATTACAGGTACAAATGGTGCTAATTTCCTGGATGTGATTCAGCCCATGGAAACGCGCCTTCTGGAGCGAGAACAATCTAACCATTGACCTCACGCCCCGAATGCATTGCACACGTTTCGTTTTGTTAAGCAGAAGGCTGTGCGAGAGGCCAGAGCTTTCCCCACTAATGACAAAGCCGGGACCAATTGCCCGGGAAGAGAAACTCGGTATGCGCGCGGGGGAACTGCGGCGGTTTGAGGAAGCAGATGAGGAATAAGATTCGCTCGTTTGCGGGAGCGCGAGGCGCGCGGGGCAGGTGCAGAGCAGACACCCCGGATGCACAACCGCCCGGGGCCCAGGACACCTTTCCGACCTCCGGCCGCGATGCCCGCGAGCAGAATGGATGCACCGGTCACAGTTCCCACCTTTGAAAACGGGGGACTTGAGTTCAGGTTGGGGTGCGGGTAGAGACGGAGCGGAACTAAGCGTTTTTGGGGAAGAGACACAAAGGGAGGCAGGCTGGAGGAGGGCCGGGTTCAGACAGGGCTTCCTGGGAGCCGAACTCTCCAAGTGACAGGACTTGGGCAGGACTGCTGCTCTGTGACTGACAGGCAGGCTGCACAACAGGCGGGCACTGCGGCGCCCTTCTGCAGCTCTCTTTGCATAAACACCAAGGCCCAAAACCGTCCGACCCCAGATCCCAGAGAGAGGTGGCCTCGGCCCTGGTGGGGAGCTGCACCCCAGGACCCCGTCCGCCGTTTCCCAGGGCGGGGGGAGGCTTTATTATTTCCCCAGGCGTTGAGATGAGGCCGGACCCCACGTGGCTGCCGAGTGCCGAGCCGCCCCCACGTCTCTCGGTTATCAGTGGGATGCCTATTACATTCGGGGGCAGGAGGCCAGACGCAATCCCAGACATGTCATTTATTTGTGTGTGATCCACGGTGGGTAATTCTGATTCTGAAGTTTAGTCCTTCTTCCATTAAAGTGGGATTAAAATTCTGACCCTAGACACATAGCCTGAATTTTTTTTTTTCTTTTTTAAGAATCAACTGAAATTATAACCAGGGACAGGCTTGCATCATCGTCATTAGGGCAGCACTCCAAATCCTATTCCGACCCTTAACACCTCCTGTTCCAGCCCGTGTGTTTACTGGGCTAGCTGGCTGGGCCACAGCCCCGTGGCATCCTACAGAGACAGCACGGTCCCGGTAAGAGCTGGGGTCTTGCAAAGAGGACCGGATGAATAAACCCCAATACTGTTTTGTTTTATTTATTTTATTATTTAAAAAGATTTTATTTATTTATTCATGAGAGACCCACAGAGAAAGGCAGAGACACAGGCAGAGGGAGAAGCAGGCTCCCTGCAGGGACTTGATCCCAGGATCCGGGTTCACGCCCTGAGCCCAAGGCAGACGCTCCACCACAGAGCCACCCAGGCATCCCCCCAATACTGTTTTAAATGCACTTTTGACATCTAAGAACACCTCTAAACCCTTGGAAGGCCCACCATCTCCGCCCCTCCTTCTGGCCGTTCATGAACCGGCTACTAAGGAGATGTGGGCAGCTCCTGGGTTGAATTCCTTTTTAAGCGGTGTGACAATTTATCTCAGTTACGGACGCGGGGAAGGGAAAGCAGGTGAGTGCTGTCATGCAAGTTGCACCCAAGATTGTGATCATCGCAAAGGGGATGCACTTAGAAAACCCATTGCGCCTTTCCCAGCCCACAGGTCCATCCTCCTGCACGCCACGTGGCTTCCTCCAGGACACCGCAGGGCTCCAGGCTGGAAGAATTTGTGTCAGGAGAGTAAGTAGGCTCGCAGGGTCCCTGCTTCGTGACATGTTTATCTGTGGAAAGGTCACTAAAATAAACCATAAAATCAGCTGGGAGGAGGGAAAGAGGGAGAAGGTGGCCCAAGGTGCTCCTTGAAATATGAGGTCAGGGGACGGCTTCCGGGTAGAGACCCGCGCACGGGTCCCCCTGGACCGGGGTCACCGTGCTGCCTTCCACTGCCCACGGTGGGCACCGTAACGAGGTGGAGAGCCCTGTGTCACTCTCCAAGCCTCTGCCTCGGCTTCCCGGGCTGGGCGTCCTGAGTGCTGTTTTTGAGTGTCGCCCTCATAGATACCAGAGTCTTACATCGAGGTGCGATTTTCAGAAATACTGAAAACTGTGTTTGTGAAGCTCCACAAATGCAACCCACAAACTGGCGGGATGCTCATTTCTATCTGAATTCCTCATCACCCTTCTGTAAAGAGCCAACTCCACCTTTATCATAAAAGTATGAATGATGCTACTTCACCTTTGCAGATGTTAAACCCCCGTGTATGGGGCTTTATCCTGGAGAATTAGGTCCAGGGACGGAGGGGCAGGGGGCGCCCCAGGAGGGGGACCAGTTGCTCGGGTCTGCACCAGGTCACCCCAGGTTGTTCCAGGAAGGGGTGTAGAGCCATCCACAGCTTGCCCACATTTCTTATGATTTATAGACTTCCATTTAATTGTCTTAAGGGATGCCTACCAGACATCATTATAGCCTAATACATCCTGCACACCCCCAGGGAAGGAGGGTGGAGCCTGGTGATGCACTCAAGGGCTCCAGGGGACTGTGTTTCTGTGAACCTCACATGCTTCCAGAGGGAGGCCAAAGCATCGCTGCCCTTCCAGAAGAGGCCTTCCGAAGCCAAATAAGCATAAGACCTTTGCCATCCCAGGAGTGTCTGGGTGGTTCAGTAGGTGAAGCATCTGCCTTCGGCTCAGTTCCTGATTCCAGGGTCCTGGGATCGAGTCCCACATTGGGCTCGATCCCAATGGATGGAGGCCTGCTTCTCCCTCTCCCTCTGCCCCTCCCTCCTGTTCATTCTCTCTCTCTCCAAGTAAATAAATAAAATCCTTTATTTTATTTTTTTTAATAAAATCCTTTAAAAAAATTTTTTTTTCCGTCTCGATCGGGGAAAATCACCTGGAAAAGCTTTCTTTTTTTTTTTTTTTTTTTTTTTTTTCTCCTTTTTAAATAGCCAGGAGCTGCCCGAGTGGCCCCTCCCGCGTAAGCAGCATAGCCCCCTGGCTCTGCACAGTGCGGTCACACGTCATGAAGAAGCACCCGGCAAGACATGTTTCCCGGGCAGCGTTTTTGTCCTCATCTCTGGTACAGTAGAAAAATTGCTAATGCGAAAATGGTAAATATCAATTCAGAAATCTAGTGTAAACAGATGAAAGATGGGAGCTTTGTCGTAGCAGGCCTCCGCTATGCAGAAAAACAAAGGCCATAGCTCTGGAGGCTGTTAACGAACACTGATGTCTACCCCACGGATTTATCAATCCGGCGGCATTTTGTAAAAAGACTTCTTGTTTTAGAATCCCCATCTATCCTCCTAAGTCTCCTGTGATATTGTTTTTTCTCCCCAGAAGTCACCTTTCACTACCATCTGCCGCGCCCCATCGACAGAGTTGGACGATCCATGAACGCTGGATGAGACTCAACCACGGAATGAAAAGTGTCTTTTGTCATTTTGTGCCTGGTTAGATCACACCCAATTATACTACTTATCACTTGTAAAGGAAATCTATCAAACCCGTTGAAACATTTATAATGACATTTTAACTCCCTTCCATTGAAGATGCGTCAGAAAGTATTCCGTAAGTGCCGTAGATAGCAGGAAGCTATTATTTGGAAGAGGAGCCACATGTCGGAACCTGCTGTTTTAAAATTGCTTTCCAAATTCAAGGAAACATTTTACAAAGGAGGCCGGCGATGGAGCCCGAGCCGGGCCCGGGGGACGCGAACGCCTTGTCCCGTGATGTCTCATCCTCTGAGCCTCGGGAAGGTGATAGAAGGGGAGGCGGATGGCACCTGGCCTCCGCGTGCCTCGGCGTCAGGCTGACCCAGAGCGTTCATGAGAACCAGAAATCATTTATTGTCAGTGTCGTCCGGAATATATCCTGACAGTTCAGTGGGAGTTTCACTGCCATTTATTTTCAAATCAATACTCAATTACGAAGAGGAAGATTCACTCCCTTGCCCATTTCAAGATGAAATTATGGACTGGACCAATAACACTTAGTCAAGGCAAACCACCGTCCATTAACTCATGATGTTACCGAAAACCAGCCGGATACTTTATTAAAGTTCACTCCCTCTCGCTCTCTCTTTTGGGCTTTTAATTAATCATTGTGAAAAAGGCCTTTCACATTGTGACTGATGACCAGAGAAAACAATTTTCTCCTAACTGCCTTTTAATTTCAACTCCGGGAGAGCACATTGACCGGATCTCACACCAACCCATCAATGCTCATTCTTAATGTGTTTTCTCCTTTGTTATTGAGAAGAACGGAGCGCTGCGCGGCTCCCCATAACTCACGCAATTGATTCTGTACATGCTGCACGTTTGCTACAGGATAAAGAGTGCTGTCAATGAAGATACTAGGTACTGTATAAATTACTCCATTAACAAGAAATAAAGCTATTTATGGTTTTAGAGTAAAAGGCAGCTGGTGCTAAGAAGAGAAGAGAGTAGCGGGATTACATTCGCTTCCCCTTTGTGGATGCTATTCCCTGTCTCTGGTCTTCTACTCACGTGGATGGTAATTAAAGGCACAAAATAATGAAGACGGGACGATGACAATAACAGTTATTCCCAACAGGGGTAAATTCGAAGGGCCAGATGGCAAATGTGTAAGGTCAACTTTTTAGGCTCTGCATCCTACGTAGTTTTCACTTGGTCTCCGGTGCGTGCCTGAATACATTCCCAGCAAAGCCTTTCAAATGCATTCCTGTAGTAGAAACCTTAGAACGTAAGCACTAGTGTGCACTTCGGTGAAATAAAACACACACACACACAAATAACACGTTCTGCTGTTTCAAACAACAGCCTTTCTCCAGTGGCTAAAATTCAGTACAACAAATGACAGAAAAATTTTCCATTAAGATGTACGTACGTATGTGAAGAAAAAGATTTACTTATTTGGCAGCATTTGGTTGGAATTTGGTTGAAATACAGCAAAACCTGTATTTAGAAACTTGCTCAAGAGAATCTCTCCATGTCCGATAGACACAGTCACTGCCTGTTTTAATCACAGCCGTTTTCTGAGATGCTACGATGAGGGATGCTCGGAGAACATTTTCCTGCCTCAGTGAAATTGTTACTTGGCTCAGATAGGAATTGTTCAAAATCACCGATTTCCTTAGAATGAAATCATTTGGTGTTTTCTTACTTGGCATTCACACCCTCTCTGCTTTAAAAAAATATCCAAGCCTTCCAATGCAAGATCATCTACAAATCAGAAATCATGGGGAAAACAAAGAGTAGTTTACCTACAACGTATAATAAAATTGTTTCTGTAGAGTATTGAATTGACATCAGGTTCCCAACAATCAAGATAAAGGGAAATATAATTTGTTATGTAATTTTCATTAAAAAAAAACCAACAACAACAGCTTTTCTGAAGGAACTCCTGTTTCGGTGATCTGTTCTACTAATCTTTCTTTCCTCAATGCAGAGGGAGATGCTTAACACATAACCGAAGCTCCATAAATCTCGGTAGACTAACGGATGAATGATGGCTTAGTAAGTACATGGGTGTGAATGACATCGGTAAGTATAAAGGAGGAAGGACAGAACAATGAAACCAATAATGGTTTTGTAGGAAGACGCCATCCAGGAGCTGGAGCTTGTTTGTGGGGGTGCGTCTAACAGAGTCTAGGAGTGTGGTCTTCCCAGACCTCTTTCTGTGGGAGCATCTCAAAGAATTAGGGGAAGGAAGGGCCACCGGGCCCCCCATCTTTCCTGGACACAAATTTTATCAACTGCACGTTTGCTCGGATGACCTTGGTACCTTGCCAAGCCAAGTGCAAACAGCCATGAAATTCCCACTTTCTGTTTCCGAGCTCCGTTCTGCTTACCGCCAGATAATCCATGTTTCCCAGGTCCTACTTGTTTAGGGGTATCAGGGAAGTCATACCAATAACAATATGCCTCTGGTTTGCCTTCCCAGCCACCACTCTGGATGCTCACTCCCAATCAATTCTTCCTCCTTTGGTTTAGGATTATGGATGGGATCTCATACACACACATTCCAGAAATCGCCCAGAGCCTCTCATTGTGCAAGGACCTCAACAGCTGGGTTCCCACTGCTCTCACGCCTTGTGAAGGCAGACAGCGTGATGTTGCCATCAGCTCACAGCCTAGAAAGCTCTCAGTGGCCAGGAAAGCCACTGGCTGACAAGATGGTATGACACCGTAAAGAGAGTCAAGCCTCCCCGACCTCAGCCCCTGCAGGGTGAAGCACCCCAACACCACCAAACACCAGTTCTAAGGAAATGCTGAGTTTTGATCGCACTGTCACATCGATTATTTTTTCAGCTTTTGGGAGTAGCTGCTTTTGAGCCCCTAGCAATGAATCGTGGCGCCAGTGTGCAGGGAAGTTTCATTGACCAGTAATATGCTCTAACCCCTTCATCCTGACTATGGCAGCATCATTAATGGGCCACACATACTGGCTGACTTGCTTCTCGTGGAATGGAGAAAACCTCTGCCAGCCCCCAGCCTCTACATATATCTGAACCTTCAGGGGAATGCCACTCACACTTGAGCTGAGATCCTTGGATCTAGAATATTGATGTGGCCCCAATGGTGAACAAGATGCTTCAAAATGGCGGCTACATCATCTGCGCTGGAGGGGTAGGGCGAGAGAATCACAGCGTGGTAACTACATCATTGTGTGATATTTAAAGATCACAAAGGGGAGATTAAATGATCTTGATAAGATCACAGAAATAGTCAAGGACAAGTCAGGACAGAGATCTCCAGTCCCCATCTCTCCAGCCTACGATGATGCCCCTTACCTTTTAAATCATGTTTTTAGGTGAACATACAAATATTCTCACTTGTTCTTCAGATTGTCCAGGCTCTAGAAAATGTGCAGACTCACAAAATAAGAACTATTCAAAACCACTAATTTATATTTTAAAGAAACAAACAAACAAACAAAGAGCATCTTCGTATTTAACAGCAACCACTGTCACTTCAAATCCTCACTGAGTAAAGCCCGGGTCGCAGCACCCAATCTGTCCATCCCTCTGTTACCTAGAAGAAACGGCGAATACAAAGCAAAATTTCGACTTGGGGATGTCTCAGGTGGTGGAAATGACCCTGGCCATGCACATGCATGAAGTGATCTTGCTAATGAACCACAGATTATAATACAAACTGCTTATCCGTTCAATCCAGAAATGCACTCCGAGGTCCCTCATGGCATTTGGCTAAGGGGACAGTTGTTTACAAAAATCATCTTCTCGGGGCACCTGGGGGGCTCCGTTGGTGAAGCGTCTGCCTTCGGCTCAGATCATGATCTCAGGGTCCTAGGATCAAGCCTCGAGTCAGGCTCCCTGCTCAACAGGGCGTCTGCTTCTCCCTCTGCATCCCCTCCCACACGGCTCATGTTCTCTCACTCACTTTCTCTCTCTCTCTCTAAATAAATAAATAAATAAATAAATAAATAAATAAATAAATAAAATCTTAAAAAAAAAAAAAATCATCTCCTCATAAGGCCAAACTGAGAGAAAGAGAAATGGAAGCAAAGATTTATTTTCCCAAATCCAAGGACAGGAAGCATCATCAAACTTCCTGAGGGAGGAACCAGCTGTTGTATTTTGAACAAGTTCCTCTCATTGGGTCCGCTGTCATCATAAAAGTTTTAGTGTTTTAAAAGATACATGAATACTTTTGATCAGAGAGGTGTTGCTATTAAATCCATAATCGCCGGTTGCACCTGCACTGTGAACGGTTCCACACAGACCATGGGAATGAGAGGGTGGACCTCGCCATGGCCAAGTCTTGGGCAGAGGGACCTAGTAAGGTGCAAGGTGAGGGGCAGCGTGGACCTGAGATTGGTGTGTCTCCCGCTAGCTCCATACCCTGCCACACCTCCCCCAGCTGACTCGGATCCTCTGGCTGGACCTTCGGGAACCCCTGCCTACCGCCTGCAGGGCTTCACACCCAGTGGCCTTTCTGGGACCCGCTCCAGTCTGACTGTCCCTCGAACTGCTCCAGCCTCAGGGCTTCCATGATGTTCTCCCCACAAAAGACTGTGGTCCCCAGAGGTCTGTCCACCCCCTGTAGTCTACTCTAGGGCCACCTTCTCCTGAGGTCCTCACAGTTGGCTCTCACCAATGATCCCGCCCCTGCACCTTCCAGGTCCTCCCCTGCATTATGTTTCCAATAATCATATTTCTTTCTCAAACAGTATGTAAGTTTCTCTTAGATAACCACCTCTCCTCTATTACATCAGTGAGTATTTTGGGGAGGAGTTTCGTCCATACTGTTATTTCCCTGCCACCCAGAACAGGGCCTGGTCCATAACAGATGTTCAATAGATATTTGTTGAATGAATAAATAGATATATTTTAGAGACAAATACAGAATCATCGAGATAAATTTTACTAACGGTTTCCATGATTCACTGATTTATTTGATTGGTATTTCGAATGTTAATTGTGCGCGACACTATGCCAGGTCCTAGGGCCAGGCGGGTGAGCAAACAGAGAAGGTCTCTGCCCTCCGGAGGCTTAACCACCTAGGCTCTGAGGCGGACTGTGTTACCTTATCATGAAAAACCAAGCAGAATTTCATTCCTGATGAGCTGGAGGGAGGAAGCACAGGGCATTGGGAACACAGTGATGGTGGTGGAGGACAGCCTCATAGGATGGTCGTGGAGGCTCACACTGTGAGCTGCATGGGGGGTGAGGGTGAGGACCCCAGTCCAACAGACACATTCTGGCCAAGGGAGGGTGTGAGCAGCAAAGGTGGAAACATTTAAACTACAAACTTCTTGCCTCCTAATTCTCACCATTATTGCCAGGAAAATGACTTGCCTGGTGTTTGGTCAAGTGTTTTTAAGAGACACACACTCGGGATCCCTGGGTGGCGCAGCGGTTTGGCGCCTGCCTTTGGCCCAGGGCGTGATCCTGGAGACCCGGGATCGAATCCCACATCGGGCTCCCGGTGCATGGAGCCTGCTTCTCCCTCTGCCTGTGTCTCTGCCTCTCTCTCTCTCTCTCTCTCTGTGACTATCATAAATAAATAAAAATTTAAAAAAAAAAAAAGAGACACACACTTCACCTAAAAATGCAAAATTAATAAGCCAAATATATATGAAATGTAGTCAGAAGGAACTGGAGTATCTGGTCTCTTTTCCCCGGACACAAACTTCCCTAGCTGCTGCTACTTCATCGAGCCCTGTAATTGCTTCTTCTGGAAGAAAGATTACCAAGCAAAAGTATGACTTTGAAATCAAATTCACTTGACCAAGCAAGATGAGACGGACACAGCACATGGCAGTCAGTGCTTATTTTTTTTAATCATTAGCTGTCAGGCTCCTGGTAACAATTCTCTGACTATAAACACGTCCCAGCCTCACCACGTGCCTCTGTGTTCTCCTCCCCATCACCTCCAGGGTAGGTCAGAGGATTTGTTTGCTCGGTGCTTCCCTTTGATCAACACCCCTGTATCTTAAATTTCATTTAAAGAAAAGTGGACATTAAGACATGCCATGGCCATTCATTCCTCAGAACTACGCCTCAGACGTACAGGCTGGTGATGCTGATGGAATTGAGAATGGAGTAGAATGAACAACCAATACCAGTTCGACGCTCTTTCTTCTGTTAGTCTGTCTGCAAACGTGGGAAACAGAGGAGAATAGACAACTTCAGCAGCCAATTGGGCAACAATCAAGTGCTAGGAATGAGCTGGGGAATTTGTGTTTGAGACGTAACCACTTTGTACATACTATTGTGTTGTACGAACATGGCACAGAATGTTTGGCAACTTTTCTGTTTATGAGCACACGTATGAGGGCTTTCTGGAGAAACAGATCCAATAGGTGATATGAATAATCTCCTTCTTTCTATATATATGGTCTCTCTCTTTCTCTCTCTCTCTCCCTCCCTCCCCTCTCCTTCTCCCTTTCTCTCTCTCTCTCTTTCTCTCTCATTATCACATCTGAAATAGGATGCATCTTATCATTGCTGTGGTCTGTAGTCACACATGGTCACCACTAACTTCACAGTCATCAAAACGTATGGACTGGATACCAATGGTTTAGAAAAAAATTCTGGGACAATGACAAGGCACAGAGAGGGTGTTGCATCACCCATGTTGTTAAAGCTACAAAGAGAAATGCCAAGCCACTGGGAAGTTCATGGACTCAAATAACACCTAAACAAAAAAAAAAAAAATGTATTTCAAAAAGCTGGCATATAAGAGAAGTCTTAAAAATACCAATTTAGTTCATTTATATTCTTGTTTTATGCATGGAAAAGAGAGATGTATGACAAAAGTACTTTTCTGAATGAATATTAAAGGTTTTTCTGGTAAATTTAATATAAATTCTAGGTGACAGTTTAATGAGCAACATTTTCTCTTTCTAAATGTGACATAAAATGGCAGTGGATCTTTCAATCAATGACACCTAAGATTTGATGAGACAGTGAGATTTGAAGACCACGGTCCAATCCACATTTCCAAGAAACACATTATCTTGTAGCAAATAAAGAACCCACCTGAACTGATGCTACAGCAGAAAAAGAGAACATAAATTAAAACCTTCCCTCATTACATAAAATAAAATAAAATAATAAAATAAAATAAAATAAAATAAAATAAAATACCATAAATAAAACCTCCCCTCAAATGATTATTTCTAAGATTTTATTCATGCTTGGAAAAATAGGTCAACACACTCATGTCCAAGTTTCCTTTTATATGAAAAAAAAGAAAAACTTTCCCCAAGATATAACTATAAAATAGCATGCATTCATAAAATGTTTTAGAAGATTTAAAAAAAAAAACTCTTCAAATATTTGTCAGAATAATGGAAGAAGACACTGGGTTTTGAAACAGATATTGTAGAACTTTCTACCCCATCATTTCAATTGTGTTATGTTTCAGGATATTAAAAAAAATAAAGTAAGAAATGATGCAAGAGTCCAACTCACCAAATCTAAACTCTGGGTGTCGGCGTCAAAAGGAATATCTTCATTCAGTCAGATCACAGGAGGGAGGAAGGAACCCCAGCTCCAACACATGATGTGGCAAATGATGGTTAATGCTGCGTAATTGACAAAACACTCTCAAGAAAGTACGTAGTTTGAATATTCCATTAAATATTTATTACTAAATGCAATGCTGATAAATTAATTTTCCCTCATTCACAGGGAGATGGTACGGCAATCAAGCACTTTTGTTTTTTGATAACTAATTGTGTGTAGACCTACTGGAGCCTGTTCGAGTGAATTACAAAACACTTTCCTTATGACTTTGCTACTCTTCGTTTCTGGTACTTAAAAATCATACCATGTCGACGTAGAAAGTTCTGGAAAGAGCGCTTTCATTTTAAAATATGTTAATGCTGCTTGACTCACTTGGTGACTCAGTAAGGTGAAATATTCATTTCCAACTAAAGAAGAAGGCTGAGTGTTAAAACATAGGTATGTTGGATAATGTTGAGTCAAATTAACCAGGGGAAAACAAAAGGAAAATTAAAAAAAAAAAAAAAAAAGAAAAGAGGCACAATTAATGCCCTCCATGGGTGTCAGTCCTGGACCCAACCTTCACAGCTGAGAGTCCATTTCATGTCAAAGCAGGAAACTGCTCCTTTTTACCAAAGGGATTACGAAACCAAAACCAGTGGGATGATGGGAAAATGCTGTGGGAGTATTTCACTTTAGGCCAAAAATCTAACTTTTTACAACCGTCATCATGGTTCTCTCTTCCACGACACTTGCCACAGCATCGTCAGAGGCAGAGGTGGCGGCCTGTCTCTGTCACTGAGAGCTGCCCCTCGGCCGGATGTTAGCTTTATCCATGTTTTCACTCCTGCTAGTTGTTGGATCGATTTCTTGGGATAGATCACTTCATATTTTTATAGAAAAATTCAAGAAGCATCAAATGAGTCTGTCAGAGAGAACAAAGCATGTATTTAGTAGTTGGAGAGGATGGATGAGCTCACGGCAGCTCTCATTGGGTCTTCCCCCGGGCCAAGGGGCCCCCCAACTCCTGCACTGTGGGGACGGCGCTCTCACCCCCAGCCAAGGCCCCTGTTGCTCCCCAAATCCTGGTGCCCTGAAGCCCCCCAGACTCGTCTTCATTTTGCCATCGGGCCCCTATACAGCATGTAGGGCATGAGCCTGGCCTTTCAAGATAAATGATTTCTACTTATCATCCTCCATTCTATAAAACTGGGCTGCCCCAGTTATAAAGAAATAGGAATGGGCAAAACCACGTATTTCAAAAACAAAGAGACGTTCATTAACGGTTGGCAATTCCTTTCTGTAATATCACTGACACATACTAAAAATAACAAGGGAGAGGGTGATAAACTCTTCACAGCAACACGCCCTTCTCGAAACACTAGTAACCTTTCCCTAATTGTCTGGAAGGAAATAAGATGAGACGAGAGGTCAGGAGCTTCTCTCTCCCTATTTCTGTGTCACGTGTATGTGTGTATCTGTCTCTCAGTCTCTCTCACTTGTCTTCACGGTTTCAATGAACCACAAGCAAGTTGCACATTCTTTCAGACCTTTACTCCTGCTTATTTGTGGCTCGCACAGATGATGTGCACAGGTTTCCATCTGCATAGACGTGAAAGGGCCATACTACTTTCCCCAGCTTTACAGGCCAGCCAACCGAGACAGAGAGTCCTAAGAGGCCTGCACCCTGTCACACAGGTGGGGTGGCAGCCTGACGGGTGCAAGGCGTGCGAACACTCCCACCGGCTCCGTGTCACCCAGGAACAGGGGCGGCCGTCCTTGGCCTGGAAAGGGAGTGTTTGATGCCCCTTGAGTGCAGAGGTCTGAGAGAAGTGTCTCGGAAGATCGCCTTGGGAAAGACCAAAGTCCAGAGAGGAAGGGGTCAGTTTTGAACCTTTAGGCAAAGAAAGATTTAGGAACAGACCTTAGAAATTAGCTGTTGAAATTGAAATAGATCTTTCTGTTTCATTTAAGATGAAAACACTAAGTCTTATGAATGTTCAGATAGTTTAATGACAACAAGAGGAACATGTCCTGTAGAAGTTGCAATAAGTCTTTATGTGGTTTCCTTTGAGAAGAAGCCTGGCGGTGTCTATACCACCTGCTCATCCTCACCGGCATTCAGAGGAGCCTCAGCCCGATTGGAGGACAGCTCAAAACTCAGCAACAGGATGCTGGGGGACATTCTTGTGGGTGGCATCCTGGACAGACTCATCAGTCTTTAGATTTCTGATAGTAAATTGCTATTTGCAAAGCTGTCTCTATGTAAAAATAGAAGCATGGAAGGGATACAAAATCCTCTAAAGTTTGTAAAATTGCTCAAAAAACCTGAAGCAACAAATGAAATCTTACACAATTAGAGTTAGAGTTGTCAGTTTGGATTCAATATGTATGTATGTATGTATGGGTATATCATCTGTCCATCCATCCATCCATCCCTCCATCCATCCATCCATCTGTCCATCTATCCACCGGGCTATCTATCTATTATCTATCTACCTACTTATCATCTCTCTGCATCTGTCTATCCACCCTACGGTCCATCTATCCAACCATCTGTCCATTTTTCAAATTCTCCTTGAAACAATGTTAGGCTTCAAGAGTCTCTCACTTGCTATGTGGATTAATCCATCTCCCCAAACCACATTGGGATATTTGGGTTTCCGCGGGACTGCACCCCACTAGGTTTTTCCAGGTACTCTCAGCATCCGTTCTCCATTTCTCAGCCACCAGGAGGAATCCAGGCTTTTCTAAAAGAATTGCTATCCTCAGGTCTACACCTAAGAACTGAGATGCCAGGCTTCCCTGTTTGCTGACCTTGAAACAGTCAGGCCCTTCTATCACCCCGAGATGTTGAGAGAACCCCTTCTCAGGCAGCACCTCAGTTTGTGCCCCACCCCTAGCATCTCCCTTCTCTCTGGTGAGTGAACTCATCACACTTTGGAGTGGGAGAGAAACCATTTTTCCTTCTTCTCAGGTTCTCCTCACCTCGGTAGAGTGCAGTTTATTATATTCCATGCTCTGATTACCTAGTAACAGGTATTCTTAGCTAAGCTATTTTTAATTTGAAGATAAAAAAAAAAAATCCTTCTCCACAGAGTCGGGCTCTTAGGAGTCAAAAGTGCTTTGACGTTCAAACGATTGTTCAGCGTTAGTTTTTAAGATGTCTAATTAGGAGCTCAACATTCAAGAGGCTAACATTTGTTGGGTTCCTTCCTTTGTACTCTCTTTCCTGAGGCAATGAAGCTCAGCTTCATGATGTACATATTAATAGAGGAGAGGATGCAGGATTTAAAGTACATGTATAAGAAAACATATGTTGGATGTCTTCCCAAAAAACTATCCCACGGAAATGCATGAGGCAGAAAACGCCCCTGTCTTCCCCCCTCGTTTCTGCAGCCATCGCCTCATTCACACCCGGCGAAGGGGAGGAAACAGTCCTTCTATGAAAGGACAGGTGAGCCTGTCACCTTTCATCCTTCCATCAGGACTTTGAGTCCAGGGACTCCTTCTTTTCCCCATGTCACGTTTCTCTGTTGGGTCCCTTCTATAGCAGGTACTTGCTTTAAAATATCCCTTTCTAAACACACAAACCCCTGTCCTCTCCCTGAATGCCAGAGTCATCACACAACTGCCTCCTTGCTAGTTCGCCCTGTCTCTTAGTACCTATTCACGTTGAACGTGTCTACACCTGAGCTTCTGATCTTTCCCCCCAGACCGGGGTCCCTTTCGCTCACCACTCAGATCATGGCAGCTGTGTTTCCCAGGTGGGTAGGCTAAGAGCCTTCAGTGTGTCCAACAATTTTTCTCCCCTTGTCTTCCTGACATGTAATCTCTTGGGAGGTCGCATAGGGTCGCATTCGCTCCTTCTTGTTCCACCTCCATGAGCCAAACCATCACCATCTGTTCAGCAGCCCTGTGCTTCATTTCAATAGTCTGGTAACTGGAACCCACATGGCTGCCTCCCACAGTCTGCTCCCAACATTGTGGCCACAGTGTCTGTAGAGCTGAAGACTCCCTACCTCTACCCAAACACCCCGGGGGCTCCCATCCCTCTCTGAGTAAAAGCCAGCATCTCTACTGTGACCGACAAGACCTTGCTCCTCTCTGAATTCATCTGGAACATGTCTTGTCCCAATGCCCCCCACTCAGCCACCGTCCTCCTGCCATTTTTCAACTACACTATCCACACAGCACATCAGGTTCTCCAGACCTTCCGTGAAGACTTCCCTCCTGTTACTGCACAGCTACTCCTTCAACTACCTACAGTCTGAGCTCAAAAGCTGCCTCATCTTCACACCACCCTCACCCCTGGCATTCGCTTTTCCCTCTTTGCCTTCTTCTTTGCTGTTGCCACTCATCATGGTTTGTCTCGCTGACTTTTTACTTGTTTATATTTCTTACTGTCTCTGCCTCCAAACGAAATGGAAGCTTCATGTGTACGGAGAAAATATATTTGAATTTTCTCAACTTAGGAGCATTTTGTTTTTAGAACAGGGTCCCATATTCACTGAATATTTTTGTATTACTGATAACTATGGTAAAGCTATAAGGACTTACTTAAATGAACAAATAATCTTCACTATGGATCTACAAAGTCAAACAAAGATAGTGCTAATTTTTCTATACAATGGACATCATCTTCAGTTGGTTGTAACTGGAAAACACCTGCTTTTGACTTGTATGTTTTAGATACACTGGCCCTTTATTTCATGCTATTATATTTATTAATACTTAGCTTCTTCTTAAATCCACTGTTGCTACAAACTCTTCCTTTTTTTTTCTTTTTTTTTAAATTTTTATTCATTTATGATAGTCACAGAGAGAGAGAGAAAGGCAGAGATATAGGCAGAGGGAGAAGCAGGCTCCATGCACCGGGAGCCTGACGTGGGATTCGATCCTGGGTCTCCAGGATCGCATCCTGGGCCAAAGGCAGGCACTAAACCGCTGCGCCACCCAGGGATCCCCAAACTCTTCCTATTCCACGTTTCAGTGTATCTGCAATTTTGTGCAGATAGTTTTTACATTAAGACACTCCAAAAAAAAAAAAAAAATCAACTCTTGAAAAAACTCATTTTAAGGTCACATAAGCTGCTCAGGACAACAATGTCCAGGTTTCAAACAATTGGAAGGGATTTAATCTGGTGGCTGACGATGCAGTTTCCAGAGCACCCTTCAAGGAGCAAGACAACAGCTGTGAAATCTTGGAGTCTCTCCCCTCTCCTCTATGACACCTTGATAAGGCAATTATAGCATAATTACCTTAACAAGTGGCATTACAGGAAATTATTGTCATTCTCCTGTTAAAATAACACATAATCATCGGCAAGTGAATTCTAGAATCCCCAATCAGCATCTCATTACCTGCAGTTGGCTCTGAAATAAGCGCAATTGGTGGGCAGTAACTGACAAGATACTTGAAAGGGGAAAATACGAAAGAGGACAGTCTGCAAAATCAACAGGGAGACAACCACGTTAACCCCCAGTGATCAAATTTGCAGTTAAGCGGCAACGTTTACTGGTCTTTAGGAAACGAGGCAAACCCGGCATCTTCTTTGTTTTCCACGACGACATTTGCTTCCCCGTCCTGCCATCTTGATGTTTTCCGAGACAGGTCCCGTCCTTCCGCAAAGCAGCAAAGTGTGACGTGATGTTCTGTAGAAGGCACCCTCCTCGGCGGCACGCTGCTCAATAAAAAGCCTGCATTTAAGCCATCCGCTCTTGATACCATCATCTGCTTGCAAATATTGCTCTATTTTCACAACCAGAGAAAATCCTTTAAAACAAGTCCTTTTAAACCATCCTAGGTTCCTCAAAACCTACATTTTTCGCAAGTATCTCGTAGCAAAGCAATGAGATTGACAGAAAGGCATGAAGAGGTTCCACTGGAAGCTTGAAAGTTTATTTAAGGTCAAAAAAATACCAGAACTTATGGAAATGCCCGCAGAAGGTGGGAGATAAGTCTTTCTCTTCCTTATTTCTTCATCAATGGTTTTTAAGTCCTTACAAATAGTGGATGCAGGCTTGGTGGTTGAGGACGATATGGCCTGAAAACATTCATTTTGGAGCCATCTAATAGGATATGAGCTCAAATAAGCACAACACTGAGGTGGGCACTTGATAGGATGAGCACTGGGTGTTATTCTATATGTTGGCAAATTGAACACCAATAAAAAATAAATTTATAAAAAAATAATAAGCACAACAGAAGGCATTTTACTTCCTGGAACAGTGTGTGGTTTACATGTACTTTCCTTTCTTATTCTGTTTTTTGTAGCTATTTTAATTCCCCCTTCATTCACTAACTTTTTTCAAAGATTTTATTTATTGATTCATGAGAGACACAGAGAGAGGCAGAGACACAGGCAGAGGGAGAAGCAGGTTCCCTGCGGGGAGACTTATGGGGGACTCAATTCCAGGACCCCAGGATCAGATGCTCAACCACTGAGGCACTCAGGTGCCTCTAATAACTAACTTTTATAGGAAGTGGAAGAGAAGAATCAAGAGATATGTAAGTTGGAGTAGATACAACTTGGAGAACCACTGGCTTTGGGTAAGCATGGGCTCAGAAAACAGGTGAATAATGTTCCCCTAAGAGAGCATGGGAATATCCAAGGACAGGAGCAGTTGTAGGGAGAAGATTATTTCATGTGGGGAGCTGTTTAGTATAAAGAACCCTTGGGGCCTCAAGGAAAGATGCCAATGGGCCGCTCTAACAGAGACCTTTGGGCTGAAGACACTAATCTGGAAATGATATTCACATAAATAGTAACTTAAGTCATTGATTGTTTGGAAAGGCTTTCTGGGAAAATTAGAGAAAATGAGAAGAGAATGGCATCAGGATTGTACATTGTACGTTCATTGAACGCTTATCACTGAGTGAGAACCAAACGCCGCGGTAGGTCTACATGGACCAGCATGGTAACGTGTGCGTTGGACTTGGCCAGCACAGGGTATCTGTGACCTTGACAACACAAGTATGGGTGGGTGAGGGGTTGGGAGTGCAGAGGCATCCTGGGAGCACATGCAGGAGAGGAGGTGAGATTGAAATATTGGGTTCTTCTTGAAACACCCTTTAGAAACACATAGACTGGTTGAAATAATACAGTCAGTAGAGAAAAGAGGAAGCAAACGAAAATGAACAGGACTGTATCTCTTAGCATACAATTGAAGCTCAGCACTTGGGGAATCCGTGTATATTCCCTTTTGCACGAAAGGATCATCATGTACTAACTTTTTTGGAGTCTTCCTTCCTTATCAATTTAGCAAAAACACATAATCCTTTTCCATATTATTAAACATTTATTTGTTTCTTTAATTTTGCTTCTTTTCCACCCAATGGGGTGTGCCAGGGCAGGAGGAAGACCGTCCCGGTCATGTACTTCCTGTATTGAATCGTGTATTGGAATAGCTGGAGAACACGTTTTGCTGCTAAAAGAAAATGTTTGAACTATCATTCAGCAGGCATATAAATAGCTGATTTTATATCCTATCATATACGTGTACATGTATTACTTGATAAATTCACTTCTTCAAAGTTTTGTGGTTTTTTTCCTACTTATACATTTTTATATCATTAAATAATACCTCTCAGAAGATGTTGGTGAAAGTAACCCCAGATATGTTGCAGGATCTGTTTAGTTGTTACTTTACTTAGTGATTTCCCATCTATGGTGCTGTGCTTTTCTTTTTAATATTTTGAGAGATTCTCACTTGAGGATTAAACCAGTTCCGTAAAAGAAGCTGGAAGTCTTCCCCACTTTTCCACTGATGTGTCATAGTTTGTATGATGTGGAAATCACAATTTCTTAGAAAGGTTAAAGGAACCGACCTGGCATAGCAACCTGAGAAGGAATTCAAGGGCAGAGCTATTCTTACATGAAATCTCTGATTTTTTTTCAATATTTTCTTGTTGGTTTTCTTTTTCAGATTTTCTGCTTTTCTGCAATAATTTCACTATTCATATCTTTTCTGGGAAAAAAAAACATGCATTTTACATAAATTATGTTCATAACCATAGAGTTCTCCAGTGTGTGTTCATGTTTGTACAGGCAGGTGGGATGTCCTTAACATGGTGGATTCAAACACCAGACCTGCGGGTCCAGTGCAGTTTGCATCTCTAGGTCTGGTGCCCTCAACTCCCTGTGTCTGGGTCCTCGTCTTTAGGCCCCGATGGCCATGGCAGTGAGATCACAGGATTATGGTGAGGACTAGTGTGGTAATGCATGCACAGCACTGAGCCATGCCCTGTACGTACACCACCCTTCCGATAAACATGACTTGTCAGTCCCATCAGGATGGCATCAAGCGGCTTGATGACATGCTTGCTCTCGTTGCCAGATGTAGGCCCGAGTATCTTGCCTGTTTCATGTGTACATGCAGGCTTGGGTTGTCTTCCAAAGGAAGGTCCCCAGGCAATTCGAAAAAAGAAACTTGCAAAAGGTAATACAAAAACAAGAGCAACAATGGAAAGCATAAATTCCCAAAAGCATATTGAAAGCCGTAAGCCTAACTTGTACGTGTGCACCAATCGATGTATTTGTCAGATTCTATTGTGTTTCCAGTACTTTCAAAGTCCCTCAATAATCCCTACGTGGTTCTCCTTTTCAGTCGTACATGCCAAGGAAAATACCCCTCCCATTGACTTGGGTATTTTCACTGTGTCTGTGCAGCTTCAGAAAGAATCTGGCCAAGTGGGGAAAAAAATTAGAGAGGGAGACAAACCATGAGAGACCCCTAATTCTGGGAAACACACAAAGGGTTGCAGAAAGGAAGGTGGGTGGGGGGGATGGGGTGATTGGGTGATGGGCCCTGAGGAGGCCACGTGATGGGATGAGCACTGGGGGTTAGACTATATGTTGGCAAGTTGAATATGAACAAAAAAATTATTTAAAAAAAAGAAAGATAATACCTCCCCCCCCCCATTTCCATTTGAAGAGACGGTCATCATGGGGGCTGATTCCAGTTATATTCTGTCAAAAGACGTGGTTAAGTGCCCACGGACCATTGCCACAGCCAGGGCGGGCACATACAGAGCAAGCTCTCACCTCCTCAATAAACAAGTTGGGCCTTCCTGGGTGCTGGGCCCCGCTGCAGGGGGCCGGGCTGCAAACGTGGAGAGGAGAGGTCACAGGTGCCTGAATGCTGTGTGGGGGCCAGGGTTTCTCGGCAAGCGACTTGAGGCAGAAGAGGTGTTTGAACTCTGAAGCCTCCACAACCGTTGCTGTGACCCTTCAGCCTTATCAGAGAAGGGAAATATCTGGGCGCACGCCCAAGGTCACGGGCTGGGGTGCAGGGAAGAGGTTGCCCGACCTTGTCTCTCATCACGATGCGCTGTGCTGTCCTCCCGGCCTTACAGGAGCAGCCTCTGGCTAAGCATTGATTAAACCCACTTTCTGAAAAGGCCCACGGAGCCCCCCCCTGCCCCCCCCCCCCCTGCTCTCCTGGAGAGCGACCCGAGAGTCACAGCGCACCTGCCCGGATGCTTCGGGTACAGAACCAGGCTATCGCACAAGCTGTTGGTTTTGTGATTTGGCTGATTAATAGAAAACAGCCAGCCCGCAGTGGGATGCGCCTGCGATCGCACCTCGGGACGCATGGCCGGGCTCAGATCCCTACCTGGGCCCTCAGCCACACGGGCGGGCGGCCTGGCCTGGTCCAGGATGCGCGGCCTGACAGGTGCCCAGCAGGTGTGGCCTGGCAGGTGTGGCCCGGCAGGTGGGCCTGCATGGCTCCGGGCCCTCTCCTCCCACGTGGAGCCCGCCTCTTACACGGGGACTTGCCCTGATCCACTTCTGTAAACCTCGAGGCCCAGGCTCCCGGGGCTGCAGGCGCCCAGCTCTGCCTGCGACCCGTTGGCCACACCCGGCTCCGACTCGGGAGCACAGAGAGCCCACGGGCTGCGGTCCCTGGGTCCCGCCCTGCGTTAACCCTCCACGCCGGTGACTGCTTGCTCCCCACCTGCTCCCTGCAGCCTCTGCAACATGGTTCTAGATTGATGAGGCGAGGAGGGAGGTGCTACTTTGTGGACCCCCTCAAACCTTCAAGGCTCGCGTGAGGGGTATGTGTTCAAATTCAGCGTCAGCCATCCAGAGGTTCTCTTGTAGAGGAACTGGTTCCTTGGCTAAAATAAAACCACCGCCTCACATGAGGAGCGAGTCAGCAAACCCTCTTAGGTAATTCTGATAATTCTGGTAAGAAATTCTAATTTCTTTTTAGGTTTTCACATTTTCAATCTCTCTTCTCTAAATATGTGCAAAATCCTCTTTCTTCTATTCCTTTCTCTTTTTTTAAGATTTTATTCGTTCACTGGGCAGAAGCGGAGATTAGAAACAGCAGGGAGGGATGGGGGGAGAGGGAGGAGCAGGGTCCCTCAGGGAGCCGGACGCAGGGCTCGATCCCAGGACCCTGGGGCAGACGCAGATGCTTAAACAGCTGAACCACTCAGGTACCCCTGTTTCCTTTGTTTTATATGAAACAAGCTCTTCAATTAGAAATGAGGCAAACTCAACAGATGGAAATCCACCTGAAGCAAACAAAAATAAAGGGATTGCTAAGATGCTTACATCTGATTCTACAAAAATTACACTTTGGTTTCCCAGGACTGATAGAGTCTGTGGGCCCACTCGCGGCTGCTTCTCCTCCCACCCTACTATCAGCACCCACAGGTGGGGCCATCCTAGACACCAGAGACAGTCTCCAGGATGTTTGAGGCCTTCCTCTTTGTGGGAACAAAATGCTCTAGTGCACTCTGACTTCTGTTGGAAGACATACCAGCCACACAGAGAAAATCATAAATGAAGACGCAGCATCAACCTTTTGAATAAATTTCTACAAAGTTTCTGAAAAAAAAAAAAAAAAAAGTACAATTCACATCTTCTGTGCCCCGAAGAGGAAAATCCTAAAGGAGATGTTCATCCAGGTGGAGAAACAACCGCCCCTCCAACGCCACCCACCGGACAGACGTCCTCACAGGGACCTCGCTGCTCCCCACCCGTGGGCGCCGGGGTCCACTGCAGGCCCTTCCTGGGAATCTGCTCCGCGCATCTGCTGTGAGCGGACGCTCACTGGTATCAGCAATGTCCTTCCTTGACAGGTAAGTTTGCCTGGTGTTTACAGAAGGGGAACCTCTTGAAATCCTCTCCTCGCAGATCCTGAGGATGGATGGTCACCCAATTGGCACATATTTTTAAAATCCTAAAATTCCGTAAAGTCTTGGAAACAACACCTTGGTAATTGTATTTAACGACTGGTTATTTGGAAGAGAACAGGACATTGTAAATGTAACCAAGATCTGAGAGGGGGGAAAGGGGGTCACAGCCGACTGTGCTAAGCCCCGATGGAGAAATGCACGGTGGCCTCCCTCTGAGACGGCGCCTCGGCTCCAGGCCTCTTCCCGCTGCGGAGACAGACCCGGGGGCCACGCACCCAGCAGGACTCCCAGCCGCACCCAGAACTGCCGAGTCTGGACCCGCCCAGGCACATGCGCTGCCTGGACCTCGGGCCTGCACCTCGTGGAAGTGCAGGACACGTCGCATTTTGCACTCTCATCAACGCTCTTAGCACGCCAGGTTCTGCCTCAGTCCGTTTTCTAGAGAACCTGGTATAAGAAAGTAATATTTTTTTGCAACAGTTTCATCTGTCAAAGAAAAACAGATCTTTTGAAAAAGTATGTGAAATTAGCCCGAACTTATTAAATGGAATACCGAAGCATGCACTTCAGAATTTCTGAAGTTTTTCCCACACAACGTGCACTTTGAAAAGACATGTGAACCATTCAAGCACTTTATTAGTCTCTTGTTACCCGTGATGAGCCAATATTTACCATATAATTATTTACAGCTTTGCTAATAATATGGGAACTAATAAAAATCTTTGTGTAGGCAGAGTAATTACGTTGGGTCACCTTGAAGATTATATTATTAGTTGGCCTCCAGCAGGTGTTCATTTCATCTGATTTATATCATTTTTACTTATGTCTGTTACATTTCATCAAAGCATAGTAATTATGTAAATAGCAAAGTAAATTCTGCAGAATATCATAAAATGATAATCATAGGCTTGGTGAACATATGAATAAGGTACCAGTCCTCTATTTTCATGGTACAATAAATAAATATCTGAGAACTGTTCCCCATAAGTTGTAGAACAAAGACATTGGTAAATGCTAAAGGCACAATACGTATAAATAGAAAATAGAATTTATTATTCTGCTCACTAGAAAAATAAATTGTTCGATTTATCAATATAAAATCATTAGATTTAACCACTTACTTATCTAGGATGTGTGAAAGAAATATTTTTCTTGGGCTTGATTTAAAATTATCAGCTATGATTTTGCATGGTCTTCTTGTTCTCATCGTTCAATGCCAAAAGTAACGCATTTCCAGGAGCCAACAACTATTACACAATCCCGGAGAAATAAAACTTGCTACAGATGAGGCATGTTGCATTACATCTCAGATTTAATTTTTGCACTCTATTGTCAGCAACATATTCTGATGTCGATACAGAAGATTTTCCGTTTGTAAACATATAAACAGGTTTTAATTCCATTTTATTTTTACGGTGGGTGGTTTCCGAACACATCAAGCCTTGGTCGTCTAGTGAAACCGGGAAATAAGATCATCACATAGAATGTCACCCAGATTTTTGTAAGTATTATTTTCATTCAGAAAATCAACAATTCCATGAAAAATAGAACTAGATTAGAACTGTGGGGGATAAATGTCTTGCTGTTAAAATCACCCAATCTATGGTATTTTTATTATGGCAACCTGAACTAAGGTAAGCTCCTATTATTTTTATGGTGTATTATAATTACATTTGCTTGTACCTTATGACTACATAAGGTGCTAAGTGAATTGTAAGCTCCTCCCAGACTGTCCACTGGAAAACAGACTGTAAATCATTGTTATTAAGTTAGTCAACGCATAGATTTGTTTCCATTATCAACAGATCACTCATGAGACAAGACAAAAAATGAAATATCTCCTCCTTCAATCTGCCTTCCTCCTTCTCACTACATTATAAAACAACAATAAGCGTTTTTTTTAAAAGAGTGTCAAATTTGAGAAGTATTTCATGTTCCACTTGATATTTCTTTTCTTATTGGTATTTTTAAGTCCTGTCGCTCGCTGAACCCCAACGAGATATTAAGAATTCCAAAGAATCTTCACCTGCCTGGCAAATGCTTGGATGGGTTGCATCGCGAGCGTAAACGTCCCAATCCAGACCTCCTTTCCTCAACATCAGTGGACGTGTGGAAAGATTTGAGTAGAAAAAAAAAAGCTCCAATTTTTACAGAGCCTCAAAAAATATTTTCAGTTCTTCCTTTCCTGGAAAATATAGTCCAATTTCAGACTTGCTTTCAACTGACACACCACGACCTCACCTGCTGTTCAGATGCCATTTCATCTTTTTCCTTTCCTTCCGCAAGAGCTTTAGCAGAATTAAGCTACCTTTTCCACTTATACGCTAGAAATCCTCCTTATGTCTGAGTTGACATTTAAAATATTTAATAGGAGAAGGTACTCAGGGAACCGGCAAGCAGGACAGACACCCTAGGAAGCCAGAGTGGGAAGGCGAAAAGATTGTAGGCCCAGCTGTATCTACTGTGGGTCTCCGCTGGGAGATGTTTAGCCATCTCTTCCTTGCAGTTCTGGTTTGAGGCTGTTTGTACCCACCTCCCACCTTCCACACATTGAGTCCGAACCCCCGAGGTGATGGTGTTAGGAGGGGGAGCTCATGGGGATGATGAGGTCCATGGGGTAGAACCCCGGTGTGGGATAGTGTCCTCCTAAAAGGGGCCCCAGGGAGCCCCCTCGCCCCTTCCCCACACGAGGACACAGTGAGAAGATCCCGTCTGTGAACTGGGAAACGGAGTCTCACCAGTCACAGAATCTTCCAGCACCTGGATCTTGGATTCCCAGCCCCCAAAGCTGAGGGGGATAAACATCTTGCTGTTAAAATCACCCAATCTATGGTATTTTTATTATGGCAACCTGAGCTAAGATAAGCTCCTATTATTTTTATGGTGTATTATAAATACATTTGCTTGTACCTTATGACCACAAGTGAATTGTAAACTCCTCCAAGACTTAATGCACACCTATTTTTACGACACCTAATACGTCTGAAATATGAGAGAGAGAGAGACAAAAAAATAAAAGAGAGAGAGAAAAAAGAACATCTTACATGACTATTTGCTAAGTGAATAGACCGAGTTTCCTCTAGAAAACATCATTGAGATTTTGGCGGCAATTGCCATGGTTAGGAGAGGCGGAGTCAGGTTGGATGAGACAGTCCAGTGGTTCGATGCTATGAATTCCAAGGAAAAATTCATCAAAACAGTGACTCAGTGTCCTGAGAGAAAATGAGCTAGCATCATTCTGTTCTCTGACATGGAAGACACCCGTGTGGGGACACCATCAGATGTTCAGAGCCAGGTATGCTGACATGAGCACTTCAGGGACTTAAAACAGCACCCACGGACTCTTCTCTTCTGGGGTGATTTTGTTTAGCCATACATCCGGTCTTTGAATTTTCTAATTAAACTCCAAACATTAAATGTGTGCCACGTAGACACGGACAGCATAGGCATCTCCACAAAACCGAGGAATACCAGGGAAGGAGAAACACTCCCTCATTGCTCATTTCCTTCCAGGGTGGGACATAGTCCCAAATCCCAGTGATGGAGCCTGCATCCCTTTCTGTCTCTGGGCGTAATGATCGTTGATCAGGTTTACGTGGTCTAAGAGCTTGAGGAGATAGGACTGGGGAGACGCGATCTTGAGTCACCCACACGTAGACGTCAACGTCACCCAAAGCAGGTGCACCGCCCGGCACACTGCTCCTGCCCGGTGACCCGAGATGCACCTGCAAGGGATGAGTTGGGGCTTTTGTTTCGTGGCGATGAAATACTCTGGAACCCGATGTGTGTGATTGCATAATATTAGAAGGTGCGGAGTCCCACGAGATTGTTTTAGATCGTGGTTTGGGGAACAGTGGATGGTGAAGCAGGAGTATGAGGAGCCCGCGCTTTTGTGCGCACACGGGGGAGAGGAGGCGTCTGCGAGCCCGGGGGCGCCCCCGCTGGGCTCCCGCTGGGCAGCATCTAGAACTCCAGTCGCGGGCTCGTGAACCGTGAGAGGCGCCTGGCTGCTGGGCCAGCCTCCTGTCCGTGGCACCACCGAACCCCCTGGAAATGATGCATAAAACAAGCAAATGAAGACTCCGAAGTGGAAGAAAAGGCAGAGAACGGGCGAGGGATCTTCGCACCCAAAGAGAAACGCGGTGGTGACCCCTGGGCTCTCCTGTTGCCTCACACATTCCAGATGTGTTGCTGAGGAAGCCACAGCCCAGAAACACCAATGGGTACAAACAAAAAAAGAGGATCAAAAACCTGGAAACAAGCAGCCTACCAAGACAATGATGGTGACAGGCAGGACAAGCCCCGAGAGAGGGCCGTGGCCGCCAAGGATGAGGTCCGAGCTGCGAGGGGCCCCAGCACGCACCTGCCGCCAGCGGAGCAGAAGTCACACAGCCAAGGCCTGGTGGGGCAGGAGATACGGGGTCCCTCACACAGCATGCCAGACCCTCGGGAAAACAATTTGGCCCAGATTCTTACAAAAGTGACCATGTCATGGGCCGATGACCCAGCATTTGCACTCCTGGGATTTCTTTCAGAGCAACAAAGAGTTTTGTTTCACCTAAAAATAAAAATGTGTCATGTCTTTGCAGCAGCTTCATGTTCACAATCAAACCCTAGAACAACCCAGACGTCCTCCCGCAGGTGACCAGGCGCAGTGGTCCACTCGCCGCGTGGAGCATCACTCAGCACCAGAAAGGAAATGACCCCTAACACGCCAGGAACCTGGACGAAGCCAGGAGATGCTGAGGGATGAAAAAGCCAATCCCAAGGGGGGCCGACTGCATGATGCTGTTTCTATAACATCCTTAGAATGACACCATTCTAGAAGGGAAGAACAGGCATGGGGGGTGATGGGTTATGGAGTGCAAGGCGGGGCAGGGGGCTAGGGGGGCAGAGGGGAAGGGAGTGTGTCCAGACGGTGACACAGGGATGTTTGCCAGGATGGAAAAGTGTACCTTGACCGTACAAGTGTACCTTGACGATCAGCGTCTGGGTTGTGATGCTTATTGCGCCATAGATTTGCAAGGTGCTGTCACTGGGGAAAATCAGGAGACGGATACTCTATAACCACAGGTGAATCTACAATGATCACAAAATAAAAAGTCTGATTTAAAATATTCTTGCTGGGGATCCCTGGGTGGCGCAGCGGTTTGGCGCCTGCATTTGGCCCAGGGCGCGATCCTGGAGTCCCAGGATCGAGTCCCACATCGGGGTCCTGCATCGGGGTCCCTGCATGGAGCCTGCTTCTCCCTCTGCCTGTGTCTCTGCCTCTCTCTCTCTCTCTGTGTGTGTCTACCATAAATAAATAAATAAATAAATAAATAAATAAATAAATAAATAAATCTTTTAAAAAAATAAAATAAAATAAAATATTCTTGCTTAGTACGCCTGGGGGGCTCAGCAACAACTGAGCATCTGCCTTCGGCCCAGGACATGAACCCAGGTCCCCGGATTGAGTCCCATGTCAGGCTCCCCGCATGGAGCCTGCTTCTCCCTCTGCCTGTGTCTCTGCCTCTCTCTCTGTCTCTCATGAATAGATAAATAAAATCTTTAAAAAACAAAAATAAAATAAAATAAATTAAAATATTCTTGCTTTAAGTTCCCAGTCGTTTCAAGTTGTTTCCATATAAAAACACTGGAATGCTGACTCTTAACTCTAGGAAGCAAACGGAGGGGGGCTGGAGGGGGGGATGTGGTAACCAGAGAACGGGCATGATGGAGGGCACGTGTTACCTGCAATGATGAACTGTTGAACTCTACATCTGAAACCAGTGATGTACTATATGTTGGCTAATTGAATTAAAACAACAACAACAACACTGGAAGGCTGAAGAGGTAGGTGGCACAAGCTGACAAGACATGGATCCTGGCCCGTCCCCTGGGCAAAGCCCTATCAGCATCTGGTAGAGTAGGTAGTGACGTTCAAGTGCAATTGATGCATTAAAAAAAAAAAAAAATCACAATAAGACGATGGAGAGCAGACGCATCTGAGTAGGCAGACCGGGGCGTCTGGTGTGGGTGGGCGCACAGGTGAATGCCCCACCTTCCCGTCAGGAGCCTGAGTGCTGCTCTCCTCTCCCAGTGCTGGCTCCGTCACTGAGGCTGTGTCCCCTGTGTGCTAGAGAAGGGGGCACAAGAGGGCGACAGACAGGGCAGCCAGTGGCTGGACGGAAATTGCCGGATGAGGACAGACACACAGCACGGTCAGTGGTCATCTCAGACAGACATGCGCAAGGCTGCAGGCCTCAGACAGGAGACAGAGCCTGGCTGCAGGTGTGCACGTGACACCCAACGGGGTCGGCACACCACACCTGGAAACCAGCCGCGGGCCACTCTTTCTGAGTTACACGAGCCTTTCTGGCTCTGGGAGCCACAACCTCTATCACAGTGGTTGTTCCAGAAGCAACACCATTTACCATCTTGTGATTTTTACCTTTGATGGGCAAATTGTGATGTTAGTTCACACAGGATGCCTTCCGAAGGCCTCCATGCTGCAGAACCTTCTAGAAGCGCATCGGTGTGAGGAAGCTCCCCGTACCTTCCTTATTCCAGCATGTTCCTTCTCAAGGCCTCTGCTGGCTGCCCAAGGTTGCAAGCTCATGGGAAGGGGGGACAAAGTGGAAATTCTGGAATGTAGGAGCACATGGACACAATGTGGGAGTCATTGACTTCCTGAGTCTCACGGGTATTTTCATGCATAATAAGGTAGATTCCAGAGGAGACATAAGATCTTATTTCGCCCTCTGTCTATAAGGCAAAGAGAACGGTTCTGCATTATTTACCCGAGTGTGGATTCATGCTAGGACCTCTTCCAGCAGTGTGGCATGTCCTTGGGTGGAAAACTGGGGATACAGATATGGAGGGGTGTCCCATCCAGTCTCTGGCAGGATGTTCACCTGGGTTTGAAGTGGACAGATGATTCCGGGCCCTTGTGGGTCACCTCCATGCGCGGCAGGAAAAGTAACTCTCCAGGCCTACCGTGTGCACCTCTACAGGAAGGCTCCAGACTGTGCAGAGCCCTGCGACCTCAGCACATTGTTCAGACTCTGCTCGTCAAAGACACCCCTTTGTGCTGCATCCCCTGCACATCCTGCAGCCTCCCTCAGTGCCTAGCACTTGGGGTGCTCCTGTCTCTGTGAGTCCAGAGAGAAAATGAATCTGAAAAAGGAACTGGGAGAAGCAGAACTCATCCCGTTAACCTCACTCAAAGGCCACCACCTTTCCTTCACCAGCAAAGACCTGAAATTCCTTTCTTTCATCTGCTAAGAAAAGAGAGAATAAGGGTTGCATCAAACAATCAGGCAGAAATGTTCATTGAAAAAACAAAACCCAGGAGAAGATAGCGATCTTGTTGCCTGTGTTTCAGAATTTCCACTTTTCCCTGTCAACACGTGGTGGGCTGCAGGGGACGAAACCGACCTCCACCACTGCGTTAGCTCTTCTCTCTGCAGGGGGGGTGGGCGCCCTGTGGTCGGGTGCTGTTGTCACCGTGGTCACCATGGTTGCCGGCCCAGAACTCCTGGTGGCACAACGATCTCAGCCCCGACAGCTGAGCCCTTCCTGCCGTGGGCCAAGTGCATCTGCCCGCATCTCACTGTGGACATGATGGGGCATTTTGATGAGAGAAATTCAGCTCTCCAGATGAGCAAGAAATAAATCTTTCTAAAATATTTCCAACTTTGATCTACCTCTATTTTAATGCATTTGGAATGACCAAAGCTGGTGGCCTCACTGGCGGAGGTGTTCTGAGATCTTCAATGACACCTGCCTGTTTCGTAGGCTTCTGAGAACCATGTAATGAGAGCCACAAATGAAGAGAGGTCCAAACAAAATGTGTGCATACAGAGCCCTTGGCAAGACTCAAATCAAGCTGTTTTACACAGTTTTTTTTTTTTATTTTAAGATTTTATTTACTTATTCATGAGAGACACACAGAGAGAGGCAGAGACACAGGCAGAGGGAAAAGCAGGTTCCATGCAGGGAGCCTGATGCGGGACTCGATCCCAGGACCCTGGGGTCACACCCTTAGCCGAAGGTAGACGTTCAATTGCTGAGCCACCCAGGCACACCCTGTTTTTCACAATTTAAAGGCAAAGGAGGAGAAAAAATGCCAAGCCCTGCAAAGTAAGCCTGCACATGCATGTAACCGAGGCCACTCCCAAACACACCCGGGGGAGATTGGCAAAATCCTAATTTTATTACCCAGAACGAGGGTTGCACGGTGGTTGAGAGAGAACGTCATTAGCTTTGTCTTCTCAATTTTTCACACACAGGAAGGAGAAACTGTGAGAAATGTTGGTTTGGCCCCTTCACACTTAGGGTAAGGTCGTTGTTCTTGATGATTAAGCACTGTAATTACAGACCTTCCCCCACATCTGCTCCAATATTCAGAGACTCAAGACATCACATCATTACCTCTCTCTTCAGGTTGCTATACGAGAATACTTGACACGTCCTATTTCACCAACTTGAAATTTTAAAAATGAGGCCAAATAAATGTTAATATTAAATTAAAGAACTCCTCGTATGCATCCCGCCTATTGCAGGACGGTTCTACTTCTCTGTATGGGGCTCCAGAGCTGAGAGTGGGGACTCATCCTGCAGGAAGACACGCCTCCCCCAGAGGGCCCCTCCCCACCGGCTGTCACACCTTTGGTGGCAGGTCAGCCTCTGCGTCTGTGGCAGAGACCCAGGAGCCATCAAGAGGAGAGACAGGAGATGGGCTTCCCCTCGTGTCCACGGGCCTCACTGCCCCATTCCGTCACACAGTTGCACCCAACCTGGACATGCACACACCCTACCTCATGCTGGGGTGCAGGTGCTGAATCTACAACTAGCCCTCCCCTGGGCAGTGAGGGTCCCCTCTTTCCTTGTGTGTCTCTGTGTTCTACCTGTTGAAGAATCACAAAGTCCATGAGGACACAGAGGCTCAGAGGAACCCTGAGCAGTTTACTCTCAATGACCACACATGTCTCTTGGCCTCCCCAGACTTGTCCATCTTGTCCCCAGTCCCACAGAAACCCCTTCCTCCTTAGACTCAAGCTCCAGCTAATCTCCTGCCCTTGGGATGACCTCTAAGAATACCCATTGCCTTGACTCCATGGTCGGAGGCACCCCCAAAGCTTGCTCACCTCTTTCTGTGCTCTCTGGTACAAGAGAGCACAGGTTTACCCACAGGCATGCCACTGACCCCTGTGCTGGGTGCCCACTCTCTTCAGGAGACCTCAACTTATGCCAGTATTCACCCAACAGGGGTGAGGTCTGTATCCCCACTCACCTGGGTCCTATAGCACCTGGCTGGGCTTGGGGTCTTTGAGCCAGCCCACATAAAACCAGCCTTCCCCCCCTTGGCTGTGAGCATGCTGAGAAGTAAAAGTGTGAGAGACCAAGGTGTCACTTGCATTGTTGATACAGGCCAGGATCGGGTTAGCAGCTGGATGTGAGAGCCACAGGACCAGACGTAGGCAGATGTTTCCCCAGTGCTGACTCATACTGGGAAAGGAATATGGTAAGACTCAGCATGACCTGATGACATGTTTTAACATTTACTTACCACAGGTCACGTGACCTAATGTTATTATTCTTGCCACAGGGAAAAAATATGTTGATTATAGGAAAAATCAGTTAAAAATAATAGTACTGGGATGCCTGGGTGGCTCAGTGGTTGAGCATCTGCCTTTGGCTCAGGTCATGACCCTGGGGTCCTGGGATCGAGTCTGCCTCGGGCTCCCTGCATGAAGCCTGCTTCTCCCTCTGCCTGTGTCTCTGCCTCTCTCTGTGTTTCTCAAGAATAAGTAAATAAAATCTTAAAAATAATAATTGTACTATTTTTAACTAATATCCTATACTTACCTTTGCCTCTCTTCCAACATTGTATAGAAGTTTGTTGGTCGCAATTCAGTTTATAATTCAATCCGGGAGTTTCATAATATATATTTTTTAAAAAGATCCTCACAGAAGTGAAGGTCGAACAGATACCACCCCGAGAGATAAGATACTGTATAAGTCAACCTGTAAAATCTCGGATTGCCCCCCTGGACAGAGGCAGACAGTGTCATCCCTCTACTGGGTGAAAGAAAATGGCTTGAGGTTGGGGGTCAGCAATTATCTTGAAATCTAAGTTTAGAAAGAAGGATACATGGATGTTGGGCAGCAGGTGGATTTTTTATTATTTTGGGTCCTGAGCACTTCCTTCCCTTTGAGGGTCAACTTTGGAGAGCAGGAGGCGAGGACCTGCCCACTGTGGCAGCCCAGGGCAAGATGCCCACTCGTCCTGGTGGTAGGGCATGGGCCAGATGTTTTTCTGACCAGACATCTTTCCTGTAATTTGGATCTTAGGGGATCAGTTAGAGGAAAGGAAGAGGGGACATTTAAAGATTACCTGCCCTGCCTCCTGTGGAGGGGGGACCGGTGGTAAGTGGCCGGAGGTGACACACTGACACATCGTCAGCAGCAGGTCGGACCCTAACCAAGCAGCCAGGAAGTTCCTTCTCTGCCTGAAGCATCGGAGCTGGGATGGGCAGTCCGCAACCCAAGACCTCAGCAATCAAGTCCGCTCGGGCTCCCGAGATGGGACAGGTCCCGGAGCGGGTGCATGTAAAAAGTGAATAACCAGGAAACCCGGGTGGCGCATGTAAAGGGCCAATTATCTGCTCGACTGCCGCTGTGTGGTTTTGAAATCAGTACCAAGGCCTCAAAGGTTTTTGGATTAAACATCTCGATTCTGGTACCGACGTGTGCTTTATTGGTCACTTTAAAGGTGGATGAGGGGAAGAAAATAAGTAGATACATCTTGCTTTGGTCAGATGTATCATTAAGAAGAGAAAAATCATATTTCCCTTGAAAAATTTCATTGCTGACATCGACCTGTAGTGGTTTGATGTTGTATTTTATTATTCTTAAGTCAGGTAAATATTTGGAAAATAAAACACGTTTGTATTATTTTCCATAATGGCAGTAAGAATACTGAGAGTCAGTGATGTTTTCTGCGCACTTGAAAATAAGAGACTGTAATTGAAAATCTTGTTAAAAGTATAACATATTTTCCCATAGAATTAGTGAATAGCATGTTAAAACCCTGTAGGAATTCTCAGAAAACAACCTTGTTAGAAAAAGCCTATTTGTGTTTTACTACTTCTCAATTTTAAATTATTCATTCTTGCAAAGCATACTTTTACTGCAGTTCATTAATTTTGGGAATCTATAGGTCTGTAGAACTCGATTTCTTTAATCATGCATGTAAAATTAATTATTAGAATGTTTTTATTTTGCTGATTTCAGCAAGTGCGCGGAACCACACAAGATAGCCTTCAGCAAAATATGTAGCATCTAGCAGAAAAAGGAAAAATGATTCTTGCTTTTTCTTAAAATGAATTTTCTGTTTCAATAACTTGTATTCAAATCATTAGGGCAAACACATCGCTCTATTTTCTTGTGTTATATTCTCAGCAGAAAATTGGAAAGAACAACACTTGCACCCATCCTAAAATATTTAACCATGCCCTGCATAATGTAAGTCAGCTTCCTAATCACGTAGGCCTGTTTTCCAGGTAAAGGCATATTAATTAAAGGGAGTTTTAAGTAAATCAAGCACTTGTATCAATGACATTTTCGCCATTAAACACATAGTCTTGAAAAATCTAACATGGAAATGATCACAGGAAACATTGTAACGCAGAAAAATAAAATTGTACTTGGACTTGAGTATAGTAATAACTTCCTCACCTTAGATGCGAATGACATAAAATTCTATTAAGTATGACTTGAAAATGTTGGCTGCATTTGGCACCATTTTTAGGACAGAGATAACCGTTACTTTGGAACGTGGACGCCAAAGGTTCCCATGAAATTCTCGTAGAACGCGGCATAAACCAGGCAGCGAGTGGCGGATGGCGAGCGATCAAGGTGAGACTCAGTTCCAAGACTCAAGTGCCCAACACGGGGGCGCTGAAGCATGGACCCCAGCAGCCCTGTGATCTCCCGACCCAACGCTCAGAGGGCCCTGCGCTCTCGCCCTCCCGTTCGAGCTTATATACGATACACTAAACGTTTGTGTGGATTTCTGTAAGCAGAGAGCTGTGTGTACCCTTATCCTTTCTGTTCTTCAGACCTTTATAAAAATATCGTAGACAGCACTCTTATTTTATGATTCGCTTTTCTCATTACAAGAATAAGAACACCAATCACAGCTGGGGAAACAAATTCAAGAAAGACGGAGGAAATTCTATGGCCCTTTCACTGCCTTTTGCTGGTTTTGTAAAGCCACCTCAGACTTCCGCCTTCCCCACGGCCACCTGCACAGGGCAGGGGCACAGGGCAGGTGCACAGGACAGGTGCACGGGGCAGAGGCACAGGGCAGGTGCACGGGGCAGAGGCACAGGGCAGGTGCACGGGGCAGGTGCACGGGGCAGGTGCACGGGGCAGGTGCATGGGGCAGAGGCACAGGGCAGGTGCACGGGGCAGGTGCACTGGGTAGGGGCACAGGGCAGGTGCATGGGGCAGGGGCACGGGGCAGGTGCATGGGGCAGAGGCACAGGGCAGGTGCATGGGGCAGGTACATGGGGCAGATGCACGGGGAAGGGGCAGAGGGCAGGTGCATGGTGCAGGGGCACAGGGCAGGTGCACGGGGCAGAGGGACAGGGCAGGGGCACAGGGCAAGGGCACGGGGCAGGTGCACGGGGTAGGGGCACAGGGCAAGTGCATGGGGCAGGTGCACGGGGCAGGTGCATGGGGTAGGGGCACAGGGCAGGTGCATGGGGCAGGTGCACAGGGCAGGAGCACAGGGCAGGAGCGCCCCCCTCATCTCCATCCCCAGGCTGCTTCTCTTGTTTCTGGTCACCTACAACCGGGACCCTTCTGAGTGCATCACAATCTGATTTTCTGAAAATGACAAGCCAGGAGAACTCTCATACTTTCTCTATATCCTTTGGGGAGGGGATGGTCCAGAGGGACAGTTTTCAGGTAAAAGGGAAAAAACTTAAAAACATATTTGGAATTGGGCTAGGGGAATTTTTGTTGGAATCCCATTGATTCTGAACGTAACATAAAGAAGGATTAAGTGGATGGGCTTGGCGTATTGAGCAGGAGCCCATCCTAAATTATTTATGAAGCTTGTCTCTGGATCTTACATTTAGCCACACAGCCTCACCAAAATAACTTGAAATAACACAAAATGTATTTTTGATCCAACTGAACTCTGAATGACAGACCGAGTTGCTTAACCAGCTGTCCTCCGAGCCTGTGCATTTATTAGGAAATCAAATTCTTTCTTAAATATTCTAATTACATACTGAAATTCTCCATTCAGTTTCCTTTTAATTTCCCTGTCTGACGACTCAAATAGTTGACTATTCCTTCTATTCTGTTCTTTGCTTTCTTTTCACTTTCAGACATTTGCTTTTGTCTCTGGTATGGCAAGTGTTCTTAAAATTAAATTCTAGACACTGTGCACACACAAAAAAATGTACAGCGAATCTGACACGCTGAATTATGTTTTCTTCCTAGTAGGATTTTGTTTTGTGTCTGGCAAGCAGCTAAGGTAGACGCAGATCACCTTAAACCAAGCTGGGATTGCACTGATTCGAACCTGACCTTTAATTTCAGCAAGGCTGGTCTATTATTTCCTGTTGGGGGGCACGCTGGTGAGAACCACGATGTTGGCCTCAACCCTCCCCTTTTCTGAGCTGCATTTTTCGCTTCCAGCCCGAAGGCCACCCAGATTCTGCTCAGCTTCTCAGTCACTCGTGCTTTGTCACTGGGCCTCTCTCCTGATGAGATTCTCTACTGCTCCTCCTTCCAAATTAGGGGACCCTTGGGGCCATAAAAATGTGGCCTCAAATGTTGCCCTGGCTGCATATTCCTTCTTTCTGGGACCTTGACCCATCCTCGCACTCCATAGCTCTGATGCCTTCTGAGGTGGGATGAAGTGTGGCCCCAAAATTCAAATATTGAAGAGCTACCCGCCCCCCAGTGTGACTGAACGTGGAGAAGGGGTCTTTGGGAAGTAACAAAGGTTAAATGAGGTCTAAGAATGAAGCCCTGATCTAATAGGACTGTGATCCTGAAGGAAGAAGCGAGAGGTTTCTCTCACCCGCTGCCATGTGAGGACAGCAGGCAGCCGTCTACAGTCCAGAAGACGACCCACAAGAACCTGGCCCTGCTGCCACCCTGGTCTCAAACTTCACCCTCCAGGACTAAGAGAAAAGACATTTCTGGTGTTTGTCTGGGCAGCCCAAGCTGACCGCTACCCTTCAGGTAGGCGTCTTAGCACCTGTTCCTACTTCCCAGCCTTCCTCATTGCTGCTGAGAGCGCCGGCCACTCACAAATGTGTCTGCGGTAAGAACTAGGTGCCCACGGGTGGAAGTGACACCACCATGGGAACCCCCGTCCTGAATCTTTACAAAGGACAGAATTGAGGATGTCAGGGCAGGTTTTAGTAACACATGAGAAGCAAGGAAGAAGTCATCATAAAGTCACAAAACACAGAACATTTGAACTGAGCTCACACAAAAATATATTTAACGTTTGGCATATTTTTTCCACCAGCAAACGGAAAGGATGGCGCCCTGTTTCAACTGTGTGTGACAGGAACGGAGAAGGGTCTGAGGTTTCACTCTGACTGCAAGGTGACAAATTAGCCTGCTACGGTTTCATGGATGCTGGAGAAGATGAGTCAGAGATAAAAGACGATTTGTCATCCAGAGCAGCGGCAAGTGACAGTGTAATGCCACGTTCCTCAGCTCCAGGTCCCATAGATACACACGGAGAGGACTGGTCTGGTCCACACTGGCACGCACAGTGCACTGTGTTTGGGTAGAGAGGCCCTAGGCCTAGGAACCCCAGTGGTCTTCTAAAAGGAGCAACCCAGGCATGGCCACCCCTGGCCCAGATGGCGATGTTATTGGGCTGGACGGTACCCAAGCTCCCCTCTGCTCCCAAGAGGGGGACACTACCACTGTCTTTCCGAGCTACTGGCTATACAATCATCCCTGAAAAGATAGTCGGGACCAAAGGGAAGTCAATGCCTTTGCTTAGAAGATGTTCAGAAACACGGAGACCCACAGAGAACAGCCTTTCCATACGGAGGAGGAAAATCTTTAGGACTGACCAGCCCACTCAATGCAGATTTGCTGAGTTATGCATATAGTGCAAGTAGGATGGGTATAGTTCACCGCCAGGGACCTTGGGGATCAGAGGAGGTAAATTGAAGTTAATCAAAACGCGCCCATTACGACTCATTCACGGTGTTTGCAATGCTTGTCTACTTGGTGGTATGTTTTGTCAGTGTACAGAGGGAAAGAAAAATCTACTTCTAAAAAACGTCATGAAAAAAATAAAAAATAAATAAAAATGTCATGAGTTTACTAATATCATCTGTTATTCAACACTGTTTGTCGAATAATGTGTGAACTTCCTCGAAAGAGAATTCCCCTACCACACCTATTCTGGGTACATGACCTTGTAGATTTTGAAGACAGTACAGTCCTGGAATTTATTCCATACAGGTCTCTGGCCAGAGAACCATTTTAGAGAAATGAAATCTGTATCTACATTATTATGACATCAAATATTTTGGCATTTACCTAAGTGCTTGATTATATAATCCCATTAAAATAAGTCAAATAGATTTTTTTTAAAGAGATCTAACACTTAATAAAACAGTTTTTATTTCATCTTTGTAACAAAGCTTAGAGGGATGAATTGTTTTCATTCCCATCTTACAGGCGCCCACAAGAGCAATTATACAACCAACTCTAGATCATAAAGGTTAACAAGTGACTGATGAACAATGATTTTCTCTTCACGTTTTTGTAGTGCCATCATACCATTACACTCATAATATTTTATTTTCTAAATTAGGTGCACTTTTCTTAGCTACTTAGGTATATAGAGATACTGGGGAAAGACTTCCAGACACATCGTATATTTAAGCTCAACATGATTTTGTTTCCTATAAATACAGATGAAGAAACACCGACTAAGTGACATTTCTACCCACACCCAAGAACCTAGCTGGACAAATAAATAAGCTTTGGGTCTTACCTATCTTAAACAATTTAGGCAAAAAAGAAACTTTTTTCAGTGAAGAAACAAAACACTAGGTTAATAAAGACAGAGCTAGCACGTATAACTACATTTGAATTCTCTTTGAATTACTTTGCATCATTTTGTGACACGAAATATATCCAATGTCCCCACCCTCCAATGGGGGAAAGAACATCTACCATTTAGCCCAGAAGCCAGCTTGAGATATAAAAGATATAAACCCAGCTGTAAGTGTTTTCTTCTTGATGCGGTTGTCTTGAAGCAATCAGCGTCCACTGATAGAGGAATGGATAGAATAGATGTGGGGCACACAAGTACGTGCATGTACACGAATATTATGCAGCCATAAAAAAGATGATATCTTGCCATTTTTGACAACACAGATGGACCTAGAGAATATTATGCTAAAACAGGTAAATCAGACTGACAAACATAAATGCCATATGATTTTACTCATACATGGAATCAACAAAACAAATGACTATGCAAACAAAAAGCAAAATCAGACCCATAAACACAGAGAACAAACTGATGGTTGCCAGAGAGAAGGTGGCTGGGGATGCACCAAATGGGGGAAAGGGGAGTGGGAGATCCAGGCTTCCAGTTATCCAATGAATTAATCATAGGAATAAAAGACACAGCACAAGAAACATTGTCCATGATATAATAGTGTCGTAGGGTGACCGATGGGGAGCCTAGCATTGGGTGTAAAGACGTTGAATCACCACGTTGTACACTCGGAACTAATGTAACATTGTGTGTAAACTATATCCAAATTTTGAACATTTTTCAAGTAAAAATAAATAAAAACAAATATTTTCTTCTATGGGGAGTGCCGAGACCAAGCGCACGGCCACCAGCCGATTATTCATTTCAGAGCACCAGGTGATGTTCACACCATCTCCTTGTCTTTCAACACTGCTCTGAGTTTACAAATTGATTTTTCCTGTGTGTCGCACACGGAGTGCTGGCAGAAAAGGATGGAACATTCAAGCTGAATAAAAAAGGGTGGCTGATAGAATGAATATTTGCAAATAGTGGTTGAGCTTTGGAACGTGAGGAGGGATGGTGCCGTAAACCAGAGTGGGTCACAATGGGAGGCCATTGTGGCCTCTAACCTGGAGGAATAGGAAAGAGAGTGGTTACCAGACCCCGAGGAGGGATTAGTTCCCTCTGTCATTTCCACTCTTTGACTTATGTTATTTCCACTCTCTTAATATAATAAACAGAGGGGCCCCCGGGTGGCTCAGTTGGTTAAGCATCCTTCTGCCTCTGCCCGGCCTTCCCCACTCACACTTGCTCTCTCTCTCTCTCTCTCTCTAAAAGAACAAATTAAAAAATAATAAACAGCATCTGAAGAACATTCCTTTGGCTGAGTTGCTTTGCACATTTCGGATATTTTCCTAAGGAACATTCTTAGATGTGTACCTACACACTCCAGCCTCCCTGGCCCCCAAGCAAAAGCCTCCTGGTGCATTTGGGGCACTTCTACCATCACCCTGAAGAATGCAGCTCACCGGGGTCACATTTGGCACTGCTCTCCTGCAGACGCTCCAAGACTGTGATCACTGACTTCCCTCGAATGCCACTCCCATGCATCTACTTCATGTAGTGGAGAGAGTGCTCCAGGAGGGGCGGGAAGCCCCCCCAGTCACAGAGTTATCACACACAGGACAGGTTCATTGGAGAGTCACCTACTTGTTGTGAGCGGTGGTACTAAGCCGGCATGCTGTGAAGTCAGCGAGATTCCAAGTTAATTTATCCTCACAACATTATCCAGCCCATGTTTACATAGACTGCATGTGAACATAAAAACCTAACAGCGATGATAGAATTACAGGTTTTTATACCTTTCTTCCCTATTTTTTTGTGATTTGACTTTTAAAAAAATTAACATATCTGGTCTTACATGGATACACAATGTAATGTACACGTGCAGGGGTCCCTGGGTGGTTTCATGGTCAGGCGTCTGTCTTTGGCTCAGGGTGTGATCTTGGGGTCCCGGGATTGAGTCCCACATTGGGCTCCCCTCAGGGAGCTTGCCTCTCCCTCTGCCTGTGCCTCTGCCTCTCTCTGTGTCTGTCATGAATAAATAAATAAAATCTTTTTAAAAAATGTACATATGCACATTTGTGACCAAAGGCCCTTGAGAATGCCACCGAATGTGGACATTAGTTGTGGGAAGATCCCAACAAATATGTGAAAAGCATCCAAATACTCTGTTGAAATGATAAATAATGAGCTTGTAAAGAGGAGAAAGCTAGATACGGCTAAATCAAAGACAAGGATTTCCTTAGTTGTACACTGTTTTACTTTGAAAGGAGTTTCCTATGAACCACAAAAATGATTCAACCTCCCTATTCCATCCTGCCTGTAACTTTTGGGACATTCAAATTTAGATTGGTGGTTCAAAGATCCATGACTTCATTTTTTAATTTCATTACCAAATGGAGAGTGAGATCCTTGAAAAATTTAAAATACTCAGGAAGGCGATACAACATAAATGTAAGTAATATCTCCAAATGGTATCACATGTTCTTGATATAAAATCACTCCATCGGTACCCCTGGTATGAAATAGGTATGCGACGTTGTGTTTGGTCTAGACCCACCTTCATCATAGGTGAACTGTTCACACACACTGAGTCTGCATCTTATTTGTGGTGAAACTCATGATGCTCTTCTTCCTCAGACAGTAATTAGCCTTGTAAAAGTCTTCCACGAGTCTCTGCCTCAGGGAGGAAGGTGACCGGGGAGTCCTACCTCAGAGTCTCCCTTTGAAAGGGAACTACTACTGTTCATAGCAATAATGATGAGCTCTTGATATCATGGTGGTAACGAGATCCTGTTCTGGTTACCGCACTGACAGGTAACAGGTGTGTCTAAGATCACCGTGGCCGAGTGCATATGAAAGCTTACATGAGACAATTACACTGGAAGAATGCACAGTTTTTACACTGGGGAAAGAAAATACTAGTTTGGAATTAGAGGCATAGTCTCACTTAGTAACACAAAGCACAAGGAGTTCACACCTATCCCAATGGCCAAAATCCAAACACTGACAATACCAAGTGCTGACAAAAAAGGGGAGGAACTCACTGCTGGTGGGCATGCAGAATGGCACCGCCACTTTGGAAGACAGCTTAACAGCTTCTTACAGAACTAAACATACTCTCACTATATGATGTAATAATTGTGCTCCTTGATATTTACACAAAGGAGTTGAAAACTTGTGCCCACCAAAATAAATATAAATAACTATACCTGTGTATACCTGTGTATACTTATTTGTAGCAGATTTATTTATAATCTCCAAAACTTGGAAGCCACCAAGATGTCCTTCCATAGGTGATGGACAGACTGTGGTCTATCCAGACTGTGGAACATTATTCAGTGATGAAAAGAAAAAAGCGATCAAGCCATGAAACGACATGAAGGAAAAACAATAAATAATGTTCAGACCTATAGTTTGCAAATGCAAGGCCATGGCGTGAGATTCAGGTTTTAAATGCACAAGACACAGTGGACTCACCCAGAGCAAAAAACTTTTCCTTGCTTTAAGAAGGATGTGGGGTGGTGAGTATAAATGCATGCACAGAAGCATCATCACAGTGGCCTCCGACAGGCCCGCTTAAATGGCTACGTCCTGATTACCTCACAGAGTGAGACTCAGCAATGGGGTTGACGAGCCCTGACCAGAAAGTCTGCATCCCTGGCTACCTCCCTCATGAATGAAACACTGGTTCATTTCTGAAGAAATGTGGGGAGTTGTATCCCTGAACTGTAATACACGAGGAAGGGCCTTCAGATGCCGGAGAAACCCAGGAATGTAGGGGGTGTCTAGAAACTGGAAAATCAAGAATACAGATTCTCCCTGGAGCTTCCAGGAGGTGCACGGTCCCGCCAACACCTTGACTTCTGCTTACTGAGACCCTGTGTTGGACATCGACCTCCGGAACTGCAAGATAATACATCCACACTGTTTCGTACCACCAAGTTGGCAGTAATTTGTTACAGCAGCCGCAAGAAATTCATACGGTGTTCCAAATGAGGCAATGGGTTGGATGGTCCTGCAGGTGACCTTGGAGTATCATGGGGAAAACATGAGTTATTTAATAAAGGGGTTTACTAGAATAAGGTAGCCACATAAAATAAATCCACACGTGAAGTTGGATCCCAAACTTACTTCTTACACCAAAACCAATTTTTGTTGCATTAAAAACATATTTTTAAATCAACTCATACAATTATTAGAAGAAAGCATAAGATATATACTTTAAACCCCTGTGGTACTAATATGAAATCTAAGAGATCCATAGCCATTAACTCATGATTTCTACTTTCAGAAATTTGTTCTATTGATTTACATCGTGTGTGCAAAATTGTATCTGTTTTGGCATCATCTCCGTGAGCATTTTTTTGTCTTTTTGTAAGAGTGAAGGGTTGCATATTATCTAAATGTCTATCTGTGAGTTACTGGTTAAACAAGACATGGTAGTAACTTCATACAAGAAGAGGATGATAGCTGTTTACGTGCTCATAAAAATGACTTCTAAGACATCTGCTGAAACCAGAAAAGCACAAGGGTGTGTATATTTAGACAACACAGACCCATGTGAGAACAGACCACAGTAAATACCTACGCCGGTTAATGCCAGAGTGAAAACCAAGGAGCAACAAAGAGGAGAGAGTTATTTTTATTTTATTTATTTATTTTTTGTACGTTTGAGCTTGTTCCAAGCACACTTACTGACTTTTTTAAAACATTAACTTATTTGAAAAATTAAAGGAGAAACTAAAGCAAAGAAAACCCTCACAACCCTTAAGTTGTGAGCACAACTTAATCACATCCTCTGGTTGGAATTTAGACAACAGGCCACCAATGTATGAATTTTAATTTGTCCTAAACCTCAGTGTTTGAACAATAAGCAACAATTCATGGCTTACCTGACACTGTGATTCCCTAATGAAATAGTGAATGATGCACAATGATAGAAAACGCTCGGAAAAGCACACGTGCAGAAGATGACCACATCTCACCTGTCATGGACACAGAGTCCCCAGGCCAGCTCCTGCTTCAGTGTTTCCCCAAGACACACAGGTAAGCCATGCTGTTTTCAGGGTTTGAGTACTCATTAATGTGGAGACAGAGATATGGCAGGAAACTGGAAAATACGGAGAAGTTTCAAAGCTACAGTGTCTTTAATGTGGTTGTGAGTAGAAGATAATCTCGCTGAGCAGTGGGCTGGAAGCCTGCAGGGCTCCTGCTCTCACTACCGAGACCGAGACTTTGATCCAAACATACAAAGAGGCAATCCACGAACGTCTACTGAGTGAGTGAGTGAGTGATAAAGGCACAGCTTCTACGGCCTTCTCTGCCTGCGGGTGGGCCTTCAGAACCCCCTGATCCAGGAGTCCAGGCTGCTCGATCAATTTGGCTGAAGAGGCAGCCCTGAAGAAAGACAGGGATCGATCATGGCCCATCTACACCCGCCCTGAGCTCACGCACCCCTGCATCTGGGAACTTCCAATCCCGGTGGTCCAGGGCTCCAAGCCTGGCAGGTGAATGTTCCCCTGGGGCATCTCTGGTTACAGAGAAGAGAAAAGACATAAGGAGAGCTATGGCTTTGTAGATCTGAGATTGTAGCCAAAGGTTGTAGTAAGAGAATAAATAATAATAACAATAATACAAAGATTGGTGATTTTCCTCAAAGGAACTATCGAAGCAAACCCCATGTTTCTTAACCCTTGAGCCCCAAAGTCAATGCTGCCATGCTTGCCTGACTGAAAATGGTAAGAAGATCCGCATAGACTCAGGGTGAGGGGTGAACTGGAATGTAGGTCAGCCATCTGCTCAGATCTCCAGGACGCAGTTCCCAAGAGGAGTCCAACTCCTAGAAACTAAGAGTTTATAAGAATTCGATGATCTCCTTTCTTCCTTCCCACTTGGACATTCGCTGACCCTATGTGTGATCATGTCATAATTTCTGACATCCTAAACCCACCCCATCTTCTTACTCCACAATATCTATTATAGTTCTCCATAATGATTCAAATTTCAAAATATCCCCTAAATCAGATCATTCTCCTAGGAAAAATATCAAAAATCTGTACCATCACCCCCATCTGTGATAAGACCAGCACATGTATTACATCCTGGTTTGGTAAATGAAGGCCATGGCCCAAGCCCTCCTTGTCTGACTGTTGGATGAAGTTTGCGAGGCCCGTACACACCTGTCCATTGAGGTGGGTGGTGATTCCACACCCCACGGGGAGGCTGGAGTGGCGGGAACAGCGACAGGAGGGCTCTGAGATACTAAGTATCTGGCCCTCTACCAAAACCGTTTGTCAGCCCTTGCTGTAAATAACCACAGCTTACGTCTTATTTTATTTGTCTGTGAATAATGTCATGAGTTTAAGTCAGTTCAGTTGCTTGAGAACCGACAAACTATATTCTGAAAGCCGCCAGGAGTTCAGTGATCACCAAGGACACTAGCTGACCTCCGGAGGGTCCGCCGCAGCCATGAACCCTAGTTGCGTGAGTAAATGTCACCAGCCTGTGACCCAGTCACCGGGCCTGTAACACGGGCTTCAGGGTCATTCTCTCCTCCTAGGAAGCTATTGAGACTTTTACACAATGGCATATAAGAAAATAGCTTTTGGCACATATTAAGTGTTTAAAATGAGTTATTTTTGAAATTTCTCATTATAGACACACATACACATACATGTACGTGTCCCCCACTGAGATGGCAGGTGAAAACCTCCCAAACGTAATTATGATATTACCATACACATTTATACTCGTGGGCCCTGGGTGCCTCAGCAGTTGAGGATCTGCCTTCGGCTCAGGGTGTGACCCCGGAGACCCAGGATTGAGTCCTGCATCAGGCTCCCTGCAGGGAGCCTACTTCTCCCTCTGCCTGTGTCTCTGCCTCTCTCTCCGTGTCTCTCATGAATAAATAAATACAATATTTAAAAAATTTATACTCATAATCAGTAAGAGTCTGGGGCGTAAGGCTGTCCTGGCTTCTTGTTGATATTTCACCCATGAGCCAGGTGCCCAAGAGACACGAAGAAGACAGAAAGAAAAGCCATGTGAGCATCCTGGGTATTGCACCAAGGAGCTGGGGAAACGTGTGGAAGGCCGGACAGAAAATACTGCTGTGTACTCTTCACACCAGCTTCTAAGAGCCACAGTTAAGATTTTAAAAATAGCAAACTCTGTAGAAAGTCTCATTATATGAGGGTAACGTGGCATTCTCCACCTCCTGGGCAGACAATGGGATATTAATCTTCGCAGCAAATGATATGGTAAGTGAATTGGAGAAGAGAGGAGAGGCAGACGGGACCTGCATGTTGTTAAAATAGTATCGTGAAATAGACACTGGAAATTTACATTCCGAGACAATGGGAGAGGGGGAAAGAGAAAAAAAAAACAAAGAATGTTTAAAAAAACACTTTCTGTAATGTTTAAAATGTACCTCGTTTTGGGATTCATTGATTTTTATTCTTTAAAACAAGGCTTTCTTATTTTCAAATATGACATGTGCATTATTCAGCCAACTAAAGAACAGTCCAATTTGTTGCCAACTCTATCATCAATTCTGTTTTAATCTTCCCTGGGTACTGAAGTAAAACATGCTGAGCTGTAGATTTCCTTTGCTGTGGCAGGAGAAATTTACTAAGCAACATTGCTCCTTTTTCTGGAGGTTTTCAGAGCTGCCTTTTCCTGGGGAGCTCACCCTTCTGCGGAGGTGGGACGCAGCCAGGTGTCTGGGAGCTGCCGCATGTCACAGCGCGTGCTCCATTGATTAACCATGAAAACAGTAATGGAACTGCCATTGATCCCTGAAATGGCTCCTCCGAAATCCTTTAGGACGTCCACAGGGTCACTACTCATGTTCCGTGGTGAGGATAAGCTTCAAGCTATCTGACTGCTTGCTAACCGCCACCTGCAATAAACTGCTTACCTTTCCATTACCAGCTTAACAATTGCCTGCCAGAGTGGAGTGTATGAAAAATAGATTAAAAAAAAAAAAGCTCCCAAACTTCACAACGGCAGAAGGAGTCATTTGCACGGCTGAGTCTGAGAATTTTCAGTCTGGAAAATAACTCTCATGCTCACCAGGAAGTATAATGTGACTCAGTCTCTCATTTTGAATATCCAGAGTTCAACAGTAAAAAACTGACTGCTTCAGTATGCCACCTTTAACTTTCCAAAGCACTTCCACATTTCCTCCACTTGCTTATTTCTCAGGGTTTTTAGACAGGGACAACTTCTAAAAATAAGGAAAACCATGGTGAAAACATGTCTAAGGAGTATTAAATGGCTATGTGAGGATCACTAATGGCAGAACTCTATGTCAGATTTGCCATCCACCCACCCATCCATCCACCCATCCACCCATCCACCCATCCACCCACCCATCCATCCATCTATCTATCCATCCATCCATCCATCCTTCATCCACCCATCTACCCATCCACTCATCCATTCATCCATCCATCCATCTATCCATCCACCCATTCGTCCATCCATCCATCCACCCATCCATCCACCTACCCACCCACCCTTCTGCCCTTCCACCCACCCACCCATCCATCTATCCATCCATCCACCAATCTATCCATCCATCCACCCACCCATCTATCATCTACCCATCCTTCCCAGCAAGGTTCTTCACTGAGTCACTAACAAGTACAACGATGTATAAAAATGTTCTTTTCCTATTATTTCAACCAAACTCTGGTAGGTTAGCAAGAGTAACAAAACTTATGCATGATCCAAGGAAATTCAGGAAAAGTGCCTCATCAGTACAGAGAATGCATGTGTATCACCACGTCCCTCTAACACCAGCCTTTAGTTTACTTCATGTAAGTGTCAAGAGCAAGTAAGTTTATTTCTGTTGAAAGTGAAGAAAGTTTAGAGTCATTTAAGTTAGAAGTATTATGATTCCTGTGAAAAATGTGTGGGGAAATGATGTACAGAGTCTTTGATGAATGGCTCTAGTCCAATGCAGTTTTTTATTGTTGTTAGGAACATGGAACATGAGATCACTCTCTTAACAGATTTTAAGTGTTCAATACTTAGTTAGCATACCATATTCCATAACAATTCCATGTGTGTACTGTTACCTCTACCTATATAGTGTTGCTAGCTATTGCTCAAAGTTGTACAGTAGATCTCTAGAACTTATTCACCTTGCTTAATTGAAATTTTATGGCCGTCACAACATCTCCCCTATTCCTCCACCCTTGCCACCATTCTACTCTCTGCTTCCATTAGTTTGACTGTTTTAGATATCTTGTACAAGTGGAATTGCACAGTATTTTTCTCTCTGTGACCAGGGCATTTCATTTAGCATGATGTGTGTCACTTTCATCCACGTGGTTGCCTGTGGCAGGCTCTCCATCTTTTTAAAGTTGAATAATATCACATGGTGTGTGCATGTGTGTGTGTGTGCGTGTGTGTGTGTGTGTGTGTACATCCCCATGTTTTTTTCATCCACCCATCCATCCATGGACATTTAGGTTGTTTCCATATCTCAACAGTTATGAATAATGTGGGAGTGCAGTTATCTCTTCAAGGTCCTGATTTCAATTCTTTTGGATACATACCCAGGAGTGCAATTGCTGTATCACATGGTAGGTTTTGTTTTGTTTTGTTTTGTTTTTTAATTAAAATCTCCATGCTGTCTTCCATAGCAGCAGGACTGTTTTATGCTCCCGCCGACAGTGTGCAAGGGTTCCAATTTCTTTACATCACTGGCAACATGTTTCTGCTTTTTAATACTAGCCATTCTAACAGGTGTGAGGTGGTATGTCACTGCGGCTTTGATTTGCATTTCCCTGATGATCAGTGATGCCGAACACATTTCCATGTAACTATTGGCCATGTGGATATATTGTTTTCGGAGAAATGTCTATTCAAATATTGGCACAAAGACAGACATAGAGACTAATAGAACAGAATAGAGAGCCCATTAACAAACCCACACATATGTAGTCAGTTGATCTTTCATAAGAATACACAATACAGGGGCACTGGCGTGGCTCAGTCAGTTAAGCATCTGGCTCCTGGTTTTGGCTCAGGTCCTGATCTCAGGATGCTGGGATTGAGCCCTATGTCAGGCTCCATGCTCAATGGGGAGTCTGCTTGATGATTCTCTCCTTCTTCCTCCGTCCCTCCACCTGCTGTCTCACTCAAATAAAGAAATAAAAAAAAAAAAAAGAATACACAATACAAAGAGCCAAGAATACACAATGGGAAAAGGATAATCACTTCAACAAATGGCAGTTGGGAATATATCTGCATGCAAAAGAATGAAATTGGACCCTTAACTAAAACCACACACAAAAATGCACTCAAAATGGCTGAAAGACTAAAACATAAGCCGTAAAAGTATAGAAGTCCTCAAAGAAAACATATGAAAAAGCTTCTTGACACGGGTCTTGGTAATGGTTTGATGGATGAGAGCAAAAGCACACGTGTTTTGAATAGAGGGAAAGCAGACTGGGGACACGTGGAGGCAGGGAGACCCCCTAGGAGGTTCGTGTGGCCAGCTGGGAGAGGCCCAGAGGCGGCTTGCCTTAGATCATCTTTTCAGAAAGATGGAAAGAGCTTAGCAAACCGATCTTCACTTTGGAGGCAGAATCGAACAAAACCCAGAAAACACAATTAGAGTGGAGATCCCTGCTGATTCTGTTGACTAACGTGACATGATAGATTCCTGTCCTTTAGTTTCCACAAGCTTCAAGGTCATGAGCTGCACAAGAAGAACATCAGACCCAACCTACCTTTTCAGAGAGATGTAAGAATTAGAAACGACCCGTGTACAGCACGTCTTCGTATTGCGGCCACCAGGTCATATCAGTTCATCAACTCCATCGCTCATTCTTCCATCCTTATATAGGAGCAAGAGTTCAGGTGTAGTATCTTTATCATCTTCCCCTGGAGCATTGGGGTTGGTTCCCGCCCCTGGTCCCGAGAAGGTTGATGAATAGGTGCTATAAGGCACTCCAGCTTGGGGTAATGGGAAAGGGGGAATGAGCCCTTGAAGGGAGCTTCCTGGGAAGGTCAGAATAGACTGCAATGTCAGGGACTTGGATGAAGCCATGGGCCACGGTGGCCTGCCATGTGCGGACCAGGAGATAAAGCTGGGCCTGAGCCAAGCCATATGGGTTGGGAAAACCCAGAGAAGCCTTGCAAGTGGAACTCCAGCGTTGTTCTCTCCCATCTGTCCTTGGGGTGTGCCTGGAGCCAGCAACCAGCCTCCTCCTGGTGAACTCAGCCCAGAGCAGTTCCATCGGGCCGCATGCACGTCTCTTTTGCAAACCTGAAATGTTCTGAAACTCACTTGTAACATACATGCAGATGGAATTCTATTCAGTTGTTCCTTTACTTCTTACAACCTGTTTGACATTTGAGTGTTCAAGCTGTCATGGCTCGCTGAGGGTGGCTGCTTGAAAATTAATTCTGTGCAAAATAATAATAATAATAATAATAAGAAGAAGAAGAAGAAGAAGAAGAAGAAGGATCCTCCACCAGGGCAAAGCAGATCCTCAGTCTCCACCATGGCTCCTGCCACACAGTCCAGGGTCCCGATGTGTCATGCGACATCTAGAGACCCCATGGGTGTGGTCTTGACCATCTACTCTCTAATGACATTGTGGAGGCTGAGCACTTTTCTCAGTGTGATATCTATCCTTTGCTCTGTCAAATAAAAAGGACACCAGACCGGGATTAGGGTGTATGTTTATCTGAGTCACAGTTCTGCAGATGATCAATTATACTTTTTAAAAAGATATTAGATGGTGACCCTTTCTAATAAAATTATTAACATGACTTTTTTTCCTGGAAAAAACATCACATCATGGTGACTCATATTTTAATGCTTAAAAACAGAAAAATCATCATACAGGGGAAAAGTAATACCTAGCAGCCATGTGTTCAAGTCATATATGTTGAATAAATTAATGATCTGATAAAAAAGGATCCATTGGATTAAGTGACCCCCTCCCCACAGTCCATTTAACAATCGTGTTTACAATTAAGAAACACTTGTGCATGAAGTCTTACATTTTATGGTCAAGTGTTACTTATTTTGAGAAGCAATTCCTAGAAAAAACAAAATTCCGTGAATTCTGTCCTCAATCTGGCAAGTACAGTAACTCTCTAAAAGTCAACATTTATCTCTCTCTTTTCTCAGTATTTCAGCTGCTGAAATAGAACTTCATACGATGCGAGCATGATTTCACCCTCACTTTTCTTTTGTAAGGAGATCATTCTACCTGAGTTCTTAAAAAATGTTTAAAAGTTTACAAAATAATATTAAACTCCAATGTTAACTGTTTTTTTATTCCAGATGTTAACTATTGAATGGTTAATTTATGTGTTCCTCTGAAGGGGTCCAATATGGCACCAGCTGAGGGTGTGTCGGAAGGGAACCTCCCATCCAGTCATCCAGTCCCCACTCCACAGTCTCCCAGTTTACACAGACTAGGCCAGCACAGCCAGGTCCCGTGTTCTTTATTCCTGAAAACATAAGCTGCATTTTTATCATCTAATTTAAATCAATAATAATTATGAAATGTGTCCTGTGTAGATATGATTATACCTGAAGACACATTTGGAATGAAATGACCAAGATGTGAGCTTGCCACCTCCTACCTACTGATGGGTGTTCCATCACTAAAATCAACATACTTCTTCAAATATCAGTGTTAGCAAGACTTATACTAATAATCTGTCAGCGATTATTAGTGCAATCTGTGATATGCATAGATTGAGCATATATATATGTATACGTATATATTCACAGAAATACACATGCACGCACACATTAATGTGAGCTCATATGTTGTTTGCACTAGTGTGGAAATGCATCGTATATACACACACCTACACACACACGTAACTAGTAAGGAATATACACATGTAGACTTCACAGGGAGTATATAAACCATTCCTCAAGTAAGCCTTCCCCGGGATCCTAAACCAAACCAGAAAGCTGCTGATCATGCAGGAGCAGGGCTAAACATCCTGTCTCAGGTTCACCTGTTCCTAAATGGTCTTTAAGACAAAGGATCTGATCCTGGAGACCCAGGATCGAGTCCCTCATTGGGCTCCCCACCTGGAGCCTGCTTCTCCTTCTGCCTGTGTCTCTGCCTCTCTCTCTGTGTCTCTCATGAATAAATAAATAAAATATCTTAAAAAAAAAAAAAAAGACAAAGGATCTGAGAGGCTGCCTTTCTTTGTCACTTTTCCGGCAGAGCTAAAATGTAAATCTACAGCCTTACAAGAGGCCCTCCACTCTGGTCAGGCCTCTGCCTCGATTCAGACACCCAATATGCTTAAGATTATTGCCTGTGCTGAGCGCTGCCCGGACCCGCAGCAGAGCAGGCAGCCTGCTCACTGGAACTCAGGCTCGCGGTCACCCCACCAAGGGTACCCTCCTCCCAGGGGCTCCCCGCGTCACTGAGCCTGGCCAGGATGGGCCATCTGCTGGGCATCACTGTGGACTTCGGGAAACAGGAGAGCATCCTCAAAGAGCATAGGATTTTGTTTCCTAGCAAATTATGTTGACCATCCTGCTCAGCTACTTCTAACAGGGAGAAAAACAAAAATAAAAATAAATTTATTTTCAGATTTCTCAAAATCCCTTCCATTGTCATATGCTTAAAAGAATTTCTCCCTGATAATACTTGAAACATATAAGCTAAATAAATATGGCAAAATAAAAATGACAGAGTTAAGTCTACTACGTGTATTTTATGGTAAGGTTTATTTATTTAAAGTCATAAGTCAAAAAAAAAATTAAAAAAAAATTAAAAAAAAAATAAAGTCATAAGTCCTAGAGAAAAAACCAAATCAACAATAAATTGATAAATAAAAGCTTAAAGATGTGATTTTCCAAGTATTATTTAGAATATAATTTCAATTTTCATTGAACTTTGAAGACATTTAGTACCCTCACTATTAAAGTGCTTTTTCTAATGACATCAGTTTTAAATACTTTGTGGTAATGATTTATATAACTCGAAGTAGTTATATTCCATACTTCATTACTTTCCCCCAAATGATCATTGATTTGATAATTACTTGATATTTAAAGCCTGAAGACATAATGTCCTTGAAAATGCTTTAAATGTCTTGTTCTAAGCAAAAATAAATTATGTGAACTTCGACATGATTTATTTTTTCAACAAAGATAAAGATCATCTTATTTTATCTTAATTAAGACTGTTTAGCAATATATCTTATCAAAGAAATCAACATACGGCTTGTTAACAGATCATAAAGTGAGGCATTTCTCTGCATAGCACGTGAACATTATTGTGCCTTATTAGAACGACCCAGGATTAGCTGTGGAACCATGTCACCGACTCCCCTCCAGCTTCTGTCCCGGCGCTCTGATGTGTGACTTTTGTCTCTACAAAGTGAGCTGACATTTAAATGTGAAAAGTTTGATTAATTTTGATTATTCAATTAGTCTGGGGCTTTGTCACTTGTTTATATTTAAGTCTTGTCCCTTAACATTAGCAGACGGAAGATTTTAATCAAGTGAGAGTTTATTGCATGCAGCGCACATTTCTACAAACACTGAACAGCCCAACTACACAGGAGACACTCTGGTGGGTGCTAGGGGAGAGACGCATCGTCTACACTGGAGAACCTGAAATGGGAGATAGGGCAGGTGGGGAAAGTAAGTGTGTATAAGTTGAGTCAGAATTAACACGCAGCGTGGGGACCACCGGGACCTCATGGTTTCAGGGTAAGTGGGAGCACGGCCCCTTCCCTGTGAGAGAGCCATCTGCAGCCCACCCAGCACCTGACCCCATTGTGGGCCTGAGCCTCGGAATACTTACTTCAAAACCAGGATCTCACTGTCACTCCTTTCTGCCTTTCCTCTCGTGCCTGCTGATTGGGCTTATCTTCTCTGTGTGCATTTCCAGATCTTATGTTTATGAGTCCGTTTTGAAAAGCAGGGGGGAACGCACATATGAGTGAAGTTCCTTTCAGGGATTACCTGCAGATTTGCCAAATGAGTGTGGGCAGGAAGCTTGGGTCTCCAGTAGCTGACCGGCCCTCCATACGTGCAGAATAACTCATACATCATCTTATCAGGCACAAGACACGAATCTAAGGCTTTACTTCCAGGCCCTCAAAATTATTACTTAGAAACCATTAAGCTGTCTTCCAAAAGGACAAAAACAACCACTGACCTACTGTTTGCACATACCCATCAGCATAAAAAAAAATCAAATTATGTAGAGTTTACAGATAAATTTATTAACATGAAGTAGAGAAAGTAAGTTCTACCTAAATGTATTGTTTGTTCCTTTGAAGAATCTTCTACTCCAAATATTTGACTACGTTCTCCAAAAGATTGGAAATATCATGGACGCCTAGTGCAGACTTCTACCTAAGAAACAAATACAAAGTGTTTCGTAAAGTCAACACAACACAGTTCCACAGTTCCAACACAGTTCCACAGTTCCACAGTTCCATCACAGAGATGGAAATCTGTGATCTCTGGGCTCACTTCTTATCAGTCACAGAAATGGATAAAGGAGCAAGTACCAGCTCCTGGGGTGGGTGAGGGCCATAGCCCCACATGGGGGCAGCCCCAGGTCAAGGAATGAGCAGGAGTGTTGCTGGGGAGTAGATAGTAGATGGACACGTCTTCACCTGTGTCTGCCTCAAAACTCCCAGCAAGACTGTGGTGGTTGGTGCCCTAGCTGGGTGCTGGGAACGCTGAACTATCCTGCCAAGGACACCCCCCTCCCCCCACTGATCTCCTCCAAGCCCGTGGCCTTAACTATGTCTGTGCACTGGGACACCTTTGAACAGAATCAGGTTTAGCCTCAAAAATGGGAGTGAAAAAGTATAGAAGTTTCTCGTACACACATATTCCAGAGACTGCACCCAAGGAGGGATGAAAGCAGTGTAACCAGATGCAGGATTTTCCAGGAGCCCAGGATCCATCTTGGTACCGCAGAGCTGAGCCAATGCTCAGCAGGTTCCCCTGAACATTTGGTGAGTGAAGTAGTTCACAAAGACTTGGGGATGAGACACAACGGGTCTAGATTTGAATCCTACTTTGGCCTCTTACTAATCATGTGACACTGGAACATGTTTCTTGATTCTCTCTGGATCAACTGCTTTTTCTGTAAAATGTTCTCCTGGGGAGATGAAATGAAATCAGGTGTGCAAGGTGGCCAGGAGCGTTGTTGGTCTCCTGACCTCTGGTCTCTTCACGTCACTTCCTCACGTTCAAAGTCACCTTCCTCCCTTTCACTGTTTTCAACCCTGACTCCCGAGACCAAATGCTGGCTGGTTACATTTTTAAATGTGGGTTCACTGTATTTTGGTAAATACTATAAAAATACATGGCCTCTGGACCCCAGAAACACAAGGAGGTTGTGAAGACGAGAACAAGGTGAGAACCACCCGAGTGGTTCAGTCCAGGCTGAATCACTGATTCCTTATAAATTCAGGGCAAGGTCTGTCTTCACGATCCGCCGCATGGTTATGTCCTGACCGTCACACGGGTACAGCGGGCGTAACCCACCATGACCTGCAAGAGAAACTAGTCAGGGATTGTGTTCAGTGTTAGGCAGAGTGATTAGACATCCCTAAATGCATACATTTTCTGAGGACACGTCCTGCTCAGAAGGTATAAATATTCTGCTTCTGAAGTGAATTAAAATTACGCCCCAAGCTAAATGGAAATGATGACATTTGGATTAATTATACAGCAACACTAACATGTTTCTTACCATTCTGAAGGATGGATTTGTGTGTTCAAAATTGTGCATATTGTTTTTCAGTGCAATAAAAGCGCATCTTCACTATATTTTTTAAAAAGTAAACCCATAATATCTTAGTGATATTTCCAGAAATATCATTTAAAATTTCACTGCTATCGGGAAAAAAAAAGCAGGATTTGGGGAGTGAGCAAAATCTTATGAAATAGGGGAGTAGAAGAGTTATCATGTGACTTTAATAAAGCGTTTGATTCTTGTGCTTTCAGCTGGAATTAATGATAATATATGCACCAATTATTATTTTTTTGTGCTTCCCAGTGTACAGTGTCCTTTCTCAAGAGGATGTACTGCGATACCATCAGTCACGCACACGCTATTCACGGAAAAAATGTGTGACCGCACACATCTACTTTCTGCATATCTCTGTTGCTTCCTCACTTGCAGGACAATGCACGTGTTTCACCGAATAAACAATGCTGGCTCACATGCATTAGTGCCCCTTGTGTCCATCACATCCACCATTTTTAATCTGCTTTCCAAAGGGTGTCATGCTCTTGTGTTTCTGGCTGGATAAATTACTTCTCCCTCATCATATACGCTCAGTACATGTTTGTTGGTTGACTGATAAAGAATTTTTCAAAATATGGCATTTCTCTTTGAGATTCAGCTTGCTGGGGTCCCTCAAAAGCAGAGACTGAGAAAGGGGAAAACCCAGCAGCACGAGGCAGGTGTGACCAGGGGCCAGCATGCTGTGGGAAGAGCGGGCACCGGCACCCAGGCTCCCCAACTGCCATCAATCACAACTGATGTCGTTTGAACCTCATCATGACCATCAGGCAACACATTCACTGGATTCTATAATAGGGAAGTTTAACATACGACGTCAACACAAAGATGAACGGAAACGTGCAGGTGCGGTTTCATTCCTCGTCATGAACCGATACCCCTAATGCCACCCACTGTCACTTTCTTTTGTTTACACCGACTTCTTCCTTGGTGCGGAAATCTCCTTTAGTTTAGCTTTGTTTTGCTTTTAACAAGACTTATATTCGACGTAGAAAGGACCGAGCCCTGCGGGTGGAACACTAAACAGCAGGCAGCGGAGAACACAGTTCTCTGTGAAAGTTGGGGTGTCCCGGACTGCCACCTGCCCTCTCCGCACAGGGTGGGCGCTGCTCCTAACATCGGCTGCGCCTCTGGTTCTAGAACTTCCCACTGCCCACGCAGGTCAACAGTGGGAAGACGCCAGAACGACCTGTGTTAACAGAAGGGGAGCATCGAGAACTCATGTTTGGACTCGTGTGTATAAGACGGCACACACAGAAAGGTTCATGGTGTGCACGCCCAGGCTGGTAGGCGCGTCCAGCTCTCGCTCCATCAGCTGGAAGACCCGATATGTGACCCCCGGTAGCAACCAGCCCACCTGGCACCCAGGCCTCAGATTCTATAAAAGAAAAGGAAGCAGGGCTCCTTGGAGAAACAGCCAGTTCCAGGCCCCAAGGAGGAAATACATAGGGGGGACCTGGAGTGTCAATGGGGACACGCCTCAGGGGTAAACTAAGATGTTTCCCAGGGGAAACCTGGGACACTTTGAGCAAGAAAATAAATAAATGAATGATATCGGGTTATAACCCAGAGTTTAAGATCAATGTCCATGACGGCCTACTGCTATCAAGAAAGGGCACCAGACACAGAAACAAAGAAGTCTGAAAATGCCACAGCCAAGAGGACTCTGCAGAGCCGAGTGACTCAATGTAATGCGGCATCCAGGATGCCCAGCGCCCTGGACGTTAGATAAAAACGGAGCAATTCTGAAGAAACAATAGACTTCAGTTGATAATGTATCAGCCACTGTTAACTTTAACAGTCTTACTAAAAATAAATAAATAAATACATAAAATAAAATAAAAAATAAAAATAATAAAAAAAAAAAAACCAGTCTTACTATAGTTTGAGGTAGGGTGACCTTACAGCCGACGCCTTGTAGGGTATATGCGAACTCTCCGTACCATCGTCACAGATTATCTTTACATCATAAAATGCTCTAAATACAGCATTTATTTTTTAAAAAAGGACAAAAAAGATTATCATCAAAAGTATCTGTAAGCCCCTAGACTATAGCCTGACTCAGACTAAGAACTCATAAAGTTCTCCTGCTGCTTCCCCTGATCCCAACACCACTAATTCATCTTATTTATTGTAAGACCAGGGAAGGCACGTTGGCAGTGGGTTTCAGGAGCACTAAAGACATGCTTTTCCTCAGTATTTCCACCGTGGGAAGCTCGTCAAGGCAATAATCCGAGATGGCCCCGCAGACGCATGTGTCAGCCTGTGCAGCGCCACGGCCTTTGTGACCCTGCACGAGTCAGATGCTCTTCATTCAACCTCAAGGACCTTGACTACGTACCCTGGGTGGCTCCCATCCCCCAGGGGCAAGCAAAGGTGACAGTTGTTTCCCCCTTGACCCTGACTCTGGCGTCCAGCACATAGTTCAAGTAACAGAAGCTGGAGGACGGTGACTTTGCGACAATGCAAGGGGGATGCGAATGAGCTGGCTCCAGGGGCCGCGTCCTTCCTACGGGGTCCCTCCTTCCTGGAACCGGGTGCTGCAAGCCAGCTCCTGGCCCCCCTGAGCAGGAAGTGTAAAGAGGCCCGGGGAGGCCTTCAGGGTCCAAGAAGAGTCCTTCAGACTTCTCTTGAAATACAGTGAGCTGGAGGCGAGGCCAGATGCATGCACCATTACGTGCTCCCTTGACAGAGGTCGCCGCGGGTGTACGTGGGGAGGTGTGTACATGTGTGTGCATGTACTTGTGTGTGAGTATATACGGATGTGTGCATGTGTGTATAGGTATCTGCGTGCATGTGTGTAGGGGTATATGCTTTGGTGTTCTACATATTTGGGTACATTATGCATGTGTGTGTCATGTGCGTATTGTATATCTGCATAGGTGCTGTGCACATATGTGCAAGTGTCCACATGCATCTGCCATTTTGTGTGTATGCACATATGTACACAGGTGAACACGTGTGCATTGTGCATTTTGTGTGTGTGCATTGGTGTAAGTATATGTGTGCATTGTGCACTCATGTGCATGTGTGTGTGTGCACGCCTTGGGGGCCGGTATCTTGAATGTGCGTGTATGTGTATGTACATGTGTGCTCATGTGTGTGCTTCATTGTGTGTGCATACTGTGTATGTGTGTGCATTGTATTGCATGTGTGCATTTTTGTGTGTTTACTGCATATGTGTGCAGTTTCATGTGTGTGCATGTCCGCACATGTGTATTGGATGTATTGTACATTTGGGGGGTGTGCGTGTGCTTGGGAGGTGTCAGCCTCAGAAGAGAAAGTGGGGGCACTGAGATGCCCCGTGTGTGTACACTTGGAGTTCGGGCTGGCCTCTCTCTGTGTCCTTCTCCACTCACACAGTAGGACCAGCAATTCAGTCACGACTTGGGGGAGGGGAAGAGGTAGAGAGACAGGAAAAACACTGAAATTGTTGACTGTTTTCCTCAAAGCAGTAGACTTAGGAGTCATTTTAATTTTCTCTGTTTTCCCAAATATCCCTCAATTAACATGAATTTGTTTTATGATCAAAACAAAGCAAGACACATTAGCAAGTGAAGCCAGGGGCAGGTTTAAGGGAGGTCAGTGAGCACCGAAGGTCTTGCCCGGCAGCCACCTGCACACGCGCAGCAGCTTCCATGGGACAGCTCTGGATTTTACGCCACCTGCCTGTCACCTGTCTGACCAATTTTGAAGGGCTATTAAGTTCAAGGAAAACATTTGAATGCAACTTATTCTTTTTTATTCAAAATGATCTATTCTTTTCTCTGTTTTAAATGATCAGCTCCTTCATTTAAATGACTTGCTGGAAACATGTCTCCTAATGAAAACCCCATTATGCTTTTTCATAACTTCTGACTTGAATGAGTTCAGCACTGGGCACAGAACGATATTAATTTAAAAAGAAAAAAAAGATAGGATGTAATGAGCTGTGAAAAGACTGTACGTCTGGAAAGAATAACACTGAAAGACACTTAATATAAGGCCAATTATTTGACTGGCACTTAGATCTTGCCGTTTGTAATAACTTCAACAGAAGAAAATTTCAAGATAGAGATTTTCTCTACAATATGTACAGAAGATATAAGGATACTGGATAATGATCTTCGAACTGGGACATCTCCAAACACACATATAATCTGTAGAGTCTTTAGGTAGGTTATTGTCTCTCTGAGTGTCATTTGCTTCATCTGGAAAGTGGTGTGTGTTTTGGGGGGGAGGGCGATCGATGGCATTTATGGATCAGGGTCTTACAAACACTAAATGAGCCAATACATGTAAAGTGCTTAAAAGAGTACCTTCCCGAATAAATATTAATGGCTCTTATCATTAATGGCATTAGTATTATTGTTATGGCATTGGGTACCAGGAAAATATTGTCAATATATTCCAATATGGCAAATAAATCAGGAAACGCATCACCGTGTTACCTGGAATATATTTACAATACTTATAGGATAATTTCATAGAAAAGGATATACAAAAAATATTATTTGGAGAACTCCACACATGTCAACGAGGATGTCTCTCTCTTTTTTTTTTTTTTTAAAGTAGGTTCCATGCCCAGGGTGGAACCAAGCATGCCTCTTCTCAAAGGCAATCCTGAGATCATAGCAAAGAGGTGGCTAGTGACATTCAAAGGTGTACTGTGATGGTGAAATTTGTTTTCCAAAAGACTCTGAAAAAGAAAGGGTCATAACCCTCATTTCAATGAAACTCAGATGCATTGTTATTGACAGAAAAAAATGCTGCCCACGCAGCATGTACTGACCAAGCGGGGGCACCTCCCCGCTGGGGCCAATGGATGTGGCCATCATCGCGGTGGCCAGGTGGGGGCCCGATGCTCAGCCATGCAGCTGGCTACTGGATGTGGCCTTCCCGGGGCGACACGGATGGGCGGCCGTCGGGGGACCGACTGCTCCATTTGCACCAACAGAGACACCAAGACGGAAAATGAGCAGGACAATACAAGTAGTCTCCTGACAACGTTCCCCGTCCTTGGCCGGACTCGCAGCCAGAGCCAGTTCTGGAGCCTGGAGCCCCGGGCAGGGAAGAGTCGGCCCCGGTGGAAACCCCCTGGGACTGACGGATACGGCGGGTACCGCTACAGACGCGGACAACGGTCCCGACGGCCACGCTAAGCCCGCCCAGTATTGTCCCCAGAGCTGAGCCCCCCGCTTCCTGTGCCGGGACACGTGGCCGCCAATTTGGCGAGCGTTTGTTCTTCATCCCCATCCCTATGGGATCAGGAACAGTTAAGTGGCGGCTGAAACAGCGTGTCTCGTGGGGCTGGAGCATCCTTACCCTCCTGCATAAGGTCGTCCAAAGAGCCGGGGCCACCTGAGTGCCCCTCCACATGTCGCCAAGCCACAGCGGATGACTTGCGAACGGGAGACAATGACCAAGAGGTGGCTCATCCTTCAAAGCTCTCGGCAGGGCAGAGGGCTTCGGGGGCCATGAGAACTGCCCGGGTGCCATGTCGGGGAGCCGGGCGTAGCCCTGGTGGTCAGGGGCAGGTGGGGAGGCCCAGCCTGAACAAAGGGCAAATCACTGGGTTGCAAAGAAGAGTGCATGGTGCCTGGAAGGAGGTCTCGAGCCTGCGTATTCCACGCCTGGGAGCCTCCTCCAGTCCATGCACTGGGTGACTCCACATGCTACTGTCGCCTTGGGGTAAGGCTCAGGGCAGGAAGGGACACCGCAGCAGACCCACCTGTTGGGCCACATTGACCCGGAGGCTCCCTGGTGCCAAGATGATGGGACGGGAGTGGGATGTCCTGTGGAGTTTACGGCAGAGCCCACTGGTGGGTCTTAAAGCAGATTTCTAGGGTTTTGTCGTAAATCCATTTCACGTGGAGCAAAGAGTCACACGTTTTTTGCAAAACACCTCATGGAGCACTCCTGGGCCTGGTAGCGACGAAACCCACAGTGACCTGTCCACCAGGACTTTTCACCCCCACTGGACTCGTCAACCTGCCAAGTCACGAGCTTGGGTGTGCACAGCGCACGCCCCAGTAAGACAAGAGCGGTAAGTCCGGGCCCCCAAGCTGCCACGAGCAAGCTGCATATTCCCATTGTCCAGACTTCATGCTCTCCACCGGTGCCATCGCGGGGAGTGTCCTCCTCGGCCCAGGCCTGCTCCAGCCCACCTGCCTGGGAGGGATCCCTGACCGCAGGTGGAGGGTGAAAAAAATTGGCCTGTGGCTCAGGGATGTTTGACGCACCTTCCTCCCCTGCCAGTTCTCTAAAATCGAGCCCCAGCATATCCCAGTTTATATTCAGTGTTGCGTTGTTTGGGAACTTGCATCTGCCCCATTTCACAAAGGTGTTCTAAAGCCAAACATTATGAATGATGAGCATACAATAAGGCGTGGAAAAAAGAGCACACAGAAAACACAAGGAATCTTGCTTGTTCATAAAGCAAATCTTTCTCTAAAATCTCCAAAGAGGTGCTAAGAGGAGTATCACCCATGCCTGAAAACCTTCTTCTAAAAGATATTAATCAATACTGACTGCTGTCAAGATGACAAGGGCCAAGGGAAAGCTTTGCATTAAAGAACTCTTAATTAAAAAAAAAAAAAAAAAAAAAACTCCTAATTTAGACACCACCCTCTCTTTAAACCGATCTTCGGTTGACCTCAAACAACAATAGTCGCTAAAAAAAAAATTAAAAAAAAAATCAAACATGAAAGGCAAACTCAGAATCACCTAGGGGATGTTTTAAATATGAAAAAATTCTGGCTGTCTTGACAGCTTTTCTTTTTTATTTTTTTTTTTATTTTTTTTTTTTTTTTTTTTTTTTTTTTTTTTTTTTTTTTTTTTTTTTATTTTTTTTTTTTTTTTAGCTTTTCTTTTTTAAATGTCAGCAGCAAACATCACTATTCAGAAGACCGATTTCCAGTTATCTTTCAGGATGGGGGAAAAGATGGTCACAAATTAAGCCGAGGACAAAAGAGAAAAGAGAGATCCTCAAATTCTCTTTGCATCAGCATGAGTCAGAAAAAAAAAAGAAAAAGAAAAAGAAAAAGAAAAAAAAAATCTCTCCACATTGTCAAAAGAAGAACTGGAGACAAAGTGTCTGTGAACTGTAGCCAAGGCGAGCACACATTTTTCAGACTTTTTTTTTTTTCCGGCAACTTCCACGGAGAGATAAAAGGTGTGGTAAGTCTTCATAGAGGAGTATGGATGATTTATCTACTCAATTATGCCTCACGTCAAGAAGCACCAAAGCAGAAGATAGGTCTCAAAGAATGACCACGGCCGGCCCTGCAGCTCAGAGCCGAGCGCCACATGGCCCAGCGTCCTCCAACTACGACGTTCACTGCCCCGCGCTGTGATGAGCGCTTTGGACGTTTGACCGTGATGAGTCCAGTGGCAAAATTACCAGTTTGACCGCCCACGATGTGTTCACACTCACGTAGAGCTGGGCGGCTGGGGACGGGGGTCTCCCTCTGATCCCCGAGCCACACTCCCATGGCTCCCCATCCCTCCACCGACACCCCGCCGTGAGGTCCCCTAGTGAAACCCAGCAGGTGAATGGGGCCGGGCCGGAGGACCTCAGCCAGGCTCGCAGGCTCCTGAGCTGGTGGCCCAACCCCCGCCTCTGCAGAAAGTGAACCAGCCTTCCTGATTTTATAACAAGCGTGCTCTAAAGACTAGTCCTAGAAGATGATTTAGCTTTTCCAGATGATGGTCTTGTGGACACTCGGAGGAGCAAGACAAATCTTACAGTTGCCGCAAGAGCATCTTTACCCAGCTTCCACCTGGCTTCAGGGATGCAGGCCCCACTCCCTCCTGCCACGCAGATGCTGGAAATGCTACTATGTCAGATCGTTTCATTCCCCGCCAACTAAAGGGGTCATCATTTACGGATTATTAGAGACTTGATCTGGATGCATGTTAATTGATCGAATTAGTTTCTGATGGCAGATCAGAATGAGAGGGTCCAAGACCATAAGTAAATGGAAACCCTGATGGGATGCCCAGAGGAGGATGGGGACCTTGGAAGCAGAGATTTGGGGCATTTTGGGTGCTTTATGAGTTTTTTTAACTGGCTCTACAAGGGAACTTGACACTCCTGGGGCCTAACCCATGTTTAAATAACAACAAAAAACAAAAACAAACAAAAAACAAAAAACCACAAGAACAAAACAAAACAAAAAGCCCCACATATTAAAGAAATCTCCTGATTTCTGGGAATAATATAAATAAGGTTGGTGGGGGATCCTGGGGGGCTCAGCGGTTTAGCGCCTGCCTTCAGCCCAGGGTGTGATCCTGGAGTCCCAGGATCCAGTCTCCACGTGGGGCTCCCTGCATGGAGCCTGCTTCTCCCTCTGCCTGCGTCTCTGTCTCTCTCTCTCTCTGTCTCTCTGTCTCTCGTGAATAAATAAATAGAATCATAAATAAATAAATAAATAAATAAATAAATAAGGTTGGTTTGGATATTTTTAAATCAGTGAAACATTCAAAAATTTTTTATTTTCATCGCCGGTTCATCCAAATTTCACCTTTAAGTAGAGTGGCAACTAGGCATTGCTCTTCCCGTGTACATTTTTCCATCTGTCCCTCCTGCCTTTTAAGAAGCAGCCTGCGATCTGTCCTCTCCAACTTCCTAAATCTTGCATGGCTTTAGTGCTTTCAGACCACCTCAAAGGCATATGTGGCTCTGTTTGCGTTTTTAAAATGGAAAAGCCTCCCAGAAGAAGGATCAGCACGTTTGCAGGATTGCTAGGACACCTTCAGTCTTCCGGGGCCTTGCTGGTGAAAAAGCCTGTTCCCACCTGCAAGGAGTAGAGCACCTGTCAAAACTGCAAAGAGGAGTCAGGACGAGGAAGAGCTCAGCAAAAGAAATGGCCAAAAACCATAAAATCTGTGTTTGGATATTAAAAAATAAATAAATAAATAAATATAACTGAACTAAGTCGGCGTGTCATCTGCAGGATCCAGACCCTCAGAATTTAGCGTGTGTCCTGTTCAACCAAGAGTTTGGGAGCTGCTAAGCCTGTCTGCTTCTGCCCAGGGTTGGGGACTCCACTGTCTCGAAGCCCCAACGCCACAAGGAAAACGCAGTAACTCCACCAACTCTGTTTCACCCACGGAGATGTCACTGCCAGCCTAACACGGTGTAATTAATCCCTTCACGCTCTCCCCATCTACACAGTACAATCTAACTACGGGTTGCCCATCACCTCCTGACTTCCCCAGGTGAGTAATTATTATGATAATTAACAGTGAAGGAAATGGCCAGAACAGACCTATATACTGTGCTACAGAAGGAAAAGTGGCTGTTTTGCTGGCACGTAGTTTCATGTGCATGTGTGTGCATGCCCGTGTGTGTTGGGGGGTGGGGGGGAACACTCATACTTGTGCCACAGACTAAAAAACCCAACCTTGGTTGCTTTCTTTCCAATCTGAGCGCCTGAGGGCCTTGCATAGTCAGACAGGGCTGCGTCTGTTGGAATCTCCGGTCGGATAAACGATTATTTAAACGTGAGCGTGTGGGTGAGCGTGTGGGTGAGATTGCCTAAGGAGCTGGAGCAAGCAGGCATAGCAGCCAAAACCAGCACGGGCCTGTGTGTCCTCGGGTGTGGCACACCTGTCCCCGGGTCTCCACAGAGAGTCACTTGCAAGATAATTCAGGGAAGGTGATTTCACCAGTTCACACCAGAGCACAGCTCCTGATGACGCTGCAGTCACCTGCTGGGCCCATTCGCGGCCCACCCCACCCGCGTCCCCGGAGCGGCTTCCTTCCTGATCTGTTTTCTCGGGAATGTGGGTTTGCTTTCTATTTAAGGCCCATGTTGTATGAACACCCACCATTTACATTGATGTGGTTGGAACTGGAGGGTGTGATGCTGAGTGAAGTGAGTCAGTAGGAGAAGGACAGTCATCATATGGTCTCACTCATACAGGGAATAGAAACAGTGGGAGGGATTATAGGGGAAGGAGGGGAACTGAGTGGGGAAACTTAGAGAGGGAGACAGACCATGAGAGACTCCTGACTCTGGGAACCAAGCCAAGGGTAGTGGAAGGGGAGGCAGGTGGGGGGATGGGGTGACTGGGTGACGGGCACTGAGGAGGGCACGTGATGGGATGAGCACTGGAGGTTATACTACATGTTGGCAAATTGAATTTAAATAAAATTTTTTAAAAATAATAATAGAGTACACATCGTCAGACAATTTTTTCACATTAACAGCTCCCATTTCATTTATTTTCAGACTCAATGACTCAGAGATGAGATAGACGGTTGGTAAATGGATTTACAGAATTCTTAAAGTTTTCAACAAAAATTTAAGGTGAATAGATGGAACAAAATCTTGTGCTTTCATTCAGAAAATCACTTTGTCGTATGACAATAAGGTTGAAATGCCTTCTGTGAAATAGTCGTAAGGGTTTTCGGTGATGCCAAGGGCTACATGAGCTGGAGAAAGAAGATAATTGAAATTGTAGAGCGTCTACGATATCCTGGCTTATTGGTGTACCCACATCATAAAGAAGTTTTTGTTCCCATAGGGCCCTGAATGGAAGGAAGGACGTCCCACACTCCACATGACAAACAGCCCTAACGTCCTTCCTGTCTCCAGGGCAGTAGACAACCTCTGATCCACGTACCTCGGGCAAAGGAAAGAGCACCTCCATGTCTCTGTCTGTCTCTGGCTCCCTCTCCCCTCGCCTTCTCCACCTCTGAACTCTGCACCCGGAATCATCCCGGTCTATCCTTGCAGGTGATGCCATCCTGTAGACAACCAACCCTATGTACCCCTGGGGCCATGGGACATGTCACCTCTGACCTGACAATACACTGAAGATGCCCAAGCAGCAACACCCACGAGATGATCAGAGCCTAGTGCAAAGTGAAAATCTGAAGTCCCCAGTTAAACAGGATCAAGATGGCTAAGACAGTGACAACAGAGACCAAGATGTCACAGATAGACTCTAAACGCATGCAGGACCCCTGCCCATGAAGCAAGCCCTCTGCATGAGCTGGCTCACACGAGACTAGCCCAGGGGACTGGTACAGCTCACTCACCAACAAAAACGAATGGTCATCATTCCCTTGGAAGTCTGCTTGCTTTGCTTTATTTATTATTATAAAATATACATAACATAAAATGCACTATTTTCATTGTCTTTAAGGGTACAGTTCTGCAGCAGTAGGTATATTTGCAGTGCTATGCAACCGTCACCACCATCCAACTTCAGAGCTTTTTGCGTTGCCCCAAATTGAAACTGGGCACATGAGACAAGCTCCCCTATTTCTTTTTGAGCCCCCACTTTTAATTCTCTTGGGCACATGCCCTGACATGGAATTGCTGGATCACATGGTAATTCTAATACTTACTCTTCTGAGGAACAACCATGTCGTTTTCCACAGCAGCTGCACCAATTTTCATTCCCATCAGCAGTACACGAGAGTTCCAATTTTTCCACATCCTCCCAAACGCATGTTACTTAATGTTTTATTGTAATAGTAGCCAATCGAACAGGTGCGTGAAGAGATCCCGTATGGTGCTGATGCTATTGTGAATGAGTTTATTGTTAGTGTGCTGAAAAGTAACTGTCACCTGTGTATTGATTCTGTGTCCTGCAACTTTACTGAATTCATGTATTAGGCCTAATAGCTTTTTAAAAATCTTTTGTGTTTTCTACAGATAATATCATTTGTGAAACAAAATAATTTTACCTCTTCTTTTCCAAATTCAATGCTTTTTATTTCTTTTTCTTGCCTAATAGCTGTGGCTAGGATTCTAGTTCTAGATGAAAAAGTGGAAGTAGGCATGATTCTCTTGTGTCTGGTCTTAGAGTAAAAGCTTTCTTTTTTTTTAAATATTTTATTTATTTATTTATTCATGAGAGAGAGAGAGGCAGGGAACACAAGCAGAGGGAGAAGTAGGCTCCATACAGGGAGCCTGATGTAGGATTCGATCCCAGGACCCCAGGATCACACCCTGGGCTGAAGGCAGGCGTTAAACTGCTGAGCCACCCAGGGATCCCCGAGTAAAAGCTTTCTGCCTTTCACCATTGAGTATGCTGTTAGCTGTGGGTTTTCCCATAGATGGTTTTTATATGTTGAGAAAGTCTCGCTATATTCCTAATACATTGCATGTTTGTGTGTGTGTTTATCATAGAAGAGTGTTGATTTTTGTCAAATTCTTTTTCTGTAAAACTGACAACTTTGTGTGTGTGTGTGTGTGTGTTCCTCATTCTGCTAATGTTGTGTACTGCACTGATTTATTTTGGTAGATTTCACCATTTTTGTGCTCCAGGAATGAACCCCATTTACTCATGATGCATAATCCTTTAAATACACTGTTGGAATCAATGTACTAGCATTTTGTTGAGAATCAAATCTATATTAATACAGATTTATAATTATTTTACACGTTGGAATTTTAAATCCTTTAGAAAATAAGAAATGGTGTTATAAACCAATTCACAATAATATATTTTTTAAATAGTCCTCCATGTATTTACCCTTACTTGTATTTTCATTCCGCTTTGAGTTTATCTGTTGTCGTTTCATTTCAACTTAAAGATTCTCTTGCATTTCTTTTAAGTCAGGTTTTAGAGGTGGTGAACTCCTCCAGCCATTGTCTGTCTGATGATATTTTAGTTTGTCCCTCTCTTTTGAAGGACAGTTTTGCCAAATATAAGACGCTTAATTATTTTTTTTTTTTCCCTCACTGGTTTAAATATACCCATCCCATCTACTTCCTTCTGGCCTCAAAGGTTTCCACTAAAATATCTGTGATGAGTTGCTTTTCTCTTGCTTTTCTCAGGATTTCCCTTTTGCCTTTGTCTTTTGACAGTGTGATTATATGTCCTCACTGGGTTCCTTTCAGTTTATCTTACTTGGAGTTTGTAGAACTTCTTGGATTTGTGTGTTTTCCTCAAATTTGAGAAGTTTTCAGCTATTATTTCTTAAAAACCTCTCTCTGTACCTTTCTCTATCTCTTCTCCTGGAAGTCTTATAATTCATGTATGTGTTCACTTGATGATGTTCCTCAAGCCTATCCCTAGGTTTTGTTCACTCTTCTTCACTCCTTTTTTTCCTCTTTTTGCTCCTCAAACTTGAATGTTTCAAATAACCTGTCCTTAAGTTTACTGGTTTATTCTTTTACCTGCTTGACTCTACAGTTGAACCCCTTCAACAAATTTTCAATTTTAAAGTTATAGAATGTCTGGGGTTTTTTTTTAATAATTTCTATCTCTTTGTTAATATTCTCATTTTGTTTATGTATAATCTTTCTGATTTCCTGTGGTTTGTTCACTTAGCCAGCAAGTGAGTCAGTAAAAGAATGTAGATGGAACAAGTCGTTTTGTTTTTGGCGACCTGGGACAAAGTTGGTCTGGAGTCTATAAGATGTAATATTAAAATACACTAGGAATGTCCTATGAAGAGGTTAATTATGGTGCTAGATTAGCCATACCTGGTGGAGAAATCCACACATGCATTGAGAGTGGGCTCCATCTAATGACATGGTGTCCTCACTCTTTATAAGCAAGCATTTTCAGTTTTGTGCTCCTGTGGCCTCCAGTTCTGGAATTGCTTAGACCTAGGAAAACTCACTCCTAGGGCAGTTCTCCTTCCTCTGTAATTAACTAATCTAGTCTCAACTGCGGTCATGTGATGGGGAATGACTCCTGAGCACCTGAATATGACCCTAAACTTTCCACATCTTTCCTCAGCTCTGAGTTCAAATTAGAATGTGAGACAGTCCAGATAACGCCGAGCGGTTAGACCTGGCTTTAACCAGTGAAAGACAGACTTACTAACACTGAAAGTGATCAGGAAATTGCAATTATCCTGCAATTTAAAACAAATAAATATCGTTCCATCTTTTAAATCTAAAAGCCCTATTGTTGGAAAGATTTTTCTTCCATGTGGTCAAATCTTTTCCTCAGTAACTCTGCTTGGGAAAAGATAAGCCTATGTAATATGAAACCAATACTCCAACCCCTCCTTCTCCATCTTGGCCAAAGGCTACCAGGAATCATTCATATGTGGTGAAAGTTGCCATAAACTACAACATTATTCAAGTCAAAAATTCTTATTGACCAATATCTGTGGTCCAACACCACTATTATGAATCAACTAACATGTGCAAAGTTGGTCACTGTAAACTGTGGGGTCAAAATGCCCTGTTCTCAACAAAGCCACAATCTTCAGATTTCTTAAAAATATTTATTCATTTATGTTTACACAGATTGAAGAAGCACATCTTGGGGAGGCACAAAGAGAGAAGGAGAGAGAACATCAAGCAGACTCCCTAGTAAGTGTGGAGCCCGACTCAGGGCTCAATCCCAAGATCATGATCAGAGCTGAAACCAAGAGTCAAATGCTTAACCGACTAAGCCACCCAGGTGCCCATAGACTCTAATTTGCTTCCCAAACTTCTACTTCTCCATGTTTCTCAATGTTCTCAGTTAATGCACAAGAAAGAAAATACCAGAAATGAGGAAAAGGAGTCCTTTCCTTCACACAGGGCATCGTTTCACCTGGAAGTGCCCCAGGAGCAGGGAAAACACAGCACACCTAGTGACCAGCAAAAGGTAGGTACAAGTTCAAGCGTTCAGAGCTCAGAAAGTGAATGGAGGATGTGTCTCCATTCAGACACAGATCTCCCTGGTGGGATGTCTCTGTTGTGCAGAGTTCCCAATACATTTGTGGCATTCAATAATCGTTATCCTTGCAATAACTAGCTTGATGAGGCAATCTCAAAATAATCGGTTCCTGGACTGCTACTGCAGTTTCTAGAGCAACAGAGAGCTACATGGAGTAGTATTTCTGCATTGACAAAGGAAAAATTTAATTGAAACTATAAGTGACCTTCAAATGTCAGAAGTAAATAAAACGATAACAACAGTATTTTTGACAGCTGTCACCAACTAATGGGAATGCCATAAAAACTCATGATCAGAGAGCATTGGCATATCCAATATGTACCAGACTCATCACCATAAATTTTGTCAGGTAAGTGCTCAACCTGATAATAATCTTACATCAGTGCAGTGAATTAGCTTCAGCTACAATGATAGAAAGACAGGGAAGGTAAAGGGATCATCTCCATAACAATGACAACCTCCCATGCTGACAAATAGCTGAGGGATTGGAAATTATTTGCATAAAAGGAAAAGCAAAAATTATCAAGGAAGACAATGACAGAGCCTCCCATCACTTACATTCTATGACCTTCCTTCTTTAATTTGGGGTATTTGCTCCTTATGTGCTTGCATGATTTCACACACACACACGCACACACGCACACACGCACACGCACATGCACACATGCACGTGTCTGTGGACAAAGGAAAAATACAATTCCTAACAGCTTCCCCCTCTAAAGGAGAGAAGATCTATCTGTCCCAGTACCACACAAGCTTAGCTTTTGTGAAAGGTGCTGGCATCTGGAGACAGAATATTTGACCTTCAAGCTGATTCAGCTGGTCAGTGACTGGCTTTTGCTGAGGTGTCACAGAGATTCACCGAGTTGAGGGCTGTTAATTGATTTTGCTGTTTGGTTGAATACAGCAAACCCTTCTTGCTCACAGTTTTTCTATTTCAAATAGTCTCTGTGCCTAACACCAAAGCAATGCGTAAGTAACCCTAAAAACATAACACAGCTGCCCAGAGTGGCACCTGTCTTACTGATATAAGAATGAATGAAATGTTTGGAGGAGATATTTAAAATATATTTTCTATTATGAGGAGAAAACTTATAGTTCCTAAGTAGTCCCTAAAACCACTGCAATCAAATATAATACACCATTTTAAATTATTATTGATATTTTAAAAGTGATACATCTAAGAGCTTTGTAACAGCACAAATAATGTGCATCACAGTAACTTATGGAGGTAGTATTTAGGCTCCGGTCAAGGACCAAATCCAGCCTGCTGCCTTGTTTTTGTAAAGCATGTAAGCCAAAAATATTTTTTACAATTTTAAATAGTTCTATACGTTCCTACACAGTGCCCTATCTTTTGCCCTCTGGCCCATAAAGCCTAAAATGTTTACCATGTGGCTCTTTTCTGAATAATATTGCCAACACCTCCCTGCTTAAGAAAAAAAAAATTATTAGATGCAAACAGGAAACCAAACCCTACATACAAGTGCCCTTAAATGTCTAGAAATATGTGTCTCTAGGATGTGGGTTGATGGTTCCTAATGTCTGTGTGTATCCATCGCTTAGAAAATGGACAGCTTAGTCCAGTCCTGAACTGGGGATGTGAAGGGTGTCTTGCAGATAGATAAATGTCAATTTTTGATGAAAAGTCTATTAACAGGAGAAATATGAATTTAACCAGTGACAAACACAATAAGCAGCCACGTGGCGATAGTTGCACTGGCGTGGACACCACAGTCAAGTCTGTTGACACGAGGTAAGAGCAGCTTCATTTTTCCTCACCACGTCAAGACTATCTTCTGCTCACCTTCCAGCATGAATGAACGTCCGCCATTTTACACTGCCCCGGAGCAGGACGGTGGCATGAAATCCCCTTCATGTGCTTTTGGCCTTTTCCTTATGATTTCAACTAATAAAGAATTTTTTCACCTGTTATGTGAGGAAGGACTACCATGCCAAGAAACCTCTATCTCTGCGCTTACCCCCTCGATCTGTAATCATTTTCATATGCTCAATAGGCCATGGGATTCTTGAAGGAAGGTGCCAAGGCTTATAATAACCCATCGCTTTCATGCCTGCGTCTTGTCACCTTTCAGTAAATATTAATGGCAATTATAATTGTCGCTAGTACTAGTCTCATTTTTATTGTTTTCCACCAGCACATAATATATGCTATCTCGGGATCAATGGTTTGAAACACCTTCGGCATTTTGAGGACAGAATTATTTACAAGCCAACACTAGTTTGAGCTTGCTTTAAAACAAAAGAAAGGGGGTGAGCTCCTTCTGTGTGTGTCTGTCTCCAAGGCAAAAAATATCGAAGCTCAAAAGTTTACTAAGAAGTGGCTGCAGACAAAAGACCTCGATATGAGTCCAGTTTGATCAGAGCTGACATGCGCTGGAGGCAAAGACCAAGGTGTGACTGGATACACATTTGGCCTGGTGCTTCGGTAAGTAATATCCAGTCAGAAGTCAGGCCCTGTGAAAATCATTAAAAAAGGCTCAGCTAAAAATACTTTCAGAGAGTCGTGTTCAGGCACTGAGGAGGCAAAAGGGCAACAGCAACAACGAAAAAAAACAAAACCAGAAACAAACAGACTATTTCTATCGCCTAAAACAAAGCAGTGCACATAGGTTCCATTGATTCCAGGACAGTGGATGTGACTGAATTCATTTTGCAGCTTAATTTGGGGTGATATGTAGTGAAATAAGTGATAACCCCAGATGTATGCTGAAATTAGAAAGGATGAACAATAGTCTCATATTAGAATTATTGACTATGGGCCCAATGGTTTTAAAATTAAAACATGAAGATGAACAAGCTGCTCCTACCAGATGCTAAATTCACTTGGAAGAAGATACTAAGTGTAAAATTGGAAGAAAGAGAGGAAGTTAAGAATCAATTGATGTTTTATATCTTCCTTGCATAAACAAGTGCTTTCCTCTAACTCCAAGGAAATCGGTGATCGGACAATTGGTGTGACCACAGGGATTAGACGCAGGAGTGCGGGCAAATGTTCCCTCTGGCTCTAGCTCATGTCAGGCAATCCCAGGTGGGGCCTTCATCTGGACTCATCCATACCCTAGACCACTGATGCACTGATGGCCGTGCTGCTTGATGTCCAGCCTGATATAGACTCACACTTGCCCTTTCAACCTACATTTGTCTGGGGTCAAGCGTTGAAGTAAAGCATCCACATACCTACGTGAGCCACAAAAGCTGGTACGTGAGGGGCCGAGGGCAGAGAAAGGAAGGCGCTATGGAAGCAGCACATGTGTGCCAGGCGGCTCTTAGATCTTACCTCTCCAAATGCTCATCAATAGTGTCACGGTCTTATAAGCTGCAGCGTGTGCATACAAGGGGACCCTCTGAGGCGCTGAGCTGGAGGCCTCTGCTACTCCAGGAAGCTGTGTAGGTGACTCCCACACACCCTACTGTGGACGATGCCTGTGCCCCTCAGGTTCACATGCTGAAACTAAACTCCCAAGGTGGTGGTGTGAGGAGGCGGGGCCTCTGGGAGGTGATGAGGTTGTGCAGGTGGAGCCCCCATGATGGGATTAGTGTCCTCATAAAAGGGAGCCTCCTCGCCCCTCCCACCAGGTGAGGACAAGGCCAGATGACACCGTCTGTGGACCAGGAAGCAGATTCTCATTAGACACAGAGTCTGCAGTCACCTGGATCTTGGATTTCCTGCGTCTAGAGCCGTAAGAAATAAAGTCAACTGTTTATAAGCCCCTGACTTTGGCATTCTGTTCTAGCAGCCCGAGTGGACATGGACTCACCTCACATTAAGACGGAAAAGGCAACGCAGAGGAATGTACACTGGGGTCCCATCTATAAGAAGGGGACAAGGGCCATAAGCCATCAGGTAGGTGATGTCTTACCCCCGGTGTGGATGCGCCTGGAAAGGGACACAGGAATGCTGCCAATGTGCTAAGAATGATCTCTGCTCTGGGGTCTGGTGATGCAGGTGCGTTCAGTTTGTGAATGGTCACGAAGTTAAAAACTCAAGTTGGTGAATTCTCACAATTATTCCCCGTGATAACTTAATATCTCCATGATAACCCCTCTGATCATTTTATTACTGCTCTATAGCCTCCATCTGATGAAGCCATCTGCCCCCATCCCAGATCCTGGGGCTTCCTTGGCATCTGCAGGACATGACGCTCCTCTGCACTCGGTCACACGGTTGCTTGGTCACCGGGACACTCAGTCACATGGCCACTTGGCCATGGGGACTGGAGTGGGACCGGTGTAAGGAGGGTGTCGATGTGACTGCATGGCTCTGTGTGTCCCCTTCCCCCCGTCCTTCCTGGCCTGAGTGTGGCTGCTCCATCAGCCTGAACCCCAGCATGAGGAGGTGGCTGCGACCTGGGCCCAGACCCACTGTTTGGGCCCAACACCATGTCATCAGCACAGCGTCAGCCTCGGCAGAGCCACAGCTCCCCAGAACCCCCATGTAAGATGCTAGATGCCGCAAGACCTGGGTTTTGTCTGACACCAACCAAGGTGACTTGACTGACACAAAAACTGGAAATAGGATGAAACAAGTGTTTGGCAAATGATGGGATGGGTTTGGGGGCCGGGCAGAGGCAAAAGAATCACCGTTGGGACCTGAGAAGCTGGCAACCAGGGGTACAGTGGAAAATCCAGCAACACTGTTGCTTGGGGCACTGGGAAGGTCAATGGTCCACCCATTTAGCCCATCGTGGTTTGGGTGAAGACATTCGGAAGCAGAGTGGTATTAGCATGATTGGTGGATGTTCGCCACCGAGGTGAAGGCACAAAAGAAAAATGAGCTTGGCAAAGAGTAAGCCTGTTTACAAGAACAGATAAAGGAAAAGAGATGAGATTAGGTAGAAATTGTGGGAATTTCAGGATTGGAAAATGGAAATATTTCTCATCTCTGAATAGAAAAAATGAAATCGAATAGAATCAAATTAAACTAATAACAATTAAAATAAGACAAAATAAAACAGGGGCACCTGGGTGGCTCAGTTAGTTGAGCGTCCAGTTCTTGATTTTGGCTCAGATCATGATCCCAGGATCCTGGTCTGCTTCTCCCTCTCCCTCTGCCCCTCACCCCTGCTCACATTCTCTCAAATAAATAAAACTCTTAAAAATACATACATAAGAGTGCCTGGGTGGCTCATATGGTTAAGCATCTGCCTTCTGCTCAGGTCGTGATCTCAGGGTCCTGGGATCAAGTCCCACGTGGGGCTCCCTACTCAGCGAGGAGGCTGCTTCTCCTTCTCCCTCTCTCCCACTGCTTGTGCTCCCTCTCTCATTCTCTATCTCAAATGAATAAATAGAAAATTTAAAAAAATAAAATAAAATAAGGGGATCCTTGAGTGGCTCAGCGGTTTAGCACCTGCCTTCAGCCCAGGGCGTGATCCTAGAGTCCCAGGATCGAGTCCAATGTTGGGCTCCCTGCATGGAGCCTGCTTCTGCCTCTCTCTCTCTCTCTCTCTCTCTCTCTCTCGAATAAATAAATAAAATCTTTAAAAATATATAAAATAAAATATATGCATACATAAATACAAAACAAAATAGAAGAAGTGTTTGAGCTGGAAGTCTGACGAAGCTTCAAGTCTTCCCCAGAGAAGAAGCACAATGCTGAGCCCAGGGGATGAAACAAATGGCTTCTGTTTTAAGCTTTTTATGCAGAGAAATCTAACTTTATCACCACATAATGTTGCTGCCCCGATGCTATTGGTCTTCCACAGTGACTTGTTTTTGAGGACAGGATTTGGGAGGACATTGAGTGTGAGCCTACATCCGCCCTCCCTCTGTACTTCTAGGGTCAGAAATCGGGCATGTCCTGCTTGGAGCCACCTCATCAGCCTGAATCCAGAAGGAGAAGAAATGGAAGACCCGACCCTGCGCTCAATCACACTCACCCCGTCCTCATGCAATGTGCCACACTCTTGTGAGATATTTGTTACATTAGCAAAGTCGATTGATAATTAATTTTTAGGTGAGCAATATTACCCATTTTATAAGATAAAGAAATAAAGGCTCAGAGATGTTAAGTCATTAACTTCAGATGATACAGCTAATGAGGGAGAGAGATTGAATTCACCGCCAGCCCCTTCTCACTCTAGGGCACATGGGGTCCAGCACCCACACCTCAATGGGTAACTTCACCAGAACAGCATTGAAATGGGATGTATGGATACATAAATGGATCATTTTTTTAAATGTCTTCTCATAGTTTATGCCTGAATCTCACTCAATTTCGAGCTGGAATCAAAGAACTGGCCAATTTTCTAAAAAGCTGTGAGCCAATCATAGCTCTCAGTAAAAGGGAGGTTATGAAGAATTCTTGTGTTGGAACATCTTGTTTTTCAACCTGGTAGTTCGATTTATAGGGTTAAGACGTAGCATGCACTCACCATCCCCTCCTCCCTTGCTCTTTCAACTTTGCTCTGTGAATGAGGGAGAATTGCCTTCTCTAACTGTGTCGCTGCTGAGAGTCACCAGTGTCGGCACATCTAAGACTCTAAGATAAAAGAGAAAACTGGGACAACATTGGCGTATTTAGAGCAGCTCGCTGCACTGGGTCTGAATTTCTTTGCCTCTCAAATGCTCTCAATGCTTCTCTGTAAGGTGGCATTTTTATTACATTTTATTATGTGGTTTTATTTTGTTTTATGAGCTCTTAAAGGAATAAATGCTTTGTTGGCTAAAAGATGGAAAATTGTCAATGGAGAACAGCTTGATTTGATTCCACACGTATGTGTCGAGCAGCGAGCTCTTGCAGCATCGTATGAGATGTAAATGCCCTGATAACACACATTCCTGCTCTCAAAAATGCCCTGTGGGTACGCAGAGTTAGGACAGTAATGGACACTTCAATCTAACGTCACACGTGCTGTGTTGTGATTGCACACGTTGCTGTTTATGGTCGGCTGACTTACACCTGCCTCAAATGGCAGATGGGGGTTCTTTTTTTGTTAAGATTTTATTTATTCTTTTGAGAGAGAGAGCGAGCAAGCACCAGCAGGGGAAGGGCCAGAGAGAGAAGCAGACTCCTCAGAGAGCAGGAACCTGATGTGGGACTTGATCCCGGGACCCTGAGATCATGACTTGAGATGCTTAACTGCCTGAGCCTCCCAGTGCCCAGTGGATGGGGTTCAAGTGAGAGACGGGTCAGGTAAAAACTGAGATGAGGTGGGAATGGGGTACAACAGATTAAACTATTAAACTTTTTTTTTCACTTACTGGCCCTGAGGATTACAGCCTACTCTGGACATTGTCATTCTCAGGGCTCAATAATTCCACAGCCATGGTCAGTAACAAATTCCAGTAATATGGTCCTTAAAAAAATTGCAAAGCGATTATTAATAAATGAGTTCATTTGCTCCGTAAAACAGGCCTACAGAATAGAAACAGGTATTATCCCTATTGTGCTCACCCTGTAATTCTTTCAGATGCGATCACGATCACCGGTTGCACGATTCACTCACCGTGTGGCAGAGCTGGAACACCAGGTCTCTTGCCCCCAGGTCCCATACTTACTCAGCCTCACCGCCCCATCACTGGGTATGTGAGACCCAACTGAGTGTGTGTAGCATCCCATAAAACGTCTAGAAATTGCTTCTGTGACTCCCTACTTCACTTCGCGACGATTATTCATTCAGGTTCTACTGTACGCCACTAAGTGGTGTCGACCCTAAAGACGTAGTAATGACGAAACCTCCTCCTTCTTAGAGCCTCATTCTACAGAGAATAGCAATCCAAGGAGACGAGTAAGTGATACACGGGCCATGTTAAATAGGATTCACGCAGGAGAATATCTACGGGAAGAGCAAATAGTGTGCAGATGGAGTTTCTACCCTTGTTTGTAGCTTACCCCAACCCCGTATAAGGAGCGATGAGTGCGACGGGCAGACGTGTTCACGTGTCTGCGTATCTCACACACCCCCGTAGCCTACAGGTTCTGACAAGTAGGGTTTTAGCTCAGGGGACTCTCTCGTACTCCACATACACGGGACTCTCTACTTGACACAGATCGGCATTATAGACAAATCTGAGCTCCTTTCATAAGATTTTTCTGTCCTGCAAGAAGAGATGCACATACACCTGAGCTTATCTTTTGACATAACCGTGGCTGTGACTCAGTTAAGATACGCCCATCGCTAAAATATTCATCAGCGCGAAGTGCTCATTTCCTACAACACCTTCTGCAATCAGGCCAACCTCTTCATTGACATGTTTCTGTTTCCACTTGAATAGGCTGAAAAGGGAATCCTACAGGATGTAGACAAAGTCAGACAATTAAAACTCTTATGGAAAGTTAAATCATCCAGAAGCAACCGAGCATCCCTACAGTAACGTGCAGTAGATAAATCATCCATAAAACCCAGCGAACACGTATGGGCTTCAGAAAGAACAAGGCAGACGCCAAGCGGAAATCCTGCTGTGGGGATAAGACACTGCAGGTCGGCCAGTTCTCTCTCCTTTACTTCTCTTCTTGGAGAAGACCTTCTTGGAGGTCTCACCTTTGTGGAGGTCAATTTGTGCAGAATACTGAGCATCCTCAAGAGACAAATCTGTGTGTCACTTTGCATGGAATCCCAGACCCCAACCTTGCCTACACAGGAGGGTCATCTGGGCAGGTTTCAACACGGCCAGGCAGCCAGGTTCGACCGTGTAGACTCTGGCGGAGAATCCACATGAGCGATGGTCTTACAAGTGCACCTGGAGGTTCTCATTTTCATCCCAGGCAGAGAAACGCTGAGGGGCCCTCGGAGAACTAACCATTGCGTTCTGTGCCATATAAAGTGGCAGGGGCCACAAAGCAGGAAAATAATTCTGATTTCTGGGTTGTGTGGTTTTTTTAAGATTTTTTATTCATGAGAGATACAGAGAAAGAGGCAGAGACATAGGCAGAGGGAGAAGCAGACTCCTCGCATGGAGCCCAATGTGGGACTTGATCCCAGGACCCCAGGGTCACACCCTGGGCTGAAGACAGATGCTCAACCAATGAGCCTCTGGGCGCCCCTGAGTTGTGTTCTTAGTCTTAGGTAGGCAGGCCCGATGCCCCTGGAGGCTGGAGCCGTGAGGCTGGGAATTCATAGAATGGCTCCAGCCGAGGCGAAGTCAGCTCCCCAGAGCCGGAGTGCAATCTGGTCTGGGCTCATAAATGGTGGGATCTGGACCTATAGTTCCTATAAGGTACCATTTTGCATGTGCCTTATGGCCTACAACAGATCTGACTGCAAATATTAGGCACCATTAGTCCCTGAAACCACCCATTTTTCTGTATTTAATATTTACCTTCCAGGTTGTTTAAGGGCACAGAATAAGCACGAGAATCCTGACTGGGCTGGACCTTGTGTCTCAAGCTGCTTTGGTTTGGACAGTGTGACACCTTGGCGAGGAGCGACAGGCAGAGAAGAAATTTTGGATAGTGCCGACCGAGGGGCAAGCTGGGGGCCAGTTGCCCAAAGTTCGCCCCCTGTGTCATCATCCGGGGAGGTGATGACGACCATCACCTGCTGAAAACGTGCAAAATGAAGCCAGCCTGGCCTCCAGAGGCAGCTGGGGTTATTCACAATTTGAAGCAGAGAAATCGAATTGGAGGACTCGCTCTGAAAAGCTGAGAGCCTCCTGTTGGGGGAGACCACGGGCGTCTGGCTCCAGAACCTTCTGCGTCAAGGGGCTAGACGGTCCCTCCTTGGTGCTGATGTCCAGCTTGTAGATTGGGTGCTGCAAAGAAGAGGGACGATGGTCAGAATCACCCAAAAGTGATGTTTAAAATTAATTATACGTGTTTCTCTGCTTCTCCCTTTCCCTCCCGCACTGAACACCCCGTCCCACGGCCGCAGCCCAGGCTAAGAGCAGGTGGGCCCGCTGCCGTCGGATGTACCTACCGATGCAGACAGCAGGGCCCCCCATGGCCCCACCAGGGCCCCCCGCGCCCTGGCCCACCCTGCAGGCAGCTCCAGGTCCATGCCGGGCACCGTGTCCCAAGTCGGTGTTTGAAAAATGGGAACCCATTCGCTGAGGTGGGTCAGCCCGCAGAACAGAAAGGCCCTGTGACAGAAATGATGGGACACCTGGAAACCACATTAGACGTCGGACGGTTTGTGGAAAGCTCTGGAGACAGCTAAGCTCGAGAGGGTGTCGGAGGCAAGACGGCCGCCCTCCCGCACTCATCAGCGTGTGGCACAGACCCAGGATCTGCTCGCTCTACGCACGGCCGGAGACACCACTGCCGACACACTCAGTGGGGACCGTCACGAGTCATCGTAAGACCCTACGGACACAAAGCACGGGGACAACCCCAGCCTTGAAATGCTGGTCATGGAGAAACAAGGGGGCTCCCGTCAGCTGTAGCCGGGGCGGTGTCCTTGCAGCGGAGGACAGGTGGGGCCAGCGCGACGCCCAGAGCCTGCCCAGCTGCAAGGCCGCAAGGGGGTTTTAGCATCAACACCACCAGGACCTCGTGGACGTGTGCCCGTCCCCTGATCAAAGTGGCCCTTCTGCTGGTTTAGTGCAGAACTTTCCTGAAGGCGAGGAACTTGCCTTTGCTAGAGCCGCAGATGCTACATTAGATGCCAGCGGGCCCCCTTCCTCCTTGTGGGTTAATCACCTGACAAACGAGGCTGGATTTGCATTTATTCCTGATCCACAGCCGCCGCCGCCGCCCCCGCCGCGAATTGCATTATCTCTAATGGTTCATCGGGTCTGAAATTCAGTATTTGATCTTGTTTTATTATCTTTTCCAGCTATATTCTATACCTAATTTTTTCCCCGAAATGAGCATTATTGATTTACTTATTAAATATTGTCTGCCTACTGTGAATTTTTCACATAAGCAGTATGATGAATCCTTTTTAGAAAATAATGATCATCTGCAACACAATGCCTGAAATGCCTGACGCTCAAGGAGATCGGGTGGGACTTGAGCCACAGACGGAGTGTAAAAACCATCCTGGCCTCTCCTGGATAAAAGCTTACACACTGATTCTATCTCCTGCAGAAAAAGAGTGATCAATAAGTGATTATATTCCCAAAGTAAATTACATTTCGGATTTTGTTCTGTCCAGAGCAGTTAAGGAGTGACGGGCACTGCGGGTTAATCTAAGGGCGAAAGAGGGACTGGCTAAGTTGCATGTGGCCCAGGGGAGACCTCAGAGCACCAGCGACAGTGAGCAGCAGGGTCAGCGTGGCTTCAGGAGCCCTGACGGCCCTTCCTGAGGTAGACCTCTAGCTAGACCTCACCCTCGGGGAACAAAAGCAAAGACCATCCCAGCGCTCTACCTCCGCCCATGGAAGGGGTCCCTCCTGGTCCATCTGGACGATCCCAGGGCCTCAGGATGACCCCCAGGCCTCCAGGGTCACGTCTGAACGACCCTTCCTAAGATGCACCAGCCCCTACTCTGCTCCCCAGCTGCCGTAGCCACCCTGCACCCTGGACCGCCTTCAACACTGTGGCTTAGAGCATCACCACCTGTTTTTCCTCATGAGTCACAGGCGACTCAGAGTGTGGGCAGCAAGACCTAGATGTCACATGCTGCTTTGACCTCCAACTTCCCTCTGAAGATAAAAAAATCAACTCTCCTCGTTCGTTTTAGAGAAGTAACTGAGCCTGGCATTCATGCCTAGTAAAAGGGAATGAAGAACAGCATTCCACACTTACTGTTTCTGATCTCACAGGCGGCTGCACCTCCCCCCGCTCCTCCCTGCCGAAGGGGCACTGGGGAGCCAAGGGCTGTGGAAGATCCTTCACCTCTACTTCTGGCCCCGATTGTCAATTCCCTCCCATTAGGATTTGTACCTGCGGCCGCAGGTGCCCATGTGTGTGTCCTCCAATTAGAAGTCCAGGCGAGACGCTGCATGTCCATTGGAAAGGATGGCAAGCAAGTCAAAAGGCAAGTGACACAGGCCAGGAAGGATTATTTGCAGCAAATCCATACAGGAAGTACTAATAACCAGAATATTAAAGAAGCTCCCACAAAATCAATAGAAAAAGGTACAGAAGAAGAAGAAGAAGAAGAAGAAGAAGAAGAAGAAGAAGAAAGAAGAAGAAGGAAGAAGAAGAAGAAGAAGAAGAAGAAGAAGAAGAAGAAGAAGAAGAAGAAGAAGGAAGAAGAAGAAGAAGAAGAAGAAGAAGAAGAAGAAGAAGAAGAAAAGGAAGAAGAAAAGGAAGAAGAAAAAGAAGAAAAGAAAAGTAGTCAAAGGAGACAATCAGAAGAAGAAACATGGAAACACGAAAGGCCAATAAGCATGTGAAAGATGGCCCATGTCATTAATACAAAGGGGATGCAAGCAAGACAACTGGAGGATCCTTGGCTTATCATGCTGTGGGAGACTCTGAGGACTCACAGATTATGGGAAAACCCAGGAGAAAATATCTAGCAATAGTCATCAACATGCAGTCGTTACATATTTTTACCGTGCCAGTCTATTTCATCTGCGTTGATCTAGTGGGCATGTGCCCCCAAATGTGTTCATTGCAGCATAGTTCGTAGAAGCAAAACATTAGACACCACACGGTGTCCCCAGAGCTGGATGGAATGGCCCAAAACTCCGGGCCAGGGGCACCCACATACCAACCGGCTTGTGCATATCGGATGAGAGCACAACTGAGTAAATCCACAGCAGCACCAGGAAGGGGAAGGAGCAGAAGCAGAACAGGGACTGATGGGCTCCTGAAGCTTGGAAAGCGGCCGAGAGACGCTGGTCCAGAGAGGCCATGTCTTGTCATTGAGGAGGCTACAGGCAGGGGATCCCTGCCCCGCTGGCAGGTGGCCCTGGATGGACAGGAGCTGGGCGGCTCAGCCAGGTTCAAAGGGAAATGGGGAAGCAGGGCTGAAATGCAGGGACATGGGCAGGTCTGAGGCCAGGAGCTCAGAGACTTTCTCTTCTGACCGTCTGCTTCCCAGCGAGGGCTGGGGCTCCAGAAATGGAGTCGGGGGGGGGGGGCGTGTGGGGCACAGTCATTTGAAGCCCACATGTGTGATTTTAAGGAGGCCTGTTAGCTCGTCAGGTGCAGGGGGAGCCTGAGCAGAGTCCCAGCCAGACACGCAGGTGGCGGAGGTGAGGGCATGTGCATAGGTGTGATTTTGGCATCAGCCAGGCCAAGAAGGAAGGAAAATGTGGGTACTGGGAGGGACGGGGAAAGGGTGACAGAGCCAGTCGGTGTTGAATGTCAGCATCCAAGGAAGCAGGAAGGCAGTGGTCAGCTCAGGAGAGCTTGCTGCTGCGTCTCAGAGGACTTCCATTACCGGCCACAACCACGGAGGGCCGATGAGAGAGGCTGAGGAAGGAGGGGGCCAGGTCCTGCAGATGTCACCTCCAGGCCCTGAGCCAGGCACGGCGACCGTGAGACCATGCACCAGAGGAGCTCAGGCTGACGTCCCAGGAGTTATGGAGGCTTCTGGGGAGGGAGGGGGCATGTAAGTGACGGGGAGAGAGAGGGATGCAGGGAAGTGACCAACACTCCACACCCCCGCCTCCCGGCCCTGGGGTCCAGGGGCAGGAGGGGTGGGAGAGGAGAGACATGTCCAGGGGAACCCAGGGCGCAGACTGCCGCCCGTACAGGTGCTGCTGGCATTGGGGGAAGCACGCAGCTTGTACACGGCCCCACGTTATGCACTGATAACACTCTCAGCCGCTTCCATCATGCTCCAGTCCCACCTTGCACATGTTGCACAAACGAAACTTCACCCAGATGCCCCTGAATGTCTCAGCGCAGCAGCAGGAAGGGAAAGGCATACTCGGGAAGTGATGGAAGATGCCCACCATGCTGCAATGCTGCCAGAGGGGGCTTGAGCCCCGAAGAGCCGGGCGCTGAGCGAGAGGGTGGTGCTGCGTCTTCCTGACAGGGTTGAGGGTGCCCAGAACGGTGGCACACCACTCCAGGTGCATCCAGGGGGAGTGTCTGGGAGAGGCGGCGTCTGCGTCTACGGACTGAGCAGAGGAGATGGCCCTCCCCAGTGTGGACTCCCTCAGTCCGCTGGGGCCTGAGTAGGACCAAAAAGGGAGGAGGGGAAGATTCCTCCTCTCTGCCTAAGCTGGGACTTCCTTCTTCTCCTGGCCTGAAGCCTCAGCCCCCAGTTCTTCAGACTCCGAATGGATCACACCACCGACTGTCCTAGATCTCCCATGAATAAATAGAATATAGGACTTGTCCTCCTCTAGAACCACATGCACCAGTTCCTATAATACATTTCTCTCCTGTCCATCCATCTGTCCATCCAACCATTCATCCATCCATCCATCCATCCATCCGTCCATCCATACATCATCCACCCATGTATCCATGTATCTGTGTATCTATCTACCTATCATCTATATATTATCTATGTTATTGGTCCTGCTTTTCTGGAGAACCTAACACAGAGCATTAAAGAGTAGTAGATGTCCTCCTACAGAACCACATGCATCAGTTCCTATAATAATTTCTCCCCTGTCCATCCATTTGTCCATCCATCCATCATCCATCCATCCATCCATCCATCATCCATCCATCCATCCACCCATGTATCCATGTATCTATCTATCATCTATCTATCATCTATCTATCTATCTATCTATCTATCTATCTATCTATCTATCATCTATCCTATCGGTCCTGTTTTTCTGGAGAAACTAACACAGAGCATTAAAGTGAGCTCACTATGGGACAGAGGACTTGATGAAATTGGCCTCGATGGCATCTGGGTGGGTGGGATGTAGCTGAGTGAACCCCGATGAGCCTGAGTGCAGAAGCACATTCACGGAGGAGGGTGGCCCAGGATGGGTGTGTGGACACAGGGGGGATGGCATGGGTGCAGGGCTTGAGAAGACCCCTGCTGCTGCCCCTGGGGTCCCAGCCTCACTGCTGAGTTAGTCTGTCTGGAATGGCCTGTTGTCATTCTCCCACTCAGGCCACCCAAGGCCATCCTCAAATTATCTTGAACGTCTCCATGGCATTTCCTTCCAGAGACAGATCGCAGACCACGTCGTTATTGCTATGGGTCGTTTTGAAAACAGTCATTTAATGAAAGAGGGAGACAAGTGCTTCTGGCTCCCAGCACCTCCATCCCCAGCCAAAAATAATAATAATGATCCATTAAATAATGGGATGCGTGATGGGAGCCACGTCATATAATCAAAGGAGCCGCGGAGGGCGGGTCGGAACCGTCCGTTAAATAGAATTTGTTGCCACGGGAGCCACGGATCCCAGGGCAGAAAGCAGGCCCGGCTGGCCCTCCCCATCTCCACCCAAAGGGAGAGACATGGGGACATGCTTCCTCCTCGGCGTGGCGACCCCGAGTCGCAGCCAGGAATGTTAGAGAGGCTCACCGTCACCCCGACAAAGCGCTGTGGGCCTGCGGGACCCGGGGCTCGCGGTGGTCAGTGGAGCGAGGGGCGTGACCCGGTGGCCGTCCTCGCTGCACACGGTGCGGCCCGCGGCCGGGGCGCCTGTCCCCGCTGCCCTGCTGGGTGCTGGGCCTCTGTCCCTCCCTGCGGGCCCGGAGGCCGCCTTCTCCGCCGTGGCCTGCGCTCCAGATGCGTAACGACGCTCGTGTGTTTGGGTGCCTTGTGTTCTTTTTACTTCTTTGTTGCCCCTTTTTCCTGCGTGTTTTCACCAATGCCCGCAGAGAAGCCCGTGGACAGGCGCCATCTCAGAGCTTTGCCCTTCCCAAGGGCCGACCTCACTAGCCCCGCGGTCGCCCCCTCGGTGACTGCAGGGGGTGCTGCTGTGACAACCCGGGGCTCCGGTCCACCCTCGATCCCATCCCTGACTGCAGGTAAGTACTCGGGGCAAGGCCGAGGACCACTGCACCCATCGGATTGTGTGAAAATGCGTTGATTCAACTGCTGCCTTCTCAAAATCATCAAGTCACGTCCTCTATGCAAGATCATCCGTTTGACCAGATGATCTGTTTAGAAACCACGCTTTGTGTCTCAAAATGGAATAACTGGTTGCAGAATGATAACTGGATGCAGAACCACTCACTAAAGGAGGAAAAAAAAAACCCACCAAGGTGCTTCCCAAACCTTCAGTAATCCAGACGATGCCCCAGCTGGCCTGGGCAGCACGGCCTCCCCGGGAGCCAGGCTGCTTGAGTTTGAATCCTCTGCTTTGCTTGGGGAAAGCAATCATCCCGTGTTCAATTTCTCATCTATAAAATGGTGATCGTAACAGCGCCCACCCCTCGTATGAGGATAGGAGGATTAAATGGCTCAGTGTGATCCATATGTGTCCAGCGCAGAGCCTGTCACTCCAAATGTACATTTACGTTTTCCATTTTATTTCTGCTCAAAAGGAGTCCCCTCGCCGTGAAGTGCTGAGGCTCTGTGTATAGCTCGCTGCCCCTCTCTAGTCTCATGATTTCTCTTATTTCACATGGGAATCGAGCACAAACGGCAGGGAGCTTACTTAACTCTATCCCTGGCTCCCTTATCTTCCTTTCTAGAATAATATAGCAACTGAAGCAGGCCACCTCAATGAGAGGAAGTCCTAAGATCCCATAGCATCTGAAGTTCATAAATTGCTCAGAGCCCCTACATCTCTGTTTTATATTGTTAATCAAGAAGCCAGGAAGTCCATCATCACCTACAGGTTTGCTCATGTACAGTTGTCCAGGTTATGGCCTGCCTGAGGATGCTTGACCACTAGAGAGGGCGCAGCTGCAGAATTAATGCAGCGGCAGCTCATTCACGCAGGTGCCTGGCTGCAGACCTGCCGCTGTCCGGGGGAGGAGGTGCCTGGGGGGATGGGGACACTCAGGTAAACCTCATGTGACAGAGGGAACAGGTGAGACGATGACCGATGTACTCAACTGCATAGTGAAATAGCAGATTCGGGACTCGGGATTTGTAACAAGTGTAATAATTGTGATACATAAGGGATATGAGATATGTCACATGTGGATACGAGACTACATTGAAAGAGACCCTGGAACTGAAGAGGAAAAGAGGAAAAGAGAGAAGGAGGGGAAAGGAGACAAATTAATTTAGCAGAACCGAGGAGACGGGGGGGGGGGGGGGGGGGGATTGGTGCAGAGCCTGAGCCCTGCAGAGGACAGTTTCTGTGAATGTCCACAAGCTAATTATAAAAATACATGATGTGAAATAGTCAGTATAAATAGTAGACAACACACACTCACCTATTGGGTCTACTATAGCCTGTACCTAGTCTCCCCTGCGGCTGCTGGGCAAAAAAAAAAAAAAAAAAATTACAAAATTACTTTGTGAGTGAGACAAGAAACTGAGAAGCCATGAAAGAATGTAAAGATACTTGTCTCCTGAAAAGTAATTAAGGAAAACGAAGCACACTGGAAAAAATACTTGGAATCTGTGCAACGGACGGAGGGTTCAACACCGCCTTCCACAAGCTCATGGATGTGAGCAGGAAAGACAGCAGGAAAGACAGGATAGCGACAATTTCCAGAATGGAAAAATAAACGACTGGTAGGTACAGGAGATGTGCAGTGACAGCCCACTAGTTATCAAATGAATTAAAAGAAATAATCCGATGCAATTGTTCACTGAAGAAGGCCACAGAAGTTTCTTGAAAGTCATAACATCAGTAAAGACGAGACTGAGGCCAAAATGGAACTCTCACGGTTGACACGGTGAGGGTGAGAATCACTATGTACGACTTTTCAGGATAGTAATCTTGAGATAATTACTCGATTAAAAGTGTGCTGATGGCTTGGCCCAACAATCTCGATTTCAGTGAGCTGTTTGGCCAAAGAATAAAAAAATAGGGATCCCTGGGTGGCGCAGCAGTTTGGCGCCTGCTTTTGGCCCAGGGCGCGATCCTGGAGACCCGGGATCGAATCCCACGTCGGGCTCCCGGTGCATGGAGCCTGCTTCTCCCTCTGCCTATGTCTCTGCCTCTCTCTCTCTCTCTGTGACTATCATAAATACCATAAAATATCAAAATTTTAAAAAAAGAATAAAAAATAAAAATAAAAATCCTACTACTATAAGGATATATGGATGCGTGTCCTACTATTACCTGAGACGGCAAACAGAACAAAACCAGAAATATCTGTCAATACGGAAGTGGTAAAGTAAATTGGAACTTCTATAACTGGAGAATGTTCTACAGCTTTTTCTAAATTGAGTTATCTATTATTGACTTGGAGGGAGACGGGTGGGTAAATGGATGGATAGATGGACAGATGGATGGCTGGTTGGACAGACGGATGGCTGGTTGGATGGATAGATGGATGGATGGATGGATGGATGGATGGATGGATGGATGGACAGATGGATGGATGGATGAATGGATGGATAGATGGATGGATGGATGGACGATGGATAGATGGATGGACAGATGGACGGAAGGACAGACGGATGGGCAGATGGGCAGATGGACAGGCAGATGGATGGAAGGACAGACGGATGGGCAGATGGGCAGATGGACAGGCAGATGGATGGAAAGATGGGTGGATGGACAGATGGATGGATGGATGGATGGATGGATGGATGGATGGATGGATAGACGGGCAGATGGATAGATGGATGCATACTGTATTTCAGTGAGAAAAGCAAGAGTGAATTAATGTAAGTGCCCCATTTTTCCACAATGAGAAGTAATATAACTTATACCTATACGAGTGCATGTGTGTGTGCACACGTGTGTGTGTGTTTGACAGATTATGGAGAGAGTACTGGATGGATAAAAACCACGCAGGTAAACTTGGTTGCATCAGAAAAGTAGAACAATGACAAAACTTCCTTATTTATAATAATCTCTTTCGTTTCTCCTAGTTAAGAGGAGTTCAATATTTTAACAAAGGTAAAATAATTAGAATAATAAATAAATATATGTAAGTTCTTCCCCCCACCCCCGCCACCTTCAGAATTTCATATGGTACATTCTATTTTTTTTTAAGATTTCATTTATTTATTCATGACAGACACAGAGAGAGAGAGGCAGAGACACAGGAAGAGGGAGAAGCAGGCTCTACGCAGGGAGCCGACATGGGACTCCATCCCAGGACCCCAGGATCACGCCCCGGGCTGAAGGTGGTGCTAAACTGCTGGCCACTGGGGCTGCCCCATATGGTACATTCTAAACTCCCAATAATGCTTTGATCCCGGCCCAGGTTCCGGCCACACGGCCCCCACATACTCAGGTGCATGAGGACCCACGGGAGTCAGACACCAAGATGCTTAGGTGTCCCCCATGGTACACAGGAAGCCAAGAGAGCGGAGCATCGGCGACACAAGACAGTGTGCCTGGAGTGACACGGGTGATCCATCTTCTTTCTGCTGGAACAGGAAACAGAGACTAAAAACGGAATCGGAGCGGGGTGTGTGTGGGGTGGGGTCCGTGGCAGCCCGGCCCCTGGGGAAGCTGTCCCCGAGACGGCGCGGCGCACAGGTGCACCAGCATCCCTCAGGAGCCCGGGCCAGGATCCCAGCAGCTAGTGTCTGAGTCGGGGCCCATCGTTACCATCGCTCGGGGAGGCTTCCTTCTGTGGGAACGGCCTTCGTGAAAGGCCGCTGGGGGGACGACGTCTGATGGGGGCTCGGGAGACCCAAGGGGGCACATTGGATTACGAGCCCCTGCAGACAAACAAGCTGATCCCTGGGAGGGAAAAAGCGCAGGATGCTGTCCCATCTGCTGGGACCCGCTGACGCCCTCTGATGTCCCACAGGAACCCCTGCCCCAGCCAGACACCTCTGACGCCACCAGGAAAATAGCTTCAAGCTTCACCCCCAACGCAAGCTCTCCTCCCCAGAGCTCCACCTCTGCGGGCAGCCCGCCGGGTAGCCTGCAGGCACAGCCTGGCCTCTGCGCCCGTCTCTGGCCCCTCCCAGGACCTCTCCGATCCTCTCGGATCCCCTGCTGCTGCCCCTGCCCTGTGAGGTGATGCTCATAGAAGCCAGCTCCCAGGCTGACTGTGGGGATGAAATAGGGTTGTGGGAAGTGCTGGCCCCGGGGTCTGTGCACCACACGCACCTCAGTATTAGAGGATGGGTGTTGCTATTTCTAGGGCTGCGGAATGGTTCATGCACCTTCCTTGTTCCCAGCCAACCTTTGACCCTGCCCACCGAGCTTCCTCCGTGGGCACACTTCCACCACGGTATCAAAGGGATCCTGCCGTCTGGACGGCCTATCGGTGTTGGTGGCACAGACTGCTACAGTGCTTCCCCAAGAAATTGTAAATGCTGAGTGCATGTGTGGGTGTGCATGTGGGTGTGCGTACATGTGTGTGCATGTGAGGATGTGCATAGTGTGCATGCATGTGTGTTGAAGTGTGTGCACGTGGGTGAGCATGCATGTGCATGGGTGCATGGGTGTTAATGTGTAGGTGCATGTGTGCACACGTGCGTTGTCTGACCCTGTGTATGTGTGTCATGTTAATGACATGGGTGCATCGATGTTAATGTGTAGGTGCATGTGGGTGCATGTGTGCCTGTGTGTTGATGTGTGTGCACGTGGGTGAGCATGCATGTGCGTGGGTGCATGTGTGCTAATGTGCGGGTACATATGTGCCTGTGTGTTGATGTGCGTGCACGTGGGTGAGCATGTATGTGCGTGGGTGCGTGTATGCTGATGTGTGGGTGCATGTGTGTACACGTGCATTGTCTGAGAGTGTGTATGTGTGTGCGTTAATGTCTAGGTGCATGTGTGCTAATGTGCGGGTGCATGTGTGCGCGCCGGCACAGACAAATCACCCACCCCAGGCAGGCGTGCATCTTGGTTCACACTCCCGTGGTGCCCCCCACCTCACCCTTGCACTTCCTGCAGGTGCCCACTGAAGCCCCGCGGGAGGAGCCCATCACTGGTCATTCTGAGCATTAACTTTCCTTCTCAGGGTTCACACTCCAGGTAAAGACTGAGCCTGTGTCTTTGCAAGACGGTTCAGATGAAATTTCTTTCTCCAAATATGATCAATTCTCACTACATTTGTACTTCAAAATTAAAACCATGTTTTTCTTTTTAGGGCTTTTATACGGCCGTATTGTTGAGACACAGCACACCAGGCCCAGGATTCAGGCAAGACCCACACACAGGCTTTGTGTAGCCAGCTCAAGTGTTTTACAAAATAAAGCCGGTGATTTCCATTTTTATAGGGAAAACCTAAAGGATGGGCTTCCCTTTAAAAGTCAAATCTGACCGCAGGGAGCCCCTGTCCCCTGGGGCTGCAGGCTGAGGGCTCCACTAGTTGCCGGAGGGCCGTGCCCACCCCCCCACCCCATACCTCCCACCACCGCCCCAGCCCACCTCATGCACAGCCGCTTGTTTCTGGCCCGATTTCTCCTCCTGTTTCCATCGGGGCTTCTGTGGGCTCCTGGGGTGGGGGCCCCATGATGCAGGTGATTCTCAGAAAAGTTAAATATGCCTCAATGCTAAGCCCACGTCAAGCAAAGAGCTTCTAGACACACCTGGGACACAAACCATCGTTCTCTGAAAACAGTTCTGTTGAATGATTTCCAAATACTCTAAACTCCTCCTCTTCTGAATGTGAATAGTTAGCCTAAAAGCCGGCCACTAGCCTGTTGTGCACCAAAGTGGCCACTTAAGAGGACGATAGGAGGACCTCAAAGATGCTGGCAGGGTTAGGACTGCAACTTAGCGGCAACTCCCAGGCTCCTGTGATTCCTGCGATATTTCCAAGGTGCGCGCCTAAAGTAGAAGGCGTTACCTGGCAACACAATTTGCAATTTAAGACTTCTTCAGGTAAAACAAGAATTCTGTCCACAAGATCTATGCACATTCCTCGGAATCGTATTCTCTCAACTTCCGGAAGGAATGCACAGGCCTTAGAAAGCTTCTGACTTACAATAATCGACCACCACGTTACCAGGTTGTTCATTCAATTTTTCCTTACATGTCTATGCTTTTTTTTTCTTTTAACCTAAGAAATGAAAAATACATGGCTCCCTGTTTTCTGTGACGACAAAGCCCCATTATGCTGAGAGTGCGAGTTCACACTGACAAGAGGGAAAAAGAGACTATCTGGAAGCTGATTTTAAGGACAGAAAGAACTGCAAGGAATAATTAGTATTGGGCAGTTTATGCTCTTGTTAGGGAAAGAGATCACAAGTTAAAAAACCATGACCATAATTGATAAGCCTATTTGTGAACTCACGGGTCTCCCAGGATGCGTGTGAGACCAACAAAGGGACGCGTGATCATTATACAGGCGCCCGATCATGACAGAGAAGTATTTCTGGAAAATGGATGGAGAGGGGGCTTACCACATTGCCTCCGGCAACAGTATTTATTAGGGGCAGGTGGAAGAAAAAGTATATTATGATGTACCGAAAGCTTTCAGCGTATGAGAGAGTGACAGGGATTTTTTTTTCTTAGTTATTGATTTAAATACATCTTAATTTTAAAAATTCGGGCACTGAAGGGGGCACTTGACAGGATGAGCACTGAGTGTTATTCTGTATGTTGGCAAATTGAACACCAATAAAAAATAAATTTATTATTAAAAAAAATATTCTTGTAAATATTGCTATTTCTACAAATGATACTCCTTCAAGCCGGCTGAAGCTCAAATGTCAGCTAATAAACATGAATAATAAAGGAGTAATTGTTAGAGAAGATATAAGTTTGGTTCACGTATAGATGATCACCTAATGGTCTAATGAATTCCTTATTTATGGTCACTACTAACCGTCAGCACTAGGGAGCATTCCTGCACGGGGCTCATGTCCCCACTCACAGATGACACCACGTTCTTGGCTGGCGCCCGTTTTTGGAAGCATTTTCAAGGTATGTGTTTTGTTTTGTTTTGTCTTGTTTCGTTTCTCAGGGAAGAGGAACAAGGGAGGTGCCTGTGCAGCTTCATCGGCTGCCCAAGGAAAGAATTTCACTCCGTGCATAGACATCGCTGTTTTATTTTGTCCCTGAGGACGGTCCCTGCTCTCGGTTTTGTAGGACATTACAAAATAAAATGAGATGTCTTCGAAATCGTGGGGACAGAAAAGCTGAACTGATTTTTGTAAGATCGTGTCCTAAGGGAACACTTGGTAAATCATGAACAACCCTAACAACTCGGTGAAGAAATATTTCTTCAGGAAGCTAGAATCATGCCTTTGACTTCCCGGCAGTCTGGTTCAGGAGGGTAAGGTTCCTTAGGATCAAGGTGGAGGGTCCAGAGAAATGAGCGTTTACTCCCCTTCGAGACCCAACATCTGTCTCGGGTTCTGAGAGAAGGGGGTCAAGATGATTGGGGCGAAGCTGCTGGAGCAGGAGTCTCAATGAGCATAAGTCTCGTGATCGTGACCACCCAGGGTGAGCAGACTCACGTCTCCACCCAGATAAAGGGTGGGACCAGCTTTGTGGACACAGAGGCTCGGGGGACCTCCCCTGAATAAAGCCACATCTTTCCTTGAGGGAAAAGCCCTGGGTGGATTCTCGCGTGTGAATATTGATGGGGGTTCTTTTTTAAGATTTTATTTATTTATTCATGAGAGATACAGAGAGAGAGACAGAGACCCAGGCAGAGGGAGAAGCAGGCTCCATGCATGGAATCTGATGCGGGACTCGATCCCAGGACCCCGGGGTCATGCCCTGGGCCAAAGCAGACGCTCCACCACTGAGCCTCCCAGGCATCCCTCTCACATGTGAAAAAATATTAGGTTGATCCATGGAATTCCCAATGATATTCATGGTAGTGGCGAACTTCACCAGACAAGAGAAAAAAATTTTTGTTAAATACGTGTTTATTTGTGAAATAAGTGCATGCTCATTTTGCAAAACCTGAAATAAATGCATCAGTGCCTATGTTGTGCATGTGTGTGTGCATGTGAGAGTATGAAAATTAATTTGTCCTGTATCCCCACAACCCAGAAATAACCAGTGTTATCTCTCTGGAGAATTTCCCTCCTAATAAAAATACTCTGAATAAGGCTATAATTCATGAGGCATTATATCCTTTCCTACTAATACTGTATTATAATCATTACCCCATGAAGTTTGAAATTCTTCCAAATAACCATTGAAATTACATATAGATTCACCACTTCCGCTGTCCCATCTTTTTGTCAGATAGTTTTTCCCTGTTTTACTGAAATGAGTGATTTAATGATGAATATCTTGGTCCACAAGTCATGCTCCAAATTTGGAAATAGGTCCTTTTATTGAATATTGTAGAATTCTTGAATCAAATCACGTCTCAAATGCTGAGACACGAAGCGGAAGGCGCGGTGCCCGTCACCCCCGGAAGTACAGATGCGAGCCTGCTGCCTCCATCAGCAGCGAGCCCTCACCCTGAGAGAGAGACACTTGTCCTCCCACAAGGACAATGTCACCAATTGGTCTTCACTTATAAAATGTGTCCTTTGTGGGGCCTGGGAGGCTCAGGGGTTGAGCATCTGCCTTCCACTTAGGTGTGACGCCAGGGTCCTGGGATCGAGTCTTGCATCAGGCTCCCCATGGGGAGCCTGCTTCTCCCTCTGCCTGTGTCTCTGCCTCTCTCTCTGTGTCTCTCATGAATAAATAAATAAAATCTTTTAAAAAATTAAGAACTTAAGAGGGATTTACATTAAGTGTTAAATAAAATTCTGGGAGTTTTGCCTCTTTAATTGTCTGGCTTCTAAACACCTCCTCTCTAAAATAACAAAAACTAATTTTTTTGTCAAGAAATGCTGTAATCTAAATTTTTTTATGTTTTATTTTTTTTAGCTATAGCCTCAATTAAGAAGTATGATGTGCTAATAATAAATAACAGAGATTTTCATAAATCTTTCCTACTTTTTTGGAGGATATATGGCATGAAGGATTGTCATTATGAAGAATAAAGCTGGCTTAAAATTTGAGGGAAACAATGACCTGTTATCTACAAATTTTGGAGAAGAGAAAGGGAGTGTATTGACAGCTTATGGTTTCCATGGGAAAATGTCTCTGAGGATTTTGAGGAAACGCTCTCACCAGGGTGGGATTCATCTTTCAGACTATGAATGGAATAGTTTGCCAGCAAAAGGCATCTTCTGAGGTTTAATCATCATGGGCTCAAGTGAGGTTGGTGGATGCAGGGAAGTTCCCGAGACCTTGCACCAAATTTCAAATCCTGGTAAATTTAAGAGATAAATCCCCTCATCATGAAGATCCCATAACTCCTTCCATCGAAACTTTGTCCAACGTCACCAAATTTCTAAAGTCACAGATCATAGGGGATGGTGGGACCAGGGCTCTCCACTCAGATCTCTATTTAAAAAGTGCTTTACAAGATATTTTACGGATGTAGATCGCTCACTAGGATATAAGTGGTTATCTGCCCCAGAAATAACTGGTTGAGCCTAATGAATGATTTTGTCTAAAAGCCACCTGCACTCACTCCCACCAGCAAATGCACTCACAGTGGATTTACTAAGCACACGCGCGTGGCACGATGAGGCTTGGAAGCACTCTCCAAGGCCTTGTACACTGCGTGGGGGGAGTGATTTAACATGCATGACCTACCGACAGTCTGCCTGTCTTGTTTGTGACTCCTCGTTGGTCAGCAAATGAGATGCACACCAGGCAGTCGGGTAGGTATCGGTGGACCCCAGGAGCGAGCACAGACGTCTTCGTTCATACAGTTGGCGCCGAGAGCATTTTGATGCCCTCATATCAAGCATCTGGAGACAAGGCTGTCCCCCAAACAGACACTGAACGGCCGAGAGATAGCAGTAGCCCATGGGGCGGGGCAGCGGCTGTGTCCGTGCCCCTGACTCTGGACCGAGGCAGTGAGTGCCATTTATCAGATGTGTATTAAATAAAAATAAAGATAAAGATAAAGATAAAGATAAAGATGATAAAGATAAAGATAAAATAAAAATAAAAATAATAATAAAAATAAAAATAAAACAAGGGATGTCCGGTCTCCAACAGTTGTTACTGGGGCACCGGATTTCGGGTTTCCTTACTAAGAAACTCATAGAAAACAACAAAGAGGTTGTGGATTTAATAAACACTAAACTTGCTGTGCTTGTTTTCATAGTAGCCACAGACTTTGTCTCGTGGGTTCCTTAAAAAACAACATAGTCTGAAATTTTATGCTTTTAATTTTTTTAAAAGGACCCAACCCCGGAAATCCAAAATGGATCAATCATCTGTAAGTTGTCAATATGCACGGCACTCCCTCGATTGTATCAGAAAGGAGAGGCTTACGCCTTGCTCGTTTTTCTGACAACCACTGTAGAAACAACCACAAAATCTATGACACATGCATAATGTCACTTAGACTACTTTCCTGTAAGAGTGACAGCTTCTTCCCGACGCGCCCACGTGCATGCTCTGGAATGATACTTCCCTTTGGCCAGACACACTAGCATAGCACGCCTCTGCCTGGTGATTTTCCATAGATGGTGATTTGAAATTGTTAAGATGTTACAAGCCCATCAAGGATTTAATAAACCTCCCAAGGCTGACGGGTGAAATCCCTAGACCGTCTTCATTCTTGACATGAAAAACGTTGCCTTCAATCACGGGCAACCGGGCTCCTTTCTCTATCTCGTCTTCATTTCCCTCCTACCACTCTTAGGAAACGTCTCCTGAGTTGCTTAATTATAATAAAGAAGAGGTCAGATCTCTATTCCAGGTCAAACCACTACTGCCCATACCACGCCGGAACGAAGGGAAACTTACCATGGTTCCATTGAATTATCCTTTCAAGACAAAATATTCATTTATATAATGTTACCTGCTTTCTCTGGCACTTACCGTGGTGGTGACATTGCTGCCAGTGACAATGACTGATGTCCCTGGAACGTGTGCTACGCCGGGCCTTGTTGTCAGGGCTTTATATGAACTGGCCTATTGGCTGGCACTTACCCGCAGAGGTGGGTAATGGGAGCTTCCCCATGTGACCCTTGAAGAAACCACAGCATATTTGATCTCCCCAGGCATTGTTTCATCCAAGGCCCAGAGCTTCTGAACATCAGCGGGGAGAAGCAGGAGAAGCAGGTTGGATTTTCGGGCGACTGGTGAACTTTGCATTCCCCAGCATCAAGTGTAGGACTCTGCTTCCATCAGACACTGGATCCGGGGTAGAAGGGGACACATCAATACTTGCAGGTCCCGTGGAAGTTGCTGGGTTTTGTTTTGAGTCTGCTGAAGAGACCTCTACAGACATTATCCTGTGCAAATCCTATTCTCGCATAATTTAGATGATGGATCTCCTAGGACATTGGTGATATCTCTCTCTTTCTCTCTCTTTGTAATTTCCTCTCCATTTAATTGTATTGCCTCCTTTTAATTTTCCTTTCATAAAGTTTACTGTTTATTTTCTACTGTCTTTGAAACTCAGGGGTCTGGGACTGATGTCTAAAAACCAGGCCTGGGGGATCCCTGGGTGGCTCAAAGGTTCAGAGGTTCCGTGCCTGCCTTTAGCCCAGGGCGTGATCCTGGAGTCCCGGGATCGAGTCCCACGTCAGGCTCCCAACATGGAGCCTGCTTCTCCCTCTGCTGTGTCTCTGCCTCTCTCTCTCTCTCTCTCTCTTTCTATGTCTATCATGAATAAATAATAAATAAAATAATTAATTAATTAATTAATTAATTAAAAAAATAAAAACCAGGCTGAATCCCAAGTGTAAGCATCCACACGAGTCTGTAGCCTACTTTACGTCCCACCTCCATTCCTGCACAAGCCCCTCCACTCTGGCACAGGGTCCCCATGACTAAGATTTGTAGTTCCTCTGAGAGGAGCCTTGCTGTCTCGGATCTCTCCATGCCATTGAACAGACTTTCTATACTTGGAACACATAGTGGCCCTCGTTGTCTAGACTCTGCCTTCACCTGCCAACATTTAGAGGAACTATCTCCTCCTCTGCAGACTCTTTCCTGTCTGAGGCGAGGCGGCCATCTTCTAGGACAATAGCAAGAAGTGTTTATCTCTGTTCTGATGATTGCTGCCCCCTGGACAGATGCTTCCTCGGGAGCAAGGGCTCCCGTTCACTTCCGTGATCCCCCTCTCGGAGGTAGAAAAACTCAGTAACTCAGTAAGTGGAAAAACTCTGCTTGATTCAATGAAACATCAACTCAAAGAGAAGAAAACCTCTTAATACTCAGAAATCTCATAAGTAGCAGGTAAAATGCTGCATTTCCCTGGCCAGGGAACCCAAGAATTGTGGACAGAATGATCAGTCCCCAATCTAACATCATAGCCCAAAGTAATGCTGAACTGTCAGAACTAAAAGAAGCAATCAATGCACACCCCCAAGGGGAGCTCAAGAAAGATCCAGAAATAAGATCATGTCCTCATGTGTCCTGTATAGCATGGAGATATTGAAGAATGAAAGCCTTGTTGTACAATGCACGTGTGTGTTTGAACTTTGGTAACCTCTTCCAGTATGAGACATGACAGCGAATTATCCACAGAAACACTCATACAAATTACCAGTTGCAACTCCATCATAATTTAATATTAAGACATTATTTTTATGTTCATGTGTATTTTGCATATTATTGTATCTTCCCATAGGCTTCTGAGAAGGAAATCCAATATAAAACCTCTAAGTTCTGCTCTGTTTCTGAAATAAATCATCTACATCCATATGTATGTCTCCATCAGGACTTCATTCTTAGAATCCTCCCATTGCACAATACTCCCCAATTGACTTCACTTACCACGAAAACTGGAGAATTTGACAAGAATCAATTTTATTTCCAAAAATGTCATAAGTGGCCAAATCCAAATCCCACTTTCTAAGGAACTAAATCACTAACTATTTTAATAGCTGAGCATCCTTTCTTCTCATTGTCACAGTGGGGAAGCAAAATGCAACGTCTCCATTGTTAAGACATTCCTTTGTGATTTCAGCAACATTTTACTTTAAAAGATATGCTGTTAAAAGTCAAAGCCATCCGCTCAGAACTGTTTTGAGGTGATAGGAAGAGCCAAGAATGTCAGAGTAGATCTTCAAGTAGCCCGTCCAATGGGGAATAGTGTAGGAGACACCAGATTTGAGTATAAAGAGATAAAAGGATTTAGTCATGGAAAATTCACCTGATCTCAAAATTTTTTAGCTATTAATTCGCAGTTGACATCAGAGAGCAGTTGAATTAACACTTTGGTGTTCCATTAAAAAAAATGAGTGTCTTTATGGGAGAAGGGGTCTTTGAGAGCTCAAAAATATTTTCCACATCAGAACACAGTTTCAGAAAATACCTGTATAGTTTTCACAATACAGCATTCTCTATCCAATTGTTGGGAAAAAATTTCACCCTTTCATTATGGCCAAACTTTTCAAAGACCTTATGTATTATGAACCTGCAAAACTAAGACATAATGCACTTTTTTTTTCCCGTTGTTACTGATCAGCTAATGAAAGAAAAGAGCAACCCAGTTAAGGCACATTTGGGGGTTCAATGAGGCAGAAGCCAAATATTCAAAAACATAAGGTAAAATCAAATCAACTGTAGGAAATTTAACAATGATAGATTTGGAAATAATACAAATTTTTTTAAATGTTCTTCATGTTGCGTTTTTGTAACTCTCCCGGGCGGGACATTTTTGTAAACCAAATCAATTCCTTTCCAGGTGGGTAGGAAAGTTCTTGCAGCCCCAAATTGAAAACTGTCCTTATAAAATGTAGATGCACTAAAGTGGGAGATAGCCTGTATTTCATTCTTTGCTTCATTTGTAGAAAGATATAAATCAAAGTAAGAAGAAGAAAAGGAGCCAGCCACTGACAGTTGCACCTTCTGCACAGAAATCCCTGACCTAAGAGCGCATTTGGCAGATTAGTTAAGTGACATGACCCTATGCTCAAATCTGCGGTACCACCGTATCTGTTGTCATCTTGTTTTCTTGTCAGAATGAATTAGGAAATAATGTAGAGAGAGTGTTAAGTCTTTAAGGAATCTTTTTTGCAAGCACTTGCTACTAAGGGAAAATGAGGAACACGGTATAAATATTCAAAGCTGCCTCTGTGAGCAAGTATCCTTGCAAGCCAAAGAACAATATTCCCCCAACTATAGATTTTTCCACAGTAAGTCACTTTTATTGTACCAATTTAAGACATTACAGATATACACTGATATTCCTTAATTCAGGCTGCTAGGACTGCTGTGAAGTTGTTAATCTTCACTTAACCTATTGGTGAAATGAGCAAAGTGTAAATTCAATTCAATTCAATTCAATTAATATTTATTGAGAACCCATAGGGTGCACAGCACTACACAAAGAACTGTAAGGTCAGGCAATGAATCAGACACGGGCTTTCTGACAAGCTTTATATCTTTCATCTCTAGGGAACATTTACTCTGGCTTAGAACAATACGAACAATCAAAATTAGGGTCATGTCAGAAAAGAACTCCACTGCTTAAAATCAGGATAGGCTGACCTGGAGCCAGGTACATGGAATGGGAACCAGGGCAGGGGAGAGGTCTCTGTCCTACAAAGCTGGTGACAGGGAGGTATGCCATCAGTGGAGGACTGAGGACAGGAGTGGGAAGGATGTTCTGCAGGCTTCCTAACTGACATCCTATCAGATGACTCCTTTGTACCTTGCAGGTCTTTGGTCTTCAAAGTTACCTGCTAGGTACATGCTAATCAGAGGAGTCTATGAAAATAGTAGCAATTGTCTCTCCCCATGTATCCAATAAAATGAGAGAACTAGAATACCCAACCTTACATCCATGCACAACAGCTACAACAAACTTAAATCAACTCTGCCACTCAAAGCCCAACATATATGCAGATGGGGAAAGCATTGACAAAAAACCTGAATGACTTAGTTGCTGTGTAGGGAAGGCAGAGGGAGCCCATGAGGCATTGGATGGAGCTCGTGGTCCCCACATTCCCAACACTGGATTCTTGGAGAGCCGGTCTGAGAATTAGAGCTGGAAATAGGGGGCAGTTTTCAAACTCCTATTGAAGTTGTGTTCAAAATACCCAAGTAAGGCCTGAAAAGGCTAGAGAAGTCTGGGTCTCAGAGTCCTAAAAATTGAATACCCTGGTTTGGGTTCCAACATAGTAAGAGCTTAGAAGTTATCATAGTAGGGACACCTGGTTGGCTTAGCCAGTAAAGCATGTGACTCAATCTCAGGGATTGTAAATTTGAGCTCCACATTGGGTATAGAAATTAGTTAAAAATAAAATCTTTTAAAAAAGGAAGTTATCATGGAGTTCTTACAAGAAAAGCTGGACAAATTAAAAGACAGAGACTTTTTATGGATCTATCAGAGAACTGAGGTCCCAGAGGTCTAAATAGACAGGCATGTTAGGAGAGACACAGTCTTTTTAAAGGCTGAATAACATTCCACTGTGTGTATGTGTACATGTGTGTGTATAAACCACCTTTTCTTTGTCCATTCTGTCTGTTGACAGACATGAGTTGTTTCCCATTTTGGTTGTTGTGAATAATGCTACAAGAAATATGGCAGTGCAGGTGGTCTCATCAAGATCCAGATTCTATTTCCTTTGGGTATACACTCAGAAGAGTGACTGGAGGGATTATGCTAATTAAAGTAAGGTAGACACAGAAAGACAAATACTGCATGATCTCACTCACTTATGTGTGGCATCTAAAAAAGCCAAACTCATGGAAGGGGAGAGTATGATAGTGTTTGCCAAGGGGCTTGGGGCAGGAGTGGACTGAGAAGAGGATAAGTTGGTCAAAGGGTATAAGGTTTTAGTTGTAAGATAATTAAATTCTGGAACTCTAACATACAGCACGGTGATCACAGTTAACACTACTGAATTTCATACTTTAAATCTGCTAGGAGGCATCATAAGTGTTCTTACCACACACACTAAAGGTGACTGTGTGAGGTGATGGATGTGTTAATTAGCTTGATTGTGGTGATCATTTCACAGTGTAAATGCATATCAAAACATCAAGTTATATGCCTTAAATACATACAATTTTTATTTGCTAATTAGCATTCAGATATAATAAAGCATTCAGATATGACACAGAGGTTGAAATTATCCAACAGGGAATTGGGAAAGGCAATGGAAGCAAATTTAGGAAACTCTAAGAAAGAATCATAAGAAAATGATTCTCAAATGATTTCTCAAACTCCCCTCCAGGACAAAGTCTCACACTAAGAAGAAAATGCTGGGGAAAGAACTCACACTGAGTAGCACATTAACAGAGACCCTAGTCCAAGAACATCCAGATCAAAATTGGGAAACAGAAACAGAGTGCAGAGAGCGTGCAAAGCCAGCCACCATAGGTTTTGAAATTGCATGAATACACAGAAAAGGAAACTCTAGAGCCATGCAATTAGAAAAGATGTCCTGACTCTTGAATCCTTCCAAAATTTCAGAAAAAAAAAAAATCTTTCACATAAAAAAAAAACAACAGAAACAATTGAGCACTAATCTCATGCAATGTTCTTAAAAGAAAAAATAATAACCTAATAAATGTCCTACTGTCAATAAAAGCACAACCGGAAGTCATGACTGCAAAGCAAAATTTACAAACATATTAAGAGAAAAGTACAGGATAGAAAAAAAAGCATAAATCAGAATCAGAAAAATTCAGGAATAAGATTTATAAGATGGGGAAAGAATTAGAAATATGAGAGGAAAGTATTTCAGAAATATTGACTAAACTGAAAAACAAAAGAGCAAACAAACATGACAGATAATGTCTTTGGATAATGAGAGAGTAAAAACAAGAAGAAAACATTTAAAATAGAAAGGACTTAAATGAAGAGATAAAAGAAGTTCAGGAGTCACAACACATTTAACAGAGAAGCAAAAAGCATTTACTGTATCTATTAATGGAATCCCCAAAAGCAGAAACAAAATAAAATAAAGGAATAGCACAAATACCAAAACTTTACTTCAACTAGTCTTTCCTAATATTGTGATAAAAAGTGAAGCATGGTGTTGATAAGGTACATGGAATCCTGAGATGATTGGCTCAGAATCACCAATACCAAAACATACTCCAGTGGAATGACTGAAACTTAAAACAAAAAAACACAATCCTTTGGAGATTTATGAAAAAAGACCAATTGACTTAAAATGAAGAGAAAACCTGCTTGTTGCTAGACTTGTCATAGCATCATTTTAAACTAAAGAAAAAAAAATTTTTAATATTCAGGAAAGTTGGGATGCCTGAGTGGCTCAGTGGTTTGGTGTCTGCCTGTCACCCAGGGAGTTATCCTGGAGTCTTGGGATCGAGTCCCACATCGGGTTCCCTGAGTGGAGCCTGCTTCTCCCTCTGCCCTTGTCTCTGCCTCTCTCTCTCTCTGTGTGTCTCTCATGAATAAATAAATGAAAACCTTTACAATAAAATAAAATAAAATATATAAAATAAAATAAAATATTCAGGAAAGAATATGTAAACCAAGGAGTTTTATATCCAGCCAAACTATTCCCAAGATGAAAACCACAGAACAACTGCTCGCTGATATGCAGGAACTCAGAGAATACTGTTCCTCTGAATTGTGCTTCTGAAGAATATAACAGAAATAGGCTACAAATAACCAAAATGACCATGGCAGCAGTAGCATAAGGACTGGAGGTCAGTGATGATGCAGACTTCCAATCTGAAGGCTCCCAGGGGTGTGTGGTCCCTCAGACATAGGTGGTATGACAATGATGAAACTGGAGGAACTGACTTTGGGAAAAGCATATGCAACAAACACGACTATTTTAAGGGACATATTGTTGATAAAAAAGCAAAAGGGTCAGAAGGTGTTTGTGAATCCACAGGTGAATCCACTTGGATTGGCTTTTATATTGGCTATTTCATAGGTGACTTTTCTAGCATTCCCAGAAGAGCTAATTCAGTCCCTTCCCATTGCCCCATCTTCATCTTGACCATCTTCCTTAATCACATCCCATCAGGCTTCTCTGCTCCTCAAAATTCATCAGTGTCCCCTTGCTGCCAAAAATTCAAGCCCATCGCCCTGGCAGTGCATTCAAGAATCAATACACCAGCCTCTCATCTGCTTTTCTGGTGAGTGCACCAATTTTTCCTTGCTTTGTCTTCATTAACAATTCCTTCCTTCCTCTGTCTTAGCTTCCACCTATGACACCTTTCTGCCTAATTGCACCTTATCTGAATCCTGTTCACGGCTCAGGGCCCAGTTCAATGTCACCCTCTTGACATGCTTGCTTCTGTCTCCATCCACCAACGGGATAGCTTTTCTCTTATGCCTTCTTCCCTGATTATAAAGCCCCTAAGTGTGATCTTGATGCTATTCTTCACTAGGTCTCGGATATCTGGATCATTGCCCTGCACGCACCAGTCTTTTAATTATGTGCCATATTATAATAATTTCCCCAAAATGGTAGAATCAAAATTGTACTGGATCCTGATTTTTATTTGGTCATAAACCCATATAAATTTTATGAAAGTTATGACCCTTATCCTCAGGAAAAGTAAAACACACACACTACTTTCCATACAGTTACAAGATGGCCACACTTTTCCTTAAATCTATGAAGTGTTGCCTTTTCAGTAGATCCAGTTTCCCTCCAAGGAACAGGCACAGTGCCACCAATCTGGAGCAGACCTTATTTTGCCTTCACCGATGGTGGCACCGACCCCGATAGCACTGGGGATGTGATCTCTCCTACTTTGCAGAGCTGCTTCCTGACAACCACCTGTGATATTTCAGCCCTGTTTGAGAAGAAAACTTTTTGCACTACTTCCTCATCTCTGTCCTTCTCTCTTGCATCATCAATCACCCAATCACAGCTACTGAAAGGAGGATGGAAGAGATAGCAGTTGAAATATGAGAATGCATTGGATTTCTCGAAATAGGTCGCATTTTTTTCGACTTCCATTATTTTCCCATTTTATCTCATTTAAAAAAAATCAATAATTTTATTTTAGCAACCCAGACAATCCTAGTATATGTTACTTAAATGCAGGAATGGTGTGATATAATTCCTGGACGTGGCATCAGAAAGATAGACTCCAGTCTTTGCTTCTGTGTTTTGCACCTGCTAGAGCAGCTGAACAGCTTATGGAGGCTTCTGAGAGGCAGTTTCTTCATTTGTGAAAATCAACAGTCTGTTCTAAGTCAAAACTTTGGAGAATTAAATGAAACCATATAAGGGAGTCTTTTAGGTTAAGAATTACACTTAATTCTGAATTAAATGCTGGAATGAGACCCCATGATAGAGAAAGTAAAATGGTTTACCGGCATGCGGAGCTGCAGGTCTGCAAGCATTCACGTGTACAGGTGGTGGAAGCTGGCGAGATAGGAGATGTCCATCTTAGGACAACACGATCCCTGATTGGTGCAAGGACACCACCGTTCGCTCAGAGAGATTGCCTGAGCACCCACGATGTGCCTGGCGTCATTGTTGGCCCTGGCTGCCCTGCGGGGAGTAATTGAGTGAGGTCCTGCCATGTCAGGGCTCATGTTCTACTGGGGGTAGGCAGGAAACAAAAGAGTATAGAGAGTTTTCTAGATCATTTAGACACTGCAGGTACCCTGAGGAAAATAGAGAGGTGTCTGCCCGGGGTCAAGGGGAAGGCTGTTCCTTCTGGTGGGACACCTGGCAAGGCTCCTCTGGGTGACAGTGGAGGCTTGAAACCACTGGGCAGGACAGGAGTTTCCAGAAGAAGCTCAGATAGAGTGAGCACCAAATACCTTGAGTGGGAGTGAGGCTTGGTGACAAAATCAGAGCCTGTGGCTTAAGGAAAAAGAGCCAAGGCTAATGATTCAGGGAGAGAGACAGGCCCTGTGTGGGACTGTGGATTCTGTACTATGTAAGGATGGAGAACACCAATCCTGCAGAATGTTCTAGTCCACAGATGAGCAGGAAAGAAGTCCCAGAGAATGTAATTTTACTGCCTGGCTGTTGTGCAATGAGCTAGTTAATAACCTTTATGTCATCTGAAGGAAAATTCTCCGTTGAAGTCATTCTTCAATTAAAAATTAAATATATACCTGCTCCTCCAGAGCTGGGAGGCCGATGGCAGAGCTTGATCCCATGACCCTGAGATCATGACCTGAGCCGAAATCAAGACATTTAACTGGTTGAGCAACCCAGGCGCCCTAATTAATGTAATTTTTGATTAAAAACACCCTTGCTCTCTAATAGACGTATGTATTTCAAGTGACCTAAAGTCTATAAATCACATTCGTTACTTCACTCATGCAGGGAGAGAAATCTGAATGGCTGCCTGGAAAGGTTCCCGGGCTGACCAGTGGTCAGTTGAGCACTCATGTCACCATGGAGTGGTTGTGCCCAATGGAAAATGTGCTCACTTTTGTCCTACTTCTTTGTGTTTTCTCTTCCATCTCATGCCCCTAACAGCTTACCCAAACCATAAAGACGTGTGTGTGTGTGTGTGTGTGTGTGTGTGTGTGTGTGTGCTCTTATCAGGACCCCAGTCCTAAAGAGTGGGGCCCCACCTTGCAGCATAATTTGGACTCAATGACCTCTCTGCAGACTTCATCTCCAAATACTGACATCCTGAGGTCCTGGGGAAGGGGCGCAACATTTAAGTTTTGAGGAGATACAGTTGAACCCGTAACGTAGACATGTACGTTTGGCAGGATTATTTAAAAGGGGGAAAGAAAGAAGAGAGAGTGGTAAATATGGAACCCCGGGTGGTGCTCACCCCACTGGGAGCCCTGATAGCCGTATCTGGTACCTTTCCCTGTGTGATATGTTCTAGGTGTGTGTGACCGTGCTGGTTTGACCATGCACACACGCACACATGTGTGCACACACACATACATCTGCACATATGCTTTTGTTTGTAACGCACGTCACCGAATCTGTAAGGATATGTTGATGGAAGGAAAATCAAGTGTTGTGAATAGTCATTCTGGTTGGGAGGTTGCTTCAATCCGCAGAGAGAGCCACCCCCTTCACTCCTAACATGTGCGGACGTCGTTAAGTGCACAGGCCCCTTGCTGTCATGCTCGCCACCCATTTGCTGATACATAGACTTACATTCCATGGGCAAGGGCCAAGCTTGTGAAAGGTAATTAAATTACTTCATGGTTTTAGCTTTCTGAAACAACCCATTCTGATGGAAAAAAGAAAACGGGAGGGGAAAGGGAGGGGAAGACAGGCAAGGTGACGGGCATCTCCGGAAGCCCAGTGACTGCTGCTCCGCAGGCGCACGTCTGCTCTGCTCGGGACACACACCTACCGCTGGCCAGACAGTCTCATGAGAATCTGGAGGGTATTTTGTCACGATTGTTTCTAACAGAGGACCAGAAAGCTTCCAGCTACCTGTCGTCTGGCCAAAGCCAGAGGACAGCCATCCGCGCCCCTTCCTGCCTGCAGCTTGGCTCCAGACGGCCTTCCTCTCTGTCCGCCCGTCCTTCTGTCTGTCGCTCCCTCTGCCTCCCTCCCCGAACACCTCTCACCCTGCCCTGCTCCAAGAAACAAGCCCAGCATTCTCATCTCGGGTGTAAACACTATCATTTGGAGAGTTTTTCCCATTTTCCACCCTCAAACTGAGGCTGACACTGTATCTCTGTGAAGCAAGAGCATTCTGTGCAATTTTCTGAAATGTTATACTTTTAAAAAACCTGGTTGTTTTTCAACTTGTAGAGAAAAAAAACCCTGCTGAAATATAAATACTTGGCGATGTTTAAGCTTTTCTCCCGTATTATATATATATATATATATATATATATATATATATATATATACATTTTTTTTTTTAATTTTTGGAAGCTGCCAACAGTTAAAAGTGAAGATTTAATTGTGATACATAATAGGTACACATCACTGGTCAGCTGCTGTGACTAATCCTCCGAGGTGAACGTAAGTAGCTTATGTTACTATTCTTATTCTATCAAGGGATGTCACGAATTTTAATGATTATATTACTAGTTTTTAAAGTTCAGTGACACAGTCATATAGTAGAGTTGTCTCCTAAGACTCATGCTCTTCTCTTATGCAAGACTATTATGTAACTTGCCAGGTGGGCTGCTCCTCAGGACAGCTCACAACTTGGCTTTTTTTCTTTCAGAACTGAAAAGGGCTTTTTAATATATATATTTTTTAATTTTTAAGGCTATTTTTAATTTTTTTAAAGATTTTATTTATTTATTTATTTGAGAGAGAGATAGTGAGAAAGAGCATGAACAGGGAGGCTATGGAGAAGCAGACTCCTCGCTGAGCAGGGAGCCCAACGTGGGACTCTATCCCAGGACCCTGAGATCGTGACCCGAGCCAAAGGCAGATGCTTTACTGACTGAGCCCCCCCACCTCCGGTGCCCTGAAGACTTTATTTTTTAAAGCAGTTTGGGTTCCTAACAAAAATGAAAGGCAGGTACAAAGGTTCCCCATATTCCCCTGGGCCCCACATGTGCACAGCCTCCCTCATTGTCAACACCCCCACTCTAGACGGTATATTTGTTACTGTCGTCAACCTGCACTGACCCCAAGTCCAGGGTTTATATTAGGGTCACACTTGTTGTTGTACATTCTGTGGGTCTGGACAGATGCATCGTGACATGTGTCCACCATGTGGTATCACACAGGGTAGCTTCACTGCCCTAAAAAAGTCCTGTGCTCCTCCATCCACCCCTCCCTTACCAGTGCTTTACAACCCTTATCTTTTCTTGTCTCCATAGTTTTACTTTCTCTAGCATGTCATGGAGCTAGGAGTCACACAGCATGTAGACTTTTCAGATTGGCTTCTTTCACTTAGCCATATGTATCTCAAGCTCTTCCATGTGTTCTCATGGCGCGATAGCTCATTTCTTCCCATCACTGGGTAATATTCCATTATCTGGCTGGACCACAGCTTATTTATCCATCACCGTCTGAAGGACACCTTGGTTGTTTCCAGATTTTGACGATTATTGATCGAGCTGCCATAAACATCCAAGTGCAGGTTTTTGTGTAGACATGGGTTTTCAGCACCTTTGGGTAAATCCCAAGGAGTTCAATGTCTGGGTGGTATAGTGAAATGACACCATGCTTCATCAGGGCAGGAAAGGGCAAGACAGACTGTGGAGTAGGACAGACTCCGTCCTACTAAAAGCCACTTTCGATCACTCTGGATGTTATCCCCTCAACAGGAACAAGTCAGTTGGTCCACATCACACTCCAGGGAATGACAGAGGGAAAAAATTCCAGAAAGCAGGATCACTGGAGCCATCTTAGAAGCAGCCTGAAACAATAAACAAAAAGAAAGAAATAAATTGCAAAAAAATAATCAATCTTTGAAACCCTATGATTGAATTACTTGTGATTTCTTATTATTTTCTTTTCAATGTCCATTATATTTGTTTTTCTCAGAATTGAATTTTAATAAGCATTAGGCATCTAAGCACTTGGGCTGTTCTTGCTGACAACAAATAAGAAAGCAATCATTTTTACTGATAGATAAAAGTTACAAATGTAATCTTTAATTTTTCTTTTTGTATGTCCAGGTAATTCTTATTTCAGAGCCAAAAGCAACTTCAAGTAATGTTAATTTCCTTCCTTCCATCTAAAGAAAAGTATATGCTATTTATATCGGCAATTATTTTTGAATTGTCAATTTCTTATGCTTTTAACTTCATTTTAAGGCATTTAGAAGTTTTATAAAAATGATTAACTGATTAGGATTCTTTTTTTTCTCTTCATTCAACCCCAAAAAGAATAAGACAATTTTTTTTTGCTCCATTAATCCAGTGCAATTATTGCAAGTCCACATTCTAATTGTTTATTTTTAAAAATGAAAACTTACTACTTTACTCGAGGATAAGTCATAGTGATTTTTAAAATTCAATGAATGTGTGATAAGAAAACAAATAATATTTCAGTGACTGCTCTAAGTATATCAAGCTATAAAGTTATCATGTGAGAGCTTCTAAGCGCTCCAAAATAAGACGCTATGGGATAAGAATGATGGCAATTTTAGTCCAAGTACTGATTTTGAATGTATCACAAGAATTAATTGTGGAATATAAGCAAGCTCACCTCTTATTTGTCCTATAAACAATACATAGATGAAATGTATCCATTATCAAATTTCAAGAATTTGTCTTTAGAAATAATCATACTCCTATACACTCGATGTACAAACGACCTTTAATTCTTCAAGAGGAACTCTGTAAAAAGAAGCAGATGTTTTGTCATCTGTGTCTACCCTGCCCCTCTCTCTCCATGTAACCTAGATTGCTGAAAGAAATATTTCACAAAACCATCACACCAAACAAATAAGGACAAGGCAGTAGGACAAAAGAAAAAAGATGAAAATCCAGAGGGGAAAGTAGCAAATAGAACATGTGGCACAGAAGATAGAAGGAGGAAGAAGGAAAGAAAGGAAAGGGAATTAGAAGAAAGGAAAGAACCTTGGGAGGATGAGAAAAAAGGTTACCCCTCCAAGGTGTGGCAAGGGATTGTCACTTCTGAAAATGTAGCTCATTTGTAGAGACAGAGTCACCCAGGCTGGTTTACAACATGTAGGTGGGCTCAGGAAGAGGTGTTCTCTTTAGGACTGGGTGGAAACGCAGCTGGAACTCCCCCCAGGTTGGAGGTTTCTGCTTTATGGGCCATCCCTGGCTCTGAGGCCCTCCTCAGCAACAACCTGCCAACCCCCTGGACCCCTGCAGGTGGACCAAGCTTTCCACCCTGGGCATGAAAGTACACAGGAGGCCAGGCTTTCTATGTTTCCCATCCTGCAGAGCGTGGGCGACAAGCCTCTTGCCACTGAGCTGTGACTTCATGGTGGCGGCCTTGGGTGACAGCTCCGTGGCTGAGCCACCATGATAGGACATGATGCCCTCTCCCCGGCAATCATCACAAATACATTTTTAAAAATATTTTATTTATTTATTCATGAGAGACGCATAGAGAGAGGTAGAGACACAGGCAGAGGGAGAAGCAGGCTCCCTGTGGGGATCCTGATGTGGGACTCGATCCCGGGACCCCTGGATCATGCCCTGGGCCGGAGTCAGACACTCAATCATTGAATCACCCAGTTGCCCCAACAAATACATTTTTTTTAAAGCCTTGGGAATACTTCTATGCATTACAATGATGAGGTGATCACAGCCAAGAAATAGAGTCAATGAGAGAAGCAGCAATCTGAATTAGGATTTTCTTAATAACACTGTTACTTCCCTCCCCATATGCAAATGTCTTTATGGAGACTTGCTTTTCTAATTTAAAAAATTATACCATTGATTTTATTATTAAAAAAAAAAAATGAAGTCACCAAATACAAAATAAAAGTCACTCATTACAGAGCCAGGAAAGGACAACTTCATTTTTGACATTTTGCCATCAAAGCCATTCATTCTCACTCTTGGCTTAGATTGGATGGATGATCTTACAAAATTAAAATTGTGTAATTTTTATAAAGCTAATACCCTCACCTAACATAGCATGAACATAGTCAATCATCACGTCAGCCTCTTCAAAATATTTTATACTTTCTTGTGATTCCATCATTATTGAGAAATTGAGATCATGCCTGCTGCTTGTGATGTACACGGCGCTGCACACAACGGCATTTCCTCACCTCGAGTTTACAAGATTATGGACGCGGTAGTCCCAATGCACAGATGTACCTTCAGCAGCTATTTCTATAACACAGAAGGCGAGAGAAATTTGGCTACAATAGATTAAACAAAAGGTTCTATTTATTAACCCGTATTTAATCATCACAGCCAAGCAAACAACTTTAATCAAAAAAAAAATGGAGCTGAGGCTCAATATTTAAACTGTGCATAAAAATATGACATTTAATCTAATCGAGTTGGCCGACCATGTGCACGCCACGTTTCGTGTTTGCTCTTCAAATCTGGGACTCATTCCTTCTGTCACTCTAATTCCTGGACCCCATTTGGAAATGGTTTGTGTTATATGCTCTCTAGGTGCTTTCTGTGTTTGCTCACCACACAGAATGTGTTTGAAGACCTGGTCTTCCCAAATGTGACACTGTTAACAATCAAAGGAGTTGAACAGTTACGGCCACCACTGGAACAAGGCAAGCATTTCCTAAAGGTAACGTCCACGTGCACACACAGAAATTGGCCTGATGTTTTCTCTGCTGCTTTAGGCTTTTTAATCATTGAGGTTTTTTTAAAAAAAGAAAAATATATAAGTATTTCTACTGGGCTGAAGGTGCGTCTCGATGATCCTGTTGATAAGGGGTCATTTTGTCATCTACGTCCTTCTGCCCGGAAACGTGCAGGTACAGAGAGAGCGCAGATGAAAATGGCATGGTCCCATGGTGGTTTTCTGAATAAATACATTGAAAAAGACAGTGTGGCCCTCAGGATTTTTCTCTTTCATTTTTCCATCACATTATTAGTAATTTTTTAGTAAACCCCATTAAACAAGAAACGCCTAGAGAATCTCTCACCCAAGCTTAGGTAGGCTGGCACATGGTAAGTCAAGGGCAGGACTGGTGTGGGTACTCGCATGTGAGGATGGCCAGGTGGCCAGCACTGTCATTTCCTTGGGGACGAGGTACAGTTTCTAGTTTATCCTTGCCCAAAACCAGTTAACTTTGGTTTATGGGATTTTTTTTAAAGATTTTATTTATTTATTCATGAGAGACATAGAGAGAGGCAGAGACACAGGCAGAGGGAGAAACAGGCGCCATGCAGGAAGCCCAATGCGGGACTCGATCCCAGGATCCCAAGGTCATGAAATGAGCTGAAGGCAGATCCTCAACCGCTGAGCCACCCAGGTGTCCCTGGTTTATGGGATGATTGATTCTCTTTTCATTTTTGAATTTATTTTTCTTGGGGCACCTGGTGGCTTGAGTGTCTGACTCTTGATTTCAGCTCAGGTCATGATCCTGGGATCGAGCCCCATGTTGGGCTGCATACTCAGCGGGGAGTCTGCTTCTCCCTCTGCCCCTGCCCCTGCTCTCTCTCTAAAATAAATCGATCTTAATAATAAAAAAAAAATAAGTGAACTTACTTTTCTTTCCATCTACCCATTGTACAGACAATGAGCCTGGTGCTGCTCCGGGCTCCAGAAGGCAGCAGTCAGCACACAGAAACCCAAGGAGACACACCCACAAGGAGCTTTACCCCTGGCAGGAAAGACCAGAAGAGAAAACTCATGGTACCTAGGAGGTGATCACTTCTGTGAGAAAAGCACTACCCAGGATGGAGACCCAGAGCCCAGGGCTGCCCTGAGGTTCTCAGTCAGCTGCCTGCGAAGGTGAGCTGAGACGGGCTGCTGGGGAGCTGAGCTGGGGACCCAAGAGAATCAGGAAAGAGCCTTTCATCAGCTGTCTGCACGAGCAGACAGGGCGGCCAGAGGGGCTGGGACCCCTGCGGGGCCCTGTGCTCCCCATGACGGGGACCCTGGGGAATGATTTGACACAAGAGCACCCTGATTCAGGGTGCTCTTGAGGGCAATTCCCACAAGAGCAAGAACCCACCATGGATGAGGCCAGAGGCACCTGGGCTCTGACACCTGTTCCAGGTACAGCCCAGAAGATTCTGTGGCAAGTTCAGGAGTCAAACACGGTGCTGCCAAAGAAACAGGAAGACAAGCAAGTGAAGGAAGCCTGAAAGATGAGCAAAGTAAGGAGGTCAGAAAGTCGGTGGAAGAAATGTTGGGTTTGAGAGGTCTCATCTTCACCCCAGGGAGGCTGCAAGCAGGGAGGAGGGATGGATGATTCTAGAGCTGGAAGACGGTGGGCCAGATAGACCTGAGACAGAGCAGGATGTGTCTACACATGGTGACTTGACCCTGGAGCCTCAAGATCCCTACGTCTAGGGACAGTTACCACAAAGCCCTTAAAGGAGGTTACAACATGGTATCATCAAGTTCCAAAGCGACTGAAGCATGGTTGTCAGCAAGACCTGAGCAGTGGTGAGAAGAGTGGCATGGGAGCTCCATCTTCAAGATGCTGTGGATCCTGATGGACACAGATGGGACGTTGGAAGGAGCAGAAGGAATAAAATCTCAGAGATGTGCTGTGAGGTTTGTCTAGGTGACCTCCCTGCTGGCTGTGCCACACCGTGCAGGAGAGGGAGTTTGGTGCATGTCTTCAGTGACGCCAACTGGGACCTGGCCTCATGTCATCGTGTCCATCTGCCATCCCTGGGGTATTAAGGTGCTTCTGGTCATCACTGACGCTCGGTGTTGTCAAGATGACGGCCATACCCTGGGCATCTTATCCCCTGACCAGCTGGAGGGAGGGGGATAGGATCATCACAAGGTGTGACCTTTGAGTAAAGGAAGCCAAGACCATCCCCAGGTTCCTCCCCAGGCTGCCCTCACTGGTGGCCTGCCACGGGTGGCGGGCAGCCCCTGATGCAAGGGCAGCACTGGATTCATTACCTGACCTCCAAGGTGTAGAAAACTCAGGAAGGCGGGATGGGAATGCATGTGGGGTGAGCCAACCCAGGCGTCTGTGACAACTCCAACCTAAGAGGTGAGTTCCCGAGTGTCCCTCAGTGGCCCGGGACACAGAATAGCAGTGGCACAGCTGTGTTTCCAGAATGAGTGGCTAGATGCGGGTGTAGGAGACGCTGAAGTGCGGGTGGAGGGAAACTGGAGGTCAGCTGGACGTATCCTTGGACCAAAGCAAACACCGGCGAGTCTCAGGGCTCGGGGCTACACTAGGGCTCCATAAGCATGTTTGGATTGCGATGGAAACCCCCTTAGTCCGCCAGAGGTTTGCCAGCTGTGCCTGGGCTGGGCTGGAAGGAATACCACATGCAGGTACACAGCAGTGGGGCCCACTCTCTGCCTCTCCCTAACTCGCCACGAACCTCGGGAAAGCCCTGAAAATACTGCCCGTGGAAGAATTCTCCAACAGGTGTCAAGCGGCAGCCGCGGCAATCAACGCTTTATCGCGAATCCTCTCCTGCCCACAGAGCAGCACCATTACCGTCGCTGTGAAAGCAATGAGAGGAAGCTCAGGGAGTCGCGTCTAGGGAAGCAGGCGATGGTGCAGCCAGTCGCACCGCCAGGTGACCGAGGACTGAGCTGCGGCTTCAGGCGGCCTCATGGGGATGCGCAGGTGCACGTGCGCGCAGGCACGGCCATGCCCCCGGGATCTGGTCCTTGAGGGTCAGAGAAAAGCATCCCACAGGGAAGAACCACACAGATGGCCATCATGGGCGAGGTACAGCCCCAGGGGGCCGGGGGGGGTGTGTACAGGACTTCCAATGATGGTTGGTCGCTGCAGGCTTATTCCTCCGCCCCGCGACACCCCCTCCATGGGCCAGCCCCCTCCCTGGTGGGCCTGCAGAGGGTAGGGATGCGCTCCCCCTTCCCCCACCCAGGTAAGGACCCAACCTCCTCTGGCCTCTGAGCGGAGGAGAACCGCGCACACACGGCCACACCTGCATCGTTTCCTACCTTCTCTCTTCTCGTTATTTGCCACATCCGACTTTCTCATTACTTTATGTTCTGGATGAAGAGACTTAATTAAGCAGGGTCCTTGATGCTCCTCCAAAAGCTGTGGTCGCCCTCAGGAAGCCACCCCACTACCACCCAGTGCGCCCTCCATCCCTGACAGGACCACTGGGCTTCTCCCCTCGGCCCTTGCTGGAGGGTGGAGATAATTGCGCAGTAAATCCTATATGAACACTGGGAAGCTGTGTCTTCCTGGAAATTACATGGTAAATAATGACATTTGTAGGGAACAAATAATTCAACTATTGGTTACCATGTCAAATGCAATTTTAAGATCTGATGAGGCAAATCTTGTTTCAGAGATGAAAACAGAAGAGGTAAACCAGATAATTGCCAAGTGATTAAACAGGAGGTGCCATGCGTGTATGATTAATGCAAATGTGCAGATAGGCTCGGGGGAGGGTGGGCTGGGGACTGAGCACGCATCACCATGGTGGGCAAGTGCTGGGTGGCTCCCGAGGGTCGGGCTCCCACACAGACAGCACAGCTGGGCCCCAGGCCAATGCTGTGTCCTCGCCTCTCTTTTCTCCTCGAGAGTACATCCTGTTTACCATTTCACTCTTTTTGCTTCTTAAAATCCCCTTGAATCCTCTTTTCCACTATTCTGTGCACCTACAATCCTCTCTCTCTGGCTCCTTCTGGGGGTCTCCCTACTTGCAGCTCCTACCTTGTCATTGTTTGGAAAAAGAGAAACTTTCTTGTCCCTTTATGAACACCCTTTGGGATCTGCCCACCCATCATCTTTCCTGACAGGTGTCTTGTGTCAGCAAATGGGCTGTGGCTCCTATTTGTGAGATGTCCCCTCAGTCCAAAAATGCCTTTTCCAGGCTTCTGGTTATGGTGGCCCCAACACGCCATGGGTTATCCACCACCGGCAGCCATCCCCACCCTCCAACCTGCTCTGGTGTGTGGTGAGGATGGTGCAGGTGTGAGCTGGTGCCATTCCCCCAACTCTTCCCTTCAACCCCAGCGTCCTTCCCGGGAAGCATCTATCCTGGCACCACTTAGACAAGGTCCTCACTCCAGGGAGCATGACATCAAGAGGCCTGATGTCTCCCAAAGGGGTATAAGAAGCAAACAAGAGAGAGAAATATCAGGTAACTGGATCCCTCAGGAGGGAGCGACATTAATTCATCGTCCAGAGAAGCCATGAGAAGCCTCAGGACACAACGGTCTCCTTGCTATAAAATGCAGCCCCTGATTCCATAAAATGGATCTACAGGGCCATGGGACCCATAGGACAGCAGCAGGTACTTGATATGTGGTGAGAGGAGGTGAGATGAGGAGGGCTGGGTGATGGGGAGGTGACGGGGTGGGGGGTGATGGGGAGAGAAAGGGGAGCCCTCTAGGGTTTGGGAAATGTGAGCTTTGCAGCCCATCCCATGTGCTATTCCATTCTGCCCCAATAGTGACCTTGAGAGAGAAGAAGAATGTGCTTCCTGAGGCTTGGGGACATGGGGTGACAGCCAAGGTGGGAAAACAGTCCATGCTGGGCCTGTGTGTTGACTTGACTGGTCTGTCAGGTGTATGTGTATTTGGTCAGACATTCCTCTGAGTGTGTCTACTGGTCACTGGTGGACTCGGTGAAACAGAAGCCCACTCCCCTTCCAGTGCAGGTGGGCCTAGTCCGATCAGTTGAAGGAATAAACAGACCACAAGGCAGGAGAGAATTCTCCTTTGAACTGGGACAGTGGCTTTTCTCCTGCCTTTGATCCCAAGCTGAAACATTCACTCCTCTTGGGTCTCAAGCTTGCCAGCCTTCCAGCAGGAGTGACACCACCTGCTCTCCTGAGCAGGAGCTCACAGACTCACCCTGCACATATTGAGACTTGTCAGCCTCCATCAGCATATAAATGGATTGTTTGTCATAAATCTCTCCCTTTCTCTAATAGACATCTGTGACGTTATTGCTAACTGGGCCAATATGTGTTTGGTCGGTTCTGTTTCTCTAGGAACCCTGACGAATATGATAGATGGATAGATGGATAGATAGATGATAGATTGATGATGATGATGATGATGATGATGGATAGATAGATAGATGATAGATGATAGAAAGATAGATGATAGATAGATAGTAGATAGATGATAGACAGATAGATAATTGTGACCAAGTCCTTTACCCTTTATTTGCCTCAGTCTAGAATATGGATTATATTACATTATTATGATATTTTAGAGATTTATTTATTGAGAAAGAACATGCGGGTGAGCGAGGGGAGGGAGCCAGCTCCACACTGAGTGTGGAGCCTGACGAGGCTCCATCTCATGACCCTGAGATCAGGACCTGAGCTAGGAGCCTGATGCTATTATGGACTATGTTACAGTCCGTGGTATGGCCTCAGTATAAAATATGAATTGTACTGCATTATGCATCTGGGGGCTTGGAAAGAGTGCTGTAGTATGCTAAGATGTGTGCTTCTCTGCAACTCACACCGACCCCCATCTTCCTGTGGCATTCAGCTCTATATTTGGACAGACGGCAAGGTCAAGACCCAGCACCCCTGCTGGCAGGAGGTGTCAGGTCACTGAGTCCCTCCCAGGCAGCATTGCAGCTCGATCCACCGTGAGGACAGTGAGAAACATGTTGCTGTGGGTCATGCGAGGATGGGATGAGTGATGGACTGCCTGCTGACGTGTGAGGGGATGGCATCTGAGAGCCACTAAGTGCTTTCTGAGCCACCGGAGCATGGCCTCAGAGCCGCGAAGGAGCTGTCCCCGATGGGTCGTTAGCAACACCCTCTTTCCCGGACAATAATATTGACTTCCCATTAGATAAACATGAATCTTCTAAACAAGGGGTGAGCTACAGGAGCCAGTTCCCTCCTGCTTTGTGCAGGTAAAAGGCAATGAGACACAGTCCATAGATTTGATTTTCCCTGTAATTACCTCTCCCAGCAAAGTGAGCTCAAGTAGCGAGCAGAGCCCGAGCTCAGAGCAAACGAGGTCACCGCCTTTGCAGGACCAGTTGCTGGTTTGCACAAAACCCATTATTAGCAAATCAGAGCCATTAGAGGAATCTCTTTACGCCTTTCCTTTATTGAAAAAAAAAAATCAAAATGGGAGAGAGGCGGGTCAGTTGTGAGAACATTAAAGTGAGTCCCAGTAATGAGCTGAAGTAGTGTTGAGTCAGGGTTAAAGGCGCAGGTGAAAATGGCAGAGACCTTTGCCCTGGGAGCCTCGGTGGGAGGGAGAAGTGGAACAGGGCACGGCCAAGCGCTCATCTTTTCTCTATACTCTTCCCTGTTGATACCTGCCCATTTGGTCAAACCACCTTTTAAAGCTCATTTGCCAGAATAAATCAGAAATAACTAATAATAGCTGTTTCCAGTCTCCCCCACGTGTGCATCTCTAAACCACACAAGTCAACAATGGATGCTAAGGTTAGCGTTATGGATGGTTCTTTTTTTTTTAAGATTTTATTTATTTATTCATGAGAGACACACACGCAGAGAGAGAGAGAGAGAGAGAGAGAGAGAGAGGCAGAGACACAGGCAGAGAGAGAAGCAAGCTCCCTGCAGGGAGCCTGATGTGGAACTCGATCCCAGGACTCCAGGATCATGCCCTGGGCTGAAGGCAGGCACTAAACCACTGAGTCACCCAGAGATCCTTGGACAGTTCTTTTTAGAGAAGCGTTTCCCTCAATTAGTAAGGTTTCTGAGTATTCAGAATGAGCCACTGGATAGGAACTTGACTTCCATACAATTTATTAAGGTCCCCAAGTACAAAATCAACTTTTCTTATAATAAGCAATCGAGAAATGACACTGGATCCCCAAGATACTAATAGTAATAATAATAAACATCCTCACATGACCCAACAACTGGACATTAGCCAGAGGCTAGGATACTTCCTTAAGACAAAGTTCCTAATTAAGTCACTAACTAATAATCGAATCTATCCATCTTGTTCTCTATCCTTGGTCTGTAAAATGGTACAGACTAGGGGAGAATGTGCCCACATGAACATCCACACCAGCACCTGGCGCTTAGGAAATCTCCCTGGGTGAGCCACGGTTGCTATGCAACACTCGGAGGTTAATAGGGGTGACCTGCCATGCGGAGGGGTCGGCTCTCCCAACAGAGAAGAGCCTGCGTGGGCTAGACAGATTTTCTTCTTGGAGAATACATTCCTCTGAATTCCCTTTTGAAGGGTCTTCAAATACAATCATTTAACGTGGCCCTTTGCCATAGTAATTAATTCAATCACAATTAAGTGAAAAAATTAATTTAAAATTAGTCCTAATTTGTCTGTGAGCATGTTCCTGAAAGGATCTTCAGGATTCGTGAGAGCAGTACGTGTGCATTCCACATAATGTACATGTGCACCTGTGTGCCTTACACACATGCGTATGTAGAAGACCCCCAGGTGCACACTTCTGTGTCAGAGTGGCATCCACCAGCACAGAGCACCTGAATGGAACAAAAGGGCGGAGGAAGGGAGGTTGGTTCTCGGCCTCAGCTGGGACATTCATCTTCTCCTGCCACTTGCCATTCTCGTCCCTGGTCCTCGGGCCTTCGGGTGAGGCCTAGGCCTTCCACCTTGGGCCCACCAGTCCTCAGACGTTGGAGTTTGGACCAGAATGACCCTACCAGCATCCCAGAGCCTCCCACTCACAGACAGCGAATGGTGGGACTTTTCGGCCTCCGTGATGACAGGAGCCACCCATCCATCTCTCTCTACATTCTTTTGGTTCTGTTTCTCCAGAGAACCTCAGCTAGTACGGATCTTGTTTTATATTTATTGGTTGATTTAAATACATGAGGTATGCAGATGACAACACTGAATTTCTCTGCAGTATCAGGTCGGCTGTTAAATGTAAATTGTACCGAGAACCCCCCCAAGGAAATGTGAGGCAACAACCAGCAGGCAATCCGCTGTAGGCAGAAGGCTAAACCTGACGAGGAGCCTCATAAGCTCTGTCCCCGATGGCAGCACTCATGGGATACCATGTGAGTGCTGAGTGCCTCCTGTGAGCGTGACTCGGGGCATCCAGGGGACACGGGTGCACACACCAACGGGGCATGCCAGAGACGCACCCCGTGAGCTCACGGGGCCAGGGCTGGTCTGGGTTGTGAACACGGAGAGCAGTGTCTGGAAAACAGCAGCGTCTGGGGAAGTTACAGGGTTGGAACAATCTGAAGAACATTTGTTCCTGTGGTAGACAGAACAATGACCTCCCCAAGATGTCCACGTCCTCACCCCTGGGGATGCATGAGGGTACGTGGTGAGGAGGAGTGAACACACACACATGGAGTTAGGACTGCTGAGCCCCTGGATTTAACACAGAGACATCATTCTGGGTGGCCCAGGGGGCCAGCATAGTCACAAGGGTCCTTGAAGCTGGGTGACGGCAGAAGAGGAAGTGTGAGTTCTGCATCTGTGGGCGCTGGCCTCAGAAGAGGAAGGGACCCTGAGCCTCTCAAAGCAGGAGGGACCAGGAAACAGGCTCTCTCTAGGTCCTCAGGAGGAACCTGCCCCACAGATGCCTCCGTTTTAATCCAGTGAGCCTTCTGCTGCACTTCTGCTAATACACTCACATGTGTTAAGCCACTATGCTTGCGATCATTGGTTATAGCAAACCAAATACAGTTCACTCAGCAACTGAGTCTCCAGAAATCGGCACGTGGAGTCTGCTGTGCACTTGGGTCAACGCAAAACACAAGTGAGCTTGGGAACTTTAAAGCTGGTAAAACAAAAATTCCAAATGAAATATTTACAATTTCAAACATTTATGAGGTGGGCTTCAGCCTCCAGAAATAGCAAAGGGTTGGGTCAGACCAAACTTCCGCAGGTAGTAAATATCATATGCACTCAACCTTTTTTTTTTTCTGTTTTATTTGAAGACATAGGAAAGCAGAAGCAGAAAGAAACCTGAAGGAGGTCCAGCCCCGAAAGGCAGAGACCGTAAGTGGTGAGACGTGTGAGTTCCCAGGTACTTCCTGAGTGTATCTTCCAATCCACCTGCAGCTCAGGACAACCGGTGTGGCCGGTGGAGGTGCCAGAGCATAGACTTGACTGTGGGCAGAGTAGCTGGAGAGCTGGGGGGCTTCCAGCAGGCAGGGTGAGCCCCAGGGTCACCATGTCCTCAGGCAGACCGCACCCCAGGGGCCAACAGCAGACACCATGTGTGCATTTGATCTGCGTTTCTGTGTACGTCAATTTTACCCAATTTTCTTTCTTTTTTTTTTAAGATTTTATTTATTTATTCATGAGAAACATAGAGAGAGAGAGAGAGAGAGAGAGAGAGAGAGAGAGAGACAGGCAGAGGGAGAAGCAGGCTCCATGCAGGGAGCCTGATGTGGGACTTGATCCCGGGTCTCCAGGATCACGCGCTGGGCTGAAGGCAGGCACCAAACCGCTGAGCCACCCAGGGATCCCCTTTACCCAACTTTCTAAAACAAATAAATACATAAATCAGCAAAATGGGCAATTAGCAATCAGGGGCAGGGAGTGGTGTTTGCAGGAAAGACTTAGGAATGGCCGGGCCTTGTAGTCGTCAGAGCAGCGTGCTAAGTATGCAGGAAAGCCATCTAAAATTCTACTTATTTATATTTAATTTTTTCCACAATAAAATGTTGACATTTGCTAGTGTTGTGTGACTCCCAGATTTGAGCAGGAGGTGCAAGGGAATGCTCCTATAGCCACTCCGGGTGTGATCTTGGATGACTTCTAGCCACCTAGCCACCTACTATCCCCAATGCCTGCCATTGGCCCCAAATCCACCCACACTATGGAAGTCCTCAAACCCTGCCCACCGCTCCCACACACTGTGTTTCCTCCACGTCTTCCTGCCCTGACATGCCACGAGGTCATCTCTGGCATGACCCTAAGCAGTTACTTCTCATAAGCCCTCTCAAGCCATCTTTGGGAGCCACTCCCAACATCATGATGAACTATCGTCACCATGGCATTGAAGCCACCAAACCATGGAAAGTCACTGAGATGGACACAGAGACACTGGACAGTTTTCGGCCCAAAAACTGTAGAATAGGGCCCTGCCCCCACCAAATCCAAGTCTTTCTCTCCCCACGGTACACCTTCTCTTCTGTGTTGCAGTCCCTATGGGGAGCACGAAGCTGTCTGCAATCACGGCCTCCAAGAAACCCAGGGCTCACCTCCCATCTCCTTCCTTCACTTCAGTCCCATCTCCTCCTTTCCTCCCCACATCCTCATCCCCTTCCTCTCTTTCCTCACCATCCTCCACTAGAGCAAGACTTTCAGAATAGTTTGTGGAACGCCTCCACGGCTGCAGCCCCCCTTCACGTGCTGAGCATTTGTGCCTTTTACGACTCAGCATCCAACAGCTAACATCCCAGAAAGAAAGCCCCACTTGACCAATATTGCTCAAAGCCGAGGTACTTAAACATATTATACCCAGACCTGTCTTTGCTAAGCAGAGAAAAGCAAGGAGCAACAGTGGTAACACAGCTGAACAAAGCCGTCGGAGGCCCCCAGACCCTTAGGACCAGTGGGAGCTCCCAGTCCGGCATCACCTCCTGCAGGAACTGTTTGCAGGAGCACAAGGGCGAGGAGTGAGGGACTCCAGAACCCACCTGCTGGAACACCGCTGTCCACATGCTCACGGACCACCCGTCTCCGTCCCCAAAACAGTGATTTGGGCGTCTCTTACTGGCACGAGAGTTGTGCTGGGAGGGAGACAGGCTGCAGAGGAGCCGGAGAGTGGTGTGCAGGGGAGGGAGGGTGCACACTCCCTGCCCCGAGGAGGTCACGAGGCAGGGCTGCAAATACTGAGCCCACAAGTAAGTCCACACAATACAGTGAGGAAAAAACACAAAAAAATTTGAATAAGTGCAAGAGACAAGGACAGACCGATGCTGCACCCTGCAGCCAAAATGTCAATGAACTTCACGGATGAGAATCCAGGGTGAATAGAGACCTATCTCCAGGGATGTTGGGGGGGCTCGCGGGGGGCGGAGGATATGATTCACCATCTTTCAAAAAGCCACTGTGGAGATCTTAGGGCCTTGATCCCCGCAGATTGGAGGTTGCCTGGCATGACCGGGTGGGGTGTCTTCATCCCCGTGGAGCAGTGGCCATGCCATCCGTAGGGCGAACCATGAGTAGGCATGACTGTTGTCACTAACGTTTTGGAACATGATAGTGAAAGAAAGAGGTCTGCTCACTTATTTTGTTTCATGGCCCCTTTCTTACCCTGTAAGACACATGATCACTGAATATGTTTTTCCATCTGCCAAGCAGTCCTACCCGTGTACGGGGATCAGTGTTGACAAACTGTGCTCAGGTGGTGCTTGCTCCCCGGGCCCTGCAGACCGCGTGGTGATGTGGCGGGTGGAACTGGGGGGGTGGCATGATTATGATGTGCTATCTTCTCTCAATTACTATGAATTTCCTGTAATAATCTATCATGGATCTGTCATCTATGAACTTGTTCTTGTTAAAAGTGTATTTAATTGTTATTCTAATCAAAATAGCACACGCATGTTGCTAAAACTCCAATAGTGTCAAAAGTGTAGAGACGAGCAACACCACCCATCCCATAGTGGGCATACAAAATTTAAACAACTCACTGCCCTGTGGGTAACTGGGGCCTTGGCACAATTTCTGGTCAATGAACTGACGTGTTATTGCTGGTCTAAGGAGGTAAAAAGCCCCTGCAAGCCTCTCCATGTCTCTCCAGCTCTTCGGTCCTCCGTCAAGGTGGATGGCGCTCCTTGGAAGCGCCATATTGAAGTGGAGAAGATGATGTCGCCACTTTGAGGGGAGCTTCCCCAGAGAGCCACAGAGGAATCTGGATGAGCAATAACCTCAAATGTGCTGAGTCTCTGAGATTTCAGGTCAGCTGTTCATCTTACTTGACTACCACAAGGCACATCATTGTGAGCATCAGCCGTCGACCCCAGGCCACCCACACTGCCGATACTGTCACAGGGAAAGACCACCTTTGCCTTGACCTCCTCTGTAGTTACCTAATTTGTTTTGGGTGAGATGCTCTATCTCATCTCCAGGCCTGCCCTGACACTCTGCTCTCCTCCTGGGGATGGCTCATGCGGCTTTCCTGAGTGAGGGCCACTTTTCCAAGTTTTTCTTGGATTAAATAACTATTATCTCTAAAGGGAACACTGTAGTAGTTTCCTAAGAAAAAGTGAGTGGAAAGAAAATCGGTAAATCTTTGCAACATTAAAATACCATCTCCATCTCTCACGCTCGAGTGGCAGTTACATGGTACACAACTCTTGGTGGTGAGTCGCTCACTTATACCATTGAGAATAATTTTGAGCTAGCCGATTCCATGGCAACTCCTAGTTCTCCAAAGCTACCCTCTCCCTAGAAGGATATTCACTCCATCATTGGAGTTCTCAAATTTTACAATTATTTACAATTCTTAGATTTCTTTTTCCTTCCACACACAGAGTCCCCAGTGAGCCCTTTCAGGCTGGAAACTCAGGTTCTGGATTCTCAGATCTTACCTAAACTTTGTGATTCCCTCTCTATCCCTTTTCATCATTCTCTTTTGCTGGATTCACTGTCCGTCTGGTCTCAGACTTCACACTGCCTTTCTCATTTTCACGATGTCTGTGCCATCTGTCCTTCCTCTGTCGTGTGAGAGATGTGCTGGTCTGGATCTTCCATATTTTGTGTTGACTTTTTTTTATTTTCCCTATCACATTTCAAATTTCCAAGAGATGCTCCTAATGTTCTGATCTTCCTTTTATTTTACAACATCTTGTTCAACTCACTCCCCTAAACATAAAAATTACAGACTTCTTTTATTGTCTCTGTTTCCTGGGGCGTTTCTTTCTTGGTTTAATTTAATCTCTGTCTTTCATGTTTGCAAACTCTCTTTTCATGTCAGGTTATCGTCAGCTGTCAGCTGACTTTCAAGGGTTAAGTCCTAAACATTGACTGCAAGTCCTGAGTATGTGGATGCTGGTTTTGAATTTCTGGGCTTCACAGCAAGGTTGATGCTACTTGAAGGTGGCTCCTGGAGCTTCCCTGGCACACCCCAGTCTCTCCAAACTCTAGTCCAGAGATCAATCTGTGATCTCCTACTCCAGGAACATTTGCTTGGCTGCTGAGTTTCCGGAATCAGGGTGTAGAGGGGCCACAGAGGTCCTTCCACCCATCGCACACATGCCCGTGGGCATTTGCCCACCTGTCTGCACTGGCTCAGCACACACTTCCACGGATGACTCGGGGTGTGCTGGTGAGGTGCTCTGTTCACTCTGGCATTCCCACCCTATAATTATGGGTACAGAGACCTCCCCCCTATCAGCTCCCCATTAAATCTCACAGTTTGCATTGTTTGTGCATTTGAGCTTTTTCTGTTCTTTATTATCATCTTAGCAGGTACCCCAGAAAAGAGGGGGAAGTATGATCCCATGTGGGAATCATGATTTCCAAGGGGCTGTTACTTGCTTTGGAAAACAGGACTATCATTTTGGGAAGGCTTTAAATTCACATCTTTCACACTTAATAAGATGACTCTAAGATTAGCAACCCCAGATTTAGTGAGCTAATCATATAAATTCAGACCACATTATGGTTTAATTTCCCAGAAATATAGCAAGAAGCTAGGAAGGATCTTAAATACCACCCGATCTGCCCTATTTATTTCATAAGAGAAAAAAAATGAGAGTCAGAGATGTTAAATGCCAACTTTAATCAAACAGCTGTTTATTGGCAGCCTCCAGCCTTGAAGACACAGCTCTTCCACCGAGAATCCAGTGTGCTGTCCCTCACATCTTTAATTACTGTGAGCTTCAATCATATGTTCCCAAGACTTCGCTTAAGAAAGAATCTAAGCCTATTACCCAAGTGGCAATGATTAGAATAAGGGAGATATTTCCCAATTTTCAAATAAAAGTGACAGTGATATCCTAAGACTTGATTCAACCAATTTATTTTATCTGAAAAACCAGTGTTTCGAAGTATAGTTATTAGCCACATAAAACACGTTAGCTCCCTTAAAGTTGTGAGAAGTATGGCTATAAGATAAAGCATGTGGAGTCTATACATCTCGTCTTGACATGATCATTAAACACGGATTTGGGTGTTTTTACAGAATTCCTGGATGAGCACTCGTGGACAGCTTCACAGCAAGCATGTTTGTGTTTGTGTTTGTGTCTTCAGCTAACCAGCTATTCAGACAGCACCAGCACATAGTGGAGGAAAAACACTGACACATAATGAGAAAGCCCATTTTCACAACCCAAATAGCGGGAAAATGGTCAGCCTCGTTTCAGCGCCATTATAGACTTCAAGAAAGCTGTTGCAAGAAGGAGGGGTGGCTCCTTAGGTAAAGATGTGAAATGAAATCTAATATGTGGGTGGCAGGGGGTGCTCTCCGGCAGAGTGCAGTAACCTTGGGTTCCCATGGAGACCGGGTCATCCGGGTCACCCCAAGTCCCCATCCAGCCTGTGTCCAATGGCAAACTGCAATCTAGCTGGTCTGTGGGCTTTCCTCAGTTCACCCTCCCTGAAATGTCACTGCCGCACAGAAGTCGGTCACCAACACTCCCCTTGCTCCAACTGCCACCCACGGAGTGAGGACCCTGCAACGGACATCCTCAGCACCAGTCAGCAGTGCTCAGCATCGGATAACCACACCAGAGGCTCTTTGTATGGATACTGAGAAAAACAAATCGAAATAAAAAAAAATGGGGAAGTCAAAACTAAGGTAGGTGATGGGTCCCCAAGGAGAAACAAACCAACCTACATAATGTAGGTCCATAGTCTCAGCCACAGTAGAGACAGGTCACAAGCATGCCTGGGGGGCGGGGGGGGGGGCTATAAACAGGAAATCAATACGTGAACAACCATGTCGCTGTGGGGCCCAGAGCTCGCTGTGCTGGGCGCCCTGGGGGGTCCAGGGCAGTCAGGAAGACGAGACAAGGGAGGGAAGGGTCTGGAGGCCGCAGAGAGTGCTGCCCACATGGCAGAGGACTAAATCATGATTTTGGAAACATTTTCACTCTGATTCGTTTAGAGAAATCCAAGTGGATTGGGGCCCTTGGGTGGCTTAGGGGTTGAGCTTCTCCTTTAGGCTCAAGGAGTTATCCTGGAGTCCCAGGATCGAGTCCCACATTGGGTTCCCCGCAGGGAGCCTGCTTCTCCCTCTTCCCGTGTCTCTGCCTCTCTCTCTGTGTCTCTCATGAATAAATAAATAAAATCTTTAAAAAAAAAAAAAAAGGAAAAGAAAAAAAAAGAAATTCCAAATGGATTAATATACAGAGGAAGAATCTTGAGACCAGGTCTCCTCTGTGATACAACGAGAGGGTTGAGAACATGTCACAGAAGAATCGCTTTACTAACTACAAACGTACATTTTTGGGGATGGTCTTCACTTTGAGAAAGAAAACCGAGGATAAGAAAGAAAAACCAGATGGAAGGATAGAGATGAAAAGCTCTGTGCCTCTGTCATCTAACTATGAAATTAATCTGGAGATCACTAAAAGGAGGTCACCTTGCCCCACACGGAAAAAAAGGGGTGGGGGGAAGAACCGTATCACGCATTATCTCCTGTTAGTGTGCGGGAGAGAAGGGCCGTACCGCAGGTGGGGAACCCAATTACCAGGGGCTTTTGGGCGCACAACGGCCGCACTCCTGTCTGTCAAGAGCTGAAGAGGATTTATTAGCCAAAGTGGTGAGTGGAAGTTAACTCAACTGTCAAAAATGACCAATTTTCAGGCCTGAACTTAGTTCAGAGCAATTTCCACTCTCTATTTCTACATATCAAATATAGATGAAGTAGAATGTTACAAGAAATGTTCACCCTCTCATTACTTGTCACAGAAATCATGTAGGCTTGCATTTGAAGTGAAAGAGGCAATATTGGATTATGGTGATAAGAAAGAGTGTGGAATCGGACGTGTCCGGCATGCCGGGGGCCTTGCCACTGTCACAGGATGGTCGGGGGTGCCTGCAGGGGACACTGGGGAGGCGCGTGCCCTGGGAGGCCCAGTGGGGTCTACAGGGACACCGAGGCCTTGCTACTTGCCACAAAACATTCAAAGTGCTTCCCAAAAGAGATAAATAAAAATAAAAAAAAAAAAGAAAAACACTAAAGAATTCGCGTAAAAGGGAGGGAGGAAGGGAAAAACATAGGGAAAGGGAGAGAAAGTAGATTTGTCAGGACGTGTCTGGTTTTATAATTTTAAGGATAGAAACGTGTAAACACGTTGCATCATGTTTAAAATCAAATGAAATCAAATTGGAGGAAAACACACCTAAGCAATATCTTTAAAAAGAAGCACACGCTGAAGCCGATTGGCCAGTGTATCCCAAGCGAGGGGCTTCGCCGCAAGAGAAGTACCGCTTCCACCTCCATCGACACCCGGTAGTTTGGCCGCACATCCGCAGTGCGAGGAGAGCTCGAAGAAATCACGAAGGACCGTCGGTAGCTGGTTAGTGGTGTGATTCTGAGACTGCTCCGAAGGCCACTGGAAAACCCTTAGGATGAACAAGTGAGTGATTCTGTTCATGCCTTGATGAAGAAAGATGTCTTTGTTGAGAGGGAAGAAGAGTCACCATGGGAGGAAGGAAGTCAGAGAGGGGCAGAAATCAGCTTGAAGGGGTCCCGACTGGGCAGAGACGAGCAGCTGGTGCGAGAACACGTGACCGCAGTGACCAGTACATTCCCAACAGGGTCAACGCCGGGCTCATAATCATGCAAAACCCCAAAACCAGCAGCAAGCCTCAGTGGCCAATGTTGGAGGTGGCACAAGTCCCCCCGACGAGGGAAGATACAGGGAAGCAAGGAGCCCTCATCCTCGGTCCCCAGAAACTGGGCTGCAGGGCCACCCCTCTGCACCAGAAAGGGCAGCTCTCACCCTGAGGGAGGTGGGGGTGCAGGTGCTGGGCCTCCGAGGCCACCCCCCGAAATCCGTCACCGTGTCCAGGACCCGAACAATAGTGCATTCCCTGGGGACCGGGTCTGCGGCCCCCTCTTCTCCCTGCACTCAGCCTCCCGTGGGGCACCCGGTGTCCCTGTGCTCCCCAGTGTTGCCCCTCACGCCCAGGCTCTCCCGGCTGCTCCAGCCTCATCCTTCATTCATAGGTTTGTCCCCCAGGTAATCTCTTGCACATCAGTCTCGGAGCCCGCTCCTCGGAGGAGGACAACACCAAGGATTGCAGCTAATAAACACAGGAGGAGGACTGACTCAGCATAGAAAACCCGTTTTCCAAACCCTTAATAAAATAATGGCTATGGTGAGGCTCATCGATGGACACTAATCGAGGATATCGATTGACATCAGGTCCAAGTTTCATGTGCAGTGACACCCAGGGACCCCTGGTCAATGTCAGCACCCCGGGACACGTGCGACAAGCAGACCCGGGGAGCCCCAGAGGGGTACGAAGGCTTGCCACACGGTCTCACCGTATTTGAGGGGAAATGCCATTTGCACTCGGGACCTCGGCACGGGTTGCCGCGGATGCAGATCCAAATGGTCAGGCCCCAGGACTTTGCAAGCAGTGAGCCCCAGTGTGGTCCCACAAGGGAGGAGGGTCTGTAAGAAAAGGGGGTGTTGTGGTGACAGAGGCAGATGGACGCGCTGCATGTTGGGACCGGGAGGGGAGCGCACCCCGGGGACCTGGGGGGCGGGGAGAAGGGCTGCCAAGGGCACAGCCCCGGGAGGTGGGGGGGAGGTGAGGGCTCCATGGGCGCAGCACCCTCCCGCCCCCGATGCCCTCCTTCCTCCTGACCTAGCGGAGCAGGAGCCGAGACCCCATTGGCGGTGGGGAAGGAGACAGGCCTGCCAGGACCCGGAGCGGTCGTGCTGCCTGCGGCCAGAACCCCAGCAGGGCCTTAGAGAAAACCAAGATGCATTCTACCCTTTTGGGTTTTCACCGAAAGGATGCCATCAGGCCAATGCAAACGACCTCCTTCAACAGTGAGCCCACGAGGCCCACGAGGCAAGAAGCGCACCCCGAGAGCCGAGCTGGGGCCCCTATGGCGTTTGGGGATGAGGGACACAGTCCCACTCCCGATGGGGGTCCCAGGACACCGAGCATCTGCGCGTCCCCCATGAACAGAGTCCAGCCACGCAAAGAATGAGGAGGAACGTGCAGTGGAGCCCACGGGTGCTGGGGGCGATGGTGGCGGCGGTGTGGGTGCGGAGGTAAGGCCGCCCGGCAGGTGCAGGTGCTCCTGGTGGGGAGGCTGCGCGTCAGGGGGACGGGCATGGGGGAATCCTGTACCTTCCTTTCAGTTTTGTTACAAACCTAAAATTACTCGGAAAAAAAAATAATAATAGTCCTAAAGTTTGGAGTCGTGGCAGGAGCATCCAGGTGAGAGCTGGGGAGCGTGGGGGGGCTCGGGGCCACCAGGACGGTGGCAGAGCTTCCAGCGAACCCCGGCGCTGGGGCGCCTGCCAGCGTACCCCCAATTTCCCCCCCACCAAGAGAAGCAGCAAGGACCACCATCCCCCTGAAGGGCACCTTAGGGACCCAGAGCCAGCCGCTCCCCGCACAGCCAGCGCCTTGTTTTTCTCAGGATAAAAACTAACCCGATTGTGTGATGTGGGAGAATTCTCTTACATTACAATAAAATGAAACTTTCCTCTTCCCATCAAGAGAGCCTTCCGTTTCGCACAGAAAATGCAGAAGGGGAACATTTTTTTTTTTTTAATTTGAGAATCTTAAACCTGCTCTTCCACTTTCACAGATAAAAATCCATTATTTCCCGATAACGCATTGGCTGGGGCGAAGTGAAACAAGATGTGATTGGAACTGAAAGCCGTCCACTTTCATTTCTCCCCGCTTCCCTGATGTACAATGAGGCCGGGCTGTGCACAGAGGAGCTGCGGGCAGAGGCCAGCCTCCGCTGGAGCTCCGGGAAGCACCTTCTCTGTGTGGGGGTGCAGGCGGCCGAGGGGATGCCACCTTTCAGCAGGGGTGAGCGGGGCCCACAGAGCAGGCCGGACAGAGCAGATCGATGCCACCGAAGCACTTGTCCCGCGGCGACGACAGCGACGACTAAGCGATCCTGGCTGACAGTGTCCCTGGCGGAGGAGGGAGCCTGGTGACTGAACCAATCGTGGTGTTCATTAGGGCTGGGCTGCACCTGCAAACCAACCTGTATCTTCACCGCATGCGGCATCTGAAAGGTGTTGGACATTCAGTTTGCAGGCTCCGCTACAAACCTCCGCCTTTGCACAGGGCACCTGTTCAGCCACAGGGGCTGCGGGAGCCGGAGAATCACCAGAAAGCCTCCAGAGAGCCTGCCATCAATTTCCATTAAAAGGGCACAGTATGAATAACCCGGATAACCCGGGATGGTCAGCGGGGAGCGTGGCTGGTGAGTCATCAGCAGGAAGCCCCAGGTGGATTGTTTCGTGCACCTGTACTTCGAGGTGTGCCAGGCTTGACCAGCGCGTGGGGGACCCTCGACATGTCGACAGGAGTTTGCGCGGGTCTGGATCCCTCTGGGGCCTGGAAGAAATCAGGTTAAATTCATGTGTCTGGAGCCGAAGGAGAAGATCGGGCCGTTGGAGAAGCGCCTGCTGCGAGCAGAGCCTGAGTGGGGCTGAGTTCTAACCGACGAATCAGGACCCGGCCTCAGCCCCGCGGACACCCGGGGAGAGGGAGAAACGGGCAAGGCTGGCAGGTGCTTAGGGAAAACGGGGGCCTGTTGAATCTGGATTGTGAGGCAGCGTGCCTGGATTCACACGCACACACACACACGCGCGCGCGTGCACACACGCAAGCATCCCTCCTTCTCTACTGCAGACTCCTCCACCCTCCCCTCCCTGGGCAGCAGCAAAGACAAGGCGTCTCCATCCCTTTGGGTTCTGCCCCTTCACATCTAATCTGATAAATGAATCGAGGCTCCCATTACTAGTAAATGGATTCTTTCCTCCTGAATAATGTTTGCATCTTGATCTCCATCCACTATATACGTGGTGGTGGCACTAATGGAGTTTTAGGCAGTCTGCTTGGAAAGGCATTTGGGCATAAATGAAAACATGGGAGCCTTGCTTCTGAAGTCACCCAAGTCGGTCCAAACTGGAACAAAATCTCAATCGATCTTGGGAAGTGTGGACTTACAGGAAATGATATTTAATCTCTAATGCAACCAAAGAGCTTTCGCTGAAAATTCTTCGCTCCGTTCCACCCAGGCTGAAAATCAGGAGCCGATATTAGCAATTTAGAAAGAGAAAAAAAAATAGAATTTTGAGGAGTTTCTGGTGTGGCAGCGGTGGTGGTTGTTCTGCAAGTGGAAAGAGCTATCGTAAGACATAAATTCTTCACCGAGGCCGCCATGCTCTTCATGCTTTGACCTGTGATGTTTAATCACAGGAAGAAAAGGAATCTGAAGTCTTTCACACCACCTTCTCCTTGGAAATTCTGATCCAATTAGAACATATCTGGTTAAGAGAAGAAAACAGTAGGCAGAGCTGGTGGTTTGTCCACATTCACCAGTGTGGACACCTGCACCATCAATCCAAATAGCTAAGCAAGGGCACCTGGAGGAGGGGGCACAGGTCATGACCCAGGGTCCTGGGATGGAGCCCCAGTCAGGCTCCCTGCTCGGCAGAGAGTCTGCTTCTCCCTCTGACTCTCTTTCTCCCTCCCCCTGCTTTCTCTCTCTCTGAGATAAATAAATAATATCTTTTAAAAACAAATAGGTAAGCAGAGTTTATCCCGAAACTAGGCTGACCACAATGATGTCCCTGCCTTCCTCCTCAGTGAATATGGTTCATTCATGTGCTTACATTGTTTGGTGAGACACCATCAGATCACCCTGCTTGATACAAATAAATTCCATCTGTTCCTTTTAGTGGAAAAACCCTAGTTTTTCAGAAAATGAGCTATTTTGTGTAAAAGAACGTGCCATCTACCAACCCCCATGAGTTTTTATTCTCTGACCTTCTGTTTCCTGTGTTCATATTTTGTGGCCTGTATTTTGTCCCCCCTGGGCAGGAGCGTCGGACCTGTGGGTCACTCTCTCCTCATCACGGACTCACATCAGGCTGAAAATCAGGCTAAAAACTTGAGACATATTTGGCAGGAGAGACCAGGTCGAATTTAGGAGCATTTTAGGCCAAATACGGAAGAGAGGTTATCCCCCACAGGGAAGCGAGCGCGTGGGCACGGAGAGGGGCGGCGAGAGCAGCAGACGGGCAGGTTGGCAGGAGAATCGACGGGTCTCTGCTGCGTTTTGCGCAGTGACATGGGCATCTAATCCTTGCTCTCCTCGTGATCAATGCCATCTGCTACAGCAGAATCAATGTGGACACACCCTCATCAGTGGTTACGGCGGCTGAAATGACCTAATCAATCGAACGACAGGATGTGGCCATTGCCTCTTTCTCTTTTAATATCTGCGTCGCACTTGAGCCTATTTCAGATCTGTTGCAAATATCCCATAATTTCCACGGGCACATCGTACGGGGTGCTATAGTGAGAAGGAAGGAGGGAGGGAAGGAAGGAAGGAAGGAAGGAAGGAAGGAAGGAAGGAAGGAAGGAAGGAAGGAAGGAAGGAAGGAAGAGGGAGGGAAGAAGGAGGGAAGGAAGGAGGGAGGGAGGGAGAGAGGGAGAGAGGGAGGGAGAGGGAAGGTATTTAGTTCTGGCCACATTCAGGTGAGTTATTTCCAAAACAATGATGGCCCGGCCCTACAGGAACTCCTGGAGAGTGGACAGCAGAGGTGCCCAGAGGGGCACGTCCGATGGCCACCCACGGGGGAGAGGGGGAGCTGTTGGCCACCAGCTCTGGCCGCGGTCCCTGGGCGCCCCTCGGCCCCGCAGAGCAAGGAGGGGAGTGGAAGCCAGGGTGGCCGGGTGGCGGAGGCCGGAGGGTTAGGGATCCACACCGATGTGAGGAGGTGTTTCTACGGTGATGGAACAAGTGGGGACTCAGGACCTGGGGACCCATGCAGACAGCAGGGGGAGAAGAGATTATGCGGGGACGCACATCCCAGTCCCTGTAGCTGGAAAACACGGACCTCTACGTCATGGTAACCCTCACATTCTCTGAGGAGAGACTTAAATGAAGCCACACTGAGCTATTCCCTTGAACCTTTTAATTTACGCTTCTAATGAAGAGGGACAAGGATGACTCTTCACCTCAGACAGTGGCTTGCAAACCACAGGCCTCGGGTGTTATTGATCCCACGAAAGCCCCACTGGGCCCCGCCCGCAGATCAACTTTATTGTCGAGTTTGGGCACAGTCATTCCTATGTCCTGATTTATTATTATTATTATTTTTGGTATTCCTAGCACTAAAAAAATTGCCTTTGCCAGTAAGATTTTACTTGTCTTTTCGACGTTGCCCCTGGGAGGGACGTGCTAGGCAGGACAGAAAATTCAAGCAACACATTGATGAAGCTTTTCATCCAAACAGATTCAGGACAAATAGTCTGAATTTCTAAATGTCCTTGTAACAATCCTATTGGAGATCAAAACACAGTTGAACAGGTTATTTGGAGGGCCACTTAAACCAGTCACTCCGACAAATTAATTTTTAAATATCTCTACGACATGTCGTCTGTGTGGAAAGGAAAGCATACTAACATGTTTCAAATTATTTTTACAGGGATCCCTGGGTGGCGCAGCGGTTTGGCGCCTGCCTTTGGCCCAGGGCGCGATCCTGGAGACCCGGGATCGAATCCCACATCGGGCCCCCTGTGCATGGAGCCTGCTTCTCCCTCTGCCTATGTCTCTGCCTCTCTCTATTTCTTTCTCTGTGACTATCATAAATAAATAAAAATTTAAAAAAAAAAAAAAAAAAAAAAAAAATTATTTTTACAACATCCAGGCAGCCATGAAAATTTTGGAAAGACCAACACACATTTGTAAATCATTTCCAGTGTGTGCAGGATCCAGATTCCTTCCATTATATGGATTTTTCAAGGCACATTTTGATTCTCTCCAATTTCCTCCACAGCCTAGAATTTTTTAAGGAGGTGGGATACCTTTTTAATTGTAGAAAAACTTACCCTTCCGTTTTTCTCCTATATTCGTAACACACACGAGCAGCAGAAGAAATGCCACAAATTATCAAAATGGGAAATAGGACATTTTTCATTTTCTCTGATCCCTGTCCTGAACCCAGTGCCCTTCCTCAGGAGCTAACTGGGACTGTGACCAGCATGTTGGTGGAGCACGCACAGTGGTCCCCGTGGAGCTGATGACCAGCAGGCCAGCTGCGAGCCACAGCCCCCTCTCAAGCTGCCCACCGACCAGGGAGCGGGGCCAGCTTTTCAGAAGAGTCGGTGTCCACCTGCGTGTCCTACACAAGGCATCTCATGCCTCTGCAGCAGTTGCACACTTAACTCACGAAGCATTCAGGTGAACATTCATTTCTCCCCCCTCCAAGTTTGTATTTTGCACTGTTATCTCCCCATTACCCATGACAGTAACTGAGTCCCAAGTGGGAAGGTGGCCGATATTCGCTGAAGTGGTAACACTGTGGACTGAATTCTGTGTCCTCCCCAAAATTCAACCATTGAATCCTAATCCCCTCTACAAGGTCTTAGGAGGTGGGGTCTGTGGGGGTGATGAGACCATGGGGCTCCATGGTGGAGCCCCCAGAGTGGGATTAGGGAGCCCCCTCGCCCCTTCCCCACCTGAGGACACAGGAGAAGATGCCATCTGTGAACCAGGAAGCGGGGTCCCATCAGGTGGCAGATCTGCAGGTGCTTTAATCCTGGACACCCAGCCTCCAGGTGTTTATAACTATCTGTGGTTTATAAGCCATAAACTAGAAATTCCACTTCTAGATATCTTTCTTCAAAAAAAAAAAAAAAAGCAAGAGATCTATAAGAAGTGAATTATGAGATTTTTGTTATAGACACTGAAAACAACCTTATAAAATTACTTGTAAAAACTGTTCAACAATAGGAAAATTGGTTGCATGGATGAGAGTGTCTCCGTGCACTGAAATATATATAATGTCCAAAAGGATATTTTATAATCCTAATTAATGATGTGAGAAACTCTCATTAAATATCTTACATCAAAATAGCAGTTTACAAATCAGAGATAATGACTTGAAGCTCTTTCTTGGCTTCTTCTCCAGATATAATGCACATTTTAAAGACATATCTTGGTTCCTACCTTATCTGTGGATGCTGTGGGCAGGAATTAATATTGTTATTTTTTATAATTGTATTTAGGATGAGAGGAACTGCTTGAAAATATTAGAATAACCGTTCCACACCCTGGGTCAGTACACTTGGGGTAAGTAGTGAACTCGAGTTTCCCCCCCACCACCGTGAGGGCATGGAAAGGAGAGGATACACCCTTCTGCTCCCCAGAATTCTCATATTCCAGGCTGACCTTTTGTTCAGCTTCCTTATCTCTATACACTGTCCCTAGGAGATTATCTATGGCCATGACACCAGTTCTGTGCGTAGATGGGTGCTCTTTGGTGAGTGCCAGGGGGCTTCAACCTAAAAATCCAGCTCCTTACAAAGACTTTCTATGATCTACTACCTGTGTGTTATCACCGCACACACACGTGCACTCGCACATGTATGCACACACGCACCCACACACGTGCACTCCGAATGCTCCAGCAGCATCCATATGCTTTCAGTCCTCTTGGGGAGACAATTTCATTCTGCAGGCTGGAATATAAATCCAAGGAGACATACACAAAAATGCTCATAAGCATTGTTCAAAATAGACAAAAAACTGGAAGAAACAATACATATCCATTAATAGTAGAATGAGAAAATAAATTATGGTATAAGCATGCAACATAATAATGAAAATACATGAACTGCAACCGCATGCATGAATATGATGTATCTCCAAGGCAAAAAGGCAAGTCACAGAATATACATAGTATGTTCTATTTCCATAAAGTTCAAAGCCAGGCAGTCTATGGCTTGGCGGGGGGTGTGAACATGAATGTGAGTACACCCACACGCATGTGAACATGAAGAAATCAAGAGAATAATTAACACCAATGTCAGGAGAGTTGTCACTTAACGGGCAGCAAGGCGGCGGGGAGGGGGGCCTCGGGCTAGCACAGCAGGACCTTTCAGAAACGAGCAGTGTGTCAGCCCTCATGCTGATGAATGATGCTGGAGTGTGTACTTAACAATGTTCTTTCACACATTCTCCTGTAGTCACCACAGATTAAACTGTTTTTAAACTGGTTTTAACCACTTTTTAATGCTCCCTCCACCAAAACAAAAAATAAATGCTGGAGGAAGCAGAGAAGTATTTCAGAGAAAGGACGTAGCCAGGTGGAATGTCCTGACAGAGGATGACTTGTCCCAGACCAAGACCTACAAGGGCCAGCGGGAAGTTGTGGCCCAAAGACATGGGGACTCCACCCCCAGTGAGAGCTGTGAACTCAAGAAATGTTCTAAAATTAGAAACATCACTTTTTTTTATGAGCACACTAAGAAAGATAGATATTTCAAAAAACATGCCCAGATTTGTGGCATGAAAGAACAAGTGGAGGAAGAAATCATATAAAACAAACCTGGTTCAAAGATCAGGTGGAGAACAGAGTGGGGATCCGAAGTGAGGCTTTGGACAAGTTCATTTTAATACACCCAGAGAGCCCAGCCCAGGCAGGCACTGGATACATGGGTTTGGGCTGAAAAAAGGATTCGGACTGACATAAATCAGTTTGGAAGGGCTGGTGAGTAGATATCTTTAATATATTTTTAACATATTTAATATTTTAATATTACAGCAATTTACTAAATCATCAAAGGTAAATGTGTAAAGGTGACATACAAAAGCACTTGGAAATGAGCCTGGAGGATCTCCAACATTTATAGGTGGGAAGGAGAAGAATTTTGGATGAAAAGGAGGACCGTGGGCTAGATACTGTTCTACGTTAATAAGTTTTTAAAGTTACTTAATAAAATTTTTTAAAAAGATGATTTCATTGGAGAGAAAAAGCATCTGACAAGATCCAATACCCATTCATAATGAAACTACTCAACAAACTAGGAATACAAAGAAACTCCCTCCACCAGAAATAGGCTACCTACAAAAATCCCACAGCCAACATCATGCTTCATAGTAAGAGGGTGAATATTTTCCCCTTAAGATGAGCAACAAGACAAGAACGTACAGTGACATCACTTCTATTTAACGTGGTATTAGGGGCTTAGACAGGGTGGAAACAAAAGAGAAGTCACCAAGATTGGAAAGGAAGTAAAACTATCTCCATTGGCAGATGACATGATTTTCTCTGTCAACATCTATGGAATCCACACACACAAAAGACCATTAGAGCTAATAAGTGAGTTCCTTAAGGGTGCAGGATTCAAGTTTGATACAAAAAAAAAATCAGTTATCTTAATGTAGACACTAGCAATGGACAATATGAAAATGAAGTTAAGGAAACATTATATTATTTACAATAGCACCACAAGGAATCAAATATTTCAGAATAGATTTATCCAAAGAAGTACAAGACTTACACACTGAAACCCATACAAATGCTTTCCATAAAGCATTGTTGTAAGAAATTAAAGACACAAATAAATAGAAAAACAGAGCATGTTCATGAATTGGAAGAGTTACTGAGATGGTGCTATATGTTGGCTAATTGAATTTAAATTAAAAAAAAAAAAGAAAATAATACATCTTAAATTGGTCTACAGACTCAGTGTGATACCTCCCAAAATTTCAGCTGCCTGTTTTTGCAGAAATGGACAAGCTGATCCTAAAAGTATTATGATATTGCAAGGGAGATGAAATAGCCAAAACAATCTAGGAAAAGAACGAAGGTGGAAGACTCATACTTTCCAATTCAAAAGTTACTACAAAGAGAAAACAGTAGTCTTTTTTGTGGTGCTAAAACAACTGGATATCCACATGCCAAAGAATTAACTTGGCTCCCTGCCTTTCACCATACACAAAAAATAGAATCAAAATGAATAATAGACTTAAATGTAAATGCTCAAAGTATAAAACTCCTAGAGGAAACCTTCATCTCTGTGACCTCAAATCAAACAAGGGTCTGACTCTTTTAGATATAACTCCAAAACTCTGCTGGAGTTTTAGATATAACTCCAAAGACACTGCAGAAGAAAATAGACATAAATCAGAATTTATTAATATAAAATGGTTGCTCTCCCAAGAAAAACAACAACAAAGTGAAAGTACAAACCGGGAGATAGGATAAAATGTTAAAATCATCTATCTGAAATGACTTTTCCAGAATATGTAAAGAGCTCTTACAATTCAATAATAAAAAGACAAGCCAGTTAAAAAAATGGAAAAAATATTTCAATAGACATTTCCCCCAAAAGAAGATATACAAATGTTCAGTACACATGAGAAGATGATCGCCGTCATTAGGAGAATGCAAACAAAAGCTACAGTGAATTCCCAGTTCACCCTTGCTGGAACGGCAGACAATCACAGTGCCGGTGAAGATATGGAGAAATTAGAATCCTCATACATCGCTGGTGGGATCATAAAATGGTGTAAGCATTTTGGGAAATGGTTTGGCCTTTCCTCAGGAAGTTACACATCATTACTCTATGACCCAGCAACTGCAGTGCTGATCGTGTGACCATAAGACCTGAAAAGATAGGTCCATATGAAAACTCTAAGTGACCCTTCATAGCAGCGCTATTGATAATAGCCAAAAAGCAGGAAGCTCTAACATCCATCCACCGATGCATGGATGATCAAAATGCAGTGAGCATACGTCGTGGAGTACTCTTCAGCCACAGAAAGAAATAAAGTGCTGAGACATATTGCAGCACAGATGAACCTGAGAGACACCGAGGCACAGAGGCTGCATGTGGCATAATCGTACTTGGGTGGGGTCCCCAGACAGGCAAAGCCAGGAGGCACCAGAGGCAGAGGGGAGGCAGTTGGGGAGTGATGGCCAATGGGCACCACGTTCTCTGTCCTATGAGCATGCTGAGAACCGCAGATCTGTGCATTTTTAAATGTTAGGGAGATGTGTTCTATCTTCGTGTGAAAATAGCAAGTGTGCAAAGGCATGACCCCCACTCCAGAGTCTTGTCCGGAAGGTTCCTTGTGAGTCATCCAAATCATTTCCTACCCTCTTCAGCTGAACTATCCAACCTCATCCCCCCCCCCCATCCAATACAAAAACTCTGTTCAAGGTCACCTTCGCTTCTAACATGATTTCTCAGCCCTCATCATGGTGACTCTATTCTAACTACATCGAGACCCCCTTACTCTTAGTGAGGCTGCATGAAGAAATCAGGGCAGGGTCATCACTGTGTGACCCCATGAGTGCTTTCCTGACCCACTGGGATCCTCTCTGGAGAGAGCGTGGACCCCTCTCCAGGGAATCCTTCCCCGGCAGCCACGTCAGACCCAAGACTGACCCTCTGGTTGGTGAGAGGATGAGGAAGCTTCCCTGGACTCAGATGCTTCCCTGTCTGCACCCTCTCACCCAATAAACCCAATTTTATTTCACAAGTAACTCTGGGTGTGCTGGTTTCTTCATTCACATATGACGAAAGATGCATGTTCAAACATAATGATCAGACACTCAACGGAAGTTCCAACCACCCAGAGTGTGCAGACATCCCAAACCCCAGAGCACTCAGCTGAGGCCAGGGAAGAGCTGGACCAGCTCTAATATAAAGGCCATGCCAGACACTCCTTAACAAGTGAGAGCAAAGGAAACCAAAATAGAAACCAGCCTCTAAAGAATCAAGGACCCATTCATGGATGAACTATTGTCAAAACAAAACTCTCTTGATGAAAGCACAGAAATCCAGTGTCTCAACAATGCGGCTCCCCAGGGCCCATTAAAAATATAAGGAGAATAAAGGTGCACACTTCACAAAGAGTGAGATTTCAACGGCGAATATGTGTATGCAGATGCTCGGTATTCCTCGTCGTCAGAGAGGTGAACGTTGAAGGAGCCCTGAGATGCCACCACACAGCACAGAATGGCTACAATTAAATAGTTCGGCCACCTCAAACACCGACAAGGGGCTGAAACAACACAGTGTCACAGTTGCTGGCAGGGTGTGAAATGCTGCTCTGCCAACGGGCTGGCAGTTTCTTACAAACTTACACATGCACGCACCCAATCGAGGGGGAGTTCCCCACATGGTATGTACCTGGGAGAAGCAAAAAACGCATATCCCTAAAAAGACCCAGGGAAGAATGTTCGTGGCAGCTTTATTCCGAACGACAAAGAATCAGAGAGGGCGCAAGTATCCATCAATAGTGGCATATTATACAATTGAACGCTACTCCACGGTGTTTTCAAAGGAACAAAGTACTTCACTCAGTAGCCCTGGAGAACCTCAAAACCATGCTGAACCACTAGTGAGATACAGAACAGTCCATATTTCCGTGAGCTCCAGGAGGAGCCAAATGAGAGTTAACGAGAGTATAGGGTCTGCAGGTGGAGGACAGGTGGTGGGCTGTACAGGGGCCCCAGGAAAGGTTTGGCCCACTGGAAATATTCCACCTTTCAACAAAGGATTTGAGAGTCTGGATTTGTTTCAGCTAACTGAGCTGCAACGCTTAAGATGTTTGCATTTCTCTGTATATAAATTGCGTAATAAACAAAAAAGAGTATTTTTAAAGTATTTATTCAATCTAAACGAGGACAGAAAAGGAGAAAAGAAAAACAAAGAAGCACAGAAAAGTCAGGAACAGACAAACACATGACCGTCTGGGCACGTGCAGAGCTTCACACACCGCGAGGGTGTCCAAGAACACAATTTGCATTCTCTCACCATGGCGCAATTAATTTAGGAACAAATCACAAAACATCTTGAACAAAAACATTTCAAGATTTTAAAATATTTTACAAATATTTTACTTCTCAAAGAGGAAATCATAATGTCAATGAGAAATGCTTGGGACTGGACTATAATTTTGAAAATGTCAAAAATTGTAGCATGCTGCCGAGGCACTGCTTAGGGGTAATTTAGCCTTAAATGCTCACATAGAAAGGAAGAAAGGCAGGAAATTGATGAGTTAAGGATTCAGCTTCAGGAGATACCCAAAGAACAGGAGAATAAACCCAGAGAAAACAGAGAATGGGAAATAACAAAGAAAAGGGCAGAAATCAATAAATAGATGGCAATACAAGGACACAATAGGAAGCTCATAAATGGATAGAAAATTGTTTGAAGTATATATTCCAAACTATTAACAGAAGTTGCCTGTCTTTGGAGGGCAGAGTGAAACAGGTCAGAGTGTGGCAGGGGTGGGGGATAGAAAAAGGAGAATTTGTATTTTATGTTATAGATCTAATTTGATGTAGTTTGCATCATATGGTCACATGAATAAAACTTTCTTTTGCAGAGTAAGAACATATATTACTTATTTTAATGTTAAAAATAAATAGGAGGGGCTCCCGGGTGGCTCCGCCCATTGAGTGTCTGACACTTGATCTTAGCTCAGGTCTTGACCTCAGATCATGAGTTCAAGCCCCATGTGGAGCACACTTTAAAAAAATATTATATATATATATATATATGAAAAGAATAATGCATTACCTATGTTCTCTCCCAAATTAAGGAAGATGGGAAGAGAGAAGAGAGAGGGACAGATGTTAAGGATGCACATTTATGCCTACAGGTGGATTTTTTTAAAGCTTTATTTATTTATTCATAGAAACACAGAGAGAGAGAGAGAGAGAGACACAGGCAGAGGGAGAAGCAGGCTCCATGCAGGGAGCCCAATGTAGGACTCTGATCCCGGGTCCCCGGGGTCATGCCTGAGGCCGAAGGCAGATGCTCAACCACTGAGCCACCCGGGCTGCCCTACAGGTGGATTTTTTTTGAAAAAACCCTTAGCCTCTGGCAGAAAGCAAATGCAAGCAAGTCAAGTCACAATCAAGTACTAAGAGTATTTGCCTGAATTCATGCTACTTGCCATTTCAAATCACGTTTCCGTAGGAAGGGTACAGGAGGACGCATGCATGAGGACCTCAGTGAACATGAGTTGCATTCATTCTACAAACTCTTACTGAGCAGCTACCACGTCCCAGACACCATACTGTCTTAGTCGTACAAAGAAGAGACAATGCCATAGACGAAAAGCAGAAACAGGAATAAAATCATGACAGATTCGATATGTTCTCCCAAATGCGTGGCAATGTGATGGAGGGCAGGCAATGCCTTCCTTGGAACAGAAAGTTGAAGATGACATTTTCAAGATGAAAAGGCGTGAGAACGGAGGCATTTAAAAAACAGAACAGGGGAGCAAAGAGACAACCAGACAGTGGACGGAAATTGAGAGAACAAAATGGTGGCAGCAGGAGGGGCAGGGGGCAGGGCTGGGTAGAGCAGGGGAGGGGACGAGCAGCAAACCAAGGCCACAGGCACTGGGGAATGCCCGGGTGGGGGTCGAATCCCCAACCGTACACCTGAAACTCATATGACACTCTCTGTTAACTGTACTTCCATTTAAAAAAAAAAAAAAAAAAGGAAAAAAGAAAGTTAAACATAAAACAGAAGAGAGAAAATTACACAAAGTTCCTGGGGCAGGAGAAATCTTAGCACATGGGAGCCTCGGGCTTGGGGGCCGCCAGGCACGCAGGGATGCAAGCCATGGGACATTGCATGGGCCCTTGGCAACGAGATGCTATTGGGATTTTATTTCACGTAGAGGCTCCCCTGGAGCTTCCCAATCCACTGCTTGTGACACGTCCTACCCACTTCACAGATGGGTTTTTTCCTCGCTCTGTGGTCATTTTGTAGCTGTAAATCTTATTTTCCTCTGACAACCTTAGCTGTCCCTTCCCAGATGAGGGGTGTGTCTGGAACGTCCCTGACATCCCTGCATCGTGCCCATCGGGTCTCTGATCTGTGGGGCAGAGGGGCAGATCTCCGCTCCTGCCTCGCAAGGCCAGGCAGGCTGTGGCAGCTTCCTGCCTGTGCCCATGTGGCTGTGACTGCTGTGCACCAAGCCTCCGGATGTGTTCATAAACATCTGGGCCTCCCCCGCTGGTTTATTGCTCTTGACACAGCGCGTCCATTACGGTTAACGGCCCTGGACTCGCTGCCACATTTCATCCCTTGCTCACCTGGTAGGACCACATGGAGGGAGCCCACGGGCTATGCAAGATTACTCCCAATTTAGAGACCTCCGCCGGAGTCAAAAGAAGGATGGAGGACTTGCACACTCCTCGGCGTTGAGTTGAGCCCTTCTTGTTACCTACGCGCGTCCTTCCAGTTGAATGTGCAAAGTGGCCCGATGGGCGGCCCCGCCTGGGCAGTCAGCTCAGCCTGTCCGTCCACACTGCGCTGTCCTCACCCCATGCTGGCACCTGCAACCCTCTCTCCCCTCCAGACCAAGGAACCCACATTGCTTGATAGGCAGAGGATAAACATTTTTCTATCAGAAATAGCACATCTAGTAAGAAAATTCTCTATTTCATTGCATCCGCCTTTTGTTTAGGATTTTTTTTCTTCTAGTTTACCCTGTAACCCATTGACTTCAGAAGAGACAATGATTTTTGACTAAGAAAAGCCGACCTATGGGACACATGGGTGGTTCAGTGGTTGAGCATCTGCCTTCGGCTCAGGGAATGACCCTGGGGTCCCGGGATCGAGTCCCAGATTGGGCTCCCTGCATGGAGCTTGCTTCCCCCTCTGCCTGTGTCTCTGCCTCTCTCTGTGTGTCTCTCAGGAATAAATAAAGTCTTAAAAAAAAAAAAAAGCTGACCTGATAATGACTTAAACCAGCCAAACCAAATTAACTTGGGGAAAAATGGCCCACATTCTGCTTCTGTCTAAGATGCTTAGACATCCTGATCATCCTGATGACCTCCACGTCGGGTAAATTGTAGTCGAGGAATGCCAAGCTACTTTGCCAGTCAGACTCTCAGCAGCTCCAACCACCCTGAACACGGCCATCAGCGTGAAAGGACATGAGGAGCTTCTGGAAAGACCTGCCCCTAACACTGTTCCCGTCCTGGGGAGAACTTTGCACCCACCTGTGCCCTTGTCCATTAGGATTTCACATCCGGAAGGCAGATAGTTGGCCACCAAGGCTGCCAGGAAGGGATGTTAGGTGCATGCCAGGTTATAGAAGAACACACACCAGGGGCAAGGCAGGAGAAGCAAAGGCTCTGCCTGGCACGAACGTCCTTAGCTTCGCAGGGGTGAGACTTTCCAGTTAACCGCAGGCAGTAGTCTGTGTTGGGTATGATGACCCCGTCCCAGCCTGGAAACACTGACTCCTATTTACCTATATCCTTGTAAGAAGGAAGTGGTTTATGCCTTTATATGTGGTGATATGATTTAAAAAGCTAAACTAAAAAAATAAATAAATAAATAAATAAATAAATAAAAAGCTAAACTCCACCAAAAAATAAAAATAAAAAAGCCGGCCAAAATAATGAAAAGCTAAGGGGGTGGTCCTCCAAAGTCAAGACAAGTCGCATGTCAGGGAAACTTTTATGGTTTAGGTTTAGATTGGCAGATAGGGACTGAGTCAGCTCCCAGGATTTGGGGGTGTCTGTTCCAAATCCAGGATAGGTAAGGGCAAACTGAAGTGAGTGCACACCTGACTCACCGCCCTACTCACCTACTGACCCATCTCTGATGCAGGCACCCAGGCACCCGGATGTGGTCCCTGATGGAAAACACAAGTTCTGCCTCCAGAAAGTGGTTGCAGGGTGAGAATGTGACACACAGGAGCACTTCTCTGAGGGGCCGGGAAGGGACATCCTCACGGGAGGCGGGATCCTCAGGTGAGAAATCGAGAGAGGAAGATCCTTCCTCAGCAGGACAAAGTCAACACTCTTGCCTTCCCAACCAAGGATGTCTTGACATCCCTGCTCATCGCCTATTTTATTTTATTTTATTTTATTTTATTTTATTTATTTTATTTTATTTTATTTTATTTTATTTATTTTATTTTATTTTATTTTATTTTATTTATTTATTTATTTTATTACTTTATTTTATTTTATTTTATTTTATTATTTTTTTCATCGCCTTACTTTTTGTCACTGACGAATCCTGGTGGGTTTTATGGGAACCTTTATCAGACATTTTGAAAAACAGGGAAATGAAGAATGTGACCAGCCTCCTGCGGGCTGACCCTCCATCAGGAATCATCTGCCCAGGGACTTTCTGGTCCTCTGTGCCCTTTGCCCTGACAAAACCTTATCACAGCCTCCTCTCTTTTAAGGAGACGTCTCTCACGGTGGTTCTACTTAGGTCTCCATCAGTATCCTGCTGTGGTCTCAAGAGAGATGCACCAACTGTGGACCATATTGGATCCTTCCTTCTGTAAAAATCCCCCAATGGCTCCACCAAAAAGAGCCCATCTCCCACGAAAGCCCATTGCATCATGTTGCCAAATAATGTATGTCAACATTTACTGATAGGCTGCTTTTAAACGTGTTCTAGATTTTCAGCCTACATACATTCCCATCATACACGGTCATAAAGTCACTTTGGACCTGGAGGCCTGTCTTCCATTCCAGTCCAGGCCTTCATAAAAGCCAAAGGAAAGAGAAACCAAGTGAACAAAACATGTGTTCAAGGGACAGGACTCCCAGGTGTGGACTTGGCCTTTGGATCAACCCATTTGGACAAAAATGTGACACCTTCCACTTTTATTATTTTAATATCATGCAGATATGAGAAGTTACACAAATGTGAGGGGTTTAGTTAGTTTATCTGCTTTAATCTCCTCCAGAGAAAACATCTGTAGAAGTCTCCTAAATGGCTGATAACAGAGATCAGAAGCAATACACGCTCCATGTTGCCATGTTCAGAAAATGCTCAGAGGTCCATGAAGATAATCAAGGCCACAGCCAACTCATTAGGGAAACACCGAGAGAGTGACCTTTCCAACATCAAATGGACTGGAATCCAACCTTAAATTTTAGGAAAGCTCCACTAATCACTGAAATGCTATTTTAATAGCACTTATAAAGTAACATATTTTCAAAGCTCTGTGTTGCTCTTGTGATCCAAGCATTTCCCAAACTGGCTTTGGTTACAGAAGTGTTTAGAAAAAAAGAGATGCACTCAACTCCTCTGTGAAGACCTCATGAGAGCATCATTGCCTGTAGGGTGCAGCGGAGGGTGAGGGCCTGCTGAGTCTGACCTGGGAAGGGGGAGATGACACAGGGCTCCGGAGGACATCCTCCCCTGGCCAGGAGCTGGTGGCCCAGCCATGCAGGACTGGAAAGCAGCCGCCCCCTCCTCAAGCAGGCCTTCCTTCCGCTTCCATGGCATGCATCTCCCCGTTCTCCACTACAAACCAGCAGCTGTGACCACCTTCCCCCCCACCTCAAGGAGCCCCTTCCCCGACCAGTGCCCCCAGGGTCACAGAAGCACAGCATGGCCCCATGGGACTCCCTCACCTCTGGTTGCAATTCTTTCCCGCACGAACACAGCATTTCCAGAAAAGGCTTTTCCTCAGCTTCCATGCAATCTCGGCTGCAGGCCTATTTGGTGACATTAATTCTCTCTCCCTCACCAACGGCCACATCAATTCAGTGCTTTATAAACTATTTCAGGGATCCGATTTATCAGGCCTGACAGTGCTGCACGCTGAAATACACAGCACTGCCTCAGCCTAGCGCACTCTGTGGCTCCTATTTATCATTATTTAATTCAACGGCCTAAAATCCTCTGACATTATTAATAGTAAGATGAATCGCTGCAAAAGTACAGGATCTGTGACCAACGAGGCTGAAATAATCCATTTTGGTGGAAATGTCTACGTGGTATTGCATTCCCCGATGGCGGGCCCCTCTCATTAGCAGCGGCACGTCCGTGTGTGCTGGAGTGCCAGAGCATGAAGTCCCTCAAGAGGGAGATAATTTGATGGCAATTCTCTTCCAAGTCGCTCACACCAAAGCTCAGAGGGGGGAAGGAGGGGGCCGTGGAGAGAGCGGACGGTGTCAGCCACAGGATTCTTCTACTTTGTCTGTCACTCAACTTGCAATGTACTAATTTGAGCCATTTTGCACTTGATTAACTTTAACTTGTCTGGCTTTGAACCTGGGTAGGAGCTGGACCTGGAAATCTACTGCTTAGTTATGAGAACTGTATTACTTAGACACTCTGCATGCGCTCCGGTGACCAATTTCCGCCTTCAGCCCTCATTACTGCCATACTCCTCCTTTCCTAACTCAAAGGAAAGGACATTTCTACCTCTAAAAATAAATTTTCTTTTCTTTCTTTTTTTTTTTTTTTTTTTGAGAGAGGAATCTTTAAGAAACATGTAAGAATACATATGTTTGTCTTCTGTTCTAACATCCAGGGGAAAATGGTGAATATTACAAGTGGATTATCTCTGGGACAAGGTTAATGGTCTTTAGCAAAGCTATGGAGTGCACATAACAATAGAAGGTTCCCTCCAATAATGATGTGTTTCTTTTTTAAGCCTAGCAGGATAATCTCCCTAAAAGAAAAGTCTTTTGAAGTGATTTTTAAATATTATAATTTTATAGTTGACCCAAGTACTATCAAGTAGGATTAAAATTAAATCTTCCCATCTTAAATATTTGACGGGAAAGAAAGTGCTTGACTTTTCCCAGCAAATGCTCCCAGAAATATCAGAAGGGTTATTTGCCATAATTAACTTCACTAACCGAACAAATGTAAATCCGTGTCCTCTACTTGTTCTCTGGAGAAAAGAAAGAAAATCTGGGCGGTGTCCTGTACTTGGTAGAGAGCATCCATTCATTTTCCCTCGGCAGACCACCTGTGTGCCGGGCACTGTGCTAGGCAGTGAAACTAGGTCTAGTCACTCTCACTACCAACATTTCTTGGTGACTGCCTGTGCCCGGCAAAGCCCTATGCATTTTATGATAAGCTGCACATTCTGTCTTTGAGGCGTACACAGTTGGATAATAGAGTCAAGAGAACCTGTCTTATGACTGCCAGATGGAATCATCCCGACACTTACACTGCCATCTCCAAGATTTTATTCTTCAAATCTTGAAGTGTCCCGGGTGCGCATTTCTGTTCCTTCAATGTTCCTCCGAAGGTTTATAGGATCAAGCTGAGGGGAAAATAGCATAGAATTGCTCAAAGATAAACTTCTGTTTACCTACAAACACATAACTTATTTTTCTCTAATACAAACCAAATTCCATATTTCCAGTAAAAGGTTTATGTGGGGGGGGGGGTGCATCAGGGCAATGGAGAGATGGGTAAAATGTGTAGTATATACAGTCTCCATTCTGTCTCCCTCCCACAGTGTGTCCTTATGAGCTATTTCATTTGCTGGTAAGTGCCCATCATTCTGCTGATTAAGGAGGAACCATGGATTGCTTCATACAGGATTGACCACACTGATTTCCAGTTTCTGGTCCAGCATGTAAGAAGCTTAGAAGTCATCACTCCAACTACGAGATTTTTAAAAAATGCTGGATAAACTGAAAATCACAACTCTTCTTAGATTCACCAAAGAATTGGGGTCACAGGGCAAATCGCTACCCACAGCATTGGGGACACAGACAGGTGGATTCAGAGAATCACAACTTACCAGAGTGAAAATTCACAGGCAGAAACCATAAGACCCCGTACCCAGTTCCTTTTATCCAGTACATCATGTCAAGCTTTCAGCAGAAAATTATAGGATAAAGCAAAAGACAAAACACACAAGCAAGCATCAGAACCAGGGATGTTAGAATTATCAGAGCAGGGAATTTAAAACAACTATGATTAATATGCTAAGGACTCTCGCAACAAAGGCAGGACACATGAAGAACAGATAGGTAATGTAAGCAGAGAGGGAAATTCTAAGAAAGAATCAAAGGAAATAAAAAACAGGAACAGAAGTGAAGGATGTCTTTTATGGGCTTCTCAAGAGAACTGGACATGACCAAGAAAAGGATTGATCACACCAAATTCCACTTTCCTCTGCTTTGCTCAGTGGTTCTGAGGTTATCCTGGTGACTTTCCTCTCTGGACTGCAATGTCATGCACTGAAGACTGAGCTAATCATGAATGCTCTCCCCATTACCATGTAGACTGTGCTCTCAAGCTGAGGGGGAGGCTCCTGGAAGTGGACTGTTACCATGGATCTCTCCCGTGTGTCTCCAGGAGACAGCAGGGATGCAGTGCCCTCCTGAGCTTGATAATTAAGCTCAGAAATGCCTTAACTATTTCTGGAGATCCATAAGTATTTTGTTTTTTGTTTCTCTGTCTTGTCACTCAATTCAATGCACACACAAGTATTAGGAATATTTTAATCAATCTAGGAAAATTTTTAAATTCTATTTCAAAGACTCAAAAAAAAAACTTCCATAAACAACAAAGGTGAATCAACTAAGAAATAAGCACTTTCCCCTATACAAATTTCCACTTTTTATCTAATGGGGGAAAATGATTAATTTATTGGGGAAAAATATGCTTTGTAGGATTTCATCACTGAATTATACAGAATGTATTCAAAGAGATTCTACTCATTTTTTTTAACTGCTGACATGAAAGCTGTTTGTCAGAAAATCTGTAATACTGATCCCCCAATAGTGTGAAGCATTCTTAGATTTTGAGGACTGGCTCTCAATGCTAGGGAATTGTCACCCAATGCAAAAAGAGATATATTTTCTTGATAGTTTTACTTATATGCTTCCCATCCTATACAAAAATCACAGTGTATCCAAAAGCAAATTCAGATATCTAAATAAGAAAATTACAGCCTATGTTAATAGGCTATGGTTAGCAGCATCAGAGCTCAACGCATACTTTGTCTTGCTTTTCCTATAGTCTCTTAGCTGATGCTCTTCACCCCACAGTTGGTGGAAGACACCAACCTTCGGCCCTGAGAATAACCAGCTTGAGCATGAATTAAAATGCACATTTTGGTTAGATCCTATATTAGTCACTGTTCTCCAGAGAAGCAGAACCAATAGGGTTTACATAGATATATAGGAAGAGATTTATTATAAGGGGTTGGCTTACATGATTATGGAAGCTGCAAAGTCCTATGATCTTACATCTGCAATCTGGACACAAGAGAAGCTAGAGATGAAATTCTCATCCCAAGCCAAAGGCCCAAGAACCAGGAGCTCTGATGTTCAAGGGCCGGAGAAGATGGATGTCCCAGCTCAAGCAGAGAAAGAATTTGCCCTTCTTTTACCTTGTTGTTCTATACAGGCCCTGAGTGAAGGGATAAAGTCAGCCACATTGATGAGGGCAGATCCTCTGTACTCAGTCTACTGATTCAAATGCTAACCTCCTCCAGAGACACCCCTCCACAGACACACCCAGAAATCACCTTTCAGCAGCTCTCTGGGTATCCATTAGCCACCTAAGTTAACACATGAAAGTAGTCCTCACAGATCCTGTAAGGCAGGATTATCACCACAGTCTGTGAGGATAAACCAGTATCCTTCCTAGCCTTTACCTATATTTACCCCTTGCTCTATTTTATGTTTTCTAGTCTTTTGGTGGCAGGGTGCTCAATCTTCCCACATCCTCACCCTTTCACTGTCCTTGCCCTTTGTCATATAACTCTGTGGCACTCCCACCTGGTCAGGGCATCTTATGCATCTGTTGATGCACTCTGGGACTGACTATGGAAAGACGTTAGCAGATGTGATGCAAACAGAGACCCAAAATAGCCCCTTGTGCATTTCCACTTCTGCTCTGACATTGTCCATCCGAACATCCCCAGGCTAGCCTGTGGACAATGGGGCCTCAGTGGCCTTCACTGCCCTTTTAATATTCAACCTACTGCCACATGGGTGAGGAAAGCTCACTGAGACCAAAAGAATCTCACAGCTGCAAACAGCCATGATTTCCTAGACACACAAATTCATGAGCTAAATCAGGTCCTCTCCTTTTAAGACACTAAATTTGGCTTGTCATATAACCAAATTGTGGCAATGAAAAATTGAGATTCTTGGTTTGGCTCTTTGACTCTACTCTTAGTTCACACTTTTCCCAGTATGATATTCTTTCATGGTCCCTGTGGTGTATATATCAGTCAAACACACTCACTCTGTAACAAACAGCCCCCAGATCTCAGTGACTCAAAAGAACAAATACTTATTTCCTGCCCATATAATTAAGAGCTGCCAGTTGTCCAGCTGTCTGTCCCTGGTTACAGATCTATTGCAGCTTGGCTTATCTCATGTCTTCCCATTGTAGGACCCCCACTGAGGGAGCAGCCTCTCTCCAGAAACGATGTCCTCGTAAGAGAGGACAGGAGCATAAGAGGCCTTACAATCACATTTAAAGCTCCTGCTCATCTTGGCACATCTGTTCACATTCTGATCAAAGCAAGTCGCATAGCTAAGTCCACCATGGCAGGGCTAAAGATATTCTTTCTGGAGGGATTTGTGGCAAGGTTAGGGATGGATAAATCCTATTAGAAATGAGAGAATAAAAAATTGTTATACTAAAACCTATCAGAATGTGATTTAAACAAGTCAGACATTACACCTCCTAGGCAGTAAGAAGTGTCTAATAAGCTTCCTCTGATAAGCTTCAGACAGTAGTATTATTGTCCAACTTGAGTTGAAAGATAGCCAATGGATCATAAATCATTATGGAGATAATGGGAGAAATTTGATCAATTTACCTGTCAGCCTCTCTATCACCCAAGGCCCATGGAAAGCACCTGCTCAAAAAGCACACAGCTCATAGAGGGTCATGAAAGTGGAAACCCACCCTCTTCTCATAGAACGTGAATAGCCATGACTATAACATATCTGACAATCATGTGTAATTCTCTTGGAAAAGGAACATGACTTAGAAATTTATATCCAAAATATGTTCTTATAATTGTTTGTATTTCCTTGGTGTTAGTTGTGATCTATCCTCTTCCATTCATGATTTTGAGTCCTTTCTCTTTTCTTTTGGATAAGTCTGGCCAGTGGTTTATCGATCTTATTAATTCTTTCAAAGAACCAGCTTCTAGTTTAATTGATCTGTTCTCCTGTTCTTTTGGTTTCTATTTCATTGATTTCTGCTCTAGTCTTTATTAATTCTCTTCTCCAATTATAAAAACATATTATGAGCAACTATATGTCAACAAATTAGGCAATCTGAAAGAGATGGATGCATCCCTAGAGATGCATGAACTACCAAAACTAAAACAGGAAGAAATAGAAACCCTGAACAGACCCATAATCAGCAAGGAAATTGAAGCAATCATCAAAAATCTCCTAACAAACAAGAGTCAAGGGTCAGATCGCTTCCCAAGGGAATTCTATCAAACATTTTAATATTTATTTTTTTTTAATTTTTATTTATTTATGATAGTCACAGAGAGAGAGAGAGAGAGGCAGAGACACAGGCAGAGGGAGAAGCAGGCTCCATGCACCGGGAGCCCGATGTGGGATTCGATTCTGGGTCTCCAGGATCGTGCCCTGGGCCAAAGGCAGGCGCCAAACCGCTGCGCCACCCAGGGATCCCTCTATCAAACATTTAAAGAAGAATTAATACTTATTCTTCTGAAGCGATTTCAAAAAATAAAAATGAAAGGAAAACTTCCAAACTCTTTCTATGAGGCCAACATTGCCTTGATCCCCAAACCAAAGACCCCACCAAAAAAGGAGAATTACAGATCAATATCCTTGATGAACATGGATGCAAAAATTCTTACCAAAATACCACCCAATACAATTCAACAGTACATTACAAGGATTATTCGCCAAAACCAAGTGGGATTTATTCCTGGGCTGCAAGGATGGTTCAACATTCACAAATCAATGTGATATAGCACATTAATAAAAGAAATGACAAGATCCATATGATCCTCTCAATAGATTCAGAAAAAGCATTTGACAAAGTACAGTTCCATCCTTGATTAAAACTCTCCGCAGTGTAGGGATAGAGGGAACATTCCTCAATATCATAAGGCATATAGGAAAAGCCCACAGCGAATATCATTCTCAATGGGGAAACTGAGAGATTTTTCTCCTAAGGTCAGGAACATAGCAGGGATGTTCACTATCGCCAGGATTGTTCATCATAGTACTAGAAGTCCTACCCTCAGCAATCAGACAACAAAAGCAAACAAAATGTATCCAAATCGGCAAAAAAGTCAAACTCTCACTCTTCACAGATGACATGATACTCTGTGGGGAAAACCCAAAAGACTCCACCCCAAATCTGCTAGAACTCTTGCAGAAATTCTGCAAAATGGCAGGATGTAAAATCAATACAAAGAAATCAGTTGCATTTCTCTACACTAACAATGAGACAGAAGAAAGAGAAATTAAGGACTCAATCCCACTTACAATTGCACCAAAGTTAAAAGATACCTAGGAACAAACCTAATCAAAGAGGCAAAGGATCTGTATTCAGAAAACTATAGAACACTCATGGAATAAATTGAGGAAGACACAAAGAAATGGGAAAATAGTCCATGCTCGTGGATTGGAAGAACAAATATTGTTAAAATGTCTATGCTACCCAGAGAAATTCTATACATTCAATGCAATCCCTATCAAAATACCATCAACTTTTTTTCTCAGAGGTGGAATAAATAATCCTGAGATTTGTATGGAACCATAAAAGATCTTGAATAACCCAAGGCATGTTGAAAAAGAAAACAAAAACTGGTGGCATCACAATTCTGAATTTCAAGCTCTAATCCAAAGCTGTGGTCATCAAGACAGTGTGGTACTGGCACAAAAATAGACACATGGATCAATGGAACAGAACAGAGAACCCAGAAATGGACCCTGAACTCTGAGGTCAATTAATCTTTGACAAAGCAGGACAAAGCAGGAAAGACTATCCACTGGCGGGGGGTGGGGGAGGTGCTGTCTCTTCAACAAATGGTGTTGGGAAAACTGGACAGCCACATGCAGAAAAATGAAAATACACAATTTCCTTATACTATACACAAAAATAGACTCAGAATGGATGAAAGACTTAACTGTGAGACAAGAATCCATCAAAATCCAAAGGAGAACACAGGCAGCATACCTTTGTGACCTCAGCTGCAGTGACTTCTTGCTAGAAACATCTCCAAAGGAAAGGCAAACAAAGGGAAAAATGAACTATTAGAACTTCATCAAGATAAAAAGCTTTTGCACACAAAGGAAATAGTAGACAAAACCAAAAGACAACCCACAGAATGGGAGAAGATATTTGCAAATATCTTATCAGATAAAGGGATAGTATCCAAAATCTATAAGAATTTATCAAACTCAACACTCGAAGAACAAATAATCTAACCAAGAAATGGGCAGAAGACATGGACATTTCTCCAAAGAAGACCTACAAATGGACAACAGGCATAAAAAATAAATGTTCAACATCACTCTGCATTAGGGAAATTCAAATCAAAACCACAGTGAGATAGCACCTTACACCTGTCAGAATGGCTAAGACTAACAAGTCAGGAAACAACAGATGCTGGTGAAGATTTAGAGAAAGGGGGACCCTCTTACACTGTTTGTTGGTGGGGATGCAAACTGGTGCAGCCACTGTGGATAACAGTGTGGAGGTTCCTCAAAATGTTGAAAATAGAGCTTCCCTGTGATCCAGCAATTACCCCACAGATATAAATGTAGTGATCTGAAGGGGCACCTACATCCTTTTTTTTTCTTGGCACCTACATCCTAATGTTTATGGCAGCAGTGTCCACCATAGCCAAACTGTAAAGAGCCCAGATGTCCATCGACAGATGGTTGGATAAAGAAGATGTATTATTTATATATATAAATATATATTTATATATGTAAATATATATAAATATATATATAAATATATATAAACATATATAAATATAATGTATATAATGGAATGAAATATATAATGGAATACTACTCAGCCATCAAAAATGAAATCTTGCCATTTGCAACAACAATCTTGACATTGCTGGAACTGGAGGGTATTATGCTGATTGAAATAAGTCAATCAGAGAAAGACAATTATCACTGGATCTCACTCATATGTGGAATTAAGAAACAGAACAGAGGATCATAGGGGAAGAGAGGAAAAAATAAAAGATGAAATCAGAGAGAGAGAAAAACCATAAGAGACTCTTAATCATAAGAAACAAACTGAGGGTCTCTGGAGGGGGACGGTGGGGAGATGGGGTAACTGGGTGATGGGGCATTAAGGAGGGCACGTGATGTGATGAGCACTGGGTGTCATGTAAGACTGATGAGTCACTGACCTCTACCTCTGAAACCAATAACACATTATACGCTGATTAATTGAATTTAAATTTTAAAAATAAATAAAAAAGAAATTTATCATCAAGATAGCAGAGAAACTCTATCCTAGAAGGGGTTTGCTTCTAAAGAGGAAATAAGCGAGGTTGAATTGCCCAGCAGCTGCATACCCCAAACCTGGTTGTCTATAGACATTTCTACTCAGTTTATTGTGGCCAAGCGTCCTCCATGCTGGCAGGGTCTCCACTCATCATGCAGAGGACACCCCTCTTCTCCAGCTGGGCAGTTATTTCATGGTCTCTTTGGATTTTTTGAATTCTTTGCTTCCTTAATGTTGGTGGGAACCATGGGTACAAGCTCACAGGGATGTCCCATCGTGGCCCACATCTTGGAACAAGCACCCGGTCTACCTCTATCTCACCTGGCCAGCTGGGCTACTGCTTAGTCAAAGTGCTTCTGTTGTCCAAAGTCCTAGAGACATAGCTCCTCTTGCCTATGAGTCAAGGAAACTGGGAGATGCTGGCTCTGAGGGGCTCTCAGGTGAGCACAGGGACCACGTGCACCCAAGTGCCAGTGTCCCCCTTTCCTACCCCTGGGTATCAGCAGCCGCAACAGCAGGGAGAGAGCAGGAGGTCACAAGTGCTGCCCTGTGGTCACCGGGAGGCCAGACATGTACCATGAGACCATTTCCAGGAAGATCGCTCATAGTGAGAACTCTTCCCCTATTCTGAGGAAACAGAGAATTTTAGCCACACAGCGACCAACCAACTGTATCTTCCATCATTCTCCTTTCCTCTGAACTTATCATGATGTCCAGGACGATTTGGCATCTACAGGTCACAGTCTGAAAAACTACTGATTTGTGCTCAAAATCAAAACAGTCATTTCAAATATTATTGATAGTCACACTGCTGTCCTCAAGTTACAAATTTTAAAAATCTATTTAGGGACGCCCGGGGGGCTCAGCGGTTGAGGGTCTGCCTTCAGCTCAGGGTGTGACCGCAGGGTCCTGGGATCGAGTCCCGCATCGGGCTCTCCTGCTTCTCCCTCTACCTGTTTCTCTGTGTCTCTCATGAATAAATAAATAAAATCCTTTTTTAAAATCTATTTACAAATACAAATATGTATGTGTGTTCGTGTTTGCCAGAACTCCTTCATTTATATACTCGTGTAACCACCAGATTCCAGTTACTATTCCCTCATGGATTTAGGATGGAATCTTAACTGATGGTGTGAATTATTAAAGATCCCTCAGAAAATCTGAGGTATACTTACAACAACATATACTTAAGATTCCCAGGAGCACAAAAATATTTCAAATAATTTAATTCATACATAATGTTTTTTTTAATAATTGCCATAGTAGCTATGCATTTAAAGCTAGGAATAATAAAATCCATCCGAAAATAGGAAAGCGCTTCCGATTCTCTCTAAACCCTTCTGTGATCTCAAATAGCTGAAGCGGTTGCCACATCTCAAATTATCATTATATTATAAACAAGCACACACAAATCGAGATACTTAGCCCTCTCAGTCGAAAGGCACGGGACAGAAAGCACTTCCAAACTGCTTTTTAAGTTGCTTCTAAATTGCTCAGGAATAGATTTTCACTGGAACACAGACCTCGCCCAGTAACTGAAAAATGGAGAAGCATATTACATCGTGGCTTTTAAATTTATAGCGTTAGGCCTTAACTTCCAAGCAGATATTTGTTTTTTTGAGTTGAAACTTTTTTTTTCAGTTGAAACTTTTTATTTGAAAATATGCACACATATATTAATAAAGCAAACTTGACATTTAAATAAAACTTCGTCTTTTTTAATGCATGTGTATGTAGACCTCCAGTTTCCTCTCCAAGTTTATTATCAACCCCTCGTCACCCAGTTATACCCGTGCGGCTCGGCGGACTCGCTCCCCTGTTGCTGTCATCTTGGTCATTTTGCTTCGCGTTAGCAGCGTCGCTGGGGCAGAGCCGGGCGCGACACCTCGAATCAACCGTTTTGCTCCCCATTAGCTGCTCTGATGAAGGATCCAACGGAAAGAGAGGTTCTCGCCGCAACTGACAAGAGATGCGGTTTCTGTCCCTAGACCCACGCCTTGCCTGCAGCCCTGAGCATGGGGAAGCCAGGTTGGTTCCAATAAATCTGCAGCTTGTACTTTATCATGTGGGGACTTGTGATGAGTCCACAGTGTTCACTGGAAACTTGGTTCCCATGATTCACCGAAGAGGTCTGCTAACCAAAAGAAGAATGTAAACAATTGTAAGAACACTTTTTAAAGGTAATTTTAAGACTTCAAGAAATGATGTATCGATAGGTTTACCCACGACATACATGCTAAGCTGATTAACACACTACTCCGCTACGTACAGCACATGGGGATTTATGGCAGTTGACAGGGACTCTCAGCGCCAGCCTTGAAATTCTGATATCCAAAGTTTGAAAACCAACATTTTTTTTCTTGAATCCTCTGGTGGTAGCACCTGGCTTAACCTAAAATAAATGAATGATAAAACCTGACCTAAGACACTTTGTTTTTCTTTTTTTTTTAAGAATATTTGAAAGACATTTATTTAACCTTAGAGATTTTTAAGATTTTATTTATTTATTCATGAGAGACACAAAGAGAGAGAGGCAGAAACATAGGCAGAGAGAGAAGCAGGCTCCTTGCGGGGAGCCCGACGTGGGACTCGATCCAGGATCACGCCCAGAGCCTAAGGCAAACGCCCAACCGCCGAGCCACCCAGGCGTCCCAACCTAAGGCGATTTAAAGCCTTTATCTCTCCCGTGTGTGAATAGTTATACTTTCCATGGAACAGATCTTGAGGTACACCTGGTTACTTGGGGAAGTTATGCTCCACAAAGTCTCCGTGACCCCTGAATGAGCACTGGAGTATGAGTCCTGGCCCATCTAGGTCGAGTTTCCATGAGCATCCGTCACATTTCTGTCAACCAATCCATACATAGCTTTAGTTTCTGTGTCTTTCTGCTTCAAGACCCCACACGGGACCGATGAGGTCCAGTCATTGACATCACACCCACCACCGACAGTGCCCCGCGCCCGAGACAGGCCAGCCTGGCACACGTTTTCTCTGAGTTCATCGTTAATTTTTTCCTCTGCTCTCCTATGCTCCTCTGTTCTGTTTCCTAAATTCCACACGGTGCTTCCAGGAGCACCAACAGCACTTCCCCTGTGCTTGGGGCCCACTTTCAACGATGACATCTCCAGCGGGAAAGGCAGGAATGTGAGACCCAGGGCCCTAATATGCCATGGAAAGGACACTCGGTTGCAGGGCCAGAGCCACAACAGGAGGCAGAGCATCATCTGCTTTGCCTCATCCTGGACCCTGATGTCAATGGACTCAAACATCCTGCTGCCCTGCCCACGGCCAACCACAAACACACCGCAAGTGTTAATTTGGGGTTACAAGTAAATCCTAACAAGTAGGCAGCCTTGCAAATATGGAGCCTGTGAATAATGAGGATATTGTGACCGGACCATCTACGTCCTCCCTCCCGTTCCTAGGTTGAACACTCATCCCCCTAGGAGGTAGAGCCTTTGGGGGGGGATTAGGACTAGCAGAGGTCCTGAGCCTGGGCCCTCAGGCGGGATTGGTGCCCTATGAGAGTCTCAGGAGCTTTCCCACTCCCCTGCCTCCTTGTGAGGTCGCAGAAGAAGGTCCTCCCCAGAGCAGCTCCTAGCGTCTATGGTCAATGAAGACACTAATTACAAAACAGCAATAAGTACATCGAGGTCTTGGATTCTGAAGCTCTGAGGGACACAGAGAGGAAGAGCTGCCCCAGTGGGATGGAGCTAGAACCCACAGAAAGTATCCCCCATTCTGCAAATAAACCACTGAGGTCACTTTTGGAAACCAGAGAATTAGAATTATTCTCTAGATGAGCAGCGTTGGCTACAATACTTCAAGGTGCTCATGAGTAACTTTTTAAAAATGTTTTAGTCCTCGGTATACATACATGTACACACATACATGTATAGACACAAACATACATGCATACACGCTAAGTATTCACACATATATGTACATGGGCTCCCTCGCACTGATGCCAAGAAGTGTGAAGCGTTCTTGGAGTCCCTCGTGTCGTCAGAAATACAATAGAAGCTTGAAAACGGGGTTTCCTCGAGTCAGCATTCATTCATGTGCTCACAGCTTCAGCTGCTGTCTGGTATTCCAGATGAGCTTGTAGGAGAAACACGCTCAGGGGTGATTCATTTTAAATTATGCTATTTTTTCCCTCACCCATTTGCTGGACAGCTGTCTTCTGCTGTTGTCAATAGGCTGTGCCACGGTCCAAAGAGGAGGCATCCTGTATGTGAGATGCTACAAGCGGTGGCTCCCTCTGACGGGGTTGCATCGTGAGCAGGCATCCTGTAGGCCTGTAAACCACTTCAGAAACCAGCGTCCCCAGCTGCCTTAGGAGAGGATGCCCCTGACTTAACCCTAGCCCCCGAGCACAGTATGGGGGAAATGTCGGGAGGCATTAAATGAGTATGAAAATCAGAGCCGTGGGTTTTTCAGGAGGACCTCAGGTGCCGACCTGAGGGCAAGCAGTGGGAACATCCGTGGGGTGTGGGCAGAAAGCAGGTACACCATCTGTGGAGGTTTCAAAGTCAACAGTAAAACTGATCACAGGTGCATGTGTTTTATATGATCGCCCCACCTTGGCAATACTGCACAGTGTCGGTAATTAAACACTCTTCCTTGGAAACAAAAATCATCTGGGGGCTTAGGCTGCACAACACTGCGCTTGCTGTGGAGTGTTGATAATTCATAGGTAAGCTTCCGCTTGGCACATTTTATCACCAATCCTTGGATTGGAGCGCTATCTCCGTGACACTTAACTCAGCCCCACGCAGGACTCTGCTTCCAATGCTGGATTCCGGACTCAGTGTGCAGGGCCCCGAGCGGTTCCAGCTCCCACTGAGGCCAGATCCCATCGCCCACCCTGCGGCCCCACAAATTCCCGAGTTGAGAGAATGGAATTGTAGGAAGGCTTTGGAAGCACGAGGATTGCAAAGAGCAATGAAAATGAGTCAACTTAGTTCAGTCATTCTCTGAGAATGCTTGGCGTATTTGTATTTAAACTGAAGCCAGGGATCCCTGGGCGGCTCAGAGGTTTGGCGCCTGCCTTTGGCCCAGGGCGTGATCCTGGGGTCCTGGGATCGAGTCCCAAGGTGGGCTCCCGGCATGGAGCCTGCTTCTCCCTTTGCTAGTGTCTCTGCCTCTCTCTCTCTCTTTCTCTCTCTCTGTCTCTGTGTCTCTCATAAATAAATAAAATAAAATCTTTTTTAAAAATTAAATAAATAAATAAATAAATAAATAAATAAATAAATAAGTAAGTAAAATAAACTGAAGCCAGTGCGGATTTTATTTCAGACATGGGATATTTTACTGAGAAAGGAAAATGTGTTTAAAATTGAAATTAATCAGCTATTTCGATTTTACAATAATTAACTCAGATATTAATTCAATGTAAATAATTATGTGCTTCGTTTAGAACCAAAAAACAAACCAGGAATATCAAATCTTTGATCAGTGGTATGACTTAATAACCTAAGTTTTACCTTTAGCAGTGCTTTGCTTTTATTAAAAAGAACTTACAAAAAGAAATAAAAATAAATAAATAAAAAGAACTTACAGGCTCCTTGACAATAATATTCATATAAGATAATGTTATATCAGGAGGTCGTCAAAACATTAAAGTCCAAGCTCTTAAAAATTGCTGTTATATTTTTGAAACTTTTTTTTGTACTGTGATATATCTCTATTTTTTATTGGCATACCTTTATATATATAATGCGTATATATGTGTACATATATATATGGCTCAATAAAAGAAAATTTTCATTCAGTGATCTTCTTGACCATTATTATTATTTCATATTTCATTTCATGATTGTTACAGAAAACAAGTTTATCAGGGAGAGGGTAAGACGTAAAAGTAACCGGCTGCCTTTGCCAATAGGGTATCATCGGTCTGCAGAGAAAATGATAAGGTGACTTCCCGAAATGCCTTATAATTTGAGCTCAAATGTCAGACCTTAACCTTTGTTGACTGAGGCGCGGTTGCCCAGGCCAGGATCCCCAGGACGTCCTGGCGCTCCCCGCAGAGGTGTGGGTGAGCTGAGCAGGTGCGGGGCCCGGGGGCAACTCTGACAGCCTCGGCCCTGAGCGGCCCGCTGGGAACGAAGCTGGAGGGTCCACCTGGTGGTTCGTCAGAAAGCAGCTGCTCTGTGTCACTTGCACTTAGATTTTTATTCATTTCTCTTCCCCCGTAGATTTCTTGCAGGTTGTGCTCATGGGGTTTTTCTGAACTCTTACAAAATTTAAGGGGATGGCAATGCCCTTTGCTCTGACTGAGGTGAAATCCCTGCGTTACGAGGCTGAACCACATACATTATCTTTTGTGTCAAAACCAGAATATCGGCAGCTTCACGTGGTTCAACCCAATAACCGCTGTGAACCTGGACCGAGCAAGGTCTCAGAAGGGGTGACCCCGCAGCCGACTCTGGTGGGGAGCTGCTCTAACACCACTTGCAATATGCCTTCTCCCGAGGCCAGCCCCTCCCAGCATATGAGCAAACAGCTCTTTTGAAAGAATATATCCCAGCCATAATGCGGTGTGAACCCACGTCGCCCACCCACATGCTGTCCCTGAGAAGACTCGGCGATGGAGACTCCTATGACCCTGGGGGCGTCAGTGCACCCCGGACACCTGCTGAGGATGTCACTCAAGAAAGCCAGGCATGGGGCGCGGGGTGGTCAGCAGGTTAGGCATCGGATGTTTGATTTCAGCTCAGGTCACGATCTCAGGCTCCTGAGATGAGCCCCACCTGGGCCCAGAGTCTGCTTAACATTCTCTCCCTTGCTCCTCCCTGCTCCCTCAAAAACAAAAAACAAAAAACAACCCGCCAAGCATTTCACATCCGACATCCTCCCGTCTTTCCATCCCGCCCATTCGTCACGGCAATGAGGACACTGGGACAAGTGGAGGAGAACTGTCCTTCCAGACGGTCCTGCAGCCACGGGCGGCCCAGCTGCCCCAGCACCGAATCTCCTCCCACGGTGCTCCTGCATTTTGCCCGTCTGTCGCCAGCACCGGATGCTCTCTTTCTCCTGGATCTTCCTCACCTGTGTGCAACAGGCCACACGTGGACCATCATTTTTTTTTTTTTTTTTTTTTGCACGTGGACCATCTTTAACGAAAACCCCTCCCTGGCCCCCACGCCCCCTTCCATGTAGTGGCCGCCCTGAACTCCCCACTGCGGCCAGACTTTACCCCAAAGACCTGAGCAAACTCTCTTCCCTCTCGCGGTCACCTGTTCCGGGAAATCTGTAGCATATTGGGCAGATCTCAGAGATCCTGGGTCACTGTCTGGCGCAGAGAGGCTGAGGCCACCGTAGGAAACTGCAGCTCAAATCTCCAGCCCCTGGTCACCACTAAGCCGCCCTTGGGGGAGGCGCTGGGTCTACTCCTCACGCCCTCATGCCGCAGGCTGCTCTCTGGCCCCATCCTCTAGGAAGACAGCACCTGCAGGCACCCCTGCACAGCACCCTTGGGGTCCTGACCTCCGGCATGCCCCCCCACCCGCCCTGCCTCTCGTCCCCGCCTGCCCTGTCCCTGGTCCCCACACGGCCCAGCTCCACTCAGCACAGGGCCCGCTGTCCAGGGTGAGTTCCCAGCTCCCCACCTTCCTGCCCCACCTTGACACTCTTTGCAAGCCATCGAGAGGTCCCCCAGAGGGGCTCCCCTGTCTGGCTCCTCGTCCTCCTTCCACCGGCAAGGGCCGGGCAGCTGACCGAGCGGCCAGGCTCATGTCCTGGACCCCGTCCTCTGGGAGCGATGCTCAGAGGCCCATCGGTGGGAGAAAAGAGGCGCTGTGGACGTTGGCGGCGACTTGAGCTTTGGCGGCGACTTGAGCTGCATCAGCGAGGCGGCCTCGGCTGTGCACGGGCGTCTGCGCCCCTGTCCTAGAGACCTGTGGGCCACACGTGCTAGGAAGTGTGCTCTCACTCCCACTCCTGCACGAGCCTGTCTTCCTCAGGCCCCACAGTGCCTGTGGGACGCCGGGGCAGGACCCGTGGGCTCCTTGGCCTCCTTCCCCCACCACGGGCACCGCGCCACGCCAGCCACTGCCTCCCCACTGCGCTGTGTCCCTGGGCTCCCGCAGGCAGCCTTCTCCCTGTTTTGCCCCCACGGATCGGGCTTCCCCTGGCTCTGTGTCCTATTCCAGTGGCTTCCGTCAGCTCCCATGGCTCGGGCCCTTTCATCCACCAGTGCCATGACTAAGCTAGGAGTACTTAGTGGGCACATAATGTTATCAAAGTTATGGGATGTGCCCCCGCCTGGAAGAAAAACTAAAGCAATGACTTCATTGATGGCCAATCTGCCCTGTCCATGCGTGTGCACTGAACACTCAGCAAACACGAGGCAACCCAAACCCATGCCAGGCCAGGCCAGTCCTTGCCAAAGTCTGGACACACTGTTCTCACTCCAGCTCACACAGACACCCCCACGCATGCATGGGCACACATATGGAATCCCTTCATCCTGCACCCCCTTCCCAAGAACTTCCTGCCCTTTCAGGTCCCCTAGGACGAGCCCTGTTCCACAAGATTCGGCTTTCCTGCACGGTACACAGTGCTCTCCTTCCTCTGAGTTCACAAGCCATCTGTCTCCTCCATTTGCGTGGTTGATAACACGTCAGTGTTGGGGCACTCCAGCAAGATCGTAATCTCCAGGAAGCCAAGACACTGCCTTGCATTTCTTTTGTATCTTCCTAGCCCTGAGCCCTGAGCCCTTAGCCCAGGGTCATAAACAATGAGTAATCTCCCCAAAAAGACAAACAGTTAGGGTCACGCATTTCTCTGCTGTCAGAGACACAGTCTTGGTGGGAGGGAGCTCTTCTCCTTTCTCCAGAGGAGGACCTTGCAAAAGCATAACCATTTGGATCCCCTGCACTTCTTCCCATTCGGATTATCTGACCAGGAGATTTGGAAGAAGCTCAGCAAATGCACCTCTGCTCCTCTTCTCCGCCTGTGGACACCAGCTGCCAGCAGGGAGCACGTTTTCAGCTCTGTCCTTTTGTGCCGTGATCCTTAGAGGCCAACCCCACTGGACAATTGATGTCCCTGCCAATGGTTTATCATGACTTTGTGGATAAGCCTTCTTAATTGGGAGGTGAAATGCAAACTTGCCTACGTGGTGAACAAGTCACAGTCTCCCGTAGCTTTAGCAGTACAAAAATGGTATTTTATCCTCTATCTTCCTGACTTCTTTGTCTGTCTCTTGGTTGGTTTTAAAGTTGGGTGGAGAAAAGAGAATGTTGTTTTTGCCTCTATGACACAGCATCTCTTCACATGCTTCTTGCTGGTGCTGCATTTCTGAAAGTGCGCCCACAGTCTTAGACCCCAAGGCACCCATATCCCGAAGGCAGCACCACCAGTCCTCAGTCACATGGAACACCATGGTAGCCATACCCGTGTCTGAGGACCGGAGGGTGGTGTCTAAGGCTTCTGAAGGCAGGAAGTACAAACACTCTTGGAAAACCTTTGGGTGGTTCTTGGAATGCATCGGTCAGGAAGATTCCTCCCTGGCCAGCGGTTCTCCAGCCACCATGGTGCCCCTCACTCAGGAGAGGAGTGTCATGAGGCTAGCTGCTTCCCAGCTCTCCTGCCTGCACCCCTACCATCATGTCCGGAAAGACCAATCAATGTTCGAGGCAGCCAACCCATCCTAGAAGCGAATGCCCATAGACAGCAAGGGATAATGTGAAGAACAGATCCCTGCAGCTGGCCAAGTCCCTGTCTTCCCAGCCTCCCAGCAGGTGTTTGGGCTGTAGGGGGAGAGGTACAAAGGGCAAAGGGCAAGTAAACTGTCTACAAGAGGGAAACTCTGGGACAGACATCAGTGGAAGTCTATCCACATCCATATTCCCTTAAATGAGTAACTGCTTCCCCTTATTCCAGATAAGAAATCCTAGAACCATCTCCAGGAATAGGGCTGATTATTTTAAAGAAAGTCGTGCAGGAAATTTAAAACAATGATTACATTTAACACTGGAAATTGGCTGCTGTTGTGCAGATTTAGATCTCATTGCATAAGAATGCTCCTGCATATTTTGTCTAAATAAAGCACACACTGGTGTGATCAACCATTCCAGGGAGGATGAGCACTTATGGTCTCTCATTTGAAGAAAAAGCTTTTCAACATGTTTCTAAATGCATAATTTTCTGGCTGGTAAATAATCTACATTTTTTGGTATGTCCCTAAAATTATTTATATAATCCACCTTTTAAAAATATTGTAAATATGCATTTACATGATAAAGTATGATTAGACTATAATGTCAACTCATACATTTCCATGACAAATGTTTTCTTCTTTAAGAGAAAAAAAAAGCACAAGAAAAACAAAGGAAATTTACATAATTTTTATTTCCCATTTGTTCATTTTAACTTAATCAACATATTTATTCTGAGATATAATCAGCTGATGACACACTCAAAAAACACAACCATTTATGGAACTATATATGTATATGTAAAATTGCATATGTAAAATTATATATATATATATATATATATATATATATATATTTGATTTTATTTCTTCAGTAATGTCCTCAAGTTGGTAATACTTGAGCCTCTTCTATAAGGAAACTACTCAATCTTTTGCTAAGGATGGTCATTCCAGAAGCTTTATACCATTGGATTTTTTAAAAAGTAACTTTTTTAAAGTTAAAACCACTTAAGATTCACAGAAAAGTTTAAAGATTTTACGTGGAGTTCCTATATGGCTCATATACAATATTCCCTAGAATTATCATTTCACATCCGTGTGCTAGCTTTGTTACAACTAACGAACCAAAATCGATGCATCATTTTAAAGAACTGTCCACAGTTTATTCAGATTCCCTTAAAGTTTACCTAGCATCCTCATTCTGTTCCAGGATTTCCCGCAGCTTGCCGTACTACATGCAATTACTCATGCCTCCTTAGGCTCCTCTTGGCTGTGACACTTTTCGGATTTTCTTCCTCCTGACAATCTTGACAGTTTTGAGGAGTACTGGTGTGGTACTTTGTATAACGTCTCTCATTTGGAATCGGTTTGATGTTTTAATCAAGAAGAGATGGGGTGATGGATTTGGAGGGGAAGATGACAGAAGTAATCATTGGGTTTTTTAATATCATGATGGTTGACATTCATATCACTATTATTGATCTCATTATGAATCGAGTGATTAATAGTATCAAGTGTTACCAAGACACCCAGTAAGATGAGACTAGATGGTCGTCCGGGAGGCTTAACCACGAGGAGGCTGTTGGTCGCCCCAAGGATGGGATGTCAGAGCTGTGAGGATAGAAGTCACAGTAAGGTGGGGTGAGAGCACCCCAGAACAGAGATTGCAAATATTTCAGGAAGTTTGAGAAGACAGAGAGTTTAGAAGTAGAGGAGAAGTAAACAGTGGTTAGTGTTTCTCTGCTGTTGCTTAAATTGCAATGCTAAGCATGTTTGTAGATGGACAAAAAGGAGCCAAAGGTGGAGCAAAGTGAGGGAGAGAAACTGGACTCTGTGATGCTGAGGACTCCCCTTACCCTTCCGTTCCTCACTATGCAGAGAATTAAGTGTCTTCCATCTTCAGAAAGAGCGATGGACGAATGTCCACAAGACTTCACCTGGAGGGAATCCTGACTAGTGCTGGGTGAGTAAAAAGAAAATGCAAGTCCGAGTCACACAGAGGTTGGGAAGACAGAGGTCCTTCTGAGCACTGCTGATATCAAAGGAGCCCTAGCAAGGGGTCGGTACCCCCAGCTTTCTCCCTGCCTCCCCTACCACCACCCTATGTTCCCCACATGCTCTGCTTATGTTTAGGTTAGCCAAGGTTCATATCCTACTTAGAAAAAGATGGCTGTTTGTGCCCTAAAAGACATTTTCTTCGTTATCTAAAAATGAGCTATTTTCTCAATTCTTGTTCCTTAGTTTTTAATCTAATATCCCATCACTGGTTTGATTTTTTTGCAGGAATAATAGCTACTATTTATTGATCCCACACACTGTTGCAGACAAAATATATACATTATCATCAATCTTAAAATGGTGTTATTATCAACATTTCGCGGGAAGGTTCATAGAGATTAAATGGGTTGCCCAAGGTTGCAGGGGTGGTTAAGTGATGAAGCTGGGTTTACACCAGCCCTGCCTCTCCAAAGTAATTGCTTCCCTACAAAATGCAGAGGAGCATAGACCCTACTGAAACAGAAAGCGCAGAACTTAGAGACTACAGTTCTAGCTGATAATTATGGGCCAAACGGATCAGAGGATGAGTCACTTCTTTGAATCTTGGTTATTCCTAAAAGTAATCAGGATTTTCCAAGGGTGTCATTTAAATTTACAGCACACCTGTACTCATGACACAAGTGGAAATATGTCAGGATCACTGGGTTATCAGAAAAAAAAAAAAAAAACTTGGCATTATATTTTTGTGCTAATTTTTAAAAATAAATGATCAGAAATGCTGGGCTTAGGGCACACAGACAAAATATTGCTATAAGACAATCAATCTCTTGATTTATCAAGAAAATTGCATTACGTTCCAGTCATCTAGATATTTAAGGTCATTAAGATGGATTTCGTATTGTGTCCTGATCATTAATAAATCCTGGCATGTCTTGATAATACCATACTGCTTTGGACTTAATTAGATCCATGCACCTCCCCCTGTGATAAAGAATAAAAAGACAAGAATTCTTATGTACCCAAATTACATGGTTTTATTATTTCAAACTATCAATATCCTGAACAGCCTACTGATTATTTTTCCAAATTTACTATCAGAAAAAAAAAAAAGAGTTCTAAATAAAAATTCTCAAAGCAAAAAGTTTAGCCTTCATAAGTTGTCCAATTTCTAAAAGGATGTTATTAGTTGCATAGAAGTGACATGCATTCATTATAAAAATCTAAGCAATATCCAAAGTACCAAGAACAAAATAGAAATCACCAGAAATATCACAACCCATCTACCCCCACCAACCCCAAAGATAATGACTATTATGATTTTTGCTGGGTGTTCTGCTAATTAACTCTTTGTGGATGTATCTATATTTTAGAGACATGGACAATACTATACACGGTGTCCTACAAAGTGCTTTATTTCACACTCAGAATGGATTCTGGTCTTTGCATTGAGGAAAAGCCAACAACACTCTCAGGATAATCCTGCTGTAGGTTTCCTGTGTTTGCCTCAGAACAGACTTAGAACCTCCTTCTGTTCTTGCTTCCTAAGATTGAGGCCTGCCGACCTACACAGGATCTGACTGGGTTGTTCAACTTCCAGAAACAGACGCTGGTACATCTGCAGCTTGACCAACTGCTAAGGTTTATGATCTGTGGACATGAAGCCGCGTGAGAAGGCCATGCTCTCTGTGTCTGATGGAGAAAACAATCTTCGGTATGTTGTGGCTTCATATTTGTCAGAAGATGGTTGAGAAAAATAATATCCTGGGGGGTTTCTTGAGGGATATGAAGTGCACCAACTCATACAGTTATTGTGGAGCTTGACCCTACATGGTGTTGATCCCCCCACAGTGACTGTGGTGCTTTGGCTTTGGTGTGGTGATGTCTGTCTACAAGGAGAGTCAGTGTGGGAGTGAACCCTGCATGCCTCACGGTCACAGGGCCTATAGAGGTGAGCTCATGGGTATCCCCACCTTCCATGGCATCACATGAGAGGAACATCTGTCTAGTAGTGTTTCTCCAGGAGGCTGGGACAGAGCAGCTGGAAGTGTGGACAGTGGCTTCCTGCTCCTGGTCCTCAGCTTAGTAACAAACTGGCTGGAAACTGCATCCAGGCAGCACAAAATCCAAGGAAAATGGCTTCTGTCTCTTCCAGAATTTCCAACTTCGGGGCAAGAGAAGTTTTTGCAGAAGCCCACAGCAGACCTTTGACCCTACAGATCTCCTTGTCTAGCTGCTGATAGGAACCTGGTGTCACCATTGTTGGCTTAGAACATCCAGGGGCAAGGTTTGCACTCTCTGAGGTACAGGCCAAAGACACCAGGTTGTGCACGAGGAGGAAGAAGGATGTGGCGATGGGCAGGTAACTCCTGCACCTGTGACACTGATGGAACCTGGCACATTTGTCATTGTGGAGACAGGCCCCACTCCTCACTCCAGCTGGCCTCTCCCCACTTCCTGCCATTCATGTCTTGGGCAATCATCTTGTTTGATGCATTCTTGTAGACCTCTTTACTAAATGTTACTCAGGTGTATGTGCGTTAATGCACGGGTGCCTGTGCAAACACAGTTCAGCATTCAGCTATATGGCAGCTTCTCATACACAACCTCATTTGATCCAAACAACAACCCAGTGAGGTGAATGGGGTGTACTACTTGCTAAAGTCAAGTGTGCAAAATAAACTCTAAGACGGAGTAGATAGTGTGACATGCATATCAGCTGGTATGTCATCAATTTTGGATTTGAGCGAAGATCTCTGGCCATGATTCCAGTATTTTCCCTACCACCCCTCCTCATACACATGACTACATGTATTCAGAAAATCCTTCCCTTTCCAGGGAGATAAAAATTCCAAGGATATGGAAGACAGAAACACCAGGAATGTTCCTTAACATAGGAAACAAACTTTTAAACATGGGTATATGAACCAAACATCTGATTTTGTATCTTGGCCAGCATATGGAGAGGCATTGAAACCACGAAGTATGAAAGAATAAAATAAAAATAAAAGGTTTTCGTATATACTTTGCTATGGAGTGAATGATTAGGTTCTCCCCCCTTCCCAATTCACATGTTGAAGCACTAACACCCCAATGTGATGGTGTTAGGTAGTGGGGCCTTTGGGAGGTGACTAGATCACAAGGGTGGACCCACATAATGAGATTAGCTCCTTAATAAGAGATGTGAGAGAGAACTTTCTTTTTTCCTCTCTCCCTCTGCCATGTGGGGATATAACAAGATGGCAGCCATCCGTAGACAAGAAGGAGGACTCTCGCTAGAACCTGAACAACCCCATCTCAGACGTCAGCCTCTAGAATCATGAGAAATGCATTTATGCTCTTTATAAACCACCTAGTCCGTAGTGCTCTGTTGTGGCAGCTCAAGTTGACGAAGACATACTTCTAACAGCTTAAAAATGTTAATACTGGCACTAACAGGGATAGTCCTGATGACAAACATTCTGCCTTCCTGTAACCCCTCCCTTTCCACTTGTCCTTTATACAACTGATGGAAAAACTGACTTCCAACTGGGTTCCAATCCTCAACTCAGAAAATTAAATGAGTACAACTCTATAGTTTCAAACATTTCATGATCTCAGAAGTTAAACTTAACTATCTGAAATATTCTCTTCACACGTACCAGAAAATCAGTGATATTGAGCAAAGTTTCTCCAAACCCGAAGCCATGGGGAAAAATTAGAACTTTCAGTAGCTCTAACTTTGTTGAATCTTTTATCAGAAAAGAGTGAAATGATATATGTGACTATTTCAATATATTTTCCTATTGATTCTATCACAAAGGAAGAGAAAAGGTAGGATTTTTTAAAGAAAAAGAATCCTGGGTATAGATGAAGTCTATCAAATAATGAATTCTGGTCTGCTCATGTCTTTCCACTCCCTGGTAGTATTAGTTAAGGTCCTTCCCTATTATTGGAGACCAGCATTGAAGAGATGGCATTAATGCAATCAACACAATTTCATCAGTTCCATTTTTCTTACTTTCGGTACCTGCTGAAAAGCACTGAAAGCACTTTGAAAGATTGAGAAGCTTTTTGAAAACCCTTTCCAGTTACAAATAAGAAAAAAAAATTTTCACTTATAATTCCTCCCCTTCCCTTGTAAATATGCTCTGCTAAGCAGGCAACATCTTCTCCTGTAACACTCTATACAGATTTTGTTTTTCTTTTGGTACGAGGAAGGAACAGAGGTGTCCTTATGATGAAGCCCACTGGCCTAGGTAAGAGGAGGTCTCTTCATGTCAGAAAAGATAGGTCAGGGAACATTGTACAACAGCTAAACTCATGGATTCCAGAGCCCCGGGGTTCTAGTCCTCCTCCAGCACAGGCAGCTACCTGTGGGACCATGGGCAGCTGTTGAACCACTCTGTGCACAAAGCATGATGATAAAACATGAAGATGATTGCATTGATAATTTAAAGAACTGAGGCTTATGCCTGGCATATAGTGTCTGATGTGTTTACATAATAAGACATAAGAATAGACCATCTGATTACGGACATAATCACCTCTTCTGACGTGAGGAATGTAGCTGTTCACTATCGATTCTCAATCCCCATCTTCCCATGTAAGGAGACCTCTGACACCTTCACGGGTCAACAAGCCTTTGATGATCTCAACTCAATGTCCTCAAGAAAAGTAAAACTCTCCCTGGATCATGATACAATGAATGAAAAACTCCATTAAGAGAATTTTGAAGATGAACAATATTGATATTTTGATTTTGATGAAATCAAATTTCAAACCTGAAATAAATTCTAACTCTTCTCTGCTCCACCCCTTTTGCTCTAGTTGTCTGGCGGGGTGGGAGGGGAAGCAAGTAAAGCAAACAAAACAAACGGAAAAAAAAAAAGAAAGAAGGAAGAGAAAATAAAGAGATAATAAATTATTTCATTACATTATAAAAGACTCACAGTTCAAAGAAAATGATTTCTGAAGAAAGAATGGAACATTTGTTTAGTTTGATAATATTATCAATAAACATGTAGAACCACCTGATGTTCAAGCAGGAGTATTTCGGGTGGAGAATTCCATAGGCCCCAGAGAATTTGAAATTATTCAAAAGTGACAAATCCATTGTGGGGAAATAAGAAATAAGTACTGTTTAATTGGCAACCCCAGCACAACTAGGATGTTTAATAAAACATACCTGATTAATACTGAAAAAATCTAATTCTGAGTTTAATGAGCTATCACAAGGATGTGTGGCATAATACATTTTCATACGATTTCACAAAAACCAATAAAGACATAAAGAAGCTAACTTATTTTTAAGATTTTACAGAAAGAAGATTCCACAACATCACCTAATATTTTGTTCTAGCACACAATTGCTTCCTTGTTTGTTTGTTTGTTTGTTTGTTTTGAAGCCTGAGAAGCAAACAGGCACATACACAAAAGGTATGAGATTGTTGTGTTGACAATAAAATGTCATATATCTGCTAAGAAGTAAAACTAATACTTCAGGGAATCTCCAGCCAACAGTCAGAAAAGATTTATGGATGCCCACAGAATTATGAGATACTCTATTAATTTGCCATAGTTTGTGATTAATATACATAGATAATCAATATATACTGACTGGAGATTTATGTTTAGGAATAGCAACATTAAAAATAGAATGGAATTAAACAATAGGAAGGGCTTCATTATTCACATCTATGAAATATCCCAAGGCTCTCTCAGACATTTTGGGCCAACCTAAAGCATTTCTCTTTCTTATAGTCAAGCATTAGAACAGATATTCCCTGCACCAAGATTAATCCTTTCAAGGTATAAAAGGATTTTACTAAGTCGTGCCCAGCTGGCTGATAACCTCAGCAGAGCTCCCAGATAGTTGAATCGCACCAAAAGGAAAAATCTAATACCGAGTTAGCAAATATCTATAGAAGTTGGTGTGGATGCTGTGTATCCACAGGTAGATAGTATCAACATTAGAATTTTAGGAAACATGGCTTCATCTGAAATACAGTCATGCCAGATTGAGAGAAGCATAAGGACTAAAATAATCTTGCTTGTGGAGTTGAACAACACACACGTAAGATAAGCAATTGCCAAGGGGTTAAAGTTGATCTTGAAGAGATAGATATTCAGGACATTATATCTGAATTGAGTCAAATTAGATTCCATCACTCGCAGTCATGCCGTGAGGTCCCATAAGCCTGTTGGTAACTTTACCATCACCCTCCTAATGATGTTGTTTGTTTATGCATAAAAACCTATCCTATGAGTTAGGAAAAAGATACTTTTCCCAGGCCAACCATGAAATCAAGAGCTTCTTCCCTGCCTTTATTGACTCATCTTTCTCCAAAATCAACTGCATTTGCCTGTTTTTGCAAAAGGCTTGACAAAACAAGCAGTTGTAGTAGAATTATCTCCTAACGAGAGACGAGCTCTTCCCCTGCGCTTTTATGTCTGCACGAGGATTGCAGGAGGCTCATAAATATGGATACTTCCTTCAACAGCTTTTCTTTTCCTTGAAACTTGAGAGTTCACTTTTTTAAAGTTGTTTTTCTTTTGCAAGCTGTTACTAGTACTTTTGTCTGATTAGCATTAAATTTGGCATGCCTTAAAATTGGTGCGTGTACATATCGATATACACATATGTACATATTTGCATCTTCGAGCAGGACAAATGGGGAGGAAACCACAGCCCATTGAGCAGGCTGTTCAAGTCATAAAGGGAAGCACTGAAGGGCTCTCTCTCTCTCTCTCTCTCTGCAGCAGTTGGTATAATTTGCTTCTGATGCGTTTATAAAACTGCAGGTTTGGCAAAGTTCACTCATTAAGCTCCTTGTGAAATTGCCAAAAAAAAAGTTGCTCAAGCTTTGAAAGTGATCACAATAGAGATATCTAAATGAAATAAAATCTTTATATCCCATTACAACATGATTCTTAAATACCTAGTTTTAATGTATTCACAACGCTTAGCTTAATAGCTAATGTCTATTAAATGTCCGTTTACACACTTTTTTTTTCTATATGTGAATTCCTTTACTTGCTAAATAAAGAAAATAAATGAGTGAGTAAATTAATAATATAATAAATACACTATGTTGGATACAGAATCATATTCTCAAAGGAAAGACCTAACTGTCATATCTTCATATGGTTTTTCATTTTTTGATACTATTTCTGCATTAGAGGAATTAATCAAATCTACCCACCCTCTAATGTCACTCCAAGATAATCCAAGTACTTGTGGCCTTAAAATATCACATTGCTCAGCAAGCTTTCAGTGGAGTCAGGTATTCACATAAATCATTTTTTAAATGTTTCATTAAAGAAGTAATTCCATATGCTTTAAAGTATGCTATTTGTAGCAACGGTTGTTTTTATTGCAAGATTTTGGGCTATTAAAATGGGAGAAAACATCACAATTACTAGTAGATTACTGAATAGTTTCAAATTAAGATTTGCATTTTATTTGTGAATTAGTTCCATCAAAAATAGTTTGGGGACAGAGAAAAAGGCAAAGAAGATACTAGTATGTTTGTGTCAGATCTTCATGTTGCTTTCAATTCAAGTCAGTTCTATATTGGAAAAAAATAAGCTGTAGGTAATAAAATCCATACATTCCCTAATGATACTTTAGTTTGAAAATAAAATATTAAGTTTAATTAACCTATTGAAGAATAACCATAAAGCCATAAAACTCAATTTTACACATTAGAATTATATGTTCAAATGATTAATTAAAAATTTATTATTAGTGCTACCACAGATGCTGGCCATTCTGTAATTTTGGATCCAAGTGACCAGAATACATAATGAATCAAGAACTCTACTGAATCACTAGTTGTAGTTCAACAAATGCTTGGTTGCTAAATGCTTAAATTTCTCATGTGAAAAGTGGCCACCACTTAGTCCCCTGGGAACAAGTAAAGCAAATGATTTCTGCAGCCTGATTCAAACTTGGAAGTTTGGAAAAATAAATAGTAAGAATAAAAACCTAAAGCAAGTACAAAGAAGGAAATAATAAAAATATAAGAACAGAAATCACTGAAACTGAACCAGGAAAACCATAAAGTCAATAGCTGCTTCTTTGAAAAAATAAAATTTCGAAAATTTCAGCAAGAAAGGCAAAAATCTCAAGAGAGAAGAAAGAAATTATTAATAATCAAGAATAAAACATGGGACATCACAACAGATCATGTAGCCATTGAAAGGATAGCAAGAGAATGTTATAAAAACTTTACACTCAGAGATTTGACAACTTACAAGAAAGGAACCAATTCCTCAGAAATCACAGACTAATGAAATTCAACCGCAGTCAGATAGACAACCAGCATAGTCCTATAACAGTTAAAAAAGTCAATTTGTAATTATAATACTCCCATCAAACCTCAGGCCCACATGGCTTCACAGTAGACCTCTACCAAACATTTAAATAAGAATTTGCAGCAAATTTACTCAATCTTTTCTAGTAAATAAAGAAGAGGAAAGTCTTAACAGCTCACTGTGTAAAACCAGTATTACTTGGATACCAAAAACAGACAAACAGAATACAAAAGAAGAAAACTATAGACTAGTATCTCTCTATGAAATAGGACACAAAAACTCTCCCCAAACTATTAGAAAATCAAATCCAACATTGTTCAGAAATAATATACACCACGACCAAGTGGGATTCTTCCAATGTACAAAGCTCATTCGACATTTAGAAATCACCAGTGTAACTCATCATATCTACAGATTAGGAAAGAAAAATCATAAAAATCATATCAGTTGACATACACAAAAATATTTGATAAAATCCATTCATGATCAAGTAACTTAAGAATTGAGGGGGATGATGACAATTTGGGAGAAAGCAACGAAATCTACCTACAACTGGTATTATAACTTACAATTATTTTGTATTATACAAAATACCATATATCAGTTCCTAATATCAGGTACAAGACATTTAAGCCCATTTCGACCATTCTTGATTCTACATAACGCTGAACATTTTGGTCACTACCATAGAGCAAGAAAAAATAGAATAAAAAGGATAAATACAGGAAAATAAAAGAGCTTCAATGTGCATGTGATATAACCTATGATTGATGAATCCAGAAATAGCACTACACAGATATAACATAGCTATAGATATACTTTGCACAAAGGTGTAAACGTAGTACAATGAAGGAAAGATAACCTTTCAACAAATTGTGCTAGAGCAATTGGACGTCCATGAGAAAAAAAAAAAAAAGTTGACTGAAGTCTCAGACTTAATACACTTAACCCAAAGTGGATCACAAACTTTAATATAAGGTTAAAAATAATAAAAATTTCAGGGAAAAATCTTTAGGATTTTGGAGTATGCACTGAGTTCTTAGACTTAACACCAAAAGCATGTCCATAAAAGAAAATTTAAAAATTAATTTCATCAAAGTTAGAGGCTTTTGCTCTGCAGAAGACCCTATTAAAAGGATGAAGAGATAAGCTATAGACTGAGAGAAGATATTTTTAAGCCGCATACCTATAAAGGACATGTATTAAGCACTCTCAGAACTTGAGAGTAAGGAACAACCAATCCAATCAGGAAATATGAAAAGATGTGAACAGCCATTTTACTAAAGAGGGTATACAGGTGGCAAAAGAGTACAGAAAAGGAGTCATTAGCCATTAAGAAAATGTGTACTAAAACCACAATGAGATAGCACTACTCTACACACCTATCAGGACCGCTTGCAGAAACGGTGACGACCTCGAATACTGAAAAGAGTGAAGAGACACGGATCACTCATATATTCTGGTAGGAACGGAAAATGGTGTAGTCACTCTGGAAAATGGTTTGGCAGGTTTCTCAATAAAACTATGCTTGTAACTAACATATGACCCAGCAATTACATTTTGGGGACATTTATCCCAGAAAAAAAGAAATATGTTAAAAAATACACAAATGTTTATATCAGTTTTATTCATAATAATCCCAAACCAGAAACAACCCAAATGTCTCTCAATGAGTAAACAGTTAAACAAAATATGTGCATACATATCATGGAATACTCTTCCAGCAATAAAAAGAAATGATACACACAACTTGAATAAATCTCCAAGAAATTATGCTGAGAAAAAAAAAAAAAGCCAATTCTAAAGCCAATTCCAAAGTCTGATTCCTTTTATATATAACATTATTGGAATGAAACACAGATTAGTGGCTTCCAGGGCCTAAAGATGGGAGAGGAGACATCGGTGTGTCTGTAAGATCGCAACACAGGTACCCTTGTGATGGAAATGGTCCGTATCTTGCCTGTGGTGTTGCATACACAGACTTACACACATGATAAAATTTCATGGAACTAAACACACACGTACATAAAAAGGACAGGTAAAAATGGGGGAAATCTGAACGAGATCAGCGGTCTGTCAGTACACTGGTTTGTGGATTATATCATGGTTTTGCTCAATGTTTTTACTGAAGGAATCTGTGCAAAGGGTATACGAAATCTCTGTATTATTGAACTCATGTACATGTGAATCTATGATTACCTCAAAATAAAAAGCTTAATTAAAACACAGTTTTTAAAATACTTTCAGATAGATTAAAAAATCTCAAATAGAAGCAAACTACAATTATGAATGAATACATTAGGTTTCTGGCAGAGATTTAAATCTCACTACTGCAGGATGCGGTACTGCTGTGATGCTATCTCTACCCCGTGTAATTTCTACTTGGCTACATGACAACTTGGGTTGGGGATATGCTCGTGGTTTGCACAAATGACTGTATTATGTCTCATTAAGGATCATAAATACCAATCAACCTAATCACAAAAGTGCTGTTTCAGTGTTCATATGGCTATTTAATCTGGATGATGGTGACAAAGATGAATAATTTTATTATGTTAATCATAGCATTTACTACTATGGAGAAGAGACATACACATCCCTTATGTAGTTTTGGATGAGTCGTATCTGAAATTTTGCTTCTGAATTTTTTTTTTTGAATTGGGGGGGAAGACAGAGGAGGGAGGGATGGAAGAAGGAAGGAAGGAAGGAAGGAAGGAAGGAAGGAAGGAAGGAAGGAAGGAAGGAAGGAAGGAAGGAAGGAAGGAAGAAGGGGAAGTAGGAAGGAAGAAGGAAGGAAGGAAATTAGTTCTTCAGACATGAAAGTGATATAGAGACTTTCCCCAACTAAACATGCTTTACAAGAAAAGGTAAAAGCCTGAAATGAAAAAAACTCTCATTAATGACATGAAAACATACAAAAATATACAACACACAGGTGAAGGTTAAGTATATAGTCAGATTCAGAATACTCTAATATTGTCATCTGGTGATGAGTTAGCCACTTAATTCTAATTAAGGGTTAAAAGACAAGAGCACTAAAAATAGCTATAGCTATAATTGGGGCATCTGGGTGACTCTGTTAAGCGTCTGCCTTCAGCTCAGGTCTTGGGCCCTGTTCAGTGGGTTTGCTTGTCCCTCTCCTTGTGCCCCGTTCCCCTGCTTGTGTTCTCTCTCTCAAATAAATAAATAAAATCTTAAAAAAAAAAAAAAAAGATTTAAAAGGAACACCTGGGTGGCTCAGTGGTTGAGTGTCTGCCTTCGGCTCAGCATGAACCCAAGGTCCCAGGATTGAGCCCCTCATCGGGGTCCCCGCAGGGAGCCTGCTTCTCCCTCTGCCTGTGTTTCTGCCTCACTCTGTGTGTCTCTCATGAATAAATAAAATCTTTTTAAAAATTTTAAAAATAAGTAAATAAATAGCAATATATATTGCAATATACACCTATAGTAAGCTCAATTTTAAAAACAAACATACAAGGACCTGAGTAAAAGATAAGTGTTTGTATATGAGCTTGAAGTCAAGTAGTTATCAACATAAAGCATATGGTTACTTCTTTAGAATGTTTTGTGTAAGCCTCATAGTAACCAAGAAGCAAAAAGTAGGTTCAGAAAAGGTAAAGAGAAGGGAATTAAAGGGACACCTGAGTGGTTCAGTCAGTTGAGTGTTTGACTTTTGATTTTGGATCAGGTTATGATCCCAAGGTTGTGAGGCCAAGCCCCATGTTGGAAGCCCCTCATAAGTCTGCTTAATATTCTTTCTCTCCAAGACTCCTGGGGGGCTCACTTGGTTAAACGTCTGCCTTCAACTTAGGTCATGATCTCAGGATCCTGGGATTGAGCCCCATGTCGGGCTCCCTGCTCAGCAGGGAACTTGCTTCTCCCTCTGCCTCTGCCGCTCCCCCTGCTCATGGTCTCTCTCTCTCTCTCTCTCTCTCTCTGAGAAAGAGATAACAAAATAAAATAACAAAAATAATAATAATAATAACAAAATAAAATCTTAAAAAAAAAAAAGATTCTCTCCTGCCCCTCCCCCCTGCTCCCTTTCTAAAAAAAAAAAAAAAAAAAGGAAGGAAATTAAAGTTCCTCACTTTATAGTTCACAAAGGAAGACAGACAGCAAGAGAGAAAGAAAACAAAGGAATTATAAAACAGAGAGACAATACTCAGAAAGATTCCAATAGTCAGTCCTTACCTAAAATAATCATTATAAATATCAATGGATAAAAGGATACAATCAAAAGGAATAGAGAAGCATCAAAGGACCCAACTCAATACTGGCTACCTGAGACTCACTTCAGCCTCAAGGATACACATAGGTTCAAAGTGAAGGGACAGAAAAAGATATTCTATGCAAACGGTAACCAAAAGAGAGCAACTATAGATCTTTATCAGACAAAATAGACTTTAAATCAAAACGTAGAATAGGAAAACAAGAAAGTCATGACAGGCACACCTTGGAGATATGGTAGGATTGGTTCCAGACCCCTGCAATAAGGCAAATACTCCAAAAGAATGTGTCAAATGAAGGTTCTGGTTCCCAGTGGAGAGAAAAGTTGTGTTTACATGGCATTATAGTCTATTAAGTGCAATAGCACTATGTCTTTAAAACCTGTGTACATACCTCAATTTAAAAATGCTTTATTGCTTAAAAAATGCTAACTGTCTTCTAAGCGTTCAGCAAGGCATAATCACTGATCACAGGTCATCCAAACAAATATGAAAAAGTTTGAAATATTTTGAGGGCAGCCCTAGTGGCTCAGTGATTTAGTGCCACCTACAGCCCGGGGTGTGATCCTGGAGACCTGGGATCGAGTCCCACGTCAGGCTCCCTGCATGGAGCCTGCTTCTCCTTCTGTCTGTGTCTCTCTGTGTCTCTATGAATAAATAAATATTTAAAAAAAGAAATATTTTGAGAATTACCAAAATGGGACCCAGAAACATGAGGCGAACAAATACTGTTGGAAACGTGATGTTGGTAGGCTTGCTCAGGGCAGGGTTGTCATGCCTCTTCAATTTATTAAAAAAAAAAAAAAAAAGCAATATCTGCAAAGCACAATAAAGTGAAACCTAATAGAATGGGGTATGCTTGTATATAATGATAAAGGGTCAATCCATCAAGAGATTATAGCACTTGTAAATACGAATGTACTCGGTGTCGGAACACCTGAATATATTAAGCATGTACTCAGTCATCTGAAGGAGTAACAGACAACAGTACAATAATAGTAGGAACCTTCAAAACCCAACTCTCAATAATAGATATATCATCCAGACAGAAAAAACAGTAAGGAAACATTGGACTTGAACCCTACTTTAGCTAAATAGACTTAACAGACACATACAAAACATTCAGACCAACAGGAACAGAATGCTCATTCGTCTCGAGCACACAAACAACATTCCCCAGGATAGGCCATGTGTTAGGTCACAAAACAAATCTCAGAAAAGTTTACAAAGACTGAAATGATACCAAGTATTTTTTTCCTGGCCACAGTGGCATGACACTAGAAATCAGTAACAAGAGGAAAACTGGAAAGTTTGCAAATATATGGATATTGAACAATGCCCTCCAGAATGACCAGTGGGTCAAAGAGGAAATACAAAAGGAAATTAAAAAAAAAAAAACTTGAAAAAAAAAAAGGAAAATTAAAGCAGGAAACACTAAAAGTGGTGCTAAAGGAGAAGTTGATGATAATAAATGTTTACATTAAAAATGCAAAAGGTCTTAAATAAAAATCTAACATCACACCTCAAGGAACTGGGGTGGAAAGAACAAATTCAGCCCCAAGCTAGCAGAAGGAAGGAAATAACAAAGATCAGAGCAGAAGTGTATGAAACAGAGAAGAGAAATACAGAAACAATCAACAAAACTAAGAATTGGTTCCTTAAAAAGATAAATAAAATGCACAAACCTTTAGCTGGACTTACCAAGGGAAGGAAGAGTGGGAGGAGTTACACAAATTATAAATGAAAAAGGAAACATCATGACTGAAGCTACAAATACAAAGGACCCTAAAAGACAGCTCTGAACAATTACACACCAGCACTTTGAACAGCCTAGAAGAAATGGATAAATTCCTAGAAATGCACAACCTACCCAGGCTGAATGAGGAGGAGACAGAAAATCTGAGCAGACCAGTTAGAAGTAAGGAAATTGAGTCAGTCATCAAGAACTTCTCAACAAACAAAAGGCCAGGACAAGATGGTTTCATGGGGTGAATTCTACCAAATGTCTAAAGAATTAACACCAGTGTCTCTGAAAGACTTCCCAAAAAAATTAGAGAAGAGGGAACACTTCCAAACTACAAGCCTTTACAAGCCTAGTAGTGCCCTCATGCCAAAGCTGGATAAGGGTACTACAGTGAGAAAACCAACTACAAGCCACTAGCCCTACATGCAAAAATCTTTAACCGGAGACTAGGAAACCAAATACAACAGCACATGAGAAGGATCACACAGCCTGATCAAGTGGGATCCATTCCTGGGCTGTAAGGATGGTTCAATCTCTGTATATCAGCAGATGTGGTCAACACGTCAAGAGAATGAAAGACACAATACATATGATCATCTCAATAGATGCAGAAAGAGCATTTGACAGAATTCAACAGCTCTTCCTGATTGCGGGGGGTGGGGGGAGGGTGGAAACTCAATAAACTGGGTATAGAAAAAACCCACAGCTTACCATACCAAGAGCATGTGTGCAGGAGGCATGACCCATCCAGAGAGGTCATCATAATAACCTACCGCAAAGTGTGGAAAAATTGATACAATAATATTACCTAATATTTATTGAATGATGTGTAGGAACTCTGCTAAATTGTGTAATCTCGTTTAAATATCAAAGCAGTCTATCAGGGAATTCATTTAAAACATAGAAAAATAGGGGCGACTTCCCTGACTCAGGCCACCTCCAAGTCATGGAACCTCGCCCAGGAGCGCTCCCCATTAAAGCACTCTGGAACCTAAAAAAAAAAAAAAAGAAAGAAAGAAAAAGAAAAAGAAACATAGAAAAATAGGGACACCTGAGTAACTCAGTGGTTGAGCATCTGCCTTTGGCCCAGGGCGTGATCCCAGGGTCCCAGGATTGAGTCCCACATTGGGCTCCCTGCAGAGAGCCTGCTTCTCCCTCTGCCTGTGTCTCTGCCTCTCTCTGTGTCTCTCAAGAATAAATAAATAAAACCTTTAAAAAAAAGTGGGGCGGGGAGGGGAAGCCCAGGTGGCTCCGCAGTTTAGCACTGCCTTCAGCCCAGGGCATGATCCTGGAGAACCAGGATCAAGTCCCACATCAGGCTCCCTGCATGGATCCTGCTTCTCCCTCCGCCTGTGTCTCTGCCTCTCTCTCTCTCTCTCTCTCTGTTTCTCATGAATAAATAAATTTTTAAAAATCTTTTAAAAAAGAAAGGATATTCATTTCTCATCATTCAGATATGAGAAAAATATTTTTCTGTACTATGGAACTCTGTAAGAGATAGCAACAAAACCACTAATTATTTTCATGACTTAGCTTTACCTAATCACTAGGCAATCATCACAACCAAATTTTAGTGCCATCAAATGAAAGGTAAGTGTCACATAAGAAAGCTGAGTCTGGACCCCAGTTCCACCACGAAGCAGATGTGTGGATCCTGGGGTGTGGCCCATTTATCCAGTTTTTCCTCATGAAATAGATAATAACCTCGTCACAGTATTATCACGAGGACTAAGTGTGGCACTAGAAATAACGAACCCACACTTTGTGCATCATAAAATGCTGTAAAAATGAAGCACATTAAATTAATAGGAAAGAATCTGGACTATATTTGTGCACAACTATACCTCTTTTGTTAAAGTCTCTTTCAGGCTGCTGCAATAACCCAATAGAATTATAGATTAATTTGGCTGGAATGAGTTTTCTACCTCCTAGCTAGAATAATCTTAATAAATATTTAATGTGGCATCTTTATAACTCCTCTTTTTTTTAATCCACCTTTACTCCCCTTGGATCTTTACACATTTTTCTCCTCGCAGCTCCTGGAGAGCTTACTGTTTCTTTCCTGGGTCAGATCTGGAATGAGAGGGCACGATGCCTCCGTATTCCCTTGCTCAAACCATCCTTCTCAACCAGATCCATTCGTATTTTGATCTACATTCACATTTCCAATATATTTCCGCGTGTCTCTCAGGCTGGTTTCCACCGGTGTTCCTTCACATGTCTTTCTATTTACCATTAAAACGCTATAAAGCAACATCAGATCCTGTCTTGGATACGGTGGCGTTCACCTATCACTGTCAGCGTCCTTCTGATGACAATGCATTTCTCTTCTCTAGAGCTGGCGGCTTGAAGAGCTCTTGAAGAATTGCCTGACTCTTTCTGACAGCATCTCTCCTCCCGACAAAGAGCCCGTACTATTTTATGAAGCCTGATCTTCCAGTTATTGTTCAGTAACCATCCATTTGGCTTGATAAACCTTTATAGAGCACTAATCATCGATGTGTCGTTGGTGCATCAGAGGAAAAGGTCAGAATTCTGGCCTTCAAAGGATGTAGACTCCAAAGGAATCACAAAACATGGATGTGGAAACCCTAACAGAAGTGGAATGGTCAGCTCCCAGGGAGACACGTACACGGCCGGCCAGCAGGGCCATCTCTCGGGTCCCAGATCACCTTGCTGTGAGTTTATTGGAAATGGATTTCCCGGATCTTTCACAAACATTAGGCAAGATATGTTTTGAGAATGAATCATAAGCAAGCATTAACCCAAATGGATCCTTTGGATTTTGAATAGATCCTCCTAAAATTGTGTTTAGTTTTATTTTCCTTTACAACTATTTCTATTCATCAAGACACTTGAACTATTTCTTCTGAGTTCTGCCAAAATATAAATTGGAGGGACACCGTTAGCATATTTAGGTCTTTGTTTTGATTTACTGTGTATTTTTGACATGCTCGTTTTATCACCTTTTCCTGCATTTCTTAATTTTCATCATATTTGCACCACGGGGCTAACTTCTACTTATGCACAGATGGTCTCAGTTAGCTTATTTTAACTGAGTCGCCGCACGCTGACTCGTCATCTGATGCCATGACGTCTTGGGTCCACTCACACACCTTTTCTTGGTGTACACTGGTGTTAAGAAGACTTTTCATATTTTATCTGAACTCACTGCTCTCTTTCATGGCTCCCTTGCTTCTTCCTGAGAACACCTTCCCTTCCTGTTGTAACACTAAAGGACTGGAAATTAGCAGACACATCGCTCCTCCACAGAACTGTTGTTAAGACCTAGGTTTTCAATTACGTTTGTTGTTCTAGTTATTTTTCACAGGCGGGTGATGTTGTATATATTGGAGCCCTTCAAACACAGCTGCAGTGCCGCTTCCAGTGGGAAGCTTCCCACATTCTCCAGGCAGGTGTTAACCTCTCCTCTGAGCACTGACTTCATTTCAGACAGGCCTTAATTGGAGAATATTTTCTATTTCAAAGTGCTTAATAGCTCGCGTGACCGTGGCATTGCTAGGCTCCCACGTCTGGCTGCTCCTCGGCAGCGTGGTGGCTTCCCTCCATCTCCTCCAGAGCTCCCTCCATCCTGCCCACCCTGCTCTGTGCTCCAGGGGCTGCCCTCCAGCTGGACGTGAACAAGCAGGGCCACGAGGGGACACAGAAGAAGGGAGGTGGCTAGGCTGGAGCAGCGCCTCCACGTGTCTGAGATCCTGTAGCAAAGCACCACCATTGGGGCTGATGAACAGCAGAGGCTGTTTATCTGGAGGCTGATGTCCAACATCGAGGCTCCAGGAGATCCCATGTCCTCCCTCCCGCTGTGCCCTCACATGGTGAGAGAGGCAAGGGAGCTCTCTCGGGTCTCTTTGATAAGAACACCAATACCATTATGGAGTAATCCCATCAGGGGGGCTCCACCCTCATGGTCTTGTCACATCCCAAAGACCCCACCTCCTAACACCATCAGACTGGGCGTTTGGTTCCAACATAGGCATTGGGGGGGTGGGGTGGACACAAGCATTTAGTCCACGGCTGGACTTCATTCTTTCTGTGCCCCTCCATGGGACCTGCAAGGCCAGCTGTGCTCCTGGACAGTCACACCCTCCCCCTATACGGTTAGACAGACCCCAAGACCCAAGACCCAAGGGCATCACTGGCCTGACACTCACAAGTCCCTGACAATCTTTCTGTTTGTTTGTTTCCCTACAACTTCCCCACACTTTTATAAAAGTTCCTTGATTAAACTCTTTCAGATGCTCCATTAGAACATGCCTACTGTTTCTTTGGGGAACTACTCGTTTTCTGACTAGTGACTAGCCCAGGGTCTGGCATGGAAGGAGTTTATTTGCCAAAGGGAATAAATAAATAAATAAATAAATAAATAAATAAATAAATAAATACACTCACGATCTGACCATCTCTCTTCCAGAAAAAAATATACAAGAAAGGAGAATTAACTTGAGAATTACCTACCTGTAGTGCGTGAGTGAGGGAGTGATGGGCGAGAACCAGAACGTTTCTGCACAAAGTACTTTTGAAATTTAGGTCATGGTGTTCTTAGAGGCAGAGCCCCACAGCAAGAAATGCACCATGGCTCATGTACCTGACCTCAATGGCTGCCTCTTTAAAATAAATCTGACCTGTAAGACGTATATTTTAAAAACTGACCTAGTTTGTGACCTGGTTGGAGTTCCTCAATGAAAACATCAAAGACTCAGGTCAAGGTGTACAGTCTATTCTTGAGAGAAGGGAGGAGCGATATGGTTCAAAGCACATGAGAAAGTGTAGCTTATTTAAGGAGTAAGTGATACGGGGTCTGTTATGTTACTATTTTTAATGAGTATATAGGTCACTAGCTGATAAAATGGAGAGTTTTGCTTTCCTGAGGTGACCTCACCTCCAAACATCATGATTTCAACAGAAGCCTCATGCACTGGCACCGAGCAAGACCAAGTCCACCAATAATTCTCTGAGACACGATGGTTACAGGGGTGGGTGGTGGAGGGGAGCATCGGGGCCAGAAAAACCTGACTGAGCCCTGCACCCACCTCTACTGTGTCACCATGGGGAGCTTGCTCACCCACTCTGAAGGCTGATTTCTTCACTCATAAAAGAGGGATAACATGGTAACCTCATATCATAATGAGGAATAAGATAAATTCTAGAAATTTTCTAGGGGTGGTGGAAGGGGAGGTGGGCAGGGGGTGGGGGTGACTGGGTGACGGGCACTGAGGTGGGCACTTGATGGTATGAGCATTGGGTGTTATTCTATATGTTGGCAAATTGAACACCAAAAAAAATAAATAAATTTATATAAAAAAAGAAAATGTTTCTAAATATCTATTCAAATGACCAAAAAAAATTCTAGAAATTTTCTAGAACTGTGCCTTAAATCACATACGGGGTGCCTGACAGCTGTTAGTATATTGTGCATTCGGTTGACAATTACAGAGTAAAATACTTCTTGCTCACTAGAAGCTAGTTTTGTCTGTGATTCTCTGTAAAAGGCCAGGAATCACCTATCTACCCAAGACTCTTGAGAAATTGGAACTTACAGAACTGAGGGCAAGTGCATTGCCTGAATCCCAGACTCCGTATTCTTCCTCTGACTTGGGTTCCCTTGGATGTAGGGTATGGACTCAATGCACATTTATCCCATCCAAAAGTAAAGACTTCCCACAAAGCCTTTCCTAATGTCCAAAGTGAAGAAGCGATTCACTTTAATTTACGCTTATTAACTTAACAATTTTCTAACATTCCAGATGCAAAAACCCACCCCTCTCAGGCTTTCTGAGACTCAGGGCACAGTTTGATAAGGGAGGCACAGAAGCTGAAGCCCAGAGGCTCCCAGACCCAGCTCAGAGCCCTGGGGGATGATGCAGAGACGCCGCATGGGTTCCCAGGGATGGTGTTGGGTGGCGCCGGTGGCACCACCCCTGCCAGCTGGGCTGCAAAAGCAGGCTCAACACTCTGCACCATTCCCCTTTTCTCCTAAGAGAAAACAAAAAACCCTCCAAATTTCTCTCAGCTAGAAAAAACAGGTACTAATGTAGATCTTTCATAAAAGCAAAGTGGTGTGACAAACTTCCAAAAAGCAGAGGATGCCTGTATGTCCCTCTGGAAGAGCAGGACCGTCAGCCCCAGAGCGGGTATGGCATGCAAGGAGGGAAAACAGCAAATAATGAGATGAACCAGCCACCACAATTAGCCACTAAGGCTCAATCCTGCTGAGAAATGTGGAGAAGCAATGTGAACTATGTCTCAGAATTATGGCAGCCAAGGAAACTGGGCTATTTAGACCCCATGCCCATCCATTCTGGGATCAGCGCTGCTCCTTGGAACGGTGTTGGTGTGTGGGCCAAGTGGGCTCCAGAACCCGGGGCAGCCCTCAGATGAGACCAGTGGTCTGGCCCTCGGGAGCCAGTTGGCCCACCTGGAAAGAGCAAGTGGCTCCAGGTTTGGGTAGAGCAGCAGCACACGCCTCCCTTGCTCCCTCTCACTGCTCACATCAATTTACGTTCCTCGTCAAGTTCACCCCAGCCTGTGTTTTCCTAAAGACGGTGGCTGATTGCACATCTAAGAAGAGAAGGAGGAGAGGGACCAGGGATTGGAGAGAAGAGGAAAGGAAAGAAAGCTTTATGGAAGGAGTTCTGAGACTTCCCCAGCACCCCACTGCTGGGTTGGACCCAACACGGTAGTTCACGTTAACCATCTTTCTCTATCTGGCCTACACACCTCTTCACGGTTGATCAGCATGTCTACTGGTTTAGATTACATGCCCGGGGGAGAAATGCAGACCTTCACCCCTGAAGGAGTCAGCTCCCTGGTCCTACCACCCTAAGTCAGACCATGGTTGATGCAACTTCCCACTTACAGCTCTTTAAAATTGAACTTGGACATGTCAAAAGGCACCCCAGTGGTTCTTCTGAGCTCTAGACATCATGGGTGGTAAGTCTATCATGTCTCAACCATCAAGGTCAATCATGTCTGCCAGTACAGTGATCCCTGCATCCATGAGGAATTCAAACTGTGGAGTCCTAGAGCCATAAATTTAGATCCAGTGCAACACTTCCTGAGATGGCTGGCTCAAGTGTCCCTCTCCTGGGAATCAAGACCTCCGGGTCATCAAAGCCATAGTTTCAAGGATGGGAATAACAACCTTCAAGCATGCTGTTGAGGGTCATAATGAGAAGATCAGCCCTACTTCCACCTCATGCTATCCAAAATGGTCCTTTCCAGGGCACCTGGGTGACTCAATGGTTGAGCATCTGCCTTCGGCTCAAGGCTTGATCCCGGGGTCCCAGGATCGAGTCCCACATCTGGTTCTCCGCAGGGAGTCTGCTTCTCCCTCTGCCTATGGCTCTGCATCTCCCTGTGTCTCTCATGAAGAAATAAAATCTTTAAAAAACATATCAACAACTGGAGGCTCGTAAACATCAGGCATTGTTTGCTCACAGCTCTGGAGGCTACAAGTCTCCAGATCCAAAATCAAGATGCCCGCAGATTCAGGGTCTGGTGAGAACCCCCTTCCTAGTTCTTAGATGGTGTCCTCACTTGGTGGGAGGAGTCTCTCTTTTAATGACAGTAACCCCTCTGGGAAAACTACTCTCATGACCTCGTCACCACCCATAGACCCTACCTCTTGACACCGTCACCTCGAGGTTGGGTTTCAACATATGCATTTTGGGGAAGTGAGAACATTCAGACCAGAGCAAACACTAAATATGTTTGTTCATGGGATGAATCCCATCTTAGAGTTTGGCGACTTCATATCTCCTAACTAGACAACCGTATTTCTGTAATTTAGAGCAGCCGACAATATGGAAAGCTGATGCATACCCATCACTAGCTGTGACTTCCCAGAGTTTATAGAGCTGGAGAGGTAGTGGGCACGTACATGAAACACTTTAAGAAAAAAAAAGAAATCTATTCAGTACAATAACATCGGGGCAGTGGCACAAGGCCCATGAGTAATTGCCACGCGAATGAGACAGTGGCGAGCACGCTCCCAGCTCACAGGGTGATGAGGGTTGCCTTATCCATAGTAATATTTGCTAAACTGTAATGATCAATCACCCAGATGCTAGCTGCTCATCAGAGGTGTATTATACTCAAATTTAGGACCACGTGATAACATTGTGCTGGGGAAAAGGCGCAATCACGAGTGAGGCATTTTTAACACCCATTTTAGGCTTGTTAACCCTAATAATAGACTCAAAGAAGTGAAAAAATTACTTATAATACCATTTTCTGTGTGAATCGGGGAATCTATATATAAAGCTCTCTTTTTTTTCTTTTTTTTTTTTTTTTTGTTCAACCTGGTACCTGGAATAAAGCAAAGAGACAAAGAAAGCAGAGTCATTTTCTCCTTTAATCAATTTGCACCAGAATTTTTAAAAGATGAGTTTCAGAGCCTCTTAGCAGTGGAAGAGGGTGGTGGGAGTGACTGTCACCATGGAGACGGCTGTTCGCTTGTTCAGACCCCACTCCGGATCTTTGATCATTGGGTTGTCATTGGCTTCGGCGGCTGCCTCTCCACAGCCTCAAACATAGACTTATTTATCTCCTTGCCATTTACATTTCAGGAGATCCACTCCACTGAGCGATCCCATCAGTCAGCCCTTGGACTGCCTTCCTCCCTGGCTTTGCCACCCTGCCATGTCCCCCATCCCAGTCGCTGGATGCCCTCCCTTCCCTGTGGTCCAGCCACGACGACATCAGGCCAAGGGAGGCGCCGACTGGCGGTAACCAAGGACGGCTATGCTGATGTCAATCCCGTCTAAGCCAGATTCAGTCTGCAACCAATTTTTAAAAATGTCCCTGAGTCTTTTCTGCAGAATTCATCATCTTTGCCGGCTGGTCGATCGCTGGGTATTCGAGTGACAAAGACAAGTGTCCACAAGCTATTGGAGGACAAAGCATGTTGCATGAATGATGCAGAAGAATCCGAGGTAAGATGTGAGCACATGTTCAGCAATCAAGCACCCACCATGGGTTCAAGTGGGGTCTCAAGGAAAGAGAACTTTCCCTGTGCTGTGGGGTTTACAGAAATTGACCCCAAAGTGAGGATATGCTGTGGGCAGACTCATAGGAGAGAGGGAATACAGAGGTGCCATGCAATGCCTGCACAGACCTTGCCTCAAAGTCTCTCCTGAACACTTTCTTTGGAGATGATGGGCTGTATGAAAACTCCCACAACAATCATTTTAAATAGAACTTCCCAGAGGTCAATTCCCAGAAATTTTCCAGGAAAACTGCAACCTCAGAGGCTCTAATGCAGACCTGTGTAGGACAAATGCACAGTTCTGGAATTCAAATATGCAAAGACAGCATTCATTGAATCGACGGGCTCTTCCTGGAGAGGGCTGTAAGTTAGCTTTGTTGCCTTCATGCTCACTGAAAAAAAAAAAAAATAAGGAAAAAAACAAATCTGGGAAAATGTAAAGGCTGCCCATGTTCCCACCAACGAAAGAAAAATCACTCCTAATATTCCAGACATTTTTCTACAGGAATCATGATGGACATGAAATATTTCTTTTCACATAGACAAAAATGGCATCACACTCCACATACTAACATGCCACACCCTTTTTCATTTAACAGCTGTGGCCTCAGTGGGCCATGGATGGGTCTCCTTTCAAAAACATAGTCTTCTTCATTTGCTCACTAAATAAATAAGTATTGAACACCCCCTGTGTGCAAAGCATGCTTCTGGGTGCTTGGAATTCAGCAGCAGATCACAGCTCCTGGCCACATGGAGCTTACGTTCTAGCAGGAGAAAAAGAAAAAGAAAATATAAGCACAATATGAAATTGATCATATGGTAGGTTTAATTAAAAAAGAAATAGTAGAGCCAGACAGCCGGAGATGCTGGAGATGGAAGCACCGGGACTGAGGACCCTGGATACAAGGAGCAATGGCATCGGGAGCTGCTTGTCCAGGGACAGGTGTGGCACATAGTGTTGGTGGCAGGGAGTGGGCAGGCATCGGTCAGCAGAGGACAAGACCATCTGGGAGCTCCAGGCACTGAATGACTCCTTCATGCCCATCGTATGAGCAGTGACCTTGGAAAGGGCCTCAGTGAGCCCAGAACTGCCAAGAAACGAGAAGATGGAAAAACCCTGTGGGGGAGATGCAATCCCATGGTTGATACACAGAGATGGAAGTTCTAGGTTGGAGAGGGGAGAGAGGTCTTCAAGTTGCAAGTGAGGAACAACAAGATGGCGGTCCTTCCTCCCGGCCGATGGCACAGAAGCCACCTGCATTGGGAAGGATCTGGAAAAAGATCATCTTCAGTCAAGAACCAGGTGTCCATGGGGCAAGATGAAGGCCCATCCAGGGATGGTAACGACTGGCTGTGAAGGACTGTGAAGGACAGGGCCTCCGTCTCGGGGCTGGCCTACCACTTCTCTTCCACATGGTGGGAGTGGGCTCCCTCTGCACTAGGCTTTCCCAAAGCAAAACCAACACCCCCTGTATCACTGTCATGTGAACAGGTGGGATTTACTAGTTTTAATCAGGAGGATGCCTGTGGCAAAACAAGGCCAAATCCCAAAGCATGCAGCCCTTCCCCAAAACTCCTTTTGTTATCATCCTGCTTAGTGACTCAGACACCAACCCTCCTGAGAGCTCTGGGGCAGGACTTTAGAGGGGCTCCAGGTATATGACCTCTGAAGCTGCAAGCCCCCCAAGACCCTCGTGTGAGGTCAGAGTTGTAAAGTTCTGCAGGTCTGGGAAGCATCGCTGGAAGTGGTACCGGGCAGTTATTCAGTGGATGATCTGTGAGTCATTATTCTCCATCGTTCCATAGCTGCCAGCACACTGGTGCTGAGGGGAGGGAGAACACGGCCTTCTCACCAGGGCACCTGCACAAATCCTCACCCATCTTCCATCCTTGCTCAGAAATTACCTTCTATTTTCACATCCTCTCTGCACACAGCATCAATCAGTAGAAAAGTCTAAGGTGGTATTCCAATATTCTTATCCTGCTACCCTCGCCTCTGACACTCCTTCTACTTCATGTCTACATCTGTACCTTTCTGACTGCTTCCCAAAAATCATCTTCTGGATCCTCTATTAATTCTGACGATTTCTGACTTCCAATAAATTTAATTGCTGAGATTATATTTGCTTATTCATTTCCCTAGCATCATTTGCTTGACTCTAAAAGAAAAAAAAAAAACACTTATTCTTATATATTCTTATATATTCTTAGAATTCTAATTTTTTTTAGTTTAATAATAAAAGGATTTCTAAATACGAACTTTCTTTGGAACTCAACTTTTTCTGAATAACATGTATTTGAAACATAATATTATTATACTTAGTTCCTACCATGTATATAATTACAAGTGCTATTTTCTCACTGAATCAAGAGATGGATTTTTTTTTCAAAATTATCCAAACCGATTCCTTTTTTTTTCCCCCCTTTGGTAAATTGCTACTTTTGTTGTGGCTAAGGAATGTTTTCTGAATACAACTCCCACTTTGGGGTCCCTATTTGGGTTTTCTTTGACTCCAACTTCTGTTTATATTCCAAAAGCACTCAGATGGAAAGTGCATTCTCTTCACAGTGTATAAAGTTCTAAATAGAGCCCAATAATTACACTATCTCATTTTTACTCTTAATTTACAGGTTTTATTCTTGACCTCTGTCAGAAAAAGAGAACTTTCATGATGATTATAGTTTAAAATCTTTAACAATTTATTGTTGATACTATCGTATTAATTAAATAAATACTCATCAATGTTCTATCCATCAGAGAGGATCAGGGTTTTGCCATGAACCCTACTTTTGACTGCTCCCTCTAACACTGCATTATTTTACACACCAATGCTTAGTATACATATATTAGTCCTTCAATTTTTATCTTTTCTGTGTCTTCTTGGATCTCTTTGTAAATAACACATCATGTTTCTTAATAGGAGAGACCTTGTCTTTAATATCAAGAAAATGAATATAATTACTATTTCATTTTTTTCTGTTTAACGCCTTCTTGCTGTTAATTTTTACATTTTTCCCCACAGGCTGATGTCATTTGGAATTTAATAAAACTTCTTTTTATCCTACAAATAGGTAAAGCATGTTTAAAACCCTATTCTCTCCCCCATCAGCAGTATTGGTTCCTCCTAGGGTAACTGTTCTGGGTATAAAATTTGGTTGTCTACTACCCACCCATCCCAAACACACTTGGAAATTCCATGGGAATAGCCCACGTCGTTGGCCCAGGTGGCTGTGATCAATACGTCTCAGTAACATCTTTCTTTTCTTTTAATAATTTTTATATTTGCACTAAAATTTGAATCATCCTGGACCCCTGGCGATGAGCTCCCAGGATGGAGCTGTGGCCATCAGCCAGAAAACCAGGGAGGTCACAGAAGGCTGGGCATGAAACTCAGACCCTCTGGAGTAGAATATTCCAGACTTTCCCCCTCCATGTGAGCTGGCACAATGTTCTCTGAGTTTGTTTCTCTGTCTCTCTGTAAAATCCTGATGCAGCCCAGTGCCCTGCATTGTGATACCACTTAGCTTCATTGGGCCGCTGGTGGAGAATGCACCCTGGGCTCTGCACCTTCCCCCAGCCTCACCTGTATCCCTGCATCTCTGAGCCTGGGGGTGGAAGGTTCTAGGCTTCTGACAGGAAACTATCTTCTAAACTCTTCAGTGGACCCTTTCTCTGGTTTCTCTCACCATCCAATCTCTTGTCTCAGATTCTCCAAGCACATTAAAGTCATCTAGCTTTTTTGAGAACATCCTTCTTTATTTTCCAGTCACTGTAGATATTTTTCCATACTCTTATATCTGGGGCCCATTTTATAAGAGAACAAAAGCAGAATGCCAAGGCTGAAATCACCACTTTGAAACTTTGACTCTCATAAGCCTGGCCTTGTTTCCCTTTCTCCGAGAGTCCCGGGCAGTGCAGGGCGTGGACCCCCAGGCTTCTCCCTGGAGTACAAAGCCTCCTTCCGCTGCATTGCTTCCAGAGGCCAATCCGATATTGATTTGGCTTTAACCACGCTGAAGAATACTTTTAAAACATACTAATGAGGGGCGCCTGGGGGACTCAGATAGTTAAACACCCGCCTTCGGCTCAGGTCATGATCTCCAGATCATGGGATCGAGTCATGCATTGGGCTCCCTGCTCAGCGAGGAATCTGCTTCTCTCTCTGCCGCTTCCTCTGCTTGTCCTCTTTCCTTCTCAAATAAATAAAATCTTAAAAAAAAAATACTCATAAGTGGCCCATAGGTCTTCCTACATTTAATGAAATCCCTATTGCTTGTGAATGCAATGCAAACTCCATTTGTGTGGTTGGCTTTCGTTTGAACTATTTCTCTCTTGTATTTAGGTCTCAGCCACTAAATTCCTGTCCCTACCCAATGTGACAAGTGTTTTTTCCTCTCTCTCCCACCTCTGCCCCTCTTCTGGTCAGATTCCCACCTTCCTCTAGGCCTGAAGGCCGGCAGAGGCCTTGAGAGAGAAGCCGGGCAGGTGCTCTGGGAAGCTCTGAGTGACCAGGTAACAGGTGGTGCTGACCATGCAGGCCTGGAGGTGAGCATCCAAGTGAGAAAGGGACACAGCAACAGACCCATCTGCAGTGAGCATGGTGCCCAGAAATGACACCCTGAAGGACAGGAGACGGACAAGGAGTGGACAAGCCCACATGGGACCAGAGCTCGAAACCCTGGGTGCACAGACCACCCCTTCTGGAAAGTCCACGTGCCCCCCACTGCCCCCGCCCCACCGATGCCCCTCTTCACAGAGACTCCGTCCCCTGCTCCAGCCCCTGTCCCAACAGCGGACTGCCCTCCCAGGACTTGCCCACACTCTCGTGCGCGCAGGATGGCAGGAAGGCATTTGTTTGACGACTAAATCTTTTATGTCCTATTAAATGCCCGTTTGCATTGTTTAGCAATCCCTCTTTGTAATTCAATGTATTGATCAAAAAAGTGGTTTCTGTCTGTGGAGAGAAATAGAGCGACACGTCTGGCTTTTGTTTGTTTCTGTTTCTTAATGTTTTGTACTTTTGCATTATTCATGTACCCAGAGGCTCCACATGACGGCCACATTTTTATAAATCCCCCGAATAAATAAGTAATAGCCTATTTAGAAAAACTACTTTGGTTTACCTAGGACTTTGGCTGCTGGTGTCTGATAAGTCACATCCAGCAAAGCAAGCCAAAGGACAGGCTGGGGCAGCGTCGCCAGGCGGGCCGTGGCCGTGAGGAGTACAAATCACGGCCACCCCGCTCGTGTGGATGTTTGACGCGAAGGTGGCTGGACAGACTCCCTGCTAGGGTTTCCTGCTTGCTCTCCTCGGAAACAGGAAATTCTGGACAGCACATAGTTAACTGAATGACAGATGACTTCATGAGAATCTTTCGTTAAGAGAAAATAGAGACATTTTTGTTCAAAGGCACTTTTTCTTTCGACTCTTTGCCCTGCGACGCACGAGGAGATTTAGCAAGGGGTTGATTCGCTTTGGCAAACTGAGATAGAAAAGGAAGATAATTTCCCTTATTATGCTTGTCCGAGTTTCTCTGATTGAAGAAGGGAGAGGAGGAGGAGGACGTGCATTTCCGCGGATGGAAGAGGCGTTCATCTCAGTGCCGGGGGACGTCTCCCGTCCCCGCACCTGGGGAATCACCCAGGGGCGTCCCGTGCACCTGTTCCCCTGCATCACCTCCGTGCCCGCAGCTCCTCCCCCCAAAACACACCGCACGCGGCTCTCACACGGTTGCATCGTGTGGCCCGCAATACGACATTTCAAAGGATTCAGGTGCCATTGAGATATTTCCCTTTTTTGTGATCTATCCGGTGTCCTCTAATTGCAAGGGCGAATCTCCATGACAACGTGCTCGGCGGGAGCAGAGCTGTGCAGCCACGTCTCTGTGTTCTCCCTTACTAGACAGTCTAGGAGGACCGGGGTCTTCTGGATTTTTCCATGGCTCTGCTCCAGATGCTCCCCTCACACTTCACGCACACTTCACGCACACGTCCCTGGCTCTCTCCTTTGTGGTGAAGCGCATTAAACTTTCCCTTAGTTTCACTTTGGCTTAAGATCAATATTTCGACTAAATTCATATCTTTGATATATAGCATTTCACTAGGAGAGTATAAGAAGCCATATATTATTTTGCTCTTAAGAAAAATGGGAATCTGATCTGGAGATTACCTGCTAAGCGGTTGTGAGGATTTATTTGAATTCCTCTAAGAACCTGTTAGTGTATAATTTGTTGCACAGGATTTATGACCCTCCCAGGAGATTTCACTCACCGCATAAGATCGTTTCCCTGACATGTCAGAGATGTGCCACTTGGGCTCGGGATTTTTCTGCATTCGCGGTGGGATTGCCATGGCGACTGGGCAAGGACCTGCCTTGGAGAGGTTGCCACGTGACGACCGTCTGGATCATTCCTTCCTGATCAAATTCCTCGCTTCTTGAATTGCAGCCCAAGGGGGCCCTAATTTTCTCTGCTCTCGCAGATCTCTAAAATGGGTGTTCATTGCAACAAATTGTCTCTGGGTTTCACTGATCTTCTTAATCTTGCAGGGGATGGAAATACACCAGTCCGAGCCCGGCCGAAGAGAACACCTCAGTTCTGCTGCAGGAGCGTCTGACACTGAAGAGCGATGGGTCTGGGAGAAGTGGGCAGGGGTGGGTGACACAGCGTTTTGCTGCCTTTGCTGTGTTTCTCAACCAGCTCTCGGGGACTGTACAGTAATCTAAGAGGGTGCTAACCCAACAGCTCAGGTGACCCCATGATTTCTCATGCAAACTGCGTATTTGGGCTTCAGAAAGGATGGTGCTAATAATCACACCACCAGGAGCAGCAATCAAGACCATCCTGGCCACCGGGAAGTTGGTTGTAGGATCACACAAGCAATGCCGCATGGGCTTCCCTTCACCTACAGGGAAGAGGTTCAGAGCCCTGGAGGGAACTGGAAGCTGCACTCTGGGCATTAAGGAGCTCATGGTGAGCGCCCAAGGCCCTGCCCTCGGTGGTTCATTACACCAGCTCTGAGTAGAGTTTTAGATTTTAAGGACCCCGGGGCACCTGGGTGGCTCAGGCGGTGAAGCATCTGCTTTCTGCTCGGGTCATGATCTCAGGGTCCTGGGATCGAGTCCCGTTATGTGGGACTCTGGGCTCAAGGGGGGGGTCTGCTTCCCCCCTCCCTCTGACCCTCCCCATGATTGTGCACTTGCTTTCTCTCTCTCTCTCTCAAATAAAGAAATAAAATCTTAAGAAAAAAAAAAGATATCACAGACCCTGATTGCTGCTCACCTCACAAGAGGGTGGTGGGTTTTAGGAACCAACACACAGACAGCGATGGGCCTCATCATCCTGGGAAATGCCTCCAACCTCAGGTGGTAAAGAAAAAGTTAATGAAGAGTTAGGAACTCTTTCCAAGAGTTAGGAAATCAAACAGGCTCATACCTGGAGGTACAAGCACTGCTTGTAGGTCTCAGGTTTGTACGGGACGTCAGGGATGCCTGGACCGGCTTACAAACCATGCTCCACTCACCACTGGAATAGGTGGAGAGCAGAGGGCCCAGTCTTGCTCAGGGGCTTGCAGGCCGCAGCGGTGGCCCATCTGTGCCACTCTGTGGGGAGAACCATCCTGGAAAGGGAATCAGGACGCCAGAGGGAAAACGGAAAATAAGAAGAATCTCATACATCTGATGGACGTAAGTCGCGACCTCCACGGTGAGCTAGAGAACCTGCTCAGATGTTCTCCGGAAGAGAAATGTGTGTGGGCGACCCTCCCGGCCCAGGTACAGTGACCGGTCCTTCTTCTACCCATCGAATCTAGATTCCTAGAACTTCAGGGCCACTCGTCTGGAGTGAGTGACTCGGCCATGGGGCTGAAACCATGAACCTCTTCTGACCTCCTTCAGGCACCACCCGGCCTCTCCGGCAACACAACACGGGTCTGGATTGTGTTAAATTCTGCTCCTGAGGACGTAGCTTGATGATAGGTGACCCAGAGCTGGGGACCTTTCTTCCTAAATTAAGTGGCTCTCGAGTGAGCAACATGACAATTCTGTGATTCTTACTCCCGGGACGACAATTTCTGGAAAAGGGACCCAATCCTAGGGGTCAACAGCCTGGCTGAGTGAAGATCCTCTCCACTTAGATTTTGGAAGGAGATCCATCTGACAGAGTCTAAGAAGTAAGAACAAGAAAGTCTTCTCCTGAGATCCCTGGGTGGTGCAGCGGTTTAGTGCCTGCCTTTGACCCAGGGCGCGATCCTGGAGACCCAGGGTCGAATCCCAAGTCGGGCTCCCGGTGCATGGAGCCTGCTTCTCCCTCTGCCTATGTCTCTGCCTCTCTCTCTCTCTGTGATGACTATCATAAATAAATTTAAAAAAAAAGAAAGTCTTCTCCTTTGGATATTGACTCACAAGGTCAAGGAAGTTTTACTCTATTTTGATTTAATCTTAAAACATGAGCTTTAACACTACGTCAAAAGATTTCTAGTGAAAGAAGTGTCAGAAAGAGAAAGAAAGAAAGAAAGAAAGAAAGAAAGAAAGAAAGAAAGAAAGAAAGAAAGTCAGTCTCTGGCATACCAGGACTTCTTGCTGCACAGAACAAAAATATACCGAGTCCACCTAAATGAAAAGAAGACGCGTTCATAAGGGCCCCACGCGTCCACGTGCAAGGTGAGGGACGTACTGGGCTCCAGGATGGGAGCCGAGCTTCATTGACTTTCCATTTTCTCCCGAGGGCTTCCTAGGCTCCAGTGACTTCCAGCGTCCCCAGGGAGATGGCAGCCGACCTGGCGTCAGATCCAGGAGCGTAGAGAGGGAGCCACACAGCCAAGTCATTCCGGCCGCCACCCCACGCCAGGTTGTGGCCCGGCCCTCTGGTTCTGGGCCCTTCCCACTAGTGCCGACACTTACTTCTTAGTTCATGGCATCTTCACACTAAAAGCAAAAAGGCTTTCATGAGGCTTGCTTTATTTATTTATTTATTTATTTATTTATTTATTTATTTATTTATCAAGTAGGTAAATTTTATTTTTCATGTAAGTAATTTACCTCATTCAGAAAACAAAATTAGACAATGATTTTTTCCCTAAACAGATATCTTAAAACAAGGGAGAAAACTCCATGGAGCCTCCCTATCAGCTTCAGAATTCTTTTTTTTTTTTAATAAATTAATTTTTTATTGGTGTTCAATTTACCAATATACAGAATAACACCCAGTGCTCATCCCGTCAAGTGCCCCCTTCAGTGCCCGTCACCCATTCACCCCCACCCCCCGCCCTCCTCCCCGTGAGGCTTTAGGGTGAGCTTTCCATCCTTGCCTCGACTGCTGACATTGGGGACGGGGTGGTGCCCTGGGCAGGGAAGGGCTTGGAACAGCGTCCCTGGCCTCCACCCTCCAGGGGCCAGGAACATCTGCTCTTGCCGAGCTATGACAACCGCAATGCCCCCAGACGTTGCCAACCATCCCCCAACAGCAGGGCCACTGCTTTAGAGACACCTGAGTTGAGGCTCTAAGTCCTCATTTCCATGTGATTGTAGGCGAATTAGTTCATCTCTTTGTGTCCCGGTGTCTTCATCTGTAAAGCAAACTTAATTAAAATTTTAAACACAATAATAACAGGGAAAGCAGTCTGACTTTCGCCAGATAACGTGGAGAAAACATTTAACACGGTAGCATGTCATAAAATGCTCAAAAATGATAGTTCTTATTTCCAAATAAGTCCAAACAACCAATTAACATTTTTTTTTTATTGTAGAAGAAAAACTTTACATATCAATTTAGCATCCATGGGTAGCAAATGAACTCTTTAAACAACGGATTGATTGCCTCTAGTCAATAGCTGTGTTCCAGGGTATGTGACCTAGATGAGTCTTGTTACACTTTGGTTCTGAAAACCCCAAACTATTACTTACAAATTTGTTTATTCTCCACCTTCTCAAATGTCTATCTCTAAAGACCCTTAAGAATTATAGAAGTGTTCCTGAATTTTTTTAAAGATTTTATTTATTTATACAAGAGAGACGCAGAGAGAGAGAGGCAGAGACACGGGCAGAGGGAGAAGCAGGCCCCATGCAGGGAGCCCGATGCGGGACTTGATTCCGGAACCCCAGGGTCACGCCGTGGGCCGAAGGCGGCCCTAAACCTCTGAGCCACCCAGGGATCCCACGTTCTTGAATTTATCACCACCCCAATATTATCTTTTCCAAAATTTTCAAAACGGAAGAGACAAAAGAAAAAAACTAAAGGATGGAAGCAAGAGAGAGAGAGAAAAACAACTTTAAATGTGACTTTGAATTGAAACGCAACCATGGAAGTCTGAGGTGAGCCAGCGACAGACGCAGGGGTCCTGGAAGCGGGCGGCTGTGGCCATCATGATATTTAAACCACGACTCGTGAGCTTCAGCTCAAGAAGGTGTGAGGATGCCTGTCCGCCAAGCCGGGCGGCCCCGAGGCTGAAGAGTCTCACTCTCCTAAAAATAGAAACCAGATTTCTAGAAACCCAAGGAATTCTCTTAAGAGTCAACGTGGGGCTTCATGTGATTTCATGAGCGTTCTCCCAGCTTGAGGCCAAGAGCGCGGCCGCCACCTGCCAGGCTCACGCGTGCCAAGGATGCTGCTAGTCGGTCGTTAGAATTGCTACCTGGAGTGTTGATTCCAAGCCCCAAAGGAAGGTGACACAACTCCACAAACCATATTGTCAAAATGCATCCCCCCATTTCCAACAGGGAGTGGGCAATCGGCCCGTTGGAGGACGTGGGGTGGCCACCTGCGCACGCCTCTGTGCCCACCTGCCAGCCCTGCACCATCAGTGCCCACGGGAGGAAGACGGGGCCACCATGCAGGACCCTGGAGATACGGGAGGAGCCCACATGTCTGAAAGCAGGGGTGGGGCAGGGGGAGGGCAGAGCAGATGTTTCCAGGGCAGGGAAACTATCCTGTACGGTACCGTGATGGTGGGTACGTGTCCTCACACGTTTGTCTTGACCCACGGGACGTGCTTCACGGACTGTAACCCTGATGTAAGCTCTGGATTCTGGGGTGATGACCCTGTGTCCATGTCGGTTCATCGGTTATAGCAGACGATCGGCTTGGTGGGGGTGCAGATGGCGGGCGAGGCTGCAGGAGGACGGGGGGTACACAGAGATCTCTGTGCCTTCCCCCCAGCTTTGTTGTCAACCTAGGACTGCTCTAAAATATGGTCCAACAAGAAAATGGAAAGAAAACGACAAATACTCACCATTTACTTTGACGTGGATGGACCTGGAAGGGATTATGCTGAGTGAAATGAGTCAATCGGAGAAGGACAAACATTATATGGTCTCATTCATTTGGGGAATATAAATAATAGTGAAAGGGAATAGAAGGGAAGGGAGAAGAAATGGGTGGGAAATATCAGAAAGGGAGACAGAACATAAAGACTCCTAACTCTGGGAAACGAACTAGGGGTGGTGGAAGGGGAGGTGGGCGGGGGGTGGATGACGGGCACTGGGGGGGGGGCACTTGACGGGATGAGCACTGGGTGTTATTCTGTATGTTGGCAAATTGAACACCAATAAAATATAAATTTATAAAAAAAATAAAAAAAGAAAAAAGAAGAAAAAGAAAATGGAAAGAAAAAGAAAAAGCAACGGCTTTATTTTTTTTTAAATCACTGATATCACAGTCACAGGTGGTAAAAGGGAGAAAAAGAAAAAAATCCATTTTGTTTCCTAAATTTACCCCATCACTTTCCATATATAAAGCAACGACAAACCAGGTGATTCCGTTATTTGCTTAATGAAGGTCCGTGCGTCCAGGGGCCCTTCCGAGCTCTTGGCTTAAGTGCTTTGCAGGGGGACCGCCCTGTATCTCAAAAGGAAAGTGAGCTGGGTGTTATTGTATCCCTATTTTCAGAGGAGGGAGGGGAGAGCATGGGGGGGGGTGTCCAGGGAACCGACCGGTCCGGCAGGGGTGCAGAGTGACCCACAGGACTCAGAGCTCGCTGGGCTCTGTGCAGGGGGCCCTGGACGGGGAGCGCACACAGGAGGGGACGCTGCAAAATTACAAAGGAACCAGCTCGCCATCATCCTACCGCATAGACGGAGGGATCGGCCGTAAGAACAAGCTACGGAAACCCCGCGACAGGGGCCGGCCTTGGGCTGGGGGAGCCCCAAGGCATGTCAGGATCGGGGGGGCCGGTAAACCAGGTGCTGCACAGTTTTACTGCTTTGAAAAACAGCGGTCCTAATGCCGAGACGTTTGTTCAGGAAAAAAAAAAAAAAGAGTCAGTACAAGTCACCGCGAGAAATCCGTGCCGGTATCCGGGCCATGGTTAAAAACAGAAGCAAAGGAAGCAGAGCACAGAGGTGCAGCCTGGCCGGGGATCAGGGCCTGGGGAAGGAGGGGCGCCGGGGCCCGGGAGCCGTGTGGCCACGCGGAACATGTTGCAGACCCTGAAAATCCAGCGGCTGCCGGAGGGTCACCATTTCCCGAGGGGCAGTCCCCGGGAGGCCAGGACTCCAGCCTGCTCCCAGAGCCTCCGCACCTGCCCCCCAGGCGCCCCCTCCCCGCCCGACCTCCTGCCCTGTCCCCGGGACACGCGGCGGTTTGCTCCTGGGTCCTGGCACTGGCCCTGCCCGTGTCACCACCCTGCGCCGCAGCCCCCAAGGCAGGCCTGGCCCCAGTGGTCTACACAGCGAACACCCTGCCGGGAGCCTCCGGGAGCCTCCAGGTGCCCCCCATGCCTGCCGCTCTGGTGCCCCCATCTCCCAACCTCACTTTGGGTATGGGGCCTCCCAGTGCCCCACCACCACCCACCCCCCAGCCACCCTCTGCCCTGGGGACCTGGGGTCAGGGCCTCCCGGTGCCCCTCCACCCCCACCGCTCTGGGGACCGGGCACTGTCCTGCATCCGACCCGACCCCTCGGGCCCCACTTTACCTCCCACCCCAACCCACCCCCCCAGCCGGTTGCCCCCTGCCGCCCAGAGGGGCAGAGGTCATGTCCTACCCGGCCCTGCAGACCGACGGTGGGACAGCGTGCGGAGGACAGAGCCTTGTCCCCGGGACATAGCCTTCCTGGTCCCACATGGAGGCTGTGCCCCCAGCCCCATGACGTCCTGATTGCCCCTGTCGGGGTGCGGCTGGGGGCACCGTGAGGCACCGGCCTGGGGCGTGTGCGTCCCCCCCACACCTGCCCCTCCCGCCCTCCGCCCCTCCACCAACCCCCCCTTCCACTTGCAGAACAAAGTCCGCAGGCAAATACCTGCTCCCCAGTCTTCCCTGCCCCTCCCCACCCACCCCCTGCACCGCCAGTCACCCACCGCTGCCCTCCTCTGACCCAGGCCCCCCACTCCCGGCCCTTTGCCCCCCAGGCCTCCCTGCCCCCTCTACGGGGAGCCGGCCCTCCCTCCCCGCCCCTCACTCCATACCTGGAACCTGTGGAAGTTCGAGCCTCTCCCCCGAGCCGACTCCTCTACCTGGGTCTCCTCAGCCCCATTTCTGGAGGAGCTGTGGCACACCATGTCCTCCATGCTGCCTCTCATGTCCTCCAGGCTGATCCCCCCATGTCCTCCAGGCTGCCCCCATGTCCTCCCGGCTGCCCCCCCATGTCCTCCCTGCTGCCTCCCCATGTCCTCCCGGCTGCCCCCATGTCCTCCTGGCTGACCCCCCATATCCTCCAGTCTGACCCCCATGTCCTCCCAGCTGCTCCCATGTCCTCCAGGCTGACCCCCATGTCCTCCAGTCTGACCCCCATGTCCTCCCGGCTGCCCCCATGTCCTCCCGGCTGACCCCCATGTCCTCCCGGCTGCCCCCATGTCCTCCCGGCTGACCCCCATGTCCCCCAGGCTGACCCCCATGTCCTCCCGGCTGCCCCCCATGTCCTCCAGGCTGCCTCCCCATGTCCTCCAGGCTGCCTCCCCATGTCCTCCAGGCTGACCCCCATGTCCTCCCGGCTGACCCCCATGTCCTCCAGGCTGACCCCCATGTCCTCCAGGCTGACGCCCATGTCTTCCAGGCTGCCTCCCCATGTCCTCCAGGCTGACCCCCATGTCCTCCCGGCTGCCCCCATGTCCTCCCGGCTGACCCCCATGTCCCCCAGGCTGACCCCCATGTCCTCCCGGCTGCCCCCCATGTCCTCCAGGCTGCCTCCCCATGTCCTCCAGGCTGCCTCCCCATGTCCTCCAGGCTGACCCCCATGTCCTCCCGGCTGACCCCCATGTCCTCCAGGCTGACCCCCATGTCCTCCCAGCTGCCCCCATGTCCTCCCGGCTGACCCCCATGTCCTCCCGGCTGACCCTCATGTTCTCCAGTCTGACTCCCATGTCCTCCAGGCTGCCCCCATGTCCTCCCGGCTGCCCCCATGTCCTCCCAGCTGACCCCCATGTCCTCCAGTCTGACCCCCATGTCCTCCGGGCTGACCCCCCATGTCCTCCAGTCTGACCCCCATGTCCTCCCGGCTACCCCATGTCCTCCCGGCTGACCCCATGTCCTCCAGTCTGACCCCCATGTCCTCTGGGCTGACCCCCCATGTCCTCCAGTCTGACCCCCATGTCCTCCCGGCTGCCCCCATGTCCTCCCGGCTGACCCCCATGTCCTCCAGTCTGACCCCCATGTCCTCCCAGCTGACCACCACCCCCACCCCAACCTGTTCTCACACATCCTGCTCCAGGACAAGGAAGACCGCGTCCCCTGGGAGATCCCAGCACCTGCCATCTGCCCCGTCTGAAGCCTCCAGACGCCCCGCCTTTGGGGTGGCTGCGCACCGGCCCTGGGGATGGACGGGGCAGGCCCCCGGCCGGTGGGGACAGCCCCCGCTCCTGAGGCCCCCGCTGCCTCCTGCAGGGGAAGGGATGATTGGTGGCCAAGTCCCAGCCACTCACACAGAAGGCACAACCTGCGGACGGGCTTCCCAGGGCGATTTTGCTTCCCTGACAGCACGGAAGGCACTGGGGGAGAGCTTGCTGGGGGTCCCCTGCCCGTCGGCCCGCCTTGACCCGGATGTGAGGTCTGGAGCTGCAGCAGCCGGCTTGTAACCATGAGGTGGAACCATGGACACAAAGGGCAGCAGCGGGAGCGGGGAGCTGACCCCCAGGCACGTCATCAACCAAGCCTGGAACTGCCACGGTTGCGTCACCCGGTGCACCACAAGTCCCCCCTAGGCCTGCAGCAGGGCGTTGCTGACGAGCACGACGCCGGGCCCGAGTCTTCCTCCCAGGATCTCTACTGGGCTTATCGACCCAGCAAGGAGCCTGGGCACATCCACAAGCCCGTCTTACCCCCTCACTGCTGGCCCGCTGTTCTTGGAGTCGCGTCCTCCCTTCCTTTTACTAGGACTCCCCCTCCTCCCCTCCGCATCTCTCACTTGGTTGCTCCGTCCCTAAACCTGCCTTTGGCTCCCCATCTTTCCCTCCACCTGCCGGGTGGCCAGCCATCGTCCTGTTCGGGAAACCCCTGCTCCCGCCCGCCCAAGAGCATTCTTTACCCCACGGTGGCAGCGCCCGAGGCCTCTCCAGGGCCCCTCCTCCCTGCAGCCTTCCCCCGCCCGCTGCCTCTGCTCAGCCGACACCCCGACACCCCATATCCCGTATCCAGAACCGCCCCCTCCCACCTGCGTGCCTTTGCTCCTGGCTTGCTCTCCACCCAGGACGCTTTTCTTCCCCTTTTGCCTGGCGTGAGAGCTCTATCTCCCTAGACGTGGCACGCTAGCTCTCCCCTAAAACCTTTGAGCTCCCCTCCATCCCGGTAGGAATCCACTCTCTCCTCCATGTGCCCACTCGGTGAAGGTGGTATCGTGCTACGTGCGGTATCCCCCATGAGGATGGGGACCAGAGGGCCGCCGTGCCCACAGACACGCATACAGATCTTGGCAAACGGCGTACACTCAGGAATCGCTGTGTCGACGGATGAGTGCAAATGTCCGGCGTGGGTGGCGCAGTACTTCGCTCTCGTGTGTGCCCACCTGTCTCCGCACCCGAGTGGGGGCTCCCTGGAGCTGGGCCTCTGTGGCGCTCGTCTCGGAGTCCCCGGCGCCTGGCATGCCGCTTACTCAACGGCAGATATTCCACAACCGCTGCGTTGAGCACAACAGGAGGGAGGCCACCCCCACAAGCTCATGTGTTGGTCACCTTATGGGGCTCACACACTGCTCTGTACAGAGGGGATACTGAGTCACAGCAGCCGAAGAGCATGAGCTGAATTGAGATTACCTGCTCTCCGGCTCCCTTCTGTCACATATATTCTGCGTGACGTTGGCCAAGGTGATTGACCTCCCGTGACTCAGCTTCCTCAGACGCGCCGCAGGCTTGAACGTGCTTGTTCATACGGCAGCACAGGGATTATATGGGGCAGTGGGTTTCAACTGCTCAGCGCAGACCGAGCATCGGCGTGGTAGGGCTGCTGTAACAAGCACCCTGGCGGGGGTTGAAACATCATTACGGTCTCCCCATCCTGGAGGCTGGAGCCCGCAGTCCAGGTGGGCAGGGCTGGTGTCCCCGAGGCCTCCGTACTGGGCATGCGGACGCCATCCCCTCCCTGTGTCCCCACGCATCCCCGGCCAGGCTGTACCTCTGTGCTCTGCTTCCTTTGCTTCTGTTTTTTTTTTTTTTTTTAAATGAAGTTTTAAAGTATTTTTTTTAATTTTTTATTTATTTATGATAGTCACAGAGAGAGAGAGGCAGAGACATAGGCAGAGGGAGAAGCAGGCTCCATACACCAGGAGCCCGACGTGGGATTCGATCCCGGGTCTCCAGGATCGCGCCCTGGGCCAAAGGCAGGCGCCAAACCGCTGCGCCACCCAGGGATCCCTTTGCTTCTGTTTTTAACCATGCCCCGGATACCGGCATGTATCTGTGTCCTCACATCCTCTTCCTACGAGGACTCCAGCCAGACCGGATCGGGGTCCATCCTAGTGACCTCGTCTTACCTTAGTCACCTCTCTAAAGACCCTGTCTCTAAATACGGTCACGCCCTGAGGCCCCGGGGGGTGGGAGGTGTAAATACAAATTTGGGGGAACAGGATTCATCCCGTGACCCCCTGGTGTGTGGAACTGATACTTAACACCGATACCTAACAATAACGTTAATAAATACTATTTTTGAGTAAATGATCGCTTATTCCTACATTCATCACTTCATTTATTCTTGCCTTAAAAGCACGTGAGGCAGGTGCCTTCTGCGTACTAGGTCAGCTGCCTTTGAAGCTGGGAGGGAGGGGAAGAAATAGGCGACCACAGTGTAGTTGGCGAACGCACCGAGGACTCCCGGCCGGTGGGCAATTAAAGAGGGAACGCCTGGCACTTGATGGAATGAGCACCAGGTGTTATTCTCTATGTTGGCAAACTGAACACCAATAAAAAATAAATTTAAAAAAAAGATAATTAAAGACTTGAACAAAATACAGCTACATAACGCTCGTAGCAGCAATGTTTATAACAGTTTTTCTTAATCCAGCTAAATGTAACCTAGATGATTGGATAAATCAATACAATGAAATAAAATAAAATGAAATAATAAAAAAAAAAAACAAAGAGGGAACGCCCGGGCTGCCACAACCGGGGGGACATTTACTACTATTACCGAGAGGCCCCGGGAAATGCAAACCCTCAAGCTCCGGAGAAGGAGAACCACTGGTCTCCACCACCAGTCTGCCAGTTGGACCCTTTAAAGTCTGAGGCCGGGGTGGTTGGGTGGGGGGGCTCTGGGCACACAGGAAGGCCCCCAGGCTGTGCACGTGGAAAGGCCAGACTGGGCAGCCCAGGCCCCAGGTGGGAGGCAGCAACCCCCCTCCCAACAACCGTGAACAAGCTCTGTGCTCCACGCTGGACCTTGGAGCAACGGTGCCCAGAGATGCAAACTGCAACTCGCGTTAAGAGAGTTTATTTTAAAACATGGACTGACCCTCCCCGCGAGGCCTGGGCCTCAACCAGAGGTGCATCCAGAGCGGTGAGAGAAGCCGCAGCGTTTACACGGGTTCGCATACCCGCGCCGGGCTCTTTCACTGTCTCTTTTAGGGGCATTTTCAAGAATTCTTCTGGGTGCTGTGATAGCTGTCTGAACCAGGGGGACCAAACCGCCCATGACACCGACGGAAACCAGAATATGTCATCGAAAATAGGCCACTCGGGCGGAAGGATGATCTTGGCTGAAGGCCCCTGAAAAGCATCAGGTCCAAGATGGTGCTTTGCCCTCCCTTCCTCTCCTGGAAGCAGGAGGGGGGACCCCACGTGGACGACGTGCTCCTGTGCCCGGAGCAAAGTCACGTCCTCATCACCAAGGACCAGGAGTGGAAGCCGAGAGAATTCTGTGCAACAGACCTTGTGGAAATGATCCTGCCTCCCTTTAGCATCCTTGTGTACTGAGCTGTTTTTTTTCCCCAAAAACTCCCTGTTTTTGCTCAACCTGGTAGAAAGCATTTAGGTTTACCTCTTCCCTGGGTCTTCAATCCTTGTGAGGACTGCACGTCTCCTAAAAGTCACCCTAAATGACCCCTTGGCCTTCTCTCCGGCTCTGGTCAATGCTCAGGCCCAGCCTGCACAGAGACGCCAAGAGCATGGGCTGGAGGGTGCAGGGGGCAGGGGGTCATTTCCTGCCTGATGGAACCTTCTAGAACTGTTCTGCGTGGTCCCCAAGTAAGCCTCAGCCACGTGCATTCGCCTCGATGTGGCTAATCCCACCCTATGATGCACGTCAGACAGCCCAGTCCCGGGCCGTGGGGAAGGCTTCGGGCGGGCGGCCTGCCTGCTAAGCGGTAGACGTGCGCACACCGTCCGGGCAGCGTGACCTCGGGCTTCCACGGGCGGAGGCCAGGCTGCCCTCGGGATGATTCCCTGCTTGCTGGGGGCCGCACAGACCGTGAACGGAGGAGGCCTGCCCCCCCACGCGGGCAGCAAACTAGAAACCCGAGCGCACGTGAACAGCATTCAGTGTTTTAATCCGATAAAATGAGTGACGACGCCTCTCTGACACATTTGGTGGGACGCATAATTGTCCCTGTGCTGCGTGCTAATTGGGCATAAATCCGAGGTAGCACATCCGAAGTCCATGATTGGAGTGACACATGCACAGCCGAGGCCGGCGTCCCGGGGCTGCATCGGAGGGCGAGAGATGGGGCCACCAGAAGCACAGCCATGTCCCCGCAGCTGCTCAGGTGAGGGCTGGCGGTCCCACCAGGCTCCCGTCCGGCAGCCTGTCCCAGCCTGGGGACTCGGGCCTCACCTCCTTCCCGGGACCCGGGGCCCTCGCGGGCGGCAGACTCAGAAAGATGCCCGTTGAGAGGTGCCCTGAGCTCCGCACCCTGGAAGCCTCTGAGAGGCCGCAGCGATGACTCTGACCTGGCCACCTGGACTTTGCTCCTTCCTCCTCCTTCCCAGAGGGTTGCCAACAGGTCCCTAAAGCCTTTAATGTTGCAGGTGCGGAAAGACGTGTAGGGTGACGTGGGACGGACTGCTCCTTCTCTGGACACTCCCGGGCGCAGCAGCCAGGGGCTCCGAGCTAAGCAAAGACCGGACTCCATCTGCTCCTCATGACAAATAAGGACACGGGGCCTGAGGAAACCCCTGGACCTAGAGACAGAAGAAGGGCATCCAGGCCAAAGACCCTCCGCCAGCAAGGGCGGCCTGTTTAATGGCAAACTCTATTATTGTTTTTTTAAAGGTGTGGCTTTTAACTAAAGTAAAGCAGTTGTTTTGAAGTAAACGGTGGAGAAACCCACAGATCAGCGGATGAGTTGCAGGTGGCTGCTGGTCAGGCGATCCCATGGACACCCCCCAACCTGGGGCCAGGCCCCGACTAGAGGGCCGCACGGGGGCTGACTTCTAATTTTATGGTTTCATGACTGTGTCAGAGAAGATAAGGCTATCTGAGCAGAGCACAGCGCGGCGAGGCGGTATCTTATATCCTGTCCTGCACAGAGTTAGAGAGCGTGGGGTAGAAATCAGATACACTCGTGTGTGCATGCATGTGCCCATATGCACATGTGTGTGGACATGTGTGATGTGTGTGCATTGTGTGCCCATGTGCATACATGTGAGTGTACACCTGTGATGTGTGTGCATGAATGTGCATGCGTGTGCACACTGTGGGTGTGTGTGCACACTTGTGTGTACGTGTGTGCACGTACACTGTGATGTGCATGCCTACGTGCACACATGTTGTGCATACATGTGTGTATGTACACATGATGTGTGTGCCCTGTGCACATGTGTGCATGTACACCTGTGATGTGTCTGTGCCTATCATGCATGTACACTGTGCTGTATGTGCCCTGCATGCACACATGTTGTGCATGAATGTGTGCATGTACACCTGTGATGTGTGTGCCTGAATGCACATGTGCTGTGCATGCATGTGTGCATGTACACCTGTGATGTGCGTGTGTGTGCTCGTGTGCACATGTGTAAGTATACACTGTGATGAGTGTGTGCTCATGTACACATGTACCCATGCAACTGTGATGTGTGCGCCCATGTGCACATGTGTTGTGCATATGTGTGTGCACGTGATGTGTGCATACGTGTGCCTGTGTGCACACATGTGCGTGTACACCTGTGATGTGTTTCCAAACTGTCCTTGCACGGGACGGAAATAAGTGATTCTCCAAAACAGAGAAATCGTCACAAGTGAGTTTTGCAGGTTGAATAAAAGCTGGCGACCCGGAGCTGGAAATGAGAAGAGAAGCAAAAGGGTTTGCTTCGATGAAGATGGACATGATCCTCGTCCTCTCCCGAAGGCCCGCAGCAGGCGGATGCCAGCAGGAAACCCCGAAGCCTCAGCCCCACACATGCAGAGCGCTGCTGTCTGAGCGCAGCCTCCTCGCGCAGCCTCCTCGCGCAGCCGTCCTCGGAACCCCGGGCCCAGGTGGGTTTGCACCGGACCTGAAGGGCCCTGAGCCCCTGCAAATGGAGGTCGGAACGGACTCCTGGCCCGACTCACAGGAAGGGGCTCGAGAGCTGGGACCTGAGCCCCACGTCGTCCCACTACAGAGCAAAATGAAAGCGCAGATGCCCTGACTTATAACCTACATGCCTCCGGCCAGTTTGAGTCTGCACACCCGTTTTGGGGGAGCCCTCATCAAATTTGACTAACTGGTCAGCTGTCAAACATCCACATAATTGCAGCAAAACAGTAAAAAAAAAAAAATTAAGTTAAATAAAAATAAAAATAAAAAGGCAGCCAGACTTTTGGCGCATGATCTTAAAACCATCCACTTGGTTCCCTTAATTTTAGGTTCGTTCCCAGCCTAGAGACGCTCTTTTTAAGGGCACGTGTTCTTCACCCGGCCTCCTGGGTGGTGGTCTGCGTAGTAAGACTGGGCCTCCAGAGACAGGCACGCACTGTCGATTCCACGACCCCTAGAAGAAAATCCTGGCAAAGAAAAGGAGAGGGGGAGAGAGGGAGGGAAGGAAGGAAGGACGAAAGAGATTTTACGGCAGGAACGGGTATTTTTTACTCTATCGCAGCTAAATGTGCAACGTTAAAATGATGCGGGTAGACGGCAACGTGCCCCCGCCATGGTCTTGCTTCACCGCTTCCTTTCCGACACGTTCCTGGTTGAAATACGTGTCCCTTCCAACTGGCTTGTCAGACACTAACCTGCTGCCCTTTCTCGTGGTTTGGGGCCTCCCTCCGGATCCCGGGTCCCCCAAGAGCAGCCATCGGGCTGCAGGACCACAGGGGGAGCACAGGGGAGCCCCACGCCGGCCTCCAGCGGGGGAAGGAGAAATGCATCCCCTGGAAGATGCGCTCAACACTGCCAAGAACCACCTGGCAGCTCATGCCTGCAGCCTCCACATGAGGCGGGGGCTCACCACCCACGGTGGTGGACGTGGATGGGGCTTTGCTGGAATCCTCCGCAGCGCTCGGGCGGCAGGGAGGCCCTGTCTGCCTCCCGTGGGTCTCTCTCTGTGGGGGAAGGTGCAAAACACAGGTTATGCGGCTCTAACCTGCGGACGATGTTAGATTAGCTCCAATCCCAGAACCGCTGGTTCCCACACCCCTTCTTCCCCGTCCCGGTGACAAATGCTGCTCAGCAAAACGACTCCTCCAAATGGACCAGGAAGGGGGCAAGGAAGAGGGTGTGCGGCCCGGGAGCGCCAGAGCTTGATTGGAGGGATTTAATATATCACAGGGCACACGCGGTCCACGTGGTGACATTGCCCCGACTCTGGGGAAACCCCGATCTTATCACCCTTCGTCTGGCTTTCCCTTGATAGACCACCCCCCCCCCCCGCCGCCGGGCGCTTGGAGGGCCCTCCTCAGACCACACTCCAAACCCAGCCAGCGAGAGAGGAGCCCCCCGGCCGGGCAGGACGAGCCCAACAGGACCATCCAGGACGGTGGCAGGGGCGGCAGGGGGTGAGCAAGTGCACCTGACCAACACGTGAGTCCGTGCCCCATGGGTGACGCTGAGCCCCATGCAGGGCCACAGCCAGGCAGGGTGACTTCAGGCCCCAGCCAACCCCCAACTGCGGGAGCCCACCTTGCGGGCGCCTCCCGTGACCCCCACCCACCTGCCCACCTGCCCACCCGCCAGGCAGGGACTCTGCAGAGGTCAAGGAGCTTTCCGGGCGGGAAGGGCTGGGGCGGCGGCCGCGCGGGGCCCGCGGGGCTCTATTTCCTGAGTGTCTGTCCGAGTGACTGATCGCGCCTCCTTGGTCTCTTCTCCACCTCATTTTCAAGTGACTCCTTTTTTTCTCTAATTCATAAATCCTTCCTTTCACGGGAGCCTTCGATATGATACTTTGTCAAACGCCTTTTGAAAGCCTCTGCAGAAAATATAACCCGTGTCCCGGACTTCCTTCTCTCAGCTATTTCTTCAGTAATGGAATCAATTTTTTTTAGAAGGGGAGCCGCGCAGCGGGGCAGGGACGGTTCTCAGAGGCCCGAACCGCCCCCCCGCCTCCCGCCCCCCGCCAGGCTCCCGAAGCGCTTCGTGCCGACCCCGGGTAATTTGCCCTCATCATGCGCTCCCTGTGAACGCCGGAGATAAATTCCTGACTTTCCCCGCAGTGAAAACCTTCACTTCCCCCCAAACCCTTTAATAGACGTTCTCAGAAACCATCTCCCCTTCCGAATCGCTGGGAAGCAGACACACTGTCTTCCCGCGACGACAAACAACGAGGCTTCCAGAAAACCCCCACGGGGGACACGCGGGCCCTTCCTCGGTTGTGTCTGGGTCCTTCTGCTGTCCCGGGCCCGGGAATGAGGGTCTCACATGTGCGCGCCCTCTCTCTCTTGCTCTCTCTTCTTTAGGATTTAGTGCTTTTTTTTGGAGTAGTTTGAGGTTCACAGCAAAACTGCAAGGAAGGTACAGACATTCCCCACAAGCAGCTTCTCCCAGTGTCCGCGAACCCAGCAGACGGTGCATTTGTCACAGTTGACGCGCCCGCGTGGACAGGGCACCGACACTGACGCCGAGTCCAGTCTGCAGAAGGGTCACCCTTGATGCCTGCGCTCTGCGGGCGGGGACACGTGTCCTCCGTCACAGGCTCGGCCAGAGCGGCCTCCCCACCCCACACGCCCTCTGCATCCCGTCCGTCCGTCCGTCCCTCTGAGCTCAGACAACCTGCAGAGGAGCCCAGGGAGATGGAGTCTGTCCTGCCCGACGGGCCTGCACACCGTCCCCTCTCAGCCACCCGCCTCCTGAAGCCGAACCCACGCCCCGCCGTGACCCAGCGTCGACGCCCGGGGGACACGCACACCAGACCCAATGCCAGGACCCGATCCTTAGCTACCCAGGCCTCAGAGTCTGCCCGACAGATGAGACAACTTTGCCTGTACGACCCCGAAAGAAAAACCAAGTTCTGATCCTGGAGTCCCGGGATCAAGTCCCACATCGGGCTCCCTGCATGGAGCCTGCTTCTCCCTCTGCATTGTGTCTCTGCCTCTGTTTCTCATGAATGAATAAATAAAATTAAAAAAAAAAAAAGGGAAAGATTTCCTCTCCCTCTCCCACCCTTCCCTCTCTCTCAAAAAAAAAAAAAAAGTACTTTCCCATTAACTTTAAAAAAAGAGAAAAGCCAAGTTCAAAAAGTGACTTCATTTATGTTAACTCACACTCCCCAAAAAATAAAAAATAAAAAATAAAAAGCTAAATTCACCTCCTGATAAACTCGAGAGGATTTTTTTTTTATTATTCCTGAAAAATCGCTTCTACATTAGCCTTTATATAAGTGATGAGAATGTAGGATAATAATAATAGCTCGGTGATTCAGGGCCGATTTTCCCTAAATACGTCCTCCATCAGATATCGAGCCCTTTTGATATTAGGAAGCTTCAGGACTCTGTCCTCCGGAGGGAAAAAAAAAAAAACTGCATAAATTGAAGAATTCTGACAATGGGGTTGGGTCTAATGTCTCCCCGGTCACGATTCCTCAACAGCTCACAGTCCCTACTGATTGGGCGGCTGGCGGAGACGCGCCGTCACAGAGGCCTCGGCGCCGGGCCGCCTGCACTTGCCTCGGCTCCACGCCTCCGCTGGGGCCTTGCAATTTAGCCGTAAAATCAGTGTGAGTGGAGCTCAAGCTACAAGCCGAGGAGGCCTTAAGAAAAAAAAAAAAAATCACTTAACCTGCGTTTTCGGGCAGGGAGAGATTTAGAAGATGGTGAGCCGGCAATAAGAGAAAATAATACTTCATCCCCTTGTCTCAATTTTCTGCTTAATCTCAGTGTCCCGGAGGAAAGGTTCATCTGCTTCCAAACCATCTTCACTGCATGAAGAATATTTTCCTTCCGAGATGCCGACGCGCTCTTCCGATGGGAATTCGTTATTTGGGACACGGAACGCATGCATCTGGAGATTCACCAACTGGGCTTGAGCTCCGGTCGTGTGAGGAGTCTCGTGCAGTGGGTGTGAGCGGGCGGCAGGCAGACCCAGAGCCGGGCTCCCCAACGAGCCCTCGGACCGCATCCAGCGAGTCACCCCAGACCTCTCCCCGAGCCCCCTCCTGACCCCAGAACGGCTGTCTCTGGAGCAGAATCAGACCCCAGACAACCGCCCAGAAGCCCCCTGAACTCCCCGACCTCCACGGACAAGCGTGGAGACGGGTGACGAGGAAGGAATCGGGTTTGGGGCGGGAGGTGGAGGGTGGAGGGAAGAACCAGACGGGGTTCGGGGAGATGCCGCAGGTCTGATGTGGCTCCATGAGGGCGGCAGTGGCTGAGGCCAGGTGGCCCGGAGGCCGCCAAAGGGACAGCAGCTCGGGAATGTGGGGGCGGTGGCGTGGGGTCGTCCCCGCTCAGGCGAGCCTCACGAGGAGCCCACTGCACATACCCGGGTGGGTTCCGGGGCCTCTGGGGCAGACCCTCCGGCACTGAGAACCACCCGAGACCCAGGGAGCACCCGGCAGGGGCATAACCCCAACCACACGGCTAGTTTTTCCAGCACTCCATCTACACCCCATGCCCCTCAGCGCCACAAATCCCGCTCATTAGACTCAGGATTTGCAGCCTCCAAGCTTCAAAACCTCCTTGTCAGGCCCCCGTGTTTCCAATCGCTCAGACGCCACGCGCGGTGCCCGCTCTCTGCCACCCGCCCAACCTGCAGACCCCCCGCAGCAGCGCGCCCCAGGTAGATTTTTCCCGCCTGCCTAAGCACCGCCACCAGGTCGACACTGCGGCCCACAGGAGCCTTCTCGATCGCGGCCATCGCACTCTGGAAAGATGCACAGACTCCCCCCCCGGACCTAGTCAGGCCCATCTGGTTGCCAGCCGCCACCAGCTCGCCGCTCCCGCCGTCCGTGCCAGGTGGCCCGCTTAGCTTCAAGGCAGCCACTGCGATGTCCCGAAGGGCCGCCCCCTCCAGCGGATCCCCATGGCCTGGCGTGTGTGCTGCATCCTCCAGCCTGGCCTCACCCTACCTTGCGCCTGAGGCCCTGTCTTCCTTCCCCCCGACCCTCCACCGCAGGGTCCCTCTCAGCCCCATGCTCTCTTCCTACAGCCTCTTCCTTCGACCTCACGTGCGGTGGGCATTTCATTCCAGGGTAGGACGATTTCCGTGATTTCAGATGACGAGCGTTGGCACGTGTCCCCGAGGCGGGCGTCAAACACAGAGGAAGTCGCGTGTGGGGCATCACCCGGCCTGCATCCCCGCCGGGATGGTCCAGGGGGAAGCCGAGCACCGGCACCTCCCACCCCACACCCCGCCCCAGTTTCACGCGTGTGGACCTGCGCGCCAGCACCAAGCACAGCCAAGAGGAAGACACAGCACCACCACCTCCGAATCCCGTCTGCCATCCGCCCCCCGTGGATGGGATCCCACCCGCCCCGTGGAATGTGTGCAGATGCTTCTCACCCCATCTTTCTCTGCAGGTGAAGGACTGTCCACCCCATGGTCCTAAGAGCCCACTTAGTGTTCCCTCCCTCCTGGAACCCCCAGCACCCTCTCCCCTCTCCTTCCCGCGAAAGGCAGCTCCCGGACTACACCCCCCCACTTCCCGGCACGTTCCGCTCACAGTCCGCCCCAGGACGACCCCGTTCCCCCTCGCATCCCAGCAGGGACAACGCTCCCATCCCACCCATGGGTGGGGTGACACCAGGCAGTCCTGCCCCTTCAGCTCTGCCCTGGAGACCCCTCCACCCCTGGGGCATAAAAGGTTGATCCTCTCCCCGTCCTGAACCACGTCCCGCCTCACTGCAGGGCCCTCCCAGGCCCACCGCACTCCGTTTCTTCCCTCACCTTCTACAGTAATAAGTCCTCAGCAACCCTCCCTTTAAACCTCTGCAGTCGGGCACGGGTCCCCTTCAGGACCCGACCGCGGGCCCCGGTGTCCCCTCCGTGTTACCTCTTCCATGAAGCCTGTCCTGACCACCCGCTGCGAAAGTGCACTGTTGGCGGGAACCAAAACGGCACAGCCAGCCCCACGGAAAACAGCATGGAGCCTCCTCCTTCAGAAAAATTAAAAATAGAATTACCCGGGTGCCCTGGTGGCTCAGTCAGTTGAGCATCCAGCTCTTGATTTTGGCTCAGGCTGTGGTCTCAGGGTCCCGGGGGATCGAGCCTCCCCATGCTCAGTGGGGAGACTGCTTGAGGTGCCCCCCCACATGCATGCATGTACACCCGTGTGCTCCCTCTCTCTTAATTAAATAGATAACTCTTTTTTAAATAAATAAATAAATACTGAAAATAGAACCACTCTGTGACCCAGCAGTCGGCTTGTGGGTATATATGCAAAGGAAATGAAATGAGGGATCCCTGGGTGGCCTGCCTTTGGCCCAGGGTGTGACCCTGGGGTCCTGGGATCGAGTCCCGCATCTGCCTCTCTCTCTCTCTCTCTCTCTCTCTCTCTCTATCATGAGTAAATAAATAAATTAATTAATTTAAAAAAAGGAAATGAAATGAGTACCTGAAAGAGAGTGTCTGTGCCCCGAGGCCCATTTCAGCATCATTCACAACAGCCTAGACGTGGGGACAACCTATGTGTCCGCTGATGGGTGAACGGATGGAGAAATGCAATGTATTTATGTGCATCTGGGAATATTATTCATCCGTGCAAAAGAAGGACACTTTAAAAAAATTTAAAATAATAAAAAAAAGACAATTTGCAATAGGTGACAACACGGGTGGACCTCTAAGGCTTCCGCTAAGTGACGCAAGTCAGACACAGACGGACGAATGCGCGCGAGCTCACTTACCCGTGGAATCTAAAAGTCAGACCCACAGACGCGGACGGCGGATCGGTGGTTGCTGGCGAGGACTGGGGGCGGCTGGATGGGGGCAGGAAATGGGGAGACGTCGTTCCCGCGCACAAACTGGGTGTGAGGACGGCCGAGAAGAAACGCAAATCCTGCAAGGTGACGGAGGTGCCAATGAGCTGTGGGTGCGATGATCACGTCACAGCGTACTCGTGTATCAGAACATATCGCATCGTTTATTTTTTTTAAAGATTTATTTATTTATTCATGATAGACACAGAGAGAGAGAGAGAGAGAGGAGCAGAGACACAGGCAGAGGGAGAAGCAGGCCCCATGCCGGGAGCCCGACGCGGGACTCGATCCCAGGTCCCCAGGATCGCACCCCGGGTCAAAGGCAGGCGCCAAACCGCTGAGCCACCCCGGGATCCCCTATCATATCCTTTAGATACATGAAAATTGAAATCTAAAGAGATTTTGTGAAAGATAACATCGTCTGTGAGCGGAAAAGGAAAGCAGTGTGGACCCTGCGTGACCAAGTGCCCAGCGTGCACCCGCACCTAGAACTCAGCCCCCCAGCACTCCAGGCCACTGTCTTCCTTCTGTGGGTTCATGGCTGTCACCCTCATCCGTTCCCAGCAGCGCCCGTCCTCAATCCCGGCCCCTGGCCAGCGCCCCCACCACCAACCAAACCACCTGCGCGTAACCACGGCTCCCTAATTAGCCGTTTATTGAATCAACCATCGCAAAAGTGACAGAACGCCAGGGGCCCGATGCCTTCTTCACATCATCCTAAATCCTCTGTTTCTTTGCATCCCGACTCTTCGTTTTATGATTCTTTTCAGAGTAGGAAGGGACCCCAGAGGGCACCCTGGTTGCACTATGATTCACTCTCTGGTTTGCAGAAGACACCTGCACTAAACAGAGGCAATGCCAAGGCCATGTGACACGCGAGCGCCGCATCTGCTCTGGGGTGGGGGTGAGATGAAGCTCGCGGGTGTCCCTTACGGGGTGAGATGAGAGCCACGTCTGTGGTCATCGGCTGTGGGGACATCGCCCTTGGCCACGCGCTCTGGGTCAGGTGTCCTATGATGACACCGCTCCGACATTCTCCAGGGCGAGCGAGCAGACACGGACCGGACCGGCCGCCCTGAGGCCCAGCAGGTGCCCAGACTCACAGTGGGAACATATTCAATGGGTCGTCACGACGGATGTGAGGCATAGACGGTGACAAGCGGTAACCTTTGGAAGTGAAATTGCATGACTTTGTGACTTTGCACTCGAGGGGCACGGGCACGACTCAATAGGACCCCTGTCTGCGAGAGTCAGAGCCCAGCAGGGCTGGGCTCCCATGGGTGCCGGGCGGTAGGGAGACACTCCTCGGGGCGCACCCACCATGCTCACCATGAGGGTATGTACGGCCTCCTCCCCTCCCAACGGAGACCTAATGAACCAGAGAAGCCACCTGGGAAAACCTCCGTCGGATGCCGGGCTGCTCGGGATGCTCCCGCCCAAGGAACAGGCGGCCAGTCACCCATCATGATGCCCCACAGGTCCCCGCAGGTAAATAACACCCCCGGACAGTGTGTGAAGACACGCCCCAAGCTTCAAGGAGCCACCCCCCAGGGCAGCAAACACTCACAGATGACCAGACACCTCAGAAAGCTGCCCCTTCCACAAAGAACCAAAGGTGCGACGTCCGTGGGGCAGGTCGCCAGCACGCTGCACGCCCTGCACGTGCCCTGCTGCCTGGCTACCAGGCTTGGGCTCCCTGGGTATTGAGTGGCGGTCCTAACACCTCCCCGGGTCCCACCCCGTTGGCTACCTCCTCCGGGCGTTGCTTCCAGCCCGGTGCTTCTAAATTCGGGGGTGAGCATGCTGCTCCACGGCTCCGCCCCACACGCTGATGCAGCAGGTGCAGCGTCCAACACACACGCAGGCTGCAGACACCCCGGCAAACAGCCCTCGAGCCACTTACACCAGTGCTGGGCGCCCGGGCTCCTGCGGGGGTGACCGTGGGGTGGGGAGAGGACTGCGGCAGAGCCTGGAGCCCCCACCTAGTCCAGAGGTAGAGCCGCCACTCGGCTCCCACCCCGATGGCCCCGGAGCTCCCGGACCCCGGGTTCCCAGCATCTTATGCTTTCTCCAGAGAGGCTGGAAATCTAAAACTTTAATTAAAATCTCTGTTGAATGTTGGACAGTAATGCAATAAAGGTGAAGTGCGATGGGTTGACGTCATGCACGGCACATGGTCCCCTCTGTGGTCGCGTCCGGCCTGCGGGGTTACATCAAGCCCCACAGCACAGGGCCCGGCTTTCCCGACACCCTGCCCCGTCCTTCCCAATGGGTGCCAGCCCGGCTGTCGGAACCGCCTCACCCCCCCACCCCAACACACACGTTTTCTTCCCGACCCCGTGAAACGACGTGGAGCCTCGTGCTTGTCCGTGGGGTTGCAAAAAAGTGCTGAGGGTGCATCGGAGCAGGGGAAATAGGGATTTCGGTTACTGGGAGGGAGGCATGGGCTGGTGAGAACCAGCACGGGACGGGCGGCCTTGACCATCTCCTCACCTCCCACCCCCCCGCCCGGTTCAGAGCTGGAACATCCAGCCTTTATTCAGAATATGCCTCAGAAGCTCCATGGCTACGACGGAAAATGCACCTTCTGTGACTTGTAAACTTAGCACTTTTTCCTCCTCCTTAACACAGGGGAGCTTTTCTTCCCCGCAGGCCGCACACATGGGAAGGGGCAACGGGCTCTCTGGGTGCCCTTATGGGAGTCCCACCTCCGCGACCGGAGCACCTGCCCGGGGCGCCCTCCTCACGGCATCCCGTCGGGGTGTTAGGATGTTTGGTTTCCGCACACGGCTGTAGGGGCAACACGAGGCGCCGTCTGCGGGAGGGACGAGGCAGGAAAGTGGGGACCGGGGAACACGCTGGGGGAAGGGGATGGTGTGGGACATGGCATGCCAGGAACACCTGATAGGGAACGTGAATACCTAATTCCACTTGAAATAACGAGTGAATCGCTCAGCAGCCGGGAAAGAAATACGTCCATTAAGAGTATCTTCAGGGGCGCCTGGGGGGGCTCAGCGGTGGAGCATCTGCCTTTGGCCCAGGGCGTGACCCTGGCGTCCTGGGATCGAGTCCCGCGCCTGCATGGAGCCTGCATCTCCCTCTGCCTGTGTCTCTGCCTCTCTCTCATGAATTTAAAAATTAAAAAAAAAAAATCTTAAAAAGGGGGGAGGGGATAGGCAGCCCAGGTGCTCAGTGGTTTAGCGCCTGCCTTCAGCCCAGGGCGTGATCCTAGAGTCCCGGGATGGAGTCCCGCGTCGGGCTCCCTGCATGGAGCCTGCGTCTCCCTCTGCCTGTGTCTCTGCCTCTCTCTCTCTTTCTGTGTCTCTCATGAATAAATAAATCTTTTTTAAAAAATTAAAAAAGAATATCTTCTGTACATGATTTCTTCCCTGCATAAATGCTCGTTCCACAATATGGAGAAAAGAAGCCTGCCCGGAATCTGAAGGGCTCGCTCTGTGGGGAAGCGGCGTCCCGTGGGAACCCCGTGGGAAACCCCATGGGAACCCCACGTGTCCGCGTGTCCTCGCGGCTCCCGGTCAGCGGTGTGGCCACGCGGCGGGAAGCGGTGCATTTTCGGGAATCGGGCCCGGCGATCCTGCAGGACACGGCTGCAGGCAGCCGCCGGGACCTGGGGACCGTGCTGTGCACTGAGTCTCTGGAGACAGCAGCTTGCAGGGCTCTCCTCCTGGCCGCGTCTTCGTGTGCATCCCCAGCTAGTCCCCAGCGGGAGCCCGAGTCCCACAGTCCACAGCTGGAGGCCACTGGGCCGCCCAGGGCACCTCCCCACGGCCGGGCTCCTGTGCCCGGGACCCCCTGAGGCCGGCTCGCGCGCCTCCCTGGCACTCTCCAGGCCGGTCCCCAGCAGACCCCCCGAGAGGCGATAACGATCTTCCGGGAGGCGGTTTATCTGTCCCGCACAGACGGACAAGAGCTTTGTCAGTGTCCCCAGGATGGTCTAATCAGATGTCTTTGAATACGTGAGAGAGAATGGAGGCCGCTTAATAAACATGTCTCGCTTAAAAAAAAAAAAAAAAACCTCTTTGTAATAGCTCGAGATTTGTTTCCCTTTCTTCCCTCGACTTTTTAAATGCCTTTGAAAGCTGCCATTTGAAGCTGGGGATGTCTGAACTTTCCTCGCTCTGCGTGCACGCGGATGGGAAGAAAAGCCTGCCATCGTGATCCCTCTCTTCTTTTTGGCGCGAGAGATAAGGCTTGGCGGAAAGCCGCCACGCGGCCCTGAAATTTAAGAAGACGTGCGACCCAGAAGCGCCTGGTGCCGGGCTTTTAGGAACGCTCTTATATTATTTATACGAAGAGACAAAGATACCAAAAAAAATAATAATAATAAAAGAAAGAAAGGAAAAAAATCTCCTTAGATAGAAGAAAATAAGAAGCACCCACGCCATGAACAAAGCCATCGGCCCCCACGAGAAGCATGAAAGCAGAGTTGACACGGGGTTTTTCTAAGGGATGAAGCTTTCTGGGCACTGGGTATTTTGAGACCCAGAAAATAATAATTTTCTACGGTTTGCTTTTGTCCTTCTTCAAAAAACTATAACTCTGCATCCTCTAAGAAGACTGCGTCCTAAAGACCTACGGGCTGTTTAGAGCATCTCCCCTCTTCGTATTCTTCCAAACTTCCGGTTGCCGAGTTAGGCACACACAGGTGCACAGGGCACGTCGTGCGATGGAGAGCCAACGGTGTGGGGCCCTCGCACGCCGGCCCGTGTCTCTGGAGGTCACCGCACAAATATTTCTTGCACAGGTAAGGGCTGTGGTGTCGAGGGTAGGCTGGTACTCGGGCCAGGCACGGGGGCATCTGTGATGCTCCGTTTGGGCACCTGTGACCTATGGCCTTACTTCTCTGGACTGGGGCCCCGTTTGTAAACTGAGGCACCGCCCCGCACGCCCCGAGGGCGCTGCTGTGGGGTTGTGAGTGACGTAGGGGAGGTAAGCTCCAGGGGCGGCCCAACCCTCGCATGACGTCATTCCCAGCGTGCCCCGTGCACACGCGCCGGTGGTACTTTGTGCCCTTTCCATCCGCCCTTGGGCCAAAATCGTTCCTGTTCCTCTAATACATGGCCCGAAATTATTTCTAAATAAACGAGCTCAAATGATCTGAATAACTTCCTTTGCTACTGTCTCTTGTCCCTGATTTACGGCGCCCGCGGACGCGTCTTTGCATCAATTCACAAATCACATTCTAAAACAACATTCCCTGGGAAACGTTGGATTTATGAGACGCTGTCATAGGCCAGAACGGCTGATGCCGACACCTCGAAATGAATCGACCCCCATACATCTTTACAACGCACACGCGCGCTCACTTGTGAATCTTTGTAACACCGAGGCTGACAACCGTCCCCACTCGTGGGAACAGGCGGTGAGACGACGCTCCCTTAGTGTGCACTCGGTCACTTAAAAACGCGTGTGGTTTTGCCTAAAACAGCCCGGAGTCAGGGGAAAAGGGGGGGCAGTGACGATGCGCTCGGGACCTCGATACCCAAGCTCGCTCCTCCCTTGCGGGCTCCCCCGGCCAGACTCCGAGGCCCCGAGGGCCACTGCCAGTCCCCAGCCTCACTCGCAGGTGGAACGGGCCGTGCGGCCTCCAGGGTCAGCCCGCTCCGCAGACCTGCGATGACTAGTGTCAGGCATCCACCACCTGGGCTAAGGGATGCCCGGAAACTGGCAAAATTGCCCTGCGGTGCCTGTGAGGGTCTTAGGATGAGCATCTGAACCCGTACACTGGGTAAAGCAGGTGGACCTCCCGGGGGTGGCGGGCGTCCCGCAGTCCTTGGGGGCCTGGACAGGACAAGGTGGCGGGAGGGAGGGTCAAGCTCTCTGTTGAGCTGGGACGTCTCCTCCTGCCCCCGAACGCCCGGCCTTCGACTCCACGGATCTACAGCCCGGGCACAAGCCAATGCGCACAAGATCTCCGCTGGCACGCCGCCCATCCAGCCCCACGTCTCCTATTGGTCTCTTCTCTGGGGAACCCCGACTGATGTGGCGTTCTGGGAGACTGTTGGCTTCTGCTGAGAGTCACTTTGGGGGACAGCTGTCCGTCTCTGTTGTGCCCTGGGCCTGGACGGGCGGCCCGGGGAGGGTCAGCGTCTGGCAGCTGCGAAGCACCAAGGAGGGTCCCCTGAGTCTGGACATGGGAAGGCGCAGGGCCGGTCCTACCCCGCCCGGCCATCCTCCATCCCCCTGTGACAGGTACGGGTCACCCAGGGCCACGTCCGTCCTGATGGACACAGTCACAGGCCGTTCCCCAGACCTGCAGCCGGGGCTCCTGCTCCCGTCCAACAGCCCCAGCACGCTCAGTGGCCAGGGCGGCCCCCACACGCGTGGATGCCCATCCCCTCGCTCCGTATTTGCCAACCACACAGTCGGGTGAGGGCACACTTGGGATTTTGGTTGTTAACAATTTTTATGAACGTGGACACTCACCTGACCACTGGAAATGCCTGATGGGGGGCCGTGCCCCATCCCTCCCGACCACACAGGGGAACGGCAGGGACCTGAGTTCGCACTCGTAGACATTCCCGACACATCCTCACCGTCCAGCCTGCAGCCCCCAGGCCCAGGATGGGAAAGTGCTCCCCTCACCGGGGAACACAGAGACCCGACAGCCAGCCTCCTTAGAGTCCCCGGGACCCCAAAAATGCAGTTATCAGTAATAAATTAGTGGTGGGAGATTTAAAAACAGACAGAAAGCCAGCCAGGGGGGTTGCATTTCTCCGCTAGGTCTTGTCGTGGAGAAGAGTTCACCTGGGAGTTCAGAAAACCATCCCGCATCTTCGTATAACCTGTCATGGGGACGTGAGGATACTTAGAGCCTGGACAAGAAACCAGCGTTGGGCCTTTGTGGTGATGGTCATGATTATGTCATGATTTCTGCACCGAGGGCCATATTGCGGTGCGTAAGGAGGAAGGGAAAGTGTCGCTCATCCTGGGCGATGGAGCGGATATCCGCGCCAGCCGAGGCCCTGACTTGTAAGTCACGGCTTCCAACAAGCATAGAGTCAAGTCTGCGTGACCGAGCGTCGATGCAGCAGAGTCGACATTCTCATCTGTGTTTTCCCAAAGTCAGAAACAAAAGGGCAAACTGTCTTTCCTCCGGGGTGGAGGGCTCCGGGCTGAGCTGGGAGGCGGGCGTCCCCTGAGCTGCCGGGCGTGGTGGGGACGACGCGGGGTCCAGGTGACAGGACAACCCCACTCCTCACGGTCGCGGCGGCAGCGGCGCGAACCCGCGGCAGCTCATTTGCCGGGATCCTGTGTGGAGCGATCTCGTTCTCACTTAAAAGTGGAGCCACGGGGAAAGCAACCGGGCCGGAAGCGCCTTCTGCCTTCCACTGACTCTGCTCCGACCCCCGTGACTACGGCCACCCCTTCCTGACGTCACGGGCACAGCGAGGTGTCTTGCGCCGCTGACCCGGCCTCTCCAGAGCTTTCCGGCGCTCGCTTTGCAGCAAGGACCTTGTCCTGCACAGAGTGTGTGCGCACGACGACGACGACGACGGGCGGCCCGGAGTCAAGGATAGGGTTTCAGTAACCTGAGACGACAGTCCCACAAGTAGCAGCGACTGTGACGGGGGGCCCTGCTCATGGCCGCTGTACCGTCCACTCACAGGGCCCCAAGTGCCCCCTGCACCGAGCGAGCCTCCGCCTCCTTGTCCCTTGCACATGGAAATAACATGCGGTTCAAATATTAAGTCAGCGGAGCTTGGTGACGCTGCTGTGACTTCCCTCACGGTGATGGGGTCAGCGTGGGCCGGTGGGGTCAGTGCGGTGATGGGGTTGGTGTGGGCTGGCGGGGTCAGTGCAGTGTTGGGGTCAGCATGGGCCAGCGGGGTCAGTGCAGTGATGGGGTCGGCACGGGCTGGAGGGGTCAGTGAGGTGTTGGGGTCAGTGCGGGCCAGCGGGGTCGGTGCGGTGTTGGGGTCGGCATGGGCCAGTGGGGTTGGTGTAGTGATGGGGTCGGCAGGGGCCGGAGGGGTCAATGAGGTATTGGGGTCGGTGCGGACCAGCGGGGTCGGTGCGGTGTTGGGGTCAGTGTGGGCCATTGGGGTCAGTGCAGTGATGGAGTCAGCTCAGGCTGGTGGGGTCCGTGTGGTGATGGGGTCGGTGCAGCCCAGCGGGGTCAGTGCAGTGTTGGGGTTGGCACAGGCCAGCGGGGTCAGAGCAGTGATGGGGTCAGCGCAGTGATGGGGTCAGCGCAGCCCAGCGGGGTCGGTGCAGTATTGGGGTCTGCATGGGCCAGCGGGGTCAGTGTGGTGTTGGGATCGGCGCTGGCTGGCAGGATGCACTGCAGCGGGAAGGCCGTCTCTGCACCCTGGGGTTCACCAGCCTGGTGCGCAGCTGAGTCCCGGGACGCAGGAGCGGCTCCAGGATTCACATCTCAAGGTCACACATAAAGACCAAGACCAAGACCAAGACCATTGTGTGGAGCAAGCCGTGGAACGACGTCCTTACTGAGGAAATGGGAATAACACGGGAAATCCTGGTGTAGTGGAACTCGTGGTAGATCTAGACGCCATCCTCTCCTGCCCGGGGCGGTGACAGAAAGTGTCCAGAGGCCCGGCCCGGGAGGCCCAGCAGCAAACCCCACGCTGCCTCCACCCCTCCCCTGCTGGGCTCCCCCCCGCCCCAGCTCACCTCTGCTTTCACACCCGACAGGAAAGTGGGATTTCCCAGGACAGTGCACAGGCCCACGGCCCACTGCTGCCCCCTCTGAGCTGAGGCACTCCGACCGGAAACAGGCCGTTTGCAGAAATGCCACCCCTGGCATCTCCTCCATCCAGCAAGGCGAGGTGACTCCGTCGCTATGAAGTCTGCTGACAAAGCCAACCTATTGGTTAAGATGTCAGACGATGGAGGCACAGTGGCCTCGCCTGAGTCCTGCACCTGGCAGGTGCCTGGCCGTGGTGTTTGCGTGCCCATCCGCGTGTCACCAAGCTTCTCGCCACCCCCACGCTCCCTCTTCTCCTCTTGTCACGCCCTCTGCCTCCCTTGCTCAGGTTCTGGAAGCATCCTAGGGCCATGCTCCCTCCCTTCCTCCCTCCCTCCGGGCCCTCATGCCTCCCTCCACCACAGGCCCGTTGGGTTCTTGGTGTTTGCCTCACTCTAGGGAGGAAGGGCTGGCCGCGGGCATGCTGCCTCCTGCTCCGACTGAGCGGCCCCTGGGCCTCAGGACAGGTCCCCTGCCTGGTGGTAACCACCCGGCCCTCATACCTTGGTCCACTGTGCACCCCAGGGAGCACCCGCGGCCGCCCACGGACACAGGTGCCTATGTCCACGTCTGGGGATCCCCTCCTGTCGTGCATTAGTTCACCTCAGCCTCTGCCGCTGCACACCCGGCTGCAGACATGGCCCAGGAGCCTGAAGCAAGCACGGGGGAGGCAGGTGCACACTCCTCGGGGAGTTACTGACGTCTAGGCACACGGCGATGCTGTTTTCCCGAGGCGCATCCTCCACTCGGAGATAGGCCACTCGCGGTGATCCCTTTCTGTTAATTAACAGGAGCGAGGACGTCTGTGAGTGCACTCGGGACATCTTAGCGACCCGCGGGGTTGCTGGGCGCCCTTCGCAGAGAGTCCTGGCACCAGGCACACCGTTCGCTCCTCCGATGTGTTTGTTATCTCATCAACACCGTTTTTAACGTGGCAAACGCAAAGTGCAATTGGTTAAGTGCCCTTAAATACCCCAAACGACGTTGCGTGTTTAACGTAGCCTGGTCTCCTCGTGTTCACTCCCCAGCGCTCACTGGATAAGCAGAACCTGCCACGTGTTTAACAGCTCGAGGCGACGCAGTAAACTGAGTCCGTAAACGTAGCGGTTCTCCTAGTTCCCTTCGGCATGCCGGGCCCGTGTGGAAATGTCCCTAAATTCTCTCGCGCCTTTCCATTTCAAATAACACGTCTAAATGTAACTTGAGCAATTTACAAGTTTTCATTTGGAATCGCGAGCCTAATCTCTTAGATCGTCTCTGTGTCAAATTCTCTTAAATATTACAATTACTTGAAACACTAAATAGACGCAGCTTGTTCGTCACAGCCAGGGAGCGTTGGCGCTCTGGGTCTGACTTATTTTCCGTCTGGGCCTTCCCCGAGGTTGAAAACGCACGGCCGTAAATAGGAAAACGAAAAAAAGAAAAAAAAAAAAGAAAAAAATAGGGAAACGACACCCGCCCCCCGTGAGCGAGTGCCCGCCAGGCTGAGGCAGGAAGGTGAGCCCCAGAAGGCTGGCGGCCTGACCCGCACGGCGAACCTTCTTTTTTCTGATCATCGCTCTGCCGAAAGGAACGTTCAGACCACCGCCTCACGTTGGGTGACTTCCCAGCCCTTTTCGTCTGGATATCGTTGCTTCTGGTCTAATTAGTATAAAACCTCGTTCCGTACCAGCACCTGCTTGTGACATCTGATGACCTGAGACCGCCCCTTTGTCTTTGCACCAGTGTGCTCGACCCGAGTAGCCTATTGTAGCCTGAATTTGCAGAATCTGGCTGTACGTGCACCTGTTAGGTCTCCTTAATGACAAAAACACGACGTTCTGTTTTGTTTTGTTTTGTTTTTTAAGATTTATTTATTTGAGCAGTGGAGCAGCAGAGGGAGAGGGAGAAGCTGACTCCCCACTGACCAGAGCACCTGCCCGACATGAGGTTCGATCCCAAGATGCTGGGATCATGACCTGAGCTGAAGGTGCCCCTTGCACAGTGTGTTCACGAGTGTTTCTCTTCTCAGGTGTGGGGCTGACTTCTCCTGCACCTACTTCTCTCCAGTAATGCCCGGAATGAAAGGGAAGCTGGCCTTAGCATGCCCGCCTCCCCATTCCCAAATGATTTCTTCATTTAGAAATGATTAATATAAAAAAAGATGCTTTGTTCATCTACAGAAGACTTGGCAGCGGCCGGACGCTGAATCATCTCCCCAGGGACCTCCACAGCATCCTCGGTACTTAGCGATGCTCCCAGGTTCCCTGGAATCACCTTATTTTCAAAGTTGCAAAGAAATACCCAGGCTCTCAAAGGGCCTACGCTTGGTTGCCACCCTGTGTGGTGTCGGTGTGGAGCGATCCCCTCTAGCTGTGTGCTGCACACCTCCCGCCCCGATCCAGACCGGGTCGCCCCTGCCCCGAGTAGTGAGTGGAGATAAGTAAGACTGCCGCTGGGGTGGGAGGGCCCCCGTTAGGAGTTTTATCCTGCTCCGGCCCAGCGGAGTGACACGATCTCTTTGGGCCTCAATGTCCCCATCTGTAAAGATGTAGGTTTGGAGGAAGGCACCTCTAAGGTTTCTCCCTTCTTAGAAGGTCGCGAGGTAGTGCGTCGGCCAGGACAGCAACGAGGACCGAGTACCAATTATTTCTTATCGTGGCCGCTGTACGTGCACAGCCCAAGCGGTTGGAATTTCCCTTCCAAATCACTTACTTCACTGTAGCACTATTTCCTAAGCGGACCTGAACCTCCTCAGATAAGAAAAGACGTGAACTTTCAGATGACCAAACGGAATATTGCAAGGGAAATACGCTGTGAAATTATGCTGAGATCCTTATCCTGATGGAAATGTGGTCAAGCTCTCCTCCTCCTGGGAAAACCACTTAAGGTCAGACAATACCACGAAGATGAGGCGTTTTTCGGAGGATGCGCTGGTACATTTCCCAGACTTGCTTATACATCCAGAGGTTTCAGACGTCTCCCCGTAAATCCTCGTGCAGGCAGGTGCCGCCGCGCATCCTCATGTCCCCCGCAACTCACGGGGTCCCAGAGCAAAGAGCATGCGAGTGTCTACACTCCAAGCACCGCCCCAAGCACACTACACACATCACCCCCGAACTCCTACACCATCGTCCTTCATCCAGACTCGGAAAACTGAGGTCAAGTCACTGCCTGGCACCAAGCTGGGGGCAGACAGATCCGGAGCTTCGAGTGCACCTCCCCTGGCGCGTCTCTCCCTCCGAGGGGATGCCTGTGGGCCTCACGTGCATCGTTCTTGAGGATGATCCTTCTAAATCAGATTTTCTGGGGCCCATGGGTGGTGGGGTCAGTTAGTGGCCAATTCTGAGTTTTGGCTCAGGTCACGACCTCAGGGCTGTGGGACGGAGCCCCACGTCGGGCTCTGCACTCAGCATGGAGTCTGCTTGGGACTCTCGCTCTGCCCCTCCCACTCATTCTATCTCTCAAATAAATAAATAAATCTTTTTTCAAAAAATCAGATTTTGGGGGGCACCCGGGTGGCTCAGTTGGCGAAACGTCTGCCTTTAGCTCAGGTCATGATCTCAGGGTCCTTGGATCGAGCCCTACGTTGGGCTCCCTGCTCAGCTTCTCTCTCTCTCTCCCTGTCCCTCTGAGCTCTCTCCCATTCTCTCAAATAAATAAAATCTTTTTTAAAAAATTTAAAATCTTTTTTTAAAAATTTAAATTTTTTAAAAATACTAAAATAAAATCTTTTTTAAAAAACCAAGATTTTTCTCCCCTTTCACAAAATGGAGTGACCTCTTGAAGACAGGCAGGTTGATAAGACCACAAGAATAGTCTAGTTCTAGAAAGAACTCTACATTTCTATTATAATGATTCTGTTTCACTCCATGCTTATTTAGAGGGAAAAAAAATCTTCAAGGTTTTGATGGACTCTTTAAGGCAAAAAAAAAAAGAAAAAAGAAGAAGAGAAGAAAAAAGAAAAAGAAAGGGGGCACCTGCTGAGAGGTTGTTCATAGGATGAACAGACAAGGAAAGGGCCTCTAACCTATTAGCCAACAGTAAATACCTGGGAGAAAAAAAATACAAATAAAACGAAATGCTTGAAATCACTCATGTAGGGACATCCTGCCCGCAGAGGAAGCTCTGTACCCACATTTCCAGACTCGAAGACCTGGCTGGAAATCATCTCCCTTACTCCTGACCTTAGAAAGTTAGGTCCACAGGTGGAGTGAGGAGATAAGATGTGACCCCAGGCCCCCGCTCCCCCACTGGCCTCTGAGACCGCACAGGAGGGACAGGTTGGCGGGTGGTGGGTGGACACAGCGCAACGTGTCGGGACTCTGGGAAGAGAAAACCCTCCCGGTTGCCATGGAAGGAAGCTGTTTCTATGCTGATTTATAACACAGGCCTCTGACCTCATCTTATTAAAAAATAATAATAACGGCCAAACAGTTTTAAGATATTTTTTTTGAAATTCTGATTTAGAGTGATCGAACATCCCAGCACTTTTCACCTAGAAATTCTGAGTGTCTTCTGCTTTCCCAAGGAGGGACGATGCGGGTTTGGAGATGGATGGAAGAGGAGCGTTTGCATAATGCCCATGGCCTCCATCCTGCAAAATCTCGTTCCTTCAATATTTACATCGTCATCTTATATTCCCCAAGGACCTGGCCAAATTTCAAAGGAATGGCCTGCGTGTCCCTAATTGTCCCAATAGGCATGGTCCTGGATCTTCCTGCCTATGCCGGCCCTGCCCCCTGCCCACATCGCCCTCCTCCTCCGAGCACATGGGAGCCGGTGAGCTGTGGGGACACAGGCCTGGGCACCCAGCAGCAGATGAGGCTGGGACAAGTAGGCCAATCGGCAGTGTAGACAGTGCCTGACCACAGGCCACCCGGAGGCCAGCCTGGCGGTGACCCCACTGTGCCAGCACCATCACAGACACATAGCCAGTGTTTCCACAACCTGTTTTTTTCCCCATTATATTTTAGCCCTTATTCTATTCTGGATAGAAAGCCTCTTTCCCAGAAGGAACTCGACGAGGCATTCTTTGACAAGCACGTGGGACATTCTTACCAGCTTTACCTGGGTTGTCAGTATCCAGAACATTACTGCGTGCTGTGGGAAGAAAATAACCCAACCAACAGTGTCCCAGTCGAGTTGAAGAAGGAGAAAGAGCATGTTTTTAGGGGAGATTTTATCTTGTTTGACAACAAAATCATCCAGTAGAACGATGGGACTGCATCTGGAATAAAGCCACAGATTCATCACAGTGAATGTCTTCCAAAGACAAATGACACACGGATGCGCCTCTCCAAGGAATCTGAGAACTCGAACGCCCCCAGGAAGAGAGGGGTCCATGGCAAAGAACAGAGGCAAGAGTGCGGCCCACAGGGTACAAGCAGGAGCGCATCCCTGGCTCTGCAGCAGCGGGTCCCACATCAAACACAGAGGCGGGGGTGGGGGGTGCATGGGACCACCCAGAACACTTCTGCAGTTTCTGTGCAACCACCACGAGGACACCTATAAAACAAGGCAGTCAGCGGTAGGCGTGATGGTCAGGGTGCACGTGGAATAGCGGTTCTCAAGACTAGCTGTGCATCCCGATTGCCTAGGAAAGCCCAAATGTGTGTGTGCACACGTGTGTGTGCGTGTGTGTGCAGGTGTATGTGCATCTGTGTGTGCATGTGTGTACGTGTGTGCATGTATCTGTGTATGTGTGTGCATGTCTGTGTATATGTGCATGTGTCTGTGTATAATATGTGTGTGCATGTGTCTGTGCATGTGTGTGTGCATGTGTCTATGTGTATGTGCGTGTGCATGTGTCTATGTGCATGTGTCTGTGTGTCCATGTCTGTGCACGTGTGTGTGCATGTGTCTGTGTATGTGCGTATGCTGTCTGTGTGTATGTGTGCACATGTGTCTGTGCATATGTGTGTGCATGTGAGTGTGTGCATGCATGTGTCTGTGTGTGTGCATGTGTATGTGCATGTGTGCATGTTTGTGTGTCTGTGCATCTGTGTGTGTATGTGTGTACGTGTGTGCATGTATCTGTGTATGTGTGTATATGTGCATGTGTCTGTGTGTAATATGTGTGTGCATGTGTGTGCATGTGTCTGTGTGTATGTGCGTGTGCATGTGTCTATGTGTCCATGTGTCTGTGCATGTGTGTGGTGTCTGTGTATGTGCGTGTGCTGTCTGTGTGTATGTGTGCACATGTGTCTGTGCATGTGCAAGCATGTATGCATGTGTCAGTGTGCATGTGTGTGCATGTGTCTGTGTGTTTATGTGTGTGCATGTGTCTGTGTGTCTGTGTGTGCGTGTCTGTGCATGTGTGTGCGTGTGTGCATGTGTCTGTGCTTACGTGTGTGTTCATGTCTCTGTGTGTACGTGTGTGCATGTGTCTGTGCGTGTGTGTGCGTGTGCATGCATGTATGCATGTGTCTGTGTGCATGTGTGTGCATGTGTGCATGTGTCTGTGTGTTTATGTGTGTTCATGTGTCTGTGTGTACGTGTCTGTGCATGTGTGTGCATGTGTGTGCGTGTGTGCATGTCTCTGTGCTTGTGTGTGTTCATGTCTCTGTGTGTACGTGTGTGCATGTGTCTGTGCATGTGTGTGCGAGTGTGTGTCTGCAGGCGTGTGACTGCGTGTGTGCATGCCTGCGCGCGTGTGAATGTGTGTGCGCGTGCGTGTGCGTGCGCCCAGACCTCACAGCGGCCCACCCCCCACCTGCACCTGGAGGCTCCGCAGACCGCGCTGGTGGGAGGCGGGCTCCGGGGCTGAGGCCCTGGCGGGGCGTGCGGGGCGGGGGTCGCAGCGGGCGGCAGCACAGCACAGAAGGGACTGGAAGTCCACGCGAAGCCTGGGCCCGCAGGGGAGGCGGGGGGGGGGGGGGGGGGGGGGGGGGGGGGGGGGGGGGGGGGGGGGGGGGGGGGGTAGGGGGCTTGCTGGGGTCCCCGCCGGGCGGCCCCGCCCCCGCCCCCGCCCCCGCCCCTCCCCCCACCCCCGGCCCCGAACCCCGAGCGCGGGCAGCCCGGGTCACCCTGGAGCCCTGCGTGCTGCGGCCCGTCCCGCCCGAGGCCCGCGGCCGCTCCAGAAGGGCCGGTTTTCTTACGAAAGGACACGGGAGCCGCGGGGCAGAGGGTCGGCAGGAAGGCGCATCGCCGGAGCCGCCAGGAAACGGTCCGCAAAGGAAGCCCGAGCCGAGCCCTGGGAGCCCTGCCCACCGCGGCCGCCGACCCTGCTGCGCGTGTGCCGAGCGCCCCCCCGTGGGCGCGGCGGGCACTGCCCGGGGACCGAGCCCGCCTGGGGGCTCCGCTCCTCCCCGACGCCTCCGCAGCCTCCGCAGCCTCCTCCTCCTCCTCCTCATCATCATCCTCCTCCTCATCCTCCTCCGCCTCCTCCTCCTCATCCTCCTCACCTTCCTCCGCCTCATCATCATCCTCCTCATCCTCCTCACCTTCCTCCTCCTCCTCATCCTCATCCTCCTCATCCTCCTCATCCTCCTGCTCCTCATCCTCCTCCTCCTCCACAGACTCTTTCTCCTCCTCCTCCTCCTCCTAATCCTCCTCCTCCGCCTCCTCCTCATCCTCCTCACCTTCCTCCGCCTCATCATCATCCTCTCATCTTCATCCTTCTCCTCCGCCTCCTCCTCCTAATCCTATTCCTCCGCCTCCTCCTCATCCTCCTCCTCCGCATCCGCCACCTCCTCCGCCTCCTCATCCTCCGCCTCATCATCATCCTCCTCATCCTCCTCACCTTCCTCATCCTCATCCTCCTCATCCTCCTCATCCTCCTGCTCCTCATCCTCCTCCTCCTCCACAGACTCTTTCTCCTCCTCCTCCTCCTAATCCTCCTCCTCCGCTGCCTCCTTCTCCTCCTTCTCCGCCTCCTCCTCCTCATCATCCTCCTCCTCCTAATCCTCCTCCTCTGCCTCATCCTCATCCTCCTGTTCCTCCTCCTTCCCCTCCTCCTCTTCCCCTTTCCCCCTCCTCCTCCTCCTCGGAGGGGCACACAGGGTGGGAGGGGGACCTATAAGCCGGAGGCCTCCGGCGGGCTCACAGACAAGCAGCTGAATGCTGCACGACAAAGAAGCATCTGCTGAGTTCTTCTCAATTAGGCAACTTTGCAAGAAGATTGAGCAAATTATCAATGTGACACCGCAACCACCACAAATAACTGAATTCTGTCTTCACATCCTCCTCCATCAAATTGCTCTCCTTTGACGAGGAACAGGAAGGGGAGCACGAACAAGTCCTTTTCGGGACCCTGCTGGTTTGTCTGTTGGACAGACAGCAGTGAAGACACCAGCGCGGGTCAAAACCACAGCATCTGCAGCCCAAACACCCAGTTTAAAGAACCCCCACCCCCGCAGAGGATCCCCAGGCCCCGTGGGGGAGACACCAGACCAAAGCCTCAGGTATCACGTAAAACAGTCGCTGCGTGCTTAGGGCCTCTGTGGGTGCTCGGAGCATGTAGCTCACATTCGCCTGGAAGAAGCCATGTGCTGCCTTCTGGCTGCTGCAGGGACGACACAGAGGTGAGAAGGCTGAGGAAGCATCTCCCCGGCTGCTGAGAGGCGCAGAGGGGCGCCGTCTGTCTTACTCACACCCCAAGGCCGTGGGCATTTCCAGTCTGTCCCTTCAGGTGTTTTCAGAGTCTCAGCACCAGCAAACAAGAGAACCAACATCTTGAACCTGGATTTGTGTGCCCGAGAGGCGACTGGCACACCTGCCTCGTACCTGGGGGTCCTGTACCCGCCCGGGGCCCTGCAGACGGGTGGTGGGAAAGCACAGCCCGGGAGTGCTGGTGAAGCCACAACCTGCATAAACGCGTGCCCACTCCACGTCAGAGCCGTGGAGCCAGACTGTGCGGAGCCGGGAGGTCAGTTGGGCGCATCCGATTTTCTCAGTTGTTCATGAAGCCGCACAGACATGTGCTACGTGGCTGGTCACACACACGGTTCTGCAGGGAAGCGAGGTCGAATCCCGGAGCATCCGTCACCCAGAGTCCTGCCCCACTTTTCTCTCCTGGCTTCCAGCCCTGATTAGAAGTAGGCTTGTCGGAGGAAGGTCTTTAATTCTCCCCCCGGGTGATTCTGCTCCTGCAGTAATTTCCCCAGCCTGTGTTTAAAGGTGTTTCTAATTGAACAGGTGCAAGGAACAAAAGTGGCCGGACGAACACGGCTACGGCACCCGCGTGCACCATAAGCAGCTGCTGAGTCGGAGAATCCTACCTGCTAGGGCGTGCGCCCACACGTGTGCATGCAGAGCCCCTAGGTCATGAGAGATGTCCCCCAAACGCTGGGGGAGAGGAAGCTTCTGGAGGCAGATCGTGCTTCTTGCCGTGAAGGCATACGGGAATTCAAGAGATTAATAGACAAACCAAGAATGTACGGCCGTGCAGGTGCCTTGAGCGTGGAGAGCGATAAGATCCCATTTCCAAGACTAGAAGTGTGACCCCCGTGCAAAAATAAAATAAACACATGCCCAAGAATACATCTAACTCACTAATAAATGAGGAAACAATAAGATATTAAGACATGTTGAGCAGAAACGGGGACGAGCGGAGATGTGCAATCAGAAGGCTGAATGAACTCACCACTGGGTACGGAATGGCTAAATGTCCTAGAGGCAAATAAATATGACGCCTGTGCTTTCCCGGGAAGGGAGTCGCGTGTCTCTGCACCGGAGGAAATCCTCACGCGTTGCTACAGACAGACACCACGCGCATTACCGTCCTGCGTCAACTTCTATTGCTGCAGATCCGTAGACCGCTGGTCAGTGGACAGTGAATGAAAAGAGCCCCCCACCGACTGGGACACCTCAGGGCTCGCCAGGCCCCCGGCCCTGCCCGGAAAGGACCCCACGCCATCCTGCACCTGTGCCCCCGGCCTGTGGATGCGTCCTGCCGGGAGCCACTACTCATCACGGACACACCTGTAAGACTAAAGTCTGGAGCCCGGCGTCAGGTGGGAGAGTGCGATGCCCTGGAACCCGCGACCGGCGCGGCCGCCCAGCTCCGCATCTGCACGTTGGAGTCACTAATAAAGTCCTCGGAGGAACGCGCCCAGGCTCTGGGAACTAGACGGACGGAGGCGGTGGCTTGAAGAGGGCAGCATCGGGCCCGTGCGGCCAGCAGGGAGGGACACAGGTGTGCGCCGGGGGCGGGGACACAGTGGCAGGGCGGCGGGCAGCAGGGGTCAGCAGGTCCAAGGGGCACACGGAGCCTGAGCTGCCAGGCCGTCGAGTGCTCGTCTGCTCAGAAGCCAGCACGTCTGTGAGCCCTCGGGCTGACGTGCACAGCTCCCCCGGGAGCGGAACAGGCCCATGTTACCGTCGCCAGTGGGGCTGCCACCTTAGGTCGGAGTCAGCCACCCTACAAGTCACACTTGGAGACGTCGGGTCAAGGGAAGACGTTTCCTCTCCGGGCCGTCTGGAATTCCCCATCTGCTGGGCCTCGGATGTCTGCTAATAGGGCGGCTGAGAGCAAGGTCCTCCCTCAGACGCTCGCCAGACGCTCGCGGGTCGAGAAGGGTGTCCTGGGAAACTACCTAGCTCCCAGCTCCGCGAAAGCCGCTTTCTCGGCAACTATGTGGGCACCTCGTGTGCAATCGGTATTTGGTTCAGGAAGATAAAGAAGAAGAGAGAGAGAGAAGGAGGGGGCAGGAGGAAGGGAAGGTTTCTTCTGCATCCCATGATTCCACAAGTCCAGCTAGAGGACCCACTAGCAGTGAGGTCTGGGCACCTCTTTAATTCATTTTTTCAGAAAGAAGTGATGCTCAATCAGTCGTGTTCGGCACACCTGCATTCATGCTGAGCTTCCCGTCAAAGAGAAATGGTTTTGCAGGATTGCCATTGTTCCTGCGACGCCCGAAGCCCCGCCTGGAGGTGTGACAGCGGACGCAGGTGAGCACGTACCAGGGGCCAGTGGCACAGCACGCAGCCCTCCAAGCTGGGCTGGGGCGGGGGGCGGGGGAGCACACGTGACCTCAAGATTGCCCTCCCCGTGGGGCTGGCACAGCGACGGCAGCGGTGGGAGGGGCGGGGGAGGCAGAGGTAGGAGGAGCACCCACTGACAGCTCAGCCCCGCGGCCAAACCGGGCCGGGGTTCCCACCCCTTGGAGGCACAGAACTTAACGCCGCTCATGAGCCGGAAACACCTGCCAGCTGCCTTTAAATTGGGTTGTTGGCCCAAAGCAAAGACGGTGGAGACACAAACTAGAGATGGGTAAAGGCGCCCGCCACCACCCGACAAAGCGCTCAACGGCATCGAACACTGGGTTAATCGCGGATATGGACAGGCCAGGGCGGTCACCAGTGCTTCAGGGGTCTGCATGGTCCCCGCAGCATCTCTCCCCAGGTGGGCCCAGCTCTCCTGGACACTGCCCTCTCTCCCCGTCCTGAGAACTGTCCTCATGCATTATGCAACCTTGAAACACAAACTGTTTTAGGGCACCTGGGGGGCTCAGGGGCTGAGCGTCTGCCTTCCACTCAGGGCGTGACCCCAGGGTTTCGGGATCGAGTCCCACGTCGGACTCCCCGCAGGGAGCCTGCTTCTCCCTCTGCCTATGTCTCTACCTCTCTGTGTGTCTCTCATGAATAAATAAATAAAATATTTAAAAAAAGAAATACAAACTGTGTAATACAGCATCCAAAAAAATAAAAATAAAAATAAAAAAATACAGCATCCAATTTTAAGGGAACCTGTGGGATGAACCGTGGGCGAAATAAGGGTGTTGTTGGCTTCCGTATGTTGCACACCAGCCGTCTTTTCTCTGCCCACATACATAAACTCTTTTAGCAGAAATGCACAATTTTTTTAAAAAAATAGGTTACATGGGTGACAGATAAAGGACAAACTTCTCAAAGTTGGTATGCTGCTAAAAAGCATCTAGAAAACCCATCGAAAATGCCTTCCTGTCGAGCATAAATGGAGGGAGCTCACATTAGCCCGTGCAAACTGCCCGGGCCCCCGACACCTCATTGGGAGCTCAGGCCCTGTGCGCCGGGCCCGCCTGAATTACCCCAAAGCTACAGGAAGGAGGGACCAGGTGCTTTCAGCACCAGGAGAGAAAAACTAGCTGCTTACACCCCTCTGAAACATGGGAAATTGTACTATCTTGCCCCCCCAAAAAAAGAATCTAGAAAGGAAAGAATTTAATTTTTTTTTAAGTAAGGAAGGCGGCGGAAAATAAAAAAAAGGTCAATGCACCCCAGACGTCAATCTAACATAGTAGTTATGTGAGCACGGGGCCCCAAAACCGGTGGTGACCTGGTCACGGGGGATCAGATTCCATGGTCTCTGCCAGGTTGCTACACCCTCGCCCCCTTTGTGGGTCATGTTTGTTTCCACTTGCATTCACTCATTCGAAATAAAGGGGTGCTGATACTGACGTGCAAAGGAGAGAAAAACTCTGCAATTCCGTATGGGCTCACCTTCCGCAGAGCCCTTCCCCGCAGGCGCCAGGCACTCACGGATCTCCGTGAGAGCACGTGTGAACGCGCAGACCGCTTACGTAAATGTTATTTTTTAAAGGAAAAAGGACGAGAGAGAAGGAGGGAGGGAATTTCTGGATTCGGAAGAAGGGGGCCTGCGTTCACAGAGTACATGACACGGATCTTCCTCAAAGCTGTAGTAGTTTATCTGTCCTAACTGATTGCGTGGGCTCACCACCGCGAACTGCCCCCCTTGAGCCCCTAACCAGAAGGCGTGGTAAGTTGCACCCCCCTTCGCACCCTGTCTCCCCTCCTCTTGCTATTAGGGCGTCTGGAAATATCATGACTCAGCAGAAGCGTTCTTTCGAGCACGGGCTGTGCTTCTACCTTCCCGGCGGGATGTTCACATCCCCTGGGGTGTGTTGCTGTGTGTTTACACCGATCCTGGAAACCGGCCGGGAGCGTGGGCGCCTCACACACCAGTACTTGGGCAGCATCTCCTGAGAAGCCCGGGCCTCATCCCCCAATCCCACAGACCCCCTCCCGGAGCCCCCCAGCAGGGTCTAGCCTTCCCCACATGCACCACCGGCCCAGCTCTGTCTCCATCGAGGGCGTCGTCCTCCCTGAGAACCTGCATGAGTGTGGTGGGCTGCCTGCAAGTTGGCCCCGGGGACCCCGCCCCTGGAACACACACCGCTGGTCTGGACAGAGGCCGTGTCCTTCCCGTGATGGGAAGACTGCTTCCTCCTTGGCCACTGTCACTCTGTGCTCTGTCTCTGTCTCTCTCGGCCACTAGTTGAGGTCACTTGTTACGCGGAAATAGGTAGCAAGCCCGCGAGCTGTCCCCACGTTCAAACCCTAAATGCTGCCCCTACCATCCCAGATACCGTCCCCCCTCCTCGTGGCTTCACTGCTCTCCCTCACCACTGCAGAGCCCCCCGGATGCCAGCTCACGCTCTCTGTCTCACCATGTTGAGGCCCTCCTGGCATCCAAGGGGACATTCAGGTCACTGGGGCTCAGGCAGTGTCACCACGTGCAAGACCCCGGAGGACCAGATTGTGACCTGGGGCCCTGAGCTCACAACTGTGGTGACGGATGTGGGTGAGACCGACCAGCACCACAGTCGGCGGGAGACGGGGTCCCCGAGGGCAGAGGGCGTCTGCCCTGACAGGTGACACCGACCCCAACGACACACCCTGTCCTCTGTCAACGGTCTCAGTTCTCCCAGCCGGTTTCTGGCCCCTCGACACTTCAGCTTCTCATGCTACTGCTCCTCCCATGGGGGTTTTCCTTGGGCATCCGTCCACGTGTTCAGGTCCCAGCCACCTTCTCAGCTTGCCCTCTTTGTCTTCTCGTCCCCTTGACTTCTGTCACCACCTCCACGCTCACAATCCTCTTATTTCTTTGCCGTCAGTGATGATTTTTAAGACAGAAATAGACCCTGGAAAGAAAAAACAGAGAAAGGTGAAAAGCAGAGCTAGAGCAGAACGCTTCCTATGCCAGGACAGAGCACAGTAGGCACCGCGCCCGGCAGGGAGCCCAAAGCCAGGCTTGAACTCATGACCTTGAGATGCGACCTGAGCTGACATCAAGCGGCGGATGCTTAACCGACAGAGCCCCCTGGGAGGCCCTGTACACTCTTGTGTTAGAATCACATTTCTGTATCTGATGGAGGAGGAACCGAGAGGTGGGGATCTGCTAAGAGGAGACTGGGGGCGCCCAGTAGCTTCCAAGGCAGACCTACAACTACGCATCCACATCCACCAAAGAAAGCTGGAGAAATACTCCCGAGAATGTCCAGGTCTCACCCGCCAGCTATTCTGGGCACAGCAATGCGAGAAAGGCTACCCCATGCTTCTCCTTGGGAACTTTGATGAGCATCTACTATGTGCTGGCGTACAGAGAGTAGAGCCCTGAAGGGGAGCTGAGCTTGCAACAGAAGAACTTTGCCTCCCTCAAGGTCTGTCTGGGCCTCACACCTTCACAAATCAAGAGTTAACATCAGGTAGAGCCCGAGACAGGTGTCAAGGTAGCTTCGAGAGACGGTCCTCCCCAGCATCGATCGCCATGGCCAGTCAGCACGGACACCACCACCACCGTACGACAGCCAGGCCTCCCTCCTCAGTCAACACACACGCTGTCACCAGGATTGTGACAATTCTGCACCTAGAGGTCGGCAGACTGGCCTCACATTGGGGTGAATGCCCGACCCCTGCTCCTCACTCTCCTCCTCACCCAGATGACTCTGTGGGACTCATCCTTTCCCCAACCCCATGACCTACTACTATGTTTCCTAGTCAAGCAAAGACGCACCCATCATAAATATGAAGCCACAACGATTAATATTCCGAGCTGGCATCTAAGAATCAGATACTTTAGAATCAGAAACTTGAACTCTGGCCAACCACTGCTGTACTGGTTGAGCAAATCTTAGGGATTTACTGTTAATGAAAAATTACTCTACAAAAATAGAAACAGTCTCATGGATTTGAGAAGGTGTGGACTCAGCTGCAGTCATTCCTCCCAAGGCCGTTGGTCAACAACACCTGCAGCCGTGCAGAAAGAAAGAATCCGTAAAGAAAATGTCAAATAAATATTCAAGATATTTGTACATTCCTCCCAGAAATCCTAAATGCTTTGCCTGATTCAGCTAACAATTCATTAAAATGGATTATGTTGAGCACTTCATAACCGATTTTGCCACTCTCCTGTCTGTCTAAATCCATCCTTTGTGATACATTTCTTTGGAGTTGGGTCACTTTTTTCCATTGTGTTTGGTATCTTACTCCATACGTGGAGAATAAAACTGCATAGTAACACACATTTGATTAGTATCCCTGACACTGAGCCATCTGTAGTTCCTTGAATATTGATCTTCAATCGTGGGATTTAGGACTTTTGATTCTTTTCACCTCGATTCAATAAACTATTCAACATTACTCTGAGCAAAGCTTACGGACTGGTGGTACGGGGCAACAAAAGGGAGTGAAGCGCTGTTCTTGTCTTCAGAGGGATTACAGTCCAGTAGGCATTGGGACAACAGATGAAGGGGCAGCTCAAGACACAGCTTTTAGGACAGGCTGGAGTCCTTCTGTCACTTATTGGCCATGTGACCCAGAGCAAATAAATTCCACAAGCACCAGGTTCTCCATCAATGAAATGGAAGTAAAGGTAGTAACCCTGCCACATTGGGATAAGTGGGCACAATATGGGCAAATAACCTTTGAATTACCACCACCACCATCACCACCCCCGGGAAGATGTTATAATGTGTCCAGTCCTGAGTGCATGGTCACTCTGGCCTGTGAGATTTGAATAAAATCACCCAGAATGCCCTCCGCATGTGAGGAAGACAGCATTCTTCACAACGTCTTCAGAAATTGGATTTTGGTGTGCAGGGTGAACTTCCCCCAAGCTTCTGCTTTTATTTTCCTTCCCACTCATCTCTTCCCCTTTCTCCAGTTCATATTAACCCCACCGTGGAGGCCAGCTCAGTTTCCCACAATTCCCCTCAATCCACCCACCCACTTATTGAGTGTAGACATTTGGACAATGATTAGATCACAGAAGAGCATCCCAGAGGAGGAAATCAGGCATCTCTGTTCCTAGCAGGCCTCCAGCTCCCCATCCTAGAGAAGGAGACAGGTCTACTCTCAGACTCCAGTGCAATGCCCTACTGGCATTTTCTGCCCTTTACCTTCATCCTTCTGGCTGCTTCTCCCCCATGGGACCCATCTGCCAACGACCAATGTGACTGTTCATTTTTACACATCACAGTTCACTCCTCTCTGGGTATCACTTCTTCTCCTCCCCAACTGTGCCCTAAGGGCGAGATCTCTACAACCAAAATGGAGACTCCAGGAGAGCTGCCCAACTAGGCGGTTCTCACTCCTAAGAGGAGAATCTTTTTCCTAGCTCTTAAGCTGACCTCTTACCTCTGCACAAACATGAATATAAAGAAGGACGTGGCAAATACTATTGGCTGAGAGAGAAGACTATTCTCCGGGCTACAGTAAGGCAGGGATGGAAATGATAGAATCTGGGGAAGTTTGGTGAAGTGGGTGATATCTGAGTTGTTCTTTGAAGAAGAACAGTGTTGGGAAAACATGGTGTTAGGAGAAGAATAACTATTTTAATGTGAATGAAGTGTTAGGTTTAGTGAACGAGAAAGGGAAGAGCAAACGTAGAGAGATAAGGATAGGAAAGTGCAAGGCCATACGTGCAAGGGATTGGAATATCATAATAAGCACTTCGGACTATTCCATGGACAGGTCAAAGTTCTTGAGCTCTGAAGTGGAGTTACCCAAAGGGGTTTATGGATTCCATGAAGGACTGGTTTAGATACCACCAGGGCCCTTTCCAGCCTGAGACCCTTCGATTCTAAGATCAGGCCTGGGGATTTGGGTAAGAAGTTACAGAGAAATGACTGCAGAGGCGTGAGACTGGAAAAAAGGGGGCACACAGGTGACCACCTTGAGGGCTGAAGTAGGGTAGTAAGAACCTGAGCTACAAGGAATGCAGTATGGATATGATGGGGATGATATTCTGGGGACATTTTCATGTAAGGATTTATAGAAATGAGCAATGATCAGTGGGAAAAAGGGAAGAATGTGATTCCAAGGTTTAGAACAAGATTTTATAAGTCGTGGTTACACAGCTTCATGAATTTTAATATGCACGATTCTTTTAAAAATAATACATTCCAAAGCCTCGCCAAAGACCATCAGAATCTCCACGAAGCAAATGTGGGGAGAGGAACGGAAGCAATCAGTTCAGTGTGTAGATCTGCCTAAATGGTAGGAACAGCATGAACGTGTCCAGAGGACACGTGTCCATATCATCCTTCTGCATACGGACATTTCATTGTTGCAGCACCGCCTTGTAATGGAAGACCTTTGAACCTTTATCAAAAACAAATTGCATGTATGACTCTCCAGCATGTTCCCCTGATCCATTTTTCTATCCTTATGCCAATACCACATTGTCTTATCAACTAATACTAGTCCTCCAAACTTACTATTTTCTTCACAGTTATCTCAGTTCTTCTGGATCTTTTGAATTTTTATTTTATTTGTTTTAAAGATTTATTTATTTATTTATTTATGATAGACAGAGAGAGAGAGGCAGAGACAGGAGAGAGAAGCAGGCTCCATGCCGGGAGCCCGACGTGGGACTCGATTCTGGGACTCCAGGATCGCGCCCTGGGCCAAAGGCAGGCGCCAAACCACTGAGCCACCCAGGGTGGATCTTTTGAATTTTTAATTTTAGAATCAACTCATCGATTTCTACCGAGAAGGAAGGAAGGAAGGAAGGAAGGAAGGAAGGAAGGAAGGAAGGACATGAATTAGTAGACTGATACAAGAAGCACATAAAGAATAAGAACTCATCAAAAAGAAGAAAGAAAGAAAGAAAGAAAGAAAGAAAGAAAGAAAGAAAGAAAGAAAGAAAGAAAGAAAGAAAATCAAGTGGGATTAGGATTGGGATTGCATTAAAGCCATACAGATCAGTAAAGGTGGAATTGACATTTTAGCTTCAATATTCAGAGCCATGAACACAAAGTATCATTCTAATTATTTAGTACTTTTTAAGTGTTTCTCAGAAAAATGTCGTACTTTTAGTGTACAGATCTTGCACATCTTTTGTCAGATTTATCCTTAACTATTTTATTTCCGGATGCTGATGTAAAAGCTATTGCCTTTTAGATTTCAATTTCCAATTATTGGTTGCAAGTCTATAGAAACACAATTATATTTGTATATTGATCTTATATCCTGCAACCTTGCCAAGCTCGCTTAGTAGTGAATTTGTGTTATTATTAGTTTTAGTAGGGTTTTTTTTTTGTAGGTTCCAACAGATTATCTATATAGATGATCATTTCAGCTGCATGTAAAGACAGCTTTCAATTTTCTTTTCCAATCAGAACGCATTTTATATATTTTATCTTGCTCTATTGCACTAGCTGGACTCCAGAACAGTGTTGAAAAGTGAGAGAGAATCTGGGCTCATTTCTACTCACAGGTGGGAGACTTCAATCTCATCCATCATGTGTGATACTGAGTATATGATTCTTGGAGAGGCGCAGGATCAGCTGAAGGAACTATGCCCACTCCCACCGAGCTAAGAGTTTCTATAAGGAACGAATGTTGAATTTTGTTAAATGCTTTTTCCGTGTCTATTAAAATAATCAGTTGAGAAAATGTGAGATTATTTTTTTTTCCTTTTTAGTTGGTTAATATGGGAAGTCCATTTATTGGTTTTCATGTGTTATAGTAATCCTGAATTTCCAGAAAAACCCGCTTGGTCATGACGCTGCTTTATATTTTGTTGGGCTTCATTTGTTAGCATTTTGCTAGTAATTTTTATATCTATATTAAAAGGATATAAAAGTCCATAGTTTTGGTTTCAGGATGATGTCAGCCTCATAAAGTGAGTTAGTAATTACCCTTTCAGTACCATTTTGTAAAGGATTATGTGTAAAATTGCTATTATTTCATCCTTAAGTGCCTAGTAAAATTCATCAGAAAGGCTATCTTGATCTGAAGGAGAAGGGGGTGAGGGGTGGGAGGTTTTAACTACATATTAAACTGTTTAAAAATCTAGGGCTATTTAAATAAATAAATAAATTTTGGTGCTCTGTTTTCATTTTTGTTAAACTCAAAATACTTTTTACTTTCCCTTTTAGTCAAATGCTAATTTCTCTCCTCTGACCCACCGATTGTTTAGATGTGAGTTATTGTTTCCACATATTTGAATCTTTTCTAGATTTCTCAACGTTACCAATCTCCAATTTAATTCAATTGTGAAGAGATAGCATATTTTGTATGATTGAATTCTTTTACATTTATGAAATTCAGCGTATGTTCCACAGTGTGAGTTATCTTGTAAAATGTTCTCTGTGCACCTGAAAAGAATATACGTTCTGGTGCGGTGGGTGGAGCGTTCCATAAGTACCAATGAGCTCCAGTTGGCTGATACTATTAAGTCTCCGACATTCTCACTAATTTCTTTATCTATTTGTTCTAATAACTTAGAGAATTTGGAGTGTCGGCTGTAACTGTGGATTTATCTCTTCCTCGTTGCTGTTCTTTCCATTCTCAGCCATGTATTCGAAGCCCTGTTTTGAGGTATACCAACATTTAGGATTGGCGTGTCTTTTGAGGAATTGATCCCTTTGTAATTATAAAATGTCTCTCTTTACCCCTAGTAATATTCTTTGTTCTAAAGCCTGCTCTGTCTGCTATCTTAGCCACTCTAGCTTCCTTTTGATTGGAGTTAACGGGTGTGCAGGAAAGGGTTAATTAACTCAGCAGACCTGTGTGCCTTAAACCCGACACTGTTCATATTTTCTCATTGCATTGCTACGTGCGTGTTAGCTCAATGGGTCTCTGCAAAACAGCACTCTGTCCTTGGACCAATGCTGTGCTTATTACAGGTATTTCTAAAGGCAGCAGAAATGGCAGCAGCGTTGCTCGCAGAGAAATATTGAGCAGGAGTGGAATCGAGCGATGATTCAGCCCCGAGGAGTCACGGAACAGAAAGAACTGTCTGTGAGTCAAAGCAGACGGCCGAGTAGCCAACATTCAAAGAAATGCTCGCTTTGGTAGATCAGCCTATAAACTTAAATTCTGGCTACAGATTTGTCTGTGCTTCTCTCCTGAAAGAGAAAGCCCCGTAGCGAACCTGTAGACGCCCCAGGGCAAGAGAAACAACATCTGGAGCCTTAGCCAGGAGCAAGGCAGGCCGAGGCTAGCGGATGGTGTCCAGTGGAGACCAGCCACGACATCCGGCGCGTGGCCCCGTAGGCCGCCACCGACAACATATGCTTACACACTAATGAACGCTGGGCTCATTTAGAATAAATTTGCATCCATCAAAGTCAAACAGCGAGCAAATGTTATGTTGTGTGTGAACGGCCCTCGGGATGCCAGGGGAGCTTGAACCACGTTCCCATTCAACTTCCAAGTCACGGCAGAGGGGGAGACACATGAAACAGGGGAAGGCTGGGCTGGAAGTCACGGTCCCTGAGGCCTGCAGAAGTTTTGCAATTACTCAGAGACCCCTTCCCGGGAGTGTTTCGGAGGGAATGGCGACCAGGGGGGAGGAAGGCAGACTTCTGGAAGAGCTTCTGGCTTTGCTGTGGCAGGTCCCTTCGCTTCCATGAGTGTGAGTTGTCTCTTCTGTAAATGGAAGGTTCCATTGGAAGAGCTTTAAAGCCACCTGCAGCACCGCTGAATATTAAGCGTGTTATCTTATCAAGTTATGGATAACCCAGGCTTTCCCCTGCTGTCCACCTTCTCGGTGTCTTCCAGGCTCAGTGTGGTGGCGTCTCCCCAGGGCCATTCCCAGGGGCTGCTGTGGGGTAGGGGTCTTCCTGCCTGGCACCATCAGGGGTCTCAGAGTCCCCTCTGGGCGGCTCCTCTTGCACCCCCCGCCCCGAAGACAACCGAAGCAGGGGCAGGACAGACAGACAGAAGAGTGTGAGTGCTCAGAGCCTGTTGACAGGCCTCAAGGAAGAGCTAGCGGTGATCCCTGAGGACACAGCATGAGCTCGTAGGACGTGGCCCAGATGGCACCACTTGTCACCGGCTGAACCATGTCCCCAAAATTCACATGTGGAAGTCCCAACCCCCAGGAACTCAGGATGAGACCGTATTTGGAGACGCGGTTTGTATAGAGGCGATTAAGGTGAAATGAGGTTACGAGGGTGGGCTCTAGTGCAATCTTAGTGAGGTCCTCGTAGGAAGAGGAGATGAGGACACAGACGCACAGAGGGATGGCCATGTGGAGACACGGGGAGGGGATGGTGTCTGCACGCCCAGGACGGAGGCTTCGGGGACACCTGCCCTGCCCACCTGACCGCAGGCTCCAACCTCCAGGACGGGGACAGGGAATCTCCCAAGTTCACGGCACCCAGTGTGTGTGCAGCGAGAGCAGCTCCGGGCAAACCCACGGGCCACCTTTGGGGCCTCCGAAATCCCACCTGTAGCCCTTGGCCTCCTGGCGGCGGGTCAGTGCGCCCTGACGCCCAGATGTGGTTGTGCCAGCAGGCCAGCAGGGACGGTGCATCCGCAGGAGGGAGCACGGGGCCCGGAGCCCCACATAGACACAGCGACGCGCTGTTACCCCGTGAGCAGTCACTCGCTCTCAGCTGATCCCTCCAAGCACCGTGTGAACTGCTGTTGTCTGGGGTTTACCCCCCAGCTGCGGTGTGTGACTCTGACACGCAGGGTCGCCCCCCTCCCCGCGCCTGCAGCCTCCCACACCCCCACCCATACGCAGGCCTCTCCTGTCCCTCCTGCGGACCCTGCATCCCCTTCTCCATCACTGCTCCCCGGGGACCCTTTCCTTCCCTCTTGTGCTCTGAACCTCTGCACCCTCAGACCCGTATGGATGCCTAGACCCAAGGTGAGGGCACCAGGAGGTGGGACCCCTGGGCGGGGCGGAGGTCAGGAGGGCGGGACCAGGTGATGGGGTGAGCATCCTTCTAAACAGGACCTTGGGGAGGCCCCTCCCACTAGAAGGCGCCCTCTGTGAAGCAGGAAGGGGGCTCACTGGACACCTGGATCTCGGGGTCCCACCTCCAGAACTGCAAGAAATACAGCTCTGTCGTTTGTGTTAGACGGCCAGCTGCGGTGTGCTGTTAGAGCAGCCTCGGTGGGCTCCGATCCATACCATTAAGCATGTATCCACCTGTTGAAGACCTGCATTGCCCGCCAGCACCTAAGCCCATGAAGGAGAGGCTGGGACCCACCGATCCCCCAGGACGCCCCGGTGCCTCACCCAGCGCACCCGCAGCAGGCGTGTAGAACATGAATTTGTGGGTAAGGGCAAGCTACGTGAGGAAGCCAATGGCTCGAGGTTCCAGGCACCTGAGGAAGCCCGTCCACTCGCTGCCGTTTCCCCTAAATAAGCAAAGCCAGCCCCTGACGGCCACAGGTTGCATCAGGGCCCACCTGACCCCGCCGGGCCCATGCGCCAAGCGCACTCCCCTTTCCAGAAGTCACAGCCTCTCGGGTGCGCTCCTGCCTCGGCTGCCGAAAACCCGCCTTGCCTTTCGTCCACACAGTGGTGCAGAGCTCGGAATCTGTCTCCGGGCCCACAGTTAGGCCCACAGTTAGTAAGGTTCGTATCGCAGAAGAGAGCTCAGCCGCTCGGCCGTGGGAACCCGGCACTTGGGAGCCCTACGTGCCCTGGGGGAGCAGAGCTGCCTCGCGTGGAGCCTGGGTGGCCGCCTCGGGGGGCCTGGTGGCGTCGGGACCGAGCAGCAGCACCTCCAGTAGAAACACTGAATCCGTACGAAAGTCGTCGTTCCCGTCCAGACGTGCAGACATATGGTGCGGTGTTGACACCGAAACCTTGGGAAGAGAAAATGTGCATATGGGACCTCCCCCTTCAAGTCCAAGGCTCAAATCTACCGTGACTACACCTCAATCACACTTCCAAGCACACCAGGCGGGGCCCCCGGTCTCCCGTCGCGCTCCTGCCCCTGACTGCCTGCCGCGCTCTTTGGCTATGACCTCACCTTGGAGGACGTCGGAGGGCGACGGGCAACAGGAGTCCATGAAAGTGACAGTGGACACGGTTCTCGCCCTGGGCGGCACGTGATTCCCGAGCACACGTTGCTCTGAGTCCTCGAGCTGCTTTCTCTTGATGCATTTCACACCCATGAGCTCACCGTCCAGCCTGAGCCACTGCACGCGGCCTCAGCGGGGTGGCCGCCTCGTCTGGCCCACGGTCCAGGCCACCCCTCCTCCATGAGAGCAGCTCCCTTTCCGGTGGGGCTGAGCCCGTGAGTGGGCTGCTTTGTCTGAAGTAGCGAAACCAAACCCTGATCGTGGAAATCGAGTAGTCAAATCAAAGTAACTCAAACTTTTAGAAAGGAAGAAAGAAAAATAAGGCAGGAGAGAAGGATGCAAGGAAGGAGGGAGGGAAACGGAAGACATCCCCCAAAGTGTGGACGCGCGGCCGCCAGATTCACGGCAGATGCAGTGACATGTGCCCGGTGACTGAGACGAGCATCTAGCTCCACCGTGGGAACCCACAAATGTGTGTCTATCCCACATATTTTTAACAGCAAGTTATAAGGCTGTTTGTGCAGCAGCGACACCACGACTCCTGCCTCGGGCCTGCGCGCCTCGTTGCCAGCAGAGACTCAGCCCCGCGGGAGGCCCCGTCCAGCGGGAAGGTCGAGGGCAGGAGCAGGCAGATGAGGGGCCAGAGCAGAGGGGCCCGAGCTCGGGACCCTCGTGGGAGGAGCTGGCCCTTAGGACACAAGCCAATCTAACCTGCCCAGAGACGCGGGTGCAAATTGGCTAAAATTTGCCAATCAAATCAAGGTCGTGGGCAGACAGGCAAGTCTACACAGATACCACTGCAATGGAAAATTCACACTCCTGGGACGCCTGGGGGGCTCCAGGGTTGAGCATCTACCTTCAGTTCAGGTCATGACCCCAAGGTCCTGGAATCGAGTCCCGCGTCGGGCTCCCTGCATGAAGCCTGCTTCTCCCTCTGCCTGTGTCTCCGCCTCTCTCCCTCTCTGTGTCTCTCATGAATAAGTAAATCAAATCTTTTTTAAAAAAAGAAAAAGAAATCAAAACTCCCGCCCAGCACACATGGACACACACACACCCACACGCACACACACGCACTGCCCGTAATGACATCTTGGAAGGGCGTTTGCCGAACCGTGATTACAACCAAGCCGCGGAGACCGAAGGTTCGGCAATCACAGCCAAGCGGGATGGCGTGTCATTTTGCATCAATCGGCGTGATGAATCCTTTACATAATGTGAATCGCAACCTAATTGTGCATCTGATTGCACCCACCGTCGGCGTGCTCAGAGCCCCCCTACCCCAGCCGTCGGAGAAGCAGAAAAATGGCAAGGAAATCGCAAAGACGCGGCTTTTGTCCATTGAGAAAGGAAAGCCGCCCCCGTGTGAAGCCACAGTGGCCTCGTGGGTAAAGGAGTGGGAAGTCCAGTGGTGAGTCGCCGATGGGACAGGCCAGGGAACCAGGGCACCCGGGCGAGAACCCCGCTCCGACGCCTCCCGTCCTGTGACCCAAGCGCCTTGAGCAAGAGAGCAGGACTAAAGGAGATCCTAGGAAGCATCTAAAGCCAAGCCCGGTGGGTCCTCCCAAACGTGAACGGCGATTCTTCCCCTTCGTGCAAATTAAGTCCACTTACGAACGTACAGGTCAGCGCCGCCTTTGACCCAGGGCGTGATCCTGGGGATCTGGGATCGTCGGGCTCCCTGCATGGAGCCTGCTTCTCCCTCTGCCTGTGTCTCTGCCTCTCTCCCTCTCTGTGTCTCTTATGAATAAATAAAACCTTAAAAAAAACAGGTTATTATTTATTATTATCATTTAAATTCAATTTGCCTACGTGCGGTATCACCCCAGTGCTCATCCCATCACGTGCCCTCCTCAGTGCCCATCACCCAGTCACCCCTCCCCCCACCCACGAGAAACAGGTTCCTGATGCATCTTTCAGCTGAGCAAACGTGCCTCTGAGATTTCATCCTTCCCGCCTCCCCTGCCACTAGGGCCCCTGCTACTTCTGCCGAGGGGCAGCCGTGGGACTGTCATAGGGCCCTGCGGCCACATGGGGAGGTCTTCTCTGCAGTGAGAGCTGGTCTGCGCTGTGGCCTGCTGCAGACACGGTCACTTGCAGCCATTGTGATGCTCCTCTGGCTTAGCTGTTACCTTCAGGAAGCCACTAAGGGTCGAACAAATGTGCTGGAAGGAGAAGCAACATCAGGACATACCTGCCGGATCCTGTGATCTGCCTGACGGGAGGCTGTGGCCACCCCCGGGGTGTCCACTTATGTCCTGCACCCAAGGACCCTGCACAGGGCCGTGAGGCTACTGGGTGCCCAGACAAGGCCACCGGCCTCCATGTGGCAGACGTGAGACGTGCCACCCAGACCTTCCAGGGACACTCCCCACCCGGCTGCAGACAGTGGGGTCGGCAGGTGGCCTCAGCAGTGAGCTCTTCTGGGGTCACGGGGTCAGACGGCCAGGCCTCCCAGCCACACGGCATCACCCCGGATCCAGTTCCCACAGGGGCGAGCCGTGGCCAGGCCTGCGCCACCGAGCGGAGCCCCCTCGGCTACCCACTCTGGCCTCCACGGCGGTCGGGGCCACGCTCAGCGTCTGTTCCCTGAGAAGCCAACCCACGGCCACCGAGGACCAACGGCACTTGGCGGTTTTGACTGTATGGAAACCCCTGCGGCCACGTTGGAGCTGAATGACTTCTGCAGACACCCCATCTCCAGGTACAGCCGCGCTGGGAGGGGAGGCTTCAAATTTTGGGAAGACGTGGCACCCGGGAGGCAACTTCCCACCTACCACTCTGCCGGGGGAGCCCCCATGTCGTTTGCCCACCTCGTGAAGTTTCTCTGAGGATCAAATAAAATGCCCAGGAGGAGGCCTTACAAGCCATCAGAAACTACCAACGTCCATTAAAAAAAAAAAAGAAGAATGAAAGAAATCGTCGGCCAGCTCTACGGCATGAGGCGCATCAGTCACCTGCACCAGCATCATTTACTCGTCGGCGTCTCCGCACGCCCTTCCTTTAGAGGGAAGGAGCCAGTGGCCATAGAAGACGAATCATATTTTTTAACAATCCAGGGGAGCAGCATGAGTCTCCTCTGGTCAATTTTCCGCATTTCCTACCAGACAGTGAGAAATGAGGCCAGGCTCTCGTTAAAATGCTAACGATGACAACAAAGCTCCCCCGGCGAAGAGCTGCTGGACCGTTTCGGGAGGAGCTTCTGGGAGCTTCTGTCCAACGAGCCAACATCACTAATCGCCCCACAACCTGCGTCCCGGGCCTCCAACGTGCTGCCAAAAGTGGGTTTTGCTGTCCGGGTTGGGATCCCTGTGTCGGGCACCCCGCTAGAGACGAGACACCCACAAAAAGCGCTCGCCGAGGCGGCCCACGTCAAAGAGCACGGCTGCTCCCTCCTGGACGGCGGGGATCCCCCCAACGCCCCCCACCCCCACCGGCCCGGGGGCTCCCCGTGCACCTTCAGGCCCCGAGGCCCCGGAGCCCCACCACAGAACACGGTTGATGGATCACAGGAGACAAAGGAGCCCCCATCCTCATGCAGCCCCCACGATCGAGGCGAGAGGACCTTCCGGGAAAGCCACTGACGCACGAGGCTCGGCAGCAATCCGGCAGCCCGGTGCCCATGCCCTATTTGCCTGGCTCCAGAGAAGCTTCCAGAAGCCCGGGAGTTACAGGCGCTATTTCTAGCACACGACACGGGTTTCCGGTCAGAGAAGGTTACTGAACTAAGATGCCAGGACCGGCCCGGTGTCCCGCTCAATCTCATATTTTTCGATAAATTGAATAGCATTCGCTAACAAGCTAAAGAATTTCCTTGTGTTTCTTTTTCCCGGTTCCGGGCTCCAGGCGAGCGAGGGATGACCTCACGGAGGGAGGCCGGAGAGCACCCCCCCCCCCCAGGAGCAAGGGCCTCCCCGAGGGGCTCCGGCACAGCCCCCGCCCCCAGTCACCGCCAGGGCACCTGCTGGCGGGCATGGAGGTGAAGGGACGTTCTAGGGATGAGAAAACGTCTCCTGGACTGTGGGCGACTGTTTCCTCGCCTCCTACGACTCAGGCTCTACGTCTGTCCCGGGTGAAAAACCAAGAATTCCAGGGAGGACACCTGACACGGCGTGACCTCAGGCTTGACCCGCAGGGAGGGCGCGCATCCCGGGATGCGGGGTCAGCGCAGCCTCCCTGCTGGTCAAGGGGCCGGGCTTGCCGGGGAGTCCCGGCCTGTCCTTCCCAAGCCCGCGGGCCCCCACGGCACCCAGACGGTCCCGACAGAGGCCAGGGCTGTGCAAGGACGTCATCAGACTGCCCACCATGTCCCCCGACGCCCCCGGCCGTCCTTCCCGCCGGCGGAGCTGCTCCTGGCACAGGGGACCTGCAGGAGGAGGAAGGGATCGCGCCCACTGCGTGTCCTTCCTGATGGACAGGTTCCTCGTGCCCCAGAAGCCTCGAATTTCCCATACATCCACGATATTTCCAGATGCACCTCCCGATTGATCCAATCAAGCCAACATCGCTCTGTCTCAGGCGCCAGTGTCCTGGTCTGATTAGCTAGACCCAGGTGTCCAGCCACGGTGGGGACAAGCAGGAGACTCAGCAGCGGCGCCCAGGGGGCCCCACAACCCCTGGTCATTAAGGCAATACACATTTTCATCTGACGTTGCAAAAAAAAAAAAAGAAAAAATCAACATTCACACAGAAAAGTTCATGATGAACAACAACAACAACAACAAAAAAAAAAAAAACACAATTTTAAATCAAGACAGGATCCAATGGCCCTGAGCCGAGTCAAAGGGAAGATGCGCACCATCACGTCTGCGTTTCATTAACTTTTTCAATGACTAATTTTTCTTCCAGATCAGTCGGGTCATTGAAAAATCAGGAAAAATTGAAAAATGGTTATATTCAATGTCACAGCAGTGTTTTAAGTTTAGATGCTTTCTGCTTGCACCGGAGACAAAATTCATTATGATTTTTTTCTTTCCTTGACATGAATGGAAGCAAAATCATCGATAACTATTTTCAAAATCTGCCCTCCGCTTATCTTCTCTTCAATTGATAGAATCACCACGTTGGGCAAGATCCAAACACAGTAAAAATAAAATAAAATAAAATAAAATAAAATAAAATAAAATAAAATAAAATAAAATAAAATAAAAATAATAAATATAATAAATAAATAAATAAATAAATAATAAATAAATAAATATAAAAGATCCAAACATGGTGCCAGTTTTACATTATCGATTATTGACAACTCGAGCTGCTGAAAACCATCGAGGTTTTTCCCAAGCCTTGTAACTTTCAGGATTTTCAGGTCTGAGACAGGGGCTGGCACTTGAAAAGCAGGGATATTCCTGCAAAATAACTTATTTCTAGTTAAAAATGCAGAATCTGAAGATAGCTTGTTTAATTCTGCACGCCTCCACTTGAAATGTAAAATTGGGATGCGTATAGGCTCCCAGATTTCTATGTGATATCCACTTTTCCATGGTAATTGGTACACTCATCCGATGAATCACGCATCTCCAGCTTCTTGCCTTTTATTTTCAATATTCATGTCTTTTGGTAAAGTTTTAAATTCATCTAACAATAATAAAAAAAAAATTTCATCTAACATGCTTCCGAGCACCGTCTCCCGGTTTAATTCACGAGGCCTTTCGAAAACGCAGCGATGAAGTAAATTTCGGAGACACCAGGGATGACTTTGCTTCCATTAAACCCAAGAAGGTGAAACCGTAATAAATCCTGGCCCGGGTATAAATACGATATTTAAATGTAAAATAATGTGAGTCTCAATACACTTAATTTGCAATATTTTTTTTACCTCCTTTAATGTTTTGGGGGAACAAATAACCATTAGAAAATCAGAGGCGCCCACGTTTCCCCCCAGAGCCTCGGACCACCGTGTGGCGCTGCGGCGATGGTCGGCCCGGCCCCCGGGTGCTGTGCCTTGCACCCGGACCACCGCGGGTCCTGGAGATGCGGGCCCCGCCTCAGTGTCCACGTCCCCGCAGGGAGACCAGCTGCCGCATGAGGCTGCAGGGGCACGGCGGCTCCCTGCAAACGGCAAAGCCTCTGGAAACCCTGTTACCGCGGCGCCAGGTAAAGGTGTGTCACCCTGCCGGCCAGCCCAGCTCCACGGAGGCAGCCAGAGGTCAGGCGAGGCCGCGTCCACGCAGACGGCTTCCCGGCTCCCGGCACAGCAGCAGCAGGCCTGCGGTCCCCTGGCCGCCAAGCCCCGGGGTTGGCCCAGAAAGGTCCAGCAGGTGCTGCGTGAACAGTGGGTCGGCCTCACAGCTACGGATCCCGGGGGAGGTGGGGGTGGGAGGGACAGGGACCCCACTGCCTTCTTACATAACCCAAAAGTCTCTTGTCAATGAATTCGAATCCAACTCTCCCTACAATGTTGCAGACTCACGTAGGATCTCTCCTGCCTGTAACAGGCTTGTTCAAGCCCACGAAGTGAATCTCTAATGGTGCAAATTCACGTCCCATGAAGCTCAAGTGAAAGAGGATGTTCCTTGAATCTACTTCTTTATTCTGAATAACAAAGGGCATGGTGCCGGGTGACCTGGGGTGGCCTCCTGGGGTGTGGGCTGGACGTGGCACTGGTTTAAGCTCCTGCACGGGTTCCTGGGCCGCAGCCGAGATGCCGGACATTGATCCCCTCCTGGATCTGGGGCCCAAATCCAGATGTTGGTGGGGTCCGGGGAGCATCCCTCCCTGCCCGCCCTCCCCAGGGTCTTGGCGGCCCCAGGCGGCCCTTGGCTCACAGACCGTCACTCCCTTCCCTGCCTCACCTCCACGTGGCTTCGCCGTGTCTCTTCGTGTGTCCACTCCCTTTCTGTCTCTTTTAAGGACACCTGTCACTGCACGTAGGATCCCGGAAGCGCTCATCTTGAAATCCTCACCCTCGTTCTATCTGCGCGGGGCCCTTATTCTAAACAAGGTGGCACCCTGAGGTTCCATGTGGACGCAGCTTTGGGGGCCACCCACCCCGCTGCAGCTGAACAGCATTTGGGAGCCTGGGCGAAGGCGACCACCCCTGACGCCACGGAGAGACTGCACGGACTGGAGGTGCCTACCTGCACGGGGCCCCTTCTGGGCCCACCCTCCCTCCAGAGTCCCTAGGCCTCCCTGCGCCCCGCCTGGCGCCCCCAGCGCCCCTCAGGTCTCCGTCGCCCTCCACAGAACCAGGAAGCGACGCCGTGCATTCTAGACGTTGGTATAGGAGGAGATGCTGTAGGGTGATTGCCCGAATGAACACTCAGCTGCTGTGGGGTGAGGGGTACTTGTGGCTGCGGTGCTGAAAGACGCACTCGTCAATCACCCCAGTCTTCCCGCCTGCCTGCTCCCCACTGCTCACCTCCTGGCATCATTTGTGGGCGTCAGACCGGCCGCCTGGGCCAGGCCTCAAGCACAGTCCGGAGGGAGGCTCACCTTTGTCGTCCCAGGTCAGCCAGCAGAGAGCGCCCTGCGGACACCCGAGCCCACAGGGCCCCTGGGTGCGGCCTCCCAGTGCCAGGCCCGGCCCCTGCAGCTCCTTCCTTCCACCTTCAACCGGCGACTGGACCACGATCTCTCTCCAGAGCATCTGGCCTCGGAACCTGCTGAGCGACACGCCCGGGGGCCCGGGAGGATGCCCTTGGGCGAGAAGGAATCGCCCGCTCTCCAGCGGGCTGTCCCAGGGTGTAAGCGTCTGAGGGCGGGTGTCAGGGACCAGGGGGTGACAGGGAACGTTGTCTGTGCAGCCGTGACCCTGGTGTTCCCGCTGGGCAGACGGTCACACAGGAAGAACCTAACAACACGCGTGGCAGGGGCCCTGGGGGCACCGTCGGTGAAGCGTCTGCCTTCTACTCAGGCCATGACCCCGGGGTCCTGGGATCGAGCCCCTCGTCGGGCTCCCTGCTCAGCGGGGAGTCTGCCTCTCCCTCTCCCTCTGCCCCTGTGCATGCTTGTGCTCCCTCACTCTCTCTTACATAAATAAAATCTTTTTTTAAAAAATACGCTCACATGCCCAGAACACTGCTCCACGGAGGAAGTGCTCTGTGACCTGTTGCTGCTTTTCTTACAAGCTCTCGGAAGAACACACACCAGAGTCACGGTGCCTTGAGCTGTGTCCCCACGACATTTTCAAGCCCGAACTCTGGGTACCTGGAAATGTGACCTTGTTCGGAGCTGGGGGTCTTTGCAGATGTGATCAGTGAAGTGGGGTGGACCCTACGCCAGTGTGATGGTGTCCCTAAGAGGAGGAGATTTCAGCTGAGACACGACCCTGCGGCCACAGAGTCGGAGGTCAGAGTGATGCATCCAGAAGTCAGGGAGGCCCAGGGTTGCCGGCAGCACCCCCAGGACCTGGGAGTCTGGGAGAGGGGCCTGGAACAGATGCTCCCATGGAGCCTCCAGAGGGAACCAAGCCCGTTGGCCTCCAGAATGCTGAGATGGTAGATTTCTGTGGTCCTAACCCCCCCACTCCCAGTGTGGGCTGGTTTGTTATGGCCCCAGGAAGCCCCAGGAGGCCCCAGGAAGCTCCAGGTGGCCCCGGGAAGCCCCAGGTGGCCTAAGGTAGCCCCAGGAGGCCCCAGGAGGGCCCAGGAAGCCTCAGGTAGCCCCAGGAAGCCCCAGGTAGCCCCCAGGTGGCCCAAGGTAGCCCCGGGTAGCCCCAGGAGGCCCCAGGAAGCCCCAGGAGGCCCTAGGTGGCCCAAGATAGCCCCAGGAAACCCCAGGAAGCCCCAGGAGGCCCCAGGAAGCCTCAGGAGGCCCCAGGTAGCCCCAGGAAGCTAATGCAAAGGGATACAGAAGGGTAAAGATTTTTGGAGAGAGCAGGATCTGAATGAAATTGAGAGGAGGAGCATAATTTGACATCAGAGCGTTGGATTTAGAAACTGCAGAAGTTTGGAAGGGCCACCAGGCTGTTTGGCCGAGGGACCTCACTGTGTGAGCCAATGTGGTTAGGGAGCTAAGGGACCAGGGGACACGGGGTCACAGTGCTGTGTGCATGTGTGTGTGTGTGTGTGCACGTGTGTGCATGTGTGTGCATGTGTGTGCTGTGTGTACATGCACGTGTGTACCGTGTGTGTGCGTGTGCATGCATGTGCGTGTATGCGTGCCTGTCCTGCACCTCCGCACGGTCATCAGGAGCACTTTCCCCTCGGGGCTACGAGCTCCCCGGGACAGGAAAGCATCACACATCTCTGTGTGGCTTCAACAACCGACACGGCTCTGAGGACGAGGAGGGCAGAGCTCAGAGTCAGGGTGGAGAAGCCCCGCACACAGGGACATCCCAGAAGCTGCTGTGGGGTCACCAAGGAGGCATGGCTGCAGCAGGAAAGACACCGCCCCCGCGCCCGGCAGGACCAAACCACCGAGGCTGCCAGAGGCATTTCAGTTTAGAGAACAGGCCGGCTGAAGCCAAGCACTCCATAAACCAGTACTTCAGGCATGAAGTGGACCCATGGTCTCAGTGCTGTGTGCCCCCACATCCATACACTGAGCCCCTCAAGGAGCCGGTCTTAGGAGGTGGGGCCTGGGGGAGGTGATGAGGTCAAGAGGGTGCAGCCCCCACGGTGGGATTAGTGCCCTTGCAGGAGAGACCCCGGAGCACCCGCTCACGCCTCCACGGGACCCCGACACAGCCAGAGGACTGGTCTGTGAGCCAGGAAAGAGCTCCCAGCAGACTCCAGATCCGCTGCCCACAGCCCCCAGAGCTGTGTTATTGCTTAGCCCCACCACCCCGCCCCTGTCTGTGACATCCTGTTGCAGCAGCCCCCACAGACTAGGACAGAAGGTCTAGAAAGTCTCGGAGAGCATTCGATTCTACAGCTCATGCAAGAAAACCCTGGAAGGAGGGAGAGAAAATAAGACAGCATTAAAGGCCCACGTATGCACAGCCTATGAAATATTCCTGCTAAAATGCTGGCTGCGAATACATCCAGGCTCCTAAAAAAATCGCTGTCCGACAGAGCTTTCTGCAGTGATGGAAATGGTCTGTATTTGTGCTCCCCGGTGGAGCAGCCACGAGAAACAGGTGGCTATTAAGCTCTTGAAGTGTGGCCGGTGAGACTGCAGAGCTGAATTCATTTTATCTGACTTCGGTTCATTTGAATTTAGATAGCTACGCACGGTTAGTGCCTACTGCACTGGACCTTGCAGCTAGCGCCAGCCTCCACTGATGGGAAATGTAGGGGATGGAGGGTTCAAGAAAAGCACCCTGAGGAAGCAAAGAGACCCTGCTAGATTGCAGATGCAGGAGCGTTCTGCAGAGAACAGAACCAACAGGTTGTGCGTACACGGACAAAGGTGTTTTAAGGCACTGGCCCAGGTGATGAGGGAGGCTTGTAAGTCTGAGACCTGCAAGGTTGGCCGGCAGGCGGGAGACCAGAGAAGAGCCCACGTTACAGTTCAAGTCCAAAGGCGGCCTGCCGGCTGAGTTCCCTCTTGCTTGGGGAGGTAGGTCTTTCTGTTCTATTGAGGCCTTCACCTGATTAGATGGGGCCCACCATGCGGGTGGGGGAGGATAATCTGCTTTACTCAAAGTCCACTGATTTAAATGTGAATCTTTTCCAAAAATGCCCTCAGAGACACACCCGGAATAAAGTCTGAGCAGATATCCGGGTGCCCGGTGGCCCAGCCAAGTTGACACATGAGACTGAACCAGCACACGGGACATTCTTCAAGGCAGTGGCAGGGAGAAGGATCAGGGGAACGAAGGGCAGCAGAGCTGCAGATTTAGAGGAGTCCTGACAACGCATGGACCTTGTTAGGCCCCGGACCCGAGGGAATCGGCGGCGAATCAGGACAGCTGAGGCCTGGCTGTGGATGGGGCATCGGCTACAGGGAAGAGCGTCCTGACCTGCGCTGCGTGGTAGCGGCACTGCTGGGGAACCTCCTCACCACTCCAAGACGCGGGGAAGGACGTGGGGTTGAAATGACCTTCCGTGAAAGCCGCATTACAACATATTATCCTGTAAGGGGGGGAGGAAAAACAGAAAAAAAAAAAAAAAGCAAATGTAGCAAAACATGGGTGTTTGTTGAGATTGGGTGATGCTATCGCAGGATGCGCGGCGACGCTCCTCTCTGCTTGAGCATCCACATGACACGCTTCCCGAAGGTGACTTGGAGAAGTGCCCGTGGGACCCCGGGGCGGCCAGAGGGCGCCGCGCCGACCACAAACACACTCGCTGAGCTGTCGTGATTTCATAAATACCTTCCTGCTTTCCCTCAGTGTCTTTTTTTTTCCCCGTCTCAAACTCATGACTGAAAATAGCAACACTGGTTTCTATCTCTCACCACATAAAAAGCAATCGGATTTGGAATTATGTTAATACAGTTTACCCAAGTTCTGGGGAGAACATTTGCAAATTCCCACTGTGAGCGTATTTCTAAATATTAGTAAAGCATTAGGTGGCAACAGAGTGCATGTGGAGGGTTTTGAACGTGTGCTAACGGAAGGGCTGATGCACAACCGGCTACTTGGACTCAAAAATTTTGTCGCGGGCGTGTTTTTATCTCAATTTGTATTTTATTCAGGACTCCAGGAGAAACAGCAATGTGGTGTAAATCCCGGAACGCTTCACGGTCTCGCGGACGGCGGCGAGGGAAGCCAGCACGCCCACCATCTCTCGTGGGGTCGCGAACACAGCAGATCCTTAGCAGAAGAACGCGTGCGAAATTTTTTAATGTCTCCAAATAGCACGCGCGCAAGTGAGCTTTGCAGTCAGGGAACGTTATTTTCAAAAAAAAAAAAAAACTAATTTATTTATGCAAGTTTTTAAATGTTTTCCGATGAGCTTTAAAAAAAATTTTTTTTAAACCCACCCAGATTTTATTTAAAACTAAAAGGCTTTTCTCGGTAATAAATGTTCACTTTAGAACACAGTAGGGTTTCTCTCGAAAAGAAATAAGAAAGGAAACCGTTTGGGTTTTTTTTTTTTTTTTTTATCGTAGTGAAAGGAAGATTTCCCACATGGTCTGTAGGTGATAATTAAAGCAATAAAAATTCCACGGTGCAGTGGAGGGGTCTCCGTGTGCCCCACAGGAAGCGGGATCCCAGGGTGGGTGGGTCGCTAGGTGTCATCTGCATGGCCGGGGTGGGTGGGGGATGGGTGCTGGCTCTTTCTGCACTTGGGGGAAGGTGTGGACGACAGGTGGAGCCTGCAGGGTGGCACCTGGGGGCCTGGGGCCCGGGCTTTGTCCCACTGGCTGTGTTGAGTACTGTCCTCCTCCCAGTGGCCACTTGTACCTGCCACACCCGTCTTTGTCTGCAGGGGTGTGCAAAGGGCAAATACACACCAATGACCCCCAATCCTGCTGTGAGACCTCGGAGCTGAGCCCCAGGTCCCCTTGCAAATCCCTGTGAGCCTCACATCAAATGGGGTGACTCTGTAGCCAGCCACCCCCGGCGGCTGAACTACCTGCACTCCTTGGGGTTAACAGCAGCTCGCTGACGAGTGGGGACTGGTCGCCCCCCACCCAGGCTGTCCGTCCTTCCAGCCAGGAAAGCACGCGCCTAAACCATAGAGGCACGAAATTCCGCGGAGCCTTTGGAATAAAGTTTACTTTTTTAAATTTATTTTTTATTTTTAAAGATCCTACCCATTTGGGGATCCCTGGGTGGCTCAGCTGTTTAGCACCAGCCTTTGGCCCATGGCGTGATCCTGGAGGTCCCAGGATCGAGTCCCACGTCCGACTCCCTGCATGGAGCCTGTTTCTCTCTCTGCCTCTCTCTCTCTCTCTCTCTCTCATAAATAAATAAATAAAATCTTTTTTAAAAAAGGAAGATAACATTAAAAAAAAAAAGATCCTACCCATTTATTCATGAGAGACACGGAGAGAGAGGCAGACGGAGAAGCAGGCTCCCTCCTGGGAGCCCGATGCCCCGGGGGTCACGACCTGAGCCAAAGCCGGATGCTCACCCGCCGAGCCCCCCAGGGGCCCCTGGAAGAAAGTTGTTTTTTTTTTTTTTTTTTTTGGAAGAAAGTTTAATAACCAAGCTCAGAAAATGAAATGGGGAAGAATGAAGCTTCTCTTCCGAACTTAGTTCTCCAGCGTGAAGGATTTTCCAAGCTCCGATTGTTTCCCGGGAGCCGGGTCTCGCCGCGGGTGGAGGCTGCGCAGGTCCTGAGTGTGAGTGCTGCGGGGTTACCGCGGAGCACACAGGATGTGATTCCTAGCAGTGACCTTGCGGTCCCGACACCCACCAGCACACGATGCGATGCGACCAGCCACCCGCCCTGGGGTGGCCGTCCTCACAGTCCGGGCGGCAGGAGCCAGGAACCAGGAGGGACATCGGGGGATGCACCCCCCCCCGCCCCTGAGCACACACACAGGTGCCACAGCGTGCGACCAAGCCCCAGGATAGGAAGGTGCATGGTTTGGGAAGCAAACCCGCGATGGAGCCGGTGGCTGTCGCCAAGCACAAGTGAGTCAGGCAAGGAGCGCTGAGCTCTCCTTTCATAAACATGGCAGGGCACACGCAGGGCACGCGCAGGGCACTCAGACCTGCTTGGGGACTGAAATCCGCCAGGAATCACTGGGCGGGCTGATGGTCCGCCTCTCATACTCTCACGGGCATCGAAGCCGGCTTTCAAGTGACCTGGGTGGGCCGTGGAGGCCACCACCCCTCGGCAGGACGCGCCGGGGCAGAGGGGTCGGAACAGGGGTGGGCAGCAGGTGCGCGAGACTCAGAGAGGACCCCCCAGCGCCCGCTGGCCTCTCCCTGCAGCGAGGACCAGCCCCCCGGGGAGGAAAATGCAAAGTCTCCCTCCCACTTTCAGGTACTTGTCTCAAGAGCTCTCCGGGCGTCGGTGTGGCTTCCACCCGTGTGTGTGCATGTGTGTGTGCGTGAGCGAGACAAAGATTAATGGCGCTCTCCAAGACCAAGGCCTTGCTATTAGCTCGCCTTTACGGGCGTTCGCCACATCACTCATCTAAAACACCTTATAATAGTCGGATTGAATGGGAGGGTGATTTTTATGATGTGAGTCAAATGGAAATTAGGGCGATTTTTGAAACTCTAACATATGGCCTCGCTGATTACTTCTCCCAACAAATTTTTCATGTGGCCATAATCTAAATTTAAATAAGAGTCTGGGGGAAGGCGAGGGCATGAATACCCTGTGCCCTCGGGCCTCCTAGGAGGACAATAAAAACCAAATTTCCTGAAGTCAAAGGAAAATCTGAGGCAAGTGGAAAATTAATGGTCGTGAAAAATCACCTCCAGGAAACATTCCCTGCAAGTGTCTGTCCTCTCGCTCACTCCTTTTATGCCCAAATTGACAAAAGAGAGCGGAGATTTTCTGAGAAGGCCGGAGCCAGAGAGGCCGCACGGCTTCCGGAAAGAAGCTTTACGAGGTGATGGGTACAGATAGCAACACAAAACGGGCTGGCGCGGCGGCCGCAGAAACTTCCAGAACATTCCTGCTGACCCGTCACACGCGGTGGACCGTCTGAATCACCTACGTGGTCTTTCTCTGATTAAACACATCTCTCTCTCTCTCTCTCTCTCCCTCTCTGTCTCTCTCTCTTTTTCATAACAGAAGCTTTTGCAGTACTTGCCCATTCCAGAAAATTCTGCAAATGTACCAAACTATCAAATAGAAGTGATCAATCAAAAGCCCGAGGCCCAGGGATGATAACTGTTAATGAGTATGACCTTTTTGGTACTTTCTCACCCCGTTTTATGAAAATGTGCATCCGTAATCTCGCATATTTGAGATTGTGCTGCTTATACGTTGAGCATGCTCCGCTGGGACGCACATTTGCAGGTCCCTAAAGGCCCTTCCTAGAACCCTCTGTGAGGTCCCACAAACCTGCGACACGCGCAGTGCACGACGGCTACATCAGCACCACGCTGCTGTCATCACATTTTAATTTCCCCTCCGGTAAATACGAGGCCCCCGGGCTACACGATTGCTCTATTAATAAAACGTCAGAACAGATACTGCCTAAAACACTTGCATACTAAAGGTTTTTTTAAAAAAAGAGTTAATTTGTTTTAGAGAGAGAGTGTGTGTGTGTCAGGGGAGGGGGGAGGGGAGGAGCATCTCCAGCAGACTCCATGCAGGGCTTGGAGCCCGTCGACCGGCTGCACGACCCCGACATCACCACCTGAGCCGACCCTGAGAGCTGGACGCCCCACCGGGGAGCCCCCCAGCGCCCCATGCACCCCATCTTACCATCACAGGCAGTTTGGGAGCTGTGATTTGATGCCACAGTGAAATCCCAGAGATTTCCAGCAGCCTTTGCAGGAAGGCAGGGCCGGACACCAGAAGCTAAGTCTTTGCTAGCCGGCGGTGCAGGCTGGGGTGACGTCCCTAACACCGCACGTTTGCTGGGGTCTTAGGCTCCTATAGCACCTCATCTGCAAGAAGAAACAGACCTTTGCCACGTGCATTAGGGCCGAGGAGGCTCTGGAGATGGAACCTGGCTCCCGAGCAAGGCCATGCGTGCCACCTGCCAAGTGGGTGCGGCACCGGGGCCCCAAGCCACAGGGGCGGAGCCGGTCCCCGGGGTTAGGGTGACACTGCGTCCTCACCTGTGACAGGGCGCTCCTGTTGGGAGCACGTGCAGCTGAGCACACGACACGGAAACAGGCTCCGGGGATTACTGACGCTGCTACAATAATTGTTAATAATATGCTCCAGGGCATGAGACACCGCAAATCCCACAGTGACTGTGACAAAAAGTTATTGATGAGGGACACCTGGGTGGCTCAGAGATTGAGGGTCTGCCTTTGGCTCAGGGCGTGATCCCGGGGTCCTGTGATGGAGTCCCACATCCGGGGTCCCGCAGGGAGCCTGCTTCTCCCTCTGCCTGTGTTTCTCATGAATAAATAAATAAAATCTTTTTTTAAAAAGTTATCGATGATACACTGTTGTGAATAGTTACTGTAATAATCTACTTATTAACAATATGATCGGAATAACAAATGCAATCATAAAAAATAAAAAAGGAATGTAGCTAATATGGTAAAATAATAAATAGTTGCTCATGGTACTGTGACTATAAGATGGCTATTAACAATACACTGTTACCAGCATTCGCGACTTTTTTGTCAGTGACGTCACACGCGAGGTAAAATGGCTTTCACGGTCCATGACGTGGTTACGCCTGGTGGTTCTCATGCACGAGGTCGCACATTTGCACATGTACGCGTATACAGGCCGTGCGTGTACCTGCGTAACAGGTGCGTCTGCAAAGTAGGCTCCTTGGGTGAAACACTAGACCTGGAAGGTAAGAGCCAAGGTGATGGGGGGCGACATCCCAGGTTCACCCCGCAGAGCACTGAGCCGGCTCTAGGTCCCCCAGGGCCGCCAACCGGGGGACAGCTCAGAGCAGACTGTTCCCTCCTACGTGGCCTGGGGAGAAAAGATGAGCAGTGACACTTGGAGGAAGATACAAACCGGGGGGTGGACATAGCTGGAAGTGAATTCAAGGAAATTAATTTTATTGGCAGGAAACAGAGGAACCGGGACGGAGAAGCAGGGTGGTCCTGGGGGAGGAAGGGGCGTGGGCACCGGGGGCATCCAGGCCTGCATCCAGGCCTCGCCGACCCTCGCCCCCTCCTCCTCCCTCCCCACCTTACACATCCAGGTCTTTCCCCGACCCTCCATCCCCCCCAAGTCCTCCCACATCCAGGCCTCTCCCCGACCCTCCAACCCCACCCCCATGTCCTCCTGCGTCCAGGCGTCTCCCTGACCCTCCATCCCCCCCCAGGTCCTCCCACATCCAGGCCTCTCCCCACCCTCCATTCCCCGCCCCCACATCCTCCCACATCCAGGTCTCTCCCCAACCCTCCATCCCCCCCCATGTCCTCCTGCGTCCAGGCGTCTCCCTGACCCTCCATCCCCCCCCAGGTCCTCCCACATCCAGGCCTCTCCCCGACCCTCCATCCCCCTGCCATGTCCTCCCGCATCCAGGCCTCTCCCCGACCCTCCATCCCCCTGCCATGTCCTCCCGCATCCAGGCCTCTCCCCGACCCTCCATCCCCCCCTCCACGTCCTCCCCCATCCAGACCTCTCCCTGACCCTCCATCCCCCCCCCACGTCCTCCCACATCCAGGTCTCTCCGCGACCCTCCACCCCACCATGTCCTCCCACATCCAGGACTCTCCCTGACCCTCTATCCCACCCCTGTCCTCCCACATCCAGGCCTCTCCCTCACCCTCCATCCCACCCCTGTCCTCCCACATCCAGGCCTCTCCCTCACCCTCCATCCCCCCCCCCATGTCATCCTGCATCCAGGTCTCTCCGCCACCCTCCACCCCCTGGTCCTCTGGTGGGTCCTCAGCCCCGTCGTCTCCTGAAAGGAGGAGAAAGCCTTCCTCCGAGTGCTCCCGTGAGCTTCCCCTCCGCACATGCAAGCCGCGGGGATGCCCAGCCAGGCACTGGGATCGATGTCAGCTCTCACTCAAAGGCAATTTTGTACCTGGAGCACATCGCGGGCAGAGTAAACAACGCCCGAGCAAGAAGCTGAAACGATTCTATTACAAGGGGAGGAGACCAGGTGTGAGCGGACAGGTGACACGGGGACGCCCCGGCCATGGACCCGCCACCGTGCACGTCGGGACAAGGGCTGGCCTGCGGGAAAGACGCCGTCAACCCGTTATCTGCAGCGAGCGCTGAGCCCTCCTGTACCAGCAAAATAAAACCCCGCTTTCGCCGGTGCTTTATAATAAATCTAAATGCTTTGCTAATTGCCTGTCACCACTACAAATAGTATTTGCTTTTCGGGGAGCTTTTTTTTTTAAAGGCCCTGGAAATAAATCAGAACTTTTAATTCATTTGAAGACAGGCTGAGAAAAAAAAAAAAAAACTGCGTGGGGTGGGGGCTCGGGATTGTAGGATAATCATACAGTAACAGTGCTGTTTGTGGACCACTTCTCTCAAACCCAGGGCCCCAGGGAGGCCACGGAGGTGAGGATGGCACGGGGCGGGGGTTGGGGTCATGGATGGGACCGCGGGGACAGCGTTCTGGCAGGACGTGGAGGTGAGGCCCCGGGTGCCTCCTCCATGCAGCTGGGGCACCTGATGGGACTTTACACGCCTGCCACTCTAGGAGCCCCAAATGCCAGCTGTAGCCTGGCGATGCTTTTGTCCTAGAAAGTGGGATCTGTAATGAGTTCAAATCACACCACTCATGGTCCTGCGCTCCTCGGAATTGGTCTCAAGCTCCGCCGACCAACGACCAGGAATTGTGGCCCATCTCGGGGACAGGGGAATGGCCCTCCATGTGGGGCGACGCCAATAAAACGTTCAGAAATTGAAGTGCGGGGCTTTCCTTGGTGTGCCGGCGGTAACGACCACAGCAAAGTGGCTGAGAAGTCACCTCGAGGTTCCCACAGGAAACTGAGACATATGCAAACTGAGGCATAAGATTGGGGTTAAGAATTCTCTAGCACATTGCCGAGGGATGAATCAGCAGAGCTCAGAGGGCTTTTAAGGGAGCGAAGGATCCAGGATCACGCACCTGTCCAAGCCTGCGGAAGGCGCAGCACCGAGATAAACGTCGAACTCCAGGTGGTGATGAAGTGATGATGCAGGTTCATGGGTGGTGACAAAGCCACCATCTGGTGGGGACGTCGTTTGCAGGGTCGGCTGTGCACATGCAGGAGGAAGTGGCGGGGGCAGGGGGGCAGGCATTGTTTCATCTCTTCAGCTTTGCTGTGAATCTAAAAAACAAAGCTTATTTAAAAATCTACAGCAAGGGATCCCTGGGTGGCGCAGCGGTTTGGCGCCTGCCTTTGGCCCAGGGCGCAATCCTGGAGACCCGGGATCAAATCCCACATCAGGCTCCCGGTGCATGGAGCCTGCTTCTCCCTCTGCCTGTGTCTCTGCCCCTCTCTCTCTCTCTCTCTCTCTCTCTCTCTCTGTGTGTGACTATCATAAAAAAAAAAAATCTACAGCAAAAAACAAAACAAAACAAAAATAATAAATAATAAAAATAAAAAAATAAAAATCTACAGCAAATGGGGGATCCCTGGGTGGCGCAGCGGTTTGGCGCCTGCCTTTGGCCCAGAGCGTGATCCTGGAGTCCCGAGATCGAGTCCCACGTCGGGCTCCCGGCATGGAGCCTGCTTCTCCCTCCTCCTGTGTCTCTGCCTCTCTCTCTCTCTCTGCGCCTATCATAAATAAATAAAAATAAATAAATCATTAAAAAAAATCTACGGCAAATGATTGAACCATGCCCTTAGATCTCATTCATCCACGCTCTGGAGAGACCTTGAGTGTCCCCTGGGGCAACGGACCACAGGTGAGCTACCTGCAACCAACCAGTACCGGCCCCGGAGTCCCCGCGCTGGGCCTGGCGCGTCTGCTCTCAGGTCTCGAGATCTGTCAGGGTCGAGCCTTTGTCGGGACCCGGGGAGAGAAACGTTCTGGGGATGCTCATGGATGCAGACACTTCCACCGCGTGCCCCCGTCAGCCCTAGAGGAGCGACAAAGCCGCGGCGGGGCTGGCCAGGGTTTGGGGCCCTAATTATTTCTGCAGGTGAGGAGTAAAAGTTAGGCAACCCCGCGTCCTGCCGTGCGGTTTACAACGCGGTCTTTTCTGATGTCGTTACCTAAGGCCTCCCAACCGGCCCGTCCCCAAAGCGCCGTCATTTCCCCATCCTGTGCACAAGGAAGCGGGCTCAGAAGGCTGAGATGGGGGCTGGGCCACGGCGGGCGGAGAACAGGAGGCCCTGGGCTCAAACCCCGGGTCTTGCTATTGTGTCACCAGCACCCCCGGGGCCACTCACTTAGCCTAGTAGCTGCAACGGTTTGAAAACTAGAACCACGGGGACACCTGGGGGGCTCAGCAGTTGAGCATCTGCCTTCAGCTCAGGGTGTGATCCTGGAGATGCGGGATCGAGTCCCACGTCGGGCTCCCCGCATGGAGCCTGCTTCTCCCTCTGCCTATGTCTCTGCCTCTCTCTCTGTGTCTCTAATGAATAAAAAAATCATAAAAAAATTTAAAAGCAAACCAGAGTCTCCTTGTTTCTGTACATCCCCACTATGTCCCACAACTGGAAAACCCACGCGGGGCGGGGCAGGATCACTCTCGAGTCTCGGTCACGCAGGCCCAGGCGACGAGGTAATGACCAGCGCCTCACAGCCGCTGCGTGAGATCCAGCCTGACCCTGTATTCGCACACCTAGAAACGCAGGAGCCGTTTAAATAAAATAGGAGAACAAGAAGAGGCAGTGAATTTGCCTAAACGGACCTGAGGATTCCCTCCATGCGTGAAGGAAAGGCTTCCCAGCAAAACGATTGCTAAATAAAACATGAGGAACTACCAAGTCTTTATTAGACGGGATGCCTCTGCCGGCCCCGCACGGCATAAATGCTTCCTTGAATCCCGCAAACGCAGCACGGCCGTCAGGTGACGCCGAGGAGAGCAGCAGGATCTGAGGTGGGGGGACAGGTGGGGGCACGGGGGCCCGGAAAGGCCACCAGCCCGGACCTCGCGGGTCCGAGATCGTTACCGGCCGAGAGCAACACAGCCACGGACGTCAGTAAAGCCTAACGCGGGGGCAGAGCCGAAATCAGTAAGGTGCCATCTCCCGCCCCTGGTTCCATCACCCTGAGAAAGAGGGGGGGACACTTTCTGATGTGAGAACGGATTTCCTGACATTTTAAGGCAAGAAGGGAAGGAACCGCGCGTGTTCTTCAGCCTGCAGTGCGGCGTGTTTGTTCAGGGGGTAAATGCCCGACTTCTCGGCAAGACAGGCAGGAAGGGGCGAGCCGGGGAAGCGGGTCGTGGGTGGGACACGCGGGGTCCCTCCAGGCACCCACCCTCGCCGGGGGAGCCGGGGCGCCGGGGCAGAGACGCAAAATCTTCCAAACAGAACACGCGCTCTCCTTTGTCCACATTTGATGGATTTACTGATAATTCACAGGAAGAGCCAGGCTTTCCGAGAAAGCGGAGGAGAAAAGGAAAAAGCCTTCACTTGTCACATTTCAGCAAAGATAAATTATTCAGAGGTCACAAAACTGGCAGAAACGGTGGCAAGAGAGGCAGCTCAGTGAATTGCTGGGTGGGCCTCTCTCCAGTGACTGGACTCTCCATACAGTCCCCCCCACAACTCCCCGTTCGCCTGTTACACTTTTAAAAAATAACATAATAAACGACACTTTGAGTTTTCTGACGGCACAAAAATACTTAGGAGGAGCTTCCTGTCCACTAGAAATGTGGGTGGCCACATGGAGCCTTTGACATTTTTGAAAGCGATTTTTTAAAGTCCTTTCAACACTCGACGTGGGACTCGAACTCAGAGCCCCGAGATCAAGAGTCGCACGTTCCACCGATTGAGCCCCAAAGCAGTTTAAAAAGTTAAAAGAAACAAAAAATAAATAAAATAAAATAAAATAAAATAAAAATAAAAATATAGACAATATATTCAAACAATATATTCTGCGATACGACGTTATTTTTTCAATATCCAGAAAGTGCAAATGTAGGGATTTTGTGATGTGGGGCATTGTTTTAAGTCAAATGGGAGTATACTTAGGGAGGCATTTCTTAATTCCTGGATGTCTAGATCCGACGACCGTGAAGGTCAAGCGAGTGTGACAGTTGTCATCACTGGTTTGAATGACACGGGAGGAAGAGGAGAGGGATTATTTGTGCACCGATTCCAATCTGCTTTTAACAGGACGCAGAGGTCTAAAAAATAAATACCTAAAATGGATCATAGTACCAACAACACACGTTGGCCACTCCCCATATGCCAGGATGCCACGGCCGAATAATCCTCAAGACACTGTGACAAAAGTACTGTTATTTAGTCAATTTTAAATTTTAGGGGGAGAAAGCAGCTGTGACTCAGAGAAATATGTATGTTGCTCTGAGCCGCAGAGCTGGGAATGGCACGCAGCACCCAGCGCCCCTCCCACCCACGCAGACCAGAGGGAACAGGTGCACCTGCTGCCGGCCGCATCGGTGACCCCGGCATGGCCACAGGAAGCCACATGTGGGACGGGTGGCTCTGGGATCCTGTGCCTGCTGACCCCTGTCCAGGGAAACACATGACAGCGAAAGTAGCCCAAGAAACGTGGGAAGGAAACACAGGCCCTAAGAAGTACTTTCGCCTAAGTCCCTAAGTGTCCTGACTGGTGTTCGGGAGCCACCCCAGCAGCTGCTGTCACCCTGTAGCTCCTGCCCTTCACGGTGCGAGCGCGCCGCCGGGTCGGCTTGTCCCCGCACGTGCACATCGGGCGTCTCCTGGTGAACTTGTGAAAAGGTTACTGTCCTAAGGGGCAGGCAAGGAAGGGGGGCGAGGAGGAGCAAACAGGAGGGAGATGGGGACAAAGCGAGAGGACCTCATCACAGGAGCCTTCAGGTTGTGTGCCTGCTTTCTCTCCCCTCCCCAGACGCGGCTTACTCGGTCCGCTGCTCCCCTCTGCTGTCTGCAGCGCAGAATGCACGCGGCGTGTTCCCGGAGCTGAACAAAGCCATGCACGCCTGGCCCCAGAACCTGCACTCAGCCCCAGAACCTGCACACTTAGCCTCAGAACCTGCACCCCGGTGCCAGAACCTGCGCCCCAGCCCCAGAACCTGCACACCCAGCCCTAGAACTTGCTCACCCGGCCCCAGAACCTGCACCCAGCCCCAGGATCTGTAAACCCAACACTAGAACCTGCACCCCCAGCCTCAGAATTTGCATACCCAGCTCCAGAACTTGCTCACCCAGCCCAGAACCTGCACACCCAGCTCCAGAACTTGCATACCCGGTCCCGGAACCTGCACACTCAGCCCCAGGATCTGTAAACCCAACCCTAGAACCTGCACACCCAGCCTCAGAATTTGCATACCCAGCCCCAGAACCTGCACACCCAGCCTCAAAACTTGGACACCCAGCTCCAGAACTTGAACATTCAGCCCCAGAAGCCACCAGCTTCGACTGGAAGTTGGCAATTTTTGTGTCCTTCACTCGGCTCCTTTCTTAATGGACAGCTCTCTGCCCCACAATTTGCCCCCAAGTATTTATTGCAGGACTCATTGAACAGGAACACAGCAATATCCACATTTTTCAGACATTTCACTTTTTTTTTTTCCTGGTTTTGAAGATTTCATTGTTCTCACGTGACCTCTAGGTTTGTGGAAAGCCCAAGGGAATGGGCAAAATCTCGGACTTTCCTTTATCTTTGGAGAGAAAGCTGAAAGGGCACCAGACAGCCGAGTCCTCACCGGTGCTGCGTGCTGATCGCCCACCCAGCCGTCACCACGAAGGACGGGCCGGGATGAGCACCGCATCCCAGACACACATCTGATCCCCCAGATTTCCACGCCAGTGGGTCACAGAGAAGATGCTCGCAGGGAAATTAATATGTGCTTGTAGGAAAGCAGTCCCTTGACGGGCACTGAGGAGGGCACTTGATGGGATAGTGAGCACTGGGTGTCACACCATATGTTGGCAAACTGAATTTAAATTTTTAAAAATGTAAAAGAAATGCAGTCCTTTGAGGAAAACATATCTACTTTTGATATTGTTTTATTCTTCTATAAATATCGTTTCCTCTCCACCAATGCAGTGAGTATCACGTTCACGGGGTGAGCCACACACCCTGCAGTTCATAAGTGCCTCCTGGCTTTGCACTCCCACGTCCTCAGTAAAATTAATCAGACCTGGTAATGAACAGACTTCTCTCTTAGGTGATTATTGTGGACAGGATGGAGGAAAAAACCCATCAAGTGTGCCTATATTTAAGGAGCACGCCATGACCTTTGCAAAGCTAATGAAAATACAAGACACCTGGGTTGTATCAGATGCGGAGAGAACTGGATCCGGCCCAGGCCCACTTGCCCGTCGAAAGTCTGCTTCTGAGGACAGATGTGCAGAGGCTCCCTAGGGGGCACGTCTGGAGCCCGGGTACCAAGGGCCCACGCGATGCACAAAGCAGTCCTTAGGGTTGTGCAATCCCTGCCTGCTCCCTGCTAGCCTCCCCGAGAAGAACCAAGCCACTGACCGCCCTCATCCCTGTAGGTGCTCCTTCCTGGGTGCTCACGGGCACCCCCGACAGCAGAGAACTGCAAACAATGTAATTCTGTGCCTCCCCCCGAAATCCCAGCGGTGATGAAGTGCCATCACCCTGACTTTGGGCGAGCCTGCGGCCCTTTGGGGGCAGCGCCTTATTTCCTGGCAAAGCCCCTGTACAGTCGGAGGAGGTCAGGTGAATTTTTAAAAGTTAGTAGCTGAAAATTAAACAAACATTAAAATGCCAAGAATGTTTCTCGCTGGGGAAGTCCGCACGGATGTCCTCTGGGGCGCCCGGCTCTGTCCCTTCCTTAGACCCACTCAATGCCCACTGATTCCTGAACACATCAGAGATTCGGCGGCCTTTGCAGACTTTCGAGTGCAGAATCCACGGGATGGGTTTAGATTTCTCGAGCCTCTGTACCTGGGTCCCGCCCGCCTCCGCCAACAGCATCCCTACGTCCCTCGGGTCTCCAGTGAGTGACTTGCCGAGTGTTCGAGCGAAGTTTCCTAGGAAGAGCGCGCTGCGTCCGACCCTCTGATCTCCTGGTTCAGGAGTTTATCCCACATTTAGTGAGACTGTGAAGTGGCCTCCTATTCAGTGAAACCACGAACTATCCAATATTTAAGCTCTGAAATGATGAATTGTCTAATATTTAGTTAAACTCTGAAATTATGAATGGCCCTCACACTTGGCTAAATTATAAAATTATATGAAATGCAGAAGATGCTGACGTGGGAACAAACTGCCGTTCAGGAATAATTATGGCAAGAGGTCCAGGCCGACGTGGGGAGCTGCCCCCCCAGCATGGAGCTCCTTGGGCCTCGGGCGGGGCTCTGAGGGGTGCTCGCTGTGCCGGCCTCTGTCTCCCCATCACATGGGGCCTCTGGGGCATAACACAAACCTGGTTCTTGAGGCCATTTCACCCCCTGGCTTCCATGACACAGTAAATGTCCAGGAAATAGTCATTTGAATAAATAAGTAATGCTAATAACCCTGCACACTCCCATTCGATGGGCTGCACACCTGCTAGAGGCTCCCTTTGCAAGGCTAGAAAGAGGTTGGAGACCGGTTTACTATTTGGTGTGCCTCATGTCCACTGAATTCTGGGGATTCCAAAAAAATATATGACACTTGGACTTCCACTTAAAAAAATAATAATAATTAGGGCAGCCCCGCTGGCGCAGCAGTTTAGCCCCGCTTTCAGCCCAGGACGTGATCCTGGAGACCCAGGATCGAGTCCTGTGTCAAGCTCCCTGCATGGAGCCTGCTTCTCCCTCTGCCTCTTTCTCTCTCTCTCTCTCTCTCTCTCTTTCAAATAAATAAATAAATAAATAAATAAATAAATAAAAATTAGCCAATAGGTTTTCTGAATCCCTGGGGGGGCATAAATTTTAGAATAACAGGTGTTGGCTGGCTCTGCACCCCCGATGCTCCCAGGCACGTGGTGATGCAAGTCCCCGGTCGCCATGAAGTTGTAACGAAGGGTTTACCTTCTGCTGAGGACACCGCATTTAGTTTAAGTGTCACCCTATGTCTACATGTTTTTATAATCGAGACAGTTTTCAAGTATTTGGGAATTCAGTGGAAGAAATAAAAGACTCAGAGAGACGAAAAATGAACTTTAGGTTTTGCACAATCGTCATAGACATCATAAACCCACTACTTCTTAAATCAATGCCGGAAGGAGGAGGAGAGATTTTAATCCTAGGACTTTATCATTTGTTGCGGGATGGCCTCGGCGCCTCTCCTAATGTCAGGACGCCAGCCCCGAGGTGGTGCTTGTATTATGGTACTTAGGGATATAATGAGGGGGTGTATTTTAATTGTTTGCCCTTTCATCAGAAAGGTGTAGGTGGACCTGGGGACTGTCGGTGGACTTCTGCACAGGCCCGGCCTCCGACCCAGCGGGGAGCAGGTTCCCACCATCCGTGGGGGGGAGGGGGCGCAGGACTGTGGAAGCCGGGGGACTGTTCTCCCGGTGATTCCCACACCCCACTCCCTGCGTGGCTCCAGGTGCGGGGTCTCCCTACACACCATCCCCTCTGGCCTCTGCTCCTGGGTCTCTCCCCTGGAGCAGCAGGTGCTCAGCAAAGCCTCGGGATTCCAGGGCAGGCGTGGAGAGCAAACCCCGACGGAGGAGACAGACCCAGCGACCGGACAGTCTGATTGTTCTTCAATAAGAGAGAAGCTGTGCGGGGTCCATCTGCCCATCCGGACAGACATTGAGGGTCGCCCCCAAGTCGCTCCGAGGAGCCCTCGCCAGCCGTGGCCCGCAGCAAGGCCCCAGGGCTCCCCGCGCTGCAAGGCCTGCTGGCTCCCTGCTGGGCCACGAGCGCAGGTGGGGTCAGTGGCTCCATCCTGGGCTCCCGCAGCTGCCGTCCGGCCTCACCGGGAAGCGCTCCACCAGCGCCCACGGGGTAGGGAGGCCTGGGCTCAGCACAGACACAGGTGGGGCAGGACAGTCCTGTGTCTCGGACCCTCCCCCCAAGGGCCCCCCACGGGCCCCCCACGGCCTGCCGCCTGCACCGCCCCAGCCTCCTTGGCCATGGGGGGCGGGGCTCCATCTCTGTGTCCATGGGGCGGGCGGCGATCCGGCTCCCTCGTGGGGCCGCGGGACCCACCATCACACGGCACCTGCCTGGGGCGAGGTGGCCCCACATCCCCGGGGAGCAACACACCTGGACGCTCTCCTTTAAGGGCGCCTGAGCTCCCTTCTCCCCATTTAGACGAGGCCCTGCTTCAGGCAGGTGCACAGGTTCGTGGGCTGGGCGGGCTTGCACAGTGGGCCCTGGGTGAACCACGCAAGCCAACTGCCCCCACCACTGGGAGTAGAAGCCGGCCAGGTCACCCAGCAGCACTGTGTGCCTCAGTCTCTCCGCATGTCAACCCGTACAAGAAGCGAGAGCAGCTTGCCCTCCCCCACAGGTGCAGTCAGCCGTGTATGTCACCTCGCCTGGGCCACCGGGCGCCCCGTGTCAGGTCAAACATGATTGGCAGGTGTGTCTCCCAGGACGGCGGGTCCTGGAGGACACCAGCATCGAGTCTGGGAACTCAGCAGATCAGAGTCAGAGGTGCTGTGTGGGTCCCTCCACTCAGTGGGGACTCGGGAGCACCAAGCGCACCCCCTGCCCACCCGCCCTGCAGGACATCACTCTTTGACCCGGCGCCCCTGGTTCTCGGGCTGCAGTTACACCCTCAGCTCCCGGGCCTCACCCACCACCTGTGCTCCCCTCTCCAGCACGTCTGCAGACGGTTGGGGGAGGGGCGTGTCCCAGCCTCCAGAACGAAAGAACCCCGACATGTGTCCATCTCCCCCTGGCTTCTCTGCACCCCTGAGTCTCCATGACCCTCTCTGCACCCCTGCCCCTGCCCCACCCTGGAACAGTACACAGACCCCCTGGGGCTGGAAAACTCAGCTGCTCTCCCCGCATGGCCCTCTCCATCCTCTGGTTTCCTGCTTCCAGAACATGATCCAAGATGAAGGGATGCAGGGCAAGCCATCCCCCTGCAGGGACCACAGTGCAGGCCGAGGGCCTCCCACTCCTTCACTCAGCACCTATTACCTCCAGCATCAAAAATGCAAATTATTCTGTGAAATTGGTGGCTGTTCGTCTCAGGCTCCACATTAGCTGGTAACCAAGCTCAGGAAAAGCAGCTCAGAGGGATGCTGGGTGCTGGGTCTTCCGTCCCTCCACCCCGGGGTTTGTGATAAACCCGCTGGCCCCTGCGGGGTCCTTCCTGTGTGTTCCCAACACCCACACCTGCCCGGCAGGAACACACCGGTGGTCTGTGCCCCCCTTCCAGTTGATGGTCATATCCCACTCTCTGGACCCAGGGCGTGGCCCAGGAGGACAACTGACTAGCAAAACCGTCCCTGCCGTGTGTGAGAGCAAAGGCACAGAGAAGCAGAAGCAGGACTCTAATCCAGCCAAGCCCCCACCAGGACCACCTGAGGCTGGAGCCAAGCACTGAGCCGAGCACTGAGCAACCCCAACCACAAGCCACATTGCTCTAGCTCAAACTGTATTTCTGTAACGTCCCATGAGGAGCCCTTGCTAACAGACGTGCAGAGCAGAGGCGTCTCCACTGTCTGTGGCCTCCCAGGTGCGTACCTGACGGAGACAGCCTGTGGCTTTACATAACCAGACACCAACTGCAGTTAGAGCCCAGGCCACGCATCAAATTCCCTATCGTGTTGATCTAAAAATAAAATACGAAGATCTGAAGCTATATGATGGAGGACAGCTGAAAAATATTCATTAAAATATTCTGAATATATATATATTACATATATAATTAGCTCGCACGCCCTAAATACTAAGTATACCAACCTAAGAAACAGCATGCATAAAGGTTTTTTTTCAAAATTCCAAAAATTTTTCAAATTTCAAAAGCTATGTGATTTCAAGGCTTTTTTTTTGCATTTTTTTCAAGGCATTATTTAAAATGCCTGCACGTGTCATTAGCACTTATTTTTTCAGAGTACCTTTTTTTTTAATTCCACTACTAAATTGGCAAACTATAAATATGCCTTGAGATATGCAGATGCAGTTATAGAGATAGAGCATAAGAAAAACACCTACTGCGGAGCACATACTGGGTATACATGAGAGAGAGGGAATGGCACAGAGAAGCCAGGTTCTATAAAGAGGATAAGTTGACAGTTCTCGTTACGATGAGCTTTCATTGTAAGGAAAACATGTACGCCAACAACAATATCAATCATAAACTAAGTGGGCTCCAAATAGTTTTTTCATCAGCTCACCTACATAAAGTCAGCCCAAACCAGTCCCTGGTTGAAAGAAAATCTCCACTTCATGTTCCCGGGACGTGGAAGAAGGCGGCTCGACCTCTCTCTCCACAGGCTCTCTGATTTCCCCAGACTCAAAAGCAATCCATGGAGAGTAATCTCCTTCTAGAAATTACATTTAAGAAAACATGGAGGCTTATTTGGGACCCCAGCCTACTGCTGGGCAGAGTAGCTGATTCCACATACACTAAGCTGTGGCTATAGCCTGGGATTTGCAGTTGTGGCCCCGAGTGTGGTGAAGAGTCATCTCACAAGCCCAAAGGCACGCTTCAGAGACAGGAGCTGTGTCCCTCTGCAGGGGAGGCTTTGCAGGGCTTTACTGCTTCCCGGGGCACATGGGGGAGTCAGGGGTCCAGAGAGAAATGAGGGAAGTCAGAGGGCCAGAGGAGCATGTGAGGTGTCAGGGGTCCAGAGGGGCACATGGGGTGTCAGGGGTCCAGGGGCAGGTGGGGAGTCAGGGGTCCAGAGGGGCATGAGGGGTGTCAGGGGTCCAGAGGGCCTTGTGGGATGTCAGGGTTCCCATGCACAGGGCAGTTCTACCTCCACCCTGCCACAGTCCCCGCTCCCAGTTCCCCCGACCCCCACGGGGAACTCTTGGGGGTGTTTATCCTGATGGACTTTGGGGTTTACCAGTTGCCAGAGATGTTCCCTTGTCAGTGACAGATCCTGTACTTACCATCTCTCTGGGAGGTTTCAGTTGGGAGGTGGACCGACCCCACCGGGGCTGCCCTAAGTGCAGGTCAGGTGTGCTTGCAGCAAAGCCCCTGCCACCTCGCAGGCTCGGGGAGCGTCCAGGTCACAGCGCCTCCCAGACCCGAGCAGCGCGAGGTCCCGGTGTCCCGAGTTCATCAAAATGAAGGAAACAACAAACAACCACCTGACATCCTGGTGCCGTTCCCATGAAAACGAGTGTTTCTGAGCACAAACAGGGACATTTGGCTTTTAAGCCAAGTGAGGCCAAGTTTATGTTAAGAAGTCGGTAACATCCAGGCAGTGGCCGAAGCTACAAAGCCACCAGGAGGGTGTTCGGGGATTAGCACCTGGAAAGCCAATTCCCAAACCAGGTGGGAGCAGACCGCCACCACGCACCTTATCGCAGACCCCCGACACTGCACCACTCTCTGTTTCGAGTGTCCGACCATGTGGTCTTTAGCATGCTCACCGACACATGCCACAATCACAGCGGTCGATTTTGGAACATTTTATGTCACCCCAAAAAGCAATCGCATCCCCTTTAGCTACTCTCTGGTCCTTCCCTGCCCTTCTCGCACGCCGAAGGCCACCATGGACCTCCTTGCTGTCCCTGTAGACTCTCCTCCTCGGGATATCTGCCATCAGTGGATTTGCGTCTATGGCCCCTCATGCTGGACTTCTCTCACCAAGCACCATGTGTGGGAGCCCATCCACGTGTGCCCTCTCTCTGCGCGTCATTCCGTCTTACGGAAGAAGAATATTCTACTGCAGAAATACAGCACATATTGTTCTCCCATTCGCCGAATGTTAGACATCTGGGTTGTTTCTACATCCTGGGAATTACCAGGAGGGGCCTTCAGCGCCACGTCCCTGTGCCGACACATGCTCTTATGTCTCTTGGGTCGATACCTAGGAGCAGAATTGCTGAGGTGTACGTCAACCACGTCCAATTGTTTGCAGAGCCACCGGATGGCTTTCCAGATGGCTTCACCAGTTTGAGTCTCTACCATTAATGTGCGAGGGCTCCCATTCGGCCACAACCCCCCAACACGTGTTTCTCACCTTTGGTTCAAGTTACTTGAGAGAGTCTGATGTCCTACGTCACCACACTTCTGATTCACATTTTTAAGATGGCTAACAAGGCTGAGAACCTTTTCCTGTGTGTATTGGCCCTTTGTGTCTTTTCTCTTCTTTTTTTCTTTTTTTTAAAGATTTTATTTATTTGTTAATGAGAGACACAGAGAGAGAGAGGCAGAGACACAGGCAAAGGGAGAAGCAGGCTCCATGCAGGGAGCCCGACGTGGGACTTGATCTCCAAGATCACGCCCTGGGCCGCAGGTGGCGCTAAGCCGCTGGGCCACCCGGGCTGCCCCCTTTGTGTCTTTTCTATGGAGAAATAAATCCTCAGGGATTTTGCCCGTGTTTAACTTGGGTATTTGTCTTTTTATTACTGAATTGTGAGTGTTCTTTGTATATTCAACATACAAGTCCCTTGTCAGATATAGGGTCTGCAAATACTTCTCTCCCATTCTGAGAGCTGTCTTTTTATTTATTTATTTATTTATATTTATTTATTTATTTATTTATTTATTTATTTATTTATTTATTTATTTTGGAAGCACAGAAGTTTTTAGGTTTGTTTTTTTTTTATTGTTGTGTCTTTTTTTAAGGATTTTTTTTTTTTTTTAAATTGAGAGGGAGAGCATGCATGCTTGAGGCAGGGGGCAGGGGCAGAGGGAGAAAGAGACAGAGGCTCTGAAGCACTCTCTACACCCAGTGTAGAGCCCGATGTGGGGCTCAACCTCACAACTCGGAGATCGTGACCTGAGCCAAAACCAAGAGTCAGACTCTAAACCAACAGAGCCTGCCCCCCACCCTCCAAGGTCCTGCTGTGTCTTGATGGCTGTTGCTTGTCAGTAAATTCTCAAATCAGGGAATAGGAATCCTCCTATTTTCTTCTTGGGTCGCTTGCAGTGACACAGGAATTCTCGAGTCGGCCTATTTCCACAGCGAAGAGAGCTGGGATTCTGAATGCGCTGGTGCTGACTCCGTACGACATTTTGGGGAGCATCGGCATCTTCACAGTGTGAGGCCTTCCAACCACTAATTAACATGGGATCTTTCCCTGCTTATGTTGATTTTATTGAACTTCTGTCCACAGTGTTTTGTGGTTTTCAACACATACATTTTGCACCGCTTTTTGTTAAGTTTACTCCCAAATATTCTATTCTTTTTGATGCTATTGTGTTTAAAATATCATTTCCAGGGACACCTGGATGGCTCAGTGGTTAAGCGTATGCCTTCGGCTTAGGGTGTGACCCCGGGGTCCTGGGATCGAGTCCCCCATCGGGCTCCCTGCATGGAGCCTGCTTCTCCCTCTGCCTGTGTCTCTGCCTCTCATGAACAAATAAATAAAATCTTTGAAAGTAAAATATTATTTTGTATTGTATCATAAGCACAATTGATTTTAATTTATTGATCACAACGTATCCCGCAACCTTGCTCACCTCATTTATTACTTCTAATAATTATTCACTGGATTCCTCAGGATCTTCTGTATATAAATCATTGATTCTTATTATTTTCTGTATTGAATAAACGTCCCTGTTGTGTAGACTGTTTGCCAGGCAGGGTGATAAGCTCTCTACAAGCATGAACTATTAATCCTGCCATAGACCCGTGGGGCAGGGGTCATGTCTGTCCTCCTGCTCCAGCCGAGGAAGCTGTGTGCTACCCATCTGAGGTCAGGGCAAGGACTGTGACGTCCACTTGCAGCTCATGCCCTCCGTCCCCACACTCGCCCGGTGGATCTTTACGCGGCCGCTCTGCGTGCCCTTGTGCACCTTCCCGTCCCTGCTCTCCCATCCTGCAGGACTTATCCTGCCCCAGGATCACAAGCCCCCACGCGGTGAGGAGCAGTCGGTTTCCTGGGGTTCCCCTGACGCGACAACCCTCCTCTCAGGGTCAGTGGTCAGCAGCTGACCTGCAGTCCATGCCGTAGTGTAACACACACAGTCCAGGCTTGGCCCGCGTGGCTGTGCCACCTGCCTGGGTCTGCATCCCCGTGTGCAGTGACACCGCTGCGCTGTTGCAGGAAGGGCTCCCGTCTTTCCAGCAGAGGCGCGTAGAAGACCCTAAGTGAATAAAGAAAATTGAATCCTTCCATCCACGTAGTGACCGCTGCCCTGAGCCAGCAGCCCCTCGGTCCGGGTGGAGGATGGAGGTAACAGGTCAGGGCCAGGCCAAGGTGTGGTCCCCAGAGCACCTGCCGTCCTGTCTGCAGCCTGCACCCTGGGCACCGGCAAGCCCGCGGCCATCAGCTGGCGAGGCTGCTGCTCCAGTTACCACTCACAGGGGTGCTCACGTTTGTTTCCTTGGAAAAATGCGGGATGTCTGGTGGCTCATGGGGCGCAGGGGCTGAGCACCTGCCTTCAACTCACGGCATGACGCCGGGGGTCCCGGAATCGAGTCCCACGTCGGGCTCCCTGCAGGGAGCCTGCTTCTCCCTCTACCTGTGTCCCTGCCTCTCTCTTTGTGTCTCATAAATAAAATAAAAAAATAAAATAAAATAAAATAAAATAAAATAAAATAAAATAAATAATAAAATAAAATAAAATAAAATAAAATAAAATAAAATAAAATAAAATAAAATAAAATAAAATAAAATGATTTAAACAGCGGTGTCAGTGCCTCTTGAGATCTAGCTCACCTTCCCAAGGACCATAACCCCTACTGTCCGTTCTTCCCAGCCTGATGTTTCACTACTTTCCTGTAAGCCAGTACCCTTTCCAGGACTTTCTTCCCTTTACCCGCCGTTCCTGGAACAGACAGATTTGGACCCGCTGCCTGTCCTGGCCTCGGCTCCCGGCTCCTCGCCCACGTGGGGACTCCCATCTCTGGGTGCCGGCCGAGCCGCGGCCAGATTGTCAGTGGGAAGCGCAGCAGCAGAAACTCCGAATCCTGGGGGCGCTCCCAAGGGATCACCGGCTTGGGGTGCAGCGTGTAGGCAAACACCCGAATGACTGATCGGACGCTTCACTTCTGAAGGCCCCTCGCGCCCGCAGCAGCAGCCCCACCTCCTTCTTACACACGTACGCGTACAGGTGCTTATATGTGCTCATAACTTACACCGTGGGCTCCTCTGGTCGTGTCAAATCTAAGATCTGCTCGTTTCTCACACGGGAACCTTCTAGGCAGGGCCGGTGAGGTCACGTTGGCTCTTGTTTTTGCTGCAAGTAACAAAGCGCCTGCTGAGTGGGGGTCACGGGTGAGGAGATGTAACCACCCCCGTAACACGAGGTTCACAGGGAGGAGGTTCCGGAAGGGTCCGTCCTGGGTCAGCGTCTTGGAGATGCTCTCGACCTCTGACTCACGGTCACAGAGGCAGCCATAGCTCCGGACATCACATCCTCAAACCAAGAGGATGGAAGAAATCTTTCCCCCCTGCACACTTCGCACGGGGACCGTTGGCCACGGTGGGGTTGTGCACTCACCCCCAAGACAAGCGCTCGCAAAGGGAGGCTCAGTTGGCGTGAGGCGCTCAGATTAATCACAGCCCAGTCCCGGGATGGTGTGGGGGGGGGGGGGGCACTGGTTATATTCAGGTCGTCACCCCTCCTCCTACGGGAGCGAAAACAGGGCTGTAACGGGAGCGAGGAGCTGCGGGGAGACGGTGGGTGGATGTGCAGCCTGCACGGTCCGCGTGGGCACCGGCCGGGAGCCCCTCTTACCTCTGCCCGGAGCCCCTGCACCGCCAACACCCCTGCACGTTTCCAAGCAGAGCTCATATCCCACCGCCCACCAGGGACCAATCACCTGGGTCTCCGCCGTCCACACTCCACTGCCCGAATGTCACCGTAGTGAATAAACCCCAGCTCCTGGGTGGGGATCATGAAATCTGAAGCTTCCAGGTCCCCGCACATTACAGGGTGCACAGCGTGGGGAGGTCGGGCTCTCAGGGGTCCCCTCCTGTGGAGCAAGCCGCCAGGACGCCTGCCTCCCGAGCCCCGAGCTACAGAGGAAGGGCATAAAGCCCCGGCTCACACGAGCCCCCGTTGCAGCTCCATCCTCGGTGCCGCAAGGCCGTGCCCTGCAAGGACCGGGTCACGGCCTGGGTCACGGCCCGGGTCATGGCCGCTGCCCCCCGGGAGGGAGTGTCTGGCTGCTCCACACAAACGTCAGCCTAGCTTTCGTGGGGTGAGGCCCCAGCGCGCAGTGGGCACCCAACCTCACGCGGATTCAGTGAACCTTTGAAAGAACGAGTTTTAATGTGTCTTCAGGAGTAACCCACCCTGAAGTGACCCGGAAGCTCTGTCATTCATTCGCCAAACATCAGTCGTTCTCTTTCAAGGGCCAAGCACCCGGGATACAAGGCTGATGAGAGATGCCCTGCCTCTCGCCGTCCGGAAGCACGTGGGGCCAACGCGGAGCCCGAGGCTGGCTGCTCAAATCCCCGAGGCCACGCCGTGCAAGGACCCTAAACTTCCACTTCTTAAGACGTCGATTGAGCAAGACTATGGTTTTCCAGCAACCGCACACTCATCTTTGATCTAGGATTTTTAGACTTCCTGGAAGGCGCCTCAATACGCTGTACCAGTAGCAGTTGTGACTAACGAATTGAGCGAGCAATTGTGCGATTTATGGGGAAATGGTACTTGCTTTTGGGAACCGAAAGCATGATGTTGGCAAAACAAAAACAAAAACAAAAACCTTACAAAGCCCAGACAAGAAGGCTAAGATTGAAAGGAATGTGGCCAACATGGTTTTTTATTTCTTTAAGATTTTATTTATTTATTCATGAGACACAGAGAGAGAGAGAGGCAGAGACACAGGCAGAGGGAGAAGCAGGCTCCATGCAGGGAGCCCGACGTGGGACTCAATCCCAGGACCCTGGGGTCACGCCCTCGGCCGAAGGCAGGCACCAAGCTACTGAGTCACCCAGGCTTCCCCATTTTTTAAATTTTATTTTATTTTATTTATTTTAAATTCAGTTTGCCAACATATAGTATAACCCCCAGCGTTCATCCCATCAAGTGCCCTCCTATCACCCAGCCACCTCATCCCCCCAGCCCAGAAATGCTCTTCTTAGGTGATAGTGTCACAGCAGCAACACCATTGTCAGTCCTGATTCCTGAAAACGTGTATTTTTGAAGACAAAACCTGGCAGATTTCCTCCTAATTATCCTAACAATGGTGCTCCTGTTCAGCCTTACTGCATCCCATAGAAAAGCAGGTGTGAGCCATTTCACATCCTCTGTTGTGAGTCTGGTCCCATGAGCCACCTACACTCACCCAGCCAGTAAACAGCAGGGCGGACTCCAAGCCCCAGTCAGCTGCAAGGCAGGCCCCCCGCCCATCCCACCGCCCTACGGGGCTCTGTTCCATGCTGAGTCTTTCCGTGGCGCTCCTGCACGGCCCAAACCACTAAGTACCACCTCATCTAGGTTCTACAAAAATGTTATCGGTTTGAGAAAAGGCCATTCTATCAGCCAGGTTTCCCTAGAGAAATAGGACTAACAGGATAAATACAAAGATCGATCAATGGAGCAATAGATGAAGAGATTTACGTTAAGGAATTGACTTCTAGGATTGTGGAGACTTGGTCAATCCAACCCCCCAAACTTCATATCTTGTAGTCCTGGGCAGGGAGCGGGGCGGGGCGGGGGAGGGTGCTGCTGGCAGGCTGAGACCCAGGGAAGACTTACAGCTGGAGCTCAAAGCCCGCCACCTGCTGCAAAACTCTCTCTTGCTCAGGGGAGGTCAGTCTTTGTTCCACGCAGGCCTTCAACTAGTTGGGTGAGGCCCACCCACAGGGAAAAAAAATCTGCCTTCCTCAAGTCTACCAATTTAAATGTTAATCTCATCCAAAGACATCCTCACGGAAACATCTGGAATAACACCTGACCACATATGTGGCCACCATTTGCCCGGCCAGATTGACCTATGAAACCAACCATCACAGCTGGGGAGGAAAATGATGGCATAAAAAAAAAGGTCACAAATAAGAAGAAGGGAAAATTGGCTGTGAAAGGACTACACTCGCAAGCACGGATACAGCAAGCTGCTTTTCATTTATTAATTTAGTCCGTAGCCTCTGGTTTTCCCACCCGGACTGGGCGACCACAGGGAAGCAAGCAAAGTGCATTTGAAGGGAGAGGAAGACGTCGAGTTGGAAATCTCTGAAACGGCCATCCTTTGGCGTAGACCAGGGGGTTTCCTGGCCCATGAGTCTTCCTTCCCCTCTGCTCTTCTAGCACAATTTTCCATGAATCAGGAAGGTGGGATCTACTGAGGGACAAATGTGGTGATGGTGCCTCATTCCAGCCATGTGGGACCCACGAGGATACAGGCTCGCTCCGTTCCTGGCCGCTGGGGGTGTCATGTGGGGATGGGAGGAATTGGGTGACCCCGGCTCCAGGGACCGGAGGATATTCCTGGAAACACCACATCGGGACTCTCATTTGACTTTGAACCTGTGAGTATTACTATTGGGTGCGGCATTGGGGAAGTAGGGGCGAGGGGGGTGGGAGAAAACCAGGGAGAGCAGAGGGAAGGATGCCCCACGCCGTGATGCGTGTGGGAGCCATGGGAAACACCCAGGTCAACTTGGACTTGGCCTTTCATAATGTCTGGAAATGGGAGAAAATAGTTTCCGGTCCCCAAAACAGGGAGGAGCTGGCCTGAGGCACCAGGCTGCAGGCGGGGCGGGGGGGTGGGGGGCATGAAATAAGCACGTGCACCCCTGCACCTCAGGCAGACACACGTGGATGCTTTCAGGTCTCACTTGAAAAAATATATATGTATTAAAATATATATAAATATATATATTTAATATATATTAAAGTATACATATTATAATTATATAATATAAAATATTATATTTTATATATAATATATATATATTTGACTATATATAGCCAAATAAGCCATTTCTTTTCCTTCTCCCATCAGCTGCCATAAACGGAGAGGGAAATGAAAAGGACAGCCACAATTTAAAGAAAAGAAAACACAGAAATTTGGTCTGGCCCGACCTTCTACAGACCTGGAGATTCCGTAGACCTCAACTATCCAAAAACTCCACGGTGACTGGAATGATGCACCCTTGCCCCGCGCCACGAAGATGTCCGAGACCTAGTTCTGGGAACCTGATGGGGACACGTGCCCTGAGGGCTTTATAGATGGGATTACATTAAGTATTTTTTTAATTAAGTATTTTTAAATGATAAGATTATTGCAGATGATCAAGATGGGCCCAGTGGGATCCTGGGGTCTTGAGAGGGGAGAGATCAGGGATGAGACGAAGCGACCCACCCAGCTCTGAAGATGCGAAAAGCAGGCGGCTTCTGGAAGCTGGAAGAGAGAAGGAAACACAATCCATACCACCCGCCCCCACCCGTGCCAAAGGAAGGTACCAGCCTGCTGACACCTGAAGCTTACCGCAGTGAACCCCACTGTGATCTTCTGACCCCCCAGGACCACAGGGTATCAAGTTTGTGTGGGTTTGTGTGTGTGTGTGTGTGTGTGCGCACATATTTTGCATTGCGAGCTCATCTTCAGGGGCCTCGATAATGCCACGTAGTCCGAGACGTGGGAACGTCTTTTCGGGGAGGTTTGAGCCCTGCTCCTGGCAGGCATCACGGACAGAGTTTCTCCATTACGGGCTGCACGGTAAGTGTCAATGTCAAATCCAATTCCTCCCAAGAGGCAAAGTCAATATTTATGAGATTTCCCAAGGGAGATGTTATTTCCATCGGGGATGGCGACCCGCGTGCCCCGCTCTGCCCTTCTGCTGGCTTACTTCTTATCACCCCACCTCTTGCCCTGAGGGACAGACGCTCGGAGGGCCCCGGGCCTCGCAGTCTCCCTCACTTCTGGAGGCCGCAGGCAGGTAAAAGCCCATCTGAACAGAAACCACAACCCTGAGGTCATGGGCTCACCACGAGGCCTCGACAGCATCTGTTCATCCACTTTCCAGGCTGATTTTCACTCTCTCTGTCTCCTCTGCCCCCAGGAATTCTCCTTTCCCTCTTGAGAACTTAGCGGAGAAGTCACATCCCTCCCCTTCCCCACACCCTTTATACTGAATCCAACGTTTCCAAGTGTTTGTAGCAGAAGGGGTGTTTCAAGTGGCTTGGTTTACCAGGAATAGAACCTGCCAGAAATACAACTGCATATTCTCTTCTTTAAAAAAAAAAATTATTTATTTTAGAAAGAAAGTACACACACATAAGAGAGAGAGAGAGCCAGCATGTCAGTGTGGGGCAGAGGGGCAGAGGGAGAAGGAGAGAGAGAATCCTAAGGAGACTCCATGCTGAGCGCAGGGCCCCACCTGGGCCTTGATCTCCCGCCCCTGAGATCGCGACCAGAGCCAAAACCAGGAGTCAGATGCTTAACCGACTGAGCCACCCAGGTGCCGCTATTTTTTTTTGTAGGCTGACCCCCCACTTAATGGGAAGCCCAGTGCGGAGCTGGAACTCATGACCCTGACTTCATGACCTGAGCTGAGATCGAGAGTTGGACACCACACACAGAGCCACTCAGGTGCCCCTGAACCCCATATTATTTTCTTCATAAAACTTTATACAGCCCTTTCTAGGTGCAAGTTTTGCTTACTTTTGTTGGTATTTTGTTGTGCCAAGAAACGGAATACTGTCTGTCTTTGCTGTGTGTTGCTGCCGTGTGGGAGGAGGACTGATTTTTATATGATTTTAAACCATTATTACCAGACATAAGTCGCTTCAATAGATGATGAGGTGATTGCAGTTTGTGCTGCTTCGAATCACCACATTTGTGATCATTTGTCGCTGGGGCCATCGGCCGCTGATACACGTGCCCAAGGCCACCGAGGGGCTGCACTGCTTCCCGCGGTCGCCGGGTCACAGCTTAGCCCAGAGGAAGGACTCGCCTGTGAGTGAGCCTGGGGAGAGCCTCCAACCAAGGCCGCTGCGGAAGCAATGACGTGACGTACGAGGCCGAAGGTCGCCTCAGCTTCACACAGCTGGGGTATCAGGGTACCCGGAGTGCCCGCGGTCACTCTGCGCAGCCTGCTTACCTCCAGGAGCCTCGTTCCTGCCTGAGCCCCAGGACCGCACCGTGGCTGCCATCACCGACGCGGGGACCAGGTGGGAGCTCCAGATGCACCTGCTACTCGGCCTCTCTATGCCACAAGCTCTTCCTCTGCAAAACGAGGACATTGATGCGAGCTGCTCTAACAGGTTGTCGTGACCTTCGGCGTCCGTGAAGCTCTTGGTGCGGAACCCGCGTGTCTCCGAACCCGGTGGCAGCTGGCGCTCGTAACGGCCGGCGTCCTGCGAGTCACAACTATTTCCAGGAAAAGCAATGCTTTACTGATTTAGGACCTGCTATGAAAATCCATGAAAAACGAATAGAGACAGTTTTATCATTTTTGCAACCGAAGTGCACCCTTCCTCACGATTCCACCCCGGTCGTTTGGCTTCGTTGCTGATGAGTCGCACCGTTTCTAGGATACCCGGTTCGTAATGACTCCACCTCGGGGCCGTTCGTTAGACTTCCTCAGAAAGAAGCTCGTCTGCCGCCCACGTGTCTCCACTCGCTATTCACGCTCCCTGGGAGTAGAGGTAGTGACACCAAGAAAGCGGCTTCAGATTCCATCAGCACAGGGGTCTGGGCAGCCAGAAGGCGCGCGGGTCCTGGTCCTCGCAGAGCGACACACCTGCCACGCGGAATGTGTCCTCGGCCAGAGATCGTCTCCTTTGCTCACTCACAGGTGGAAAGAAGGGGTCTCAGAATTTTAAATATGTCCTTCGCGTGGCTTTCAATCCTTGAAGACTCTTCGGGATGACTGTCCGGCTACCTTCCCTTTTGCTGTTATAATTCTACTATTTGCGTAAGAGTCCTCGACGGCTTTCAGGCAGCGTTGATGGGTCAATTCCTCCATTCTTATATAAAATTTCGTCTAAAATGTTTCTAGATAAAAGCATTTTTGGGGGCTCTGTTGGAAGGGCACGCACCTCTGGAGCTTGGGGTTGTGGGTTAGAGTCCCACGTTGGGCGAAGAGATTACTTAAACTTTTTTTAAAAAAGCTTCTGTTGGTTTAAAAGCTATCTTAATAACATAGGCCTTATGTGTGACAACTAGAGGGTGATATCTTCCCCTTATCTCATAAAGACACACGAGGTACATTGGTGTGAAAGGGAGTAACACAAATAATTAAATTACGTTCTAGCCGGAAACGCAAGGCTGCTCGGGCGAGTCCCATTACACCGCATCCTGACGCCCCAAACAGACCAATCGGGCGGCGTCACCTGCTAATGCTAATATTAACTGTCGTATATTGAAAAAGATTCACTTAAGGGCCTTCGTCCTGGGGCTGGCTCCGCGACTCCACCATAAACTGGGGATCTTACCTGAGTAGCTGCCTAAGGTGATGGCTTCTAACACGGGAAACCCTCGTGGAGTAAGAGGAAGACCGAGTGCCCGGCCGCAGGGTGGCCGGTAGATCCAGGACGGCGGCGCACAGCAGGCACGCCCAGGTGGAAGGAGAGGCCAGGTGAGAGAGCACTTGCGCAGAGGCACGGATGGGGTACAGGCGGGGAGAAGTAGGGTGCAGGGGTGCGGGGGGGCAGGTGGTGCACAGTGGGGCAGGTGGGTGCAGGTGGGGCTCAGTAGGGGCAGGTAGGGTGCAAGTGGAGTGCAGGTAGAGGGCAGGTGGGGCACAGTGGAAGCAGGTGGAGCACAGGTGGGCTACAAGTGGGGCACCGGTGGGGTGCAGATGGAGTGCAGTGGGGGGAGGTGGGTGCAGGTGGGGCTCAGTAGGGGCACGTGGGGTGCAGGTGGAGTGCAGGTAGAGGGCAGTTGGGGCACAGTGGGGTGCAGGTGGGGTACACATGGAGTGCTGGTGGGGTGCAGGTGGGGCACAATGGGGGCAGGTGGGGTGCAGGTGGAGTGCAGGGGGGCAGGTGGGGCACAGTGGGGTGCAGTGGGGGCAGGTGGGGTACATGTGGGGTGCCAGTGGGGTGCAGGTGGGGCACAGTGGGGGCAGGTGGGGTGTAGGTGGAGTTCAGGGGGGCAGGTGGGGCACAGTGGGGTGCAGGTGGGGGGCAGGTGGGGAGCAGGTGGGCCACAGGTGGGGTGCGGGGTGCATGTGAGGGCAGGTGGGGGGCAAGTCAAGCACAGTTGGGGTGCAGTGAGGGGAGCATGGGTGGGTTGTAGTGGGGTGCAGGTGGAGCACAGTTGGGGCAGGTGGAGCATGGGTGGGGTGCAGTGGGGGGCAGGTGGGGCACAGGTCGGGCACAGGTGGGCCACTCCCGTGTGGGAAATGCTGACGTCCCCAGCTCCCTGCTGCGTGGACGGCCCGGGGACGAGGTGCGGGAAGCACACACACGGTAGACCCTCGAGGCAGCCCCTGTCGCCTCCTGCCGGCCTCGCCACCCCCCCCCACTCTGCACCCGACCCACCAACCCACAGGTCAGGCCGTGAACGCCACTCCCCCCGTGTCCCTCTCCGGCCCACGCACCCCGGGACCCTCCTCTCTCCACCTGCACCTCACGGGCACCTGCTGTGGCCCCAGGGCAGGCGGTGAAAGCAGGGACCACGCGGTCCCTCAGCATGTCCCTGACCCGACATCCCTGGCGTTTGGGACTCAGCCGTGAGATGTGCTTGTTGGGAAACGAGGGAGGCGTGAGTGAGCCCCAAGGTGATCGAACCGTATCCGTGAGTAAGGCCGTGCTTCTGCTTGAGCACACACGCTGCACATGCATACACGCTGCACACGCACGCACGCCCGGCTCAGCCAGTTCCGGGAAGATGATCATGTCCTGGCACCGATTTTATTTTATTTTAAAGATTTTATTTATTTACTCATGAGAGACACAGAGAGAGAGAGAGAGAGAGGCAGAGACCCAGGCAGAGGGAGAAGCAGGCTCCACGCAGGAGCCCGACACGGGACTCGATCCTGGGACCTGGGGTCACGCTCTGGGCCGAGGGCAGATGCTCCACCCCTGAGCCTTGAGAGGGCTTTAAAATCGGTGCCGGGGGAGCCTGGGGGGCTCAGGGGTTGAGGGAGGTGACAGATTGTGTTGTTCGCTTTGGGACCCTTGAACCAGACTAAGAGTCATCAGGGTCAGGCAGTTGTTGCCCATAGTCCCAAGGCCACTGGCTGCGGCCTGCGACTCCGGTGGACTCCGGGGGGGCAGGGCGGCCACGTAGGCCCTGCTCGCAGCGCTGAGCTTTGCATCCGGGTCAGCCCTGGTGCTGCTCCAGCTGCGGGTTGAAACGCGGGGGAAGTCAGTCGGTCTACTTGGGTCCACACGCGTGGTGCAGTGTACACCGAATGCACACGGCCGCCTGCGTGTCGTCACCCCTCAGGAAAGGACAGAAGCCACCATGCCAGAGTGAGCACAACCCACGTCACTGACCCGCGCTCTCCCTCCCAGAGGAGTCGGTGATCGCGGGGCGCGGGCAGGAGCGAGGCTGTGGGCACGGGCCGTGTCAGGGGCCACGAGGGCCAGGGTGGGGGGTCCCGGGATGGGCGTCCAGGCACCCTCCTGACCGCGCTCCCCGAGCGGCCCGGGAGCCTGTGCGCCCCGCAAGGAGGGGGACGGGGTCCCTGCGGGAGGGGCTGGGACACAGGGTACGACGAGGCCCTGCCCTGGGGGTGCATGCTGGGTGCACTGCAGTAAACGGACTGGCCTCTGGGGGACCCGCATGGTCTACACCTCCCTGAGGGGACCCACACAGTCTACACAGTCCACACCTCCCTGAGGGGACCTGCACAATCTATACCTCCCCTAGGGGACCCACATGGTCTACACAGTCTACACCTCCCCAAGGGAACTGACACGGTCTATATCTCCCTGAGGGAAACTGCACAGTCTATACCTCCCCAAGGGGACCCACATGGTCTATACAGTCCACACCTCCCCTAGGGGAGCTGCATGGTCTACACCTCTTGGAGGGAACCTGCACAGTCTACACAGTCTATACCTCCCCAAGGGGACTCGCACGGTCTACACATCCCTGAGGGAACCTGCACGGTCTACACAGTCTACACCTCCCCAAGGGAACTGACACAGTCTATATCCCCCTGAGGGAAACAGCACAGTCTATACCTCCCTGAAGGAACTGACATGGTCTACATAGTCCACACACCCACCCCCCAGGGAGTCCTTTTTTTTTTTTTTTTTTTTTTTCCCCAGGGAGTCTTAAGGACTCGCACGGTCTATCCCTCCCTGAGGGAACCCACATGGTCTACACAGTCTACACCTCCCCGAGGGAACTGCCACGGTCTATATCTCCCTGAGGGAACCCGCACAGTCTAAGGAACTGACATGGTCTACATAGTCCACACACCCACCCCCCAGGGAGTCCTTTTTTTTTTTTTTTTTTTTTCCCCAGGGAGTCTTAAGGACTCGCACGGTCTATCCCTCCCTGAGGGAACCCACATGGTCTACACAGTCTACACCTCCCCGAGGGAACTGCCACGGTCTATATCTCCCTGAGGGAACCCGCACAGTCTAAGGAACTGACATGGTCTACACTGTCCGCACCTCCCCAAGGGGACCCGCACAGTCTACACAGTCTACCCCTCCCTGAGAGAGCAGACACCATGTACACCTTCCGATTCTATCAGCCTAGGATCTCCACGGTGTTCGCCGGATGTGATTTACAAACATAAGTGACACGGCAGGAAAAGAGGTGGCAAAGGAGAGTCAACTGGCGATTAGTTTTCCGTCCCATAGTAAAGCCCCACGTCTCTGAGCACAGCCGTGATCCCCCATGAAGAGGACTTTGAACGGTGTAAATTCTTTCTAGGATCAGATAAATACCACAGATTCTTAGGAAAGAATCTCAGTCATCTCAAGGTCAAATAAACCGGGATCCTTGTGCTACAGGGCGGAAGTTACGATGCGGTTAGGGGATCGGGCTGGAAGTCCCCCTTGGTTACCACATGACTTCAAAATAGCCTTTTTAATAAGAATATTGGGGAACCGCAAGGAGTGGAGGGAGTCAGAATGACCCGTTACCCTGAACACCAGGGAACAACACAGTGCAGACGTCACCGTCCGGCCCTTGTGGCTCATCGCTGGGCTCCATTTCCTCCCTGTGACTAAAATAGCTAAAACTTTCTTGGAGACCAGGAACATTCCATGCAGACATTTCTCATCTTCCCTTGAAAAGAGTAAGATGACCTGAAATGAGTAAACAGCAAGATGCCCGGTGTCCTCGGTGACCACCGGGGAACCCAAACATCCCTCTGACCGTTATACTGACCCCTCCCAAGGCGTCACACATTTTGTGTGTGTCTGTGTCCTTTTAAACCAAGTTATTCTTTTAAAGGAACCTCTAGACATCCTTCCCCTCCCCCCATCTTGATGTTTAATGGGCCAAATCCTTCTATAAACATGGGAACCTCGTGTCCAGAGGGAACGCTCAGCGGGAAAGGCACTCATCATGAGTCAGCATCTCCTTAAAAAGTTTATCCAAAGGGCCCGGAGTAATAATTAATTCAGATCCCAGAGTAATAATTAACTCATATCCCTCTAAAGCAGATACGGCCTTTGTTAGATCCAGAGAAACACTTAGGGCGGAGCCACGATGGTCTGAAAAATAAATGCAGTGGAAACGCTCAAACAGAAAGCATCTTCCTAAAGTCCCAATTCTTGCAGGAGGGGTTGTGACCTGATGTTTTATATCCTTTAGCACCAGAGTCTTCGTTGGCAGGCGGCGTCAACCCCGCACATCTAAAGCCGTTTATTTAAGTGATAACTTCGTGAAAATAAAGACCACAACATCCTCATAGTACTGAGTAGGACATGGGCCGTAAAGATAGTAAATAGCCCTCGATTCCACGCACTCACTTCTTCTCAGTAAAGAATCGGTGATTCGGGGCACCTGGGTGGCTCCGTGGTTGAGCATCTGCCTTAGGTTCAAGGCGTGATCCTAGAGTCCTGGGATCGAGTCCCATGTCAGGCTCCCTGCATGGAGCCTGCTTCTCTTCTCCCTCTGCCTGTGTCTCTCTGTGTGTCTCTCATGAAGAGATAAATAAAATCCTAAGAAAAAAAAAAGAATCAGCGATTAGCTGTATGTACGGTCCCTCCAGGAACGTTCTCCACCGGTCAAGATTGTTTTCCCTCGGCATCCTACCTGCGTCCCGGACCTCACACCACTGACACACCTACTTCTCCTTCCAAGATTCTCATCCTAAGTGTAGTCTTTGCCTTATAAACTCGTGCCAAGTTGAGTCTGTAGATCCCGTTGGTTTATGCTAAGCCGTGCTTCCCTTCCATATGTTCTAGAAGATTTCAGACATGATTTGCAAGCATTACGCATCTCCACCCCCAGTGTATTCCCTCTGTTCCCCTTCAGGGATCTGTTTCCTTCTTTCTGTTATGGCAACAAGGGTGGGGTTTTAGGCTTGTTTTTACCAGGAAACCACTTCCTACCCAAGAGAGGAACCTCCAATGAGTCATTGGAATAGCGCTGTGACCTGTCCTATGTGACACAGTAGCCCCTCTTGGCATCTCCCTCGCACCCCACGCTACTCAGGAACATCACTGATCACATAGAGCTCAATGTCATGCGGGTTAAGCATATTGTAAAGCATCTAAGTCTCAGTAAGTACGTCCCCGTATGGGCTGCCAGATGCATAATGAGAACCATTCACTCCAGGGCTCCAAGGAGCAGCAGGGCCTTGGCATTCCAAGCGAGACCTTCGACCTACACGTAGCAGGTATTCCTTTATTTTTTAGCAGAACGAACACCATCTGCGCTGGGAAGCCATCCACTTCACAACCCGGGAGACTCTCCAGCAAATCCGAGACCCTGGAGAGAAATACCGTCATCCTGCGCTGACAAGCGATGGACGCTATGTGTTTATTAGGAGTTTATGATCGCGTAGGTTTTCTCCTGGAAAACATCTCGTGTGGGTATATTGTTTTATCAACACGTAAGCAATAACGAGCCGCTTTTTCACGGCTGACGTGGTGGCGTGGGAGCATAAAAAGCAGGGCCGTGTAGTCTCAGCCTTGAAGATCAGAGTTTAATGGAAATGGAGCACCTGTCTCTTCACCTCATTCAGAAGGGACTGCACACATGTCTCCGGGCTAGTTGGCAAGTACTTCCTGTGTGAAGAAAAGAATCCTTCCTGGAAGTGCTTTTTTTTTATTTTTTAAGATTTTATTTATTCATTCATGAGAGACACAGAGAGAGGCAGAGACAGAGGCAGAGGGAGAAGCAGGCTCCTTGCAGGGAGCCCGACATGGACTCGATCCCAGGACCCCGGGGTCACAACCTGAGCCACAGGAAGACGCTCAGCCACGGAGCCCCCCAGGTGCCCCTGGAAGTGTATTTTTAAGTGTAGGTGTTATCATTGTTCAGGATGGTGGGGCGAACCGATAGGGAGGACTGTCTTTGAAGAGATGGTTTACTGGCGGCGGGGTGGGTGGGGTAACCCTGATGCCTCACAGGCCCAGCGGGAAGCATCAGGGTGGACGGGAGGCAGTGAGAGCCATGGGGAATGTGGGCAGCAGCTCTTACCGTGCTTTCCACCAGAAGGAACCCAAGAGGCCTGCACAGGGTAGGGCTGGCTCGTTTGAGCAATGTCCTCCTCGTCCTCTTCGTAGGTGGGTTCGGGGAGGAGCTGTGCCCAGCGGGTGGTCGAGTACTGGCCCTGCAGGGCGGAGGGCTAGGGACAGTGGCCCAGGATGTAACAGGTAACAAAGGAGGGCGGGGGTCCCGGTGGGTTTGCTTCCAAAAGGTCAGCCCCCAGGCAAGTCCCTCGCCAGCTGTGGGGGCGGCCTAACTGCAGGGGCCGGCCTGTCGCCAGACCCCAAAAGTCAAAGCATCAGCATCAAACCACACGTTTACCCCACTAGGGCAGCGCACAGCAGCCAGGGCCTGCAAGGATCCCGGCGTTTCAGAGCCTGCGGGGCAGGGGAGTCTTCAGGAAGAGATGAGAAAATGGGATTTCTGCAAAAGGCATATAGGAAATGATAAGCCAGTCCCCAGCTCAGGAGGGATGTGAGGAGGAAAATACAGAAAACACAGCAATTCCAGGGAGGCTTGGGGTGGCTCAGTAGTTGAGCGCCTGCCTTTGGCTCAAGGCATGACCCCGGGGTCCCGGGATCCAGTCCACATCGGGCTCCCTGCATGGAGCCTGCTTCTCCCTCTGCCTGTGTCTCTGCCTCTCTCTCTCTCTCTCTCTGCATCTCTCATGAATAAATAAATAAAATCTTAAAAAAAAAAAAAAGAAAGAAAGAAACAGCAATTCCAGATACTGGAAGCTTCCAGACGATGGGACAGTTGAGTGTAGTTTACACTCTAGAAGCTTCGTCTGGATGCACCACCAAGGTCACCCAATGGAAGCCACAAATGCGTAATGAGGAATAAAAAATTAATATTATCCATGACTGCCTGATTAAAATAAAAGCAGCAAAGGTGCGCCATGAATAGAAAGTGGCGCCCAAATACTCTTGTTCGATTATAGGTAATCTGAAGTTAAGATTCTTTTTTTATTATTTATTTATTAATTTATTAATTTATTTATTTATTTATTTATTTATTTATTTATTTATTTTTTGGTGCACCTCCACCACTCCACAGGGTCTTGGGACACTGCGAGATGGGGGAGGTACTGGTGGTTTTTTATTTTTTGTAGAGGTGCTCCCTGTCCTCCAGGAGCTTACAGTGGGAGGGTGCAAAGGGGTTTGGAAGGGATCTGGTATTGTCATCATTGTGGGTGCTGCTTCTCCGGGGGCCTACCGGCCCCTCACTGACCTTGGCAAATGCTCCTCTGGTGAGAGAGCACAGGGGACCCCCCATTCCTGTGCGGCACTGGCTCCCATGCTGGCTGAGAAGCACAGGAGCACCCGGTGACACGGCCGCCCAGGGCTCGGGGCAGGGGTCTCAGTCGGGGCCCCCCTGCCAGCGCTCTCCCAACACCTGCCGCCCGGTCCTCGACACCACGTATGCCAGCCTTTGCAGGGAGCACCTGGACACCTCGCTTCTGCAATGGGCTGTGTCCCTGGAGGATTTCGAAAAGTGAATCCTACGCAGTAAATGCAGCATTCCGGGAACACCTGCAGCAGCTCACGGGACGTGTACCGGCCGACGATGAGCAGCTCAGCGGAGGCTGCCGCCACTGCCGCCAAGGTTCCGGGAGCGGCGGGTGAGGGGCTGAGGGCGAGCGCGGTTCGCTGGGGTCCGCCGATCTCTCGGAGTCTGCTGTTGGGCGCGCTCTGAAGTTAGGATTGATTGATTTATTTGTTTGTTTGTTTATTTGTTTATTTATTTATTTACTTTAAGATTTATTTATTTGTGATAGACACAGAGAGAGACAGAGAGAGAGAGAGGCAAAGACACAGGAGGAGGGAGATGCAGGCTCCATGCTGGGAGCCCGAGGCAGGGACTCGATCTTGGGACTCCAGGATCCTGCCCCGGGCCAAAGGCAGGCACCAAACCGCTGAGCCACCCGGGGATCCCCAGGATTTATTTTTAAAGCTTTCTCTATTCCATGGAGCGAAGGACTGTCCTAGAACGGCCAGCTGGCCTCGGGCCCCAGGACCGCAGACAGGGTTCCGGGGGGTGAGTGCCTGGCTCTGGGTCCCACCGCCCCGTCACTGCTGAGAGACCTGCAAAGTCTGTGACCTCCGTGCAGCTCCGCGTCCTCCGCCATAAAATGTGGGTCCTGCACGAGGGTCTGAGGGTTACGTGCCGTGGGGCGCGCCAACTGCTCGGAGCCGTGTTTCACACGCAGCACACGTGCAGCCGGCCTGAGCTCCCCGGAGGTTGCAATGCTGTGATCCCGGCGTCTGTAGCGGGCTCCCCGTGTGTCCTCAACCATCCCAGGCCCAGATTCGCTCACACAGAAGCAGCCATGGTGACGGGCGATGGCCTCCCCCAAGGTCACAGCACATGGGGCATGAGATGTGATAGAGCGGCCCGCACACCCGCCTGCCAGACATGTGGCGCGGTGAATCCCGGATGCCTGACGCACATCTACATGCCTCGGAGAAGCGAAACAAGAAACACAAAAAGACAGTGGAAGGGGGCCCGGGGCCGCCTGTGCCTCTGGTTGTCTACACGTCAAGATGCGTGTTCCGGGTTTGTGGGGAAGAGAAAGCCGTCACTTTCTGTGCAGGCACGAAATCGGGAGGATTTCCCACCTCTCTGGGGACTGGCACCGTGACCATGTGGCCCTCCTCGTTCTAACTTCCCGACGACGACCGTTTCTCATGACCCTGCACAGCACGTTTTTAACTCTCCAAGTCGGGGGGCAGGTGACACGCAGGGCCTTGGTCTTCCTGTCTCCCTGGTGGGCACGGAGCAGAGCGGGGCAGCTCAGACCGGGGGGAGCTCAGGACTCGGTGAAGTGGGCCCCGCGCCACCCCCGTCGTGGACGAAGCCGATTTGGAGAAACGAGCAGAACCGAGTGCCAGCCGTGGTTCCTTGGGAAGCTTGTGTCGCGAAGGGTTCAAATGCGACCCAGTGGAGAGGACACACAGAGCAAGATTCACAGGACCTGGTTCAGAGCTTTCTAGAAGTCCTGAGATGGGCGGCAGGAAGGGGTGGGTGGAAGGGAAGGGCACGCGGCTCCGCGGTGGAGCGTGGGGCACAGACTTGCCACACGGTCGCTTCGTCATCGGCAACGGGGAAGACGTGGGGGGGGGCTGCGCGGCCTGTTCACGGCCAACGGGAGGAACGCAACAAGGGGGTGGGATGCGTGGGCTCTCCCGCACGCGGAGTCCGGAAAGTCACCGTGAACCTCGACACTTTCCATCTTCCAGGTAAAAGCTGGGAGACAGGACGCCCGGGGCGGGGTGGGTGTGGGGCTCAGTGGTGGAGCGTCTGCCTTTGGCCTAGAGCGTGACCCCGGGGTCCCGGGATCGAGTCCTGCAGGGAGCCTACTTCCCCCTCTGCCTGTGTTTCCGCCTCTCTGTGTGTCTCTCATGAATAAATAAATAAAATCTTAAAAAAAAATAATAAAGAAGCTAACGTGCAGTGATTGAAGTGCTTCTCGCATCTTACGGGGCATGAAGGCACCTGGAGAAGGGAGCAGCCGGGGAGCCCGGGGCCTGCATCCCCGGGGGTGGGGGGGCAACTCCCAGGAGCACAGAGCACACTTGAGTAGGGAGGGTGTGGGAGGCGGTGGGGACACATGCAGACGCGCTCCCACGGTCGTTTTTTAAAAGTAGGATCTGCCTCCAGGGCCGAGCCCAACGCGGGGCTCGAACTCCCCACCGTGTGACCGAGACCTGAGCCAAGATCAAGAGCGACACGCTTAGCCGACCGAGCCACCCAGAAGCCCCACGGAGGGTCGTTTTTAATAACATGATAGAAACCTGAAAAAGAATACAATACCATGTGGCACGCAGCGCGTTTTCCTGACTGCCATGAAGAACCGTGGCTTTGTGCAGCTTGGTGCATCCCAGGGTGCTCCGCGGGGAGACTCCTGGCCGGATCGAGCCGTGCCCAGCAGCTGGCCAGCGCGCCAGAAACGAATGCAATCCCAGGTCAGCTCGATCACCATTTTTGCTTTCTGGCTATTCTAGTCGTCCTAACACTTGGATAGAGCTTCTTTGTTTGAAATTGCTTTTTATATATGTATGTGCTTTTTACACCCCAGCTTCAGCTGGCTGGGGAAAGCGCCGAGAGGGTGAGTCTGGTTTCCTGCATGGGACTGCGCTCGCGCCTTGGGTACCGATGGGGAGTCCCACGCTGGGCAGCAGGAGTACCGTGGACCCCGGTGCCAAGAAACTCAGCCCGGTCCCCAGACGGCCGGCAGGGCTGCCTCAGGGGGCAGCACTTCCTGACCCTGGGCCCATGTGCCCCCGCAGCGTGCAGCCCTCCGCCCCACCCATGAGGGGGACAGCATGTGGGGTCCCAACTCAGCACCCTCGGGACTTCTCACAGCTTCCCTGAGAGGAGGCTGCCCCGCTTGTTGGAGACCATGAAACCCAGGAAAGGGCCCCTGCAGGTGTCACAGGGCTTGCACGCGCACCCAGGGCCACCCAGTCCATCGCCCTGACTTCCCGGCATCACCAGGGACACACCACCCACCACCCATCTGGGCACCAAGACACCCCCCCCCACCGGCCCTCCTGCTGCTGAAGCCCAGGGACCCTTTGTGAGGTGGGGATTGTACCCCAGCCCGAGCCGCTCCCCCACTCCCCCCTCTCCTCCTCTGGAACAGGCCGGATGTGGAGGGGACCCAGCTACCCTGCACCCCCCCCCCGCCCCACCCCCAGCCCTGCACCTCCCCCCGCAGCCCTACTCCTCCCTTGCCGCTGGCTCCCCCAGCCCTGCTCCCCAACCGCCTGCTGCTGCCCTGCTCAGCCTCATAAGGAAGTCCCTGCCCAGGATGACGTCAGCCCCGGCCCAGGCGCTGTGGAGGGGGGGCCTGGCGGTCACAGGCAGGTTTCCTCCTTGCTGGAAGCCACCCCCCCCACGTCCCCCCCTCCTCCCTGGAAGAGCAGGGCGGAAGTCTGGGAGGGAGGGGCCTCACTCCTGTGGCAGCCCTTGCGCTGGGAGTCCCCGCCCACTGGCGGCCCAGGGGCCCAGGGCGCAGGGGGTCAGGGGGCACCTCCTGCCCTTCACCTCTCAGCCCCTCCCCTCCCCTGCAACTCAGTGCCCCTGTAGACTGGGAACAGGGCTCTCCTTCTGCCCCCGCCCCCGCTATCCCTGCTCCCCCTGCTTCCTCTGCTCCCCCTGCTACCCCCCTGCTCTCCCTGTGCTCCCGTCCTCCCCCCTGCTTCCCCTACTCTCCCTGCGCCCTCTCTCCACAGGGCCGCAGCCTCTCCTCGTGCCTGCAGACAACTCTCCCGGCCCCTCCCTGCACCCTGTGCCCACCCCCTGCACACATCCTCCTGCCCACATCATCCCCCGTGGGTCACATCACCAGGTCTGGAAGCCAGTGACACCCCCAGGACCGGCTGAGACCCTCAGAACCCCCTGCAGGGCTGCCCCCCCCATGCTGGCCAGGCGGCCGCCAGAGGCTCAGTGGCCTGGAGACAAGACCCCGCAGAGGTAGGGATGCGGCCCGAGGCCCTGAAACGCTGGCAGTAGGCGGCCCTGGGGCCAGGAGCCCAGTGTCCACTGCCAGGGGCGCCCCGAGTCCCGCTGCCTGGCGTTGGGGCAGCCAGGAGTACAAATCCATTGTTCACCTCCCTTGTGTGTGCGCGGGGACACTCGCCTGCACACGCACATGCACACACACACACACACGTGCACACGCGGTAACACAGCCGCAGAAGGAGCCCGGGGAAAGCAGCGACCTTGAGTGCCCTCAGGAGCTCCCACCGGACCCATCTGCTCCTGGGATCCCAGTCCCTTCTGGCCCGTCACTGAGCCACAGCCAGCGAGATGGGAAATAAGCTCCGATCCTAAGAGCCTCGTTTTCAAAATAGAGAGTGAAGGGCAGAAGCAGAGCGGCCTGAGCCTCGTCACAGCCCAGGAAAGCGCAGCGCACAAGCTGCTCCGGCCGCTCCCCACATGCTTCGAGGGAAGGCTCAGACGACCCGTACCGGGTCCCTGGACCCCTGGGCGAGCCTGATCCTCTCTGCCTCTGTCTCTCTGTGTCTCTCTCTCCGTGTCCCCAGTTAGCCCTTTGGGGGAAACTCCCTCAAGACAACCCAGCATCCTTCCTACGCATCCCCGTGTTCCACACCGCCCCTGCTCTGGACATTGCTTTGCGGTTACTTTGCCCGCCTCGAAAGCCCGCGCTACTTGTTGTTTGATCTCTGGGATTCCAAATCGCTAGAAGTCAAGAAAAATACCATCTGCACAACACCTTATCCCCAACCCGAGACTTCATGGCCAGAACACCTGCCTCCCCGGTCGGCCTGCCGGTGGCCAGCGTGCCCGCAGGGTTCGTTTCAGTGCCTACACTTGCTGCTCACAGCCGATTCTTTTTATTTTGTCTATTGTTTGTTTGTCTGCCTTAAAAAAAAAAAAAAACAACAAGAATGAGTTTTAAGAGGAAGTTTCTGAACCCTCTGCTGAGGTCAGAGTCTTGGAGCTGAGAGCAAGCCCAGGGGCCAGGCAGCCCGGGGCAGCGCCTCGTCAGCAGGGGGGGGGGGGGGGGGGCAAAGGTCTCTGTGTGTGGCTCCCCGGGCGCCCAAGGCAGCGCGCGCCGGCCAGCCAGGCGGAGGTCAAGTGAGGCAAGGACAGGACGGCCACCCGGAGGGGCCGGGGCCGGAATCCGCGTGATTCTCCTCGGGGAGGATGGAGACTCCGCCCGCGGGGCCGGCCTACCTTCCCCCACGTCCCCAGGGGGCCACCGCAAGCCAGTGCTGGTGTCTGACAGCCCTGGACCAAGAGGCGCGGGCATCCCCCGCAGTGCCCTGACTGCCCTCCAGGGGGGACCAAGGAACCATCAGCACCACGTCTCCAACCAACCGCACCGTCTCCAAAATACTGTTGTCTTCCTTGCCGACCGCGGTGCCTGGGCCTGTTCCTGCCCAGCCTCCTGGGTCCCCACGCGGGGGCGTGGAGCAGGTGCCGATGCGGCCGCCCAAGCACAGAGCCAAGGAGGTCTGGAGCACAGACCCCTAGGCCTTTTTCCCCGGGACCCACCAGTCAGGCAGTTGCCTTCGGGAGACGGTTTGCAGATTACAAATACGGCGGGGGGGGGGGGGGGGGGGGGGGGGGCAGTGGGTGTCCCAGGGGCCGGGGTCTCCCTCCCGCCTCGGTGCTGCGCCGGGACCCGCACCCCCGTCCCCTGGCTGGTGTCTGTTGGACAGGTGCACCCGGTTGTGGGGAGAGGCTCTTCTCTCCCTGCCTGCAGCGGGGACATCTCCGTCTCCAAGGCTCTTTAAGCAAAAAAGATAATAAAATAAAGAATTAGGATAGTAGGTAATACATTAAGTAAAATTGATTTTTTTTTTTTAAGAAAGGGCTCTGGAATTTCTATTTTTTTTTTTTTTTGGAATTTCTTTTATTGGCACTAAAAGCAGATGGTAATGGGCCTATAGAGCTCAGTTTAAGGGCGAATGTTGAGGAAACAGTGACGATGACTCTACCTAATAATAGAAGTGGGAGGGGGCCGTCTCGGTTGTCCTTCCCCTTATGACGCCCGCCCGTTTGTTCAGTGACCCGATGCCCCTGTATCAGCAGCCGTGGCGGGCAGATCAGAGCTGGCCAGCGTGGCGAGTCCGGGGCGGCTGCGAGCCCCCGGGCCAGCAGCCCTGAGTCAGGACGGGATTAGCCACGAACGGCAGCCGTGGCATCGTGAGGGGCCGGGAGATGGCAGGGTACTGGTGGCCAAAATGACCTGCAGGACCTCGCGGAAAGAACGGCATTGATTCACGCAAGAGAGCCACTGGCCCCAGTGAAACCCCAGCGGGGAGGGGGTGTGGGGGGCGGGCAGGGCTGTGGGAGACAGCACCCCGGCCTCACCGCAGCTGAGAAACAAGGACCGGACTCACCACTTTCAAGAGCTTTCTTGTTGGTTGGTTGGTCCCTGGGGCAGGGAGGTGTTTGCAGACACATGGGGCAGGAGGGAGTGTGGCTTCGAGTGTGCAAGGAAGGGGCCCCACACGCTACCAGGTCTGGTGGCCCCTGGAAGTGGGGGGGTACCCGGCAGGAGGCAGGCGGGTTGCAGCTGGAGCCAGGTGCGCTTCTGCATCCTGCTACTGCAGGGGTGCGTCTCTCCCTCCCTCTCTCTCTCTGCACCTCTCCAGTCTCCTAAGCTAACTAAGCAAGCTGGCTGTTCATGGGATGACCCTTCACCTGCACCCCATCTGCAGAGGCCAGGGGCCTGGGAGCCTGGGAGCCTGAGAGCGGGGGACTGGATGCCTGGGGGGCTGGGGGGTTGGGGGTGTTCACCAGCATGACCCTTGCCTGCACCCTGACCACAGAGGCCTGGGAGCCTAGGAGCCTGGGGGGCTGGGAGCCTGAGAGCAGGGGGCTGGGAGACTGGGAGCCTGGGGGGCTGGGAGCCTGGGGGTTTGGAGGGCTGGGGGGTTGGCCAGCATGACCCTCGTCTGCACCATGACCACAGAGGCCTGGGAGCCTGGAGGGCTGGGGGGCTGGGGGTTGGGGGTGTTGGCCAACATGACTCTTGCCTGCACCCTGACCACAGAGACCTGGGAGCCTGGGAGCCTGGGGAGCTGGGAGCCTGGGGGGCTGGGAGTCTGGGGGGCTGGCCAGCACCTAGTGCCCTAGGCACTGAGCCCCTGGTGACCTGGTGGGTGGAGTGCCAGGGAAAGCCGGGTGGGGCCCCTGGGCCCGCTGCCTGTAGGGACCCAGGTGAGGAGGGAGGCCACTCCAGGAGGAACAAGCAGGTCCCCAGGATGTGGCCTGTGCAGAAGGTGTCCCTGAGAGCATGTCCCATGGGTGCAACAGTCACTTGCTCCACAGTAGAAGTGCCTCGGACGAGAGGACAAACAGCCAACCCGTTGGGCCCAGGCTGGAGAGGCTCATCAAAGAGCAGTGTGCCTGGAGGTGTTCCCATGCACCCCCTCAGTGGGAGAAACAGGAGCTCTGAAGTGGGTCTCAGGTGCTCAGACAGGAGGGGGGTCTGAGCACCAATGGGCAACAGACTCAGGCCCAACACCTGCTTCCCCCCCGGGGCATAGGACGCTCATTCCCATTACCCTGGGCTTGCACCCCACCAGCTGGGCTTGGCCCCCTAGGAAAAGAGGGCTTGCATGTGGGCAGCCAGGGACCATTCAGAGTCGGAGACGTGTGCCCCGGGGCCTGTGGCGACCTCTCTGCTCTCTGCCATCAGCCCTGGGCCGCCCGGCCAGTCGCCAGGCCCGGAGTGTCCCGGACTGTGTGCAGCAGGTGCTAGTTACGTGTGCACATACGTACTCTTGGGCAGAGCAAGAGGTCCGTGGCTTGCACCAGAATCTCAGGCAGCGTACCCCCAAAATGTTAAAAATCACCTGCTGGATGCTGCATGTGCCACTAAGACACGTATGGCCCGCGTGCCCGTTTGCAAACTGAAACAGGGTTATTATCGATGGCTTTGCGTTCAGATGTTTCAGACTGTTTGCCCTGGAACGCCTCAGCCGTGAATCATTTCAGCTGGACCCACGTGAACCGGGTATTATCCATCCAAACTTTCAGGCGCCCATGGAGGACACAGGTCTGCGTAGACGCTATGCAAACCAACGCTCAGATTTTCGCATTTCTCAGCCGGAGCAGGACCTCACCTGGCCTTAGGGAGGAATTCGACTCCTCAGGGTTCTCTGGAGAAACAGAACCTGTGGGATATACTTATACACACACGGGGAGGGTGATCATGCGGATCTGAGGCTCGCGCCGCTCTGGAGGCCCAGGCTGGGGATCCAGGAAGGCCGTGTGGGATCCTCGTGCAAACCCACAGGCCGAGGCCCAGCGGTGCAGGAGGACAGGCCGTCCTGGCTCGCAGCAAGAGCAGATTCTCCTTCCCTCTGCCTTTTTATTATGTTCTCGGCCTCAGGGCACCGGCGGAGGCCCCCCCCCCCCCACACTGGGGAGGGGAATCTGTCTGCTTCCCTGAGTCACTGGATTCAAATGCGAAGCCGTCCAGAGACACACCCAGAGTAATGTTTAACCGAACATCTGGGCGGCCTCTGCCCGGCCAGCCCGACACAGAAAGTCACCAGTCAGTCCTTCACGTGGCTCGAATCACAATTTCCTTTCCCAGCTGGGAGATGCGCCTGCAACTTCGTTTTCAAGACAGCCACCCCTCGTTCCCTCTGCTTTCCAGGGGAAACGAGCCCCAGCAGCGACGGGAGTGCTCGGGCAATGCTCCTCTGCTGGGACAGCCCCTCCACCCCTCACCCCCACCCTCACCATCACTGGGGCCTCCTGCTAGGCCAGCCCTGCTGGAAGGAGGAGGCCCGGCCGCTGCCAACCTACCCCGCGAAGGAAATACCGTTGCCCCGTGAGAGGCTCCAGTCTCTGGATGGAGTTTGCCTTGACGGTGGAAACTCGGAACAGCCACATACGTGGTAGAAATAGTGAGACTGCCTTCCGCTCCCTTGCCCCCGCCGCCTCCCAGTTTCTAGAGATTCTCATTGGCTCAGGAGGACGAGATTGTGCATCAAGGTCTTGGAAAGCATCCAAGTGTTCTATATATAATGCAAAGTTTAGCTATTAGGCACGGAGCACAATTATTTTTAAGTGTGGACAAGGACACTGAAAGACAACCGGCCCCGGGGAGGCGGGGGCGGCGGCAACGCCTAGTTTAGCAGATGACTGGGCGTTGTGCGTGGACTTTCTAGGAAGGAGGAGAGGGAATGCGGGGCATGTGGCCAGGCTAGGCCAGGTGGTGTGTGTGCAGATAAGCTTGGAGCTAGCGGGACGGGGACGGCTGGAAGGCTGGAAGGTGAGGCAACTGCCAGGATGAGGGGCAGAGTTCAAGCCTGCAGGCCCCGGAGGACCAGGAGGGAGGATGGAGACGCTTCCTCCAGCAGCCCCGAGGAAAGCGGATCTGCCCGGACCCCGGGAGTGTGTGCAGAGGCCGACCCTTCCCCTGGGGGAGCCTTCAGCTGGGCCTTCAGACCTGGCCCACACCAGGCTGCGGCCCGTGGCAGGCTCCGGGCAGGGGCCAGCAAAGCCCGCTCGAGCCCGAATTCCAGACCCCAGAACAGTTCTTTTTTTTTTTTTTTTTTTTCCCAGAATAGTTCTGGCTGTGATGTGCATGCTGGGATGAGCCACAGAAGTGAGGGGTCACTCAGAGGCAGCGCACGTGTCCCGTCCGGCTGGAGGTAAGCTATGCAGTCACTAGGGCAGGCAACCTTCTCCCCTGGTGCCAGAGGTGCTCTTCCAAGGCCAAAGTTAAAAAGCAGAACAAAACAAAACCCCATAACGACCACCCAGCTGAAGGGTTTGAAGGAGGACTAAAATACCTGTATTGCAAAAGAAGAAGAGAGCGGTGGCTCCCTCCCAGCAGCTGGCGGTCCCTGTATGCTGTACGGGGTCAGGGCTCCAGAGTGCAGCTGGGAAGAGCGCTGGGTGACCCACCTGAGCCACAACCCCGGCGACATAGACCTTAGCTTTTGCAAACACACAGAACCTTGGCGGCAGGGGAGCTGGGCGCGCGGGGGGTGGGGGTGGCGGGGGGTCAGCTCTGACAACTCTCAACCATAATGGTTTTAAATTAGCGATCACATATTTATTCCAGCATGATAATTAACAACTATTCCAGTGTAGACTTTTGCCAAAATTTATTCAACCCACTTTCGTGTTTGGCCCCCGTGTATAGCCACTGTTCCCTACCTTATAGACAATTCAAAGACAAATGACCCATCTCTAACTTTACATTATGAAATGCCGATTGTATAAGAAGGTAAGGGCCTCGGGGCTCAGCTTAAAGCTCAGTGTACACCCACTTTTGCGAGTGCAGGATGCTCTAGGAAGGAGCGATTCTAGAGCATGAGTCCTAGGTGGGGGGTGCAGGGGGGTGCACGACCTCTGGGCGCAGCCTGGCTCCGCTCCCCTGCCCTGGGAGAGTGAGGGGCACCCGCCCGCCACCCCCAGAAGACCCAGCGTTCCTTTCCAGCAGCCCCTGCCCTGCTCAGAGCAGTCACTCTCAGGCTTTGCAATCCTCAGAAGACACCGGGAGCTTGCTAAAAGCACATATTCTCGGGGAAACACCCCAAAGCTGGACTTCAGCGGTTCTGGTGGGGCTGTGGAAATCAGGCCAGGGTGGTTCTGACGCCTGCGGGGTTACGGAGGCACCAATAATTCCGGCCGAGGAGAGGTCAGCCCTCCAGCCTGGACTTTTTTTTTTTTTTTAATTTTTATTTATTTATGATAGTCACAGAGAGAGAGAGAGAGGCAGAGACATAGGCAGAGGAGAGAAGCAGGCTCCATGCACCGGGAGCCCGACGTGGGATTCGATCCCGGGTCTCCAGGATCGCGCCCTGGGCCAAAGGCAGGCACTAAACTGCTGTGCCACCCAGGATCCGGATCCCTGGTCTTTTTCTTTTACAATAAATGTTATCGCTCAGAGGGGCGAGCTCGAGGATGAGGGGTAACTGGGAGGGCCGAGCACCCCAACCTAAATGTGCGTGCCCCCACTGTTCCCCTGGGGTGGCCCAAGTAGCTTGTTTGTGTTGCTATTACTTTTCGGGTTAACTCAGCAAGTCTTTCCTCGAGTTCTTTTTCCCTCTCATGTCCACCCCACAAACCTCTATTGCGCATCCACATGCAGGCTGAGGCCTTCCGGAGGGAGAACTGTGGGTGGGGGATTTCTGAGCCGCGCTTCTTGGGGTCACCTGTACTCCAAGCACAGAGCTGTGTGCCCGGTGAACAGGAGGCCCCGGAAAGGGCCCAGCTCCACGACAGAAGCAGGGGCCTGGCCCTGAGCTGAGCTCTGTGCAGAGTGGGCGCGGGTTTCATGCATCGCCCAAGGGTACTGGATGCGCATGTTCTAGGTTTGGAGATTCCCAGCAGAGCTGGCACAAGTCGGGGTCCCCAGGTGAGCATTTAAGTCTAATCTCCCTGCTAATCTTTCCTGCCCCCCCCCAGGCTTCTCCGCATCCCAATCCGGCTTAGGGTGGCGCCAGGGCCCCTCCAGTCACTTCCTGCTCCTCCTCCAGCCCGGAGCAGGCCCAGGTCAGCCAGCGTCGCCCACTTTTGCCCACCAGCTGGGGGACCCCGGGCAGGTGCACCCAGCCCCGGACTGTAGGCCAGGCCCGGAGTCGGCTACTCTGAGGAGAAGCTGGGGGCCCTGCGGTCGGGGTCCCGGCCCCCCAGCACCCCTCCCACCGCGGGCCCCCCCCCCCCCCCCCCGCCGCGACCCCGCCCACCTCGGGTGCCCTGGGTGCCCCACCTGGGGGCTATTCCCGGGCGTCCCGGAAGCTCCCCGCTCCCTCCCCCACCAGTGCCCCCGACCCAGGCCCCGGGGCTGTGCCCGCCCCTCTCAGGTGCTCCGCCCACCTGCCGGGCTTTCCTGGCCCCCGGGCCCGCCGGCCCACCCGGTCCTCCTCCCACCCCCACCTGCTGCACCCTGCCCTGCTCCATCCGCCCCCCCCACCTGCGGCGCTTCCTCTGACGGGTCCTCCTGCCCACCGCCCCTCGTACACCTGCTGCGCACCCCCCTCCGATGTGCCCCCCACCTGCTGCACATCCCCTCTGCTACGTTGTGCCTCCCCACCTGCTGCACACCCCCCTTCGACGATGTGTCCCCCACCTGCTGCACACCCCCCTGTGACAGTGAGCCTCACCTGCTGCACACCTCCCTGCGACGATGTGCCCCCAACCTAATGCACATCCCCCTGCGACGATGTGCCCCCCACCCGCTGCAACCCCCCTGCGACAGTGCGCCCTCCCCTGCGGCACACCCCCCTGCGACAGTGCCCCCCACCTGCAGCACACTGCCTTGCTCCATCTGCCCCCCCACCTGCGGCGCTCCCCGAGGGGTCCTCCCGCCCCCCTCCCCTCGTACACCCCCACTTGCTGCACACCCCTCTTGCGACGATGTGCCTCCCCACTTGCTGCACACTCCCTGCGACAGTGCGCCCCCCACCTGCTGTACACCTCCTCTGCTAGGATGTGCGCCCCCACCTGCTGCACACCCCCCTGCGACACTGTGCCCCCGCAGCACACCCCCCTGCGACGATGTTCGCCCCCACCTGCTGCACATCCCCTGCTGACAGTGAGCCCTCCCCTGCTGCACACCCCCCTGCGACAGTGAGCCCTCCCCTGCTGCACACCCCCCTGCGACAGTGTGCCCTCCCCTGCTGCACACTCTCCTGCGACAGTGAGCCCTCCCCTGCTGCACACCCCCCTTCCACAGTGTACCCCCACCTGCTGCACACCCCCCTGCAACAGTGAGCCCCCCGCAGCACACCCCCCCCTGAGACGATGTGCCCCCCCTTGCTGCACACTCCCCTGCTCCATCCGACCCCCACCCGCGGCGCTGCCCCTGCCTCCATCCCCCCACCTGCGGCGCTCCCCTGAGCCTGGAGCTGCCCCCCCTCCCGTGGCGCTCCCTCTGCCTCCATCTCCCCCCACCTGCGGCGCTCCCCTCGGCCCGGAGCTGCCCCCCTCCCACGGTGCCGCCTCGCCTCCACCCGCCCCCGCCTCCGAGCGCCCCACCCCGCCCTCCCGCGCCCCGGAGCCCGCCCCAGGCCGCCCATTGGCGCGCGCCGAGCCGGGGGGGCGGAGGGTTCGGAGCGGCGGCGCGGGCGGGGCCCCCGTGCCTCCCTCCCTGCCTCCCTCCCTGCCTCCTTGCCTGCCTGCCTGCCTGCCGCGCTCCCGCTCCCGCCCCGGCGCCGGTCGGCCTGCTCGCCATGGCGGGGGAAGAGGCCTCCGACAGCAAGGTGTCCTTGCGGACGTTCCTGGAGCACCTGTCCGGGGCCGGCAAGGCCATCGGCGTGCTGACCAGCGGCGGGGATGCCCAAGGTGCGCGGCGCCCGACCCCGCCCGCGGGGATGGGGATGCGGGGGCCCGGGGGAGGGGCCGGGCCGGGGGCGGCGGGGGCGGCGGGGGCGGCGGGGGCAGGCGCGGGGACTTCCCGGAGGAGGCGAGGGGAGCGGGCCCGCGGGGCGGACGGGGAGGCGGGGAAGCCCGGGGGCCGCGGGGACCTGGCGGGGCGGGGGGGGGGGGGGATGCGGCGGCTCCTCTAACGGGAAGACCAGTTACTTTCTCCTCCACGTTTAGTTTTTAGATTGAGGCTGGCGGCGGGGCCTCCGGGCCAGCCCCGTCCGAGTCGGGGAATGGAGGGTCCCCTCGGGCCCCGAGCCGCGCGGCCCCCGCCCCCACCGCGCGGTTACAACGGCCGGGTGCCCGGCGCGCGGCTCGGGCGGGTCCCCGCTGTGGCCTGGAGGGGCGCGGGGGCGCGGGGGGGCGCGGAGGGGAGCAGAGAGGGCGCGGGGGGGGGGCGCAGGGGCGCGGGGGGCGCGGGGTCCCGGCCGGGGATGCCCCGCGGGGCGCTGTCCGCCGCCCTCCCGACCCAACCGAACACTGAAATGGGTGCCTAGGCCCGCCCACCGGCAGGAAGCGGGCACCCCGGGTGCGCCCCGCAGCGCCCCTGCTCGTCCCCGCCACGTGGGGCAGCCCGGGGGGCGCCCAGCCCCGGCCCGCGGACACCCGCGGAGACCACTTCCACCGCCTAAAGGGGAGGGTGACGGGGCCACGCCCGGGCCGGCGCCGCGTGCACGTGGGGCCGCAGGGGGCGCCCCGGATGCAGGTGCACCCCCGGAGGAGCCAGCCCCGCCAGCCCCGCCAGCCAGCGGATGGCCGCCGTGCGGCGGGGCGCGTCCCCGGAGCTCACAGACCGCTTGGGGACGCCTCCCCGAGCCGGGTTCGGTCATTTCCTGCCCTTGCTCCCGCCCTGGTGCCCGGCTCTCCCAGGCTTCCAGGTCACGCCAGGTGCAGGGATGCAGGGATGCTCGGGCGCCGCGCCCCCCCCCCCCCGCCCCCCGCGCGCGTGACCTTCCCGGCGCCCTTGAGCCGGGCGGGGCGGGCGCGGGGGCGGCAGGTCGGGGCGCGGTGGCCGCAGCCCCGCCCGCCGCGCGTCTACGTGATGCCCGGCCAGTCGCCGCCCTGCGCCCTGCGCCCTGCGCCCTGGGCCCTCGGCATCGGCGGGGCGCGCCCTGGGCGCGGGGAGGGCGCTCGGGTGCCCGCTGCGCCCCCGCCCCCAGCCCCGGCGGCTCCGTGCCCTGGCGTCCTAGTAACGGGCCCCGGTGTAGACATTGCCCTTCCCGGGGAAGGAAACCGTTGGAGAGCACAGGCCCCGACCGACGGGGAAGTCCGGAGCCGCACCTGAAGGAGCACCCCAGGGCGCGCCACGTGGGGCCTGGTGGGGTGCGGCGGCGGCTTCCCTGTCACATGGCCTAGCAAGCACTTGCGTCCGGAGACCTGCCTGCCCCAGCACAAATTAGGAAGCATCTGCTTTTTTTTTTTTTTTTTGCCTTTTTTTTTTTTTTTTCTTCCAAGATTCTATTTATTTATTCATGACAGAGGCAGAGACACAGGCAGAGACAGAAGCAGGCTCCATGCAGGGGGAGCCCATGTGGGACTCGACTCCAGAACCCCGGGGTCACGCCCTGAGCAAAGGCAGATAGGTGCTCAACCACTGCCCCCCTGGGTGCCCCAAAGTAGGAAGCATTTTGAGTGAATCTTAACCTGAAAGAAATGCGTCTTTGGCAGAGGAAGAGAAGGAGGCTCTAAGCAGCAGGCCACTTTCCAGGTGATTTTACAATTAAGGTGGTGTGTCTGTTTAAATAGATTTTTTTTTTTTTTTAATTTATATAGTGGGTCATTCTTTTGAATCCCTGTCCTGGGGTTTGCTCAGCTACCTGGTAGTTGACGTGCAGGCCCTGGAGATGCTGGGGCAACACACAGAGTCAGCACTTTCCACTGCTTAGCCTGGCTCAGCCACTTGGGAGTAGTCACGATAGAGGCCAGTAAGGCTGCACGCCTTATGGGCAGTGGGACAGGATAGTCTGAGAAGCAAAATTACAGAAGGCTGCGCTGTTGGTGTGAGGTCAGGGGAGGTGATGGATGCTCTCAACTTGGCACCTCTGGGCCACCCCAGGGAGAGACCAACATGCCTGGGGCCCCACTCCAAGGGTGGGCCGCTGGCTCGGGGTTTTTCTTGGCCTGCATGCAAAGCGCCATCTCCTGCTTTTATCCCGTCTTAGACCTGCCGGAGCCTCTGGATGCGTTTCTTCCGGAGAAAGCTGATCCCGACGTGAGCTCAGAGGGTCTGGTCTTAGCAGCAACACGTTCACAGACTCTTAGACGAGGTTATTCCGACAGAGATAATGTGTCAGACACTCGGTTCTTTTGCCATTTTGGGCTGAGTCCAGATTCTGTTGGCAGAATTTCCCTGAGATTGGAGAGTTCCTCCCCTCGCTAAAGACGCGAGTCTTGATCTCAGGTTTTCCGATCAAATGTGAAATTATGGTAGGATTCCACGGGAGATGGAAGCCAATAAACAGCAGCGACTGTCTATTGGGCACGCTTTGGGTTCCAGGAGCCTTACGGTTCTCCCCAGGCCTGCTCACATTGCTCCCAGATAGGTACGTCCTCACTGTGGAGGATTGGGAGAAAGACCCACAAGGACATACGCGACCTGGTCCGGGCTACCCAGGTCCTCTGTGGCAGGAGACAGGCTTTAAAACGACTTCTGTGGGGTCTGGATCCCACCTCCTTCCCAGTAGGGCCATGCTCTTCAGGTGTGGTTGTAAAGTTAAAGTCCAGGTTTTAAAGGTTTTTTTTTTTTTTATATATATGTATATATACGTATTTATGTATTGCAGGGCGGGGGTTGGGGAAGGAGAGAGAATCCCAAACAGACTCCTTGCTGACGCAGACCCCACCTGGGGCTCCATCTCTAGGCCCTGAGATCTGGACCTGAGCCCGGCTTAACCCTCTGAGCCCCCCGGGCACTCCCCACCCCGATGATTTTTAAACAGCTTTGGTATCAGAGCAGAAAACATTTTTTTTTTTTTTTACGGCAACATCCTTGCGCCCAATGAAGTGCTTTGTTTTCCAAACGAATTTAGTAATGAGGAAAAAAAAAAAAAACCAAAGGAAGAGGATCCTGCCTCAGCCCTGCCCCCGAAGGCAGAGTCTTTCCAGGGCTAGTTATTTTTCTCAAGCTTCTGGTTTCTTCTGCTGTCGCAAGGAATGCCTGCAAGTTTAAACTGAACTTGCACCTTGCCGGGCGGGCGGGCGGACAGGACGGACAGCCTTTCCGTGACTAAGTAGCCGCCCTCGAGCAAGGTTGTGTCACTCGCCGAACATGAATCACTGGCTACAGACCGTGGGCCCCGGCGCAGAGGAGCAGGAGGGGAAATCGAGTGTCCTGGGGGGCAGCGTGGCTGGGAAGGTCGAGCCCTCCCTCCCTCACCTCGGGGCAAGCAGACGGAGCAGGGAGCAGGGGACCCGGAGAGGTCGGACAGGACATCGGGAGCAGCGGGGGCTGGTGGCGGGCTGCTAGCTTACGCCCGGTGCCTGCCGAGGCCAGTGAGCTTTGCCAGGACCTGGTGCCCTGCGTTCTCAGTGGCAGTGGGGCCGGGACCCAAGAGCCTCTTCCCGGGGGCCTCTGTGGCGGCCGCCCCGTGCGCCACCCCAGCAGGCTCTCCTGTCTGCTGCGTGGTCGGTCTCCTGAATCCCGCGAAGGCCTGTGGGCCGCTCCCCTTTCATAAAATGCGGGGGCGACTGCCAGCTCTGGCCGCTTCCCTTTCCCATTAAGTCATTTCGGTGACCTGGGCCGTCGCTCCTCAGAGGCTCCCTTCTACCTGCGCAGCGGTACTTGGGAAGGGCAGGTGCCCCGAGCTCTCCTGCCGCCGTCACAGACGCCAGGCGCCCGTTGCTGGCCAGGGCCCAGGTGCTCCTGCGGCTGACTGCGCGCTCCCCGAACACCTCCAGGGGGCGCCTTCCCCGTGCGCTTGCCCCGAGCCCGGCAGGCAGGTTCCCAGTGCGCCGCGGAAACGGGGGACCCGTGGGTGTCTCATCTCCCCGGGGCCCCTTCCGGGCCTGGAACTCTGTACGCACGCTCTGTACTGGGATTTTTTTTTCCCCCACTTAACATTTAGTTAATTTAGGAAGTATGGGTGCGTCTAGGAGGCAGCATGTTGGGGTTAGAGCATTAACCCCGCGAGTGCCATGGGCCTGCAGCCGCTGCCCCGTTTCCCTGCGGGGCCGGTCCGGGCGACTCCTAGGAGCTGGACACCCTGAGGTCCGAAAACCCCAGATCTGCCTTATGGGGAACAAACGGCTTCGGTTCAGGACGGACACCTTTCGTCGGGGAGAACTGGGGCCGGCGGGACTCGGGAAGGAAGCCGTCCCCGTTAGAAAGGTGGCGGCCGGCAACGCGGGGAAGGCAGGCGCCAGGACCCCCGAACTGCACACCCCGCGTGGTTGTGATGAGGTCGGGAGGGCCTCGTGTCAAGCGGGAGGCTGAGGTGCCGTCCGAATCCCTCTCCGCAGGCCTGGGCTGGCGCTCCGGTTCCACGCACGGCCGAGCGCCTGCCAGGAAGCCCCCGTGTCCTTCGCCCCACGCGTCCCCGCCACCCTTGGCTTAGCTCGCTGGGAATTCCGGCAATTGTGCTTGTCAGGACAAGCCGCAGCAGGCGCGTGGTGGAGCCGCCTGGGGGACCAGGAGACTGACTGATGGGCCCCTCCCTGGTTCTCCTCGGGGCAGCGGGCAGGCCTCTGTTTCTCGTTTGCAGAATGAAGGACGCAGAGTCCCTCTGTCCTCCTTCCTTCTCCCCAGTGAATGTCTTCCGTGGAAGGAGGAGGATAGAAGGGGGAAGGCAGCGCCCAGCCCAGGGCCCTGCAGGCCCGACGCCCCCAGGGGCTCACACGCTCCCTCTGGGTTGTGTAGAGGCCGCCCCGGGGTCCTGGTGAGGTGCACATTCTGGTTTTGTGGGTCTTGCTGCGGCCTGAGAACCACAGCTGGTGCCTGTGTCCTGGGTCCCTGGGGCAGTTCCATGGAGTGGCTTTCTGACCTCGAGGAGGACCTCGACTGCAAGGTTCATGACCGTGGGACCCCTTGCGTACAAAGGTGCAAATACGTGACGAGACTGGATGTCCCTTCTGGGCAGAAAATGGTGGGAAGGGTGCTGTAGGGCCACTGGCCATAGCCCCTCCTCCTCGTTGGCTCAGCTCTGGCTTAGTATTCCTGGGGTTCGTTTCCCCTTTTCCTGCCCTCATCCCCCCCGGCGCCGAGGGCTGAGCTAGTGCCCAGCAGCCCGGGGCCGGGAGAAGGGCACAGGGCCCGCTGGGTGAGGCTGTGGGGAGGGGCAGGCAGGGAGGACTTTGGATTTACCTCGTAGGGGCAGGGAAGCCACCTGGGCAGACTGGATGCTTCTGATAAGGGCAGCAGAGCGGCCAGGAGGGGAAGGTGACATCATCACGTCTCGGAAGGAAAAGAAACCGGAGAAGTTCGTTGTGAATGTTCGTCTTGCGCACCCTAGGGTTTCCGGGCCTCCCAGGATAAGCGTCATCAGCGAGATCCGTCAGGCCCGCGCCGCGGGGGGAGCACCCAGGGGCCCTGCTGTGTGCACGTGGCCAAGTCCGGGAGGCGCGCAGGGGACGCCGGCAGGGCCTGCAGGAGCCTCCTTGTGCAGATGTCCCCTTGGCTGGTCGTCCGGTTCTTGGGCGTCAGGGCTTCTCCAGGGCCCCGCGCCAGCTCCCCGCGTCCCCCGCTGTACTGCCCCGGGTCCCCCAGCCCTGCTGTGCTTTGGATGCTTCTCCTCGGCACCTGCCAGGGCGGTGGCGCCGTGTGCCCGTCGGGCCCTATTCGCCGCCCCGCAGAGCCGGGCAGGCCACGCTTGCCGATGCATCAGTGACAGGGTGCCCCGTCCGCCGGCGTTGGGTGGGCGCGCGGTGAGCCAGCCTGCCCTCGCACACCCGTCGCAGGCCGCCCTCTGACTTTCCACGCCTTCGCCCGGGGCCCAGTGCCTCGCATGCAGCAGGATGCAGGAAGCCGCTGATGGGGCGCGGGCGTCCTTGGGACTCCTCCGTTGTTAAATGGGGAAGCTTTTATGAAGGACTCGAGGAGCAAGGGCAAGATGAGGGGCTCTAAGTTTGTTTCCTGACATCTCTGCCTCGGTCCGAAGCTGAGGTCTACAGGATTTCAGGGGGAAGCCAGTGCGACTGAACAACCTCACTCGATTTTTCAAAAAGGAGTTTAATCAGTGAGGGAGCGGTCATGAGGCGGTGGCGGGGGCGGGAGGGGGGTACGTAGCTCCAGAGGGTCGGAAGGGCTAAGTGAGGAGCCCGCGCCGATGGGGATGAGCCCCTGTTACTTTATCAGCATCAACAGACTCCTCGCTCCTTGCAGATTGGTCTCCATCGGAGCAGACCTCCGGAGGCGTTTGGACACGGGGCCACTGCACTCCGTGACCTCGGGGAAGGAAGGATGTCTTTTTTCTCTTTTTTTTAATTATTTAAATTATTATTTTAAAAAATATTTATTTATTCATGAGAGAGAGAGAGAGAGAGAGAGGGGCAGAGACCCAGGCAGAGGGAGAAGCAGGCTCCCTGCGGGCAACCCGATGCGGGACTTGATCCCGGGACCCCGGGGTCATGCCCTGGGCTGAAGGCAGGAGCTAAACTGCTGAGCCACCCTGGGATCCCCTATTTAAATGATTTCTTAAAAACATCATTTAAGTTATTTTTTTAAAATTATTTTTTTAACCGTCTTTACTTTTACTGCAGTGTAGTTACATTCGTGTCGGACGTCCAGGACAGTGATTGGTTCCGCAATTCCTTTCTGTCATTCATTTTTTTTTCCTAAGTTCTTATTTTAATTGAGGAAGGAATGGTCTTCATGGCCGCCAGCCCTCACCTGCAGGGGCTTCCCCGTCCATGACATCCGGGGAGCACTTGGTGCACCTGTTCCGTTTGTTGGGTTGAACGGAGGATCTCACCGTTCCCATCAGCTGGTAGTGTTTCCAAATTCTAAGATTCTGACTTGGTAGCAGGATGACATTTGCCCGTGGAAATCGTTAGGAGAGTTGTTGTTGATCTGTTCTTTTTTTTTTTTTTTTTTTAAGATTTTATTTATTTGAGCGAGCGAGAGCAAGAGAGCCCATACAGGGAGGGGCAGGGGGAGAGGGAGAAGCAGAAGCAGGACCCGATCCCAGGACCTCGGGGACCATGACCTGAGCCCCAGGCAGAGGCTTCCAGGACGGAGCCACCCCAGGAGGGTCGTAAATTCCCAGATCTGGTGCCGAAACAAAAGTGAAAGCACAAGGAATGGATGCCGCGTCCAAGCTGTGTGTGACTGAGGCCCTGGGACCGAGGGGCGCGCGGGCGATTCTGTAAGGCTAGATTTATGTCCTGGAGGGTCGGCTCCTCGCAGCCGTCCACTGTCCCTGTCCCCCGTCCACTGTCCCTGTCCCCCGTCCCTGTCCCAGTCCCCCACAGGGCCACGGCCCCACCCCATTCCCAGGACCAGCTGACCCAGCGCAGGCCCCGCCCCAAGCAGGGAAGCCCTCCCTTGGGGCCAGCAGGCGGTTTCGTTCCTCGCTCCTCTGGGGCCATCCTACAGCAGGGCAGGTGCGCCCGCCCCGAGGGAATCCGCTCGCCTTTTAAGTGAAGATAAAATAGAGACTAAGGTTCTCGCTCCAGCGGGGCCGTTTGTTCATTTTGCTCCCCTGGCTCTCAGGTTGTCTGCGGGGACCAGACTTCCTCTTCCCCTGGAGTGCGTCCATCTGCTGCAGAGCTGGAGGCGTGACCTCCCAGGCCCCTCGCGCGGCAGGTGTGCCCCAGCTGGGGGAGGCCCGCTGGTTTAAGCAAAGTGCACTCACTTGCAAATGAATAAAATCTGAGCAGGGCTGAGGGATAGTTGTTTGCTAGAGGGTGAACAGCCCTCGCCCTCCCAGGAACCTCCTCTCCCCACCAGGGAAGCCCCCCCAGCCCCCACCCCCCAGGGACGCCCACTGCCGCAGGTGACCCGGCGAGCCCCCGTCTCAGGTGAGTGCAGGTTAACACCAAGAGGCCAGGCTGGGACTTGGGCGTGGGGCTGGCGTGAAGGTCTGCGGACCTCCGTGACCCGGGTCTCCGGGGGTCACTCGTCACAGTGTTCTGCTGTGTCCTACATTCTCTAGAAACTCCCCATAAAGGGAGGCCTTTACAAGAGGACTCCCCCCCACCCCACCCCACCCCACCCCCGGAGCCAGCGTCCTCGTGAGGAAGGAGGGGTGCTCAGGTGGGCGCAGGCCTGCAGGTGCCGGTCCCCTGGGGATGGTGTTCACGTGGTGGAGTGTTTGGGGTTATCTCCCTGGGATGGGGGCCATGGAGCTAGGCCTAGAATCCTGGGGTCTGTCGGAAGGGACGGTGAGCAGCTGTGCTCCTCCATCCGTAAGGCCTCGGGGTGAGGCTGCAGGCCATGTGCACACCTGGCCGGGCCATGGAGAGCGCACCTGTCCAGGTGCAGATGCGTGAGCGCCCCACACGGTGTGCGCACGGGCGCGGGGCAGCCCTTCCAGGGTAATAGGGCGGAGTGAGGGGCTGCCTCCTCCTGCAGGTGTGGCTGCCTGCATGCAGGCCCCGTGGAGGCCACATTGGTGCCCGTGGGTTCCCACCCGGTAACCTCTGGAGAACCGGAGGGGCACGCTCGGGCTGGTGCCGGGACGGTGCAGCCGCGGGGCTCCGTGGCCGGCTGCAGGGGCAGCCCAGGGGAAAGGACGCAGGCCAGCGTTTCCTTCGAACTTATTTTTAAATGTTTTATCTGTAAGTCACTTCTACGCCCAGTGTGTGGGCCTTGAACGTGCAGCCCCGAGGTCTAGAATCACGGCCCCTCCGACTGAGCCCGCCAGGTGCCCCCAGTCCGTGCCCTAAAGACTTTATTTTCTGGAGCCGTTTTGGCCCGTTCATACCTGAATGGAAGGTACAAGGAGGACCCGTGCCCCCGCGTGCTCGGCTCCCCCACTGCACGGCCTGCCTCGGGAACGCGGACGCACCCTCCTCCCCCGGAGCCGCCGCCAGAGTCGCTGCTGCCGGGGGGCGTCCCGTGGGTTTGGACAGATGTGGTTGGACCCCGGCCACCGTGCAGCGGCGGCGAGGACTGGTCGCTACGGCCCCTGCCCCTCTGCAGCCCCGCATCTCGTCGTCGTCTCCATAGTTTTGCCTTTTCCAGAATCTTTAAAAAAACAAAACAAAAAACAAAACAAAAAAAACCAAGAAAGTATTTGTAAGTCACTCTGGCCACAGCGTGGGTGACATTAGAGGGACATGGTGGGATCCGGAGCTGGTGTGGGGGGAAATGTCCATTTCAGGGGCGCGGGGGCGGGGGGCGGGCCTCCGCACAGGTGCATGCGCAGAGGGTGTGAGCGCGGCACAGTGGCCGCTCGTGCCTGGATGCAGGGAGTCGAGGGTCTGGAGGGCCGAGCACCCGTTAGTAGGTTGTTCAGATTCGAGGACGTGAGGTGACGAGGCCCCTGGACGTGCACCTGTCCGCGTCCGCGTCGACCTCTCGGGTGACGAGCCCGACTGACGCCGAGCGTGCACAGCTTGTCCGGCTTCGGGACTCGCAGCCTTTCACTGCCGTGGCCCGAGGAGTCGTTTACTGCAGTAGCTGCTCATGAAATCCCGTGTTCTTCTCTACCCCTCGCGTCACGAGAACTGTCATTTTCTGTATTTCTGGGAGTTTGGCTTGCTGACAACCTTGCGTCCTCCCCGGGGTCTTGAGGACGGGGCGCCGTGGCCTGTGGCCCCGCGGGGTGGCGCCCGAGTCTGCCTGTGGTGACGCTCCGCGGGCCCGAGACACGGACCCCTGAGGGACGCCCCAGGCCCGTCGTCCAGGTGGGAAGCCTTCGGGTGGGTCCGAGGGCAGCGCCAGAGTCGCCCCGCTGGTCACTGACGACTGTCCCGTTCCCTCTGCAGGTATGAATGCTGCCGTCCGAGCTGTCGTGCGCATGGGCATATACGTGGGAGCCAAAGTGTACTTCATCTATGAGGTCGGTGCTGCGTCTCCCTGCGGCTTAGTCTGGCTCAGGGACCTGTGCCTGGCGCGGGCCCGGGCTCTGCGACCTGGCACCAGGTGGCGGGAGATGGGATCCAGGTGGGGGGGCCTTTGGGGAGGGGGTGGCGCTCCCTGGTCCAGGTGCAGGGTGGGGGGACTCACAGGGATGTGGGGTGGGGGGCTCCCTGGTCCAGGTGTAGGGAGTTGGGGTGGGGGGGCTTGCAGAGATGCAGAGTGGGGGGCTCCCTGGTCCAGATGCGGGGTGGGGGGGCTTGCAGGGATGTGGGGTGGGGGGCTCCAGATGCCGGTCTGTGAGATGGGGGGCCGGGGGTGCAGCAGGAAGGGACAGCATACCGGGACATAATGCCCTTTTGTCTGCACCTGGTGGTCTTGGGGGATGGATGTCTTCATCTGCAGCCCCCCTCCTCCCCATCCTCCCCTTCCCCCCTCTTCTCCCCCCCTCCACTCCCCCCCCCATCCCCAGGACCCTCTCTATTCCCCTGGTGACCCCCAGCCCCCAGTGACCCTTCTGTCCCCAGGATCCTCTCCGTCCCTCTGGTGACCCCCCCGTCCCCCCAGTGCCCCTCCGTCCCCAGGCGGCTGCACGCTGTGGGTCACAGCCCCACATTGCCCGTGTCCTGAGGCAGGAGGCCTGCTCTGGACGTAGACCCCTAGGATGACCCTGATCCCAACCCTGGGCACCAGTGACTGTCCCTTGTGCCAGGTTTGGCGCCGTGGGCCACAGCGGTTTCTGATGCTGGTTGCGGGCGCCTGTCTCGCGTGCGCGGCCCTACCTGAGCCCTGGAGCTGGTGTGGAGCCGGTGCCCGCGGCGCGTGTTTCTGCCCCGGGAGGAGGCCGTTCGTGGGCCGTGGCTCCCTGGGCCGCGCACCGCGTGCGGGAGGGAGTTTGCTTTGCCTGCTGCCCTGGGAGGCCTCCTCGCGCGGCGCTTCTGACGCGGGTTGCCGTTGCTCCCGTTTGGGCAACAGGAAGGCCACGGGCCCCGCGGAGCATTTGCAGGCCATCGCTCGGTCCCCCTGTGTCGGGCGCTTCGGGGTCACAGCTGCCGCTGGCCGGCGTGGAGGAGCCCCCCGCTGCCCTGTCCCCGGTCCCCCATCATCCCCCGTGCCCCCCGCCCCGTCCCCTCCATTCCATGCTCAGGGTCCCACGGGCAGGCACACGTGTGTGCATTCCCGCGGCGGCTGCTGGCCGTGTGCGCAGAGGCCGCTCTGCCTCCTGATCTCGCTCCACAGCCTTCTGGGGAGGCTTGCGTTCGCCCGAGAGCCGCAGGGACGCTGCACCCCGGGCCTGACGGCAGCTCCTGAGGCTTGGGCTTGGGGAAGGCTCTCTCGGAGGGCGGATGTGCCGGGGGCCCTGGCTCCTGTGGCCCGCGGGCCTGCAGTGCCTGTCGCCATGGCCGGTGACGTTTCGGAGCTGCCGTTGGGTCCCCGCCCCACTGGGCTTCACGGGGTGCGGGGGTGGCGGTGGGGGGACAAGCAAGTCCTATCCGGTATTTCACAGTTAAAGGAATGGACCCGTGGTTCGTCGGTAGAAGGAAGTCTGCATTTTCTGTGTCTTTGTCACTGGTGGGGCTGGGGCGACAGCTCACGCGCCCAGTGGAGCCCATAGTAGGGCTGTGATTCACCCCTGGGGACGTGTCAGGAGATGTTTAACGACGGTCCGGTTATCGGGGTGGGAGTGGACCTCCTGGCATCTCGGGCGTGGACACCGGGGCTGGTGCTCCCAGGCCGTTGAGCCCAGAGCAGCTCCCACATCGAGGAATTCGTGATTTTGCCCCAGTGTCCGCGGTGCCAAGGTCAGGAAGCCCCACGGTAGGGCTGGATGTGCCCTTGGCGTGCGTGTCGTGGAGCGCACGGGGTGGGCCTGGCGGCCGTGCACCTGCTGAGTGTTTGGGTGTGGAAACTGGAGACACAGCGACTTCCACACTAATCCTTCTCAGACTGGACTTTTTTTTTTAAGATTTTATTTATTTATTCATGAGACATACACAGAGGCAGAGACACGGGCAGAGGGAGAAGCAGGCTCCACGTAGGGAGCCTGAGGTGGGACTCGATCCCCGGACCCAGGGTCACACCCTGAGCTGACGGCAGCTGCTCCACCGCGGAGCCACCCAGGGGCCCTTAGTTTTATCTTCTTAAACCTCATTCAGGCATCTGTTCCACACGTTTTGCTCGTTTATTGTCTTTTGTGTGTGTGTGTGGCAAGGAAAGGGTTGATTCAAGAGGCAGCGAGACAGAGACAAGGAGGTGGGAGGGAAAAAGCCTCAAGTCCACCTCCCGAAACAGGGGGAGGACCAGGAGCTGAGGTCACGGACATCCTGATGAAAAGGGTGGGGAAGCGTGACTCTTCATGCGTGAGGATGGATCGTGAGTCGGAGCAGATACGTCCCTGATCCACGCCCCGTGCTCGGGGGAAACCCGCTCCCCCGCGGGGGGCGGCCATCAGAGGACCCGGGAGGCGACCGTGGGCTGGGGTCGGCCCGCCTGGACGGCCGCGAGGGTCTCCGTGGAACGTGCCGACACCCCCGGACCGTTGAACAGGGTGCTGCTCTGTAGACACAGGGTTCTTGGGTTTTTTCCTTCCAGAAAGTCTGTGGGAGGTGTGTTGAGCGGGAAACGCTGGCATCTCTGCTTGGGGCCTGGCAGCGGGTTTGTTTGTCTGGCTGCAGCCGGGCCTGCTGCAGATCTGGGCCAGGCCTGCGCGGGTTGGACTGGCCCGGCCCTTGGGCACCATCGGGGGAGGACGGCCGCAGGATTAACCCGTTCCTTGCACCTGTTGATGCCCCCCCTCCGGGCGAGGTTTTTCCCCGCAGAACCTACGGGTGTCTTCGGCCCCTCGGGGATGGTGGTGGCACCTCTGTCCCTCAGCCTGGCAAGACTCCGGTCTGCAGACGCCCTGGCTTCTGGGGGGCCGGGGAGGAGACCCCCTGGGGTCTGTTTCTGTGGTCTCCTGGCGGGAATAGGAGGCCCGTCCTGCTTCATGCAATTAGCAGGCTCGAAGTCCTTGTAGCTAAAGGTTTTCTTACAGATTGACAACGGGTATAACTGTTTATTTTTTCAAGATTTTATTTACTTATTCATGAGACACACAGAGAGAGGCAGAGACCCAGGCAGAGAGAGAAGCAGGCTCCATGCAGGGAGCCTGACATGGGACTCAATGCCGGGACCCCGGGGTGACAACCTGGGCTGAAGGCGGCGCTAAACCAGGTGCCCCCAGTTCTTGCCTTGTCATTGGGACTAGCTTAAAAGTCTTTACCTCTTTGAAATGACGCCTTCCAGTTGGGCCTGGGCATTGGCCCTGTGTCTCCATCTCCCCGTCTTCTGAACCCCGAGGAAAGGCTGGTGTCGTGCCCGGTAGGCAGCCGATGGGGCTAAGGCAGGAGCCTGAGCACGTGGGGTCAGGCCTTCCCCCTGCAGGTGGACAACCTGCCCCTGCCGCCCCGAGTGGCTTCTCCTGGGATCCCGGCTCCCTGCCTCAGACCTCCCTCCACCCAGGGCTCCCTCCACCCAGGGCTCCCTCCACCCGGGGCCTCCCTCGAGCCCCTGTCTACACAGGACACCGGGGCTCCCCCGGAGGGGCACGGGGCCTAGCAGCCCGGGTCCTGTGCATCAGGCCCCATGTCATCCTCGGCAAACAAGCCTGAACGCGTCCGCCCGATTCCTACCTGCTTCCCCTTGCGGACTGAAGCCGTCTGTTGGCCGTGGACGCGTGGCTGGCGCTGCGGGCTGCCTGCTTTCACCATTTTTGAAGTAAGACCTGCCCTGCTCACGGCAGAGAAACCCCGACAGCCCCACCCCCCCTTTCCCGGTGAGGCTGCGGGTCCTCGCGCGGCGGGGCTGGTTCCCACCCGCCTGACCTCCTGTCCTGGGGGGTCCCCGGGTCACCCTGGGTGTCGGGTCGCGCCCGAGCCTGAGCTCCTGGTCCGCCGCCTGCGGGGGGGTGGGGTGGGGGGCAGGCCAGGGAGCCCCGGGACCCTGGAGGGCGTGTGGGCCCCTTCTCGGCCTCCCCCTGCCCCCGGTGCTGGCAGGCCCGTCAAGGTGACCAGAACCACGTTGCCCCGTGAACTGGACATTTCACATGTCGCCGCTTCTGCATTTCAACTTCCTGAAAGTTGGAGCCTCTTGACCACAAAACGTCTAAGAATAGTAACGGGATCGGACGTGCGGTTAAACGTCCCCCGCGCCGCTGGCAGGCGTGGAGGGTTGTTGCCGAGAGCGGCTGGGCCGCTGGGTCCCCGCGCGGACGCCCCAGGGCCGTGGCTGCTGTGCAGGGGACGCCGAGCCCCTCCCTGGGCCCCTGCCCCGCGCGCCGCCGCCATGGCCTGGGCTTTGCCCCAGCTCGGCCACCTCACCCCCCGGCGTTTGAGTCGCTAGGGGGTCCCCGTGTCACCCCGGGGGCTGGCTGAGCGGCCGGTGGGGGGCAGGCTCTCCCACCCGAGGATGCGGACCCGCCGTGTCCTGCCGCGGCCTCGGGATTCTCCGCGTACCTGGAACTGGGTATCACCAGCTTTGGCGTCCAAGCCACCTGACGACGCCGGGCGGCCCCGTAAATCCCACCGGCCTGTTGTCAGGTTTCCGGGGCGCAGGGCTCTGCTGTGACCGCCCGGCTTCTAACCTGTTTTGGCGCCTCTGAGCCGGTCCACATGTCGGGGGGACCAAGCAGAGGCGACTGTGTAGATGGTGCCCCGCGGTCATGGACTCCGAGAGCAGAGGAGGCTGCCGGGCATCCGGAGCGCCCTGGGGGGGGGTGCCCTGGGGTGGGGGGCGCCCAGCGGCGGGTGGGCGTGGGCAGGACCTGGACTTGAGGCTCTGCGGTCAACGCCCGCAGCCATACAGTCGCGAGTCCCTGACTTGGAAGCCAGCGCCCACCGGGGGGCCCCTGCCGCTCCTTTCCCGCCTGCCTAGTCTGGCCTCGCGGTGTGCTCGCTCTCGGGTTCTGGCAGCGACCTGCTGTAGCGTAGAAGGAGGGAAGCACAAGCAGGTATGTCCCCCGGGCAGCAAAGCCCTGGGGAGAGGTCTGGCTTCCGTCACCGCGATACCCAGAGGCTGCTCCCCCGGCAGTCGGGATGCCGCCTCTCCGCCCGTGGGCTGCTGACCCAGTAATCCAGGAAATCAGGTCTGGGAAAAAAAAAACATTATCAGGTGTGAGGTGACAGGTGTGCTCCTCAAACATGGCACAGGACTGGGTCCTTGATTTAGACCCTATGTGGTGGGAGGTCCCTTCTCCGAGGAGGCCCCCCTCGTGGACAGGCTCTGACGCAGGACGTGCTTACCAGGCGCCCCAAAACGCAGGCCACCGTGACCCCCAAGTGCAGCGCGGTCTCCAGAGGACGCCGTATCGGGGGACCTGGTGTACTTTGCTCAGGATGGTCTTCAAAGTCCTGTCCGAGCGTGTGGTGCGTGCTCAGGTGTCCCCGGCGGCCCCAGAGCAGGTTCCTGCAGGGCGATGCGGCCACTCAGGGGCCCGCCGTGTGTGCGGGGTGGGGACTGTTACTCCGGGTGAAAAACTACGTGTGGCTCTTCAGCTACGTGTGTTCTGTGGTTTTCTTCCTCCGTGAGTCACAGAACTGGCTCTGCAGGCAAATTCCAAGGAGAATCATAGAAAAATATTTTGGGCTCTGGTTGCTTTGGAGTAAGTGCTCAAACCTGCAAGGAGACGTCAGGGGAGAACCGCTCATCTGGATTTACGGTTCAGGGGACGCTCGCGCAGGCCGGTCCTCTCTTAATTCAGTGACCTCTTCCTTGAAAGTGGAAGACCGCTGACAATCGCAGTTGGGAGGGATTTTCAGATGCCCCACCCCAGCTCCAGGAGCCTGCGGAGGGGGTGAGTCGCTTCCTGCCCCCGCGCAGCCAGGAGCGCACTCCCGGGTCCCCGGGTCACTGAGCGGCCCTTTATCACCAGCTGTTCAAGGCGCCTCTAAACCCCAGGACGTAAAGTAGCTCTGGAGAACATTCTACGATTGGAGGTACGTGGCGATTGCAGCGTGGTTCTCCATGTTCCTGCTCCCACAGCAAAGGGGTTTCTACCTGTTTTTATTAAGTCCGTGTTGACGTGCGGAGCAGTGGCTGCGGGGGCGGAGGGAATTTCTGGGTTCTCAGCGCGGCACCTGCCGAGCGGACCGTGGACGGTGCTTGTCGGGGGGCATGGGCGGGCGCTGGAGGCCCGCAATGCGCTTGCTGGGATCGCTCTCAGGGCCTCGCGTGTCCTGTCAGCACTGTGGGGTCCGGGGGAGCCTGCAGAAAGTCCTCCAGCGGCTGGGGGCACCGCCAGGGTGTCCGCTCTGCTTTTGCCAAAGCCTGTGGGTGCGCACCTGCCCCGCTCTGCCCTGACGGCCCGTGTGCACCTGCCCTCCTGGGCTCCCCAGGACCGGCTTCTCCCCTCCATCCCCCACGGCCAGGGCGCTAGGAACTTTGGCCTCTGCGTAGGGCTGCGTCCGTGTCCAGGGTCTGGAGGCCCGCAGGCCCGCTCACGTGGGGTGTCCCCACCCAGGCCTCCGAGGAGGGAGCTGCAGGGGAGAGGGCGAGCTGCGGTGCGTGCACAGATGGCACAGATGGCGGGGAGCTGCTGATGGGAGCCTGCGGTGTGGGGTGTGCAGAGCGCGGGGCGGTCTCCATCTGGGTCCCCCGCCTCTCCTGTCCGCCTACTGTCATCCGGGGCCCCACTTGTTCCTGCCGACGATCCCCAGGACTCAGAGGGGGGACAGCTGGCTTTGGGCGCCCCGTCCCCGAGCGGCGTCTGTGCTTGGGCAGCTCATGCACGGGCCCGGCGTGGATACAGCCTCTCTCACCAGCTGGCTTTCCGGGGCCGGGCCTGGATCCCACCACACTCCTGCACGTGACAGCCGCGGCGGCTCAGCACGTTACCTGGAGCGGGCTGAAACTGCCCGGTGCACGGTGGGGCTGCTCTGGGGGCTGCGGGAGCCAGAGCCCCAGCGTCCATCCTCCGTCCGGGGGCGCGGGAAGGCCTGCTGGCTCCACCATGAGCCCGCCGTCGGCCTCTCTGTGCTCCTTCATCCTGTGCACCTGTCCCTTTGCTGCTTGGCACACATGATGCCATGTGACGAGGACACGTGCAGGCACGTGCGTATTTATCCATACATACTGTGTATAAAATACCACACGGCTGCAAGGTCTAATGTATCCTCTACAACTACGCTCAGTGTACATATAAAATACTGTAATTGTATCGATAGATTATAAGTAGTGAGCATCCACGACACATTACGTGTCACACAACGTGTATCTATGTGACCTGAGACCCATGCATCCACAGACACGGGTGCTGATGGAAGCCTCGTTTACGTGTGACACAGGAAGGGGGACGGAGGCTCCGACTGAACGTCGAGAGCAGGTGTCGAGAGCAGGTTCATCCCATGTAACTTCCAGAAGTCCAGGGAACGCGCTGTCTACGGCGTAGAGAGAATCCCATAACCCCAAGTTTCACGATATAAAGATACCGTGACGCGTTCTGTGCACTGAACACTCTGTGGATGCGCGTTGCACGTTAGACGACGCGGTCTGTGCCAGACTTCTGGTGGGGCGGGCATAGTAGGAGCGCGCATCCCTGGCCCCGAAAGGCAGCCGCGGTCCCCTGCCCTATGGGCCGTCTTGAAGACCCCTTCCTTCCCCTTCCTGCTTGACCTCCCCTGGTTAGGACTTCTGAGTCCCTGCTGATGACCCACTAGGTCTGTTCCTTTGTAAAGTTGAGCGTCCTGGGGAGAGTCACGCAGGTAAAGGTGCTCGTGGATGTTCCCAGGTTCCTCGGCGTCGCGCGGCCTGCGGGGGGAGCCCGGGGAGAGCCGCTGTGCTTGGGGTCTGAAGGGCACGGCCCTCGGGCTTCCGGGGAAAGTGCAGGCTGACGCTGCCCCCGGGGAGCCCGCAGCCCCGACCTGGAAGGTAGGGAGGACCGCTGGCTGCGGTGCTTTCTCAGATCCACGCCATGGGGGGGGCGTGGATCGCCCGGGGAAACGGAGGCCCCGGCAGGCATGCGCTCTTGTGTGCAGTGTGATTGACAGCACTGTTTGCATGGGAGTTTGTTAAACTACAGACGCTTTTTGGGTAAGTTTCCCCCCGTTTGAGGCGCTCAGGTGCTGTGGGGTGACAGGCATGCTGTCTTGTTCCCCCCGGTACCTGGGACGGGTCTGGCAAGAAGGTCCCACGTGTCGCACCCATTAGGTGGCTTTCGTGCACCTTCGATGCGTCGGGCCAGCACTGGTCTCGCACTGCTTCTAACCCCGGGGCCCTCGGGGCTCGGAGTCCTCGTCGTCCGCACCCACGGGGTTCGCGGGTCCACCTGACGGCTCAGCAGTCACCCCGTCTCACGAGGATTCCCGCTCTCGCCCGCAGGGTTACCAGGGCATGGTCGACGGCGGCAGCAACATCGTGGAGGCCGACTGGGAAAGCGTCTCGAGCATCCTGCAAGTGGTACGTGCCGAGTCCAATGCTCCGGGTCCCTAAAGCCCACCCCCTCCCAGCTGCGAACCTTTCGTGCAGAGGCGGCGGCGGCACGTGACACGCGTGAGCCTGCTGCCTGCGTTCCTCTCCCCTCCTCGCCCGGTGAGGAAACAGCCTTGCTTTGTCCTTCGGTTCAAGTCCTCAAGGAGCTTTGCTGCAGGATCACAGGGAGTCAGAGAATGAGCCGCGCGGACACACGGGGTGACGTGGAGGTTCAGGAGGTGCGGGTGGGGCCAGCGGGTCCCGGGTCCCTAGCGGGTGGCCCCGGGGCTGTGAGGGGCGGTGAGCTCCTGTCTGGCTTTGCCCTTAGCCCTCTGGCCATGCCCCGTCCTGGCGCCTCCACCTGCCAGGGGCACCGGGGCCCGGTTGGGGGAGTCGGGCCCCCCAGGCTCCCAGGGCAGGACTGGGTGGGCAAGCAGTGGCTGACTGTACACCCTGTGATGAGGGGGACGGGGACCCGCGGGGGGTGGGAGGGGGCTGAGCCAGGACAAGGTTCCTGCTCAGCACGAAGCCCCGGGGCGGCCCCGAGGCCCCGGAGGACAGTCACAAGCCGCCCGTCCCCGGGATCCGTCCCTGGGCAGCCAGCCGCGCGGGGATTTGAGCTGAAGCTACGGCTCTCGTGCGGGTTTCCCAGGTTGGCTTTTCCATCCTGCGGACGGAGCAGTGTTCCTGCCGCCAAGGGTCCTTAGCGGCCGCCAGCCTTCACTGGGGTCCTCCTAGTGGTTTCGGGGTTTGCCTTTGTTTTAAGAGCGGATGAGCCCCGAGGCGGCTTGGGTGTGTTGGTGCCTCGTTCTTGGCCAATGCCCCCGCCCCCTGGATTCTCCATCACTTGGTGTCAGTGCAGGCAGGCCTGGGAACGGTCCCCCAGGGTGGCCTCCCAGGGCCTCCCAGGGCCTTAGAGGAACACAGCCTCCCTGTTCCAGCCTGAGCCGTCGGGGCTAATTGCTCTGATGTGCACAAGAATGAGGCAAGTACCAGCTGCAGGCAGAGCAATTGCTTACTTTGAATTTAAAAGAAATCTGCCTCGTTGTTTCCTGCCTGCAAATTCCCCAAACACTAGCTCGGGGAAGCCTCCAGGCCTGGTGGGAGGCGGATTACGAGGCGGATTACGTGGGAAGAACGGACTTGACAATAAGCTCTTCACTGGCGGTTGGACCTGTTGAGACGTACCCGTTAATATTTTAAGAGAAGGGAGCCACGAGCTGGCACCGCCGTGCCGTGGGCACCTGCGCAACAGCGTGGATCCCGTTCCCGTGGTGTCCGGGTGGAAGTGGAGCACGTTCCCCCGTAAGAGGCGGGGGGACCCGCGCGGCCGGGACGGCGTGCGCACCTCTGGGGCAACCCACAGGCCGACGTGGGTCGGCCACTGAGAGATGGACACACGCCACCCCCTACCCTGGGGGACCTAAGCTCAGCTGACAAGCAGGACACGCTGATGGCTGGCGGGAGCTGGGCGGGGGGGGGGGGGGGGTGCAGACAGGGACCCGCTGCTGGACGCCGGGCCCTGACTTCAGGCAGAAGGCGAACAGCTTCTGGAACGTACAGCGCAGTGGCTGTGGTTAAGGACCCTGCATTGTACCCTTGAAAGTTGCTGAGAATAAATCTTCGCTGTCGACGCACACAGACAGGAGCCAGAGGTGACGGACGAGCTCGTGAGCTGGAGCATGGTGATCACCCTACGGGGCGAGTGTAAGATCGTCACGCCTCGCACCTTCGGGAACGTCCACGCTGCTGCACGATAACTATGACCTTGAACGTTGCTAAAAACATAGGCCTTAGACGTTCCCATGACAGAAAGGCCGACGATGCGGCTGTTGAGAACCCCTGTCACGGCGTGGGCACCCGGCACCCCGCGCCCCCGGACCCGCAGCACGTTCTGGATCGGCTGGCGCCCGTCACCCCGCGGGAGGTGATGGCGGGCGTACCCTGTAAGCTGGTGGGGCCTGCACTTGGACCCCTGTGCCCTGTCCTGGGAGGCGGACCGGCCGGTGAGGCCTCTGTGGGGAGCACTACTTGCCAGCATCAGGGCGGCGTCTTCCGAGGTCCTGACCTAAACCCCATGCGGGGGGCGCCTTGTCCTGGGCGCTGTCCCCACCCGGCGACACAGGACGGGCCGCGCGACCTCTGCGCCTTCCTCAGCCGCGGCTTCCCGCCGAGCCCCCAGCATGTGACCCCCTCGGTGTGGACCAGCTGCCCGGGCAGCTTCCAGTGGGGCGAAATCCCGTGACCCTCCGATGGCTCCCGGTCAGGTCTGATCCAGGGAACCGGGTGACCCGGACCTACCATCCCCACGGCCCTCCCGCCGCTCCCTGTGCTTATGACCCAGGGGTGTCCTTGGAGGAGGACACACCACAGAGGTTTGTGAGCACATCGCGGGGGACGTGAAGGGTCCTGCTCTTTTCTCCCAATGCCCGGGAATCTTTCGTGATCAAAAGACCAAGTGTGAGGAGTCGTGGCCTCTCGCTCTTGGCAGTTTGCGTGATCCGACTTGAGTTTTCCTGAGACTTGGCCTTGGAGAGGTGGGCGGGGCGCCTGGGCAAACAGGAATCCTCTGGCTCCCAGGTCCCTGCTTTGCCTGCGCGCACGGCGAGCTCTGGCGGACGGGGCCGTGCCACCTGGGCCTGAGGGAGGCCGGGCGGTGGGGTCTGGCCACCCCCACCCCAGGGCCCCCGGGAGGCTGGGGCGCCTCCGGACTCTCCTCCTCGGCGTTTACCTGACGTCCTGGGCCCGGTGCCGAGCCTTGTCCGCTGTACCCACACCTGAATACATGGGCCCCAGGGGAGCCCAGATTTCGTGGGTCCCGCAGGTGACGGCGCGTGTGCCAGCTCCGCTGCTTCCTGTCCCGCGGGAGGAAGGATGATAAACACCACGTCCTTTGTCTTCCAGGGAGGGACCATTATCGGCAGTGCCCGTTGCAAAGCCTTCCGGACGCGGGAGGGTCGCCTGAAAGCCGCGTGTAACTTGGTTCAGCGGGGCATCACCAACCTGTGCGTGATCGGCGGGGACGGGAGCCTCACGGGAGCCAACATCTTCCGGAAGGAGTGGAGCGGGCTGCTGGAGGAGCTGGCCCAACACGGTACAGCCCGGGCCTGCGCGTCGCCCCCGTGGGCTCTCCGTTGCCCCCAGAGAGCTCCGAGCTCTTGCATCCGCCCAGCCGACTACGCAGATGCACGTGCTGGGGACGGCGCGATTGCCCAGTCCCCCCTCTCCGGGCCCTGCACTCTGTGCCTCGGGAACAGCGGGTCCTGTGCACCTGTTCCCCACCGGGCACCGCCCATCTGACCCGGTTCCGGGTGGTGCTCACGGAGCCCTGAGATAGGCTTCCCGGGGGTCCCCATGTGGGGACATGGGGGGGCGAGGGGAGGGCGCACAGGCTCCCGAGTGTCCACTTGTTGCCAGGACATGAGCGGAGATGCAGTTGCGCTCCGTTGTTGGGTTCCCTGTCACCCGCCGGGCCATGAGGGCCATCCCTCGCCAGGGAACCCTCCGGTGTTCAGGTGTGAACGAGGCAGAGGCAGTCGGTCGCCCCGAGCCCCGGGTCTGGGGAGTGCAGGTGGCTGTCGGCCGTCGTCGTGGCTCGGGTGGCCCTGGTCCCCCCCCACCCCTGGCGCCCTGCCGACTGCCCCTCCCGATTGCACACCTACAACTGCACAGTCCTTGCCGCGAGCTGGCGGGTACATCCCTGCCACCAGCAGCCCCAGCGTGGCCGGGAACGTGCGCCCCCAGGACCCCCCTCTGATGGGGCCGCATCCTCTCCAGAGGGACATGTGCCCGGGCCACTGCCCAACACCAGCACGGACAGGCCTTCCTTCCTGTTAGTGTCAGGACCCCACGTGCCCGTCGCCCCACGTGTGCAGAACGAGGTGGTTCAAAACAGCAGGCCGGCGGCTGCTGCCCGGTGCTCAGCAGCCCGCTGCAGGGGCATCGGGCGGCTCCCGGTCACACGGGCCCGTTTCCCACGCAGGTGAGATCGACAAGGAGCAGGTGCAGAAGCACGCGTACCTCAACGTCGTGGGCATGGTGGGCTCCATCGACAACGACTTCTGCGGGACGGACATGACCATCGGCACCGACTCTGCCTTGCACAGGATCATCGAGGTCGTTGACGCCATCATGACCACCGCCCAGAGGTAACGCACGAGCAGTGCCCCGGGAGGGGCATGGGGCTGACATGTGCTGCGGTGTGGACGTCCGTGTCGGCCCTGGGAGGTTCCCCAGACGGACATTCTGTGCTGCGGTGTAGACATCCGTGGGTGTCCCCGGTGGGTGATCGGATACGGCGTTGCTCCTGAAGGTCCGAAACCAGAGCTAGAGAACTGTTTCCTGTTGATTTTTATTTTCGACTTAAAAAGTTACACCTACCCCCGATTTTAGAAAAAACGACCCCAACGGGACCCCAGCAAGGTCCCCACGGGAACAGCAGGCCAGCCATGGCTCCGGGCCTGGCTTGATGGGCGCTCGAGGACACTGCGGGTGCGGGGAAAGTGCTGCCTCCCGTCCGTGATCCAGTGGCTGTCGGTGCCTGGGGGCCACGGAGGCGGCCGGCTCGCTGTCCTGCGTGTGCTGAGCGATGCGGCGGGTGCCCGGGGGTATGAGCATGTGTGGGTGACACGCTGGGCGGGTGTAACCCTGAGGCCCCTTTGCCCATACAACCTTGAGATGCTAGCACAGTGGCATCTGCTTTTGCAGAGAATGGGCCCTCTGGATGCTCAGCTGTGTGCTGCCATCACGGGGCAGGTGCTTGTGGCCCTCACGGGGCAGGTGCCTGTGGCTCACAGGGGCAGGTGCCATCATGGGGCAGGTGCTTGTGGCCCATATGGGGCAGGTGCCATCACGGGACAGATGCCATCATGGGGCAGGTGCCATCACGGGGCAGGTGCTTGTGGCCCATATGGGGCAGGTGCCATCACGGGACAGATGCCATCATGGGGCAGGTGCCATCACGGGGCAGGTGCTTGTGGCCCACAGGTGCCTGCCACCGACACGAGGCAGGCTTTCTGCACAGCTGGCAAGGAAAGCACGTGCCTCTTTGCCTGTCACGTGGGCCGCGTGGTGGTAAGTGGACGTTTCCTTTGTCTCTCTTGCAGCCACCAGAGGACCTTTGTTCTCGAGGTTATGGGGAGACACTGCGGGTATGTACGCGTCGCCACCTCAGCGCGGCCCCTCGAGAGCCCTGCGCCCCACAGGGCCGATGCTGCCCGGTGGAGCCCGCGGTCACCGATGCGCATCCGCCCCGGTGGCCTCCGCGCTGTGGCTCCTGGTGGCAGCCTGACACGGCCAATGCTGCTCCGGACAGGTACCTCGCCCTGGTGAGCGCCTTGGCCTGTGGCGCCGACTGGGTGTTCCTTCCGGAATCGCCGCCAGAAGAGGGTTGGCAGGAGAATATGTGCATCAAGCTCTCAGAGGTAACGTGCGTGTCCCTCGACGGCCGGGGCTGCTGGTCCCACCGCCTGACCACGACGTGTGGCGGCGGCCTGGGGGATTCCCCGTTGGCTTGGGGTCACACAGGTGGAGACTCCGCGGTTCTGGAGCGAGTCCTAGCGGTGTCGTGGGGTGTGTGTGACCTGGCTACCCGTGTGTCCCCAGCGGCGGGCGTGTGTCAGGTGGGGTGGGGTTCCCGTGGCTCTGACCAGGCCTCTCCATGTGTGGCCCGCGGCGGCCTGTGTGCCCCGCTCTGTGTCCCCGGGGGACGGCTTCCCGGGGGACGGCTCCCTGGGGGGTGTGCGGGGTTCGCTCCCGGCGCAGAAGCCCCGGCGGGTGCTGCATTTCCCTCCCGTGTCATCACCGTCAGCGGGCGGCCCAGGCGAGTCACAGACGTATTCAGCAAGCACACGCGCTCTGCGTGCCGGGAGAGCCTGCCACCACCTTCCAGGTGACAGGGTCCAAGAGAGGCGTTTGGGGGACGTACCGAAAAGCTTTGTTGACCTTCAGTGAGGTGGGGAACTGCTGGAAGGCCAGCGCTTCCCGGGAGGCCCCGTGCACTTGGGGCCGAGGCTTGGCGGCTGCGGACGGGTCAGGGCACGCGCGCCCAGGCCCCGGGATTGCTGACCACGCGCTCAAGCCGCTGGTCCTGTCCTGGTTCTGGCTGTGGATGAGGGCAGCGCTCCCCGGCGGCCGCTGTGGGGCCGTGGCTGCCTGACGGGGTGGCACTGGTCTTGGACAGTACCTCTGTGTGGCCTGAGGATATGTGCTGAGTCTGTAATCGCAGGGACGCTCCCGTGGTCCCATTCCCCAGGGGCTGTGCCTGTGCTTGCCAGCTGTCCTCCCGCCCCCGTGATGCCCCCGGACCTGGTCCAGGGCCCCCGGGGTCAGGCCAAGTCCTGCAGGCAGCACCCGGAGACGAGGAAACAGGCCCGCTGCACAGATGTGCACGGGGGTGAAGGTGGGGGGGAGGAGGGAAGGGGTGCGTGATGGTGGAGCTGGGGGGAGGGGGTGCACAGGGGTGGAGGTCGGGGGGTCAGGGGTCGGGGGTGCATGATGGTGGAGCTGGGGGGACGGGAGGGTGTGGGTCAGGGAAGAGCACGCTCGGTGGTGGAGATGGTGGGGGGAAGGGTGCACACAGGGTGGAGGTCAGGGCCGGTGGCAGGGCTGACACCCTATTTGGGTTTAGGAGCTGAGCTTTAGGTGCCCATTGTTGCCATGACCGCATGGTCTCGTCTGCAGACTCCGTGGGTTTCAGATCCGTGCGTTCCCGTATGCGGGGACGGCGGGAGCGTGTTGCGCCCCTGCCCTGAGCATGGGCCGAGCCGAGGCGGAGGGCTCGGGCTCCTCGTGCGGAAGCAGCTGAGATCACCGCGTCTGTAATGAATTCCCATTGCTCACTGCGAGTCTTCCCGAACGTTTTGTCAGGCCCGGGCCCTCGCCCCACGTCCCGGGCATTTCCACATGAGGGTAGGCGCCCCGGGCCTAGGGCTGGTCTCGGCTTCTCCCCCCAGGGGGGCTTTGGGCTCAGCACCCCGCGTCCAAGTCCTGACTCCCCACGGGCTGTGGGTCCCGCTGCCACCCGAGCGCTTCCACAAGCACGGGGGGTTGGGGTGGTCCAGGTGCTGGGCACCTGTGGGGCCAGGGGCCTATCTTCCCGCACGGTGGAGAGGACGCTGTTCCTCTGGCAGCCTCCGGAGAGTGTGGTATGTGGACGCCGTGGCTCTGGGGCCCATCCCACGTTCACGGACACGTCACAGCCACTCTGGAAGCCACAGCTTTACACCTTTTAGAAAATACTTGTGACCAGCAAGTTCTTCGAAGTTGAGCACGTTTATGTCTATTCAAAGACAAGCCAGTGAGCACGTGATGCCCGAGGAGGCACCGGGTGGGCCTGCGCGGAACCACCCCCTGGGTGATGCGCCCCGGGCGCCACAGGCAGGGGCAGCTTCAGGCACTGGCCACTCCGGGGCCCACGGCCTCCACGGGAGGGGCCGTGACGTGGGATGTGATGGAGAGCAGACGGGCCGAGGAGGATTTCTGGGTGCTGCTGGGTGATGGCCGCCGGGGCCTGTGGGGAGGCAGGTGCGGGTGTGGGTGCAGGTGTGGGTGCAGGTGCGGGTGCAGGTGTGGGCACAGGTGCGAGCGCAGGTGCAGGCGCAGGTGCAGGTGTGGGTGCAGGTGCGGGCACAGGTGTGCCCCTCCGCCCTCCCTCCCCACCCTCCTACCTCCTGCTTCCTGCGAGGCCCTGGCCCTGTGCTCTGGCTGCGGGGGCTGGGAAGTCCGGCCTTCCTGGATAGGTCTGCAGGGGGGTGGCGGGCCGCGCTGGCTGCTGGAGGAGCTTGGAGGCCTGGCCTGCGGTATAGATGCCCTGCGGGGACCCGGGGCTGAGCTCACTGCCTCCTGGGGCCGGATGGCAAAGGAGCGCGGCCGCGCCTGGAGCCATGTGTCCCTCCCCTCCACCTACCCCCGCCTCCACCTACCCGCCCAGGTAGTCGGAAACCCGCTTGTGAAATCTGGTGAAGGTTTCCCCTGGACAGAGGCCAGCTCGCCCGGGGCAAAGGGCCCTGGGCCTGTCTGTCGTGGAGATGGTTCAGGGGTTGAGGCGGCTCATTTTCTACTTCCCTAGAACCGTGCCCGGAAAAAGAGACTGAATATCATCATCGTGGCCGAGGGCGCCATAGACACCCAGAATAAGCCTATCACCTCTGAGCAGATCAAGGAGGTGAGTGTGTCCGTCAGTTGCGGTTCTCCTCGGCGGCCAGCTGGGGACGCAGCACAGGGGTCCGCCCTTGGCGCGGGTGTGGTCATCACTAAAGCGCTTTCTGTCCTTCCTGGGGTTTGGAGATGCTTCTGTAATGACTCAGGACTCTAACGGCTTGAGTCTTAGGGTCGCGAATATTCCCAGAGGCCCTAGGGAGACGGAGGGGGCAGGGGGCGGGGTCCCAGGGGCGGGCTGTCCACTTGGGCAGGCGACGGCACACGTTCCCGACAGACAGACACACAGACAGGCGGGCTGCGGCGGAAGCTGTCCCTCACGGCCGAGGACGCCATGTGCGTAGGTTTGCAGCCTGGTGTCTGGGTGTGACCAGTGCCGAGCCCGGGGAAGGGGTCAGGGCAAAGGTTCTCCTTCCCTCCGGGGCAAAGCTGAGACGGACGGGGTCATGAAGGGCAGAGCGAGGGGCCCCCGGCTTCCGCAACCCCGGCCTGCTGTCCTCCTCCTGCGAGGACGGTGGCCCAGCCGCTGGTGGCGCCCCGCCCGAGGTACGCCGCGGTCGACTGGCGCGATGGTCAGGGAGACGTGTCCGTTTCTTTATTTTTGATCACCTTACTTATGTTCGTTTGCAAGGCAGGACAGGCCAGGGTTTTATTTTTTGGTAATAAAGACATTCTTTAAAAAAAAAAAAAAAAAAAAAGCTCAACGTTAAACCTTCTAGGAAGTGAAGATTGGAAAATAGTATTTGTTTCCACGTCAGTGGGAAGCAGGAGGGGGAGGGGAAGGATGACTGCCCCTCGCCCCCTCGTGCGAGCCGAGCCCCCGCGTTAACGCTCTTTGTCTCTGCAGCTCGTGGTCACACAGCTGGGATATGACACGCGGGTGACCATACTTGGGCACGTGCAGAGAGGAGGGACTCCCTCGGCCTTCGACCGGATTTTGGTGAGGATGCAAATGGTCAGGTGCCCTCCCTGGGGGCGAGAGGGGACAGTCTGTGCCTGTGCTGGGGTGGCCCATCCAGGACGTGCAGATGCAGGGAGACCCCAGACCCGAGGGCTGAGGGTGGCCGGGACCCCGGGAACAGAGCCCCCGTGTGGTTTGTGCACGCAGGCCCTGGGGTCAGCAGAGCCCCAAGGCCAGGAGGACGGGAGGCAGGGAGGCAGCTGGAGTCCGGCTGAGTAACGGGGGACAGGCCTCCGCCCATGTTGTACCTGCTGAGGGTGTGGTCATGCGTCTGTGGAGCGGGGGCCGGGTGTGGGGGTGCTGCTGCCTTGGCCTTTGACCCGGTCTGTGACCTTCGTGATTGTCCTTTCCAGGCCAGTCGCATGGGGGTGGAGGCCGTGGTTGCCCTCCTCCAGGCCACCCCGGAGACGCCGGCCTGCGTGGTGTCGCTGAGCGGGAACCAGGCGGTGCGCCTGCCCCTGGTGGAGTGTGTGCAGATGGTGAGCTGCAGCGTCCACGCGCTCGCCGTCCTGTCCGTAGTCTGTGGCTGGTTGGTGCCACGTGGGCTTCCACAAGCTTCCCCAGGACCCGGGGGCCCCCAAGGTGGGGCGGGAGGTGGATCCGGGATCTCCCGCCCGGTGTTGCTGGCCGTGGCCTCACAGCCCTCTTAGCGGCCTGAGCCAGGCGGGCCTGGCTTGTCCCTGGCAGCCGCCGGGCGGTGGCAGGTGTCCGGCTGGCGGCCTTGGAGGGTCGGCGTGCGGGAGGCGGCCAGCACGGCGGCCTGTCCACAGGCGTCTGAGCCTTGACACAGTCTCTCTTGCATGTTTGTTTGAAGACCCAGGACGTGCAGAAGGCCATGGACGAGAGGAGATTCAAGGATGCCGTGCGGCTCCGCGGCAGGTGACCTTCTGCAGGGCCCTGCGTCCCTGGGGCCTTTGCTGCTGCCTTTGCTGCTGCGTCCCTGGGGCCTTTGCTGCTGCTGAGATGTGCTCCGGGGCTGCGCCCCTTCCGGCCGTGGGGACGCGATGGGTAGCCGGGGGCACGCGCTGGTTTGCTGTCTCTGTTCTGGCCGGTGGGGTGGAGGAGAGGTTAGCGCGGTGACGATGGAAAGTCGCCCAAGGATGGCGTTTTGAGAGACACTCGGGTGTACGAGAGACCAAGTTTCTCGGCCGCGTACACGGCACGCTCCTTATGTAACGGAATACCGGGGCCTTGGCGTGGGGTGACGCCAGGGCCTGCTGCTTGCCCCGAGCGCCCCAGGCAGGTGCCTGGACCATCTGCATCTGGCTCAGGTGACCTCCCAGGGGAGCCCTTCTAACCTCGGGCCCGTGGCGCCCTGTCCTTCCAGGAGTTTCGAGACCAACCTCAACACCTACAAGCGGCTTGCCATCAAGTTCCCAGATGATCAGATTGTGAAGGTAGGGGACACCCCCCCACCGTGTTCTCCGCGGACCCTCGCCCCCAGCCTCCCGGGCCGTGCGCTCAGCATGTGCCCGGGGCGTGGGGTAGGGACGCACCGTGCCCTCTCATCTTGCAGAGCAACTGTAACGTGGCCGTCATAAACGTGGGGGCGCCCGCCGCCGGGATGAACGCCGCCGTTCGCTCGGCCGTGCGGGTGGGCATCGCCGATGGCCACAAGATGCTCGCCATCTACGACGGCTTTGAGGGCTTCGCCAAAGGCCAGGTGAGACCCCGGGGGACGTTGCGGGAAACAGGAGCTGCCTTCCCAGCCTCACACCAGGGCTCCATCGGGTGGTGAACACAGCCGCTGCCCTCGGGGATGACTTGTCTGGGGCCGCGTCCTGGGCCCTGCCCTGAGGCTCAGCGTGGAGCGCGCCACGCGGTTTTCTCCAGGAGCCATAGGCAGCGGGGCTCGTGGGCTCCGGCCTTAGTGGGGGAGGGGACCTGGGACGCTGCAGGCCAAGCGCATGAGGCCGGCAAGCACTCGGACAGAAGCTTTGGTGGAAAAAGCGAACAAACGCATGTTGAGCGCTTAACTGCATACGCTTCCTGCTCCTACGGGATGCGCACACGTTAACTCGTTGAAATCTCGTGGTAAACCTGCAGTATTAGTCCCCTTCTCCTTACGTGGAAACTGAGGCACAGAGACACTGGTGAACGAGACCTGGGTCACAGGCCACAGCGTGCCCCACGGGATGACATCGGTTGTCTTACCTCCCGGCAGTGCACAGAGTCCTTACTCCCGGGAAGCCGGGTCAGGGAGAAAGCAAAGTGCCCTCTGCGGGCAGGGGTGCAGCCTCAGGAGGTGGAGCTCAGGGTGTGGGCTGCGAGCAGGGCCAGCGCCCACGGGGCACAGAGCAGGGTCCGCCCTGGGACTCTCAGACGCAGGTCCCTGGGAAGGGGGTCTTAGGCTGGGGACGGAGACGCCAAGCCTGTGGTTGCGAGGGCGTGCCGGCAGGCCCGGGACAGCGCCAGGGCACTGGGGTTGGGACGGTGGGCTCAGGGGGCCCAGCAGCGGGGAGTTGGGGGGCACAGGGGAGAGGTGGAAGGGGCGGGGGCTTGTAGGTGACTGGGAGGACTTGGCTTTTGCTCGGGGAACACAGAGGGTTTAGGGCAGGATGGGGACAGCTGGAGGGGTCGCGGGATGGCCTGGGGGAGGCGTCCGGGGAGCAGCGGGGCCGTAGGGAGCATGGGCCGAAGACGGAGCTGGGGGGGGAATCGGCAGAGGGCACCCCCAGGGCGCCGGTCGGAGGATGAGACCTTCGCCCTGAGGGGCGAGGCGGGAGGGGCCCCAGGAGCGCGGGTGCACATCTGGCTGGCCGCCGCTGGGTCCCTCACGTCTCCTCCAGCCTTATTGAAGGGGCGGTCTCTTACATCGACCAAGACGCACCTGATTCCCAGGGGTAGAGCGTGGCCACACCTGGGTCTGCTGTGCGTGGCGGGACGTGGGGGGCGGGCTTCACCCCGGGGCCGCCGAGCTGCTCAGCCTTGCGATGGGGGTGGGTCCCTCGTTGGTCGCTTCCCGTGGGACCATGTGTGTGCTCCTCAGGTGAAGGAAATCGGCTGGGGGGATGTCGGAGGCTGGACCGGCCAAGGAGGCTCCATCCTCGGGACCAAACGGTAAATCCCTGGGTCCATCGTGCCCCGTGCTCAGGAAGGGGGACCCCCGTCCTAGACCAGCAGCTGCCCCTGTTCGCTCTGGGAAGGCATCCCGAAGGGCGCTGGCGTGGGCTCCCGGGCCACCACCCCCCCAGAGCCCTGGGTCGTGCTTGGGGGGTCCCCGATGTGCGCCCTGGGGCAGAGACGAGGCCCGCGACATGGGGGCTGTCCTCCCGGGGTCCTTGACCGCCGGGGCTGTGCAGGCCCCGTGGCGGGTGCAGCAGGGCCCCGCAGAGCCCGGCCGGGGTGCTCTGTGGGCCGCAGGCTCCCTTGGGAGCAAGAGTGTGCACCGCAGGCCCCAGACCCCCCACCACCTGCGCCCCCACGCACGGCTGCTGGTCCCTATGCGTGGGCCCTGCCAATGGTTCTAGGTGATAGAGCAGGAGAGGCGTGAGTGGGAGCGCGTGGGGCTTCAGGTGGGCGTGGCTCGCACCGGATTCCAAATAGGAAGTTTCCGTTCAAAGCGCTACTACGAATGTTCACACGCTGTTGTGGTGCAGTTTGTGTTCTTTCCCGATGAGGCAGTAGGATTCTTTTAGGTCCGGCTGCCGTGCGTTTCTTCCCATCTATTGATGGAGCGATTGATTTTTGAATACAGCGGAGCCTTGCTTCCCTGGCGCTGCTCCTGGGGACCGCGGGCTGGGGCGGTGGGGGGGGCCTCGGCAGGGGCTGGCTGGCCTCACGTCCCCCCCAACTGCCTCTAGCACGCTGCCCGGGAAGTTTCTGGAGGACATCGCCCAGCAGATGCGCACCCACAGCATCAATGCGCTGCTCATCATCGGCGGGTTCGAGGTACGTCCCCGTGGCTGCCTCCGCGGGCCCCTTAGGACCGGAGGGCTGGGGTGAGCTGTGCGCAGGCTTCTGGGTGGGGTGGGGGCACCCCTGGGTCCCGGGACGCTGCGGCGGGGCGCTCCCCTGGTGGCAGCCGCTGACCCGGGAGCCAGAGCGGGATCCCCGTCCAGTGCGTCCCTGCCCGGCATGTTCTGTGGCATTTCTAGGGGCAGGAACGGGCATCCCCCTGCAGCTTAGGCCTGGAGCTGGGACAGGACGGGGCGTCCCGTGCCCATTGGACCCCACTCCTTAACATGTCTATTTAACCAAGATCGGTCCCGTAGTAACTTTCCCATTTGCTTTGAAGAAAACGTTAAGGACCTCCAATAACACGACTCTTGCGGACAGGAGCCGTGGTGTCGCTTCCCTGTGACCCTAACGCCTTACTGTGTTTTTAACGGCCCCTTTGCACCTCTCCCACCTCCCCCCTGCCCCCACCCCTGCACACTGGCTGACAGGCCTACTTGGGCCTGCTGGAGCTGTCAGCCGCCCGCGACAAGTACGAGGAGTTCTGTGTCCCCATGGTAATGGTCCCAGCCACTGTCTCCAACAACGTGCCTGGCTCCGATTTCAGCATCGGCGCGGACACCGCCCTGAACACCATCACCGACGTAAGTGGGCGTGGCCAGCAAAGCAGGTGCCGCAGACACTAACCCGAGGGCACCTGGCCCGCTTTTATCTGCCAGCGCACTAGAGACCGGAGTGACACCTGGGTCTGTTTCCAGAAAGGTCTTTAAAAAAAAAAAAAAAAAAAAAAAAAGCCTGATGATTTTAATCCAATGCCCAGAGCCGTGGCTTCTTGCCACCTCTTTTCCTGCCCCGCGGCCAGGATGCCGTGTGCCCGCTGAGGCCCATCGAGTGACAGGGAGCATCTACAGCTCAAGTACTTGTGTATTAGGGTTTTGTGATTCGAATACTCGTTAAAGTCAGTGTAGTGGTTTTATTTATTTATTTTTTTTTGTCAGGGCCAAATTCACTTTATTCCCGTGACGTGATTTGTGATAAATCCTGGGTCTGATGGCCGTGCATGGATGTTTGAGGTCTTGTGACTTTGTTCACCGACCTGAGTCCCTGTGGCATCCGTCCTGCGTCTTGCCACAGGGCAGTAGCAGGACAGACCCGGCCCGTGTTACCACGTGTGTAAGCCACGCTGTGGAGATGGCGCGGGAGCTTCAGACACGTTTCTTCTTCTTTATAATCTGGCGTCTGAACTTTTGCTGCAGATTCCCCAGTAGTTTTCTTGTGAATGTTGCTCTCGGATTTTCCTCCTTGACCCTGTGGGCTCAAACCTGTCTCTAGTGCCGGTACATAAAAGAAATGCTTTTTAAATAAAAATCGGATGGTAAGGAATGCCTTGCGCTTGCGTTTTTCTGTTTTGTCCTATTTCGCTATTCTCTGCTCCTTAAACTTTCTGTGGTTTCTTTACTAAAAAGCTCTGCCCCGTGTCTCCGGGGTCTCCGCCGCTGGAGCGGCCCTGTTGGCACCACTAACCCGTTGCTGGGCCACCGCGCGCCCCGTCCTGGTGACTGTTGCTCCTGCTCTGGCCACCGTGAGCCGATTCCGCTCCTGACCGGCTGCACCTGCCGTGGGAGGGTCGATGTCCGTCCCTCACTGTCCATGACCTTCACCAGTGCTTTACTGCCCTTTTCTCTGCCCTTGGCTGGAGTTTGCTTACGCTCAGTAGAAGCAAGTGGAAGTTCGTGTTTCCTCGTTGTCACTTGATTGGAACTCCCGGGGCGGGTGGGGCCTGGGGGGCTGTCTGGGGCCCTGGCCCCGGCTGGTGTTCGTCTCCCTGCCACATCCGACGTGCCCTCTCTGGCACCTGCCAGGCTCCTCCGCTACGAGACATGTTTTCCAGGTTATAAAGATCGGGTACATGGGTGTTGCTCAAAATTTGAAAACCTAAACATGTAGGGAAGCTCTAAGTGATCCTGGTGCTTTGCTCCCTGTGGAGGGATTTGGAAATTTGTCCTGTGATGTCTTGAATCTGGTTTCTCCTCTGAGTTGCTCAAAGCCAGTTACCAAGTTATAGTGGGCAGCTTTGTGTTGGTGCTGGTGCCAGGCCAACCCTCACTGGGCGAGTAGGTGTGCGCCGAAGCCCCAAGCCCAAGGGTGACCTGCCCGGCACCGTGGTCCTGGTCCTGCCTGTGACCTGGGTGGGAGCCTGGGTGCCCGCTGCTGAGTGTGGGGAGACGGTCCTGGTGCTGTAGGGGCCCTGGTGTGGGCACGGCGTGTGCACATCCCTTGGTTTCCCACAGCGTTGTGTTTTTATGAGCTGCGGTGAAGGCGTGTCTTCCTTAGGAGGTTCGGATCTGGGTTGGAACCCGGCAGGGCTGGCCTCAGGGGCCTGAGGTGACGGGTCACTGGGCGGTCCACATCCCTCCCCATCTGCTCCGCAGGATCCAAGAGGCCCTCGGGGACCAGGGACCAAAGTGAGTTCACCGTGGGTTTGTGCGCCTCCCTCAGGACCTCCTTCCCAGATGGGCCACCCGCGGGCCTGTGGCCTCGTGTCCGGATGTGGCTGTGCTGAGGGCCGAGCGCCTGTGGTGTTTGGGTTCGGCCCCTGGGGTGCGTTGGCGATGACGAGCGATGATGCTGGCCCCCGACCTCAGCACGGCCCTGCCGCCCGCAGTGCCAAGGCCCTGGGAGGTGGCCTTGCCGCAGGGACTGTCGCGTTCCTGGGCTCCTCCGTCACTGTCCTCACGGGTGACTTCCTTCTGCCAGTGTGAACGCTCCACTTCCCGGTGTCCCTCAGAATGGACGGAGCTCTGTGCGTGTCGCGTGTCGTGGAGGCTGCAGGCCCGGCCCCTTGGAGCAGGGGTCCAGAGAGCCGTCCCCCCACGGCTGCGTTGGGGTCCCCAGAAGTGGCACGATGCGCCCCAGTCTGCGCCGAGGCCGAGGTGCCGCGAATGCCAGAGGGTGGCTGCTGCCCTGCTGGCCGGCCCGGGTCAGGAGTGCAGGGAGTCAGAGCCAGGGTCGTTCTCCGCGGGGCCTGTCGCCTCCACGCGCTGTGCACTCAGAGCTCCGAGCCGTGCATCGCTGCCCCCGGGCCTTGGGCCACATTCCTGGTGCCGGCCCCGTCCTGGCAGGCCGTCCCGTCCCCACAGGAGGGCCCGGTGGCTTCCCGAAGATCGAAGGGAAGGAGGAGCAACAGGAACCAGGACGGAGGGCGTTCCTGGGGTTCTAACCTGGGTTCGGAGGTGCCAGCCGCCTCTGGCCTCCTGGGCTCAGCCGCCTGCCTGCCTGGGCTCCACGCGCGGCTGCAGACGGAGGGGCTGGAGCGCGCCCCCTTGCATGGTGCCGGCCACTCCGTGCGCTACCCGCACAGGCCTCCACGCCCGCCCCGGCCGCCGCCCCAGGAGCAGGGTGTTTGGGGAGCACGTGCCCCCAAGGCCGGCTCCGCCTCCAGCTGTGCGTGGCCCCACAGCGGGCCCGTGCTCCGGGCAGGGGTGGGGGGAGTCCCGAGCGGAGGAGCGCGCGTGGCCGTGGGGCGATGGTGGGGGGCGGACACTAACGAGTACTTCCACTAACCTTGGCCTGCGCGTGGCCACAGCCCGCGTCCTTGGCGTCCCGGGCGGCGGGGGTCACGGGGGCCTGGGGAGCGCAGAGGCTCGCGGCTCCCGGGCCCTCTGACGGCCCCAGCCCACCTCCCAGGCGCCAAGGACCGGCCGCCGCCTCCGGCCCCTGCTTTGCTGCCCGCCTGCTCGCGCCGCCTCCCCTGGGCCCCCCCACCCCCGACACCTTCCATCTCCCGGGAGCCCCGGGGCGCCCCGCTGACCGGCCTCCCGCCGCTCCAGGCTTTCGAGAGCTCGCTCCTGCTGGCCAAGGCGCGCAAGCAGCACCGGGAGTTTTGCGTGCCCGTGTGCGTCCTGCCCACCACCATAAGCAACAGCGTCCCGGGCACGGAGCTGAGCCTGGGCTGTGATACTAGCCTCAATGCCGTGATGGAGGTAAGCGGGCCCTCGCTGCCCCGTTTGCTCTGGGTCCTTCCCGCCCCGCGAGGATGGCCGGAGCTGGCCCGCCTGAAGCCGCGCAAGGAGCGAGCCCCGGTCGGGGCTGAGCGGGACTCGGGCGGCTGGAAGGCGGAGGGCCCCCAGCACCCTGGGGGGTCTCCTGCGGCCCGAGGCGGCTGCTCATGTGGGGGGGGGCAGCCAGCCCGCCCCGGGTGTCCGGAGGCCTGAGGGGGAAGCTCCCGGGAGGACAGGCGCGGCTGCGGCTCGGATGCGCCCTTGGCTGTGTGGGCGGAGGCAGGCCCCGCTGGCACCCCCCGGTTGCTGGGGTCCTTGTTGTGGGGTGGAGGCTGTCTGGGGCACGGTCCCCCAACACACACAGGAGGAGGGAAGGTGGCCAGGGGTGGGCTGGCTGCAGAGCCTGCAGCGCTTGCCCTGGGGGCTGGAGAGGCCTGGAAGTGTGCAGTCGGGGTCTAGGTGGGGGTTCTGAGCTGGACCACGGGGAGGGGACAGCTCTTTCCTGAGCGCCTGGTGCCCCACCTGTGACGTGGCACCTGCACCTGGAGCCTTCTGCTCATTCTTGTACCAGATCCTCCCCACTGTGGCAGCTCCCATGGGCCCCGCATGTGACCGTGGACTTGCCTGTGTGTGCGTGGCCAACGCGGCCACGGAGCGCCGTGAGGTGCCAGGCGTCACCCCGCTCTGAGGCTCCCTGCATCCGTTGCGCTTCGCCGGGGGCGTCTCAGTGGCCAGATGGGACGCCCCACCCCGCCCCCATGCTCAGCAGACTGCTGACTTGTCGGGAAGGCCTCCGTCACGGGGGCTAAGCACGGGCTCCCGGGCTCAGCACGACTCTGTCCTCACGTCCAGGTCCACGGGCTCTGCGTTAGCCCCGCGCCAAGCTCTACCTAATCTTGTATGTGTCCTTAAAGCTCGAGTGTGATGATGTGTTAGTGCTGGAACCGACTCCATGCTTGGACCATCGTGCTCAGAGAGCCGTGGCTGCCGCCATGGGGCGTCTGCATTGGGAGGTGGGGGCTGCCACCGTGGATGGGGCCGACTGGGCCAGGCCAGGGACACGAGCAGCCCTGGAGTCCTCCCCGTCCCCCAGAGGTCCCCCTGCCAGCACCACCGGCGGGTTGGGGCTGTGTCTGGTGCCGCGACTTTGGTCGGCGGTGGTCTTCGTAACCGAGGGCCGTGGCTGCACGTGCTGGAGGAGGACCGGGCGGTCTGGGGGCGCCGCCCCCCATGCTGAGAGCAAGGCTGCAGTTGGAGCTGGTGCCCGACGTGGGCTGCCCCGGGAGCACTCGCGGTGCTCTGCAGGGGTGAGGCGGTGGAGGGCGGTGCACGGCCGCGTCTGCTGCCCCCCTTTGGCTTGTGTGGCGGACGTTTCCTCAGAAGACCCCCGGGGGCCTGTGTGCAGGAGCCGCATCCCGTTCCGGGACGTAGCGTTTAGGGTTAGGATGAGGGCGCCCAGAGCGCAGGTCACCGGGAGCTTTCAGAAGCCGACCCAAGGGACGTGCCCGTGAAACCCTGGGGTGCCGCGAGGACGCGAGGGCAGCTGGAGTGAGCTGGGCGCAGGCGCCCCGTGGCAGGCAGTGTCAGGGCGCGGGGACGGTGACCACACCAGCCGTGGGCAGGGCCCCCAGCCGCGGTACCTGGCCGCCCCCGCGGGGGCATGACTGTGTCCTTCTCTGTGGCCAGACGTGCGACCGCATCAAACAGTCGGCCAGCGGGACCAAGCGGCGCGTGTTCATCATCGAGACCATGGGGGGCTACTGCGGCTACCTGGCCAACATGGGGGCGCTCGCCGCGGGAGCCGATGCCGCCTACATCTTTGAGGAGCCGTTTGACATCCGAGATCTGCAGGTATGGCCATGCGTCGGGGCCCCTAGGTGAGGGTTCTCGGGGCCCCGATGGGGTTGGCTCTGAGGGGCGGGCGACGGGGGTGACGGTGCACCAAGTTCCACGCGCTTTCAATGACCCCATCACCACGTGGAGGGGCACGTGCTGACGCGGGTTGGATGGGTGTCCGTGTGGGAGGGTCCGCGGTGGCTGGAGAACATCCCTGGAGCGCCGAGGCCTGCCTGCCGGGGTGGCGGGACGCCGAGGACACAGCACGCGGGGTGGCACCTACGAGGCCGAACCACCTGAATGCCTGCTCTTCCCCAGTCCAACGTGGAGCACCTGACGGAGAAAATGAAGACCACCATTCAGAGGGGGCTCGTGCTCAGGTAGGGACAACCCGTCCCCACCCACGGAGCCCCTTCCCGGGCCCAGCTCAGGGCCCCGTTGCACAGCGTGCTGCAGGCTGCGTACACGGGCGTACCCACAGGGTACAATGAGGAGTCCAGGGTCACTTCGTAGTTATTGCTATGGCTATACCAAGTCGTTTCTCTGAGGCACCGGCATGTCCAAGGAAGGGCGGTGGAGTCGGGCGGGTGTGGGGCCGGCTGGGCGCCCCCCGACGGCCCGCGCCCATGCTCCCTGCAGGAACGAGAGCTGCAGTGAGAACTACACCACAGACTTCATCTACCAGCTGTACTCCGAGGAGGGCAAGGGCGTGTTCGACTGCAGGAAGAACGTGCTGGGCCACATGCAGCAGGTGCGGCCCGTCCCGGGCACTTGGTGGGAGGCCTTGTTAGCCCCGGGGAGCGTCGGCGCGGGAGACACGGTCGTCGTCACTTCGGCATCTACTTTGCTCTGTTACGGTTCCATTTAACAGTCCCGCCCCACTCCGCAACCCAGAAATCCTGTGTGCGGGCGGGTGGGCGGTTTTCAGGCAAAGCATTGATGGGTAGAGTTGACACCCGCTGATTGGGGAAACCTGATTGAATTGGGTACATCATTGGATAGCGGGCCTTAGTGACTGTGACGCGTGAGGTTTGCACACCATCAGAGTGCTCTGGGGGTGCTCGGCGGACCACAAAGCCGGCGGTGGGCGAGGGTGACAGGCCCGTCCTGGTGCCAGCACTGCCTCCTGGCCCTGCCGTCCTGGGTCGGCTTGTGTGCTCCCAGGGCCCCGGCTCTTGGTGCGTGCCGAGATGGTGGGCGTCTGTATTTCTGTGGGGGCTAGCCCCCAGGTCGGTCAGAACCTGATGGAAACTGGGACTGGCTCCCCCCCCAAAACAAGACAAAGTAACCCTGACGGACGATTGGAAGCTGTGAGCTGCCAGGGGTGCGGGCGGGGCGGGGGGGGGGGACGAGCACAGGGATGCGGGCCTCGGGCTGAGCTCCAGCCACAGGCCCCAACAGCAGAAGGGCTGGGGAAGGGCAGGGAAGACGAGCAACAACAAAAAACCAGAACCCCCACACCACTGTCTAGAGTGGAGTCTCTTAAGCGTGTGACCTGAATTGTGTTAAGTGCCCATACCTCCCAGCGCAATCTGCAAAAGGGGCGGGCGGGCGCGGCACTGACCTCCCGTAACTGACCGCCCGCAGGGTGGAGCGCCCTCACCATTCGATAGAAACTTCGGAACCAAAATCTCTGCCAGAGCCATGCAGTGGATCAGCATGAAATTGAAGGAGTCTCCGGGCAAAGGTGCGGGGCCGTGTGGGGCGGTGCGGAGGGTGGAGGGGCTCCTCGTGGGCACGCACCCAGCTCTGGGCTGCACATGGCACGCTGCGGCCCGACTGCACTTGGTGGCGGGGGGCGGGGGGGCTCCTCGTCTGCGTGCAACCAGCCCCGGGCCGCACGCGACACACCGTGGACCCAGTGCACTTGGCGGCGGTTTGGGGTTGGGGGTGCTCCTCGTGGGCACGCACCCAGGCCCAGGCCGCACGTGGCACGCCGCCGCCCGACTGCACTTGCTGCGTGACCCTCTGTCCAGGCCGCCCCTAGGAGTGGGTGGCTGGGCCGAGGCCGTGCTGTGCTCCTGCTCCGTGGGGCCCAGGTAGCTGCACGCGGGGCTCCTTTCCGGGAGGATGCTGCCCCTACCCTGGCCTCCCCGCGGCACTTTGGACAGATACAGGGACCCTTCTTTTCAGAGACACCCAGGAACTGGCAGATGTCTGTGCGGTACCCTCCACCCCCCCGCTGGCCACCGCCCCACGGGGCCTCCAAGTTGCCACCCTGTAGCCCTGCCGCCTGGGCGATGCCTCGGCAGGCTCCCACGCCTGAGCGGGTGTGTGTTTAGGCGTATGGAAGCCCGGGCGCGGTCCCTGTGCAGGGCATTGGGGGCCCAGCTGGTGTTGGGGCGTGGGGGCCAGCCACCCTGAGCCCTGCCCTGCATCCCCACGTCCCCGTGCACAGGCCCACCGTGGGGAGTGTAGCCTCTCTCCTTCTGTCCAGGCACCACGTGACCCGTCCCTTTCGGGCTGTCGCTGTGACGTGGCAGTTTCACCGTGGCCTTGAGGGGAACCTTCCAGAGCTAGGAGGGAAAGCCAGCCGCCCTCAGGCTGCCTTCAGGCTCTCGCTGCTCCCGTGAGCTCTGCTGGCATTTTGCCTACCTTTCCGTTGCCTGCGAACACTTACCTTATTGACTTTTTCTTGCTTTTGAACCGTATTTTGATTGCGGAAGCTTGCTCTGTGTTTCATGTTCTGCTCCCCCCTTGGTGCAGACAGGCATCGTGGGGCTGGTCGTGCTGTGCAGGGCATCTCCTAGTGACGTCCTCTCAGTCTTTCTGTAGATAGTGAACGTTTTTCTTTGTGGTTTGAGCTCTTTTTTGCCAAAACACTTGGATGCGTTACTACTTTGATCCACTTGATGTGAAGTCTGAGGTCTGATTTCATGTGGATGATCCCTTACTTGGGAGCCGTTTGTTGAGAAGTCTGATCTCCACAGACCAGGTACCTGTGAACTTGGCGGGACGACCTGGGTTGCGGGGTTCATGGTTGGGCCATCAGTGTTGATTGTTGGTATCCCAGCCTTGTAGATGGCTCCTGATAGCTGGTAAGGCGAGGCCCTTCCCCTGGGGCTGCTTCTGGTTTCAGCTTCTCTTGGCCTTTTGTGCCGATGCAGAAATGGAACCAGATTGTCACGGTCCTCCAAAAACTCTGTTGGATGTTTTGATTGAGGGAATTACATTTAATCAATAAATCATTTGCAGGAGGAACTGACATTTAAAAAAATATTGTTTTTTAAAGATTTTATTTATTCGTGAGAGACCGAGAGAGAGGCAGAGACACAGGCAGAGGGAGAAGCAGGCTCCCTGCGGGGAGCCCGATGCGGCACTCGATCCCAGGACCCCGGGGTCACACCCTGGGCGGAAGGCAGGCACTTAAACGTTGAGCCACCCAGGCGTCCCTTAAAAATATTTTCTAATTCATGGACTCTCTCTCCATATATTCAGGCCTTTCCTTATCTCTTATGAAAGCATATAGATCTTGCATGTCTTTTGCTAAGTTTATTCCTGACCTGAAGTCTTAAAAAATGTGTTGTAAGTGGTATTTATCTTTTTTTATCGTTGGCCTGTGGAAACATAATTTTTGTACACAGTTTGCAATCCACAATTTCCTACACACTGAATTCCAGCCCTTATTTGTGGATGTTTTGTTTCTCACAGCCATGGACATATGCCCGTCTCGTATACAACCTTTTACTTCTTCCTTGCTACTTGTGGGCGGGTGAGTGTTGCTCCAGAGAAATCCCGAAGAGGTGCAGTGAGAGCAGAGCTCCCGTCGAGGCCTCAGCCCTGGTGGCACGGGGAATGCTTCCAGGGTTGTTATTTAACGGAGGTCTTTCTGTTAGTCAGTCACACCCGTAGGTCTGTGAGGAACTGGGGATCGTGATGCTGGTGTTTGTTACGTAGTCTTTTGATCACAAAAGGATATTTTGGGTTTCCTTCGCTATGTCACGAGACCATTTCATGAGCCAGAATGGCATGACGAAGCAATTAATTCACACAGACTCCTGAGCATCCCCAAGGCCCCAGAATCCCTCAGGACGCATGCATTGCTCACAGATGCAGGAGGCTTATCAAGGTTGAGCCCGGCGCTCGCAGGCACAGCCCAGGCAGCTGCATGTGCAGACGCTGCCTGCAGTTCCCAGGGAAGGCGCGGGGTGGCGCCATTCCCACTGCCCCCAGGACCTTGCTGCTTCTCGCCTTTTTTTCTTTTTTCTTTTTTTTTGTAAAACTGAAAATCCTCTTTGGATTCCTTTCAGTTGGCGGAAACAGGTACCAGTGCAGGTCTTCCGTGAAAGCGGGGGATACCCGTACACCCTTTAGCGTTGACCGAGGTGGGCACTTCCTTTAACTGATGAGCTGCTGTCCAGCCCAACCTTGCTTCCCAGGGTGCACCGCCTCCCGGGGTGGGGGTGGGGGGTCTGTGTGCGGCTCCTGCACCGTCTCCCGTGATGGCCTCCTGCTCCAGAGACTTCCCTTCTTGTCCTGTCCCTGTCAGAAGAGTCTGTGAGACGGCAGTTGTACTTTGCTTTCTGGACGCCTGACAACTCCCCTGGGACGTGTCGAGCCTCCTGCTTCCCTTGGGAGAGTGGACTTCGGAGTTTCCAATGTTTCCAGAAACAACAAAGCAGCTCTGTAATCAGTTTCAGTCTGCTTTCTAGGAAATGTCCTGGCTCCCGTGGCACGCTTAGCCCCCTTTACTGCAGACGCGTCCTGACCTCACCGCTGTTGCCCTGACCAGTCTGTGTGTTTAGTTTTACATCCAACCCTTGACTTAAAAAGCAGCGAGGCAAACGATCCAGCCTCATTTTAGTTTTCGGAGAGCTGACTCTGCCTTAAGGTTTGGGTGTTCTTACTTGGCCTGAGGATGCTCCTCCCCTGCCCTTGCAGCCTCCCCCATGTCCCTCAGGAGCGCAGGCTTCCTGTGCTAGGTCACTGGAGCTGGCGCTTTGTGTGGAGGAAGCGGGTGCTCCCACGGCGTGTGCAGCGAGACCTGCTCACCGTCTGGAAGCACGTTCTGGCCTGAGCTCTGGGGGCGCCGCCAAGAGCAGGTCACCAGCCCCTCTGGGGGTGACTGTGCAGCGAGAGGGGCCATGCCGTGGCCCGGGCGCCTCCTCTCTGCCCTGTCTGTAGTCCCAGGGCTTCAGCGGTACCGGAGCGGTGCCCACGGCCCCCAAGGAAGCGCAGTCGTGCGGCGGTTCCCTGGGCCTCGCCCCCACCTCGTCTGAGGGCCCCGGGCAGTGTGGGGCCTGGCTTCCGGCCGCAGCTCTTCTCTGCCCCCCGCCGCCGGCAAGCCTCCGTTTCTCCCTCACCTCTCCTGTGCCCGGCAGGCCCGATTATTTGTTCTGACATTTTTTCCATCTTTTACAGGAAAAAGATTTGTGACCGATGATTCCATCTGCGTGCTGGGAATAAGCAAAAGAAATCTTTTCTTCCAACCGGTGACAGAGCTGAAGAAGGAAACCGACTTCGAGTAAGTAAACAAGCCGTCGCCAGGGGAGCCCTCCCTGCCCTGCAGGGACCCCACGCACGGCTGGAGTTGGGGTCCTAACTGCTGAGCCCAGCAACTCCGGGAAGTAGCTCCAGGAAAGCAACTTAGACAAGCCTTTTAGGAGCAGGGGGGGGGGGGGGGGGGGGGGGGGGGGATCTCTGGGAAGATACGGAGTGGGCTCACGTAGCTTAGGAAAGCCGCCCCGTCGTCCAACGCTGCGTCCGCCCCCGACGCCAGAGCCGTGCTCTGGGCCATGGCCAGCCATCCTGACAGCCGCTCCTCCTGTCCACAGGCACAGGATCCCCAAAGAGCAGTGGTGGCTGAAGCTGCGGCCGCTAATGAAGATCCTGGCCAAGTACGAGGCTAGCTACGAGGTCTCCGACTCCGGCCAGCTGGAGCATGTGCACCACCGAGGCCACGAGGAGCCCGCTGCCATCTAGACACCACCCGCCCCACACTGCAGTGGACTTCCGTTTGCTGCCTGGTTTTCTAGCACTTAAGTTATTTATCGGCACTTTTCTGCGAGTATCGTCGACGTGAATACCCAGTCACGGAGCCCCCGTCCTGTCTCCCCCACCCCCTCGGGCCCCGAGACTCCAACATGAGCTGTGTTCCGTGTTCCATACTGTGTCCTGCTTTACCACGTGCGTGGCCAGTAGAATTAAACATTGAGCTACAACCCCAATCGTGGTACTCTGTTTTTTTACATAGGGATTTAGAGCCTCGGGATCTGTGAGCCACCGTCAAGGCTTTCCCAGCAGTTTTATGGGCAGGGATGGGTGAGCTAGGCCCTCTGCACGTACAAAGTCGTCACAAAAGACAAAGGCTCCGCTCTGACCCATGGTAGAGGTGCGACTTGTCAAGTGTGCAGACGGGCCCTGCACTGGACACCAGCCAGGTGGGGCGACCCAACTTGAGTGAGGCCAGGGGTAGAATTAAAAACAGGAACTGGGGATGTGTTTTGAGAACAAGGTGAGTTTGGAGCCTCACTGCACACAGAGGCCGAGGCCCTCCTGCCGAGGAAACTCATCGCTGTGTCGGGGAGGACCCAGGGGAGGGCCCCATAGGGCCGTGGGCCATCCCAGCCAGGGGGACACGGAGAGCCTGGCTTCCCTGGGCACAGGGAGCTGGCGAACTAGGCATCTGTTTCTGCCTCTCCTGTCGCCGGAGACATACAGGGAGCTGCAGAGTCGAGTTCCATCGGGGACCTGAGGGTGGCGTGGCCACGAGAGCCAGCGGATACTCCCTCCCCCAAAGACAGTGGGAGAAGCTTAATGTGCTTATTAATCCTTCAGGCCGCCCATCTGTTACAGACTTCCCCAGCGTCTGTGGTGTGACCACACCGGTTTCACAAATCAATAGTCGGTTTGTTTTTCAGTAAAGGCCCCAAGAACTTCTCTAGCAAAACGTCACTTAAAATAATGACTAAATCACAGGTAGGTCAAGTCAGAGTTATCTTTTATTTTTACGTTTTAAAAATAAGTTAAGTGTTCCAGGTAAAATAAACATATCCATTTCTTAGAATAATTTGTGCATCTCTAGCATTTAATACATGATTTCAATTCATTTCTTCATGATCTTTCCTTCGAGGACAGAAGAGCTTGGTCTAACTGGGCCACCCAAAATTCTAAGAATGATGTGAGCAAAATGTGCAGGGAACCAGTAACTTCTCTCACCTTTCCAACTAAATGAGCTCAGGCTTCATTTTCAGGAGCCTCACGTGCCCGCCGGTGCCGCTCAACCCCTGCGTACAGTCAGAATTGCTCGCTATCTTACTATCCACGACGGGTCCTTAGCGATCTCTGCGTTCTCTGGTCCAAGCAGAGCCAACCCGTGTGTGCTCTTCCCAACGCCAAGGTACCTGGAAGGCAGGCGGGGACACGTCAGGGTGTTTCCCACATTAGGAGCCTTGGCGGCCACAGGGGAGCCCTGAACACTGGGCCACGCGGTACATACTTGGTGCTCACGTTGATGAGACCCTCGCGGCTGACGGCGAAGAGCTGCTCCCGGTGCACCTGCTTCATCTCATCCGAGAGGCCACAAAGAAAGTGGTCCAGCCCTGACCATGGACACGGAAACTCAGAGCGGCTGGCAGGGGCAGCTAAGCCTGTTCTAAGGGCGCCCGAGGGACACACGCCCAGAGGTCACGCTGGTGACCTTCACATTCTCATCCAGCCTCTCCCCTCGGGTGTGGAGGCCAAGTCAGAGTGGCTTCCTCCCCCAGACTCGGGCCACCCACCCTGGGGTGCTCCTGGGGCCCCTGGGCCTCCCATCACTCAAGCTCTGAGAGGACAGGATTCCACACTCTGTGAGTGGCCAACACGAGATGTCCCAGCCTGGGTGCTGAGAAGCTCAAGGGGGACGTCTACGCATCCTAAAGGAGGGTCGGAGGGGTTTGAGGACAGGCACACAGCTCAGAGGAGCTCAGGGCAGGTGCTTGGGCAACACCACTTCTCAGGTGGTTTGTTGCTTATTCCAAATACCTCTGTCTGAAGGAGCCACGGGGGCGTCCACGACGGAGAAAACAGAAAGCTTTGCTTCGTCAATGTCCTGTTGTGTGAACCTCCCGGCCTTAGCCCACTCCACAGCCTCAGAGAAAGACTGCAGCGTCTCTGTTGAACGTGGATCCCTAGGAGGGCAGAGACACCCATGACCTACTTCACCACAGATTAAATGCACCTGATTTCACAGATATGGGAAGTCAAATAGACAGGGAAGGAGACTCGCGTGCAGAAGCTAAGAGTAAAACCCCTCACTTCCTTCAGACGCACCCAGAATAGACACATAACCCCCCACATACAGGCCAGCGAGCCCGGACACCCTTCCTTCCTGTTCTGCTCACGGCAGCATGTGCCCCCTGCAGGTGCCGTGGAGGTAAGGGTCACAGCCGTGCTCCTGTCCTGTAGGTGCAGATGCGTCCTCTAAGAGTCCCAGGACGTGACCAGGGGGAAGCAGGGAGACTGCGTCAGGGGCAGCAGCCTCATCCTGCACCTGGGGTATTCTAAGGCATATGCTTAGAAGCCTTCTAGAAAAGGGGCGAGAAGAGTCAGGGGCCGTGACAACGAAGCGCCCAGCACCCACACTGGGCCCGACAGGAGCCCGTGAAGCTCTCGGCTTGTCTGTAACTAAAATCTTGGTGTTTGGTAACAGGTAAACATTGAGGCCAAAGTTCGTGTTACGTACCACTGCTCGTAGACACTGACAACGAGACGATGTTGCTGGGTGTGGGGATGCGCCCAAGAAGCGAGACAAGAGGAAACGCTTCTTCACAGACTCACCCCAACACGTAAGATGGGGGGACCTGCGGATGCCTGGGGGATCCAGAGTCGGGAGGGGCAGCGCCGACTCACCGGTACGAGTAAAGTGTGAACACCCCATCACGGCTGAGTCTGGCGCCTCCACCATAAGCACCACCCTTTTCTCGGATTTCTGTATGCAAGAATTTGGCAGTCATCAAACGTGCAAGGATCTTAAGACTGAAATGAATGATTAAAAAAAAAGCACGTTAAAAGCTGCAGGCCTGCCAGGGAAGTACCGTACTTAACAAAGTAGTTACGCATTTGATGTCTTTCTGGCTTAGGATAAAACCAAGATGCACTACGGTCTCCCCTTTTCTAATGAACAAGAGAGAACAATCACGAGAACAACGTGAGGTGAATTTTCAAGGCAGGGTTGTGGGAAGAGGTGGTGAGAGGGACGTGGACGCCCCTTGACACTTCCGGGCTCCTCTGGCTACAGCACACAGGGATACTGAGACTCTGAGCAAGGGAAGAGGTGACTAAATTTTATCGCTCGGGCAAATGTATAAACCATCCTTTCTTTAGATCCCCCAGTGATGTGGCCGTGTGTCTCCACTGAAACACGGAAAGCTCCTAAGGAGATTTCCACAGGTGTACACACTCCGAGAGTGCACTTCTGAGTCCTACATTCAGATCAAGTGCAGCTATGGCCGATGCGCTGGAAGAGACGGATGGTTCCAGCAAGGACCTTCCAGGACTGAGTGGGGCCCTGCTCGCTCCCCACTGACTGGTCTCAGTCCAGCCGCCAACTGCAGGAGCCAACAGGTGTCCCCCGGAGATGGCGGGGGGTGGGGAGCTGCTCCTATCGTGGGTTCACGGTGCCAGACCTGTGCAGACGGGTGCCCCCCTCTCCAGCAGGGACTGGGGGCTGACCTCCCACTTATTTTCAAAGAAAGAAAACGAGTTCACTGCTGGAAAACTAACAAAAGCAAAGAAAGGGGAAAAAATACGGGTACTGCTACTGCCAGGGTCCTCCTTAGGACATGTCCGTGCTCTCAGCCTGTTCAACAGGGGAGCACATACCCCTGGTGCGAGGGCTCAGCACTCAGGACACACATTTACCTCCTGGGAGCATGGAAACAAACTGGCCAAACAGCTGAGCGCCACCTGTAATTCTATCCTCACGGAAACCCCCAGCAGCCGTGGGGGCCGGGCCTGCACGCCCACCCCGGCCATCCCGCCCCTGGCCCCGCACCTGGCGTGGTCCGGGTCTGTGAAAGGGGCCGTCCTAATGCACTCGCCCACGTAGTTCACCGGGAAGGGCAGCAGGAAGTGCGTCTTCATCTGGCACGGTTTGAAGGTGGGGTCCTGAGGAGGACAGGCAGGCTGTGTGGGTTCCTCCCGCAGGACCCCTGGCCTTGCCCTCGCGGCTAAGGGCACGGTGACCGCGTCCTTCCACACAAGCTCTCTGGACAACGAAGCACTCAACCCTGACCCAGGGCTATAGTGTGTAGTTTCTCGGTTAGAAACATTTCCTCCTACATGGTTTCCACCCGTAAGTGACTTGGTGACCTCATCTTTGCGTTTTTCTCCAGAAACATGTTACACTGCCATCCTCTGATGAACCAAACGGGAGCCCTCATGCACTGCAGCGGCGCAGGTAGAGGGTGTAGGGTGCCCAGCTGACAGCGAGGCGGGGAGCCCAAGGGCCCTGACAGGTGCAGGACGGGCTACAGCCCTGCCCGCAGGGGAGAGACCCCGGGGGGTGAGGGGCCTGATGGCAGGGCAGACAACCCCGGACCTGCTCTCTCCAAGGTGACGGGGACCGTGTTAACTTACTGTGATCAGCTTCCTTAGGACTCGGGGGCCGCTCACGTGGGAGCTTACGCTGGATCCACCAGGTGCAGGTTTCTGAAAGTAAAATGTTTCCAAGAGAGATGAGAAAAATCCCAACTCCCCTTAAACGGATAAGATACAGTCTCGAAAACTCATAGCCAGTGACAAGTGTCGGGGCACATGTGCTTACGTATTTTCAGTAACCCCGCTTTAAGCACATGACATTTCTGTACGGATTTCCAGATGGTCAGGGAGAGGCAGGAGCATGCCCCCTTCCTGGGAGCTCCAGCACTGGAAAGACAGGCCCAGTGGCCCTGCCACAGTCACGGGAGCAGGAATGCTCTGTAACACCCCTGCACTGTCCACCTCCCCCAGGAGAAGCTCCTTGACGGTTCTGCTGAGCCAGACTAAACCTGCTCGGCGGGGAACGGGACACCGAGTCAGTCCTGGGCCATTCTCACGCCAATGGTGCGGCTCTCAAATCCACTGTTCTTCCCCGGCAGGAAGTGTTCTCTCCAAGGCTCGAGTGACAAGGGCACTTTGAGTTCACTTCTTACCTCGCCCTGCCATGCCGTGGGGACACCACAGACATCGTACCCCCTAGATGGGACACTAGTGGGAATAAAAGGGGCCGATGGTGCTGTGGCCAGGGAGCAGGTCTCACCTCGACCACATACGGGCACACAGGCTCCTGTTCTTTTTTACTCCAACTGAGGCTTCTAATGAACTTTTCTACTGCTTTTGCTGCCAGAGACATCTGTTGAGGTGTAGCATTCATGGAGCACCTGTGCAAAAAAAAAAAAAAAATTCACAAATATGTCAGAAACCATTACTATAAAACATAAAACACTGTTTCACTCAGTATTTCGTAGAAGTAACACAAGAACACAAGGACGTGACTACTACATCCATTTTGTATCAAATAATGTTCAAGGGGCCCCTGGGTGACTCAGCGGTGGAGCATCTGCCTTCGGCTCAGGGCGTGACCCCGGGGTCCTGGGATCGAGTCCCAAATTGGGCTCCCTGCATGAGGCCTGCTTCTCCCTCTCACAGAGCCTGTGTCTCTCTCTGTGTCTCAGGAATAGATAAAATCTTAAAAAAAAAAAAAAATAGTGTTCAAAAACATTAGAAGTAAAGAGTAGCCCAATGCTGACGTAACAGAGCCGTCTCCACAGTGCTTTCCCGTGAGGTCAGGGCCAGAGCCGGGGGACGGCCACGCGGACGCCACGAGCGTACCGCCGACGCTCAGCTCCGTGGACAGCCCAGGACCCAGGCAAGGTCTGCCCACAGTGCCTTCCGACTCACACTGTCTGCAGGCAGAAAACCTACATTACCGTCTAAGAGAGAAATCAACACCCTGAAACGTGAACTGGTCCTTAAAGTGAAGTGGCAGTTGCCAAAGACGTCCCAGGCTCCCAGAAATGTACTATTGGAAATTCCACAAAATCACAAATACTGTTCTCACGTACAAGTTACTGGACGGTACAGACTACCGACGGCGTGTGTCTCTCCCTTCAGGCCGTAGCTCCTGAATTTATTCTAATTATTATTTTGTTTTGTTTTGTTTTTCTTTTTTTGAATTTATTGTAATTAATAGCAGGTGCCATCATATTACTGCTGACTACACGCGGGAGCCATCATCCACTTCTTGCACAAATCTGCCAAGTCGTGTCTTACAGAGGAGACAGAAGGTCTGAGTGCCCATGGGTGCAGGGGGGCCATGGCCCAGAAGTGGCAGCCATGTGCTGTGCCAGGAAGCCCTGGGGGACCCTTTATGAGGAACTACAAGCTAATCCACATTTGTGCCCCTGCTAGTGAGACACTCAAAGTACACTGTCAACCCTGTTACCATGTCATTCGTGCTCACCGGCCTGAGGGCGACTGTGTGTGACTCGTGTCATCAGGTAACTGCTCTCACGAGAAACTCTGCATCTTTACTCTGCTCTAAAGTAAGCTAACCTTTCCCGTCTCATGCTTATAGAACACTAGCAAGATAATACCTACTTTGCAGTTCTAGGATTGCAATAGCTTGCTTTCCCACCTTCCACATTTACTAAACTTAAAATATTTTTTTCCCATAAAAAAAGGTTTCTTGATGATGGGAAACATCTGAAATCCAGAACAAATTCCATGACTGACCCCAAGCCCCAGACTCTCTCTCTGATTGAAGGTGAGTGTACGTAACTACAACTTCAAGTGAGAAGAATCTGAACACCGCACTCAGGGAACGGCGGGGGAGGCGCTACCTCATGTTGTCCCGGTGTAACACGTGTTTCTGGATGTGCGGCAGCTTCCTCAGCACCGGCCCGAGGTCTGTCATCTCCGCGATCCTCTTCATCAACTTCACCTGAGCCGGAGAAGCCGACACCTAGAGACAGACCCCCGGGCGGGGCGGCCACCACAGGTGCTCCTCCCTCCCGGTCGGGAATGTGACTGTGCCGGGATGGGATGCACCTGCCCGGCTCAGCTCGGGGACGGGTGGGCCGACGAGGGGGAATTAAAAGAACCTTTCCTATGAAATTTGGTTTTCTGGGATGTAAACAGTTTGTCACCAACTCTGGAAGACCTGGCTCCTCACCTGCTCCATCCCGCTGAAGGTCTCCTGTAGGTCCCCCGTGGGTGTCAGGGTCCTGCTCGCCCTGACGGACGCGTACAGGTGCCCTGCATCAGGGATCCCGTTGGACAGCTCTTGAGCGCACATCTTAACCAACACTCTGAAGTGTTCTTCTTCTTCAAAGCACGGGCTTTGTAAAAAGAAAAAGGCGTTAAGTTCCTCGACACCCGCCCATAACCCCTTTCAATATCATGGAAAACTAGTTTCCAAATGATTTAAGTACCCTCAGGAATTACAACTAAAATTAACCTCAGAAACCAACCACCACAGAGAAATGAGTAGAAACTGCTTTGACAACCCTTGAGCCCCAGAATTAGGTCTTTACTAACGGTTACCTGTTGAATATTTCACTCCATAGGTGCATCATGTCCGGAAGGTTCCTATCAAGGCAGAAAGATGAGAAAAGCACACCCTGAATCATGAAAGAAAGAAAAGTTATTTAAGAGGGGAAAAAAGGTGCTGGAGAACCCCCGTGGAGCGCCCTGGGATACAGAAGCACCACGCTACCTGCTCGTACGTGTCCAGATGCACGTCGTCGGGCAGCACGTGGGGCGACACGGTCATCCCCCCCGTTTTCAGCTCGATCTGCTGCGCTTGCTCCCTGTAGTCCAGAAGGCCGCAGCCCAGCCTGTCGACAGCAAAGCACGGTTCCCCCAGCTGCCAGCACGGTCTTGGCCGCGTCCCCATCAGCCGTGAGCCGCCTACGGGTCGGCCGGGCCGCACCCTCTGCAGCCCCGCCCTCACACCTCAGCAACACTAGAGCACAGCTGTGCATCCCACCGTGCGCCTCGTTCCAGGCGGACACAGCAGCTGCCCGGCGCTAACGGGACACTAAGCTCCACTGCGGCAGCACCAAGCTTTCTGGGGCTTCTGGTGGTCGCTACGTTTTCCTTTCTCTATGACATCCTGGCACAGACTTCCCCTGCCCAAATGCTCAGGTCAGAAAGGACATCTGGAGAGCAAGCCTTCCTGAGTTTCAGGAATAGCAGAAGTCCTCTCAGGTGGATGATGCTTTCTGGAACAACATCCTATTCCCTGGGTAATAACTCAGGCCACAGCGCCACTCATGAGGTCTCCCTGGAATGGCCGTGCCGCCGAAGGACGAGCAGCAGGAGGCCTGGGGGAGGAGAACGTGGAAATGGCTGGAGGGGTCTTCACACAGAACCCACATCCTCGGGCTCCCTCTCGGAGAAGGCTGAGCACACGGGGGGCTCGGGGCGGCTGGCCCACTTGCTAGAGTCCCCCTGCCGTGCTGTCCTGGCACCTGGGTCCCCCGTGTTCCCACACGGATGCAGACAATAGCTTCCTAGAGTAACAGCAGCTAGTTGGCTCCACGGAGGGGGGCACGTGCCTTGGCCTCTCAAGGTCACCCCGTGCCTATGTGGCACACTTGTTGACTTACATATGCTGATGATGCAACAATCATTCTTCTCACCATTTTAAAAGGAACTAAGTTGTTGACATAGATATGTCTAAGTATCACCATGTACTCTGGGCTTATAAATACTTTAAGTCCTTACATTTTAGTAAGAAAATACAGCTTTTGTAGAACGACTTCTCAACAAATATATCACATTTTACTCACACTTTAATAACACTATGGGTTTTCAAAATTGACATATGCTGAAAAGTGACTGCTGATGCACCAAAGCAAAATAAATACCTATACAGAAAAATTCAGTAACAAAATACATGAAGACGTGCTGACTGCACCAACACGTGTGTCCCCTTACTTGGTGAGGACGCTGCAGAAGAGCGGCACGTAGGGCCGGAGCTCGTTGGGGAGGGTGTGCAGGCTGGCGAATGCTCTGAAGTACACCACGCCGTTGGTGGGCTGGGCACAGTACTGCACGGGGGTCTCGCCAGCTGCAGAGACAAAAGGCAGACTTTTGAATCGCATGATCATTGTTATTTTTAAAATGCTGGTGCTTTTCAAGGGTATTTAAAATTTCCATCAGCAAAGACTACTGCCCATTCCTGGTGACCACTAAACAACCCATGCCTCTGAGAGGGCTGGGCAAGGAGTGCTCTTCAGGCTCTGGAGCTACCCTGGTGCTTGGGCAGGCCGGACACTGCCTGTGCCCACCTGCAGCCCTCCATGCTGTCACGGTGGGCTGACAGCTCCCACTCTCTCACCCCTCCCAAATGCCACCCCCAAACCCGGGGTCTGAGGACCCACCGTGGCCCCCATGACCTCTGGAGTCCCAAGGTCCTCGGGGGCAGGTGTTGCGGGCTCAATTTCTTACAGCAGCAGTGGGTGCAGGGCATTTATGGACAACCCGTGGTCTACCTTCACTAATTCTTTTAATGAACACTTAATGAACCTCACTGATAAACCATAGCTAGGGGAAACTCAAACTCGTTAGTAACCCCACTTTGCAGAAACAGTCCCAGTGGCCGTCCTGAGCGTCCTGTTTCTGTTCACCCAGAAACAAAGATCTCATTCGTGCATGCACATTCATGCATCAGCGTGGTGAACGGAGGAGCCCTGTGAACCAGTGGGATGGCCCTGGTGGGAGTGCAGCAGGGCGTCAGGACTCCTCGGGCACAGCATGCCCAAGACGGCCACCGGCACCCAACAGTGTGCTGCTGCCGCAGCATGTCTCACACGCCTCCCCACGAGCAGCGATGCAGGGTGGGCCGGAAGGAGCTGGCAGGAGACCACGCCGCGGCCCTGCTGTGTGCTCGGGCTCCCTGCGCGGCTTGCCGCCTCTCCTGACGGGGTGAGGCTGGACCAGGGGCACAGAGGGTGCCGGCGGCCCTCGGGCTGTGCTCAGTACAGCCACCGGGTGATCAGGAGCCTCGTGGGACTGTGGAAGCAGCACTCTGTGAGCCCACTGCGAGGAATGTCCCTGAGTAGGGAAGTCTACTGTCACCGCGCGGGAAATCCCACCTACACGAACCGTGAAGAGTAAGCCTATCAAGAGGGCGGTTGGACGTTTCATGGGAATCATTCACATGTGGCACCTCCTGCAGACACCATGCCCAGGGACTGACCTGCCAGGGCCACCTCCAACTCCGTGAATGACATGGTGGGCTCGATGTCCGACACCTTCAGTGCTGGCAGACACGAGGCATCCTGAAGTCTACTCTGCTGATCCTGTAGTTCTAAGCCTAGAACAAAGCGAGGTGATGAACGCTCAGGACGGCCACTGGGAGGTCTGACGCTGTCCGTCTGTCTGTCTGTCTGTCTGTCCCTGCTGCTGCCTTTCATCCTGACAGTCAGCCTGGCCGCACCACCAGCCCTGTGGTTTTACAGTTCCCATGTTTCCCAGCAAGCCCATTCCAAGGCCCAGTAACCTGCTCAGGAGACCGTGCTTTCTGAACTCTCCTCCTCTCAGTCACTTAAGGGAACCACTTCACGGGGAGGAGGGTGGTGGTGGGCCAGAGTTTTCAACCCATTTCTCACTGGCGTGAAGCTCCAACTTTTGAACTTGTCTATTCTTATTTCATCTGCACTAATTTCAGCACCATGCTTGTAATCACATAAATTTCACAAATTACGAATTCAAGCATACCTCCTTCTGGGCCTGAGCCCTCACGGATCTGGGGAGAGGGGGAGACCCCTCCTTCCTGGAGATACAACGGCCCAGCCCATCAGGGAGAGAACCAAGGCTCAGCACATGCGCTGACAACAGCGCTGGATGGTACATTAGCAAAGACTCCAGTGAAGTTCTGTCAAACAAAAGTTCATTTCCCACGACAGTGTGAAGAGCTGGGCTGAGCTGCCTCCATGTCTGGCCCCCTGCGGTCCCCAGCACCTATCACCTCCAGGGGCCTTCAGGGTGGCCGGACACAGGGACCTGGCCTCTTGGGGCTGGCACACAGCACTCGCTGCAGGAGGCACTAAGGCGCAGGTTTCCTGCAAATTCCCACAGAATTCCCAGGCCCGCCCTCACCAGTCTGTTCCGTCGACCAACTAGGCTGACCCTGCCCCTACTGCCCCTTGCACCCCTGGGCCTGTGTGCTGGACCTGAAAGCCTGCTTCCTGCCTCTCCCCTCACCTAGTCTGGGGAGTAGCTGGAGGGCCCACCCCTCATCCTGTCGGCAGCCACACCCTGACACCTGCTGCTCCTTTCCCAAAGCACCTGTAGGCACACAGCGATCTCTACCAGCAGCTTCTCCTCGGCCAGCAACACGCTCCCCATGGCAGAGGCTACAGCCCTTCACAACAGCATGTGACCCATTATACAGAGATGGCCCAAACTGGAGGATGGTTTAAAGTTAATTAACTTCCCATGCTCACTATGTTCATTGGTGGTCAGCTACAGATTAACCTTTGATTCACAGATTGCTCACACTAAAGTCCTCATTTAAGACTTACTGACCTGCAATACCCCCTTACATGCACTAGCACTATCTCCTACTTAATGGAACTCTGTGGTAATCTGTAAAGTAACATGCTTTTGTAAAATGAGCCTCCATCCACTCACATGTTGGGTGTGGACAAGAGCATACCTCTGTGGCCATGCCAACAACCTGACAACTCAGAGAATGTACGTTCTGTTGCTTAGACCTGGAATTATGTTCTGTGCCACAAAGGGCTTTCATCAAAAATGGAAAATGGGTGGGACTTCATCAAACTAAAGTTTCTGCACAGCAAAGGGAACCATCAACAAAATGAAAGGCGATCTATGGAATGGGAGAAAATACGGCCAGCCTCATCTGTAAAGGGCTAATACCAAAGATGTAACAGAACTTACACAGTTCAACACCAAAACGTTACAAATGGGCAGAGGACTTGAACAGTCACTTTCCTAGAGAAGACATACAGATGGCCAACAAGAATATGAAGTGCTCCATAACAATCAACATAGGGAAATGCAAATCAAAACCATGATGAGGTCTCACCTCACACCCATCAGAATGGTTAAAGTCATAAAGACAAGAAATAAGTGTTGGCAAGGATGCAGAGAAAGGGGGGTAGCCCTTGGGCACTGTTGGTGGGAATGCAAACTGCAGCCACTGTGGAGAACAGTATGGAAGCTGTTCAATCAAACACAGAACCACTACATTATCCAGCAATTCTGCTTCTGGGCATTTACCCAAAGAAAACAAAAACTCTAACTTGAAAAGGTATCTGTACCCCCATGTTCATTCCAGTGTTGTTCACAAAAGCCAAAACATGAGTACATGTGGATGTACCGATGGATACAGATGTGGTATATACACAATGGATTATTATCCAGCTATAGAAAAGCAATGAAATCTTGTCATTTATGGCAATACAGAGGTCATTACACTAAGTAAAAGAAGTCAGAGAAAAACAAATACTCTATGAGCCCACTCATAAATGGCACCCGAAAAAACAAACACCAAGCTCACAGACATGGACAACAGATTGGTGGGTGCCAGAGGTTGGGGGCTGGGGTGAGAGGAATGGATGAAGGGGGTCAAAAGGTACAAACTTACAGATATAAGTCATGGGATGCAATGCACAGCATTGGTGACTCTGGGTAATAGTGCCGTGTTGCATATCTGAAAGTTGCTAAGAGTAGATCTCATGAGTTCCCAACACAAGAAAATAAATTCCAACTGTGTGGTGACAGATGTCAACGAGGTGCATTGTGATCACTGAGCAATCTGCACAAATAGCCATTCATGGTGCTACACTCTTGAAACTCATAATGTACCACTTACATCTCTACTTACTTACTTAAATCCACTTAATAGATTGTGCCCGAATAGAAATGCATCATCATGTGTTAAATGTATCAGAACAGTACTACAGTTGATCTTAACCAAAGGCCAAGAAGCAATCAATATCTCAATTTAAAAAAGCAAGTTGGCATTTGTCAACTGGCACACATGCAACAAAAGTGATTGTTATATTACTCACAATTAGCTATTAAATGTATGAATAGCTGTATGTCAAAACAAGAACTCTGAGACAGAGGGAGAGGTTACATGCTGAAATTAACTCTGCCTTGATGAGATTAAATCATGAAATCTAGCATTACTCACTTCCTATCGAAAGCCAACAATACCATCCTTCACATAATCCCAGCCAACTACCACTCTGGAGAGGTAGGCGGTGTCTGTACGTTCTGTATACCTATTTTGGTAGACTCTGTTAATATAGAATTTACATATGACAAAATCCACAGTTGTAAAGATAATTCAATGAATTCTGACAAATGCATAAAGTAATGTAATCATCACGTGAAGACAGAACATTTCTATTCCCCAGAAAGTTCCCTCCTGGCTCCCTGCAGGTGACCCCCTGCCCTCACTTGCTTCTGTTAGGATGGTTTTACCACTTCTACAATTTCATGTAAATGGACTGAGTAGGTATTTTTGTGCCTGCTAACTCCCCAGCACAATGCTCTAGAGATTCCTCACTATTGAGTGTACCAGGATTTTGCTCCTCTTTGTGTGGCTGAGCCATATTTCCCAGTACAGATATACCATGTTGATGGAAATATAGCTCCCCTGAAGTTTGTGTGGACATACACTTTCATTTCTTTTGGGCAAATACTCTGGAGCAGACCACTGGGCCTAACATTAAGTGTGTGTTTAGACAGTAAGAAATCATGTAGCTGACTCTGTCTTCACCCACACCTGCACCACACAGACACGGGCGGGACCTCATGACAAGGCCTTCATCCCTCACCGAGATTCACTTCTTTTTATTTTTTCTGTTACTTTTTTAAAATAATAAATTTATTTTTTATTGGTGTTCAATTTGCCAACATACAGAATAACACCCAGTGCTCATCCCGTCAAGTGCCCCCCTCAGTGCCCGTCACCCATTCACGCCCACCCCCGCCTTCCTCCCCTTCCACCAACCCTAGTTCCCCTTCCACCACCCCTAGTGAGATTCACTTCTTCCGAGCTCAAAATCATACAGTCTGCAGTGCTCACTTGGTGATTAACTATAACTACAGACTGCAACATAACAGATTTTAGTGGTATATTACAGCCCCTGGTAAGTACCAAGTACTTATAAAATCTGTAAAATGTAAGGCCTCCTTCCTACAACTTCTGTCTTTCCTGCTGAACTAGAGGATGAATCTCCTGAGAATAAAGGCAAACCCTGGCACTGAAGCCATCACACCCAGCACTGACCTTTGTCAGTGCCCAATAAATGTCTGTTAGTGGAAATGATACTTGCATCCAACTGTACATTCCCTTTACAAAGTTCACTGGGTTTGGCTGAAGGCTAGGAGTTAGGATGAAAACATCTACCTTTCTCATAGATCTGCTGCTTGTCCTTCGGGGAAAGAGAGTTGACCTTCTGCTTTAGTTTTTCTGTCTCCATCTGTGCTTGTTTCTCCGGATACTTGTCATCGGGTGTCATTGACAAAGTCAGCTTGTGCGGATTATTCTGCAACAGACACAGCAACAAAGGCCAAACTGAAACAAGATCTCACTGGAGCCCAACATGCTGACCAGTTTCCAGCGCCACATGCTGGGGCAGGATGTGCCCACCTGTTTTGAATAGTGAGGACAACAGAGCATCCATCCCTCAAAGGCCGTCCTGCAGAAATCTCAGGAGGTATGGGACACTCCAGCCACCACGCTCATCACAAAGTAACATGTCAGTCACACATGCTGGGGTTCTCACTATTGGGATGCTTACTCTTATGGTACTATGTCTAAACCCCAAAAGTATCAACATTCAACATTTTCTTTATAAATCTTTCACTCTAAATTGAAAATAACAGAATAAAATAATGTAATTTTTATTGAATCTTCTTTAGTTTTAACCTCTCAAAAAGTTAGAACTAAATTCTTTATTCAGCATTTTGTAAATCAAGAGAATGAACTAGACATCCATTTAATGTAAAAGTATTAGGTGATTTAATGTGCTTCTTTCTTCAACACATACACAGAGCTCATCTATTTGCAATATTACAGGGAGGAAAGAGAACCAGACTACAGCATAAACTTAATGCCAAGTAACTTTGAGGAACAGACAGATGGCAGGTCAAGTGCCAAACCTAAGCCAAAATGGCACACAGCACAACAGAGCTGCCATTCATACAGAACCAGTCTAATCTCTGTGGTAAAGCCTTGGAGGTGCTACTACATTCATGACAATCTACCAGGGCATACACACCAAGTACAAATGCCCCGAAGCAAATGCAAATAAATGAGCAAATCCTAAAGGAATTCATCAAGAAAACAGCCCAAATATCCACGCATTTAGGTTATTGTTCTTGTATTCTCAAACAAACAAAGTCAAGGTACCGATGGCTTCTTAGGTGAATTCTACCAAACATTTAAAGAGTTAATACCTAAGTTCCTCAAACTATTCTAATAAAACAGAAAGGAAGGAAAGCTTCCAAATATATTCTATGAGGTCGGCATTACCCTGGTACCAAAGCTGAAGACACTACAAAAAAAGAAAATGACAGGCTGGTATTTCTGATAAAACAAGATGCAAAAATCCTCAACACATTATCAGCAAACCACATTCAGCAATAACATTAAAGCGATCATTTGCTGGGGCTCTGGGTGGCTCAGTGGCTGGGCATCTGCCTTCGGCTTTGGTTGTGATCCTGGGGTCCTGGGATAGAGTCTTGCAATGGGCTCCCTGCAAGAAGCCTGCTTCTTCCTCTACCTATGTCTCTGCCTCTCTCTGTCTCTCATGAATAAATTAAATCTTTAAAAAAATAAAAATAAAAACGATCATTTGCCAATAGGTACAGAAAAGCATTTGATAAAGTTTAACATCGTTTGTGATAAAAACTCTCAACAAAATGGGATTAAAGGGAATATACCTGAACAGAATAAGGGCCACATCTGGCAAACCAATAGCTGACATCATACTGAATGGAGAAACTCTGAGCGCTTTTGCTCTAAAATCAAGAATGAGACAAGGAGTCCATTCTCACCACTTTTATTCAACACAGTTCTGGAAATTGTAGCTGTAGCCATCAGACAAGAAATAAAAAGACATCTAAATTGGTAAGGAAGAAGTAAAACTTCTCCAGGTAGAGAAGAGGCCATGTAAGAGAAGGTCAGAAGGGCAAAGATGCAGTTTGGGAGAGAAACAAACCATGGTTTGTCCACAGCAGGGAAGAGGCAGGTGATGCAGAGAATGGTGAAAGACTCTCACACTGGGGAGCTCACCAATAGGGAGAATGAATCCCTGTAACATATGCTTTTGGAAATGAGAGAGGCCGAATGTCATGAGTTCTTACACCCAATGGGACACAGAATCTGGAATCTAAAACATTGGCATCAGAGGGTGTTAGGAAGCAGTATTCCACCCTTAAAGAGACAGCACACCAAACAGCCTTGCAGATCTAGCATGGAACCAGCAGTTTCAGAACCGTCAGGGGCAGAGTGATTTGCTCATCTTAAGAGTGTGGCCGAGAGATAGGGATCAAGGGGAGACCCCTGCAGGAACAAGGGAGCTGATAGGCATCACTTTCCTCTCCTACCCCCAGCATTAAACAATGGTCATCTGTGGGATCCAGAACTACACTGACACTCCTCACTTAACTGGCACCAAGCCACACTTCCTCTATGCTTCAGCGGATCTGTCACTACCAGTAGCACTCAGTCGTGGCACTGTGGGCCTCTCCCCGTGAAGACTGCTACAAACCCTGCCAATACCACATCTCTGACCCATGCGTTTTGAGGGAAACTCAGTTCTGGCGGCAGTGGGGGCAAGATCACTTCACAAGCAGACCACTGGACACTTTGTTAAAATGTGCCCCACTCCTGCTGGGAAACAAATACTGTCCACAACAAACAAAGAGAGCCTGGAGAGAAAACTGAAGGAAAAAGAAGCCAGGACACAACAGCAAGGCACCCATAGGAGACACTCCCTGAAGTTCCAGGCACAGGGAACAGGGCACAGTGCACTGCAGGGCACTTCAAGATCTCTTCTTCCTAAGGTCACTACCGTTAAGAGCAAGAGAGATAGCTGACTTCCCTAACACATGGACACAGACACAGAGTTGACAAAATGAGGAGACGGAGGAATAAGTCCCAAATGAAAGGAAAAGACCAAACCACAGTGAGAGACTAAGTAATAAGGTTTAAGTAGTATGCCTGGTTGAGAATTTAAAGTAATGATCACAAAAATACTCACTGGACTTGAAAAAGAGTAGAGGACCTCAGTGAGACCCTTAACAGAGAGATGAAAAGAATCAGAGATGAAGAACACAATAAATTAAAAAAAAAATACAACTGATGGAATGAATAGGCTAGAAGTAGTACAGAAACAAATTAGTGACCTGGAAGACAAAATAATGAAAAGGAATCAAGATGAACACACGAGAGGAAAAAGAAAAACTATGCAAATTTGAGAACAGTCTTCAAGAACTCAGTGCCTCCCATCAAGCAGAATAACATTCGTGTTACAAAATGAGAGACAGAAAAGGAAACAGAATATTTATTTGAAAAACTCATAGCTGAAAACTCCCTTAACCTGGGGAAAGAAACAGATGACAGATCCAGGAGCCACAGAGGTGGCACCAAATATTCAACCTAAGGAGGTCCACACCAAGACAAACAGTAATTAAAATGGTAGTACTGATAAGAAAAAAAAAAGCAGGAAGAGAAAAGAAGACATTACATAGGGAACAAACACTAAGGCTACGAGTGAATTTTTTAGCAGGACCAAGCCTGAGGGGAGTAGCATGACATATTCAAAGTGCTGAAAGGGGAAAATGTGCAGCCAGGAATACACTATCCAGCATAGCTATCATTAAGAATAGAAGACAATACAAGTTTCTCAGGCAAACAAAACTGTAAGAGTTCATTCATGACCACTAAACTCATCCTATAAGAAATATCAAAGAGGACCCAACATGTTAGGCTCCATGCTCAGTGTGGAGTGTGCTTGGGATCTTCTCTCTCCCTTTCCCTCTGCCCCTCCCTCCTGCTCACTCTCTTGTGCGCATGGCTCTCTCTTTAAAATAAATAAATAAAAAATTTTGGGATATTACATGAACTCAGTCGATAAAGCAGTGGCAGGGTTTGAGAGGACTGACTCTAATTCTGAAAGAAGTTGTACCATGGGTAGAATGCTGCTTTCAAACAGCACCTGCTACAGAGAAATTTTTTTATGAAAGGAAGGGTCTGTCATTGTGACAAACTTCATCAGTGTCTTATTTTATGGAATGCCAGTCACCCCCACCTTCAGCAGCCATCACCATTCCCCACCAGCAAAGATTACGACTTACTGAAAGTTCAGATAACTGGCATTTTTTAGCAGTATTTTTTACCTAAGATGTGAATGTAGTTATTTTTAAACATAATGCTATTGCACGCTTAGCAGACTGCAGGACTGCAGGGTAGTGTAAACCTAACTTTTACGTACACTGGTAAACCAAAACATTCACTCAACTCTATTTGCTTTACTGCGATGGTGTGAACCACACATGCGCTCTCTCCAAGGAATGCCTGTACAAAGAAAACTGGAAAATCCACAAGTATATGGAATTTACACAAGACATCCCTAAACAACCAGTAGATTAAAGAGTCAATAAGGGACCTTGGAAAATACCTTGAGACAAATGAAACCATAAGCAGAACACAGAGAACTACAGGACCCCACAGAATCAGTGGTAAGAGGGACACGTACCCAATTCACACATACGTTAAAAACAAAGACCAATGAGTTTTTAAACTATCTCCGTATCCTCAGTAAATAGAAAAGTGAGATCCAGCCAGACCTACGGTAGCAGAACACAGGAAACAATGAAACTCCTATCACAGAGAAGATTTTTTTTCAGACATTTGACAAAAGTGCCAACCCTTCAGATACACTAAGAAAACAAGCCCGGCAGCACCAGCAGTACAGCAATCTACGGGCATGAACCAGACGCCTAGATGAACAGACCCCGAAACCCACATCACCTTCCAAGACTGAAGTGTGAAGAGAGAAAACTCTGAATAGATCAGTAACTCACGAAGGCACTGAAACAGTAATGAAAACACACACACACACACACACACAACCACTCCTGATGAAGAAATCCCAGAACTGTATTTCTTCATAGGTCAAGTCCACCAAACTTTTAATGACAATTGAACAACTCTTATCAAAACCTTCCCCAAAACTGAGGAGTAATACAATCTTTCTTTCAACAAAGCAGAACAGAAATGCCTACAGATGTTTTTGTTTATACACATGTATACATACACTCACATACAAAAAACACTCATGTGTTCATATAAAAAGCCAACTTGTGTCAGAATCAAAACTAAACTTGTTAATAGGAGCATTAATTAATAATTAAGAAATTATGTCATGTATTCACATAAATTCTCCAATTTCCTTACCTTAAAATACTGTTTTACTTTTTCTTGCAAAAACTGTGGATTTTCCTTGAGGCACTGCCTGAATCGAGCCACCTGACTCCCCAGCTTCAGGAGCTGCACAGGGTCCCCGTCGTGATTCCAGCAGGAGGCAATGTACTGCAACCAAGAACATCCAATCCACATGCACATTACACGACGAACTCTAGTCAGCTCACTCAATACCAAATGTGACATTTTATTATCATCTCGGTTTCTGTATTCAAAATTTGATTATAACCAAAATTAAGTCATTCCTTGGCTAGGCAATTTTTAAATCTGTCTTTTCTCTAGTAAAGTAAAGCACAGGTATTAAAATTACTTTTAGGAAATATAATTACCAACAGACCTACAGTAATGAATCTCTACCTGTATATACTCCATGTGAATCTGTCCTATATAAAAATAGAAGATAGGGATCCCTGGGTGGCGCAGCGGTTTGGCGCCTGCCTTTGGCCCAGGGCGCGATCCTGGAGATCCAGGATCGAGTCCCATGTCAGGCTTCCGGTGCATGGAGCCTGCTTCTCCCTCTGCCTGTGTCTCTGCCTCTCTCTCTCTCTCTGTGACTATCATAAATAAATAAAAAAAAAAATTAAAAAAAATAAATAAATAAAATAAAAATAGAAGATATAAGGGGAGCTTAGGTGTCTCAGTCGAGTGTCCGACCTTGGTTTCTACTCGGGTCATGATCTTGGGGTCTTGAGGTTGAGCCCTGTGGTGGGCTCCACACTCAGTGTGGAACCTGCTTAGGATTCTTTCTCTGGCCCTCCACCCCAAGCATGCTCTTTCTCTCTCTAAAACAAATGATTCTTAAAAAGAAAAATAAGATATCAGAAAGCCAATTAGGCTGGTAAAAAGACATGTTTATAAAACTAAATTAAGTTTATATCAGACCCCAAACAGCACAATTTTCAAGGTTCCAATGAAAAGCGCTGTGAGTAGCTGCTACCTGTGTTTTCAGTGCCATCAAGTACCCACTGGTCACAACAGTAAAAACAAAGAAAACACAAATGTAAGGAGGTAAAAGAGAAATTACGCACAGACGTCAGGGTGAGGCCAAAGCTGACAGACTGATGCTTCATTTGTATTTCAATTTTATGAAGGAGAGCCTCAATTTGGTCCTCTTTGAATCCTTTCCTACAGAAACAGAGAATGGGGATGTTAAAAAGGAACCAATACACCAAAGCAGCAGAGATCATCTTTAAACACCTTGGAGTGAATGAACACGTTTTAGGAGGTAAAGAGAGTAAAACATGGAGGGAGGTGAGCTCCCTCACTGGACAGTGTCAGGAATGTGAGCACCAGCCACACGCACTCGATGACTTCCTCGATCGTCCTGTCAATGATGTCCCGCACAGACTGGGTGTCCTGCTCCGAGATCCCCTGCAAGCCCACACTGAAGTAGGCCTCCCGCGTGTAGCCGTTGTACCTGCAACATACAGGTCAGTCACACAGCAGAATTCCGATGGCTTCGATCATCACAACACGCTTCACTTAAAGATCCAACACTCTAGAGAAGAGAGCTATGGACACTTAAACCTCCCAAGTTTTCCACTAAAAAGCCAATTGAAGCAGGGTCTTCAGATACCTGCTCCTCAGATATAACTGGTCATACGTGCATTCGTGTCCACATTTATATTTCTAAAATTCACCGCAATTTAACCTTCAGAGTTATGCTAAGTTAAATCTGGAAATAACACTGCTGAGCTTTACAAAATCTTAAGATTTGAAAGAATATTTAACAACCTGGCTTTTAAAGAAGGCCGCAGTACACCACTCTGAGATCTTGGACAAGCTATCACCCCCCCCCCCCCGCCCCCAAATGTCCCCTTCAGGGGACAGAAGACAGCTGAACTGGATCTGTCATCTCATGCACTGTTCGGTGCTGGGGAGCAGGGAACCACTCTGTGACTGTAGGATGTTGTGCATACTCTGTTCCTAACCCCACTCACCTGATGTTAATAACCCTCCCCAGCTGTGACAACCAAACACTTGTCCAGACACTGTCAAATGTCCAAACTGGCCCCAAGTGCAAATACCACTGACCTGATCTGATAATGAAACTTACCCAACATCAGGAGAAAAGTCTGTACCAAGTCCAGATTCAATCAATGCTTTATAGAAAGGGGAGTTGGGTCCACTGATCAAGAGCGAAGACAGGAGGTTTAACGTGAAGGCTTCAAATGTATCAGTGATGCTTCATTTAAAAGAGGGGGCAGGGAGAGAAAAAGGGAAACTGTTGCTCCTCGTAAATTTTTTCCAATCACTAAAATCACCACTAAATCAACACTTTTACTTCCAAAGAAGTGGATGTTCTACAAACGCTTGCATTTTAACCTTTACTTTAAATTATATGGATAAAAGACAGTAATTGTTTTTTGGTTTGCAAAGCTCTCATAAACCAGATTACTTTGGGGTCCCAAACCATGAAGTTGACTTAGCTGTATATCGAATGCCATCACATTAGTGTGCCAAGCACTCTGACCCACACTATCTCAATTAAAAGTGCACTGTGCACACCTAGACAAGAACAGAGAGGAGACGGGGGACCGTGTCCAGCAGTGTGGCCACTCAGGGCAGCCAGCCCCGATGCGGGATGGCAGAGGATGGCAGCCTGCCTACGTGCCCCGTGGGTGCCAGATCTCCACAACTACAGTGTCACGTGCCGTGCAGGTTTTTGAAGCCTGTGTTCACTGTGCTCTTCCCACGTGCAAGGGCCCTTGTGGTCCTACCCCGACAAATATTAACAACTGCCATCCAAGCCAGTTTTCTCCACAGAAATAAGCTTTAAAATGCACTAAGAAAATAAGTTTTTTTTTTTTTTTTTTTTGGATAGCTACTATAGTGGCAATTTCCTCAGAACCATCCCAGATGCTAAAATCTTCCCTGCCACCCAACAGCTGCTCGACTCCTAAATCCTAACCATCAACGAACTTATACCTGGAGCATTTGCCTCCAGCCCTGCTAAGGTGCACTTTTCCTACTTCACAGCAGACACTTACTCTGGTAAGAGGAAGCTGACCCCGACGGTTGTTTGTTTAGAGGAATCTGCAGCCAGTGAGTCTGGGCCACATGTTATCTGGAATTCCCTCTGTAAAAGGAGGTGATGCTTTAAGTAGGTGCAGAGTATGAACGACTGCCTTTAAACTAGTAGAAGTTACCCGTGTACATATAAAGTGGCCCAAGAGATGCTTTCCACTAAGTTAACCTTTTCAAACAAATAACCATTCCTTTGAGTTAAGAAGCTCTTACATTCAAGTCAGAGGCCACAATATTTGAAAATCCTATTACTAATACACAGTTTGACTCTCCATCTCAGTGTATTTAGTAGGTAAAAACACTGCTTATTCTCTGGATGGGGCACTTACTGGCTTATCCCACGGCTTCTGAGCTGGCACTGCAGTGTTTGTCTCAATTTTCTCAAATTTACTTAGTGCTTCTTTGTGAATTTGTTTCAGATGCTGTTCTAGTGGAAAATTGCCATAAGTGAAGAACCTAAAATGTTCAGAGAATATATTAAGTCTACCTTAGTTTAAAAGATTAGAAATTAACACAGATGGATTTTTATATAAAATGGAAGGTATGCAGAGTAGGAAAAGCCTAAACTCACCTCATCCCAGATACAAATAGGGCAGTTACGTCAGGGTAAATAACCCAGAAAACCACCTGACACCAGCAGAACAAATGCCACAACGGAATGCAGAGAAGAGACCACACTGGAGAGAGTGGGAAGGGAGGGAGGAGTCACTGTGGGGGGCTAAAGGGACTTGGGGTCGGTCTGCTGGAGGGAAGGACCTGTGGGTGGGAAGAGCACCAGAGGGTCACACTGGTGAGCTGACATAGGAACGTGAATCCCCACGACATCCTGGTTTGAAAGCCAGAGGGGCCAAGTTTTAGGAGTTCTGACAATCAATGGGACTTATAGCTGGAACTTTCAACATGAGCAGGCTATGTTCTGAGAGAACCTGGAGGGTGATGGGAAACTGAGTCCCTGCCCTGAAAGAGCACCACCAAAGCAGCAGTGTGAAAAGGCAGGAGGCATCCAGGAGGGAGAGCTGTTTACCATTCAGGAGGCCAGAGAGTCCAACCCCCATTGGGAAAAAATAATAAACCCAATGATGTCCATATCAAGCCACATAGTAATTAAAGTAGCAAAAAGCAGTGATAAAGAGAATTATAAAAGCAACAAAAGAAAGTTATGTAAAAGGAAAACCCCAAAAGGCTACTACCAGTGGGTTTTTCAACAGAAACTTTGCAGGCCTGAAGAAAGTGGCATGATACATTCAAAATGCTGAGAAAAATCTAGCCAAGAACACTGAATCCAGCAAGGCTGTCATTCATAATAGGAGGAGATATAAAGCAGTGTCCTAGGCAAACAAAAGTTAAAGGAGTTCCTGGCCACTAAACTAGCACTACAAGAAATGTTAATGGGGACTCTGAGTGGAAAAAGAACATTAAGAGTTAAGTTTTAAAAAAGCAGGAAACACAAAAATGGTAAAAATAAGCATATCTGTAAAAATCAAGGGACTCACACAACAGAAAAGAATGTAAAGTATGATACCATATATGGTGGTGGGGAGTAGAGATTGGGTACAAACAAGCAACCATCAGCTACATACAGACTGCTATGTGCAAAAGTTACATACAAACCTAATGGTGACCATATATCAAAACCCAGTCATATGAAAAAAATAAACAGAAAAGATTCTAAGCATATCACTAAAAAAAACTAACTTATGGTGAGAGAATGAGGAAAAAGAAAAACCAAAAAAATAACCATAAAACAAGTAACAAAACGGCAGTAAATATATACATATCCATAACTACTTTGAATATAAGTTGACTAAATGCTCCAATCAAAAGACAGAGGGTGACTGATAAAAAAAAAACAAGATCCATTGATACAAGGGACTCATTTCAGACCTAAAGACACCTGCAGATTGAAAGAATGGAAAACATTTCTCATGCAAAGTGAAAAGAAAGCTAAGGTAGCAATATTTACATTAGATGAAATAAACTTTAAAACAAAGACTGCAACAAAAGACAAAGGACACAGGCAGCCCTGGTGGCTCAGCGGTTTAGCTCCACCTTCAGCCCAGGATGTGATCCTGGAGACCCAGGATAGAGTCCCAAGTAGGCTCCCTGCGTGGGGCCTGTTTCTCCCTCTGCCTGTGTCTCTGCCTCTATCTCTTTCTCTGTGTCTCTCGTGAATAAATAAATAAAATCTTAAAAAAAAAAAAAGACAAAGGACGCTATATAATCATAAAAGGAACAATCCAACAATTACTAACACTAATACTTATGTACCCGGGCAGCCCGGGTGGCTCAGCGGTTTAGTGCCGCCTTCAGCCCAGGGCCTGATCTTGGAGACCTGGGATCGAGTCCCACATGGGGTTCTGTGCATGGAGCCTGCTTCTCCCTCTGCCTGTGTCTCTGCCTCTCTTTCTCTGTCTCTCATGAATAAATAAATAAAATCTTAAAAAAAAAATACTTATGCACCCAACATAGGAGCAGCCAAATACATAAAACAGTTAATAACCATTATAAAGGAACTTACAATAAGACGACAGTAACAGTAAGGGATTTTAACACCCCACTTACATCAATGAACAGATCCTCTAAACAAGAAACCAACAAAGAAACAATGGCATTGAACAACACATTGCACCAGATGGACTTAAGGGATATGTTCAGAACACTCCATCCTAAAACAGAATACACATTCAAGTGCACACAGAACATTCTTCAGAGTAGGTCACATGTTAGACCACAAATTCAAAAAGACCAAAGTCATACCATGCATCTTTTCTGACTACAACACTATGAAATTAGAAATCAACAGTAAGAAAAATGTCTGAAAGACCACAAATGCACGGAGGTTAAACAACATTCTACTATACAATGAGTGAGTCAATCAAAAAATCAAAGAGGAAATAAAAAAAACACATGGAAACAAATGAAAATGAAAACACAATAGTCCAAAATCTTTGGGATTCAGTAAAAGTGTTTGTTAAGAGAGAAGTTTATAGCAATACAGGCCTAACTCAAGAAGCAAGAAAAATCTCAACCTAAATTTACACCTACAGGACATAGAAAAATAACATGGAAAACCCCAAGCCAGCAGAAGGAAGGAAATAATAAAGATGAAAGCAGAAATATATGATATAGAAACTAAAAAAATACAACAGATGAAACCAGGAGCTGGTTCTTTGAAAAGAGCAACAAAATTGATTAACCTCTAGCCAGGATCATTAAAAAAAAATAAAAAAGAAAAAAAGAAAAAGGAAAGAGGACCTTAATAAACAAAAACACTAATAATAAAAGAGGAGAAACAACCACCAACACCACAGAAATACAAACATTTATAAAAATATGTCATGAAAACTATATGCCAATAAATTGGACAACCTAGAAGAAATAGATAAATTCCTAGAAACATACAAAACTACCAAAACTGAATCAGGAAGAAATAGAAAATTTCAACAGACCTACCACCGGGAAAGAAATTGAATTAGTAATAAACTCCAAATAAATAAGTCCAGGACCAGTTTGGCTTCATAGGCGAATTCTACCAAACATTTAAAAGTGGAGTTAATAGCTATTCTTCTCAAGCTTTTCAAAAAAAATACAGGAGGAATATAAACTTCCAAATTCATTCCATGAGGCCAATATTACCCTGATTTGAAGGGATATGTGCACATACTCCTGTGTTTATAGCAACGTTATATACAATAGCTGAGATATGGAAGCAGCCCAAGTGTCTGTCGACAGACGACTGGACAAAGATGTGGTATATATAATGGAGCTGTACTCAGCCATAAGAGAATGAAATCTTGCCATCTGCAAGAACGGATGGAGCTAGAGAATAGAATGCTAAGTGAAATTAAGTCAGAGAAAGACAATTACTGTATGATTTCAATCATGTGGAATTTAGGATAACAAATGAGCAAAGGGAGAAAGAAAAACTGAAAAAAACTGGTCTTAACTCTAGAGAACACTCTCATGGTTATTAGGGGTAAGGTGGTGGGTTGATGGGGGACATAGGTGATGGGGGATCTTGACGAACATTGAATAACATATGCCAAGTGTTGAATTATGTTATTTTACACCTGAAATTAATATAACACTGTACGTTAATTACAACAGAATTAAAAAGACAAACTTAAAAATGGAAGGTACATTGGTGTGCCAGAGTGGCTCAGTCGGTTAAGTGTCCGACTTTGTCTCAGGTCAAGATCTCGGGGTCTCAGGATCCAGTGCCATGTTGGACTCCCTGCTCAGTGGGAAGTCAGCTTGTCCCTCTGCCCTTCCCCTGGCTAGTGCTAAGTGAACAAAATCTTTAAAGAACCAGAAGGTACACATATATATAGCACCTCATAGCAAAATAGTTCCCATGTTGAAATGAAGTTTGTATAGAAATACATTGCATTCACTGGTTTTTGTTTTGTTTTTTAAGATTTGAGAGGGTGTGCATGCTGCGTACACCTGGGTAGGGGGGAATGGGGTAGGAGGAGAGAGAATTCTGAAGCAGACTTCCTGCTGAGCAGGGAGCCCAATGTGGAGCTGGATTCCAGGACCCTGAAATCACGATCTCAACCTAAGGCACTTCACCAATGAAGCCACCCAGGGGCCCCTGTTTACTTACCTAAACTAGAAAGACCAAATATTGGCTTTGATTTTTTTTTTTTTTTTTAAATAAGAAACACAACACAAATCATGTGAAAGTAATTAATTAAATGTAAATCTGCCGGAAGTTGCTCCTTATTTTAAATGTACTATATAAAGGGGTTTCAAAAATGAAGTAACTCATATGTTAAAATATTTGATGGTCTTAGCTACAGGAGTACAGTAACCCATCTTTTACTGTCAAAGTAAGGAATTTCACAAAGTTCAATTTCAGGCTACAAATCTCAGATTACGTGTTTTTAGGACAACATATTTATCCATCTAGGGAAAAAGAGTACAATGACACTGATTTTTTTTTTTTTTTTAAATAAGCTGTTTTCTGGGCTAAGACTCAGATACAGAAAACAGACTGGTGACTGCCAGAGGCAGGGGGTGGACAAAATGGGTAGGAGGGGTCCAAGCTTCCAGTTACATCATGGGCACATAACATACAGTATGGTGACTATGTTGAATAGTGTAGTGTATATTTAAAAGCTGCTAACAGATCTTAACAGTTCTCATCAGAAAAAAATATTTACAACTATATGCAGTGATAGATGTTAACTGGACTTATTGTGGTGATCACTTCATGGCATATGCATGACCCAAATTGTTCTGTTGCACACCTACAACTACTGCAATGCTATATGTTGGTTATATCCCAAAAAAATAAACACATCTGATTTGGGGAACAAGTATCTTAAAGATCCTTCAAAATTTTCCACTCAGTGGCTCAAAGAGTGGCACTCCAATAACAAGTAGCACCCCTGGCATCCATGGAGACGCTGATCTCTAAATGCCGGGCTCCACTTAGTCTCAGGACTCCTTGGAGAAAGAAGTAGCTACAGATCAGGAGCAGGATGAACCAGGATTTGGGGCAGGATACAGAAACCAGTTATTGAAAACTAAAGACACCATTAGATAAGATGAGCTTAAAGGAATTCCCTTGAACGACGGCTGAAACAATTTTGAGCATAAAAAAAAAAGATCCTAAAAAAAAAAAAAAAAGATCCTATTCAATTATATAATTTGAAGTATACACATATACAAAAAATATTTCTGTGAGATAACAATGGTATTAAAAATAAACCATACGAAAGTAAAAGAAAAAAAGGTTCCTCTGTCGCCATTGGAGGAGCTACTGCCACCATCTCCCTTTAAAATTGGACCCCCAAAGAAAAGAAGCCTGTCTCCGCCCTTCCCGTTAGAGCTGTACTTCAGGCTAACCCATCAGCCCCTACTGATGGGAGAAGCTCATGTTCACCCAAGTCCAGTTAATAAACATACAAGAAATTGAATTTTTTTGAGTGTGTGCATGCATATGCACACACAGGGAGCAGGGATGGGGGAGGAGAGAATCTCAAGCAGACTCCCCGCTGAGTGCACAGCTGAACACAGGACTTTATCTTAGGACCCTGAGATCATGACCTGAGCCAAAACCAAGAGCTGGAACGCTGAACCAAGTGAGCCACCAAGGTGTCCCCCAAAATTAAAGAATTCTTTAGAACACTCTGCAAACTCTATTGGAATTGTTCCAGGCAGTGAACACACCAAACAACGAATAAGTAAATAAATCAAAGAACATTAACAGCTTGGTAAGAAACAGAATATTCACAGAATGCCAGGATACCAACCCTGCAGATGGCCTGTGTCTCTCCAGGGAGAAAAACAGAGCTTTACAAAATATATGCGCCTCATTTGGATTGAACATGTTATTTTAGGTACTACCGGGAAATCCGGATTTGGAATAATTAGTGGGTGCTTTCAAGCAAGTATTTAAATATAGTATGATGTCATAAAATGTTTCAGGGTCCCGAATTTAAGTATTAGAGGTAGACCATCATGAGGACTGTCATCTCCCTTATATGTGGTATGTTTATGAAGTTCATCATTCTACGCTCTATGGTTTTTGTATGCTTCAAAGTTTTTGTTATCAAAATTCAAATTTTTTTACATTTTAAATAATCTTGAAAATTTGATTTTCCATCAGCATTTTATTTATAAATACACACATTGGTGTTTTGTTATTAGTAACAGCTGAAACCAGCAAGTTCCCCAGTTTAGCCAGGGTAACCGCCATTTCCCGAGCACCTCAGGAGGGGGACGGTCGCCAGTACACCCAAGTCCTACATCGTAAAGCTGAGGTGCAGGGGGCTGATGGTGGCAGTATCCGGACCCTCCTTTAGGAGGCGCTGTCACTATCATGCTGGGCACAGAAAAGTTGCTGCTGTAGACATGCAGAATGAACATCAATCTGTTAAGGGAAGAATCCTCTAAATCTACGTAGCTCTTCATAAACAATCCTTTGCCAAATGTGAGAGAAGCCGTATCACTTAGTGTATGCACACCAGTATACTCTTCATCACCCACCATTAATTAAACGTCAAACGTGAAATATTACCTAGCATTACTGGGGTGATAATGGGTTGCATGGAACTGTTTAAGCTGCTCCCATGTGAGGTCTGGGATGCACAAGGGATCGCCCCCGGAGATCACAGAGTACGTGTGGTCAGGCAGGAGTCGGTTCTGAACGTGCTGCGAGAATATCCTCTCGTTGTCAGTCTTCAAATAAAAGAAAAGATATATGTGTGTGAAAAATAACACCCACTGTTACAACACAGCAGATGAACTACGCAGATGAACCACATTTTGGGAGTAACACCCTGAAATTTACACTGTCGCAGCAGTATACCAGGCACTCCCAGGATCCTAACAAAGCACACAACTCACTCACAATCCCCGCACAGGACCCAGGGATCAGGGCTCTCGCCAGAGGGAAAACACTTTGCACTGTGCACGGGCCACCAATAGCTACACAGCCGAGGGCCAGGGGAGGGATGTACGGAACAAGGAAAGATGCGCAAGGACCCCCGCCCATGAGCTGTGGGGAGGGGTCCCAAGGGCTTCTGGAGCAAAAGCAGCCACTCTAACAGGAGTTTCCAGGAGCTGCTGGAAGAAATGAAACCCTAATTGATTATTCAAAGGTAAGGAAGCCCTATGGTGCAGCAAAGCAGCCCCACATGTCAAGGCAGGACTCCACAGTCAGAGGCGCTGGGAAGACGGGCCCCAGCACAGAGGTCCTCAAACTGCCTGGTCTCAGATCTTTCATGCGCCCCAGAATCAATGAGGTCCCCAAAGAGCTTTTGATGATGTGGGTTTCTTGACTGCACAGGAGTGTGTGTGCACACACATAATGTTTCTGTATTAGAAATTAAAAATCTGAGACCTTTAAAAAAGTTACTTATTCACTCATTATCTTAACCCATCACTACATGTTAACAATAGTTTCTGGAAACTATTTCTGAGACAAAGCAGAAATATTAAAGAACAGCTCTGTTTTGCACATTTTGCAAATCTCCTTAATGTCTGGCCTAATTAGAGACGGCTGGACTCTGATATACTTGTTTCTGTGTCTGATCAACTATCAAAAAACTCTTAACACAGGCCCGGGGAAACTCCACATTGGCCAGCGTGAGAAAAGATGACAAGGTTTACCTCACGGACCTCCCACAGACCCCAGGCCAGGCCCCCACCGCAGCTGGAGAGCTGTAGCTGCAACACTGGGAGCTTGGCCCTCTACCGTCCAGCTGCTGGTTCAATAAGCCCAGCAAACAACGTGAGATAATGTCAACGGTCTTCCAGACCCAGGAACATTCCAATATCTCACACAGGAGGATCAGTGTTACACAGTTTTAAAAAGGAAACAACAAAACAAAACAAAAAACCCCCACAACTCACGAATACTCCCTTCATTTCATTAAAGACGACGCCTTTAAAGATTAAGGGTGTCTGGGGGTCTCTCGGATTCTCATGTTCCAGTCGCCATCCTTCCTGCCTAAATAATGATAAGTAATTACACAGTGACAGTGACTCCAATACTAAAGTCTAAATCAATCAATCATTACGTACCAGAAATCTAGTTCCCGCAAGCATGGGAAAAAGACCGCATCCAAATACACAGACAGCAGATTCTGGAAGTCCTTGGGATTTTGTGTGGAAAATGGGTATAGAGTATAATCGCTAGCTGGGTGTAAATGAAAACATTTTTGAGATTCGACAGATTCCCACAGGAATTAGTCATGTCCACCACCTCCTACCCCCCTACGGTGAGCCCTTACTGCCCCTGGCACAGAGGAAGCACCCTGCTGCTACAGGCTGGCCGGGGCGGGGGGAACAGGCACAGCCAGCCATGACCTCACATGCCTGCAAAGACGGCCTCACCCAGATTGCTGACTTAATGCACTTGGGAACTGTGGGCCCCAGGGCACTTCTCTCACACCATCAGCCTACGCGCTGCCCCAGTTCCTAAAACTAAGCTCAAACACCACCCCTGCCACATTAACTTAATGCCACAGAGATCAACTTTAATAGCAATGTTTCCAAAAGAGTATTATTATGACATTTTTCAGAAAAAGTCAGGTGTCTCTTCCTTAAAACTATAGTTTTTATAATCTGACCACGATGCGGCTTTCCCGAAGGATTAAAGTTCTAGCAGTTTTCAACCAGACCAGAGAGTGGTGCGCGTGTTCCCGCCTACGGGCTGCCAAGCACCCCCACACCCAGTGGCCCCCGGCACAGCCCCAGCACAGGAGGCCAGCTTACCTGTGAAGGCATTCATGAAAGTGGACAGTGACCGATTGAGCATCTTGAAGAAAGGATCTCTGCATGGGTATCTGTGAGAGCCACACAGGACGGTATGCTCTAGGATGTGCGGGACGCCAGAGCTGTCCATGGGAGTGGTGCGGAACTGCACGCTGCGGGGAAACAAGAGGAGCCAGCAGGCGAGCTCAGGTGCACAGCTCAGCGTCCAGGACTCCGCTCACCGCGGTTACCGGCCTTAACCCCTCCAGCCGCGTACCCTCGCACAAAAACGGTCTCTTACGACAACACAGAAGATCACTAACTCAGACCCCGAACTTTAACTATGTCACTGAGGACATAAATTCAATTAAACTTTCCCTTCTGTTTTCAAGATATGTGCAATAAAAATAAAAGATGAGGGGATCCCTGGGTGGCTCAGCGGTTTAGCTCCTGCCTTTGGCCCAGGGCGTGGTCCTGGAGTCCCAGGATCGAGTCCTGCATTGGGCTCCCTGCATGGAGCCTGCTTCTCCCTCTGCCTGTGTCTGTGCCTCTCTCTCTCTCTCTCTCGTGAATAAAATAAAATCTTTTTTTTTTTTTTTTTTAATAAAATAAAATCTTAAAAAAAATAAAATAAAAGATGAGTGAACAAAGCCTTTAAACTAGTTGTGGCGTGGCAGGTGCCATCAGTGGAAACAGTCAAGAGCGTGTGTGCACAACGCCCCCCACACCTGAACAAGTTGTTGCTGTCTTCTCTGGCCAAGTGCAAGTATTTTGCGCCTGTGCGGTCATGGCTGAGCTTCACTGCGGTCAGGGACAGTTCAGGAATGGCCGTCACCTGAATGAACGAGAAACATGTGAACAGCTAGTCAGATGGAAAGACGCTCGGACAGGCACGCGCACTGCACCGCGGGACCTGGTCTGTGTCACCAGGCAGCACCAGCACATCAGCAACACCTTGTTCAAACCCTAATCTTACAAACGAGCAAAGGCAGGCCTCGCACTGACCATCCTACGCACCCTCTTTCTGAAGGCTTACCGTCTGCTAGACACTTTCTGAACAGTTCACGGGTAACTGTGGCGGGGGGGGGGGGGGGGGGGGGTGGTCCTCAGCCCCATCGGCAGAGGAAACCGCTGAGGCTCCGAGGAGCAGACGGGGAAGCAGACCCCACTCCTCACACCAGGCTGCCCGGGAGGGGTCCTGCTCTCACCCGCCAAGCTTGCTGTGTGGCTTCCTTTTATACACGTCATTCCAGGACTGCCCAGAATGGCCCCGCTGGGAGGGGACACTGGGGTGGGCCACAGCCCGGGACCGCAAGGTGCTTCGCCTGGTCTCTGCAGTTCTGAGGCGTCCCGAGGGGGGTGCTGGGGCTACCACCAGTTACTTGCTCCCAGTGGGAGGGTCCAAATCACCTCCAATAAGAACTAGCGCATCCTCACCCCGAGGACGGTCATCTCCTACCTACGTAAGCCTCACAAAGGTTCCGTGGCCGTTGGCACCACATCGTTTTAAGGGGCCTCGGCTTGGTTTACAAGCCGTTAAATTATCTAACACTTTACCTTGCAAGAGATGATCAATGTATTTAAAATCAGTTGACACACAGAACTGTCTGCCTCCCCTACTCCTCAAACAAGGACCATGTTTTATGACAAGTTTCTACAACACTTGAAAAATGCAGTGAGGTCCTCCCTAACAGTCACTGTCGTACGTCCCAACCCCCCCCACGTGGCCTTCAGGGACTTCACACGTGCTCTCACCCACTGTCCTGAGGCCACCCCCACAATGTCTGGAACTGCTGCCACGGGCACGTGCAGCTCTCCTCCTTCCACTTACACACCCCCTAGTTCTGCGTGAACCTGTCCTAGGCACCCCTCCCCTCCCGTCATCCTCTTGGTCTCTGCACTTCCGCCGTGCTGTGGCTACACTGGCACCCTCCTGGACTGAGAGCTGCCCGCCTCTTGAAGCTGTAGGAGTGTTACCCATCGCATGAAGCCAACTAGCCAGTCCATGGTGTACACTACCTTTTGATTACATTAAAGAGAAAACATCACGAAGGTCCAGGAACACAATCTCTGTACCCAGATGGCTCCAAAATAAAGTTTTTGTGTGTGGAGCACACTTCCTAGCATGTGCTAGGAAGACGTGACCTGCACAGATGTGGGGCAGTCTACTCAGCACAGTGACCAGTCAAGTGTGTGGACACACAAACATCAACGCGTGTGACTTCATTCTACAATCCAGAGACATGGGGCCTCAGGGGGTTAGGTTCAGGGCAGGGACCAGGGATCTGTACGTATCCAAGAATCAGGAAATCTCTTCACTTGCACAATCTGCTCAGTTGAGCCCAAGGTGGAACAGGGTGAGCCCCACACACCTGGCTGACGGTGAAGCCGTGGATCTGCTCTCCCACCTTGTGCTGCTGGGCCCTCTCACAGGCGTTGCTGCCCCTCCTCCTCCATGCTCCGGGGCTGGCCCTGCTCCATGGGAGGAGAGGAACCCAGGTTAGACGCTCCTGCAGGACAACTGTGTGGCTAAGTCAGCAACATCACAAAAACATTTTCAAATGTTCGAATGATCAAGACATTTAAACTGTACAACTTCCAAATAGACTCCAGAAAATTCATTTCCTGAATCTTTAGTAAAGTTCTTTCAATTCTTTTTTTTTTTTTTTAAAGACTTCATTCCTGAGAAAGAGAGAGAGAGGCAGAGACACAGGCAGAGGGAGAAGCAGGCTCCAAGCAGGGAGCCCGATGCGGGACTTGATCCCAGGACCCTGGGGTCACGGCCTGAGCTGAAGGCAGACGCTCAACAGCTGAGCCACTCAGGTGCCCAAGTTCTTTCAATTCTATGATCATTTTCACTACTCAGCTAAAGCTTCATATCAACTAATAACTGCATGTTGCAATTACATGCAAATGTTCATTAACTATAATTGTGATACCAACTTTCCTTACCCATATGAAAAACAACGCTCACATCAAAAGGACTTCTTCCATCTCAGTACACAGCATCTCGATAAACTACCATTATGCATCCACCAAATTGGTAAAAAGTAAGAAATCTAGCATTGCCAAGAACTCCTGCGGTGTAACTGAGGTGTGCAAATAAGAACGATTCTGGAATAACATTTGGCATCATTTAAATGAGCAAGGATTCACCTCCACGTGTCCTGGAGAACTTGCCCTCATCACGTGGCAGCACACAGGCCTTGCATTGGCACCATTCCTAGGAGTCCCAAACTCCACCAACCAGGACGTCCGTCCTCCAAATAGGTAGATTGTGGACTATTCAATAGATAAGCTTAGCCATAAGAATCGATGGAACAACCACTTGTAACAAAAATGTGGGTCGCATAATGCTAAGCCAAGACAAATACAAAGGACAGACCCAGTATCATCCCAAGTAGGTAACCTGTGTGGTAGGAATACACAGACAGTGAAAATATAAAGGAACGCTGACACTATGGGTGGAGCTGGACAGGGTGACGCTAAGACCATAGGACGTCGTTCATGTGGAACGAGAAATGAGCAAAGGGAAAAGAGGCAGATGAAGAAACCGACTCTTAACCACAGAGAACTACTGACATCCCCAGCGGGGAGGAGGGGGAGAGGGTCTGTGGACCCAGGGACTCTGGAGCTCAATCTCCCGTACACAGATCTATGGGGAAAAGCAAGGGATGAACCGGGAGCGAGGGCCCATCTGAGGGGCAGGCAGGGAGGCTTCCCATCCGTCAGGGCTCTCACCTTACTCTGGGTGACAGGGATGCTATCTTTAAGTATTTTCTCTCAACTGTACTATATGCTTTACAGAATTTTCTACGTTACTATAGGTCACAAAAATACTTCTTTTGAGGGAAACACAGAAAAGGAAAGAAAACCACTGACCCAGTCGCTGTCAGACCACGGGAGCAACACGGTCCTAATTCTAAAGCTGGCCACGTCCGGAAAGAAAGAGGATGTTCAGACGTGTTTACGCTCAAGAACACAAGCCCCCGAAGTACGTGCTCAGGCTGAAAATGCAGAAATGCCCGAGGCACGGGGGCTTCCCCAGGTACTCAGCCCCGCCAGGGCACCCGCTGCCCCGCCAGGGCACCCGCACAGCAGTAAACGGGCTCCTGCGAACCAGCCTGAGACAAAACCGACCTGCGGACGCGGGGAGCGCCACCGTCGTTGAATGTCAGACTCCATCGCTCTTTACAAGAACCTAGTCATTTAGACAAACTTCAATTTCCAGGAGCTCCGATGCACCAAGCGAGCATCAGGTGTCCAGAGGACTCCCTGCTCCCCACAAACAGGGCGGTCATGTTCATGAGAACCACAGGCCCGCAGCTGCTGTAATCACGCAGGAAGATCCACATGTAGGCCCACCCGCACCTGTGCCCCCCACGCTGGGCTCGCCTGACCTCCCAGGGGCCCGGGGAGCCTCGCCTGGCCGGCTTCACCCACGTGCTGTTCTGGCTGCCGCTCCCAACGCCAACCAGGCACAGGAACCCCCTTCCTCTGGCAGGGCAGTCCCTGGGAGAGGGACTGCTGCGCCTCCATCACCCAGGCTCTGCAAGGCTCCCCAGGCGAGGGGGCCTGGGGTCCAGGCTCCCCCAGGAGACGGGTGTCGGGGTCTCAGGGTCCCCCAGGAGAGGGCCATCAGGGTCTCAGGGTCCCTGGCCGAGGGCTGTCAGGGTCTCCAGGTCCAGGCTCCCGCAGGAGAGGGCTGTTGGGGTCCTGGGATCCCCAGGTGAGGTGTGTTGGGGTCCAGGCTCCTCCAGGGCAGGACTGTCAGGGTTCTGGGGTCCCTGGGTCCACGGCTCCCCAGGAGAGGGCCATGAGGGTCTCAGGGTCCCTGGCTGAGGGCTGTCAGGGTCTCCAGGTCTAGGCTCCCACAGGAGAGGGCTGTCGGGGTCCTGGGATCCCCGGGTGAGGTGTGCTGGGGCCTGGGCTCCTCCAGGCGAGGACCGTTTGGGCCTGGGGTCCCTAAGCTCCCTTAGGAGAGGAGTGTCAGGGTCCAGGCTCCCCGGGTCTGGCCTCTCCCAGGCGAGGACTGTCGGGGTCTTGGACCCCCTGGGTCAGGGCTGTTGGGGTCCAGGGTCTCAGGGCTCCCTTAGGAGAGGGCTGTCGGGGTCTGGGCTCCCCCAGGTCAGGGCTCCCCGGGTCAGGGCTGTCGGGGTCCAGGGTCCCAGGGATCCCTTAGGAGAGGGCTGTCGGGGTCTGGGCTCCACGGGTCCAGGCTCCCCAGGTGAGGGCTCCCCGGGTCCAGGCTGTCGGGGTCTTGGGCTCCCCAGGCCCGGGCTGTTGGGGTCTGGGCTCCCTGGGTGAGGGCTCCCCGAGCCCAGGCTGTTGGGTCCGGGGTCCGGCCTTCCCCAGGCGAGGGCTGTCGGGGTCTGGGGTCCCAGGGCTCCCCGGGTGAGGGCTGTCAGGGTCTGGCCTCCCTCAGGTCAGGGCTGTCGGGATCCCAGGGCTCCCCGGGTCCAGCCTCCTCCAGGCGCAGGCTATCGGGGTCCCCAGGTGAGGGCTCCCCGGGTCAGGGCTATCGGGTTCCAGGCTCCCCCGGCCCGGGCTGTCGGGGTCCCCAGGTGAGGGCTCCCGGGGTCCGGGCTGTCGGGGTCCAGGCTCCCCGGGCTGTCGGGGTCCCCAGGTGAGGGCTCCCCAGGTGAGGGCTCCCGGGGTCCGGGCTGTCGGGGTCCAGGCTCCCCGGAACCGGGCTGTCGGGGTCCCCAGGTGAGGGCTCCCCGGGTCCGGGCTGTCGGGGTCCCCAGGTGAGGGCTCCCCAGGTGAGGGCTGTCGGGGTCTCGGGTTCCCCGGGCCCGGGCTGTCGGGGTCCGGGGGCCCCAGGGCACGGAGCTGCGGCGCGGCACGGCGGGGCCGGGACGAGACCGCGGAGCCGCCCGGGTGCCCCCGGGGCCGGGGCCGCCGCCCCCCGCCCTCCCGCCCTCCCGCCGGGCCCGCGCCTCACCCGCCACTCCGCCGCCTCAGGAAGCCCGGCGCCCTCCCGCCGCAGCGCCACATGGTTGGTGACCCGCGTCAGGGCCGCTGCCGCCGCTCCGCTTATCCGGACGCACGGCGCGGGGGTGTGACGCACCGGCCGCCACTCCCATTGGCCAGCGCGCACGGCGACGCCGTCCCCAATAGGCTGGCGAGGAAGGGGGCGGGACTCGCCCAGGTGGGCGGGGCGACGGGGGGGCGGAGCGTCGCGGCCTCCGAGCGTCGGCGCCCGGCGGGGGCGGGGCTCTCGAACGGAGCCCGGGGCAGGCGCGGTGTCCGGGGCGTGCGTGGGGAGGGACGCGCGCTGGGGCGGGGCCTGGGCGGGGAGGGCGGGGCCTGTGAGGGCGAGGGGCGGGGCCTGTGAAGGAGAGGGGCGGGGCGTGCGCAGGGAGGGGCGGGGCCCCGCAGGTGGAGCGTGTGGCCCAGTGTGGGGTTGACTCAGGCCGACCAGGTGAGCTGCCTGTCCTGCTCTTGGGGGCATTGGTCTCCTGGGGGAGGTCGTGCACCTGCACCCGTGGGTGCTCACAGCTCTGTCTGCAGGTAGTTAAGTGACAGTAAAGTATGTCCAGCGGGGGCCCACCTGGTGCCTCAGCCCCTGAATATAGGGTTTTGTAGAAATGGTCCGAGGACCGCACCAGATAGTCTCGAGGGTCAGCACACCATGATGTCACGCTCTTTATGAATGGTCCGCTCAGTGTGTCCCCAGGGAACCGCGGGACAGCTCAAAGCACCTGCACAGGTGCTCACCGCCTTCCCCACCTGCATCTCACGTCTGGGAAGACTCCGCACTTCTGCGTTGTCCGAAGTACCCACGTGCCCTCCTGGAGCAGCAGAGCCAGGCTTCAGGGGGGCAGGTCGTGCGTGTGGGCCTGCGCACCTGGGATCAGTTAGCCTCACCTGCGCGCTGCAGTGGCGGGGAGAAGTCCGGCCCCACCTCTGTCTGCAGATCCTCAGGGCCACGACCTCCTTGCTTCTCTCTCTCCCTCATTTCTTTCCCCCCTGGCCCCTCTCAAATATCCCTGCCATCGCTTCTGGGCTCTAAAGAAAAACTTCTAAGTAGCAATGGAGAGGGTCACCAGAGACACCAAAGCCTCCAAAAAACTCTCCAGGGTGCCATGGATTCTGCAGGTAAACCGAGTAGCTCTTTATCCAGAGGAGAAAACAGGTGAACCAGAGGTGATGATAGGAAGCCACTAATACAAACACACTCCGTGTGTAAACTTTTCTTCCTTGGAAAATCTGGGTGGTAAATGTTACTGAGTCACCACAGCATCTCTGTGATCCTGGGGGACGGTTGGGTATCATTAACACTATAACACTACTGACAGTGTTTAGGGAAATGAGTGCTGGGAAGTTAGAGTATTTTGATCTCTCTGAAAAATGGATGCTATATAAATCCAGTAATTGCCACTTACTGATATCTTCCCACAGCATACAGCCCCGTTGATGGCTACCTACCTGCCCACACACACACACAGTAATTTATAAATAATTATTTTGAATAGCACCCAATATAATTTTAACACTTGTATGTCATCTCGACTTATATTAAAAATCATTGCAATTCTTTAAAGAATTGTCTATACAATATCCTATATTTCAAAAACACATCCAATGTCATAACGAAACTGTTTTAGTAAGATGAGCATTGATCAGAAGAGGGGCTGTCTGGGATGTAGAAGAGCAACAGAATGAATATTTGAGGCTTACGGATGGGATTATATCTCCCCAAAAAGATATGTTGTGACCTCATTTAAAAGGGTCTCTGTAGAGGGTATCAAATTGGAAGGTAGGCATTAGGATAGGCATCTAATCCAAGATGAGCAGTTTCTTCATAGAAAGGGGATATTTGGGCCCACCGGCATGAAGAGGAGGCCGTGTGAAGATGAAGGCAAAGATCAAGGTGATACTTCTATACACCAAAGTGCACCAAGGGTTGTTGGCATGTCAGAAGCTCCGAGAGAAGCATGGAGCAGATTCCCCCACATAGCCTCAGAAGGAACCAATCTGCGGACACCTTGATCTCCAACTTGCAGCCTCCAGGACTACGAGACAGTGAATTTCTGTTGTTCTAAATCATCTGGTTTGTGGTATTTTTCGATGGCCGCTCCAGCCATCTGACTAAGGCAGAAAAGTCAAGGTCCTTTCACCTCCCAAAGAAAAGTACAAAGTGTTCAACTGCATGTGTTGTTTCCTGGGATTGCATGTCATTGGCATAAATGCATACTTTTTGGAAATCCTTTATTCCTGAATTTATCATAAACCACAAGTGATGGTTGTTAGAACTGCAAGATAAGGGATTAGCTCAGTGCTTCCACATTTAAAATGATAAATTGTAGAAATATGTAAGATGTCAACAAACACTGCTAATAACATGGAATAAGGCGAAAGATCCCCCTACTGAAACCTAGGATCCAACCCTAGTGCTCATTCACTACTTTTCATTCAACAAACATTTATTGTGATGTTGGTACAGTATTGACTCCATCCTTGAGTTTTATTTCTTCTGTGTCTTTAAAGACCCATTAAGAAATTCACATTAATTTGACAGATTTTGGTTTCATTTCTGCTTCTAGGCATGTTCTCTGATATTCACCTTTGGTGGAGATAAGCTCTTCCTTTGAACGCAGTTTGACTTCAGATGTTTTGAAAAGTTGTTTCAGAAAATACAAGATGTTGTTGAGATTCCTCTTGGTTAAGCCAATAATAATAATAATAATAATAATTTTTAAAAGATCTTACAAATTTATATATATATATGAAAAAAAATCCAGGATTAATCATAATTAAGGAAAAAGTACACTAAAATAACAATGGATATTATTTTATCTATTAGATGTGATGATTTGATAAAATTTAAGGCCAGTGAGGCTAATGAAGTTACGGGGATCAGGTGCTTTTATGCTCCAAGTACTAATGTGTTACTCTCTCTGTGTATTACCTTTTGGAAAGCACTTTGGCGCTACTTATACAAACTTTAAGTGAGCGTACTCTTTCAGAAAAAATTTCACTTCTTATGAAAAATTACCCTATAGCTACATTCTCACAAGGGCACAATGCTGGGTAAGATGTTCTCTGCAGCATTTTCAACTACAGCAAATATTGAACAGCATTAATGTCTACCAAGAAGACTTTTCTTTAATAAAATATAAGATACTCATATAACTAAATACTACACAGATACCAAAATAGTGATATGCATTATTTTTCATATATATATATATATATATATATAACACAAATTAATAAGGAAAAAAGCTAAATGGGGCTAAAACTCGTGGAATAGGATAAGTTGAAAGGAGATGTTAGTTACGGACCTAACATATCATTTTTTTTAAAAAGATTTTATTCATGAGAGACATAGAGAGAGGCAGAGACACAGGCAGAGGGAGAAGCAGGCTCCCTGCAGGACCCTGGGGTCACACCCTGAGCCAAAGGCAGACGCTCAACCACTGAGCCACCCAGGTGTCCCCGCTAACATAATATTCTAATCAAAGAAATTTATGAAGACTAAATAGATGGCAAGACAGTGTATATGCATAAATAGGAAACACAGAATGATAAAGATGTCATTGCAGAAAAAAATGCAATGCAATTCCAAAACAAACCAAAAAAAAAAAAAAAACATTTCCAACAGATTAGAACACAAAATGATCCTAAAATACAGATGAAGGAGAAAAATTCAAGAACAAGCAAAGAGGGACGCCTGGGTGGCTCAGCAGTTGAGCGTCCACCTTCAGCTTAGGGCGTGATCCCAGGGTCCCAGGATCAAGTCCTGCATCGGGCCCCCCGCAGGGAGCCTGCTCCTCCCTCTGCCTGTGTCTCTGCCTCTCTCTGTGTGTCTCTCATGGATAAATAAATAAAATCTTTAAAGAAAAAAAAAAGAACAGGCAAAGCAATTTTGAAGAAGGACAATGTGTGAAACTTATTTTAGCAGATATTAAGACAAGTCTTAATGTTCAGGACTTTTAGGTTTCCAAGTCTATAAAAGCTGTAACAAAAAAGACAGTGTGTTAATATTAGCACCGAGAGAGTCAGGGAGTCTAAGGGAATATAAAGAAAGCCAGGAATATACCCCTAGAAGTAGGTCACTGGAGAACAGATTCAATAAATCTTGTAATTTATATGGGAAAAATTGAATTGCTGGTTTAAATCAGTCTGCACCTGCCCCAAAGCCAGAATAACATTATATCTCTTAAAGGGCTTAAAGGGTTTTACTCTTCTCACTTATACTTTTAGTACCCATGATTTGAATTTTATTTCTGTTTCCTGTAACAGAGAAATCCTCAAGATTAAAACGCCTGCAGAATAAATCATTAGACTGGACACCACCCCCGACCCCGCCCCATCCCCATGTGCAAATTTAGAATGAGAGCCCAGGCAGAGAAAGGACCTCCACCTGCATCTCGTCCTTAGCACGGACTTACTGGTGCCTGAAATACTTTAGCAGGAGACAGACGAGCGCTCCAAAGTGAGCAGAGTGCTTCCAATGCAAGTACTCATTCCCCAAAATTTGCACTGACACTGACTTTTATTGAGCAGTGGGGTGGAAGGCTATGAGGACAGTGTCATCACCAGGTAGAAACAATGAAATGGAGAGGGGAAAACAAAACCCTGGGGACTTCGAAAGTCTAAGTTTATTTTCTTCGAATGTTTCCTTTCCAAGGCTAATAACCATTATTCACATTCCAATGGTTTTGTAGGCATCCGGTGTTTTATCTGCAACCCAAATGCTGCTGTTTGCTTGTGAATGACTTGGGAGCTGGTGTAAGCAACCCACAGCTCGTTCGGTTGGTTATGACACAGAATTATCCATCCAGTCCAGGCTCTGCGTGTGACCTTTTATCTGCTCTGTGACATGGGTTACATCTTTCATATGACAAATCGTCTTATAAAACTGATAATGTGTTTGTGACTGGTTTCCAGGGAGGAGTGCAATGGGTTCATCATCACTCTGGTTGGATAAATATTTATTGAACTCCTAGCATAGGCTACTGAGTTGCTGCTGAAATTTGGATAAAGATTTAGAAACCAGCTCTTCAGGCAGAGATTAAAGATGCAGTCCCCACTTTTTAGGGAACTGTTGGTCTAGCGTAGGTTGTAGAAAAATAAGTTGAAAATTACCGTGTTGTCTAATGCAGTGCCCCCGGGAGGGCAAAGGCAAAGATAGTTCCAGCAAAGGGTGGCTCAGAGAAGCCTTCCTGGGGAAGGGGACACATTGGACTTTCCCCAAATAGTGCATGAATAAATAATGTCATATGTTTTGCATTTATTTCCTACCACAGAGTACCGCACATTTTCTGACCTCACGCAACATGAGTTAATTATCTCACAGTTCTGCAGGTCAGAAGTGTGGCACAGGTCTCCCTGGGCTAAAAGAAGTCTAAAGGGCTGCAATTTTCTGGAGATGCTGGGAAGAATATGTTTTCTTGCCTTTTCCAGCTTTGGGAGGCCACCCACATTCCTTGGCTTGTGGCCCCTTCTTCCATCTTCAAACCAGCAATGGCTGGTCCAGCCTTTCTCTTGATGCCATTTCTCTAGATCGATGCTTCTGCCTTCTGCTGCCTTATGTAGAGACCCTTGTAATTATGCTGGGCCATCCAGATAATCCAACATAATCTCTTTATCTTAAAATCATCTGATTGGTAGGGAATCCCTGGGTGGCTCAGTGGTTTAGCGCCTGCCTTCAGCCCAGGGCGTGACCCTGGAGACCCGGGATGGATTGGGCTCCCTGCATTGAGCCTGCTTCTCCCTCTGCCTGTGTCTGCCTCTCTCTCTCTCCCTCTGTGTCTTTCATGAATCAATAAATAAAATCTTTTAAAAAAATTATCTGATTGGCTACTTTAATTCCATCTGCTACCTTACATCCTCTTTGACGTGCATCCTAACATATTCACAGGTTCCAGGGATTAGGATGTGGCCCATTATGTTGCCTACCACTGCATTAAAATAAGCCAACTTTCTGTATTATGAAATGCTAGAAGAATCTTTAAAAATGAAACATTTAGGGAATCCCTGGGTGGCTCAGTGGTTTAGCGCCTGCCTTCGGCCCAGGGCGTGACTCTGGAGTCCCGGGATCGAGTCCCACGTCAGGCTCCCTGCATGGAGCCTGCTTCTCCCTCTGCCTGTGTCTCTGCCTCTCTCTCTCTCTCTGTGTCTCTCATGAGTAAATAAATTTTAAAAAATCTTAAAAAAAGAAACATTTATGTTTATGCCATATTGTTAAAATTAGTATTTTACTAATCTGCTATGGGTACTTTAGAATACAACTGTCAGGTTCCTATCCTAAAAAGAGGAAGTGTGTGTATATACATTTCCTTCCCCACCCTCACTCCCTGGGTTTTTCCCCTGAGCTTCTTCCCTGAGTCCCACTCACTGATCGAAATCATTATTTCACACAACAAATGTGACGTTCTATTGCAAATTGTTGGTCTTTTCAGCAAAACATTCTACGATATTCTGGCTTATTTGTTTGAAGGAGGAATTTGACACTCCAAGTATAGAAGGAGATGAATATTATAATTGAATTTCCAGACATCACTTTTTGGAGCTTTGAAACAAATACCTGTCAGTTAGAGAGAGAACAAATGGGTACATATCAGAGGAGAGAGGAAGGGAGAGAATGCCCAAGATGGCATTTATTTAGCATTTTTATGCATTATTATCCATGGCAGTGAAATAAATATTCATTAGTGAAATGTCTTTTTAGTGGAAACAAGCCAGAGGCAAGAGCATATTTATATAGCTTAAAGCTCAATGGGAGAAAAGCTGTTTTTGTTACTTCTGAATTGGTTCTTTGTTAAATTCAGAGAACACATCATTGCTAAAGTGGGTTCATTTCAACACATTTTTTGACATATCGATCATCAAAATGACTCCTTTACTGATAACATTGATAACAAAGGAGTCATTTCCTTGTTGAAATACACTTCTTGGGGGAACAATGAGGGCTTTTTGGGTCAGGGGCCAGATAAATTTGTGCCAGGAGTGGATCAGGATGGGTGAGGGCTGGCCCTGGTTTCCGCACAGCTAGCGTGCCATGGGAAGAGCAGGACTGGTCCAGCGTCTAATGCAAGTGTCTTTGGGGAGCTGAGTCTGAAAATACAAAGTTGGGAAGAAAACTCAACTTGTATATTAAATCTAAATGCAAGGGGAGACAGCACTAAGAATCGGGGACTGGATGAGAGAAAGGCACGTGCTCCTGAGGGGCCTCTGCACACCACCTGTCGGTCCTTGGTTGGTACTCACGTCTATCTCACCCTCCACCTGCCCCCCAACCCCGGCACGTGTGCTACGTGTGCGTAGAGCAGATATCTGGAATTCTGCACCTTCTGACTCACAGATTCCTTCCTGAATTTGTGTTCTCGTCTGATATGCTTCCAGAGACATTAGAGGTTGGGACGTCCATCCGTGATCATCAGCAAGGCTTTGAAGGCAGACGGTGGATAACCTGAGTCATCATGGTTTAAACAGACAGGCATTTATCTTCCGACTGATTTTATCTTTCCACCGAAACCATCCTTTATCTGTGGTTATAAGATGGTGTTATGAGCTGTTTCTCAGCCAAACTCCCTGTGTTGAAGCCCTAACTTCCCGTAACCCCCAGGACTTTAAAATGTGACTGTATTTGGCGATGGGGTTTTTATGGAGGCGATTAGGGTAAACTGAGGTCGTGAGAATGGGTCCTGATCCAATCTGACTGGTGTCTCTGATAGAAGAGGAGATGAGGACACGGACTCACCCAGAGGGAAGAGCATGTGAGGACATGGGGCGGGGGGCGGGCGGCGTGGGCAAGCCAGGGAGAGAGGCCTCGGGGGACGCCAGCCCTGCCCACGCCCGCATCTCGGGCTCCAGCCTCCAGGATGGGGACACAAAGGAGTCTGTTGTGAGAGCTCCTGGTCTGTGCTGCTGGTTGTAGGGGCCCCAGGAAGGCAGTACAGACAGGGGACCCCAGGTACGGTGTCCAGAAACCGCAGATCATAGGGAACTTTCATCCGGGATGAAGGAAGCATGTTAAATCACCGAGAAAGTGACGGTCATTTAAGAAATGACACTGCAATAAATCAGTTCGATATAGACCCGTTCTTTACACCAAAAGAGAGTCCCGATAGGTCAATGGATTTAATATAAAAGGAGTGCATAAAAACGTGAAAGAAAGATGGATTTGTTTATTTATTTAAAGATTTATTTATTTATTTATTTATGATAGACATAGAGAGAGAGAGAGGCAGAGACACAGGAGGAGGGAGAAGCAGGCTTCATGCAGGGAGCCTGACGTGGGACTCGATCCTGGGACTCCAGGATCACGCCCTGGGCCAAAGGCAGGCACTAAACCGCTGAGCCACCCAGGGATCCCCAAAATGGATACATTTAAAACACAATTTGGGAATTATTTATAAGGATGATATAAAAATCCAGAATCCATTTTTTAAAAACTGGTTTGGGGCACCTGGGGGGCTCCGTTGGTTGGGCATCCGACTCCTGATTTCGGCTCAGGTGAAAAATTGAATTGCTATGAGGTCCTGGGATCGAGCCCCAGGTGGAGCTTTGTGTTCAGCCTGGAGTCTGCTTGCCCCTCTTCCCCTAGATGTGCACGCTCTCTCTTAAATAAATAAATAATCTGGTTCATTGGTCAGTATAAAATATAAAAATATGTGTGGAACAAAAGTATTGTTAAAAAGTCCAAAGACCTGGGCAGTCTGGGTGGCTCAGGGGTTTAGAGCCGCCTTCAGCCCTGGGCTTGATCCTGGAGACCTGGGATCGAGTCCTATGTTGGGCTCCCTGCATGGAGCCTATTTCTCCCTCTGCCTGTGTCTCTGCCCCTCTCTCTGTGTGTCTCTCATGAATAAATAAATAAAATCTTAAAAAAAAAAAAGTCCAAAGACCAACAACCCCCCCTCCCCCAAAGAAAAGCAAATCACATGGCAGGAAAAGGCTATAGCATATAAATCATTTTTGAGAATCCCTAAGAAAAACAAATAAAAATTTAAAAAAGGCAAAGTTGTTTCACACAACTTACAAATGACCAATTATTAAAAAGAAAAGCCCTCCAACTAACAACAAAGGCAACAGAAATTAAAATGAAAATGTGGAACTGTTTTTAGCCAATCTGGTTGGCAGAGGTTTAAGCACTTGACAACTGCCGGCGTCTGGGGTAGCCCCGCACGCGCTCGTGGTGGGAGCACTGACTCCTGCAGGGATCGTAGGGTGCACCTGTCTGGGTGGAAAAGGGGTGCAATAGTGCATGTTCCCGAGAGAGGCCAATTGCCCTCTCGCCGCTCAGCAGAGGCGTATATACCCCAAAGGACTGCGGAACTGATTGAGCAGGGTCGTAGTAAATGCAGACGTGCCCAAGTGTCATCTAGCAGCCTATTAAACGTCCCTCTCGTGGAATGTGCTGGAAACGCCTGCCATCCTGGAGAGCATGCCCCGGGGATCAAACAGCCGGAGCCCGGGCAGCAGGTGCTGTTTCTCTGTCTTGCTACCTGTGCGCTCACCCCATTGCACCCAGAGGCCGTCCTCCCATCTCCTGCAGCCGCTGCAGTGGCACATTCCTACCCCACCTTGCCTGGGATAGTGACCTAGATCCCCGGCCGTCCCGGCATAGGTCCAGGCCTGCTCAGCTGTGCTTGCCCAGCTCCCAGGGTCAGGAGCCTGTGGCCTGCCGGATCTCTACTGATATAGGGCTCTCAACCCCCTGCTATGGGATGCGCGCCCTGGTGTCCTGGGCCCTGGGCCTGACCCTGCTCTGAGCAGGTGCTTGAAATAGGGGGACAATCCATTCAGTCTTTTCATATAATAACAAGGAGCGGGGCTACATGCACCCACATGACAGGACGGCCCATCAATAGCATTGTCGAAAAACAGCAAATCATTGTTTAAAAACATGACTCTTAATTTGGGTAAAATGCAGATAATGGAAAGTTGACCATTTTGCTCCTGTTTATGTGGACAGCTCTGTGGCACTAAGCACATTCACTGCTGGGTCCCGGTGTCCACCGTCCATCCCCAAGCGCTCATCGTCTGGGACTGAGATGGGGCACCCCCCAAAGATAGTTCTCCCCACTTCCCCGGCCCTGCAGCCACCTTCAGCTCTGTCTCTACGGATTCAACTACTCTCAGGTGGACGGGACCACACAATGTTGGACTTTTGCATCCAGCAGATTGCACTCGGCATCATGTCCTGAAGGCTCATCCATGTTGTAGCCCGCATCGGCATGTCCTTCCCTTCAAAGGCTGGAAAAACATCCCATTGTCTGTATTTACCGCATTTTGTTGTCCGTGTTATCTGTCGACAGGCGCTGGGCTACTTTCCGGCTGCGTGAGTAATGCTGCTGTGAACACAAGTGTGCAAACACCTCCTCGAGATCCTGCTCTCAGTTCCACTGGGTGAAGACCTCGATGTGCAACTGCTGAGTCATGTTGTAGTCCTATTTTTAATTTTTTGAAGAACCATCAGTATGATCCTTTTTTAAAATAGTTTTTTTTGAATTGTCTTTTTTTAATTTAGATTTATTTTTTATTGGTGTTCAATTTGCCAACAAAATAAAAAATTTTTAAAAATAAAAATGCAGCTACAGATATCGATGTCACAGCAATTAAAAATGCCTGGAAGCATGGAGATCCATGATGAATGGTTGTGGAGGGTACAAACGGATGTGGGCGATCGAGGACATTTATCCTTCCCTTTGCAGCTTTCTAAAACTTTTTTTCACTTGTAGCTATGACTTCAATAGATACCCGGAGTGGGAAAGTGTACCATTTCTGTAGATACGCTCACCAGCAGGTATATCGAGACCATTACATGGAAAAGCCTCAGGCTTCCAGGCGGCTCCTTTCCTGGGTGAATTTAGAGTGTGCTGCTCATTGCTTTTGCTTTTCTGCATTCATTTTCCTCTGCTTGTCTGGGGGCCCCTTGAAGGCAGGGACTGGGTGCAATTTATATTTATGCCCCCCACTGCCATTCCCAGGGGCATTTCTAGCAGGTTGAGAGCGCTTAGCGGTTTCTGTTGTTGTCAACTGGTTTTGCCAATCCCTGGAAAAAACAGAGTAAGCTGAGAGCAATCCCCCTTCGCCATGCCCTTTGCTTCTCAGACGAGATGATGCCTTCTTCCTGTCTCTCTCTCTTCTTCCTCCCCGTCCCCTGCAGCCTCTGTTGTTTCCTCTGACAAAGAGAAGAGGCTTAGTTAGACTCCCAGTGTCTTCTTCTTCTTCTTCTTTTTTAAGATTTTTATTTATTTATTTATTCATGAGAGACACACAGAGAGAGGCAAAGACACAGGCAGAGGGAGAAGCAGGCTCCATTCAGGAAGCCCGATGCAGGACTCGATCCCGGGACTCCAGGATCACGCCCTGAGCCGAGGGCAGACGCTCAAACGCTGAGCCACCCGGGGATCCCGACACCTGGTGTCTTCCTGCCCGCATGCTTCACTGCCTTTATTCCTATAACACGTCTTCACTCAACTCTACTGTTTTTTATTAGAATGCATAAACTTCTTAGGATTCTCATCAAACTTCTTAGGATTATCCTTTGCATCAAGAGGAAACCGTTGTAGGGAATACAGTTCTGCAGTCAGAGAAGCTCCACCACTTATGAACCATCTGACCTTCAGTGCATCACCTAAATTCTAAAAATTTCAGTTTCCCGTGCAATAGAGACAATGTTAGCTATCTTATAGAAAATATAAAGTATTTAGCAGAGTTTCTTTCACATAGAAGGAGAGATGGTACTTTAAAAGCTTTAGAGCTATTATCAATTATGGCTGCTGTAGTGGTAACTGGCTCTCTAATAATCTAAATTATCCCAAACAGATTTCTTATGGGATCTACTCCTTGGGTAAGAAATGTCACTTTAAAATACATATCCACAGAACACAACTGCTTACAATTTTTAAAAAAGATTTTATTTATTTATTCATGAAAGACAGAGAAAGAGGCAGAGACACAGGCAGAGGGAGAAGCAGGCTCCACGCAGGGAGCCCGATGTGGGACTCGATCCCAGGACCCCGGGATCACGCCCTGAGCTGAAGGCGGCGCTAAACCGCTGAGCCACCCGGGCTGCCCTGCTTAAGATTTTTTATGCCTTTGCAATTTTGATAAATGCGGAACGTTTTCCCTCTCTTGAAAAGATTTAAATTTGACATTGATATTTTAGAGAGAGTTGCAGTTCACCCAAAAGGAACAGATCATCATAGACTTTCCCAGACACATGCTTCATCACATAAAACTACCCTCCTCTGTCAAACAAAGTGGGTCTGGTCATAATAGAACTCATCTCATAGGATTTTGCTAAAATTTAAGGAGACACTATCTGAAGAGCCAATCACGTCGTCCCACAAATCGCTCTTGCAGTAGTACTGTATTTGCTCCCTAACAAGAGGTGGGGGGCTGTCTGGAGTCGGCCGTACTCACCTGTCTTCCAGATCTTCAGCAGCTCCGGAGGGCGTCCACTTAGCAAGTGCATTTCAAGGGTTCTGAATCATTTCCTGACACTTTAGCTCTGATGTTAACATGAACTGTATGCTACAGAAGCATGTAGTTAGAGCATCATCCTGATTTAATGAATTTTTTTCCCCAGTACCCATTACCAATTTAATAATTTTTTACCCCAGATGTAACCCACTGCAACACCCTCCACTGATTTCCATCAAATGGAGTCTCATGCTTACTCTTCTGCATTTACTCACCGCATTTGTATTAGATAATCTAGCCATCACATCAACGTGTCTCATGTAGGGCTTTATCTTTTCAATATAAGTTATGTATAACCATTTCAAGACAGATTCTGGCTTTTAGGAGACCTTCTGAATTTTCATTTTCTTAGAATATTGTAAGAGGAGCACAGAGCTAAAAGTCAGAGAAAATCTGTTTGTAACGGGTGAGCCTGTTGAGCTGTCCTGGTTGTCATTATAAATGATTTGGATCAACTAATTGGGGATCTGATCAATTGCCTTATGATTATCTCAATGAATTCCAATAGACTTAATTCATTGCATTATAAAGACTTAGCCTTCAGATCAGTATACAGTGGGTTTATAGATAAATTTACTTAATTGGAACAACCTGGTTAGGGTTCAATGGCTTGTCCATGATCAATTATTACATGAAATGAAACTGAGTTTCAAAATTGTGATTTATTCTCACTCACGAGGCCTGGTGCCTAACAATGGAAAATAGGAATGTATAACCTTCATGACCGGGAGCATAGTAACATTAACAGGTGAACGCTCACCTGCTCTGGCAGCGATCAGATCGTCATCTGTGCTACTCGGTGTGGCCCACGAACAGTGTCTTCCTGGCCTCAGGAAGTTAAGCCTACAGGAGCATTTGGAGGGTAAAGTACTGAAGTTAGGAGGTTAGAAATGGAAAAACTTGAGTGTAGAAATTGAGTTTAGAAAGTTTAGAGACTTTTATAACATTCTAACAGAAATATTATTTCTTTAGATCTCATATTAAAAATGTAGAGTTCCTATTTTTTCTTTTTTCTAAGGACTTTTTTTTTTTGTATTTTAGAGAAGAATCAATCCATCAGAATTGGAAATTAAAGAAATACAGAACCTGTCTTGCATCAAGGGAAGTACTGACGAAGAGGGATACTTTCACTGCAACGAGAGACACTTATTCAGGGGTCGCTCAGACCCTGGATGCGACTCGTCCACTGAAAAGATAGGACCTACAGACCCCCTTCCATACGGTGTGATCTACAAGATGTGGCTTGGAGCACAAACATGCAAACAGCCAGTGTGCTGGGCAGAGGTTGGGATTCTAGTCTAGATGGGAGTTGTAGCTGATGGTTTATAGCTGGTGGTTAAATGCAGCAGATGGATATAGAAATGAATTGTTAAAGGCTCGTGTTTTGCAGGTAAATGTTGAACTGCCTTGAGGGGCAGGGGAGGGAAAGCCTAATCTGTAGCTTCTGCAACTGCCCTCATTGTAAACACACCCATCATGACTCCAAGGGACCATCGTGGGGATCAAAAGGGCAGAGGTGCTAATGACTGCGTTTTGCCACCAGCCAAGCCAGCTCCAGCACATCTCCGAGAACCACGCCAAATATCCGGGCAACTGCAGACAGATGCATATAAGAAAGTAACAATATATAACATAACACAGAACAACACGGGCCGGGTCAGAGAAAAGGACTTCCAATGAGCCGGAACAAGGACACTGAGAGAAGTTGGCAAGGCCAAGGATGTTTCTCCTAGCCCTTGACCAACACCTGATGAAGGCATTTCCCCCAGCGAGGCTGAATGTTAACTCCCGAGATGCACCTGTTGTGGCTTATTTTTGTACATGTGTTTACGTTTGTCCTTTTTCTAAATTGCACACGCATTTTACTTGAAGTTCTTTTGGCTAGTCGTTTAAATCATAGAAGTTCAACAAAGGATAATCATACTTTGCAGACTTAGGAAGGTCCCAAGACAAGCTCAGATTTGATAATGTGCTAGAAGGATGCACAGAATCATGGAAAGCTGGTACACTCATGGTTGTGGTTTGTTACAGCAGAGGGATAGAGAGGAAAGTCAGCCAAGGGAAAGGGGCCTGGGGGCGGTGACCAGGACACGCCCAGGCACGGAGTTTCCAGTTGTCCTGTCCCAGCAACTGTGGGCAGCACTGACTTCTCCTGGCAATCATGTGTGACGATGATGCATGGAGTTTGCCAACCAGGGAAGCTTCCCAAGCCTTGGTCTTCAGAGTATTTTTTAGGATACTGTCCACGTCGACATTTAGTCACCAGACCCTCTTGACCTTGAGCTGATACCACGTGTCCCACCATAAATGACACTGTAGATGATCAGATCTGTGTGGCCCATGGCCCCAGGTAAACAGATATTCCCATCAGGCAGGACATTGTAGAGATGAACTTCCAGGATTGGGCGTGGCGGGGGAGGGGGAGCAAATGCCAATGCTCTGTGGGTATGGTTAGTTCTCGACTACACATACTTTGACATATTACTATGGAAGTACTTTTGAACTTAAGAGATACTGGTTGAACAACACAGGTACCCAATGGGCGCTCAGCCAATGGACCAGGTAAGCCAACCCCTCTACGAAACACCGTTCAACAAGGCTTATTCTTGCGTTTGCAGAAAGAATGTGCGGTGGATTTCCTTAAATTAACACACATCTGAGACAAATCAGTCACAGCCTGATGTATCCACAGCCTCTCAGGACAACAGCCACCATTTGTGGGGCATCCGGTGTTTGTCAGGGACAGTGTGAGCCCCAAGACCACATCCTTCTGCCTAGATTGATTTAGAAACCTGCTCCTCCACCAGTGACGGTGGGTTCATAGGCTGGCCTTGGGTCTGTGGCCAAAGGGTCCACTTAGATGTGATTGATTGATTGATTGATTGATTGATGCTATCAGCTGAGCCGACTGGAAGGCTTCTCCTAATGATTATATTGGAAGTCAAGGAAAGGCCAGGCCAGTAGGAAGTGAAGGGATTGTGTAGAATACAGAGTAGTTGAATTGTGCTGATGGGGAGTAGGGTCCCAGGGCCCCTCCTTGTGGGATCTTGGAGAGGTTTTGAAGGACCGTGCAATTAACTCCCCCACATCGGGCCCTCTTAGGATTTTTAGACATTTCCTCTGAGATTCAATCCCTTTATTGCCTCTCATGCATACTCACAATCAAGCCCTCTTATGACCAATGTTGGCAAGTTGAACTGATTATCGAGGGTCAGTGCTGAGTCAGTCAAGGGCACAGGGAGCTTAGATCACCCTCGCTTTGATGGGAAGTTGCACGTTTTTCAAAGTATAGGCAATGTGACAACAGATGCCTTCTTGAGGAAACCTTTGGGTACCTTTGATAACAAAATGTTATAATGTTCTTAAAAACACAAATGGCAGGTCTAGGTGGATCACATACTGCCCGGTCCTTCACGTTCAGTGTCGTTTTATTTTCTTTTGCATGGATACTGAATACGATGGTCTGTGTCTTCTCATCCCAGAGTGGTATTTTCATCAAGGTTCAATAGTGAATATTGAAACCTACCTTGTGGCTGTTGATTGACAACAGTTTATCTAAAATCTAATAGAAGCGATCTGACTTCAGTGGATCTGAGAGGTGGAAATACTTTAATGAAACATTTTGCAAGGAAAATAAGTCTTTTCTGTGCACCATCAACTCCATTCGGTTCCTGGACAAAATAAAGCTGTTGCGTAAATGCATCTACTCCGCCTCGGACTTCATAGGTTAACTGTTCTATCCCAGGCTTTTGGCAGGCACGTTGCAGGTGTCGATTGAAGGCAGGCAAGGTCACGCCGAACAAGGCCCTGGATGTGATTCCGATCTTGAATTGTATTTGTGTACTTGTGTAGAAGTCTGCCTCCAAAGGCCCTGGGCTGGGAGTTGAGCCTCATTCCCACTTGGTTGTGTGGCTTTGGGAGATGCACCTGACCTCTCTGGCCTTCCGATTCATTTTTCTACAGAATTACAGAGGTTCCAGCAGGCTTCCCAGGGCTCCTTCTGTTCTGACATTCTGTTATTCGAGGAATTGGTTGGACAGCACAGATGACACTGCGGAGAACTACAACTTTTAAACAAGTATCTCCCTCTTTTCTTTGAAACCTGTAAACATCAGGGAAAACAGACCTCTGTCCGCTTGTCTCCCGAAGCCGCTCAGACCCGGTTTCACATCAGACGCAACGGAAATCCTGCTGAGGAACAGAGCAGGTGGCTAGACCTCTAGTGTACAAGTAAGTACCCGCGTTGTGACATGTGTTTGTGTGTTTCGTGATGTTTTAAGATGTGACAAGAGCAATTTTGTACCTGGAGAAGTAGGTACAACCTCTTCCCTCCAACCCAAGAGAACTACTCCCTTATTTTACTTCTCATGGATTCTTTTTTTTATTTTTATTTTTTAAAATTTTTATTTATTTATGATAGTCACACAGAGAGAGAGAGAGAGAGAGGCAGAGGCACAGGCAGAGGGAGAAGCAGGCTCCATGCACTGGGAGCCCGACGTGGGATTCGATCCCGGGTCTCCAGGATCGCGCCCTGGGCCAAAGGCAGGCGCCAAACCGTTGCGCCACCCAGGGATCCCATTCTCACGGATTCTTATTGCATCTGTACGTTCTCCTAAAATACACGTCTTCCTCATGGTAGTGGATTTTCACCTTATAAAATGCTGTCATGGGAATCCCTGGGTGGCTCAGTGGTTCAGTGCCTGCCTTTGGCCCAGGGTGTGATCCTGGAGTCCCGGGATCGAGTCCCATGTCGGGCTCCCTGCATGGAGCCTGCTTCTCCCTCTGCCTGTGTCTCTGCCTCTCTCTATCTCTCTCTCTCTCGTAAATAAATAAAAAGAAATAAAATGCTGTCATGTCATATCACGCCATAACATGACACATGTGGGGGACTTGCCGCCTCCACGTAGCCTCAGGTTACGAAGGCTTCTGGCGCTGGCTGTTGCAGTCAAGCCAGTGGTGGCCGTGTGAGGTCCTGCGACCATGAATGCAGCGCGCCTGTTGGGATCATGGGCAGGCTTCCCCAGTCCCGTGCCGGAGACCTTAGCTTCCCGCAGGAAGCAGGAGCAGGGCTCAGTATATCACAGACACAACCAAAGGAAATGCAAGTAGTTTCTGTAGACCCATCCCTCCGATGCATGCCCTCATGGTTTGCAGTTTGGTCTAGGCTTAGGTTTTTATTATTATTATTATTATTATTATTATTATTATTGGAGTTCAATTTGTCAACATATAACAAACACCCAGTGCTCATCCCATCATTTTTAAGTTATTGAATTTTATTTAGTATAATTGATAACTTTAACTTTTTTTTTTTTTTTACATATAGGCTTAGTTTTGAATGTACAGACTAATGGCCAGTCTTCCTCCGGCTGGTGCAGAAGTTCCCCCCAAACAGCAGAGCTGGGTTCCCAAATCCGCGGGCGAAGCGACCTGCCATCACGTGGGCAGCGCGGCCACTAGATGGGGCCCTTGCCTTCCACATCCTCCGTCTCCTCGGCAAGAAGTGGGATCTTGAGTAAACCCGTCCTTTAACGGGGGTTGATTTATTTTTACAGACATCGCATCCGTGACACTTATTCCGATGCACAACCACTTCGTACTGCGCGGGTGACTGTTGTCAAAAGGAAATGCGAGATAAAAAGCAATTGCTGCTGTTAAAAAAAAAAAAGAGAGAGAGAGAGAGAGATGCAAAGGGGAGCTTCCCAAAGCCTAGGAGCTTTCCTGGAGCTTCACTGTTGGAGCCTTGACCATCTGTAAATACACGCGTGGAGCCAGTGTCTCAGGACGGACCGGCCCAGGGTCTGGGGTCCGAAAGGCGTGTGGGCTGCCTCGCTTCTCAGGTGCCTCACCTTCCTCTCTTCCGAGACCTCTGGGTGTGAGCCCCGCGTGGCTCCCGGTCCTGGTGTCCACGGAGGTCCGTGTGAACAGGCCCTCAGGCCTGCAGCGTTTTCTCAATGCAGACCCAGGAATGGGGTTAAGGAGTCAAGGAGCCACTGGAGCCACGTCACTACAAACTCCTTTTCCTAGAACTTTTCTGGGGACTCTAAGGAAAGCTACTCCATTCTTTGCGTGGGCCCCCGGAGGAAGCCGGCAGAGGGCAGAGCAGGACTCCCCCGTTCCCTGCACCTCACGCTTGGTCTTGTCTGGGGCTCTCTCTACTCTGTGGTTTTTACAACCTTTAAAAAAAAAAAGATTTATTTATTTGACACAGAAAGAGAGAGCATGGGGTGGGGGAGTGTTAGAGGGAGAAGCAGAGTCCACTGAGCAGGGAGCTGGATGTGGGGCTCCACCCCAAAACCCTGGGTCATGAGCCGAAGGCAGATGCTCACCCACTGAGTCCCCCCAGACGCCCCAGCTTCATGGTTTTAGGTCAATTTCTCCCGCTGACAACCCGAACTCCCTGAGATCCAAAGCCGAAATTCACCTGTCGATTTTCTGACTTGGCTGCTTTCTCGCCATAATTTTGGACAAACTGCCTCGTTCCTAGAAAAGCCTCCCCTCCCCTGCCTTCACTCGCTTTGCATCTTCGAGGTCCCTGGTGTGTCGGGGATCAGAGCACGGGACACCCACCCGTTGGCTCGAGAATTACGGAACCGACGTCGCGGACGCAGCTGCAGCAGCCTCACCGTGACGAGCACGCCCACGTCTCCAACCCCACGGGGAGATCGGACTCAGGTCTATCCACGCACCTGCTCCTCCATGTCGGCGTCACAGCCTGACATCCTGGGACTGGAGGGAGATCGCCAAACGGCTGGAGAACTGAAGGTGTGTCTTTTCCGTGTGGGGAGCTTGTGTCCTGCGGCCCCATCTCTCTCCCTCTCTCTCTCTCTCTCTCTCTCTTTTTAAAAGATTTTATTCATTTATCCATGAGAGAGAGAGAGAGAGAGAGAGAGGCAGAGACACAGGCTGAGGGAGAAGCAGGCTCCATGCAGGGAGCCCGACGTGGGACTTGATCCCGGGTCTCCAGGATCCCAGCCCCGGCCAAAGGTGGCGCTAAACCTCTGAGCCACCAAGGCCGCCCTGCCCCACTTCTTATAGGACTTGGCTCACCTGCGATGCCATCCCCGACCGACCCCCTAAGCCTTGAGCCCTTTTGCCTCCCCTACCAATATTTGGTGCTTTTACCTCTAGCTTTTCCTCTGTCCATGTTTATAAAGACACAGTCATACGGATGCTGTGATCTGAGACCTGGGTGTCTCACATGCTGCCTCCTGCTGGCATTTTCTCCCGCGTGGCTCTGCGTGGCCCCACTCCACCGTCAGACCGTCAGACTGCGTCCCTGCCCACCCTGCCTTCCCTTCTGCCATTCTGCTGTCAGAAGCGCTATCAGTTTAAGTCTTACAACATCTTCATTCCGAGATGCACAACATCACCCTGGATATTAAAAATAACCCTAAATTACCCTAGGAAGCTCCTGGCTTTTCTAACCCGAGACACACTTCCTTTTAGCAAAGTGCGCCTCCAATCACAGTCATTTCTGGGAGAAAATATTCTAACAGGAAATCGCAAGAGGATGGAACTTCTGCAGTGAGTTGAGCTGCACCTGCAGACAGAAGTGATGCTCGCGCGTGTCCCCTCGGTGGCGGTGGCAGCAGAGGCCCCTGCGGCTGGCAGGAGCCGGCCCCGGTGCCCGCGCTCCTCGGGTCGGGAGAAGGGGGCTCATTTCTCTCTTCGTTTCCCCTCTTGTCACGGGTTGTTCATTTCAGGCACTGATATTAATATGATTAGATTTTGTGTTGAATATATTTTGGTGAATTGCAAATTGTTTTGCAGAAATCAAACTTGCAAAAGCCTCCCCCTGCGGGGACACCGGTTTGGAGGATTGTAACAAGGATTGAATATCAGGTGATTACAATTCAATAGAGTTAACGTTTTTGGTGCTTAAGGACTCTCTAGTAATGAAAACAGTGACAATTTCCATCTCCAAGTTTTATCCCTATTATAACAGAAAATGGAATCTCCTAGGGGTGGTGGAAGGGGAGGAGGGCGGGGGTGGGGGTGAATGGGTGACGGGCACTGAGGGAGGCACTTGACGGGATGAGCTCTGGATGTTATTCTGTATGTTGGTAAATTGAACACCAATAAAAAATAAATTTATTATTAAAAAAAAGAAAAAAAAAAGAAAATGGAATCTCTAACAGCGCTTCCAGTTTCGGTTAGCCCATTATGATGACTGTCTCGCTTTCCCTTGGCTGCTGTCTTCCAAATTTAAAAATAAAAATCAATCCCCTTAGGACACGATCCCTGCCCTCTGCCCAAGTCCATGTGGATATGTTCTTATCCACGCCCCTGTTTCTTTTTTTTTTTTTTTTTTAAAGATTTTATTTATTTATTCATGAGAGACACAGAGAGAGAGAGGCAGAGACAAAGGCAGAGGGAGAAGCAGGCTCCATGTAGGGAGCCCGATGCGGGACTCGATCCCAGGACCCCAGAATCACGCCCTGTGCCAAAGGCAGATGCTCAACCACTGAGCCACCCAGCTATCCCATACACCCCTGTTTCTTTCTTTCTTTTTTTTGTTTCTAAACTGAATTCTATTTCATATGCACAGAACATGCCTGTGGTGGCAGATTTTACTTCTTTCTTTCCTTTTTTTTAAAAAAAGATTTATGTATGTATGTATGTATTTATTTGACAGGGAGACAAAGGGAGCACAAGCAGGAGGGAGAGAGAGAAGCAGACTCCCGATTGTGCAGGGAGCCCGATGTGAGGCTCCATCCCAGGACCCTGAGATCATGACCTGAGCCCAAGGCAGATACTTCACCATCTGAGCCACCGAAAAGCCCCAAGATTTTATTTCTTTCAAAGCAGGAATCAACGATGCTTCTTTACTTTTGGTTACAGTAGCCACACATTTCCTGAACAAAGGGAAGGGGCACCTGTTGGCCCCTTGGTCATATTAACTTGACCGTCGTGCAGTGAGCGGCTTCTCTCTGCGAGGTCCTGTCAAGCCTGCTGTAGAGTCTATGGCCGTCGTTGGTTCTCCATACATATTTATTGATCATTCTGTTTGCCTATCAGAACCATATCTGGGAGGATCAAAGTTGCATCCTTCCTATATATCTCATGCCTCTCCTGAAAGAAATGTTGCTTGATTCAGGAAAAGTTAAGTGACAGGAGGAAAAAAAAAATCTCGAGAGAACAGGTGGCAAGAAGCAGGAAGTTTATGTGAACTGGTTTGAAAAGAGATTTTAATTGGAAGTTTAGAAAAATGTTTGCTAAAAACAGTCCAAGACCAAGGCTGGGAGGCCCAACGAGGCCCAAAGTGGATCATGTTATTCTAGGGTATCGAGGCTGCCCGGTGTTGAAATCTCATCTTCTAAGCTGTGTTTTCAGGGCACAGGAACAACGCTCCATGCCGGGCCTGCGGGGTGAACACATCGCTCTGGCCTTGGCTCTGTGATCCTCCCCACATGTCACCCCAGCTTCTGCCCTGAGGACTCCCCCAGTTGGGGAAGACGACAGTTGGGTCTCATGGGTCTCCTCCCTGCCTGAGTAGCAGCCACATCTCTGATATTGGCTGGAAATAGTCCTTAGCTCTGAAACGGTCCTGGCCTGCCTACCCCAGAACCGACTGGACCCGGGAGGGGCCAGAGCCAGGCATCCCCCGTGGCTGTGTTCCGGGCAGAGGACTCCGCCCATGGGAGGGGTCCTTCATCAGCACAGACCACCACCTGCAAACCTGCCAGTTTCCTTGTCTGCTTGTCCTGTCCCGGTGGAAAGTTCTATAAAGTTAGGCCAAAATCCACCTTGTTCACTTCTTAGGGTGCCTAGCACATCATGGATGACTTCCACACATCTGGAAAAAGATCTGCCTTCAGGAAATTTTAGCCTGGAATCCAGAAGGAGAAGCACCTGTTTGAGTCCTGGGGCCGAGGAATGGAGGGTGGGACCCGGCACGGGGCGTTCAGGAAGCCCAGCGGCAGCCCCTCATGACCCGAGGATGGAAGCTGACCTGGGTGGCTGTTGGAGGGGTTTACCCCAAGAGACGTGTGTCCAAGTTGAGAGGCTGCACCTGTGGAGTCGTTGTGGTACAGGGGCTCTCTGGTGGGCTGGGGGCGCTGACTTGAGAGAGCGAGCAGGGCAGCAGCTGGGAGGGCAGGCCGCACGTTCGGGATCTGATGACAGAGCTGTTCATCCCACATCTGCACACCTTGCGGTGTGCAGGCAGGTGAATACGCGGAGCCCCCTTGACGGCCAAGGACATTTGGATCGTTCTGCTGTGAAAATCAGGTCAGCAGTTAAGAGTTCTGCATGAGTGAAATTGCTGGGTTTTGCAACATGATTTCGAGTCAGAGCTGGTGTCGGGGGCCATGGGACTGGGGGATGGAGAGGCGGCAAGCAGGAAAGAAAGAAGTCACGGGGGAGGTTCAGCATCCTGATGCATCCAGATCAATAAAGAAAGAAGGAAGCCAAGCAACACTGGTGGTGCAAGCATGCTGAAGCAGAGGGGAGCAGACGTCAGACCCCAGCTCCGTCGGTCACACCGTATATGGTAAAGAGTGACAAAGTCAACTGTCCCGTGAGGGCTTCCCATCTCTACATATCACAGGCACAGTAGATAGATTTTTGAAACAGTACATCATCTCATTTGTTCACTCATTGACTCAATAAATCCTTGTTTGAGGCCTGGAAGGGTGTCAGGCTGTGCACGGGGCTCTGGAAAGACAGACATAAGTGTGCTGGTTCCTGTTGAGGACCAGCTCATATTGTGGCAGGAGAGGCAGGTGCTCCAGCCTGGGGGATGGTGATTGAGGGGCCCGTTGCCTTTGAGACACGAGTTCGGAAGCTCATGAGGAGCTCGGGATGCCTGGGAGAAACTCCGACTGAAGGCTTTGGTGATGATGGGCTTCTTGGTGATGTTGATTATTTCCATTCCAACGGGGGTGCCAATCAATAGCCAGATGGTCCTGTTCCACCTACAGAATCACGGGCCATCTTCTATTTGGAGGCCTTCAGAGCAGTCGTTGTCCACTGCGTTACCTTTGCCCGTGTGTGCTGAGGCCCTGGATTTAGTCCTTACTCAGTCAGGTGTTACATGACACACTTTCAAGCCACGATGATTGAATTTTCTGATACGCAAGCAGAGGTGAATCTACACATTATTTTTGAGAATATTTGCCATGGAATCTGAAAATCTGAAATAGTTCTTTGGTCTTCAAAGGGGTCCAGGCAGACAGCCCGAGGGAATACCTCAGCACTTGCAGGTAATTATACATCGCCAGGAGGGAGGCAAGAGCCCTGGACGGTGCACATCCAGAGCTTCACGTCGGCCAAGTGCTCTGTTCCCAGAGACTCTCTTTATGTGCGTCTCAGAAGTTTTTTTTTTTTTTTTTTTTTTTTTTCCCCTTTGAATCCTCGCCGCCTGGGTAGACTCCATTTCCTGGAATGACCACGATAAAGTTTCTGAAACCAAAAGTTGAAAGAGCTGAATATCTCCTGGTTTTCTGCCTTTTTGAAAACTTTTCATTGTTTTGAGTCCCAGGTTAAGTTCAATAATGAGAATGTTTATTTTGAGCAATAACAATGGAATATCTGAAAGCTTTGACCTCAGTAAAAAACCCTGAGAAAATCCAACCATGGGAATAACACAAAATCAGGCATTATTAGCATAGCAGTAATTCAAGGAGATAAGGGCAAAATGAAGAACGTCATCCTGAAGGTCAGACCAGTCGGTTGACAAAACCTCCAGAAAGGCAGTGGATTATCTAATTTTCCCTCTGCTAATGAATGATTTTTTCCCCTGTCCTTCCAGTTTACAAAAGGACATTAGGAAACCAAATGTAGCAAAAATCTAATATCCTGGGGAGATGCGAGACAGATATATTTTGTTGAGTTTTATTAAAAACAAATATGCTATCAACCAAAGCTAACTTCTTAAACACCCTTCTTAAAAACCTACAAAGTCTCCATCTCTATCAGAATCCAGGGAAGCAGGACCTGTTATGAATATTTATGGCTTCTTCCTCAGGGTAGAACTCTTTGAAACCCCAGCAAGATAATGCAATTCTCTCCAATGATCTTTTTGTCTCCCAACTGGTGAGTACCTTAAGGACATAAGGAGAAGACATAACGTTTTGTGGTCATGACGAATATATGGCTGAAGAAAACATAGAACACTCTCAGAACCCTGTATAACCAGTCGGGTACCAGACCGCAGCTAGCAATGTGGTGGGCACCTCCCTTGGGGTGCCAACCTACTCTAATGCGTGATAAATGCCATGCAGAGGGCAGTGAAGTGCTGTTCCAAGAACCCGGGGCCTTTCTACGGTTGGAGAGGATGAGCTTTTTCTCCCATTGGACCCCTCCGTTGGAAATCCCAGCAGGAGAAGTCCCTAGTCATTTCTCCCTAAGACTCATGTCAATGAGCTCTTTACCCCTTTCAAGTCTGGGGTTCCCATCTATGGAAAGTATCACGGAAACAGAAGAGGCAATATGAGAACTCCTTTGGGGGAATAAGACCAGGAATGTGCAAGACAAAGATTAATGAGGATATCGAGACACTTGCTAAGGAAATGAACAATGATAAGGAGAAATATTGAATGCATCTCAAATGGATCATGACTCCACATTGATGCGACGGCCATATGAATCAGATATGACTTAGACGATGCTTCTCTATATCCCGCACTGCACGTGGGATCATGCAGATCGCGGGCTACGATTCGCTTCCGACACTTGGGCCATGTGCTGCTGTGATCTTAGGCACACGGCTCCAGCTGCACCGGTTTGCTCTGTGCTGGGATCTAGAGGAGCCTGAGGAGCATCATGGCCACGGATCAACGCATAGCTTAGCTTGCTACATGTTTCCTCTCTACTTCCGTGCTCAGCTCCAAAGCTTCACCATACCAGTCTCTCATGGTTAATTCATGATCTTACACAGACGTGCTTCCAGAACAGTAGTCTTTGCAGTCATGTTTTGCCTGGGATAATGCATTCCACTCTTGTTCTGTGTCTTGGAAAGACATTCCTGCAATCACCTTTCAAATCTAAAATTCCCCTCCTTCACCAAATTTACTTGATTGTGCCAAAGCTTTCATCCAAATGCTTCCCATCAGTTGTCTTTCCAGACTGAGATGTCTACTGGTGGTCTCTGGTCATCAGAGTTCCTCTCACCTCTGGACCGGTTGGCTTTTGCTTGTCTGTGTGTCCTGGGCTGGGGCACGCAGGAACCCTGGAACCCTCCAGACAGGACACAGGCTGATCTCGTATAAGAGTAAGAACGTGCTTTGCTTGGTCTTCACTTCTGTTCCCTGGCTTTACATCCATCACGTGGTTTCCTACAGACGTACTATCCAATTTCAGAGTTTGCTGTAAGATGCAGCCCCTAAGTCAACCTGCAGCAGGAAACCCTACCAAGGTCTGTGGTCAAGGAAAGGATTATCTTCTGAAGCCAAGCTTTCCCCTCTATTATAATTTTACACACACCTTGCTCTTTTCATGAGTTCTTTAAATTTGCATTGAGAAGCACTAGTCCCGTGACATCTCTAAGGACACTTAGCAGTATGCAAGTTGACCCCAAGTGGTGGCCCCTAGGTGCACTGAAGCATGTCCAATATTTTTAGTGCAAAATAGATCCTGCAAAATCAGTTTTCATCTCTGCAATGTTCACGTTGTTGCAGCGAACAGGCCTGACTGCTCAAGTTGAGGTCAGGTCCCTGTGTTCAAGCAGAAGCTTTCACGTCGCCTCACGAAGCCATCTCAGGTAGATCAATAAAACACACAGTAAAACCATGAATGAGGCCACTGCAGCACGTCGAACTGGTTGTTGAATATTAGGGCAAACTTAAAAGAGTTCAGGTCCTGGACTTTGTCTTTTAGAAATAACTGGGTTGCTTTACATGGCTGTGTCATCTGTCCTCTGAGATGTGACAAGGAAAGTGGTAATGAGGGTCAAAGGCTTGGAGAGCTGTCGTAATTCACACGAGTCAAGTCATGACCAGGTAGGCTCTTCCTCTCAAGGCATCTGCTCCAGCACCGTGCCCGGCCTTACTCCTGGGTCCTTGCACTTCATATCCTGGGACCTCATGACTTTCCCAGTTGCACGTGCCTTTAGACTCTCCTACTTTTCTTTTTCTTTAGGTTGGGGAACGCTTGGCAGTTTCCCTAGGACTCTACATCGTGACTCTAAGCCCAAGCGTTATGAGTGTGTGTGTGTGTGTGTTTGTGTGTGTGTGTGTCTGAGTCCAACCTGGCCCTTGTGTGGGTCTCTTGGTGACACGCTGTTGGTGTACTCCTGTGTGTCTGCAGATGAGTCTTGTGCTTTGCTTTGTGTTGCTGTAAAAGATGTTCTAATGAGGAAAAGAATAAGTAATAAAGGTTCTCTTTTTGAAATAAAAAAAAAAAAAAGAATTGGAGACCGATCCTAGTTTATCTTTCTGAAGCTTTTTCTCCAGAACCTGCCGGATCTGGTTCGACAAGAGGAGACAGCCTTGGGTGTAGACGCACAGGTGGCTCTGGTCTGTGTCTTCTCCACACACCACCCATATTCATATTCACCTCCCATATTCACATTTCCCACAGTGAGAACTGGTTGTTTCCTGCTATACAAGGAGTTACCATAGGTAAAATTAATGTTGCATTTAGACTTTCCCCGTGAGATTCCACGTTTTCTTTGGGGTGAGAGGTCTTAGGGCTACTGAAAGATTGAGGATGAAAAAAGGCAAAAGAACAACACACTCTGTGTGTGGATGAGGAGTCCCCTTGCTCCCAGTCAGGGACCGGATTGTGCCCATCACCCCCAATTCACATGTTGACCCTAATCCTGAGTGGGGTGGTGTTTGGAGCTGGGGTCTCTGGGTAGGTCATTAGGGTTCAATGAAGTCATGACGGAGGAACCCTGGTCTGATAGGACGGAGGTCTTCGTAAGAAGAGGAAGAGATGCCAGAGAGCTCTCTTTCTACCCTGTGCAGACACAGAGAGAAGGGAACCATTTACAAAGCAGGAAGAGCATCCTCTCCAGACACCGCCTCTCACGGCGCCTTGATCTCACCACGGGCTGGGTCCCTGCAAGCACTTTGTGTGTGTTATAACATTTATTTCTGCACCCGCTCTACCCTGCAGAAGTGAGATCAGCAGGGCAAGCAGTCAGGTTTTCCGAAGGGCTGGCCGAGGCCTCGGTCAACAGATCTTCCACATGAAGTACAAAGTCCTAACCTCGTCTGGGTTTGCTGTTCTTGGAAGCACACACCTACCAGCATCACAGGTGGAGGGGCTACTGCTTTTTATTTTTACTTTCCCTCGGACAGAGCGGAAGGCTCTAGAAACAAGGAGGGCCGACAGGGGGTATGCTCTGATCTCGACGAAGCTGTTTATAAAAAGTAATTACAGTTCTAGAAATACTTCTATTCCAAAAAAAAAAAAAAAACAAAAAACAAACCAACATTAAGAAAATGTATAGTTTATATCGTTTTCTCCCTCTGGGTTACCAACATTGTAAACATTAGCAAAGGACACCCCAACTGTCTTATGATTTAAAAGTCAGAATAAGTACCTACAAAATAAATAAAATCAAGAGTCAAATGACTGCATTGTAGAAATTCTTATGATGCATGTTTTTAAAAGATAATCAAACACAATCACCAGGAGGAAGCTTTGATCTAAGATATGCCACTTCTTTGGCCTCCAGAGTGTATTATTTTCCTCAGATTACGTTAATTAAAGAAGATTACCTTTAATAACATAAAATAGAGATATTTTGGGTCCCATTAACTTGTAGCTCAAGCTTGCCTCAAGCCCTAGAGAGAAGAAAAATATATCCTCGGCTTTGCTTGCGAAGAGGGAGACACAACCCCAGCCCCACAAATCGGTGCGGGGTTTCCATCCTTCGGGCGGAGCCGGGCTGCCCACGCGTCAGGCAGGCAGATGCGCTGGCCTGGGGGACACGAGTCCGGTCCAGGAACATAAAACAGAGCACGCTGCTCTTTCCACCAGGTGAAAAATGAACAAATGCACCGCTTATTTGTGGCACGCTGTCACCGGGGAGTACTGTCCCTTACTCTGCGTGTCCGCAGCCCCGACCTAGGTGCTCATCTGCTGCGTGTTTACGGCGTTTTCATTCTCGTGTGACCCTGTGATTTAGTGCACGAGGCTGGGGGCCTTGTGGACGGCGCAAGCGTGCTCCCCACAGCTCCGGAGCCTGGCCGACCAAGACGGAGGCCCCGGCACATTCAGTGTCGGCCAGGAACCCGGTCCCAGGGGCACGCACTGTCTTCTCGCCGTGTCCTCATGCAGGGGAAGGGGCGGGGGGGCTCCCCGAGGTGTCTTCTGTGAGGGGACTCACCCCGGTGAGGCTCCACGTCCTGACCTCGTGGCCTCCCCGAGGCCCTGCTCCCCGACACCATCCCACTGGGGGTTTAGGGCCTCAGCATAGGAGTTTGGGGACACAGACACTCTGTCTGCAGCACCCACTCAAACCAATGATGCTGTTGGGGACGGGAGGTAGCACAGGTGATGTAGGCCCGGGACAGGGGCTCCGGCCAGCTGATCATTAGTTGGGGACCTTGAGTGCTTTGCCTTATGAGTGTGTTGCCTCAAACAGGGACTGTGGAATAAAATGGGGGGGGGACATTAAGCACAGCCTATATGTTAAACACAGAGCTCGGTGCAAGGCACGGGCCCTGCTAGAATTATAGGGTTTCCCCGGAAGACAGCTGGTCCGTCCGTTTGGAGATAAGAAGCGAGTGTCCCGCACGGGAGCCCAGGGGGGGCAGACCTGGGCAGGAAGGTGCCCCCCAAGTGCCCTGGTCCCTCACTGGAGATGCTTCATGGCAGAAGCCGACTGTCCCGTGGATCCGCACAGCATCAGCTCGGGGTCGTGGCTGGCACATGGCTTGTGGATCCAAGAGCAGCTTTTTTTTTTTTTTTCCCCATAATCTGTTTTCCTGTTTCTGGGCTCATTTTAACTTCCCGATGGTATGAGATTTGCAGACTATTTCGCCGATTTAAAAGCAGACGCACATGGGATGCCCAGGTGGCTCAACGGTTGAGCTTCGGTCTTCAGCTCAGGGCATGATCCTGGGATCCCGGATTGAGTCCCGCATTGGGATCCCTGCATGGAGCCTGCTCCTCCCTCTATGTCTCTGCCTCTCTCTCTGTGTCTCTCATGAATAAATAAATAAATCTTAAAAAAAATAAAATAAAAAATAAAAAAAATAAAAAAACAGACGCACACCTTTAGCACACGAGTTTAGGGGCACCTGGAACCTCCCTCCGGACCTTGCCTGTCCAGAAAGCTGATCTAGAACAGACAAACAAAACCCCGAGTCATTTTCTGAGCATCTGCTGTGTGCCAGGCACCGCACACGTCGATGAAAACTTAGGGTCTGGTTTGGAAGGGACGAAAACTGCCCGATGAATGTCGATCACCCGTCGTACCCGGAGTCCCCGGACTGTCACCTCTCGCGGGGGCGCGTCAGCCGGGGTTCTGCACACACACAGGGCCCCGGACGTGCTCTCGGGCACAGGGCAGCTTCTCCCCCTTCACCCTGTTGCTCCGCTGGGTCCTCAACTAATTGAGGCCGGGGTGCGGACGACCTGTTCCACTTCACCTCCCACCCCAACATCTTCCAGAAACATCCTCGTGGACAGCCCTGGGGTAACGCCGAGCAGCCCCCAGGCATCCTGCGGCCCAGGCCCACGGCCCAGGCCTGCTGACATGTGGACTCGCTGCCACAGGTGCCCGCAAGGGGCAAACGGCTCCCCGGCCCAGGGCTGCTCTTCTCCTTCCACTCGTCGGGAAAACTGGCCGGGAGCCCCTGGAGCCCCGAGCTCCGGGCCCACGCACTGTTGGCCGTCGGGGGAGCACCAGGTCTCAGAGCACGCTCGGCGGGGGGTGGGGGTCGGGGGTCGGGGCTGGGGCAGGGGACCGTCCTCTGCAGGCCCTCGGGAGGGAGTCCGCAGCCGCCTCGCCCTCACGGCCAAGCGTGAAAGCGGCTCTGAGCCCCAGCAGGGCTCTGGTCAGGACGGGGGCTTGTCACCCCCCCCCCCCCCCGCCCCTCAGCAGGGGCTAGAGCTCCTGGGCGTCAGCAGCGACGCCTCGTGGTTCTGGAAGGCCCGGCGGACACTCCTGCACCTGCCCCCCACCTGCATCCTCACCCCCAAGGACAAGGAGCCAGCCTCCGCTGCGGCGGGCGCCCCTCCAGTCTGTCCCTGCACGGCGGCTTCCGGAAGGTTGTCCTCCTCTAGGATCATCCTTGAGGCCAGGGTATCTAGCAAGCAGCGCAGCGTGGTGGCCCCGGGTCCCGCTCACACGCACAGGGCCCGGTCTCGGGGGGGCGTGCTCGGCTGGGAGTTTGCCTTTCACTGTCTGGGTTTGGGGGAGCTGGGGAGCCATGGGTGGAGGTGGGGTCACCGGGCAGCAGGAGGCTATTGTAGGGGCTTCGGAGCAGCTGCTGTTTACCAACCAGTGAGAAGGTATTTCTGTATTCTGGAAGGTTCCAGCCCTTCTGGGAGGTGGAGGCCACTGGAGCCCTGCCCGTCTGTCTCTCCAGCTGGGCCACCTGCCCTCCCGGCTCACCCTGCTGTCCACATAGTGGCTTGCAGTGGCCTGTGCCCAGCGCAGCGACGAATCCCCTCCTGCCTCCTTCTCTGGGCCTCCTGAGCCCCCCAGGTCACCTCACAAACCTGTAGGTGTCCCCTTCTCCCTGGGGTCCCTCTCTGCTGCCCCGGGCTGGGTGCCACCTTGTGTCTCCGAGTCTGGGCCAGGGTGGTGAGCTGAGCCTGGCTCCCACACCCCCATACACTGTGAATTACACGCGGGCAGGGACATGACTCCGAGATCCCAGACTGGAATGGGGTCCCGGTGACGTTCAGGGCAAGGGGTCAGGTCAGAGTCGGGATGAGCCGTAGGGTTCCGGTGTCGTTCAGGGCAGGGGGTCAGGTCAGAGTTGGGGTGAGCCGTGGGGTCCCGGTGTCATTCCAGGGCAGGGTGGGCCACCCCACACACCCCACACAGGCCTCTAAACATGGGCTTTGCTCATGACTCCTTGGGGCCTATAAGATGCATCAGTTCTGGTGCCACAACTTCCTGCTTAATGCCTAAAGCAGCACCACGTCAACACCAAGTATGTCCTTTATTTTCTGCATCTGTGTGTGTGTCTACGTGTGTCATTGTGTACGTGTGTCTACACTTGTGTGTGTGTGTGTCTGCATGATGTGTCTGTGTGTCTGCATGATGTGTCTGTGTGTCTGTATGTGTGTCTGCATGTATGTTCCTCCAGGGCCTCCGGCTGCCCGTCTCTGCGTGCAGAGGGCTCCCCAGAGTGCACGCGGCAGGCCGGGCCGACCTCCCGGAGAAACCCGGCCAGGGCTCTGCTTTTTGTTTTCCTCACTTTGCAGATGATTAACTATGCATTTCAAATTCCAGTGAGTAATGACCGTGGAAAGCAGAGCCAAGTCGACGTGGGCCACCTGACCTCAATCCTTTCCTCCTTTTTCTTTTCAAAAATGCTAGTAAAAGTCTATTTGTGACCAGAGAGAAGAGGCTTTGGGGAGGGGTCGGGGGAACAGAAATAAAACCTAATGTAAGGGCCAAGTGCTTAGGCCAAAAAGTGATGTAAATTAGCTCGAGTTTGGTCATTCTGAAGCCAAGTCCCAGACTCATCCTTCATCGCAGCTCCGCGCCGCGGGTTCCAGCGTAATAAAGCAGGGTTTCCAGCCGTCTGTCTCTGACATGTTTATGGGCTCCTGGTGCACTGTCCCTCTCGGCGTCTCCGAGCTCTGGTTGGCTGCATCCACGGCAAAGCCAAGCAAGGGCTGGAGTTCTTTGGAACTAGAGCTACTCTAACTTGACCTCCGCCACGTTGGGCTAAGGCCTACCCAGAGCTGGCTACAGGAACTGCGTGGCTTGAAAATGCAGACCTCTTGGTGGAGAGAGGCCGACGGGGCTGTGGGACTGCCCGGGTCGGCCTGGGCAGCTGGGCGGCTCCGGGGGCCGGTTTCCAAACCCCATGCTTCTACCTCGGTTTGCCCCAGGGCAAGCGGCTGTGCACAGCTGCAGGGACTTCTGATAACAACTTTGTTATGTTCACGGTCTTTTGGGGGCTGTGATGCAGAGCCGTGTCAGAGTGTCACAGGAAGTCGAAGAACCTGTGGGTTCAGTCCAGGGTTTTCGTGGTGGAGGGGCCAAAGTCCCAAAGGCCAAGGGAGGTCTCAAAGCTCCAGAAGCCAGCCGGAGGGCAGGGGTCTGGTCCCTTCCCAGTACTCCTTGACCCTTCTGTGGGTTTCTTAAATGCTGGGACTGTGTCTTACTTGCTTATTTACTTTCATTTGCTTATTTTTATTATTTATTTATATATTTTAAAAGATTTTATTTATTTATTTATTTATTTATTTTTTATTTTTTTAATAATAAATTTATTTTTTATTGGTGTTCAATTTTGCCAACATACAGAATAACACCCAGTGCTCATCCCATCAAGTGCTCCCCTCAGTGCCCGCCACCCAGTCACCCCCAGGCCCCACCCACCTCCCCTTCCACCACCCCTAGTTCGTTTCCCAGAGTTAGGAGCCTTCCATGTTCTGTCTCCCTTTCTGATATTTCCCATTCATTTTTTCCTCCTTTCCCCTTTATTCCCTTTCACTATTATTTATATTCCCCAAATGAATGAGACCATACAATGTTTTTTTTTTTTTTTTTTTTTTTTTTTTTTTTTTTTTATTCGTGAGAGACACAGAGTGAGAGGCAGAGACACAGGCAGAGGGAGAAGCAGGCTCCATGCAGGGAGCCCAACGTGGGGCTCGATCCCAGGTCTCCAAGATCAAGCCCTGGGCTGAAGGCGGTGCTAAACCACTAAGGCACCCAGGCTGCCCTCATTTGCTTATTTTTAATTATGATAAAATACATACAATGTAAAATCTTCCATCCTGATGATATTTGGGTGCACAGTTCAGAGGCATGATTGACACTCACAGGTCATGCAAACATCACCACCGTCCACCTCCAGAACTTTCCATCTCATACTGAAACTCCATCCCATTGAAACACAAAGTCCTCATCGCCCTGCCCCAGGTCCCGGCACCGACTGTTCCATCTGATGAACACGACTGCTCTAAGTACCTCATGGAAGTGGAGTCAGATGAAAGTCAGTGGATTTGGTTTTGGGACTGGCTTGTTCCACTGGGCATAACGTCCTCAAGATTCATTATTGTAGCACGGGTCAGATTCCCTTCCCCTTTAGGGTGAATAATGCTCAGTTCTGTGAATTTACCACGTTTTGCTCACCTGTTTATGCATTGATGGGTGTTTGGTTCCTTCTGCTGTTTAGCTGTTGTGAATGATGCTGCCGTGAACACGGACGCAGAGACAGGTGTTTGAGTCCACGCTTTCCATTCCTTCAGGTCTTGTTTATCTGCACATCCCTAACACCCACCAGATTACCAACACAAATCCCGACTTGCGTTGTAGACGGTGGGCATACGAATGAATACACGCCCTGGATGGGCTGGCCTTTCAGTCTCCTCAACGCAAACTACACACTGGGTCCACATTAAAACATCTCTGTTATGTCCCTTCTAAGCTTATCCCCAGAGACAAGGATGAACAGAAATCCAGAAAGCAAACTCTCCCTTCAGGGAGGCTGTGTGGCCGTGAGCCATGGCATGTGTGACACATTGGACACGGGGTCAAGTGGGCGCAGTGGGGCCTGGAGGACAGGGTGCCCACCCGCAGGTCCCCGACCCAGCCAGCGGCTCCCCAGCTTCTCAAGTGACACTGCAGAGGGTCCCCGTCTGGAGGCGTGCGAGCCGATGCGGGGCTACAGGAGGATGCTCCCCGGGTGCCACAAAGGAGCAGGACACATTGCCTCACGACAGAGCCTGCACTTTGTGAGCATTCGCTGTGTGTCAGGCCTCATGTCAAGCATTTTAGCTGGTCCTTTAACAAGTGAGCTCTGCAGGAGGCAACCTCTCAGTGGGGTGAGGGCGAGAAGCTCCAGACTGGGGGCAGCCTGCATCCTCACCTCCTGTGAGCTGGGGAGAAATCACGACTAACATAATGCATGCAGGGCGCCTGGGTGGGGGGCTCTGTCGGTGAAGCAGATGCCTTCAGCTCAGGTCATGATTTCGGGATCCTGGGATCCAGTCCTGCATCGGGCTCCCTGCTCAGCACGAATCTGCTCCTCCCTCTCCATCTGCTCCTCCCCCCTGCTTGTGCTCTCTCTCTCTCTCAAATAAATAAATAAATAAATAAATAAATAAATAAATAAATAAATATCTTTTAAAAAAGAAAATAATGCATGCACACACACAAGTACACAGGCGTGCATGCACGCAGCCCCGAGTCACAAGGAAGGGGCTTTGTTCTGAACCAGGGAAGATGGACCTGACTCCATTTGTATCTTGTGTGAATAGCCAGTCCAGAAAGATTCCCTTTATTAAAAGTTGGATTCCATAGGAAAGGGAAAGGCACAGATCTGTTAAAGACACTATAAGAAACAAGGAGAAGCATAAAGGAAGCAGGAGCCCGCCCACTACAGGCCTGGGAGCAGGTGCAAACAGTGTGTCCAGTGGTCGCGGCCCGGCGGGCACCTTTCTCGGAGATGCCGCAGGGGAGACGCGGGCCCAGGTGGGCAGAGCTCCGCGCCGGGACATCAGCGCTGGACAGACTGCACGCCGTGACAATGACATCGTGGCAGACACGCATCCCCACTGGGTGCTGCCGGCACGTCTGAGAAGTGAGGGGGACGGGGACGGGCGGGGTGAGCCCAGGGCCACGAGGCTCGCGTGCAGGCCGCTCAAGGAGGAGAAGGTGAAGGAGCACAGACCGAGGTCAGTATAGAAACAACGGAAGCTGCGATCATCGGACGCAAGGACGTGCTGGACACTAAGAAGACAGACACAGCGGGTTCGTGTCTGTAGATCCAGGTTCCTCAGGTGTGCGGCCAACGACACAGAACAAAGGACACGGTCGTAAGAGGAAACCTCAGGCGCCCCCCGGCTTGGCAGCCGTGTCTAGTTCTAGAAGGCGGGAGTGTGCCGCTGCTCAGGTCTAAGCCGCGTGGGGTCGGGGCCAGGTGAGGTAGGCAGGTGTGCTGCCCCGGAGGAGATGGGACACGATGCCCCCGTGACACACGGGGAAACTAAAATCCAGCACGAGCAGCGAGAACAGAAGCCACGGGCACACGGGGATGACCGCAGCTCCTGGGAGGGTGACGCCAGCGGTCCGCCGTGCACTGGCCACGTCAGCAAGGGGTGCAGACACACCGCAGCCCCCTTCTTGGCCGGTCTGGGGTGCAAGAGCTTGCACGGCACTGGCGAGTCACGGTATTGGAAAGAACGACGTATTAGAAGAGCGAAGGGTGGTAAAATAACAAAGTAGATTTACTGAGGCAAGAAAAGGGAAGCTAGACAAGTCGGAAATATGCTGATTTCATATTGAACAGGAAGCCCAGAGACAGAGAATTAAGGATATTGTAAATAGTTTTTAAATGTCCAGTAAAAGAATTAAGAACAAAATGGAGATACTTTCAAATTAGCATAAAAGAAAGGACTCAGAAGCACAAGCAGGGTAAAGATCACGCTCATAGGGGCCCCTGGGTGGCTCGGTGGAGCCTCTGCCTTCGGCCCAGGGCATGACCTGGGATCGAATCCCGCATCTGGCTCCCCAAAGGGAGCCTGCTTCTCCCTCTGCCTGTGTCTCTGCCTCACTCTGTGTCTCTCAGGAATAAATAAATAAAGTCCTAAAAAAAAAAAAAAAAGAGATTACACTCATAGACCGTGTAGCAAAAATTTAAAGAAGAAAAAAAAGAAGGAGCATTAACAACAGAAGGCAGAAATAAAGCTAGAATCATCCCATGACCCAGTAATTCTGTCCTGGGTGCTTAGTCAAAGGAAGTGAAAGCAGGGTGATGCTTGCACACCTGCGCTGGCTCACAGCAGCACTATTCACAAGGCGACAAAGTGGAAGCGAGCCCAGTGTCCGTCGATGGCTGGATGGACAAGGAAAGCGTGCTGTGTGCTGGAATATTACTCAGGCTTGAGAAGGAAGGACATTCCGACACCTGCCATGGCACGGACGGAGCTTGGGGACCTCATGCTGGTGGAAGACGCCCAGACGCAAAAGCACGAACACCGTATGATGCCACTTCTGGGAGGATCCTGGAGGAGTCAATGGTCATAAGGACAGAAGGTAGGATGGTCATCCAGGGGCCCGAGGAGAGGACCGGGGAATATGTGTTCATGGGGACAGAGTTCTCCTTTGGGAAGATGATTGCACAGCAGCGGGAATGTCCATAATGCTGCTGAACGGTAAAATGCATGTTGTATTTTAGCCACATTGAACATATTAAAAAAATAAAAAATAAATAAACACAGAGGGTATAACATAGGAGAGAGGCAAGACCCAGCCCAGGGCAACAGTTCTGAGCAAAATATAAAAATTAATAAATACGGGTAATCTGCGTCATCTGGAAGGATCTATCAGAGTGTGGCTACGGTGAGCGAGCAGAAGGTACCGTCTCCCCAGAATAGGCTTTCATGTATTCAAACCCCATACCATGTATAAATTCAAAAATATTCAAATATATCCAAAAGCAAAGAATAATAACTATGAAAGAACGGTGCTGATGTCACTAACACGAGCTGATAAATTAATTAGTTTGTATTAACCATCATCTTCGCATAGACGCTCACTTGACCAGTCCTACCCATTATCAACAGAATAAAAATTTTTTATCAAAAATAGACATAATGGAAGTAAAAGCAGTGCCCTTGTACTCCATGGGTCCTAAGATAGCATTGATGTAAGCATTTTTAGAGTATGATCCCTGCAGCATGGGCCTTCATTATCCCGGGCAGCTGGCTGCTGGACCGTCCATCCATATGCATGAGTGGGCTCAGCAGCCGGGGGCATGACCTGTGTCACACTCAGCTGGAGGCGGCGGCAATGGTTACAGAAAGACTCATCTTACAAAGGCATAAATCATCTGGAGGAAAGAAAGGAGCTGTGTCGGAAGGTGGACATTGAAGGCTCACATGGGCTTTTGAAGATGGTTGGTTGAAGTGATTCTTTCCAACTAGAAAGTTCTACTCAACTTACTTTATTCCTGTAGAAAGAAACACCTACACTTACAATAATGCTCTAGGTGTCTATGGATCAGTTGGAGCCACAGAGCACTTTCCCGTTGCCCCTCTCTGTCTTCCAACCAGGCCACCTCCAAAAGCGAGGTGCTGTGGGATTTGGTTCCATATCACAGCGCGTTTGATCAAAAAAAATATTTTTAGAATGATTTTAGGTTCATGGTGAAATTGAGAGGAAGGTAGAGAGATCTCCCACATGTGCCCTGTCCCTGTCCCGACACATGCACAGTCTCCTCCGGCCAGTGCCCCCCCACAACCCTCCCCCGGCTGGTATATTTGGTGTGGTTGCTGAACCTGACCAGCACGCCGTGGGCACCCAAAGTCTGTGCTCTGCATTGGGGCCCGCGGTCCATGCCGTACGTGCTCTGGGCTTGGGCACACGCGTGATGACCTGTACCCACCATCACAGCGTCACTCAGATCCCTTTCACTGCCCCACAGATCCATGCTCCACCTCGTCATATGCTCCCCCTCCATCCCATATATATATTTTTGATATTGTAGACAATAAAAAAAAAATCACGAGGCATCTGAATTTTTACCAACGGCTCTGACGACCATGGTGATAAATAGATAAAACTAGAGCTTAATGACAAAGTCGCACGGCTCGGTCAGAAGCTCTCTGGCATCCAGCTTCTGTGAGCCTTTGCTACGGTGTATCTTTTTTTTTTTTTTAAGATTTTATTTATTTATTCATGAGAGAGAGAGAGAGAGAGAGGCTCCATGCAGGGAGCCCAACACGGGACTCAATCCTGGGACTCCAGGATCACACCCTGGGCCGAAGGCAGGTGCTAAACCGCTGAGCCACCTGGGGATCCCTGCCACGGTGTATCTTAAAGGACATTGGCTGTTTCTGTATCCGTGGTGTTCTTCCAAGGTCTATGCATTCTGCGACATGCGCCAGCAGGACGGAGCATAGCTGGTAGATAGTCGTCGGCTGCCGTCTTTGTTTCGACCTACAGAAAGTACCCAATCTCTTTAAGTCACTCGACCAAAGGCTACCTTGCAATGTGGCGTCGCCCTGCATACTGGACGTGCTGCGTGGCTGGACGGAGCTGGGTGGTTAGGCTTCGCAGTGCAGGCATTCGGAGACGACACCTGCCTTCACACTGAGAAGGTGGTGCTGACTTAACCCTCTGTTCTTCACCATGCCTAGGGCATATCGTTTCATGCACGACTTTGTGCAAACTCAGTGCATTTTTTTTTTTTTCAGTCGAATCACATCAGGTGCGAACACGTAAAAACGCTCAAATACGGTCATTTAAAGCCGGGCATGCTTTTGGCCAAATACATTTTTAAAAAACCCGTCCATTTGGCCAAATACATTTTTAAAAAACCCATCCACGTAGAAACTTTCAACATATTTATGTAGATTTTTCGGCACTCAGTCTATTACGGGAATGATAATTGAACTTGATTCAATTCACCCAGGGTTATTATTCACATTCCATTCTGTGTGGCTTCCATCTGTTTACCGTGAAGAGCAAAGCAGATGTTTTGTGGAACGAGCGAGGCGCACGGTGGTGATCCCATGCATCGTTCTCCGGGCGCTATTTACACGGGACGAACGCAGAAGGCAGCTGTGGGCACAGATTGAGGGATTCGCCGGTGTTAGGAGCCAGGTGGAAGTTCACATCTTTGCATTCAGCCTCCGGATGGAATGACAGCTTCGCCGGCACCCTTGAACCACGTGCGTGAGGCCTATAACGCCGATGGACGGCTTTCTGGGGTCACCAGAACAAGGCCTCCTGGATGGGAGCTGGAGAATTCACGGACTCACCACTGCCAAGGAACATTATCGTGGTCGGCCAAGCGCACGTCCGCTGAGGGCTTTAAATGGACGTGAGGGCAAAGTGGGCTCTTAATTTTAAATTCCATTGGTGTGAGGAAAACGAGGCCCGTCCTTCTGATCTTATTGTCTTGGATTTATGAAAACAAATTATTAAAAATACATTAATTCAGATTCCAATCACATTAATGTTCAATCAGCCCCTCGTTAATAATGGCGCATCGGATGAGAGGCAGACGACCAGAAGTGAAATCGGTCACGGGTTAACAAGCTTGCTCTGCAGCGTGGCTTCCAGGAGCTCAACAAGGGATTCGAAATCACACATCCAGTTGACGAAGGACCTGGAGATCTAGAGCTAGGTGCTGCGGGACGTTAGGAAGGGGGGTGAGGTGCTCTTGCAGGTATGACAGGATCCGGAGGTGGCTCGAGCCACCACGAGCGACAGTTGCTGATGGGTCACGGGAGAGAAGTGGGATGCAATGTGGACACGCCTCGGGGGCTGGGGGTTGACATGAGGGGCGGGGAGGGGAGCAGTGGCCAAGGGAGGTCGGCGTTCAGGGAGGGAAGACCTTCCCTCGTGCACCCCATGCCTGTCAGGCCGTGACCTCAGAGCAAGCCTGTGGGGCTCCGGGGGGTCCAGATGCCTGTCACCTGGAGGCTAAGCCCTTGGGGTGCTCCGCTGCAAGAGCTGGGTCACCAACGTCCCTTCCAGAGAGGGGGCCTTACTGTCCAGGCCGTGGCAAACGCTGGAGGAGCAAGCTAATGGTACAGGAGCCGGAGGGGTCCAGGTGGGGCTCGCCCCAGCTCCTCGCGGCCGCTGTGTGCAACCAGCTCAGGGAGCCCGCGGGTTTGGTGCACAGGAGACAGAGTGGCCCGAGGGGAAGGCCCTCAGTGAGACTGGGGCCAGGCTCCCAGGAAGCTGCCACCTCCCCGGGCCCCGGGTCTCCCGTGGGTGAGGGGAGGCGCTCTGGCCCCGCAAGGCCTGAAGCAGAGCTCCACGTGCGCAGGCTGCTGACTCGGACAAGCTCCCGCATAGGGAGAGGCAGAGTGGACTGAAAAGACTCTTTCCCGGAAGATGGGGAAAGGGAAGAACAGAACGTTCTGGGATGTACGGTATATGCGGCCCTTTAGGGCCTCGCCGAGCTGAGGGAGAGCGTCCCACTCGGGGGCCTCAGGCGTCCACGTGGAGCATTAAGACCTACAGCCGAGATATTTTTTTTAGTTTGTCTTCCCTTCGTGCAAATAACCAAATTCCCCTTTTCCAAATTTCCAAATGATTGTTTTACTGCGATACGGACCTCGCTCCAAAGCCATCACTGGCACACACGGGGTTGGGGGGGGGAAGGGCCACGGCGTGACGTGTCGTCCGTGGGGAGCACTCCCCTGGCATGTCTGATGGCCTGGCCTGGCTCGGTGGGAGCAACGGCAGGCGCGGTTCGTTCCTCCGCGGGGCGCGTGGGCCTGTGGCTTGCCGTGGGCTCCCGTCCTCAGCTGTCACCCGTCTGTTGACCTCTCTCGACTCATGTTCCCATGAAAGGATGGGGGAGCCCCAAGTGGCCCCTAAAGCCGTTGCCCATACGTGACACGGTGACTTCCATGCCCACGTAGACAGCATGTCACTCGGCGGGGGCCGGGGGCTCGAGGACTGACAGCCGGTGTGACGGTGCAGGACATGTCTCGGGGGGCCCGGGGATGGGGAAGGGATGCATCGGGTCCCCGAGGCGCCGCTTCGGGGCTGCTGCCGGCAAACCCTGAGGATGGCTTTGCGGGCTGGACGTTCGAGTCCACCTCTGTCCCCCTGCTGTCCTCTCCTCCGGCCGCGAAGCTTGCTCCTGGGGAGGTGAGACGGCCTCTCCCTCTCTCCGGCAACGGGCTCTCCAGACGACTTCTGATCTTGTTTCTGGAGTCCTAGCGCATCTCCCGGGAGGCGACTCTTGATGTGTCATGCGGGGCCTGTGGCTGGTGTGTCGTCCCCTCCGAGTGTGCGCACACAGCACCCGGGGAAGACGGAGATGGGGCCCCTGCACGGAGCCCCGGGCCCCTCGGGCTGTGGGAGACGCCCCCGGAGCACAGCACCCTCGCCCCACGGCCGCTTCCCCCCCTCCTTGACCTCCTCGTTCCCGCGAAGGCAGCGGCGCTGAGTCCCGTCCCCACCTTCTGTGCCAGCTCAGGGATCTGCTGGGTGGGTCCCGGGATCCAGTAGGCAGGAGGGACCCCGAGCAGCTGCAAAGCAGTCAGTTTTGGCAAGTCTCTCCCGAGAGACCGTGGGAGTTCTGCTTAAAGGACCGTCGGCACTGGGGTGACGGCCCCCCGAGGCCAGGCTGACGGGAGCCCCGGGGTCATTCCGACGTAACAAGCCCTTGACTCATCCCCACTCCCTCCTGCCCACCGACTCCCCTTCTCTCTTCCTCGCTCTGGAGAGAAGTATCACGAGTTTCAGAAAGTTTGCATTAAATAATAATAATAAAGTACAGATTTGCAATAAGCTACTTACAGCTAATTTTAGTAGGAGGGAAGACATTTTTTTTTCTCCCTGCTTTGGCTCGCTCCCTAAATTCTTTAATGATCTTGGGCACACGAACACAGATTTCTTTTTCTAATTATCTCAGGTACAACGCCTGAAAGTTGCAGGGCCCTAGCTATTTCTGGAATTTAGATGAAGGCGGCAGTCTGGAAACTGGCTCTGACGGGACCAGGGACAGACGGGAGGTGGTCCCACCCGAGGGACGGAAGCTGCCAGTACCCACTCCGGAGGTGGATGTGAATTTAAAAAAAATAAAATAAGGATGACCGGGCAGCTCAGCGGTTGAGCGTCTGCCTTCGGCTCAGGTCGTGACCCCAGGGTCCCGGGATCGAGTCCCACGTCGGGCTCCCTGCTTGGAGCCTGCTCCTCCCTCTGCCTGTGTCTCTGCCTCTTTCTCTGTGTCTCTCATGAATAATTAAATAAAATCTTAAAAAAATAAAATAAAATAAAAGCTGCAAGAACCAAAACAAAGCCAAAAAAATGCAAAAGAAAACCCCTTTTGTTGGGAAATTTCAGACATGTGCCAAAGTAGACGGGATCACAAGCCCCCGTGTGCTCCCCATCAGGCTCCGAGCGGTCAGTACTCGGCAGCTGTCATTCCATCCACGCTGCACCCACTTTCCTCGCGCCGTCCGTGGGGATCACTCAGAAGCGAATCCCAGAGATGTGCCCTTCTGCCGAGAGGCCGTAGCGCAGATCGCACGGTAAAGCGACCCGTGTGCTCACCTACGGTTCCCGGTGTCCCCACAACCACAGTGACCTTCACGGTCGTCTTGATTCATCCTCCTCCACAGAGATGCTCAAGCGTCTGAGATGTGCGGCGCGGGGTTGCTGTTTCGTTTTGTTTTTCCCAAATAGTTCGTGGTTTCCAGGAAGCACAGATCCATTGTTCTTCCTCTAAGTTTCAAAATATCTGCCGTGGGACGTAGGAGGGTTGGGGACTGAGGACACGTCTGTGTTTTCTAGAGGGACAGGCGCTCACGGTGTTCTCCACGAAGAGCGTGGAGCCTGGGCGCCGCCCCCCCAAGGTTCTGCTTACCAGGCCTCGGGTTCGCCTTCGGGCCGTGACCCACTCGACCCCGCGTGGTGCACGCACTGCACCCGGGCTGACCTCCCGGTGGGGAGGGGTGTGTGGCCTGCGCTGTTCCAGAGGGCAGGGCTCCGGGGGGCTCGCGGTACCCCGGCGTGTGCGGGCTCCTCACCGAGGCCCGGGGCGGCAGGAGGAGCCGGGGATGACTTCGGGCGCAGCGACCGCGGGCTACCTGGCACATCAGCGGGCTGCAGGTGCACACCTGCCGCGGCCAATATCTGCAGCAAGCTGCACGCCGCGGGGCCGAATGCCTGAAGTTGTAATTATTGAAGGTTGCGTGAGGACCGATGCTAGGAGCTGGGGAGGCAGAGCGAAGGAAGCACAGGGCCGCGGGGGCTCTCGTCGCTTCGGGTCTGCACGGGTCCCAGGGGGCACGTGGAGGACGGGCCAGCAGGGCAAGGGGAGCATCGGGGCCCCATGGGGGGTCACCGTGGAGCAGAGGCAGCCGACGTGGGCGCACCAGCCTGCGGAGCCCACGGGCCTCTGTCTGTCCCGGGCCATCTGTTCCCAGGTAACCGGCTCCCCATCCTTCCTGGAGCCCTGCTCAGGTGGGAACGGCCTCATCAGTCCACGGATTCATGCCGTGGCCTCAGCTCTGCCGGCTCGGGGGCCGGGAACCCGCTCCCATGTCCACCACGTCCCGACGGGTTAAGGCTAAAGCCCGGGGCTATGTGAGCAGCGGGGAGCCAGAACACGGCGGCCGACGCTGCCCGTCTACCAGGAAGCAGTGTGGTCGCGACGCCCCGCGGGCCTCAGGGTCTCAGACCAACTGCCCGGAAAAAGTCAGGAAATGGGCCCTGTGTCCTTGGCGTTTCACTAACGAGGCAAGGCGCTGGGCTGGGTCTCGTGGGAACTCCATGGACGAATTGGACATTTCTGATCCCCTCAATGGCATGGCCCGGCGGACACAGGCCTATGGAGAACCACGTGCAAGGAGATTCTCGGCTGGGGCCCAGTGTTGCACGCTGGGTGTGGTGAAGGGTGGACATTCATGTAAGACGTGGTAGGACGAAGGGTATGGACTCAGGGTAGTGACTTGGGGACGCCCAGCAAGGCCTGCTCCCTGGGACTCCCCTTGGCATCTCCGTCTTTGGAGATAAGGGTGCTCCCGTCCTCAAGGTGGAGGGAGGGCACCTGTGGCAGGAGGGTCCCAGACCTGCTTTAGGGGAGGTCGGAGAGTTTTTCCCGCACCTGCCGCCCCTCAAGCTCCTTCACCTTGAGGTAGTCAGTCTGCCAGGGTGCAGTGCTTTGGGGTGGCGTGCTCTGCGCCCGGTTGTGACCACCACCATCAAGCATGCTTCACGCCTTCAGTTCCCTTTCCTGCAAGGGGGTTGATAAGAAGGCCGGCAGACAGGGGACCCTGTGGCCTCACGCGGTGGCAGCCGTGGGGGCAGGAGCTGGAGCGGCACAGTGGGTCCATCAGGAGAAATAAAGTGCACAATACTTGCTTATGGAATATTTTTTTAAAGACTCTATGAGTTAGGGCTTAACACATCATGTCAGGTTCAAGAAAAATGTGACACAATATGACCCAGGTTACGTATGCAAAAAAAAAAAAAATCAGAGTGTAGCTCACTGGAAATATGAACAATTTTCTCTGGTTGCCAAAACTGGACGGGTCTGTGCCTTCTTTCTTCCTTCTGTGCCGCTTTGCTTGTTCAGTGAGCACACCGGTCTTGCACTAATGGAGCGGAAGACGGCTCACACACGTCCTGCAGGAGCCCTCGCCCGTGTCTCTCGGGCCCACGGAGGCTCTTCTGCCTGGTTTTACCAGAACAGTCCGCTCACCTGTGTAGGCTCCTTCTCTAACACGTTGTGGACGCGTCTAGAACCTGGCTCCGAGCCCTTCCTGCTGTGTCTCTGCATCTCGAGACATCAGGGTCTCCCTACACGTTGGGTGGAAGTAATGCTACCTCACATCAGCATTGAAAGTGGGTGGCTGCCCACTTCCCAGGGCTGCGACAGTAAACTGGTGGCCCCACAGGAAGGCAACTGGAGGGGGGACCCCACTGTGGGTAGATGTGGCCTGGTCTGGGCAGGACTGCAGGCCGTGGGGTCCCTCACCGCGCGGGCACCTCCTGTACGTCAGGCCGCCCCGTCCCCTCGTGGGCGCTCTGCTCTCAGCCAGCGACGGCCTCGGCCCACAAGCGACCCCCCAGGTCCTTGGCCCCGTCTCTTTCCTGGAGCCATGGGCTCTCCCCCCGGGGTGAGCGAGGACACGGTCCTGCACCCCATGACAGATGGCTGCTGGCCCAAGACCATGCTGCTGAGGACACCCACACCCGGGAACTCCGCAGCTGTGATCCCGTCACCAGGTGGGCAGGGGGTGGACGGCCGAGCCATAGGTGCCCCTGTGAAACAGGTCCCAAGGAGCTCCCTCCTCGTTCGTTCAGGACCAGGAAGCGGATTCTCACCAGACACTGAGTCTGGGGTATCCGGATCCTGATCTCGGCCGCCAGCCTCCAGAACTGGGACGCTAGTGTCAGTTCCTCATGAGGCCCTGTCTGTGGTGTTTGGGTACTGCAGCCGGGACTCACCCAGACAGGCTCTCTCTTGTCAGGGGCCTGGGCTCCTGATGTGCTCACACCCGTGCATTTGGTTTTGGTATCGAGGATGGCGCATCGCCTGGGATCCTGCATCTTTTCCTGCGTCCCGGCCTGCCCGACCACCTCTCCCCATCCCGAACTCCACCACGGCCCACGGTCTGATGGGCAATTTCAGGGGAAGACGTCATCCCGTGTAGACACCCCCTTCCTCACCTGGCGGGACTCCACGTAGTATGAGATCTTTCTTCGGACCTTCATGGGGGTGAGAGGAGCCCACCTTTAGACGTAAGTCCTCTATCACGCTATTGAATACACTGCTCTCTGCACATTGTGCTCTTTCTCCCCGGGAGACCAGCAGGCGGCCGTGGGTGGGTAGACCCGACTACTCCTGCCACCTGTCTCTGTGGGCTCGAGCGTTTGCTGCCTCACGATGGCGCTGGGATGCGGGAGCTTGAAGGATGAAAGACGTCCCAGCTCAGGCGCTTCTCCCCGGAGAGGGGACGGAGGCTGGTGCTTGGGCACCATGGTGCTGCCCTTGGAATCTGGGCCATGCTCTCGGCTCCCATTCTGGTGACCTTAGTGACACTCTTGCCTCACAGTTCCTGCAAAGGAAGAGCTATGAGGCACTCACGATCTCTCCCGTGTAGGTGGCTCCTGCCTTTTCTCTTGTGGACATGCTCCAGGTTACAAAATTCTCCTGGTTTTTGAAAGGTCCTGTCAACACATGTCTCTTCTCCACCCTTTGAGCGTATCTACACGAATCGTAATCCATGACTAGACGTGAAGGCCCTGTTTCCCGTCAACAACATTTACATAAATTCAAGTTACATTTCATTCTTCCCCCATATAACAGAAACGCATCGTAAATCTTTACGTGGTGGTGTTTTGTAATTCATATATTCCGTGGCAATAACACTTTTCCTCTGGAGAGGCACAAAGGGTTCCCACTCCCTGTATTGCCATTTTCTACACTTTGCTAGGAAGGACCTTAGCAGTCGTGATAAAACATTCTTCCCTCTGCGGTGTGCATGGGCAAATTTCCTTCTGAAGAGAGTTTGGAAGCCTTTGCAATCAATGGATAGGTGATGATTATTTTTAAAATTTTTATTTTATTTTTTTAAGATTTTATTTATTTCTTTGAAAGGGGGGGAGAGAGAGAGAGAGAGCACAAGCAGGGAGGAGGGAGGAAGGGCAGAGGAAGAGAGAGAAACAGGCTCTCTGCTCAGTGTTGAGCAGGGAGCCCGATGTGGGGCCCTCCCCGAAGACCCTGGGATCATGGCCTAGGTCGAAGGCAGATGCTCAACCAACTGAGCCACCCAGGAGCTCCTATTTTTTTTTTATTCTGTCAAAGAATAATAATTTTGCGCACTAGTGTGCGACCTTCATGGCCTGGGCAGCATGCATGGGGAGACATACAAGTCCCTGGGACGACCGACCCCCTGGCTTTCCTCCCATGGCTGCTGCCCAAGCTGGTGGCACATCGTGGGACATCTGAGATGTGGCCAGTGTGCCCCTTCCTGTTCACTGGTTTACTGGCTCTGTCTGTCTGTTCTGGGAGGGAAGGGACAGCTTAGGAAGCAGGAGAGCGGTGGATGGAATCGGACATCACGAGGCCAAGCCTCTCAGTCCAGCAACCCTGCACCTGAGTCTCCTGATTAGGAATCAGAAGCAACTTGAGTGGCATTCAGGTTAAGATCCTTCTTCATGTACCTTCTGGTGCAAAAATCGTATCTTTAAGATGGTGCCTTGTTATTCCAAGTTGGGAGCACTGCTTTAGAACCCTCTGTGACCCATTAAGAGACTCCCGTTGGTGACGTAGGAACAACACGAGGCTGTCACCTTTCTGTCTGGCCTTGGTCTGTTCATGCACCAAGGACTGAGGCAAGCTTATCTAGGGCCTCACGGGGACCAGGGCCCAGAGGTCGGAGGCAGGGGGCTGACGCCAGGAAAAGGTGGGTCAACCAGAGACGTGGAGGGGGCTCAGGCTTTCCCAGGGAACCCGATCTTCCAAGAAATGTGTGTTTCTATGTATTTACATACATATTTGTATTTACATCTAAATGTAACGTAAATATATTTAACGTACATACTAATGTGTGTGCATGTGATGAAGCCTTTCTTGGGGCAGGAAGTTAACTCAGGTGAGATGCATAGCTTATTCCCTCAGAATCTCTTTTCCCCGTCCTCCAATTTTTGCTGCTATCACGCAAATAATGGGCTTTGCACACAGATGTACACATACACGCGTCGCGAGACTTGGTCCCTCTAGGTGTTGAAAGAGACGTGGTTTCACGGGAGACCTGTGGGCCCAACTTGGGGCTGAAGCTGGAGTCCCTGTGGTGTGGCCAAAGAGGTGGCGCAGTTTCTAAACTGGCACGTGGGCGGCAGGGTGGCCAGGTGTCACGAGTGACAACAAAGGGCACCCAGTGAGGTAGGAATTTCAGAGAGATAAATGGTTTCTTTAGTGTGAGCGGGTGCCACGCAATCTTTGGGACGTACTTGCACTAAAACACTCCTCATGGTTCATGGGAAATTCAAGCACAGCTGGAGGTGCCGTGATAAGTTGTCTGGCCATCCCGACTGATGATCACGTGCCACGTGCAACACATTAAGCACAAAAGCAAAATGTGAAAGGAGGTCAGAGCTGTGGCCTAGCAGACTCAAGTCATCTGAGCCCAGCTCAAGCCCAGGAGGCGACCTCGGCTCCCGTGTGCTTCTTGGCTGCAGAATCTGATATAGGGGTTCATGCATGTGTGTGTGTGCGTGTGTGTGTGTGTGTTTGCACACCGTGTGTGTGAGGAAGAGGGAGAAAGAGGAGCCTGTTGCAGCATTCCACTATGATTCCTGGGGTCAAGTGGAAGAGAGAATGAGTGGAGCATGCATAGTCTGAGTGGATTGGGCTCAGAGGTATTTTTTTAAAGATTTTATTTATTTCTTCATGAGAGACACAGAGAGAGGGGCAGAGACACCAGCTCCCTGCAGGGACCCTGATGTGAGACTCGATCCTGGGGCCCCAGGATCACGCCCCGAGCTGGAGGCAAATGCTCAACCGCTGAGCCTCTCAGGCATCCCAAGCTCAGAGGTATTGATCAATCGATTAGTCAATCAATTGATCGACCCAATAAATGGTTGTTGAGAGCCAGGTGCTCTGCAGGGCAGCCGCTGGGAGCTTGTCATGAGTGTTGCAGCACGTTGTGTGGGAAGCCACTATCACGGGGGTAGGGTAGGGAGTTCTGTCTTGGGGGGACATCCAGCGGGGAGGGGGGGTGAGGCAGCCTGCCTGAGGGTGGTGAGCAGCACTGGCTGGGATACAGTGGGGAGGAAGCAACCTTTCTCGACCTCTCTGTGCTAGCTAGGAACCCAGGGAGGCACGTGAAGCAGTGGGGTGCAACAGTCCGGCAGCCCCATCTAAGTCCCAGAGTGCAAGCTCACGGGTGCAGCCAGTGGGCCCTTGGCACCCTCCTCCGCCTGGCACTTAAGGAGTCTCCCAACAAACAAATGAAAATCCCTCAAGACCCAAGAGAAATACAATCTTAACGCAACATGCTAAAACCTCAGAATGAGTGCGGAAAATTCATGATGCACAAAATATCAAAATTTGACATAAGGACAGTGCTGTGATGAGCCATATTGGAGCCCGAGGCAAAAAAAAAAAAAAAAGTCAAGAATAATGATCCCGTCTTTATTTAAAATTCTGATTTATTTTTTTTTAATCACGGGTGTTTGCATTAATTTTGATTTTTTAACAGCGCATTAACACGTTGTTTACTTCGATGACTGGAATCCTGTGCCTCGCTGGCATCTCCCCACCCGCCGTGGTTCCCACATGAGAGGGGCCCAGCCTGGCATCTTTGGAGGACACCTGCCTCGGTCGAGTCCAGGTTAGCATCTCCACAAGGAGCTGGCTTATTCCAAGCCCAGAACGTGGGGTCGGGGAGGGAGGGAAGAGGGGAGTCTTCTCCTGCGAGCAGAGCAGGGATGCACGTGCTCGGGGCACAGGGCACCGTGAGCACGGGCCACCCCACTTCTACTGGGGGACGGTTATTTACAGCCTCCAATCCCTTTTAGCCACTGACAGTCCCCAGGCTGGGGGCTGAGTGACATTGAGGCACGTGTTGTATTCCTGCTGGAGATCCTACGGACAGAGAACGTGTGCATGACGTGCTGGACGAGGATGCACGGCCTGGGTCTTTGCCATGTTTCTTCATGATGGAACAGGCTTCCTTTCTTTCTTCTCTTTTTTATTGTTTTTAAGATTTTATTTATTTATTTGAGAGCTAGAGAGAGAGCGAGCACAACCAAGGGGAGGCGCAGAGGGAGAAGCGAACTCCACCTTGAGCCGGGAGCCCATGGGGGACTCGATCCCAGGGCCCCGGGCTCAGCACCCGAGCCCAAGGCAGACGCATCCCGACGGAGCCCAGGCGCCCAGGGCGGGTTTGCAAGAAGCCGCGGCGGTGAGCTGTGGCTGAGAGAGCAACGGCCTGACGTCCCCTTCCATGTATTCAAGAGCGTGTGACGCAAAGCCCCGCGACAGGCCTCCTTTGCCCCCGGGCCGCCCCCAGGCCGTGTCCACGTCTCCCAGATGCTGCATTCAGTGGGCCACGTGTCTGCAGAGGGTGACACGCCCGGCCAGGCCAGGGGCCCCCGGGGAGCCCGCGCCTCCCTCGCCCACACCTCCGCGCCTGGTGGCCAGATGCCCTGAGTGGAAGCACTTACTGAGCACCGGTGCCTGAGACGCACGGCGGGTGCTCGACCCCCAGGTGGGGCTGGGAGGCCAGGGGAGGCAGCGGGGGAGGGGCAGGGTCAGTACCTGGTGCGGGGCAGTGGCGTCCCACACAGTCCTGGGGGCGGCCCCGGGGGGTGGAGGTTGGCACAGCCAACGTGGATTCTGGGCCCGGGGTGTTCCGCTTCGTTGTGTTTTGGAGGCTCAGCCCCCGTGAGGAGCACCCCGTCCCCGTCCCTGCGGACTGCGGGCTGTCCCGTTGGGCAGGATGGTCACAGCGCCCGCAGGAAGGGCCGATGACGTTGCTGTGCCCTGATGTTAATGAAGGGAAAACAGAGCAGCACCTGCGGCCTCACCCCAAGCTGGGCGCGTGTCTCCTCTAACCCCAGGCAGCCCGGAAGAGGACGGGGAGCCAGGAGGGTGTCCTCTGTGCCCTGGAGGCTGCGCTGTTCGCTCTCGCCCAGGCCGGAGGGCAGGACGGATGGCGGGCATCAGGCGTGGTGCAGCCACTCAGGGAGACGAGCGGGGGCGGGGGGAGGGGGGATGCCAGAGGCCAGGTGCCTCTCTAGCTGGCTTGTGCCAAAGGCCAGGGCGTGATGAGGGCGACATGAACTGTGGGATGTGACCCGGCCCCGTTCCCACCACACTCAGGACAGTGCCGCTGAAAATGGCAGGAGGGGCCGGGGGACAGGAGGGCGCGGCCTGCAGGCCCTGGGGACCTGGGGGACCCAAGGATGCTGATGCATCACATCAAGATTCGTCCAGGAATCTGCCAGGCTCGCCGATGTCAGGTTGTTCCGAAGACCCGAAGCTGCCAAGGCCTGGGGTGTGTTTTCCATTCCGACATGCGCACTTGCACCGCCCTGGGCACCTGCCACCAGAGGTCCCAGCGGGAGCACACACAGCAAGGCCTCCAGGCGTGCCTCTGGCCGCACACGAGCGTGAGGTGTCCCCGGAAGCCCACAAGGTGTCGCCCTCGTCCTCGGAATGAAACCCACCCCTGCTTGGCGCCGGGCTGCCCCGCGGAGACCCTCCCGGAAGGGGCCCCTCCAACCCTGCCAGGGCGCCCAGCAGTGAAATCCTGGTTCTAAACTGCAAAATAACGTCCCCCTTTCAACCGTTTGGGAAGCACCTAAGGCTTCGGGTCCTCTGTCCCGGCTTTGCTCTGTGGACGCACCTGAGGACGCCGCGCCCTGTGCCGGGCCTCCGTGGTCCCCCAGGCCCCCCACGGCGCAGGCTTGGCCCTCCTGGGCAGGATACACCCCAGCACCCGCACCGCTCTCCGGATGCCCACAGATGGGGCACAGTCCTGGGGGTGTCTGGGGAGGGCAGGGGTGCCTGGAGGCTGTGCCCAAGAGGCCGGGTGTTTCCCATGACCCCCACTTACTTCTGGAACAACCTCCTTTACTAGTGAGAGTGTGGGGTTTCAGGACAAGCCTGTCTCCCGCTCAGAGCCAGGTTCCCAGGCCGCGTGGCTTTCAAACCTCAGGTCTGTGTGGCTCCCAGCCCCGCGCTGTTCCCACCGCGCCCAGATGCCCGCAGCATGCCCTGGCCCTCCGGGGAGCAGCTCTGGGTGGGGAAAGGAGCCAGACGTGCGAGTTGGAAGGATGGTGGCACGGACGCCGCAGGCCTGTGCCCGGGGGGGGGGTGCTCAGAAGATGCCCTATGAGGCGACGGCCCCATGTTGGAGAGGACACCCCCCCCCCTTGTGCCAGCAGGGATCCGCTGAGGCTTCACCAGGGAGCATGTTTCCAGAGCAGATGAGGGTGCAAGAGGGAGCAGGGTGCAGCACTCGCTCTCGCCAGCCTGCAGCAGGAGGGGTAGGACCGGCCGTGGGCTGGTGCCTCCACTGCTCTTCCCCAGCCGAACCCTAAAGAGGTGGTCAGGCGGCCTCATGGCACAGATGCTGCCCCACCTCCCCTCCCGCAGGTGCTCACATCCCCCGGCCCGTCCCCAACCCCCACGGGCCGCGGCTCCAGGCTCCCCAGGCTCCCCAGCTTCGGGGACTCGCCACCAGACGTCACAGTGGCCATTGGCTGAGTAGCTTCTCTCGAGGAGGGGTGGCCGACCGCTGCGGGCCGACTTCCGCGGGGTGGAGACCCCGGCGACCCTGCTCGGGAAATGCAGGTCTCGCCGCAGTTTGGATCTGCGGCCGGGTGCTCGCCACGGGCCCATGGGTCCGCGAGCCAGCCCAGCTCCGTCGGAGGAGGTGTTCGCCCGTGTGCAGCCGAGCGCCGCCGGTGCCGCATGGTCCTGATGCTGCTGGCGAGGGCCCGCGTTTCCATGACGACGGCGGATGTCCCATTAGGCTGCTGGGGGCTCCGCACGATCCTCACTCGCTTGGACACCCTAATGGCCCCGGCTCTGCGCTGAATGACATCGGGCGGTCAGGGCTCCAGCTGGCATGTGTGCTGAGGCTCTGACTCCACTACGTGTCAATTCACTGCACGGTCATGAAGCACGAGCGTTAAGAGACACACAGTGTGCAAGTGTGTCTGTTCCTATTAAAGTACTTGCAGCTTCTGGGTACTTAACGCTAACCTCAGGATCTGCCAGTGAGACTCCTGTACACACCCCTGCACACACTCACAGATGTATACGCCTGTATGCATATCTCTCTGCACACGTCTACACATACCTCTGCATGCATGCACACATGCATGCACCTGTACACATGCACACTTGCACACACCTGTGCACATGCCTGCCTGCACATATCTGCACATACCTCTGCATGCTTGCGCACCTACACCATGCACACACGTATACACCTGTACATGCACACCTATATACATCTGCATACCTGCATACACCTGTACACATGCACACCAACACACATGCAACATGCATCCAGGTGTACATGTCTGCACAGATGCATGCATACACCTATACACCAGCACACACTCATATACCTGCACAAATGCACACCGGCACACATGTATGTACCTGTGCACATGCCTACATGCACACATCTACACACACCTCTGCATGCATGCACCCCTGCACACCCGCATACACCTGTACACACCTGTACACCAGCATGCACACATAGACCTGTACATGTCTACACACCCATGCACACTGGCATACGTGTATACATGTGTACACACACACACATACTCCTGTACACCTGCACATATGCCTGTCCACTTCCACACACATACACCTGTACATACCTGTGCTCTCATGCACCCCAGTACACATGTATATACCTACACACATCTACACATATATCTGCATGTGTGCACACCTCTACACACTTACTTACCTCTACATGCACACCTACATACATCTACATGCACACACCTGCATACATGAAAACACCTGTGCACACATGCACATCTGTCCACAACCTGCACACGTCTACACACGTTGGCACATGCATGCATGCACACCTACACATACACATGCATGCACAAAGATTTGTGAGAGCAAGAGTCAGATGTACTTGGAACAGCTGTGCTGCACGGTGTCTCACCAGGTAATGAGAACATTGTGCAATAACCCTGCATTCCTGGGAACCCAGACCGAAGGGGAGAGCCTCACAGGTGGGGGAGGGAGGAAGCCAAGCAATCACTGGCACACAGGATGCTCCGCTTTGTCCATGTCCCCATCCGTTCCTCGGACAAATAGCCTAGTGTCCTCGCATTCCCTGGAAACGACTGCCTAGTGTGGAGAGAGCCTGACTGTGTGCTGTGTCGTGTATGTGTGCTGGACGGGGTCAGGCTCATCTTGACAAGGAGCCTTAAGTTAGGGTCTCTCTGAGGAAACGCACCCCAGGGACCTTCCCCACCTGCTCTGACTGCCAGCCACCCCCCAGAGACCCTCAGCAGATGCCTTCACCTCCTGAAGCCAACGAAGTGGGGGTTTTCCTCACCACCACTTTAAACACCAGCAAACAACCATTGGGACACAGTACCCTTTGGAAGAGCCAAAGGGAACCAGACAGCGTTCCCTTGTAGCTTTTTTAAAAAGTCCATATATATCATTTTTTTTAAAAATCCATTTATTTATTCATGAGATACACAGAGAGAGGCAGAGACACAGGCAGAGGGAGAAGCAGGCTCCACGCAGGGAGCCCGATGCGGGACTCGATCCCAGGACCCTGGGATCACGCCCTGGGCCGGAGGCAGACGCTCCACCACTGAGCCCCCCGGGTGCCCCTATATCATGTTTTAATACAGTCATGCTAGTAACACAGGCTAAAAACGGTGGTGACTTCACGGACATCCTCTAGCCCCCCACCTCCTGACACCGTTAAGTGAGTCAATGGAAGTGCAAACGGTTTTATTTCGGAGGCTCCACGGTGTTAAGAAGCTGATAAATTATCTGAACTGCCTCCAGGTTCCACGGATTCGTGGAGCGGCCGGGCATCTCCTACAGGTAAGAGCCTAAGGGGGAAGTATGTGGAAAAGGATCAAAGAGATGAACTAAATTTGCCAGGACGATGCAGCACCGCTGTATCTATCAATAACGTGTCCAGTGGGAACAAAAATGCGCATTCCAGGTGTTGATGTTTTGTCCACGCAATGCCACGCATCACGATGCCCAGTATCATAAGGTGGTGGCCAAGAAATCGGCCAGAGCGGGAGCCTGCCACCGAGCGCGGCCCGAAACGCGTTCCCAGACGGGTTCCTGATCGGGTGCCTTGATCTCACGCTCGGGATGCTCCCCGCCTTGCATGTGTGACTACGCGAGCTTCGGTTGTTGCCCATGCCACCCCCCGCCTTTCTTTAGGTGATGCTTTCCTTGGAGTTGGGTAAGAGGGTGTTGGGGTCGCTGCAAATAGCCGATATCCTTTCTCACGGGTCCGAGATGCTCAAGGCAGTAGGTACCTGGAAGGTGTGACTCCTGCAAGGTCACGCACCCCCGCGACGTGCGGTGTCCTCAGGGAGCTCGCCCTGCGGCCCACGGAGCTAACGAAGGCCTTTGCAAGGAATCCATGTGGGAGCAGTGGCCGAGTTACCCTTTCTTCCTTTAAGCGGCTTTATAGTCACACACCCTTGTTATTCCTTGTTTGAACGTCTGTAACTTAAAGCCGTGTCCTGTCTCACCTGCCGGGTGCTCTGTGGAAGGGGATGACTATTGGCTTCATCCTGTTCTCTGGTTGTTTTACTTAGTGATTACCGGCAATTCCACCGTTCCCGCAGGGTGAAAAGTTCGATGTTTATTTTAGCAAATTTTCTTAATAGCCTTAATCTGCTGTCAAGTCGATAATGCGCCCCTCAACTTTCATGATAAATGAAATCTTTTACTGAAAGAATCTTGATGAAGTGCTGGTCTCCGAGTACTTATGGAGGCCCCACGTATTTTTTTTTTTTTAACCTTTTAATCTTGTGTGTTGTGAAGCCTAGAAGTAGGTCATTCTCCACCACTCAGTTTTGTGGAGCTTTTACATCAGCTGGCCTAATTCTTACACCCTTTTAACAAGAGGGATCTTGAAAGCAGAAGTGTTGGACTCTACAGAGTGAGGAGGGGGGGCCCAAGCGGTGGCGAGCGCCCATGCGGCCAATTCTGACCGGTGCCAAGTGTCTGTCGGCAAACGTCTCCCGGACATTGCCACTAGTCAATTCAGTCCTTTGAACCCAAACATTCAGTCTTTAGAAAATATGGTCCAGGGCACAAAGGGCTTGCACTTTAATAGCCTACTGGGTGGGAGAAGGAATGGTGTCCTCTGCTTCTGGGGACCGGACGGGGTGGGGACATGGTGGCAGGTGCAGATGATGGGGCTCCCCAGCCAGCACCGTGCAGAGTGAACACCTAGGCGAAGGCTTGCACCCAGACCAGGGAGCTCCGAGCCAGGTGGGGACCGACCAGGAGGATACTTGAGGCTACATTGGGTCACCCCAACCAGAGCAATTTTCCAAGGTAGTTATCAAAGCCCAGGGGAAGCTGGGGGTGCAAAAGTCACGATGTGGATGATGGCTCAGGAGGGCCAGGGCCGTGGTGGGTCAGAAGGTGGTCGGGTGACAGGGACCCTGGGAAGCCCAGGTCTGGCTCAGAAACTGCAGAGTCTTGGAGGCGCTTCCGGGCATCACCAAACCACGTGAGGGCACTGGGGCCGGGGCAGCGGCTCGTGTCAAGGCCGTAAATCCCGAGGGTGGTCTTGCTGCCGCAGACAGGACACATCTGATGCGCACAAGCGAATCCAGCGGAAACTGCGCAGGATGTGCCAGGGACCCTGCCGAAGGGGTCCTGAGTCCCGACAATGACGTGCGACAGGTCCGCAGCCATCAGCAGCTCAGCTCCGGCGGCTCCGTTGCCCAATGGGTGGCAGGGCCCGCGTGCACACGGCTCCCTAATGTTCTCATGGCCGAGCTCTTACTCCAGTTGATGTTGGTCGGGGTTTCAACCCCGGCGACCGGCCCTCTCGCCTCGCGTTCACAGACGCGGTGATCGGAGCTGGGGTTTTGGTTTCTGTCGCTTGTTCACTAATAGAAGCCACTGCTCCAAGAGCAACCCTCCCCTGTGTCCGTTTTAATCATGTTGGAGACGTTTGCGCCTGATGCAGAGGTTCAAAGAAGGACTTTGTGAAACAGTTGAGAAGCTGTGTGTATAGATACCGATGTACGGGACCTGACGGAGGTTTATTCTAGGGTTTGGCTGGTGCAGTTACGAAGGCCGAGGAGCCCTACGTCTGCCATCGGCGGCTGGACACCCCGTGCAGCTGCTGCTGGCGAGGTTCAACCCAGGTTCAGAGCCTGAGCACCAGGGTCTGGTGGTGTAGACGCCCACCCATGTCTGAGCCGCTGAGAGCCAGGGGTGTGGGTGTCCTCGGGCAGGAGATGATGGGTGTCTCACCTCGGAGGGGGTGTGCGCACCCTTCCTCTGCCGTGCCTTAGTTCCCCGACCCCCGCGCTCCCATGGGAGGGGTGCCCTGAGCCCCACCTGGCCCTGCCCGCCCCACCCTGGCCTCCAGGGTCCTGCACTCTGCTCCAGGACTTTGGTGTCCCCAGGCGTCCGCATGGGCTGAGATCACGCAGCCTCTGTCTTTCTGCGTCTGGCCTGGTTCCCCGACACCCTGCGCTCCAGCTGCTCCCCGCCCACAGGGAGGTTAGGAGACGCCCCCACCTGAGGCTCTGCGGCCGCCTGTCGGTGAGCACCTGGGTTGGCACAGCTGGAGCATGTGAGCCCCAGGGACCCGTCCCCTCACAGAGAAAGATTCCTGGGCCAGACTCATTTGCCTCGGGGTCTCGGGGGTCGATTCAGGCTTTCTATCGCGGGCCACGGATGGGGATGGCCTCCTGGAGCCCTTGAGGCCGCACAGCCTCAGGGCAGAGGTGGGTGCGCCGCCGCCTGGGGTGGCTCTCCTGGGGCAAAGGGCGATGCTGCTCTGAACACCCCGCACCCCGAGCAGAGGCAAAGGCTTCTGGTTCGCAGTTGCCCTGATGCTGGGGAGCTGCTGACATCCCGCAGGGCATCCAGGGGGCTGGAGGGGGACGGGTGGGCGCCGGCTGTCCCAGGACCCGTCCCACCTGGTCCCAAGGCCCACGTGTCATCCTGGGTGAGCGAGGGTGCCTACCGACGTGCGCAGCTCTAGTGGTCTCAAGAGCCCCACGGGTAACCCACATATGCTCCCGTCATCCCTGCTCCCCAGCCGTCCCCCGAAGATTCCTGGGCTGCCCAGGATGGTTCACCGCGAGGGCCTTGTGCAGGGTCCAAGGAGGCCCATGCCCTCTGGCCGGCGCGCACACCACCCACTGCCAACCGGGCCTGGAAGCCTGTCCCGGCGGCCTCCCTGACGTTGGCACCTGCTTGTCCTGTCCCACGGGTGGTCTTTCCACGGTAGACGCTCAGGGAGCAGTGCAACCAGGGGAGCACTCTGCTGAGGACTCACGCAGGGGGCGCAGGCTGTCTGCGGTGGAAGCTAGGGTGGCCCCCCGGCGGGGACGCTGGGCCCAGGGAGCCGATGCCCGACCCGTTTCCTCCGGCGGCCCGGGAGTCCGAGCTGCTGCATCGGGAGGGGTGCAGGGGTGGCCTCTGCTCTGCAACCCGGGGTCCTTTCATTCGCCTGCATGCCGTGTGTTCGGTGCATTCATTGGGTGCTGTGCTGTGAATCTAACCTTGAAGAAAGGACCCACGTTGCAATGGTCACTTGACATAAGCCGTGATTAGGGCAGCTTGTAAAGATTTGCTCTCCTTGATTTTTTCCCTGTTTTCCTCCCCCTGCGAGTAAAGCAATAATCTGGAGACGTGCTGGAGGAAACTGGCTCGTTGGTGGCTGTGGTTTGTGATGGGCTCGGGCGTCGGGTTGCTGGCATAGAAACGGAGGAGGGCCCGGGGACACCTGCCTGGGGCAGGGAGGTGGTGTCCCAGCCCCGAGATGTGCCGGAGCTGCTTGTGGCTGACGATTCTTGCACCTTGACCGTTGCTTGCATGAAAAACAGCTTTTGCTTCTGAAAGATTCAGTGTTTACTTTGAAAATTAGGATCCAGCTGGAGGAGTAAACATTCTCGTATACGGTTTTTTAATTTGATTTGGTTTCTCACGTTGGTGCACGAGAGCCCACAGCAAAATGCTTCACCAGAAAGGGGCAGTGTAGGGTTTGCAGATGTGGTTGTAAGATTTGTAAGGAACGCCGTTTCATGGTGGATATAAAGGAGGTGGTGATGATGATGATGATGATGATGATGATGGTGATGATGATGTTTGGTTCATTTGACCGAACGCACGTTCCCCAAAACAGTGAACGGGACTGAATCGTGGAAAGTGGGGTTTGTTTGGCTTGAAGCTTCTCAGAAACACAAATATTTTGTAAGGTGAGGTCCAGCCTAACAGAGCTGCCTCTCATCACCCGTATTCATGTAAAAAATTAGAACGGCCTGTGACGTACAAGAATCAAATAATTGAGGATTAAATCCAAGCCACAGAGATGACAAAAACAGAAGCAGTTCCTAGAGGTGTAAGTGACCTCAGGTTTGATAGGCCTGTCAACTACTTGCATTTACTGACTAGATTTGATTCGCTGAAACGTGATGTTTAATTAACAGACAAATCTTTCTTAGAGAATTTTGTTTTTATTTTAAAGCAAGATTTTATTTATTTATTCATGAGAGACACAGAGAGGGGCAGAGACACAGGCAGAGGGAGAGGCAGGCTCCCTATGGTGGCCCAGATGAGGGACTCGATCCCGAGACCCTGGGGTCACTCCCTGAGCTGGAGGCAGACGTTCAACCACTGAGCCTCCAGGTGTCCTAAGAAATTTAATTTAAAAGTGCAATTGGCTTCATTTTGTTGCTCTTCTCACTTGGAAACTTCCTCCGGGATCCGATCAGTAGCGGGAATCACTGTGGGGACAGCCACGGCGAGCCCCTCAACTGGATGACGGGCGGGGATCTTACTAACGTGGCTACTGTAGCATCGCAATGTAGACATTTCTAGCTGCAAGTGTCTGATTACGGTTCACAAGCTGCATGGGCTTGAGGCTGGGAAGCCTGTGGGTACAGTAATCACCCCGACATCCATTATTCATGTTCTTTGTACCGTTATGTACGCGGCCTACAGAAAACAGAGCGCTTGGTCTCACACGGAGGCAAACGGTGAAATCATGCCCTGTGCCGTGGATGGCTCACTAACGTGTTTCCACCCGGCAAGGCGGAGCCGGGTTGGGTGGCCGCTCCTCGGCAAGCCTTCCAATCTTTTTTTTTAAATTAATTTTTTAATTAATTTTTTAAAGTTTTTATTTAAATTCAGATTGCCAACATCCAGTATAACACCCAGCACTCATCCCATCATGTGTCCTCAGTGCCTGTCACCCAGTCACCCCATCCCCCCCACCCACCTCCCTTTGGTAACCCTTTCTGTGTTGCCCAGAGTTAGGAGTCGCTTATGGTTTATGTCCCTCTCTAATTTTTCCCACTCAGTTCCCCTCCTTACCCTTATAATCCAGGCTTCATTCAGTTTCTGCTCGACATGGAGTAAAACCGAACCTCAAATGCCATCAAGCGCTGGGACGACAGAGACAATGAGGACACTATCACTCAGGCTTTATGAAAGCATCTCGACCCAGGAGGGAATCACTGGAAACCTGTGCATTAAATCAGCTCTTCACACAGAGGGGTAACATTCACTGCATTTTTTTTTTTTTTGCTTCACGATTCTCCCCAAGAGCCTGAGTGGGGGGAGAGGCACATCCCCAGTTTGCAGATGAGGAAACCAAGCCTCACAGATTTTGTGACTTTGCCAAAAGCACAGACACACAGCCGAGGTGTGGTCTGAAGCCTCCACGGTGGGTCCTGGCTGGTGCACACCCCGCATCTACAGGTGGTGCTCCGAGCAGGTGAGCATCTCCAAACAGTGCGACCCCCCAGCACAGCCGAGCAACGAAGGCAGCCTGGCCGTGTGGGGCCTGCATCCAGAGGCTCTTCTGGTTCTAGCGCCCGGGACCGTGTGTGTAGTGGGGGGGGAGCAGGCAAAGAAAGCACAGCATACCACTGGTGCCCGCCGCACTCACAGCACTAGACCCTCAGCACTTCCAAAGCTTTCACAATCTCCGTGCCATTCCTGGGTCTTCCTCTCGCCTCTGCAGAGCAACTCTGGGCATGGCTGTGGTCTCCCACACCGGCCCCACGGCTTCCTTTGCTCTTGACCCCTCCCCTCAAATCATGCACGGTGACACAGGAGCATTTCAAAGATTAGAAAGCAATTCATTTCCAATCCTGCTTAGTCACAACCAGGAGCGGCTGGTGAGTCTCTGTTTCTGCCTGATACACAAACAACCCAGAAAAGTCACCCCAGATCGGCCTAGTTTCTGGCTTATTTTTCCCAGTCTCACTTGAGAATTTGATGACATCTTTAATCGTAATAGCTTAACTCTGCTTTGTTCAGCCTTACGTTTTCATCAGCTCCGAAATTTCATTTTTTTGGTAGACGTTTATGAAAGCTTACAAAATACATCAGCTTAAATCCCCAAATGTGAGATGTCCTGAGAGTACAAACTAAATTGATCTTAACACACTTCCAGAATTTAGACCTTGTATTTCTTCCTAAATAATGAAAACCTATTTGTCAATCCATAGATTCCTCTTTGCATATACCCGTGTGCTGTATATTTGAAAGAAAAGATGCACAAAATACAAAATAAAATCTAGTACCCCCTTTAGAAGTGAAAGAAATATAAAAACAGTAATCTATCCCCACCCCACCTGGCTCCCTTTCTGGTTTCTTGCCGCCAGGTATGTCTCCTCACTACTTTGATTTGGGGGATCATTTTTATAATATGGTCAGTTGCAAAGTTGGAAGAGTTTCCTGCTGTAAAATGCACACCTTCCTTTCTTCTAAGGGTTGACTTTAATTCCGCTTATGCTAAACGAACATAGGCCCTTCAAATAGTCAAACATAAGTATTCGAATTCAATCTTTCAAGTATCCGTCAACAGTCGCGTTCTGTTAGATGTCTACTGAAAGTGCGCTCCGCCCTCCACGCTCTGAACAAAGCCACTCCCCACTTGGGAGTCTGGGGAGAGACGTCACAGAAAGTTCACGTGGCTGAGAAAACAATCCCCTTCCTACAGGCATGTTTACCAGCCCTTTCTTGAAACCCTGTCACACCTAATACGGTGAAGTAGTGGTGCTTTCACACGCATAGCAATCTCTCTGGCAAAAAAAGTCCAAACATCAGGAACAACTTGGTTAAGTTTCAGAGGGACTCGATCTGTTTTTCAGATTCTGTTTTCTTTTTTCAGAAATTATTGTAAAGAGGAGTATTTCCCTGTTTTCTTTTTTTCTATTAGTCTATAAGTAGGGAGAAGAGTCTTAATACTTGGAGGTTTTCTGATATCGAAGACCTATAACTTATTTGAAGGGTTACTGACATCTTTCCTTATGGATGCCCAGTGTCAGTACTTGGGTGGCTCAGTCGGTTGAGTGTCTGCCTTTGGCTCACGTCATGATCTTGGGGTCCTGGGATGAGTCCTGGTCAGGCTCCCTGCTCACTGGGGGAAACTGCTTCTGCCTCTGCCCCTCCCCCCATGCTTGCCCTCTCAGATAAATAAATAAAATCTTTAAAAAACGAATACCCATTATCATGCTGTGGAGCAGGAATGGACGTTAGAGCTCATTGAACATGTCTGCTTATCTATCATCTATCTATCTATCTATCTATCTATCTATCTATCTATCTATCATCTCTGTAATCCATCATTTTCCTGTTTATTAATGTACTCATGTAGCCAGCAGTTCCACTTTTTGTGGATTTAGTTTATTTCTGCATTTATGGAAAGGGGGCTGACTCTGAAAGAGAAAGAGCAAGTCACTGCCCAAGGGGGGCACCTGGAATTAGAACCAAATTTTCTGAGCAAATTATGTCACTTTCATCAAGTCCAATAAAAGAATTTGACTATGTCTGATTTTCTGAAATAAATAAAAATTTGATTTTCAGTAAGTCAGATGTAGATAATGGAGTTTAAAAATCCTCTTTCCACCTTAAATGAATGTGATTCGGAATGGGAAAACAATGATCAACTTTTAGCTGTTCACATCCAGAAAATAGATTCTAAAAACTGCTAAAATAACAGCACCTTTGAGTTGTCCCAAATATGCAATTTTATCATCAAATAGCCTGCCTACTCATTGCTGGTCATATAGAACAATCTTCCTCACCTTTTTTATTATCTTGATCTACTTCTATTAGGTTTTTTTTAAAGAGGTCAAAGGTTATTGGGCAATTTTATTCTTTGGGGGGAAATTTTCATTGTATTTTATTCTCACTGACCTTTTGTTTTAAATAATTTTGCAATATTTCATGTTGCCTTTGGGATGGCAGCAGGAGTCAACAAACACACACGCCTCCCACATGATGAGTCTAGATTAACACTTCTTGTAATTAATGGAAGGTTACCAAGTGTTTACAAAGGAGATCTAACCTTGCAGACAGGATCAGGTGCCACGCAGTTCAGGGCAGCTTCTGGGGGCCTCAGAGCACAGACATGCAGCGTCCCTGCCTCTTTTGTCCCACACTGTGGACGGGCCCGGTCTGAGCTCAGCCCTTGTGCAGAAATGTCCTTGGATGTACAAGTCTCACTGAACCAGTCAGGAGGATAATACTTTGCCGTATTTGCTGCTGATAAACACTGAGCCTCTGCCTTCTGAAGCTCAGTGAGCCTTGGCAAGGCCTCTGATCTGCCTGCTGTGTTCCAAGTGCCCCGGAAACCATCCTCAGCCCTGGTACCTATTGGATAATGTCCTTTTCTGGGTGGTTCTGAGGAGCACGTCCGTTCCCTGAAACCAAAAATGTTTTTCCTCCTTGATGAAATATAGGTGTAGATATTTCCCAACATTTTCTAGTTAAAAAAATAAAATCTAGGTTAGGGGCCTCTGAGTCATTCAGTTGGTTAGAGGTCTTCCTTGGGTTCAGGTTCTGATCTCAGGGTCCTGGGATCGAGCCCCATGTCAGGCTCTCTGCTCACCCCACCCCCGCCTGTGCTCTCTCTTATTTTCACTCTCTCTCTCTCAAATAAATAAATAAAATCTAAAAACAGAAAAACAGGGAATAATGGGGGCTCTTGGGAAGAGTGGGTTTCATGAGTTCACTTCCTGGTAAGAGCTTTCCTCCTGGCCTCAGAGAATAGGACCACGGGGCAGAGGAGCCCAACGCCAGAGTGGCCTCTGGGTCCACGTCCATGAGCAGCCTTAGCTGCAGTGACATCAGCGCCACGGTGAGAGGTCTTTTGTTCAGAAGTGACCCCAATGGTTGGATTGTTATTTCTGATCTCACTGAAAGCACTTGCAGCCACTACTATTTTTAGCAGATTTTATTTCTATTTTCAACACGGAGGTTATTTTTCCCAATCTGGTATGTGTGAGTGCTGAGGAATGTCTTCTTTTCCCTCTTCTTCATTGTCTGCTTTATTCAAAAAAACATCTATTTATAAGGCAGTTTCTGCTTCTATATCGCTTCCTGGAAATTTTGGGAGAAAGGGGAAAAATATCTCCCATCAAAATCCAGGTGAGAAAGAGGAGGTTTCTGGATTTGCCTATGACCACCAGGGTCCCCAGGGCTTGGGGATTCTCATTCTTGGTCTTTCTCACCTCCCGGTTTCCTAAGCATCTGTTACTATGGTTACTCCTTGTCTGGTGGTGTAGGGGGATGTAGAGAAAAATCTTTATTTCTGTTTCACTTTCTCCCCATATTAATGAAGCTTGGTAGGCTCCCTTCATTGTCACCGGCTCAGCCACACCTTCTTGGGATTCCAGTTGGAATTCCGTGCAGAGTATGAACACATTTTCAGAGGGATCTGAAAATCACAAATCACAGCTTCTGAGGGGAGGGGTGCGTGGCAGGGTGGTAAGGATGGGAAAGACTCAGCAATGCCTCATTTGCCAGATGATGTTAAAAATAAATAAATAAATAAATAAATAAATAAATAATAAATAAATAAATAAATAAATAAATAAATGTACTTAGGAAGAGATTGATGTTAACCAAAGCATACAGTGACTTGTACTGCTTCACTGTTTCATTTGTTCGTAAAGAAGCACCGAACCTTTGGACAGGAAGATACCTCCATGGCCCAGGCTGGACTGGGCCTCCCACCTCTGTCAGGAACGAGCTGGTCTTTGCAACTCTCATCCTGGTTGGCTGTGCGAATTCCTCCTTCAAGTGCCAAGTGCTCAAGGGAAGTGGGAGTTGCCCTATGAACGTAGGGTCTTATTAAATCTTGGTCCAGCACACCCCAAAGGAAGGATGGAGCTGAGGACCTAGAGGTCTTCTAGAACATGGACTGTAATGTGGAGTCTCAACTCCCCCATCCCACTGTGAGGTTCCCAATGTAGGATCTTTTTTTTTTTTTTTAAGATTTTATTTATTTATTCATGAGAGACACAGAGAAAGAGAGAGGCGGAGGGAGAAGCAGGCTCTCTGTGGGGATCCCAATGTGGAACTCGATCCCAGGACCCCGGGATCATGCCCTGAGCCGAAGGCAGATGCTCAACCGCTGAGCCACCCAGGTGCCCCTGCAGTATGGGATCTTAATGGAATCCTGGGGTCCTAGTTTATTGAACATGAACAAAATGGCTGTGTTCTGAGCCAAGACGGAACACCGACTCCCTCCCATCCATCTGCAGTCCTTTGTTATGAGTCTCAAGTGATATTTCCTCTTTGCTGAGCTGCTTGCACCACGACACGCCCGTCAGTGGTGAGATGGAGGAGATCGGTGGGGGCGGGTGCACAAGTCGTGGCCTCCCTCCCCTCTCCAGGCCCATACTGCCAGAGCCATTGGGTCTTTGCTTCTCTGTTCTGTATCATCCCAGGCCAAGGGGATGGAGAAAAGACAGACTTCAAATGCTCAGTGCGTCATGTGTGTTTCCATTTGCCACTCCCAATGACACTGCAAAGCTGGTGTTATCATTTTAAACAATAGATTAAGCTTTCTGTCAACAAAGCAAGTCAGGCAAGACTGAATATACCACCACGAACGGCTGTCGTATCTCACTGGAAAGTAATGAAGATCTAGTGCCAAGGTAGGACTTCTCCAGGAAGGGAGAGCTTTATCATCTCCTTTGCATCTCTCAGAATAAAGTACTTCCCGCCAGCATGGCGTCTGCAGGGTAGGACCACTTACAGTAGGCGCCCACAGGTCTCCCACCAGCAGCCTACCCTAAGCAGTGCAATGCTTGCCTCCTTGCCGTCATTTCTGATTAGAGCCGAGCTCCTGATGGGCTCAGTGCTGGTGTATATGGTTTCATCAACTCCTTGTGCTTCCCCCAAAGGGAGCTGCAGGCTGCTGCCCAGAGAGGCCGCGTCACAGCAGATCACCTGGACAGTGAGGCTGCAGCCTGGGAAGGGTCGTGCTGGGCCTCCTCCCTTGTGGTAACCTGTGCGGATCTAGAAAGCACACAAAGGCATTAAGAAGGAAACAAAACTCCTCCCCACCACCAGCCAGTAGACAGGCTGGTGTCTCTTTTTCCCAGGCTGTAATCATGGTGTGTGTGTTGACACAATGCTGTGTGGATAGCTCCATGCCCTAGTTTTCACTGGACACTGGAGAGGAGGACAGAGCTCTTTCTGCTACTACAACCCTTGGTCCTCTGGCTGGGACTCTATAAACTGGACAGACGAAAGAGATTAAGGAGAGGAAAGCATATAGATTTATTATAAGTTTTATGTGGCACGGAGCCCTCATAAGGAAATGAAGATGTGGAGAATCCATTAAACCTGAGTGTTTTCACGCTGGGCGTGATGAAGTGTGTACATTCATGGAAAATGTGGTAGGACGAAGGGTATGAGCTCAGGGTAGTGACCTGGGGAGACCCAGCAAGGCCTGCTCCCTGGGACTCCCCTTGGTGTCCCTGTCTTTGGATATAAGGGTGCTCCCGTCCTCAAGGTGGAGGGAGGGCACCTGTGGCAGGAGGGTCCCATGACCTGCTTCAGGGGAGGTGGAAAAGTCCTTCCTGCATGATCCCTTCTTCAGATTCCTTCATGTTGAAAGAGTCAGTCTAGGGTGGCATGTTCTGAACCCCATCAATATTAAGTCATGAGATTTTTCACAACTGGCCCCACTCTTGGTTTGAGGAAACTAAAACTCATAGGCTCCCCAGGCTGGTCATGTTGCAGACAGGTGGGAAGCCAGAGCCCCAGCCCAGGATCTCTGATCCCTGAGTCTCTGTCTTCCTTCTCTAGAGATAGCTTTTGGAGAGAGAAGGAGCTGACCATGCCTATTCCATGCGTTTCCAGAAAGATTGTACAGTGGCAGAGTGGCTTTTTGGTGGTTTGCTTCAGTTCACGCTTCCTTGCGTTGCATGTGCTGTTGGACATGGCTGTCTTTCCTGAGCTGATCCCTGCTGAGTGATTTAGGTCTGAAAGCACTAGACCCAGACAGAGAAAATATACATTTTTTTTTTTAACTTCTATTGGTAGGAAAGGCAGCCCTGTTACTGAGGAAGTGTCAGATAATTAAATTAAGAAGGTGGTGAATTATCTAAGCAATTAAACACTCCTTATTAGTTCACATAACAAATGCATTTGAGCAACTTCCGTGTGCTCTGTGCTGAGCCAGACCAGCAGTGTCCCACCTCGGGGTTTGCAGTCCAGGGAAATAAAAGATCTTTTTTTGTAAATTAACAAGGTGATTGGTTTTATTGTGATAAAATATACATAGCGTAAAATCTACCATCTTAATCATTTTAAGTGTGCAGTGGAGTGACAGTAAGCACATTTCCACTGTTGTGTTACAACCACCCCCACCACCTCCAGAACTTTCTCATCCTCCCAAACTCCCCACCAAACCCTGAGTCTCAGCCCCTCCCCTGGAACTCACTTCTACTTCATTTCAGTAGAATTTGATGACTCTAGGGACCTCATATGAGTGGATTTCTGCAGTATTCGTCAAGAAGATGTTTTTTTTTTTTATGAATGAAAACACTCAAGCCTATGGTTACAATCAATTGTGTTGAAGGAAAAAGCATGGGGTGCTACAGGGATGTGTAACAGGGTTCTGATCAGGATGGGGTGAGTCAGAAATATGGTGGAGATGCCGCGTAAAGCGAGACCAGAGGGAAAGGGTGAGCTGTAAGAGAAGGGACTTCCAGTCTCAGGAAATAGCATGAGGCCGGGCTTGGGAAAAGAATGGCACACAATGTCCATGGCTTTAGGGCAGAAATGCCCCTGGCTAGATGGCTTCACAATGACTCGTTTCTGCTACTGAACTCTGGCTCAGCAAGATGCCGTGGCAGGAGGTGAGCTTGGAAATGTGGTCAAGATGCAGTGGTAACTCAGAAGAACGTGGCCCTAAAGGATAAAAGAGTACGTGGTGTTGACAGAGATTTGCCTGGTTTGGGAAGTTTTCTTGCGAGAAGTGGGAGGCAATCCCAGAGCATCTAGGGTAATGCCTCACCGGGCTCCTCCCAAAGTCCCCGAGTTCTATCCGTAGGGGAGGGAAAATTTTTCCTCCACCCTCTTATGTTCTTCCCATGGGGACTTCTCATTAAACAGACAAGAGACAAATGAGTGGGAGAAAAAAGCATACACATTGTTACTGATGTTAATACTTTTTAGTTCATGCACAGGGATTTCACAGGGAAAAAAATGAAACCCAAAGACATGGTTAGGCTCAGAAAATTATGTACCATTTCAAGAAAAGGCACTAAGTTGCGGAGCAGACAAAGGAGCAGGGGGGCTGTTGGGCTTCTAGGGTCGGTGAATTGTGGGAAGGTCAATATATGAGGAAACTCGTGGAAGATAAGGATTATTTTAGTTGAGTCTGTTTGTGCAGATTGATCTTGGCGCTGGCTTTTTGCCATCTCACAGCCATAAAACTCCCCTAGACAGGACATTTACGGTGGTCCACATTTTCCTGGAGTTTCTGCGTTCAGATAAAGGAGGCTCTAAGACCTCTTCTGTATACAACTATTTATTTTTAGTTGTCATCAGCTCAAAAATGATCCATGTGCCCAAGTGGCATATTTGGAGACACCGTGTTGGGATTCCTGTCACCTCCCAGATGTAGAGTGGCACGCACAGAAAATCCCAGCTTCCAGGCCCTGTCCTGGAGTGAGCTCAGGGCACCATCTGGACCTCAAGCTACTCTAAAACACACAGGTAAAGTCTGCTCTTGTTCTCGGCACCACCTCGTGCACTTCCTGTGCCTTTGCTCACTCGATCTTCATGGTCGATTTGTGACAAGACTGTCACCATCCCTACTTTTGCAATAAGTGAGCTGAAGCCTGGAGAATTTCTGTCCCTTGGCCAAGGCCGCCTCAGGTAAGCAGCAGTGCTGACCTGCAGGCAGGCTTGTATCGAAATCATGGGCTCTTGACCGGGGCATCGATGGGACCCCTTTGGCAACTCTTGATTCAATCTCAGCTTTGAGAGATGCTGATGGTTTCTCTCTCTGAGCAAGGTGGCCGATAGTGCAGCATCCTTCTCAGGCAACATGGCACCTGGGAGAGGAGCCTTGGGCTTCATCCAAACCTAAGCCATAGGACAGGGTTTCTTGAGAAGATTGGTGGGAAAGAAACTCCTTGGAGTGGATTTAAAAAGGCTTAAAAAAAAATCCGAGGGTAGCTGGGGTGGGGGGACAAACTCGCGGCACACAGGTCACATCCCTCGCAGCCAGGCCAATATTTGTTTAACGACACTAAGTGAGAGATGATTTAGTTGAGGGACCAGGGAGAGGCCTTTTATTTGATCTGGTTTTACACAAATATTTCTGGCCTCCTCGAGGGAGGTAAGGTTCCAGGGCCTTATCATAACCATCGCAAACGTCTGTCTGGGGATCATTCATCTTCGCTCCAAATGTCATTTCTTGGACGCTGGCCTGTGGCCCCACGGTGACAACTCAAGCTCACTCCAAATCAGATGCACACAGCCGAGGGCACGGACCCGTGGGCCTGCTCAGGTAGTGATTCTGACTGTTCAAACACAGGTTGGCAAACAGAGACGCGTCACTCCCTGCAGCGGAGGGGTTATTTGGAGATTGTTTGTGGTTATCTAAAGGGAAAAGTCCTCTCCCTCGCCTCCCCTTCCTTTCGCACAGGTGGGATACGAAGCCGCACGCCAAGCTGTCCTGCTCCGAGGAACCGATTCCGAGCAAGTGGCCAACTCTTCCGTGCTTTAGGGGCTGACAAAGAATGGACACCTGTTCACATAAGCCCGACTCGGCGGATCACGATGATCAATTAGCCCACATGTCTGCAGGCTTGGTACAGCCTATAATGAGGAGCAAGAGAAAAATCTCTAGAAAAATAGATCACTTTATAAAACGATCCCTGAATCGGTTGTACGCCGCGTAGCGCGTACATCCCCAGGATAGCTCTTCCTAGAGTAAACTCCTGGTCTACGTTTCATTTAAAGGTTGAGGAGATTTACATTACGGATGATGACCCAAGATATCAATAGTCTGCAGTCCTTAGAGGAATATTTGATCAGGGCTCACTGACTTATGTGTCTTTGCGACAGAGTAGAGAAACGAGCTCACGTTTTACAGAGAACTTGGGAAATAAGAGGAAATCAGTCAGTGGCACTCATTTATCCAAGACTCTCCTAATACCTAGGATGTCTCACGCATTTGATCTTGTAAAACCCCAAAGCTGGAGAGACAATGCATAATTCGGAGGCCTTGAGGGATATTTTGTTAGGAAGTGGAGGATGCACCTGCCTGAGCCAGGAAGGCACACAGCATGGATTTGGACAGAATGCAAGCTCCCCCCCTACCTCTTCTTGGCTGCAGCGTTGAAGCGATGGCTGGTGCCTGGGCAGCCATTTGTGACCACGAAGCAGAGGCTAAGAACGGCCGGGCCATAAGACGATATTCAAGATCCCTGAATTGGGCGGTTGAGTTTATGAATGGAAATCAAATGACTGAATGGAGGTGAGCCTCTGGCAGAGTGGAGGAGACTCAGAAGGGCTAGGGAGGGGGCTTGTCCTTCGGTCCTGGGCCAGGTGGACTCACACCTGGGGTCCTGGCTATTCTGTGCCCCCGCATGCTGCTTTCTCAGGTGGCCCTGGGTCAGATCCCAGGACAGCCTAGGAGGCAGCTGGGCTGTTGGTGAGCCCGGAGGTCTCCCGTTCCAAAGAAGAAACAGAGCAAATATGTGTTTTTGTGACTTAGAACTTGACCCAGAAGTCAGGCTTTTGAGGAAGTCCTTTTTTTTTAATAATAAATTTATTTTTTATTGGTGTTCAATTTGCCAACATACAGAATAACACCCAGTGCTCATCCCGTCAAGTGCCCCCTTCAGTGCTTGCCACCCAGTCACCCCCATGCCCCCGCCCAACTCCCCTTCCACCACCCCTAGTTTGTTTCCCAGAGTTAGGAGTCTTCCATGTTCTGTCTCCCTTTCTGATATTTGAGGAAGTCTTTTGGAAGAATTAGGACAAAAAAGTGCCTGGCTGGAATTCTCCAGAATGGCCCTGATTATGATTTCAGTTTAGTTTTATTATGATTTCAAGTATTTAATAATATAGATTTGATTCTATGCTCATTCAATACTATAGTTCATTTATTTAATTCTATATTTAAGGATATAGGTTATTACCTCGGTGTTTAGCGCTCGGGGTGCAGTCCCAGGGCAGGCCGCGTGGTGCAGGTGGCGGTTAGTACCAAAGGCAGACTCTCCGGTCCCAGCCTGAGCCCACTGTTGACGCTGTCTGCCTGCCACGAGCACAGGCCCCGCAGGTGACAGGCTTGGCCCCACGAGACGACCCCATTGCAGACACCGGTCGCGGGTCCAGACTGACCGGAAAATTGTTCACTGCTACGTGACAAGTTACTACAAAGGTTACAATTCAGGAACAGCCAGAGGGGAGGGGTGCATAGGGCGATGCCCGTGGGAGGCGGCGAGGGGCCCCCATTCCGGTCCAGGGCCCACCCGCCTGTCTGGGCACCCCAGGATTCATCGACCCAGAGGTGCTCCAAACCCCTCCTTTTGGGTCTTTACACAGGCTCATTGCACAGGAGTGATGGACTCAGTCATCGGCCTCTGGTCATTGACCCCACCGCTCCTCCCTGGAGATCAGGGAGTAGGGCCGGAGGTTCCAGCCCCATCCTCACGTGGTTAGATCCCCCGGCAACCCGCTCCATCCTCGGGGCTCCCCAGAAGTCCCCCAGCACGCACCCAGGCGTGGCTCAAAGGGCCTTGGTGTGAACCCAAGACACCCCTGCCACCCTTGTAGCCCTTCCCTTAGCCAACAGCATGGGGTCCAGGAGCTCTGGGCCAGGAATGGGGACACAGACCAAGCACAAGTGTCTCCCAGCAGGACAGCACATCCCGAGGTGGCCGTGAGGTCACTCCTGCCAGGGCTGACCGAGCAGCATGCCCTCTGCCCTTGCCCAGAGAGCAGGAGCTTTCCTGGGGTGCCCGGGCCCCCTGAGCACCCCGCGGCCTTGGATTGGAGGCCCTCATTCAGCTGCCCTGCCCCGGCTGGCCTCGCCACCTGCGCAAGACCCGCATGCCTGGGGCTGAGCGCCTGTCACAGAACTGTAGTGCTGGGTCCCCGGGACACTCATCCCCATCTGCGAGTGAGCCCTGGGCCTGCCGGCCGCCGCTCCATGAACATGGGGAGCATCCACGTGAGCAAGGCTTCTCCTGTGTGACCCTTGGGAGGAGGAAGAAGCTGATCCCAAATGGACAGGGACAGGACAGTGCCCGGGCGGGTGCAGGAGCCTGGAGGGGGGCAGGCTGGGGTGCTGCTTACACTGCCAGCCGCCCGGCTCTGGGGTGTCCTCCACACACACATGTCTGTGGCTTTACAACAACCCTGCTGAGCTTGCCGCGACCTCTCAGGTCACCTCGCCCTGCAGGGAGGGGGCATGGGTGGGTGGGAGCAGACATCATCCCACGGGGAGAGAGCAAAGAACCAACCTTGACCAACCGCTTCGCATCACTGGCCCTCACCACGCAGGGAACCAGGATGAGCCCCGGGGTGGGGGGTGCGGGGGAGCAGGGAGCTAAGACTCCATTCAGTGTACGGGGAAGACCAAGGATGGTGCCTGGGCAAGGAAGGTGTTGGGAAGTGGCTCACAGCGGATCCTGGTGTGTGACGTAGATCCCGGACTGTGGTGTGGATCCTGGGGTGTGGATCCTGGCGTGTGCTGTGGATCCTGGCGTGTGCTGTGGATCCCGGAATGGGGTGTGGATCCTGTGCAGTGCGGCCTGCTCGCTGTGTTGACCTGCTGTGTGCTGTGGATCCCGACCCACAGACCTCATCCTGGTGTGGGCAGTGTGTGGTTGTTGGCAGGAGAACAGGTCCCGGGCTGACCCCATGGACCCGATGCTGTGTGTTGCCCATGCCCTCCTACTGTTCTGGATGCTTCTGTCATCTACTCTGGTTAGAAGAAGAGCTGCCAGCAGCACAGCATCCACGACGGCAGGCCTGGAGACGTCCCTGGCCCCGGGGGCCGGCAGTCGTGGCTGTGTGTTCCGCTGGGATGGGGCCTCGTCAGCTTCGGAGTCCCGAAGCCAGGACACGAGGGGGGGGGGGTCCCTGCAGCCTCTGCCCGGAGACGTGACTGTTGGGGCGCCCCCAGCTGCCAGCGAGCGGAACCCCAGGCCCGATGCACCGCGGCCTCCCTGCTGCTACGGTTGTGAGGCCCCCGAATCCCAGCCCTGGACGCACCCAAGTTTTTCTTTTTTTTTCCTACTTGTTTGTTTTCTAGATCGATTCCTAAAAAACATGGAGACTGTTAGGTCCCAGTGGTGATTTATTTTGTTGCCTTTGGAGGAACAGTGTGGCTCTTGTTTCCCCCGCCACATGTCCACTCTCTCTCTCTCCCTCTCTCTCCCCCTCCCTCCTTCCCTCTCTCTCTCTGTCTTACCCCCCTCTTCCTATTTTGAAGTTGTGGCCGCTGCACGGAGCCCAGAGATGACTCACGGGGGCGGCGGCGCCCCCGCTTCTGACCTGCTCGCTCGCTGCTTCCTCTGGCCGCCCGCACCGTTAGGAGCACACACTCTGGGCCCCCGGGGGCCCCTTCACCAAGTGTTGTTTTTGGGGGGCGTCAAGAACAATAGCAGGACATGGAGGGCTGACCTTTCTCAGAACCTTTTCTTTGTTTGATGTTTCCACTCTTCCCCTAGAAACAGCTTTTCCCAATGGAATCAACCCATCAAACCTAGTTCTGTCCAAGCAGCCAAAGCCAGTCGCCTCGACGGAGCACACATGAGGGCTGACCCACGTTAATGACACAGCATGGTCCTTTCGGGCCTCACCTATATTGGCAGCAGGTCCTCACCACATGAAGGAGGGCCCCTTCACCTGCCAGCCTCCGCTCAGGCGTGCCACGGGGCTGGCAACTGCACCCTCAGGTGTCACCCATTTGTGGCCACATATCTAGCAACGTGCTGAAAGCTTCAGTGGCCAGGGTCACCACACCCAAGGTGAGGTACCTGCAGGGATATAGCTGCAAGCACAGACACCGGACCCTCCTGCTACAAGCACCTCCCTTCTTGCACTGGGGGGAGGGAATGTTTTAGGATTGGTTTCGGGACCGTGAAGGGAGCAAGGGGCTGGGGCACAGCTGAAGCTCCTCGGGCTGCCCCGCCTTTCCTCCGTTGGCCTGAGAGGACCCAACAGGCCCTTTCAGCACAGGATCACCTTTTGGATGAAGGGTTATTTACTTCCAGGATTTGTCATTCTCCGTAACACATTGTTTGCTATAGATTTGGAAAAAAAATCACACTTCAGAGAATTCAGTGAAAAGCAAATTTCATTTTCTCAGTTTCTTTGTCCCCCTGCCCCAGTGTAATCACTGTAAATATGCATGTGCTCATCCCAAAGTAGTTATTGAATTCCTACCACACGCCCAAAGATGTTGTAGTCTTGGAAGGTACAGTGGGTAAGTGAGGCTCTGTCCTCGTGGGGCTCACAGCTGGAGGTGGTGGCTCAGTGGCCACTGGAGACAAGCAGGTGGGCTCATCAACCCACCAGGGGCCCGTGGCGCTGGCCGGGGCGGGCTGGCACAGCGGCGGTGGGGGTGACCGCAGCGCTGTGGGGCCGGTAGACCAGATGGCCCAGCTGGTCCCTGCAGACACACAGGGCTCTGGGTGTGTGACTCACGTCTGTGGCTTCTCTTCTAGAGCAGGGACCAGAGCAAGAAGCGTCTGCATCTTGTAGGCGTGCGATCTCCTTGGTCTTCATAGACTTGCGCGGGGGGTGTTGGAGAGCGTTCCAAGGAGAAGAGGTGGAGACGGGCTGGGAGGCCCCTTGCGCTGAAGGTCACGGATTTTCTGTGGTCGCTGGAGGAGATGAACATGCAGACACACAGGCTAAGCACCCGTGAAAATAGCCCTCCGTGAGTCATCCTGAAAAACCAGCTTTGAACAAAAGCGTGTGTTTCCCTCATGGGGAGGGGACTTTCTCCCTCCCTGTGTTAGTGGCACCCCCAAGATGAGGACGAGCCGGGCCTCAGCAGAGGAGGCATGTGGCCAGCAGTTCGGATGGCACCTCCCCGCAGTGCGCCCACACCTGCTCCCTGCTTCCATTCTCACCTCTCTGAGCACCCCAGCGTTGCTGGTGTCTGGGTCAGCATTCCTGGTGAGCTTCGGCGCAGGGCCGCCGCGTGACTGACAAGCACCCCAGCTTGTAAAGACGTCACGTGAGACAGGACTTTGTTCAAGGTCCTGAGGAACTTCCCATGTGGCCCCTTCTGTTTGAGCCCCCTCCCCTCACACAAACTGACCACCGTCCTGGGGAGTGGGATGTGGGGGCCCTCACCTCCTGCCCCCCAAGCCCGACCCCACTGGTGGCAGATAGCGCACTGCAGCTGGAGGTCCTGTGTGTCACTTAAAGGAGCAAAGCAATTTTCCACTTTAAAGGACCCACTGGCCAAGAACATCTGTGGCAAACGTGTGCTTTTCCCTGGACTGATGTTGAATGAGGGGCTCGAGGGCCATCAGACGTGCCATCAGATGTGCAGCGAGGAGCACATGACAAACTGCCACTGTGGACGGATGGCTTGTGGCCCCCCCAGTGCATATGCTGACACCTAACCCCCGGATGATGGTGTTGAGAGGTGGGGTCTTTGGGAGGGGATGAGATTGTGAGGGTAGAGCCCCCAGGATGGGATTGGTGTCCTTGTAAAGGAGACCCCAGAGAGCCCGTTGTCCCTTTATTTACATGAGGACACAGAGAGAGGATGTCATCTGTGAACCAAGAAGTGGGGTGTCTCACCCGACATCAGACCTGCCCCTGCCTGGATCTTAGACCTCTGCCCCCCGATCTTGGACCTGCCCCCACCTGGATCTTGGACCTGCCCCCACCTGGATCTTGGATCTGTCCTGCCTGGATCTTGGGACCTACCTCCACCTGGTTCTTGGACCTCCCCCCTAGATCTTAGACCCGCTCCCCCCCCACCTGGATCTTGGACCTCTCCCCCACCTGAATCTTGGACCTGTCCTGCCTGGATCTCGGGACCTACCCCCACCTGGATCTTGGACCTGCCCTGCCTGGATCTTGGACATCCCCTCCCCCTCCCTGCCCCAGATCTTAGACCTGCCCCCTGTCTGGATCTTGGACCTACCCCTGTCTGGACATACCCCGCCCCCCCGATCTTGGACCTACAGCCCCCAGAGCCTGGTTAAGCTCTCTGTCTGTGGTGTCCTGTTAGAGCAGCAGGAGCAGACCGTCCTATGGCATCGCTAGTACCTGAAACACACAGCTAACCCCCAGCTGGCAGGTCTGGGGGTCACAGAAGGAGGTTGGTAACATATGAATAATACAAAACTTAACAACCAGGAAGACTATTCTGTGAATATTGCAGTGCTAACCATACTGTATAATAAGTAAAGCCAGTCTGCATTCACACACGACGTGGTGGCGGTGGGCATGGAATAAGGACTGGCATTAATGAAACCCTAAGAATCCCGAGGGCGATCTTCTTGGCTTGCATGATGTGCACAAATTCCATCCACGAGATGTTTCTCTTGCTGTTACGGCAAAGTCTTCTATTCCAACGACACTTTGTACCTGCGTGTCTGACCTTGCGAAGGTATGAATGGAAGATTTTCTGTGTCTTGCCTAAAAAGAGGGCCTAGACTTTGTGTTCTGGTGGTGATTGGATTTTACTTCAAACTAAATCTGGGAAGGCGGGGAAATATGCCTGGTCTAAATCACTGAGCCGTGTGTTATTCCTCAGGGCGATTAGATTTTCCTGCGTTACAGGTGGATGTGTGTCTGCTTTTCCTCCCTGCTCTGCTGGATTAGATTTGGCCTGGTCCTGACCAGAGAATGAGGCTTTCAAACTGACCCAAACTGCACTTATGGTGGGGCCGTGACCACCCTTGTCCAACGAGTGAGAGTGGATGGTATAGTTCACAGAAATGGAGATACGTAACGAGCACGTCAATTCAGTCCACGCTTACCTAATGCTTCAGAGCTCTTGGGCCTTGAGAGGTGTTTGATTTGGAATCTGTCAAAATTCCTATCTTGCATCTGGCTTTCCAGGGCCTGCTGCATCGTAGGCAGCGAACATATTTTTTGTTGTTGTTGAATAAATTAACGTGGTCTGATGCTCCAAAGCACTTAAGATAAGTGTATATATTTTGATATCAGAGTCTACATATACATTTTATTTCCTTACTAAAGCTGAGGCCTCATGGAAAATGACCCTGGAGGTGACATGATCCTATGCCCAGGGGTGGTCTGTCATCAGTTGAACCTAGCCAGGCCACTCAGTGGAGTCCAGATCGTCTCCGGTCTGTTTGATTCAAGGAGTGCTCCCTGCATGCCTTCCTGGGGTTGTTTGTTGTTTATATTGGGAGCAGGACTCATTTCAGTTTGTGGATCCTTGAGCACATCGCTTTCACTAGGAAATCATTTATTCCCAAGAAGACCGCACTTCTGACTTTATTCTCGCGACAACAGTCTGGTGTCACGATCATGTGGAGAGCTCACTAACGACTCTGGCTCTAGGTATCGGCCCCGTGGCATCAGGTCGCTCATCAAATCGCAAAGCTGGACTGACAGACGTGGGTCAAGGTGCAGCCCAAACTCAGCTCATGAAGAATTTCCCAGACTCACTGATTGGGGTCTCTCTATTGATAACCTGACCCATTGGCCCTACTGGTCTCCAAGACGGGTTTAGGAGTCTGAGCCAGCCTGGAAAGTCAGAGGTTTGAGATAAATGTCACCCTCAGAAGGAAGGACTACGGTGCACTAGCAAAGCAGACCACCTGCTGGCAGAGCATTAGCATGTCCAGAAATGCCTGAGAACCAGTCTTGGTGGCTCCGTCTCAGCGGAGCTGTTGTCTATGAACACAGACACCCTCATGCTTATGGGGTGAAGGCCAGCCTCCCGGGCTGGGACCCCGCTGAGGAGCGACGCGGTGACTCCCAGCCCACCCCAGAATGGAAATACACCCCAGGTGGGCACCCAGCAGCCTCACACCACCTCCGTTAGATGAAATGTTTCATCTCAACCACAGGAGATGGAATATTACATCCATCTTGCGACGATCTTTATTTTATTCCACTTTTTAGGGACTTCCTCCTGAGGAGACTGGGCATGTGCTCAGCAACGGAAAGCTGAGTAGACGACGAGCCCTGTTTTATCACAGGTGTGGCTGTCTGCCAGCTATAAAGACAATCTTGACTAATTTTAAAAGTGGTCTTATTCTCAGAATCCCAGCCTTTTCTAGTCGAAGCAGTTAATACCCAACCCGCATTCAAAATCAGGATTAGCGTTCACAACCTCGTTACCCGGAAAATGCCGTTAAGCTGATGTTGGCTTACTCAGGAGAGTATAATTTAATGCGGTGGTGACTTTCTAGCTGGATACGTACCTTCTTAGATCTTAATTAGAGCACTGAAAGCTCTCGACACCTTTCATTCAAAGATCATTTTCTCCCTACATTTGAAGTCACTGGGATTCGACTGTCAGGGCACCAGCCACAGTCTGACGGAGGATTTGTTTTCAAAACTGTTTCTCGAATGGCAACTCAGGGCAGCCTGATTACAAAGTTTAAACATTGCTTACCGAGTGAACCTCTAGAGGGAAACATCTCATTTTAATGAGACCCTGGGGAGGCCCAAGGATCCTGCTGCCTAACTTGAGATTGTACGTTAGGCTTCGTGCTAAAAATAACGCGCACAACACCGGCTAGCATTATCTTTTAACGCGACCGTGGCGATCACAGTGTGATGTCCTTTAAAAACGGCAAAGCTTCATTAGGCTAAAGCAAAATCCACATTTCTTCTTAACTAGCCAGGCTCTGTGATGACAGGCGCAGAGACATCCCCGCTGGCTGGGGGGTAGGCACCGGCTCTCCGTGGTCCTGCGGCTCCTGCGGTTGCTTCAGACGCCCACCTACCCTCCCTCACTTCTAGTTGTTCGGCACAAGGTAGGAAAGGAAGAACAGGGGCGGTCTTCCCGCGCTGGGAGGCAGCAGGCTAGCGGGGACAGAAACGTGACTAATCACCTTGATGAAGCAGAGGCTTGGCTGACCCGTGTGACTCTGCGGGTGCCCCGAGTCCAATCCCCGTCTGGATGGATTTCCATACTCCAAGCCCTCGTGGGTCATGCTGAATAAGGGTGGAAGATTGGGTGACTCAACCGCACACTCACCTGTAGGGCCAGCAGATTTTTCTGGAGCCCTGCGATGCTCCCGATTCTGCTTTGAGAGATTCTAGAACCTACTTGCAGAACCAAGGGATAAGAAGCACCTAACCCGATCCACAGGTGTTTGGGTTGGTCAAGTGGAATGAGTCTCTCTCCTCTGGTCATCCTTTCACGTGTTAGTGACACTTTATGCCACTAACGACTTTGCCGCTGATGGAAAAATACAGGGAGCGGTCACCCAACAGAGCCTTCCCGGCCTAGGAGTTGTAATGCAAGTCAGATCATTTCTCGCAACCCTCGCTTGCTGTTGCATCTCACACAGATTGCACTCATGACTAAACAATTTTCCCAAATAGGACATCGAGGTCCTTGCAGATAGAGGCCAATCACTGCGCCATTGGCAACGTTTTCGAGAAGGTCTCTGTGGCCACCCTGTAGGCACGGCTGTTTACGAGCATCTGGAGACAGGCTGCAGAAGAGAGGGAGAAAGAAACGTACGCTCTGGAAAGGCCCATTTTGTGTAAAAGTGAACACCTGGTAGGAGGCCAGAGTCAGACAGAGGGTTATCCTACGGGACCGACACTGCTGTCTCCCTGAGTGGTTGTTGGGATTGTCGGGCGAGGCTTGTTGGAGCCGTGGGATGCCACCTGCATGGTTCCTAGTCTCCTCACATTAGCATCCCAAGTATCAGACCATGGGACAAGAGGGGATGAAAGCCGGGTCTTCTGAATTATTAATGGACACTCCTGGCTTCACGCATGTGTGAAATCTGAGGAGTAGTCACAAGCATAAGCTTTGCTTGTATGAATTCCCAGTTTAAAAGAATCATCATTGGGATGCCCGGGTGGCTCAGTGGTTAAGTGTCTACCTTCAGCCCAGGGCGTGACCCCGGGGTCCTGGGATCGAGTCCCACATTGGGCTCCCTGCATGGAGCCTGCTTCTCCTTCTGCCTGTGTCTCTGCCTCTCTCCCTCTGTGTGTCTCTAACGAATAAATAAATAAAATCTTAAAAAAAAAAGAATCATCCTTAAAAAGCAGGCACAGGAAACACAACTCACATAAATGATATAATCTTTAAAAATCATCATAAAATAGGACGATTCCTTCAGCCCCCTCTCTTACACCCACATAAAAACCATCCATCCTCTCTTCTCCCTCTCTTGCACACCTGCTTAAAAAACCGTGGTGTCGGAGAAGAATACAATCATTATTGCAAGTTAAATCGAAGCTATAGAAAGCTGATAAAAGCTTTTCTTTGATATAAAGCTCCTATAAAGTCTTTTTCTGTGAGTTGGCCTTGGGGGGCGATCACTGTGCAAGGAAGGCTCTTTGGCACTAGGCTGATCTGGGTCTCGTTTGTCTTGCCCGCCTGGGGTTGCCACCGGGAGTTCCCTGCACACTCACCTGTGGGTACTCCCCGTGCACACCCGGGTTATCGCCCTCTGCTTGCGGACCCTGGGGACCGCGTTTTTAAATAAAGAAGATGTAATCCCCTCATGGATAAGTACATGAAGGGGTGCGCTCATTTTGCACTTTTCGTGCTCTTGTTTTGAAGAATGTATCTGCTCAGTTCTCTTTGAAATCAGCTTTTTATGCAATAAAGGTGGGAGGATGCTTCTGCATTAAGCCTTCGTTTGGCTTTAGGGCCGGGACTTTGGTTTCCTAGGAATGAAAAGGACCCAGTTGCACAGAGTGAGTGAACTGTTGAGGCAGGGCCCTGTGTGGTGCAAGCTCTGTGGCATCGCTTCACCTTCTCCTCCTCCTCCTCCTCCTCCTCCTCCTCTTCCTTCTCCTTCTCCTTCTTCTCCTCCTTTTCCTCCTCCTCCTCCTCTTCCTTCTTCTTGTAGGCTCCACACCAGGTACAGAGCCCAATGCAGGGTTTGAACCCATGACCCCGAGATGGAGACCTGAGTTGAGGTCAAGAGGCAGATGCTCAACCAACCAAGCCACCAGATGCCCTGGTGCTGATTCTTTTTCTATTGCTCTTATTTTGTTTGGTTGTAGGCCAACCAGCTAACATTGTTAATCCTAATTCAGATGAAGAAACCAAAATCCAAAGAGAAGCTACCCACGGCCATACTATGAGCCCACAGTGGGCCAGTCTGGGAAGCTGCTGGCAGGTCACCCTCACTTTTTTTTCTTCCAGGGCAACAGGCAGAGAGAGCTACCCAAGGGGCATACGAGTCAGGGGTCTGCAGAGAAACGGGGCAGGAAGCTATGTATCCATGGAGGTTACACCTGTGTCATTCAGTAGATATACACACATGTACTAGGGCTACATCTATGAAGGAGGATTTATTATGAGAAACTAACTCATGTGATCATAGAGGCTGAGAATTCCCACCCTTGGCCACCTGCCTGCTGGTGACCCGGGAGGGCAGGCGGTCTAGCCAGGCTGGGAGGTAGTAGGGTCCCTTACAGGTATGCTTCGGCAGCCAGATCCCGCTCAGGTGGCTTGGCGGCACATCGTGCTGGTTAACTTTCTGTGTCACCCTGACGGGGTCGCGGGATGCCTGGGCAGCTGGTTGGGCATTGTTCTGGGAGTGTCAGGGGGGTGTTTCCACGCAGGTTGTGGGAACCATTGGAATGTGGAACGGGGATTGTGCGCCCCAATGTGAGGGCATCGTCCTCTCTGCTGAGGGCTCGAATAAATCCAAAAGCTGGCGGGAGGGAGAGTTGCCCTCTGCCCGCCGCTGAGAAGCAGACGAGCAGAGGGGATGGGGACCACCCTGGGGGAGGCGGACAGCCCTGTCGGGGGCAGCAGCGGAGCCAGAGGCCAGAGCGGCCGAGCAGGGGGCCAGCGGGGTCGTGCCTCCGCAGCCGCACACCTGGCCTCTCCCGCTGGCTCACCTGCATGCTCACCCCTTTCCTCCGCGTCTCTCTGAGGAGCACCCGACCCGGGCTCTGGGTCCTTCCTGCTTCCCCGAAGCCCCAGCCCCTTCTCTGCATCCTCTGGTGGCTCATTGTGACACGTCATGACCCCTCCAACCTCATGGCAGGGCCTCCCCGGACCCTCATCTCCCTGCAACACTGCATCTTTTCTCCACTGTCCTTCCACAAAACCAAGGATGCCTATGACTCAACGTCTCTGGTTCCCTCTCCCATCCCCCTGCCCCCACCCCGATCACTGTCAGCAGGTGGCCCTTCCCAGAGCTTCCCAGAGACCAAGTCAAGGTCCTGGGGCTCCCTGTTGCTAGCCCTGGGGCGTCACCTGCCCCCACCCCGGTCCGCCCTGACAACAGCACAGAAACCAGGTGGCCATGCCTTCTGGAAGGTTCGCTGTGGCTTTCCCCTGCCCCCCCGGCTGCTCCTTCTCAGCTGGGTCCCTGTCCTTTCTCCAGTTGCTCCCTTCTTCCTCCCTGGCCGCTCTTCCACCCCGTCTCCCAGACAGAGCTCAGCCTCCAGCCAGGACTTTATGCCCAGCTGCGTGCTGGAAGATCCCAGAGGCACGTCCCTGGGTTAGAGACCCAGGCACCCATCTGCGTAGCCCACAGCCCTCCTGATTTGCACGAGCGTTTCAAATACAACAGCCTTCGTGCCTCGCCTCTGTCACCACGTCTTCATCCCAATGCTTGTTTCTGAACAGTACTATTATCTACCTCTTGTTCAAGACACCTGCTTAACAACCGCTCTTGATTTCCCTGCCCCTGAGGCCCAACATCCCGTCAGGGCCCTCGACCAGGGCCCCAGCCCCCTCCTCTGACATCCCCCCCACTCCCTCCCCCTTCCTCTGCCTTCCTGGAGCAAAGAAAGGGAGTTTGGTTAATAAAGATGTAAGTCACACAGCGCTATCACTTCCCCCCAATCCACTCTCCTTCCTTCAAGCTGGGAACCCCAAACAAGCACCCTCACCGAGGCCCCTGCATGTCTGCTCATGCTCCCCGGCCCGCTCTGCTTTCTGCTTTTGTCGACACCCCGCCCCCCCGACCTTCTCCTTAGCTCTAGCATGTTCATTTGCCCCGTGCACCATTCTGTGCTCTGAAAGGCACACCGTCTGCTCCTTCCCTCCCAGTCCGTGCACCCGTCTGTGCTCCTGACTCTGCCGTTGGCGCCTTATCTGATGCTGAGGACACCTGTTGGGAGCACTCACTCCATCCTGTTCCTGACCTGGAGGGGCCAGATTTCAACACTGGACAAGAAGCATGCTCTGGCTTTCGGTTTTATCTTGTTTTGTACCTACTGCTTCATCGGGTTTGGTTCCAAGCGCATGAGTTGATTCTGGGTTTCAGGGTGGGCTTTCCATCCAATTTGCTAGACATTGCATGGAGACGGTGGGCTTTCTGACCCTAGCCTTAGAGGGGCACGACTTCCTGGAGAAGCCCCCACTTTTGCGTGTCTCCAAACCTTGAGAGCCATGAAATTTCAGTTTATTTCTGCTTGCTTTGGCTGGTGCCCACAGGACAAAAGCTGTTCTGTGCATGGCTAAGCCCCTCTGGGTTCCTGACGTGTTGTCCATCCTGACAATTACTTATTATCCTGTCAGCTGGCCAGGAACTTTAAAATGAGCTTCTTTAGAGTTCAATCATCCTTTTATTATGTTCAAAGGGGAAGATGATCTGAATAACCCGGTGTGCCTTATTTCTGGAAATGGAACTCCCTCTGCCTAGCTTCCAAAACGTAGCTGCTTTTCTTTCCTACACTCTCCTAAAAAAAAAAAAATTATTGTGAGTTTATATCTTTCAAAACATCTTTTTCCATATTTTACAGTGGGAGTTCAAGAAAGGGCCAAAATAAATGTGTGTGTTACCCGTTCTTTTTCTATATAAGTCTGGCCCGTGTATTTTCAGAGTACCACAATGTTCTTCTCCTGGCCAAGGAAAACACACAAAGCTCCAAAAATAATATGGGGGGGGGGGTATCTCTCGCTCAACTGAAACCTGGAAAGAAAGACTTTTTTAAAAAGGAAAAATTAGTCAGGTATATTTTCCCAAGTATATTTAATTAAACATTACAATTAAAAAAAATAAAGCAATGTTTATGGATTTTAAAAGAACACAAATTTATACACTAAAAAATTGTTGCTTTCCAGAGAATTCCTTTGGAAGGGTGCATAGTTCATCCTTCCTTCCTTCCTTCCTTCCTTCCTTCCTTCCTTCCTTCCTTCCTTCCTTTCCTTTCCTTTTTCTCTCTTTCTTTTAAGCAAAGCTCAACCTTTGAAAAATGTTTAACCCTAGAAGTGTATCCTATGAATGTGGAGCTAAGACTTTGAAAATAGCCAAAATTCAGATTCAGTCAGCTATGGTAAATAATCTCCAACTAGTGTGTTGATATTTTGATAACTGTGTGTATTTGTGTTGTGTGTGCATGACTTTAAAGAAATGATTACTGGTAGTTTCTTACATGACTGAGGGCGATTCTAAAAGGAGGCTCTGATAGATATTGAGACGATGTTTGGGTTCCAGGGGAGATAAATGGTTCAGCTTTCCGAGGCGGCAATGCTGGCTGGCAATGTGTCTCTGCCACGCTCCCTGAGGAAGAGAGCCACTGTTCCCACACAGACCTTCCATCCTCGCTTTTCTGATTATTCTTAACTACTTCCCGGATGACATATTAGCTTCCTATACTTTTTAATAATCTCTTCTTACATCTTGCTTTGTTTTAGAAGTAGTTTCCTGATACAAAAACCTCATGATTCTGGATTTATATGCACCTGCACCAAGCAACTAGCTGCTAAGGTGCCATCAGATTAACCCCTGGGGTGATGCAAACCTTGTTATCAAAGCTGTATTGGTCAGAATCGTTAAAGTAATACTTAAAAATAATGAAAAGCTGGACACAGGTATTTATTTCTTAGACACTTAATTTTCACTAGTTCTTACATTTATTGTTATAGGAGTTACTATGAATCTCTCAAAAATGGGGAATACTGATTTATTTTATTTTAGAATAAAAAGGATATAAATAAACAAATAATGGAGAAATTAGATATAGGTTAAAAGAAAACAATCTCAATTTCACACCTTGTACAAAAATAGATTAAAAATGGATCATAGATTTACATGTAAAACATAAAAATATAAAATTCATAGAAATAACATAGGAATAAATCTTCAGAATCTAGGATTCGGTGAAGAGTTCTTCAATAGGACATCAGCGATGCAATCCAGAAAAGAAAAAATATATATAAATTGTACTTCTTCAAATTAAAAGCTTTTGCTCTGTAAAGGACTCTGTTAAGAGTTTTAAGATCCTATTAACAGGGATCCCTGGGTGGCATAGCGGTTTGGCGCCTGCCTTTGGCCCAGGGCGCGATCCTGGAGACCCGGGATCGAATCCCACGTCGGGCTCCTGGTGCATGGAGCCTGCTTCTCCCTCTGCCTGTGTCTCTGCCTCTCTCTCTCTCTCTCTCTCTGTGACTATCATAAATAAATAAAAATTAAAAAAAAAAGATCCTATTAACAGAAAGACTCTGTGCAGAGAAGTTACAGACAGGAGGAAATATTTGTAAGCCACAGATCTGATGGAGGACTAGTATGTAGAATATATAAAGAACACTTAACACTAAAACAAAAATTAATTAGAAAATGTGCAAAAGACATGAGGAGATGTTTCACGGAGAAGGATTTTTGATAGAAGAAAAGCACATGGAAACATGTTTGGCATCAGTAGCTTTTAGGGAAATTTAAGCTTAAAATCCATGAGGGGGATCTCTGGGTGTCTCAGTGGTTTAGCACTTGTCTTCAGTCCAGGACGGGATCCTGGAGTCCCGGGATCGAGTCCCGCATAGGGATCCCTGCATGGAGCCTGCTTCTCTCTCTGCCACTGTCTCTGCTTATCTCTTTCTGTGTATCTCTCATGAAGAAATAAATAAAATCTTTTTTAAAAAGTCATATGAATTATTATTACACACCTGTTAGATCAGCTACAATAAAAAATAGTGTCAACACCAAATGCTGGCAGGGACATGGAGAAGCTGAGTCTCTCTACATTGCTGGTGGAAATATACAATGGTGTGGTCAACTCTGGAAAACACTATGGCAGATACTCAAGAAAATAAATATGCACTTACAATATAATCCAGTATTTGATGTCCTGGAGATTTACTCCAGAAAAATGAAAAGTTATGCTAGTAGTAATGAGGGTAGGTAATTGTTTAAAGTAGCTTGGTTTGTAATTGCTAAAAACTGGAAACAACCAGGATGTCTCTCCATAGATTGATGGTTAAACAGACCATGGAGCATCCATACCAGGGAATATTACTCAACTAGACACAGTAATGAACTGTGGATACAGCACCTTGAATTGATCTCAAGGGCATTATGCTGAGTAAAAAAACACGGATCCTAAAATGTCACTTACTGTATAATTCTATTTGTTTAACATCATCAAACAACATAATTAGAGAAAAGGAAAACAGATTAGTGGTTGGCAAGGGTTACAGATAGTGGGGTGGGTAGCAGGGGAGGTAGATATAAGAAGAGATAGGCATTCGTTTTCCAGGGCTTCTGCAAAAAATGACTACAAAGCAGGAGAATTAAAACAATGGAAATTTATTCCTTCACAGTTCTGGAGGCTAGAAGTCTGAAATCATGGTGTTAGTAGAGCCATGTTCCTTCTGAAGCCTACAAGGGAGGATTGAGATCCTTCCTTGCCTCCTCCAGCTTCTGGTGGTCGCTGGCCATCCTTGGTGGTCCTTGGCTTGCAGACTCATCCTTCTAGCCTCTGTCTCCATCTTCATGTGATCTCCTCCCTGTAAGTGTCTGTGCCTCTTCTTTTCTGATAAGGGCACAAGTCATCAGATTTAGGGCTTACTATAATGCAGTGTGGCCTCATCTCATCTTGATCACATCTGCAAAGACTCTATTTCCAAATAAGGCCACATCCATAGGTATAGAGCTAAATAATTCAATGTATCTTTGTGGAGGACCCAACTCAACAGGGTAGTACCAGGGAGACCTTTGTGGTGATGAATATTCCATATCTTATTGAGCCAGCAGTGGTTACACAAATCTGCACAAATAATAGAACGACACAGAAGTAGGCACACAGGTTGTACCCATGTGTCATTTCCTGTTTTTCACATTTTACTATATGTATGTAACATGCAGCCATTGGCGGAAAGGTGCCTGGAATATCTTTGCACTGTCTTTGCAATATTTTGTGAATCTATGACTATTTTAAAATAAAAAGTTAGGAACTCCTGGGTGGCTCAGCAGTTGAGAGTCTGCCTTCGGCTCAGGTCATGATCCTGGGTCTGGGGATCGAGTCCCACATCGGGCTCCCTGTGAGGAGCCTGCTTCTCCCCCTGCCTGTGTCTCTGCCTCTCTCTCGGTGTCTGTCATGAATAATCTTTAAAAAAATAAGAAGTTAAAAAAAATAAGCAAGTCCACACCAGAATCTGCACAGAACCATTATTGAGCTTTCTTCATAGTTGCCAAAAGCTTGGAGGCAACCAACATGCCTTTCAGTAGGTGGATGGATCAATTAGCTGTGTCCATCCAGACTGTAGACTATTATTTAGCATTAAAAAGAAATGAGCTATCAAGTCATGAATAGGCATGGAGGAAACCTGAATGCATTGTATTAAGTGAATAATAATATTATTAAGTGAGTAACAATATTATTAGGTGAATAATTTAAGAAGGTTACAGCAGCATGATCCCAATTTTATGTCATTCTGGAAAAGGCTAAACTAGAGAGACAGTAAAAAGGCTGCCAGGTGTGTGTGTGTGTGTGTGTGTGTGTGTGTGTGTGTGTGTGTGTTTGTAGGGATGAATAGAAGGAACACACAGGATTTTCAGGGCATTGGAAATACTCTGTGTGATAGCATAATGATGGACACATGTCATTACATATTTTTCTAAACCTACAGAATGTACAGACACCAAAGGCTGCCCCTAAGGTAAACAACAGACTCTGGGTGATGAGGACGTGTGTTCATCCTTTGTAACAAACAGCAGCAGGTGGGGATGTTGACCATGGGGGAGGCTGTGGTTTGGGGAGGCAGAGGGTATGTGGGAAATCTCTGTAGATAACCTTTAAGTTTGCTGAGAGCCCATACTGCTCTAAATTAGTTGTTATTAATGAAAAAGAAAAAAAACCCACTTATTTCTATCTTCTTCTACACATGGGTTGGATTAGGTTATATAACCTTTACTGTGTGTGAGACACTCATACACACACACACATGCACACACACCCTATACACATAGCACACCACATGCATGTTGTTGGAGGGTTGACTTGAGTTTGGGGTCCGTTGGGTATCTCACCAAGTTGGAGCACTTGTCATGGCTTCTCACTTGTGCATCACATACCTTATTTCTTTCAACACCATGTGATTGTCCATTTTCCTGACTGGTCAAGATCTGGTTACGAGCAATGTCCTTGGTTGGGGACCGTTATGAGTCTCTTCACTCCATTAGGAGAGAAAATGTAAGATTCTCAACGTTCTTGGTCACCCTAAAGTCAGAGTCTTTAAGAAAAATCTGTTTTTCCCTGATGGCCACGCACATTTGCTTTGTTTAGTTACTTGAAGAAAAGGCTGGAAGGCTTACCTACCATCAATGTGCTCACAGTAGTTTATGGTGTCAGTTTGTGTCTCACGTTTATACTCTTTTGGAGTGAATGGGAGCTGCTGGTTTATTTCGGAAAGATGTAGTAACCGATAAATTTATATTCCAAATTTTCTTTTTGACTCCTATGACGAGGCAGTCACTTTTCATGTGGACCTAATGAAGAGTCTTTTTAAGCCTCATTATGTGCAAATTGGAGATATGGGTTGTAGTGATAAATGTGTCACGGCTTCTTCATTGAGAAATAGCACTGAAGTCGTTGGCTACCTCCCACTTTGGTTTTGCACGGCACAGAAAGGGCCATGCTTTACGTGGGACATAAGGCCACGTGTTTCTTTCCTGTCTCGTGACTGACAGAATGGGCTCTATGGCAAATGCCAGCTTCTCCACTAGCATCCTACGAATGGGAAAAAAAAAAGAGGCTGGGGCTTTAATAAGGGACTCTTCCCAATCTCGGATGATCTGATTGTGCAGCCAAACTCACAATGTGGAAAATGGAACATTTTATGAAGTTCATACATTTTCAAAATTGCTCCCACAATGATGTTTCATTTTGTGTTAGGACTGGAATGATGGCCTCTATCTATTCCAGAAAGCTTCAACATTGCCTCCAGTGAGAAGGGAAAGCTCATATTTCGAGGCCACTGACTGCAGCCCATTCAGATTTCACTGGGGAACATATGCCAGTTCCTTTTATGGTAAAGAAAACAGTGATGTATGAGAATCTCTGTATCCACATCCCCTCATCAGTCTTCTCGGTGTGTGGATCCGCCAGCCTGGCTTCCGCGGCAGGATTAAATATAATGTCTCCCAGCGAGCTAGTGACTAGCAACACTCTTCCACTTTCTGTATGTAAACTCCCTTTTTAGTGAATAAAGCCATTAGGCGACTCGAGTATTGACATTTTTATGGGATTGTTTTTGGAAAAGACTAACATAATTCTAAATTCAGCATATGGAAGTGGTCAAATTGTGTTCCTACCGTGTAAAATGTTTGACTAATAACCTACTGCACTCCCTTGGCCGGTACACAGAGCGGAGGTTGATTAATTTCACCAGTATCCCTTAATCTCCTTCCTTGGCTCTCATCCCATTCTGCAAGGGTTGATAAATCTTACATCCCCTGAAGATTATTACAGTTCCTAATAGTCTTATGACATTAGAAAGAAGCTAGGCTCTCAATGGCACAAAATGCATCCAACAAATGAAATCACATAAATAATTTAGATTTCACAATTTAATTTTTATGGGGCGCTTTTTGGTGTTGTTGCCGTTGTTTATGGGGAATAATAAGGATTGTTGGCTCAGCCTGCCGTAAATAAAGGGGGAACATTTTGACACCAGAAATTTCAGTGCTGTGGCTGTCCTTTCCCGAAAACAATATGAAACTATCCAACTCCAGCTTAAGATCATGCTTATGCTCATAAATAATACCACTGGAGAGGCAAGTACACACACACACACACACGCACACGCATACATCTGTCTTCTATTTTTTAAATAAAATTAGCTAATCTGCTCCCTTTCTTCTTAAAACTACTTTTCTTTGATGAGCCTAGGGCAGATCTTACATATCTTTGTTTTGAAATCATCTGTGCTAACTTGTGATCATCAGTAAATATTTCTTAAGAATTCTCTGGCTCTTAACACATTTACTGAGCTCCTTCTTTATGCCAAGGACTCTGCTAAGTACCATGACTGATGGGTGTCGGGGAATTGCGATGCACCCCCTTGTTCTCAAGGAGTTAGTCCTTCAAACACACATGAGAATTTAGAGGAGGAAATATAAAAAGCTGCCAAATACTGCGAGAGCAAATGCAAGAGTGTACATAATGGAGAAAAGAAGATCGAAAGTTCTGTTGGATACCACGGAGGTGGAGGCTGGTCCAGGATCTTGCTTCAGAAGAGCTTTCAATTAGTCCAGATAGAAACACCTGTGGTGAGCACCATATAAAATCTTAACGGGCCAGTCATACCTAGCGTTGTTTATACAAGTCTGCTGTGTGACCATAACTCTCAATCTTAGGTTGAGCAAAGGCCCGGCTGAACGTTTAAATGCATCTTAAGGCTTCGTCCTTTTTACACAGAACTGAGTTGCATTTATTCAAACATCCTATGGTGCCGTGTGCAGTGTAGAGAGTGGGAACAGAATGGGGGGAAACCAGGCAAAACAGATGCATCTCCTGCCTTCCCGGTGAGTGTGGAGTCATTGTCCTGAGGGTGGGAGGGATGGGAGGTGACTGACACCTGCTCCCACTTGACCTCTGCTCAGCCACCAGGGGAAGTGTCTATAGACGTACATCACACACACACACACACACACACATGCACACACACACCTAACTTAAGGACTTTGAGCACGAGTTGTCCACTCCCTCTGCCAGCCTTGCAGGGTCATTCACAAGACTGTTCAGGAGGCAGTCGGTCCATGATGGAAAGTTTAAAAAGCCCTCTTTCCCATATAAGGGTCACCACTGGCTCCCTCAGTGCCGTCCATGGATCCACTCTCTCTGGTAGACCAGATGGCTTCTGGGCTTGCATCTGGGTATCTTCTGAGTGTGGGGCAACATGTCGTAGGGTCACTCGTACTGCCGCTCATTGGAAAACCGGGTCACAGGGTGAGCCAGGCTCAAGAGGAGAGAAGTAGACCTCTCTGGGGTGGGAGGAGGACTGTCACACGCAGTGAAGGGGAGCTATTGGCACCCCCTCTTAGTTATGCACACATCCACCTACATAACCACCCCATATGGGCTTACTGGCAATCTTCCAAAGGGAGGGTTTCACTATTATTTCTTGAGTGGTTTTTAGGTGAGAGAACTGAGGCTTCAAGATATGAAAAAATTGGGTGTGTAGATGGGTGTGCAGTGTGCAGGATGGTGGTGAGGGGGTGTATACATAGGGCGTGGGGTGAGTGGGGTGAAGGTGCGGGGATGTGGGCGGGGTGTGGGGTCAGCACAGGAAACGGGCTGCAGAGTGAAGGAGGGCTAGGCACTGGGTGGGGAGCTGGGTCGGGACCTGGGAGCTGCCGGGACCGGGAGGACTTTCTCATTTCTGGGCAGCAGGGAGGGTGGCAGGACCACTGTTCTGGCCCAATCCAAAGCCTCATTACCATCTCAGGATCTTTCTTAAGAATTCCCCAGCAATCTGAGCAGCTCCAGACATGATTTCGGGGAAACTCAGTTTCCTCCAATGCCCTCTCCTATTTCTGGAAGCTCAGGGGTTTTTTTTTGTACCTCCAAACAGAGACGAGAGCCGCACTTCTTCCTTCAACCACCTGGTGCGGCGCAGGGCACCCAGGGCTCGTTCGTGGGCTCTCCATAAATATTTGTTGAATGCTTGGAAGGAGCTCACAGTTTCATTCTCTGTGTTTGCTTTTCTGATTTTTTTGTAAGGGCTGAGGGTGCCTGGAGCCCCGGCACCGCAGCAAGTGACCTTGGGCATGTCGCTCAGCAAGGCTCGGGCCAGGGCACATCCTCCGGGCCTGTCTAAGGTCACAGCTGGGGGCCGTGGGGCCCCAGATCCCCTCCCTGCTGAACAGCAGGCTCATAAAACTGGGGTATAACTTGGCTTTCCTGGAGGCAGAGCGGCGGGTGGTCTTAGTTCTCGTGTGCCCAAATGCAGCCCCTTTCGCTCGCAGCCTCCCTCGTATTTAAACGACTTTAGGTTGTAGAGCAGCTTTAAGCTCATAGAAAAATTGAGCAGACAAGTACCACGTGCCCACACATGCTCGGCCTCCTGCGTGTGGCCATGATTTACGTTTTCTAGGCATGATTGAGCGCCATGCACACCAGGTAAAATCGGAAGTGCTCATTTCCCTTCAGCTTCCCCGGTGCAGCGCCCACGCTGAGCCCCAGAGAGCCGACCTCATGTGCAGATGCTGCCCGGGGCCTGCGCCCTGGCCGTCGAGGTGAGCCAGGCCCATGCGCGCCCGCCCAGAGGAGCCCCGGCCGCGGCCACCAGGGACCGGCCTTGCAGCTCAGGGCTGTGTCACATGGCAAGAGGGGCCACTCTGGGGGAGCCGAGCGTCGCCGTAAATATTTATATGGGATCTAGGGTCACTCTGCTGGAGGGCGGTTTATTATTAGAACAAACAGAACTGAAAACACGGTGACAGGACGGAGCCGGCCGCAGGGGGCCGCACCTGCACGAGGTTGGGGACGAGAATAGTGCTGCCCCCCTGCCCCCCTGCAGGTGGGGGGAGCCCGTGGACAGGGCACATCCGAGCCCCACTCAGCAGCCGTCCTCCACCTGCGGGGCAGCCCACGGCCCCAACAGGCCGCTCGGAAAAGTACTCCAGTTTGCTGATCGGCAACTTAAAAACAATAATGAAAGTAAGTTCGAGCTGTCTTGAACGTGTTGTCAGTCTCCCCTGCGTCCTGGAGGGAGTCCAGTCTGAGCAGACACAAGCCGCTGGCGTCCCGTGCCCCGGAGCCCCGTTCTCCAGCCGACCCTCTGCGCTACAGTGCATAATCGATCATTCCCACGGGCCACTGAAACACTCAACAAAACGAAGCATCAGAGACCAGAACTTTTAATCTCAGGGCTATTAGTGGATCGCTGTGGACAGATGACTTCATCCTTTCAACAACTCTTCCCCTCCTCCAAAATAAAATAAAATGATCTGGTTTTCCTTTGAAGAAGTGTCCTAAGGAATGTGTTCGCTCTGGGTATGATGAGGCAGTTTGGACATTTCTAGGCCCAACGACACACAATTATTCTGACTTGCCTTGACGGTATAGAAAACAAGGTAGCGTCTGGGTAAAAAAAAGCAGATTCTGGGATCTGACTGCCTATGGTGGTATTCTGCTTTGTCTAGCTGCAAACCCTAGACAAGCTCACTAAATTCCCATGCCTCAGTTTCCCCAGCTCTAAAATGGGCAGAACGGTACCCATCTCACAGGGGTGTCGGCTGGGACCGAGTGAGTTAATCTGTGCAATGATTAGGAAGGCGTCTAGCCAGCAGAAAGCCCTCATGGGAATAAGTTGCTATTTTTTTTTTAAGATTTTATTTATTTACTTGAGAGAGAGAGAGAGCACAGAGACAGAGGGAGAAGCAGGCTCCCCCATAAGCAGAGAGCCCGATGTGGGGCCCAACCCCAGGACCTTCAGATCATGACCTGAGCCGAAGGCAGACGCTCAACCACTGAGCCCCCCAGGGGTCCCAAAGTTGCTACCAGGTTTACCCATCACTAGAAGTATATTATGGCTTCTTATCCTAACAAAGTCTAAGTCATAATTATTGTTGCTAAGAAAAGAGAATTAGGTGTATGTTTTTACGTCACACTAACCAATAAAGAAACAACTATTCAGATGGGAAGTAAAAACAACCAGGTCAATTCTTTTCACGTAAAGTCCTTTAATGCCCGACTGCACCGAGTGCCAAATGCACAAGATACCCCCACGTTGTTTGAGGCAAAGGCACAACAAGCCCTACGATAGCTGAGTATCATTTATAAGCTCTCGAAACAACTTAAAAGTCTTTATCTCATCCCATCTCCAAAAGATCTTTATCAGGTAAATGGGGCAGGTGTCATAAAGTCCCAATGTACAGGTGGGGTTACTGAGCCTTCGGGAGGATGCTCCGCCTGCAACAGGAGAACAGAATATTTATTCCCCGGGCTTGTGTCCCTCCACGATTCGGAGAAGCTTCCAAGACATGCGATGCTTGGAATGAGAGCAGCCGCTGGGAAAGCTTGAGTATCTTAAGTTACAAATGCTATGTCGCACTGCTATTTCCGTCCATGCAAGGTCCTCCGCGCTACCTTTAGGACTGGGGTGTATGTGTGTGTGTCGGGGTGCGTAGATAATTTTTAAGTAACGTTACTGTAGATGAGTGATTTTTATAAGCTTCCCTGGTAAATGATGGCTTGTTTCCGTGCAGTTAACTGTTCACAGCGAGCAAGCTGTGAGCAATAGCCACATAAATAACAGTTATTGCTTTTGTGCTCCGTGATCTGGGGAGAGGACAGTTCCCAATGTGCTTTCTGCGGCCCAGGCCACCTCCCATTCACCATCACGGAGGGGATCTTCCCCTTGAATTGCTGAGGGGCCGAGGAGCTTCTGGGAATGAGTGTCTGTTGCAAATGTCGCCTGAGAGCGTGCTCTGTGACTGTTGTGCTTTGCACTCCGGTTTCCTAGGTAGAAACCCATTTCCAGATGAAGCAAGCAGCTTGAATGAAAGCACTGAGAAAATTAATCAGTGGAATCTTCTGAAATTGGGTGTCTTCTACATCTTAAAAATTATCTCCCTTTCCTCCTAGGTGCTGGCGAGAGATAATAATTATTTCCTGTAAGCAGCTGGCTCAGCAATCTACTCTGCATGCTGGGGAAAAGAGTAGTTAAGAGGAAATGGCCTTGGTGGATCCTCAAAAGCGTTCTTCATTGATGGTATTTGTGCTGTATTTTTTTTTTTTTTTTATTAAACAGGAAGATATTGCAGATGAAAATCACTTACAGTCTTGATCGGCCAAATGCATTCTGCAAGGTGTTTGTATTTTGCCAGAGAGTGAAAAGAAATATATTTAAGTCCTGGATTATTCTGAGTACTTGTTGCCGATGTGAGACGGAATCTGTGGCTGATTTCTCAGAGCATCAGAGTGTCACGGCCCCAGAGGCTGCACGAGGCTCAGACCATCTTCTGGCATTACCCGTCCTACCTGTTCTTTCTCATATCTTCCCCCCTACCCCCCAATGAGGGGAAGACTAATTTATAGTAATCAGTAGAAAGGTGGGCTCTAAAGGGGCCATGCAGGGCTCCTGGGCTCCCTGGCGCATCCTGCTGACCCTGTCCGGTGTGCATGCGGAGGCTGGCGCTTGTGTCACCAGGGACATGCACACCTCAAGACAGAAAACCACAATTCCCAGAGCCTGGCCTCCCCAAAGCCTCCCCAGCATGCTCATTGGAATGTCCTTGGAGATACAGCAGCAGCTAGGAGGACAAGCACAGGCCCTGTGACATTCCTCACCTTTCCCAGAGGAGAGGTGAATGCCATCAAAGAGGGAGATCACATTTGGATGCTGTTCTGCTGCTTCATTTTTGACAGGGACCCTGCAGATGAGAAAGAGGAAGGGGCCGTTCTCTTACTTATGACAAAAGCATAGGAAGAAAGACATTTTAGGGGGTAACATCTTTCTTCCTGCTTTGGATCCGAGTAGACAGAAAGTTAGATGTGTGTCTGAAGAGCCAAAAAAAGCAGATTTAAAGAAGCGACTTGAGTTCGGCTTAAGGAAGAGAAGCCACGGCTTCCAAATAACATATTTTTATATACTGACCTTTTAAAATGCTCACCAGATGATCCTAGTGAATTCTCCAGTGCTCCAGAGCTGTTGTCTTCTTCTGTCCAGACTGCGTGCCCCAAACAACCAACACTGATTGCTCACAGCTCTGGAGGCTGAAAGCCTGAGATCCGGGAGCCGCAGACTCTGTGTCTGGTGAGCGCCTGCTTCCTGGGTCATGTGTCCTCAAGTGGGGATGGGGAGAGAGCACTCTCTGGGGGCTTTTCTAATTCCTTCCTGAGGGCTTTCCCCTCATGACCCAGTACCTCCCGAAGGCCCCACCTCCTGACATCATAGCCCTGGAGGGTTAGGTGTCAGGATATGGATTTTGGGGGGACATGACACATTCACTCTACAGCAGTTGTCGGTGGCAAAGTCAAGTTTTCTACCTTTGGAAGCGGACAAAGGTGTTTCTCAGCAAAGACAATCATGGCCACAACCCTCACGTGTCCTACATGAAAGCAATGACACTGCAGGTCTCTGAAGATGCAAAGCAGTGACGCGCACTTGTTTGCCTGTGGGGTCCTACAGGCACCAGGTATACAGCACTTGTACACAGGATGTTTTGTCATAAAAACAGGGTGTCCTATGGGCTGGCATTTTTTTATGGTTCAACACATTCATCCTAGTTTTTATATAGAAGAACACATGAGTGGGAGAATGTGTCAGATGAAGAATGGTGTGCAGGGAAACATGGTCCTCAAGCCACTGGAGCAGACCCACGATCAACTCTACAGAACTAAATGTGATGTCAAGGGGATCAGACTCAGTGGACAGTGTCCTTCCAACCTTTTCATGGTAAAAGGGCAGATCTGTGCTTTTTAAAGATTATCAAGGTCAATGAAATCAAAGAATGTGTCGTCTCACGGATGCCCCCAAACATCCACAGCACAGTGCGCTTTCAAACAGGGTTTTCTGAAGTCATGAAGAAAATGAAAAGATTCCTTAGCAGTTTGTGTTTTGCTTGTTCAATCCATGAGTATCCGAGTGACAAATGGCAGCGAGCTCATCTGACTCCCCACGTGCCCGCTGGGAATGATGACTGCTGGTGGGAACCAGGGAGATGGTCTCTACAGAACCTGTGAAGAGTCAAGGGATGGAAATGCTCCCCCAGGCAGCTTTGCAGGAAGGGTGAGACATTTTTAAGACTGCATCCCGACATTCTCACAAACGTGGGACCTGCTCTTCCCTGGTGCTGGCATCTGTTCCAGAATGCAGGATTTATCTCAAGTGCCTACTCGGAACAAGAGAGACGCATGAGTCTCCCGTTCCACATACCTTGTGCTAATCTGAAAGATAAGTGTACCTTAACCAACACTGGAGCTGGCCATCAGGATACGGTTAATTAGGAGAGCAGGATTTAAGTTATGAACCCTGGTATCACAAACAAAATATAGAGTAGTATTTGTGTGATATCGGAGGCCTCACAAATATTCATGCTTTCCTTTGAGTCCCTCCCAAAATGGTCTGAAAGAACCAGCCAGGTGAGGTGCACATAAGAATCCCTTTCTCATCCTAAGGCACTTCATAGACATGAATTGTGACAATTCCTTGGTACAGCATGAAATACCGTGTCCAGTCGAGTTTATTAGGAAGGGCAAGAGAGGAAGTAAATTTCCCCAAGTCCTTGTTTTAACTTTAAAATCGGAATGAGAAGCTGGGGGTTGAGGTTCCCTTGAGATCCAAGCCCCATGTAAGACAGTATCTGACATGCTGGCTGAAGAAGACAAGCCTATCTAAGGAACATATAGGGTGGGGTACGTGACTCTAGGGGTCCTAGGATCAGGCCCCTATGATCCACAGCTGCCCCTGAGAAGGTTGCAATGTGGAGGAAGGTTTCCCTTACACTGACCACCTCTGTGGGTTACTCCATAGGTCCAGAAGTGCCCCTTGCCTGTATCATCTCCAAGCATGGAGCCATGGGGATCAGGATATTCTTGTTCCTTTTTTAAAAATCAGCTTTATGGAAATATAATTCAAGTACCATTCACTGGACCCATCTAAAGTGTATAATTCAGTGGCTGGTCAGTCACGGGCATGGACAACCATCGCCCTAGTCGATTTTAGAACATTTTGTCACTTCAGAAAAAATTTCTAGTGTCTGTTAGCTATCCTCACCTCTCTTTCATCCCCCTCCAGATGCTATCCCTACGCAACCACGACAGACTTCTCTGACTCTGCAGGTCTCTCTCTTCTGGACTTCTGTAGGAGTGGAGTCTTACACTGTATGGTGTGTCGTGCCTGGCTCCTTTCATTCAGCCTCATGTGTTCAAGGTGAGTCCATGCGGTGACACAGGCTAGTGCTTTGTTCCTTTGAGGGTGGAGTCACGTTCCATTGTGCAGAGTGTTTTTTGTTGATCCACTCATCTGTGGGTGGACGTTTGGATTGTTTCCACCTGTTCTCTTTTAGGAATATGCTCCTATGAGCATCAGTGGGGTTCTGTGTGGATATATGTTTTCATTTCTCCTGAGGTACGTATCAAGGGGAGAATTCCTGGGTCATATGCTCACTACTACGTTTGATCATTTAAGGAACCTCCAGACTGTACCAAAGCAGCTGCACCAGGGTGCATGAGGGTTTCATTGCCTCTATGTTGTGACTGAAGGGTAGCCTACTCCAGCTCTGCAGGATGAATAAGTCCAGGGGGTCTAATGCCCCACATGGGGACCACAGTTAACACTAATGAACTGCACACTTGAAATTTGTTAGGAGGTTTGATGCCAATGTTGTCACCACACACACAACAAAGGTAACTATGTAAAGTGATGGATATGCTAATTAGCCTGATTGTGATGATCATTTCATGGTGTCTATTCACATCAAAACATCAAGTAGTCTGCCTTAAATATATATAATTCCCCCAAAAAATATATATTTATATAATCCCTAATTGTAAATTAAGCTTCAATAAAGCTTAAAAAAAGTCAGATACCAGCATTCTTTGGTTGTTCCCCCCACCTCCACCCCCACTCCTCTAACACACACAGGCCAGCTCTGAGGCTGACAGAATGAGAAATCCTTGAACCCTCTCTTCTGGACATTAACGCATAAGCCCTGCTGTGTGCTGATGGAGGTGAACTCCTCACTATGTTCTTTGGGCAGACAGTTCTATCAGGGTCATTCTGGCAGATTGCTATTGTTGGAGCTTCTCAAATTTTAACACAGACAAGTATCACCCGGAAATTGCTAAAAAGCAGATTCTGGGCCTATAGGCTGGAGTCACACCTGAGAGTGTGCATTTCTCACCAGCTCCCAGGAAAGGCATGCAAGGAGCCCCAAGGAGAAAAGAGTGAACACACCCATCAAAGCTGCAGAGGAAAGCTCCAGATTAGCAGGTGAGGAGGCAGCTGACAGGACAGTAGCCAAGAGGAACAGGAAGCAGGTGCCTGGAGGGAAGGGTCTGGCACTCAGAGAAAGGTGGCCTTCAGTGGGTGTGAAAGCTTAAGACAAATGATGAGGAAAGAGTTAAGGATGGGCTCGTAAAGGATAATGTAAATGAAAAAAAATAAGGCCACTAATAACTTCAGGAAAAACAACAAAACACACAAATAAGGAACTATAATCCCACCACACTATTGGGACTGGTTAGAAAAGTAGTTACATAGTGACAATAACATGCATTTCTATTATGCATTTGTCCTACATGGGCATTCACATTGCATCCCTTAATGAGAAGGTGGCAGGCGTTTAAAAGGGTTGCATCCTCACAGAGCCAAGTTGGAACATGACTCAGACGTAGTGACAAAAGCCTGGTATTGAGAGATATGAAGATTGAGCCCAACAGAGAAGCTTCAAGAATGGAGGGGCTGGTGGCTCTTGGGGAGAGTTCCAGAGGGCACAGGCAGCGCTAGGGTAGTCTTTAATTCAAGCCTTTCTATAATAGTTTATCTTTAAATAATGTGCATTTGTTACTTATGAGAAAGAAGGAGCGAGGAGGAGGGAAAAGAGAAGAAGGTGGAGAGAGACAGGAAGCCTATAGACGGGAGGGTAGGGTAAATACATTTGGGACACCCACCGCACAATGTCTCATGCAGTCTGTGCACATGAACATCTTTTACCCTCACACTGGATTGTTGAGTCAGCAGGTGGCCCCACAGGTTAGAAGCAACAGAAGGCAGGCCTGGCTTGGGCCAAGTGTGGAAGGCACCCAGCCGGGTGGGGATGGGGGCCAGTCTCAGCACTCCATCTCACTGGCTTGCTGCCTCAGTGGAAATCTCCCCCCAGCTGTGAAATTCTCTCTCTTTCCCAGAAAGCCCCTATTCAAGTGTATTTGAGGTCGGTACTTGAGATTCACTATTTAGGAGGATCAGATCTTATCCCTGCCTTGTGGCGGTGGGCTGTGTCCTAGGTGGGACTGGTGCTCAGGAGCTGGGGTTCACACTGTGCAGTCCTCCAGAAGGCAGGAGATGCTCCTGATTCACACGGACCATGTGGCATCTACGGCAGGCTTCGTGCATTAGAGCATCACCCTTGTCCTCCTTCTCATCCAATCACGACAAGGATTATTGGGAGGTTGCTATTTGTTTCAAGAAAATGTTTCCCGCCTTTATTTCCCATTAGTGGGTGGGAGAGAATCGGAAAGAATTTTCACTTTGCAAACAAAGCAAACAGAAAAGATCAGCATTCCGAGGCAGAAATCAACTTCACAATATGCTAACAACATAGTCACAATAATTAAAAGTTACCAGACTAATTAAAATGCCAACTGTCTGACAATAAACAGTAATTACACGAGTCTCCGGGGACGCGCCCTTGCTGAGTGGGTGGGTGGAGGGTGAGCTCACACTGGAGGGGCCGGCCAGCCTCTTCCTGGCCGGGGGTGGAGTGGGGTGCTCACCGGGAGGGAGGAGGAGACAACATGTCCAGAAAAGCAAAGATGAGGAAGGAGGTGTCTCCCCTCCCCCGATTTCCTTGAGAAATCTCCTTTCCTTCACCTTCACCTGGCGCCTGATGGTGTGCTGGGGCACAAGGGCTTCCCCTGCTTCATCCTGGCTCTCTCGGGTCCGACCTAGAGGCAGGAGAGATGCCGGGAAGAACAAAGTTTATCACATGCTGGTGCAGGAGGCAGGAGGCCTGGCTGCCATTCAGGGCCGCATGGGGAAGCCTGGGGTGGTTGGGAGGCAGGAGGTGGGAGTCGGGTTTCCAGGTGGGGGGGAAGGAGAGTCAGGGCAAGGTAAACAGGTCAGGACTGGCTGGTGTGAACAACTCGGCAGGCTCTGGGCTGTAGGGGTGTCCCTGACTGCCTGGCTCCTGGCCTCGGGATGGTAAAAGCAGGGGGACATCGTCTCCTCAGGTGCACAGGCCAGAGAGAGGTCTGGCTCTGGACTGGGTAGTTTGTAGACAACTGGTGTGCGGCAGGCAGGGCCCTTTGCTAACTCGAAGAACTGGCTGACCCAGGAGGGGGGTGTCTTCCGGCCAGCCAGAAAGGAAGTTTTGTTTTGTTTTGTTTTGTTTTGCCTTGAGTAGGCTCTGAGCCCCACACAGAACCCAAAGTGGGACTTGAATGCACGACCCCAAGATCAAGACCTGAGTTGAGACGGAGAGTTGGATGCTCAACTGACTGAGCCACCCAGGTGCTCCCCAGCCAGGAAGGTTAAGATGTCAAGACATCATAATAAAATGGAACACTGAAAATATATTCAGCACCCCCCGCCCCCCATCCAATGCCACTCCTCCAGACAACAGAAGTGAGGACAGAAAAGAAGACTGGTTAGAGATGCAATGAACAGTTTATATCTAGCCTCCCTCTAGAGGAGCCTTGAGGTGGATCCCAATGCCGTGATGCAGCAGGTGAGGAAGGTCAGACAGCAAGCATAGAAGGCATTTCCATGTTTCCAGGGCTCTGACCAAGTGGAGCGCCTCGTCTAGCCAGGAGCCAAGGATGGGACGATGGACTCTGGGAAACATGATGGGCAACAGGCAGGGACTCTGGTAAAATGGGAACCTCTCAGGGGGAAGTTGCCAATGGGTCAATGTTTCTACCTGATGGGCAGAAAGACAGTGAGATTCCCTATCTTCCCCCTCATGGAAGAGACAGGAGTGTAGGTTCTCCACTCACTCTCCGCTCCGAGAGCTGCCCGCCCCGCACCTCGGGTTTCTGGGTGCTTTGTGCCTCCTGGTGCTGGCTCTCAAGCCACATGAGAGATGCAGCACAGACAAGCCCAGGGGCTCTTTCTCCTGGGACACGGTGTGTAACGTGCTCGCTCGCTGTCCAGCGCCATCACCCAGGGACTGCGGGTTATGTGCCACCAGCCCGATCTCCGGATGAGGGGAGCAAGACCCAGAAGGACAGCATGACTTGTGCAAGACACCCCTTTCCTAAGTAGCAAACAGGGACTATACTGTCCCCAGGTCGGCCCAAGGCAGCACCAGGTCGCTTCTGCACACCCACGTCCTCCTCCTGATTCAGGGCGTTGTGTGGAGCGGGGAGCATCTTACTCCTTCACTTCTTACAATGCACCCTTGAGGTTGGTATTGCTATGATGCCCATTTTACAGATGAGTAGGTTACGGCCCTGGCTCCAGACCACACAGAATAGCAGTTGGGAGGGGGTCCAATCTCTGGGGTCACAGTCAGGCTCATGCCAGTCTGTCACGGTGCTGTGGCTGGTCCTAGGCATTCGGGGTTGCTCCCCTGCTCCCTCTGAGCATCTCCCACCTTTCCAGGGGCTCCTGTTTGCAGGGCGATTGCTCACCTCTGGGAGTTCCAGGATAGTGAGGCAGGTGTCTCTGGGCTGCTCTCAGGGGCTTGAGTGCTCTTGTTCAAAGACAACCAGGAGTGCTTTTACAAGAGTGGGCTCATTTAATTTCACTACCATTAAATTAATAAAACTCTAGGGCCTGGCCAGTGACAATCTAATTAAACTTACAGAATGCAGTTCAATCATGTAACAAAGTGGGTTGACTTTCAGATAGATGAGTTTTGGATACACATCAGCTGGTTAATCACTCGTCCGCCGCATCGCGTAAACTGGGATTAAACATTTCATCACACAGAATCCTACACACATCCCGGCTCCATGTTGGGGTCTTTGGTGGGCAGAAGTCAGCTCACTCCATTGCAGAGATTATTGATTAAGCCACAACTGCCACCTGCCCAGATGCCACCTGGCCAGGCTGGGATTGGACATCCTGCTTGTCCTGGCTTCGTCTAGTCAGGCTAACAAATATTCATTGAGGGCTTCCCGGGAGGTCATACCACTCCTTTGGAAAGCAGTCTCATAAAGTATAATGCAATGGAAGGTGCACACCTCCTGGGCCACGAGGTCTGCCCCTCCTTAGGCTCCCTACAGAAACCCACCCGCGTGTTCACAGTGAGCCGCACACAAGGATATTCCCTGAAGGTTTACTTGTCCCGGAGAGAATGCAAATACCATGAGGTGCTGGTGCACGGGAGAATAAATACTTGCATTTTGGTACATTCATACAGTGGAATTCTTTCTGAGGTTGAAACAAGTGACTTAGAGCTTCATGTACCAAAACGGGTAAATCGTCAAAACATTGAATGAAAAATACATGATGTAGAATGACATTTACAGCATTGTAATGACAATGAAATTTATTGTCACACCGTATGTATGGATTTTAATGGACTATTTACGAATACCTACCCTCATGGACAGTAAAAACATTAAAGCATTATGAGGGCCAATTAAACAAAAATCATAATAGTCATCTGTCGGAAAGAATTAGTGAAGCCTACATGGAAGCTTTAAGCTGCAATTGTACTGATTCAATTCTTTAAAATAGTTAGCCCTGAAGTAACATTGCAAAATACTGTGTCAGGGCTAGGAGTGCTCGGCATATTGTTCTCTATGATTTCCATGATGCTCGAAATAGTTTGCAGTGGAGAAAGAGCTTCCTGTGAGCTAAGCTTTAGGATGTCCAGTACAGGAAGGCTGTACTGAGTTAAAAACAAAGTTACCACATAGAACATCCTCCCATAAGCCGCCAAGAGGGGACAGTGACTTAGCATGGATCCTGTCTCTAATACAAGCAGACTGTCTACGACAACCTTTCTCTTGAGCAAAATCCACTCCCGGAATAACTTACTTTCCTGTGTTTTTCTCGTTATGAATGTGACATGTGTATGAACCAGCATTCCACAGTAAATTGTAGGAGCCAGGGAGGACGCAGAATGACAGTGGACATGCAGAGATATCCTCAGTGGGGGGGTGCCTGGTTGTCAACCCTTTGATTTTATTACCAACTTAGAATTACTCTAGCTGGTTATGTTACAAGAAAGAAGGAAACACAGGTGGCTCCGAGCACCTGCCAGACTTTTGATGGACTGAAGTCTTGGCTTGCATACGTGGCCCTCCACAGCAGGTCACCATGACAGGTTCCGTGGATGGCATCTGATCCACAATTCCTGCTTGGGACGCTCCCTTAGCTGTTTAAACATTGCTTGAAACTCTACTTTTTGAACTCACTTCACGTTTAGATGAATTTGGCAAAAGTCAGAGAAACAGTCAGTAGCCAAACAAATGGGAATAACTTAAGGCTCCGATCACAAGCTCCCAGTGGGTAAGAGCTGAGCGTTCATCTGTTCTCCAAAATGTGCCACGACACTCCGGAAATGTGCTTTGATGCTAATTTGCATGACTCCAAGGGTACATTTAGCTCCTGCAGCAACAGAATCACTCATGACAAAGAGAATCGCTCCAACTTACTTTCTCGACGTTCCCTGCTCATTATCTGGAGTGTTACTTGTCCAGTACAGGATTCCTGTTACGGTGGACAATGTATATTATTACTGATTATTAGGGACCTAGTCTCCAAAAGCAATAGATGGCATGGCTTTGTGAAGAGGTTCTTTGTACACAGAGGTCTAAAATTATATTAGCACTTCTTTTTTAATAACAATTTTTGGTGAGGTATGTCGCAAACCCCTCTGGTTCCCAATCAGCGCATGCACGGTGTCGACTCATCGCAGTGCACAGTCCATGCGAGCTCAACAATGAGAGCATCTTCCCACCTCAGGCGCACACCCCACCCCAGCCTCTCCTTTGGCTTCAGCATCTTCTCCTGCATCACAGAAGCTCGTTGGTCCACGCTTGTGCAGACCGGAAGCCAGAGAGATTCACTTCCACCAATGATGCAGAACCGCTAAGGTCTGCGTTTCAGAGGATGCATGTGGGGGCAATGCTGCGCTTAGCTGGGCTTTGCTTTTGATTTCACTAGGTTGGATTTTATATGTTTCTCACACCGCAGTGTGATGCTCCAGTTTGGGAAATTTTTCAAAATTTTCTCTTCCTTTCTTTCTTCCTTCCTTCTGGGACTTGGTTTATACCCTACCTCTTTGTGAAGTTGTCGCAATATCTTTTCCTGGCTTATCTTCCAGCTCACTAATTCTCTCCGCACCTCTCCTGAGCTGCTATGAAACTCACCCATTGCATTGTTAATTTTGGTTATTGTGCCTTTGTGTTCTTTAGTCCTTTCTTGATACTTGCTATTTCTTTAAGTTTTCTTGTAACTCTTTAAACGTATTCACCAGACCTGAGAGCACCGGCATCTGAATCCCCTGTCTGTTTCTATCGCCCATTGCACATATTTTTCCGTTATGTGCTCTCCTGTTTGTGATTGAGCGCTAGACGTTCTACATGAAAAAAACTAAATCTAATTTGATGCAAGATGATGTTATCTTTCTCAAAAAAAAAAAAAAAGAATTCACATTGCTTTTGAGAAGTGGCTAGGAAGAGGTAGTAGAAACCATGGAACAATCTCACCCATTTGTGAGATTAATAGGATTTTACGCTGAGCTTCAAACCTGTGAGTGTGGGTACTGTTGTTCAGGCTTCTGCTCCTTGCTCCATGTGTCTGTGAGGCTACCAAAAGCTCTGCTCAGCTAAGCTTCTCAGTCCCCTTCTTGGAAATCAGCAGAAGTCTTGGGGGAAAATGTCCCCAAATATCAGGTTTGTCAGGATGGATTTTACATTATCCTGGATCTTATCTTCATTGTCTTGTTATCTCTTCAATGATTTCAAATCCATTAAATAATATTTTCTTTCTTTTCTTTCTTTCTTCTTTCTTTCTTTCTTTCTTTCTTTCTTTCTTTCTTTCTTTCTTTCTTTCTTTCCCTTTCTTTCTTTTTCTTTCTCCTTTCTTTCTTTCTTTCTTCTTTCTTTCTTTCTTTCTTTCTTTCTTTCTTTCTTTCTTTCTTTCTTCTTTCTTTCTTTCTTTCTTTCTTTCTTTCTTTCTTTCTTTCTTCTTTCTTTCTTTTTCTTTTTCTTTCTTTCCTTTCTTCTTTCCTCTTTCTTATGGATGATAGATCTGGTGCATGTTACCAGTTGTATTGGTCTGCTAGGGCTGCCATAACAAAATACCTCCGACCGGGCAACTCAGAAACTAAAATGTATTTCTCACAGCTCTGGAAGCTGCAAATCTGAGATGAAGTTGTCTATAGGGCTGATTTCTCTTAAGACCTCTCTCTTGGCCTTACAGGCCCCCATCTTTTCAGATGGTCTTCCCTCTGTGTGCATATATTTTTGGTGTCTCTCTGTGTTCAAATTTCCTGTACTTATAAGGACTAGTGTCATACTGGATCAAGACCCCTTCTAATGACCTCATTTTAACTTAATTTCCTTTTTGAAAACCATGTCTGGAGATACAGTCACATCCTAATGTTAGAATGTCAACATATGAGCTTGCACAACATAATTCAGTCCATAACACCATTCCACCACTATTGGAAGGAAAAGTCTCTTGTTCAAAATGCAAAGGAGCTATTAATTTTATCACCCTAATTGATTTAATTCCATTTTAATGAAACAACTTTGTGTGTATGTGTGTATATGTTTGTAAAAGCCCAAAACAGTATAAGAAGTGTGATTTATTGCAATCTTCGTGTAAATGTGTATGTAACCTCTCAGATTTTCTGTATTCATTAACACATCACATCCTTGTAAAAATGTATTTTAATTTAATTTGTATAGAGAGCATGAATCCCATTAAAGCAATCTAGTTCATTTCTAGACTCTGTGTAACATTTAAATAAAAGCGTTTTTTTCATGAAATTACCTTATTTGCTGTTATCTTTTTTCTATTTAAATATTTGTTAAAAGTCATTCACTGATCAACTTTTTGTCCATGTCAAATTTTGCTGATTATCAGTTCTGTAATATCAACTTTCTGCGCAATTGCTGAAGAGGTAGTTCTATTTTCCTCTAAGTCACTTATCAAGCTTTCAAAATTTTTTGGAATTCTATCCTTCTGTTTGTTTTTAGCCAAAATAACTTCACCACGTGCAATTTTGCAATTTTTACTCTTGTCTGTTTTCTATTTGTTGATCTCATCCACTGGTTAATAAAAGGGTGAGAATAAATAAATGAAAGATAGAGAGCTTCTATTGACTTCTTAAACGTTCCAGGAGAAAATATTGAATGACTTTAGGAGATGGAAGTACCAAGAAAGAAGGAGAAAGGCAGGGATGAATAGAGAAGTGAGGTGAAAGGAGGTTGATGAGGAAGAGAAAAGAAGGCAAAGTCAAAGTCAAGTTAAAACTGTTAGATGGAACGTCATCCTTCAGTGGAACCAGTTCTGAATGCCTGGTCCTCAATGTGTGCATCACAAACACTTATGTGACGTACATAAGCATCTCTGTGGACTTTGGTAAGAAAACCCTCCATCAGTATTGACACGCGGCTTTGCAATCCTGCTAATCCTACAGATGTGCACATTCAGATGTGGTCTCTGATGGTTTTGTAGTAGGAAAATCTGATAAATATTTTTCTGGCTTTTCCAATGGTGAGCTGGCTACTTTGAAAGTTGCAGAAATTGTTGTTTCCATGCTTTTCAAAGTCTCATCATCTCTGTACACAAATTCAGTGCCTCCTGGATGGACCTGCATAGAAACTTGATGCTCCACAAAGCTCATCCCAAGCATTTCTAGGTTGTTAGACATGTGCCCATCAACAGCTCTAGCCAGCTGTCAGGTCAGCTGCTTTGTGGCATCTGCTGTTTCTTATTCCTTTTGGCCGACTCTCTCTGTCACTTGGCACTGCTCTGCTCACAAGCATATTTTCTGACTCTGGGCATCCATTTGCTGAGAGGCCCATGGCCAAGTGGGCACCTGCATGCCCTATCATGGACACATCTCCTCAGCCATCAGGAGACCAAGGATGCCCAAGATTCCATGACAAAGCATGGGAATCCTATTGCCTTGTTTTGGAAGCTATACTTTATCACTGGATATCAATGCAGCAAAATAGCTAACATTTATGGGGTTTAATATATGCATATTCATATGTATCGTCACATTTAATCCTCATTTAAATAAAGTCCCATGAGGTAGAAACCATTGTTGATGCTGTTAATTTGCAGATTATGAAATTGACGCTCAGAGAGATTATTTATGTCACCCTCCGTGACATAGAAAGTAAGTAGCAGAGCTGCTTTACTCCAAATCCAGTGATCTTTACATGCACACCAGAGAACTTTCACCCCCAACATCTTACAGAATAAAAGAAAATGCCTTTTTTTAAAATATTTATACTAGGTTGCAGGCACGTCTGAGCTTGCTGGTGAGTTGATAAGAGAGGGCAGCTCTCAAATGTCTATTTCTGCAAGTTAATTGCTTGGAGTGAGGGACTTGTACAGAATTTATGTCTGGGCATCCAGGGAGCCTTTAGAATGAGGATGTTTGCACAGTGCAATTTTTCACTTTGCCTTATAGACTCTGGCCCAAGCCCTGTGCAGAGAGGGAACACAGCATGGGTTGGATTAGTTGCATGGAAGCCCATGGAGAAAGAAAGAAGATGAAGGGCATGATTCCTCTTTTGAAGAGAACATTGTGTAGCCTACACGGTACAGCACCTTGAAGGGCTGGCACTGCTGGGGGGTCTCGAAGAGCATTTTGACACAGACAACGTGGCCCCACTAACACCTCAGGACTAGGAGCATGGGCAGGACAGGGCACTGTCCTCCTGTGACTTTTCTAGCAGCAGCCATGAGAGAGAGGCGTGGCCCATCCAGGCGCCCCCCCCCGGAAAGCAACACACACTCCCTACCTAAAATACAAATACCACGAGCTTGCTCACCCCCCAACTATCCATCACACCACCCTAAACAATAAACCTCCTCCCCCAAGTACCACAGGACCCCCCCACTTATAACCCGCAACCCAATCAATTACAACAGCATCCCCACACCAACCAATCCTTCCATTCATTAAAAACCTGCTATCCACACCATCTCATATCGCTAAACCCGCATCCCCACCCACTCACCCCCACCAACTAACTTTAAACTCTGAAGGAAACATAAAAATTTCACCACAAAACAAAAAACCAAACCCCAACACCCACCCCCTAAAATTATTCACTCAAAAACAACCACCCCAATCACCCACAAGAACCTACCCCCCCCCACAGCCCGAAACGTCAAGCACCAAAAAAATACAAAACACAAAGAGCATTACACCCAACGCACACCTACCCACATAATCCAAAAACCAAACGCTCGAGTCCACTCCCCTAATCTCTTAACCGGAAAGTCCACACTCCTCCCCAAAAAATAAAACAAGCCGGGAAGTCCCCAATCACCAAGTACCATATATCCAATCCAATTATGAATCACAATTTAATTCCAACCCCACCCCCTCCCCCCATAAAACCCAATATCACTAATTAAACTAATTCCAAAGAACAGCAACCCACTCACCACAAACCCTTCAAAACCCCCCCAAGTCTGCCCCCCCACCTAGTACATCCCCCCAAATAAACCAGAGACCACCACCCATGACACGATTCCATTACTTATTCCAGCCCATTGACTCCTAAACTACACTACACTAACAGGTACCCACACCATTTACTCCCCCCCATTCGCCTCAAACATTCCCCTATCTCGGCGTTCTTTGACCACTTCCCTCTAATACCAATATAAACCCCACAATCCAACAAGAAGAAGACTAAACATCAAAAAACCCATAACAAAGCATAGATACTTGGAGGGGGACATGGTAGCAAAGTCAGTGAGTTTACATAAGCACCCCGGGGACTTCTAGAAGTAACTTGAAATAGGCTGGAAGCTTAGGTCAAACCAGTAAAATTTGAGTTATTACTTTATATCTCCCACATTTGTATCCAAAGGCTAAGGAAGTCTGGATAGACTTGAAAGTGAAGAGATTTTATCGAAACATCATTTGAAGTTTCTGTTGATAGGCTTTACCCTCATGCAGGGGCACTGGACAAAATATAAACCCAGCTGATGTACTGCCCTTGCCTTACTAATAACTGGAGATTTGGTCCCCCATACAGCCCCTTGTTCTCCGTCCCCTTGCCAATGGGATCAATGGGATGAGTTCTTTTCTGCAGGTCCCCCCAGCCCTTCATGTCACTGGGCCTCAGCTTGGGCTGCTCTGCAGACATGTCTGAATTCTGGCGATGGATGTAACTTCAACTCACACTATGCTACCCACTCAAGTGGTAAGTGCAAGACTGAGAAAGGATCAGCAACTTGCTGTCCATTACACACCTTACTTTGGAATAAGGAATGTTCACAGATAGGTGGGTCCTTATCATAGAATAACTCAAGAGTTGCTGATAGGAGTGTCATAACATTGTTTTTAGGTCATGTACGGTGACGTTTCCCTAGCGCTGTTTGATTCCATGGCACCTTTGCCTTGATGAGAGTTGCATCTTCCTTCTGTTTTGTTCTTGAATTAAGATAATTTCTGGGGCACTGGGGTGGCTCAGGTGGTTAAGCGTTCGAGTTTTGATTTTGGCTCAGGTCATGATCTCAGGGTCACGAGATCTAGCCCTACATTGAGCTACACACTCAGAGTCTGCTTGAGAGTCTTTCTCTTTCTGCTTAAGATTCTTTCTCTTTCTCTCTCTCTGCCACTCCCTGGCCCTCTGTCTCTCTAAAAAATTAAAGACATAATTTCTGTGGAGATTGTTATAATTTTTGTGCCCCTTGTGAAATTTTGGATACTATGTCCCATTGTACAACTGGGGATAAAGACTGAAATTCCATTCCGAATGTGAATAACAAAAAAAGAAAATTTGAAGTGTCAGAAAATAGACTGTGATCATGAGGGCTTATTTTGACATCGTTGAATTGCTAAATCCATATATTCTAAGCTGTATACTGGTTGCCAAATCTGGTCATCATAAATGTTGGCATCCTTGATAAAGAATTTTTCTTATTTTGACACTACTTTTTTGTTTTTTTAAATCACTATAGAATATGGTACAGCTTCATTTAGGATGATTGGCAGGAAAAAATGGCCATGTAGAAAGTTTAGAGTGTAGGCAACCAGGCCTCTGTGCTTTGTGGCATAGGTAACAATTTTCAGTGGCAAATGTGGAAGCTTCCTGTTTATCATATTCAACTTCAAGAACAAATAAAAATATATTGCATTGTATTTGAATAATTTAAGGCACATAAGACTTGATCCAGTTGGGTCTATGAGAAGTGCTTCACCCACTTGAGGAAACTGAAATATGACCAGGTCTCTGTCCCTTTACAAGAGGTAGGATAACTATCCCAGAAACATAGTATCTTAGAAATTCCTCATTTTAGAAGTCCCACCTGCCACTATATCCTCTTTTCATCCACTAGCATCATGAATTATTACAAGACTTTAGAAGTATATCGGTTACATATTTAAGCACACTGTTTTATACAATCTTCCAGCATGCTTCTCTCGCCCAGCAAATGTTCTTGTGAACAGGGGCTGCTTTTATTCATTTTATTTTTCAGCATCTAACCAGAGACCAGCACATAAGAGAGCTGGCCAGTGTCTGTTGAATGAGTGAATAAATGAATTCATGTATGAATGGATACATCAACCTAACTTTTCTAAGGTGAAATAATTGACATGATGAAAGTTATACTGTTCTTAATACTTGAACCTCTTCAGAGAGGTGTGTACATTCACTCAGCACATACTTCTAGAATACTGACTAAACACCAGGCACAATGCTAGACACTGGAGGCAGAATGGTGGGTTATGGGTTTGAAAGTCTTTGGTGTTGGTTTTAGTGGGAGCTGTTGCTCCCTGCAGTCAGGAGAGAGGCTAGGTCTGCAACATGCAAACCTGTGAGTGGATGATAAAGAGAGAAACAAGTGTGCGAGATGCTGTGAATACATTCAGATGTGGGCAGGTAGGAAAGTAGGTTTCACAAAACACAGCTCCAGGAGAGATTTTAATTTATTTATTACAAAGTGGGAGAGATAGAGCATTTTTGAGTGCTGATGGGGAGGAGTCAAGAAAGCAGGAGAAGGTAAAGATATAGGCAGAGGGCAAGAGAAGGAAATGAGGGAAAGGTACATATGATGGCATATAGGATTAGATGTTGGGCAGTGGCTAACTTTCAATCTAACAGTTTTTATTTTCCCCACATAACAGGAAGTCTGGTGAAAGTCAGAGAGTTAGGGTAGAGTGCTCATAGATGGTGAAGTTTTATGTTGGTTTCCACGGTGAATAAGAAAATGGAATAGAGTGACCTTGGCTACAAAGACTGGCCTATGGAGGGGTGGACAAGGTGAAGGGAATATTACAGCTTACATTTTCTTGGTGAAGTAGAACATGTGATGAGGAGACACTGGAGGAGAGCACCATCCAGGCTACAGGCTGACCAGCAGCACTGCCGATATGTCTGCTTTGGCTAATTTCTCCAGCAGTTCCAAGCAGCCTTGTGTGTAGGGATCACAAAGAGGATCATTAGGCCAATCTAAAAATGAGGGATTTCAGATGGACACAGTGAAATGGGGCAAGGATGTGCTCTTATTGCAATGCCACCTACCCTACTCAGATGGGAAGGAAGGTGGAGAGAAGCAGGAGCTAAGGAAAAGAGATGGAACAGGAAACGTATTGGTCCTGCTGAGAAGGATGGAAAGAGCTGTGTGGTCACCACAGAAGCTGGGAGGACAGGGAGTTGTGGCCAGAGTACTGAGTTTCGGCATAAGTGTGTCTCAGCCCAGGAGGTGCCTGAGGGTGTGGAAGAAAAAGATCTCCAGCAAGGGAAGGTGAATGGGTAAAGAGGTGAAGCTCAGAAGTCAAGGTCTTAGATGAGTCAACTACATGGAGACGTGGGTCATTCAAAGTCACGGCTAACTTGGAGTAAAGAGGAGTGGAGAGGGAGGCGGGCCAGACAGCCACGTGTGGTGAAGATGCAAGGGTGGATGGAGCTGGGAGCCATGCTTCTGGAAGAGCAGGTGTCCCCACCGGGGAAGAGGGGTCTAGGAGCACCCTGTAAACTAAAATTAACCCAACCCCACGTCTTCTTTCTAAAGTAGGAAGATGAGTGCTATGCACCGAATCGTGACTCTCAAAATTCAAGTGTTGAAACCTTAACCCTCCCAGTGGGATGGTGTTTGGAGATGAGACCCCTGGGAGCTAGCTCGGATAACATGAGGTCATGGCGCTGGGGCTTTCGCAATGGGATCAGGGCCCTTATAAGAAAAGATACAAGGAGAAAGCGGCCATGAAAAGCCAGCAAGGGAGTCGTGGGCTTCTGGGGGGGCCTAGATCTTGGGCTGCCCATCTCCAGGACCTTGAGAAGTAAAGAAGCCCCCATCTATAGTGGCCTGAGCATTGAGACAATGAGCAAACAATCAGTAGCTTGGCCAAGGTCATCACTTGCAGAGATTCAGTGAAGCACCCAGAGAAGGAGGAGGAAACCCAGAGTCCACAGGTTATACTTCTGGTGGACACATCACGCCTACCGTTGTTGCCTGCAGAAGTGCACACTCATTCATTGCACTTTTCCCGTTGTGCATATAGCAAGGCAAGAAGAAGGAGGGAAGGGAGGGATTCGGAGAGAAAAGGTGAAAGAGAAGGATCCAGGAGTCAGAGTAACGAGTGCTATTTTCGTCTGCACCCTCCTTGCCTCTGCCATCTGCTACGAATAGTAATGCTCACCACCCACGTATTTTGCCGGTTGTCGGGAAAGTGTGTTAGAAATAATGACTCTGATCTTCTCTGATAAAGGGGTCATGTTTGCACAAAACACTGTATTAGCTCAATCATGGTGAAATTGGCTTTTGCTTTCAATAAGGCCAGAATTGTTAAAGGTAGAAAAGTCTGCGTGGAATGAATTATGCAATTAGGTAATTCTTAACACGACTGAAAAGAACCCAATTTATGCCTCCAGAAAGGAATCGGCAGACTCTGGAAATGAATCCCCGAGCCATATGATGCTGGGCTATTTTTGCACAATGAGCAAGGAGCTGGAGCTCTGCAAGCAGCTTCCTCTGAGACACGCACGGGAGGCTGCGCTCACTGTCTGAGGAGCAAGCGGAGGAAAGGCACCAAGGCTTTAAACAACTGCTCTGTTCCTTCTCTAAGGGCTTTCCTCCCTGAACGTGGTTTGTGTTGATGTCAGGGGAAACTTAAAGCAGCTTAACTGGGGTGTCCCTCAGCGGCCCAGGGTAAGACCCAGACAAACGTGAAGCCAACGATCGTGAGCAGAGAGCCATCCAAAGGCAACATCCTCCAGGAACACCCCCTTCCCACCATGAGCTTGTGGTGCTCGTCCCCAGTCAGGCCTCCGAGTGAGGCCTTCGCCCCACAGCGTGGCTGGCCAGGTGCGAGTCTTTACTTGGCAAATCGCACAGCATTTGTGAATTCCTCTGATCATGTGGCCCCTGAGCGGCATTAGCAAGAGATTCCAATCCACGGAGAAGGCTTAGGGCCTGTCTTCAAGGAGCATGCAATATACTTGAAGAAACAAATCCCACACATGTGATTGCAAGCTCCACGCATTTAGATTTTAATTATCTTTGGGTCAATGTTAATGATATTATAGATTTTAATTATCACTGGATATCTTAGTCTGTTTAGGATGATAAACAGTCTTAGGCTGTTCAGACCAGGGGTCTTATTAACCACAGACTTTGCTGTCTGCAGCTCTGGAGGCCAGAAGCCCAGGATGAAGGTAACAGCAGATTCGGTGTCTGGTGAGAACCTCTTTCCTGGTCCATACCTGGTGTCTTCTCGCTGTGTCCTCATATGGTAGGAAGGGGTAAGAGGGCTCCCTAGGGTCTCTCTTACAGGGGCAGTACTCCATTCATGGGGTTCCCCTCTCAGGACCTGACAACCTCCCAAAGACTCCACCTCCTTACACCAGCACCTTGAGGGCTGGGTGTTGGGGGACACAAATATTCAGTCTATAACAAGGACCAAGTCATAAAACTCAGGATCTTCAGAGCCTCGGACTTGTCATGGTTCAATCAGAAAAGCAGAACCAGTAAGGATTTGTTACTTAGGGGTTTAACAGTAGTGGGGGCTGGTGAAGCAGCCTCTGCGTCCAATGCTGGGATTTGAGGTCTTCCTCGCACAGTCAGGAGGGAGGACCGCATGCAGGCTGGAACCCCTCTAGTTTTGTTTTCTGTACCAACTAATGCTTTCTACCCTATGACACAATTTACTTATCATATTTATTATCTATTGACTATCTCCTCCATTTGCATGTAAGCTCTGTGAATGAAAAGATTTTCTGTCTTTTGCCCAGTGACATGTCTCCAGCATCTGGGTACCCAACAAATAGGTGCCCATAAAAATGGAAGCATCTAGAAGTGTGTTTAATGAGACAACTTTGTTGATGTACGATGATGTAAAAGTAGCTGTTGCAAAAATGAAAGATAAAAAAATAAATCCAGTTCTATCACATTGCAAAATATATTCCAAGGTTATGAGTGGCAGAGATTTAAATATTGTTGAATATATATATTCATATATATATTACGTATAAAATATGTAAATTTAAATATGATGTATGTAGAATTTAATAGATTGTAATCCTTTTAAAAAAATTTTTAGTCCTCATAATAACTCTGTAGGATGGTTTCTATGGGCTCTGTTTTATAGATTAGGAAGCAAAGACTCAAATAATTTATGTATTGAACCCTAAACAGAGTTCTTAAATAATAAGCTGAAATTTAACTGTTATCTCTGCATTTCAAAAGTGAGGTTTTTGTCTAAACCATTTAAACAGGACTTTGTTTTTTCAGTATGAAGGTTTCTAATTTATTGAGTTTAAAAATAAACAAATGAAGTAATTTGTTTTTTTATTGTTGTTTTTTGTTTTTTTCTTTAGAGGCGGGGTGAGGGAGATGTGGGGTGAGGAACAACAGGAGAGCGAGAATTCTAACCAGGCTCCGCCCCCAGCACAGAGCCGGATGGTGGATCCTTGGACTCTGAGATCATGACCTGAGCCAAAAATAAGAGTTGGACACTTAACTAACAGAGCTACCCAGGTGCCCCAAGCAAGTTTTGATAGCTAAGGAAAATCCAGAGTTTAGAATGACTTTTTAAATCTATAATTGCCAGAGTTACGACTTTCAAATTTTATATTCAAAAGTCCTTTTGATTTTCACTTTAATCAGAGACTCTTTAACTCATTAAAACATTCAAACTGTTCTCCAGAATAGTGTTATCTGCTCTTTCTAACAAAGGAAACAGGAAGTCCCATTTTAAAAAGTCAAGTCAAAGAAATATTCAAATTATACTTAGGGAATCCATAAATCACCATTTTTTTATCTTTTTAAAAAAATGATCCTGCTTTTATGGAAATTAAGTAACTCCTAAATGTCAAATTGATTTCTGCATAGTTTACTGTAGATTTATTTTCAGTACTGGTTTCACCTTCTGAAAACTCACACCAAAAATGTGGAAAATGCATTTTCTCATAAATTATACAGAAATAAAATGTATCAGGATAATTTCTACATTTTGTATTTTCCAGAACAATTTATGCCTAAACTTAGACTCTTGTAAATTGGCAAAAAAAAAAAAAAACATCCAGGTTATTTGTCTTATGAAGTCTTGGTGCTTATGAAAAATACCCCTTAGGACCATGACCACCTGTTGAGCAGCCCAGAGGAAGGGTACTGAGCGTGCGCGCGCACACACACACACACACACACACATTGCTTGCTTAGAGCAAATGTGCTTTGTTAATGTGTGCTCTAAATTGTTTTCCTCAGAAATGCTCAGGGTGGGGAGCTAAGGAGGCTCGCCACACTTGGAAATGGGTTGGTCCAAGCATAACAATAGATAGAAGATGGAGAGAAGTGGTGGCTCTAAAGAGGGACACACTCAAGACCACTGGGTAGAATGAAATACTAGCATCTCAACAAGGTGATGAAAGTCAGGAGAACATGTGTCCCTCTGGGGAGACCAGACGGCCTAGTACCATGGTGCTCAAATACGCTTGTGTCGTGGAACCCTTCCTCTGAGCTCTTGTCTTCTCTCGTGTGCTCCTACTTGGGATCCCAAATATGGAAGTGTAGGTAAGACAGGAAATGGGTTTTTCCCTCCGTCCCCTGGCCCACCCACTCCTTTCTTCCTCCTCTCCTTTCTTTCTAGACTGAGCTGTTTCACGTGCTTAAGCCTCTACCCATGCCTTGTTATTTGTTGCCCATGGAGATCAGCATTTATGGGTGGTCCGCACAGTCTTTTATCAACCCCAGTCTCTAGATTTCATCTAGAACATCTCATATTTACACTACATCAAGACCCTTGTGATTCCCATGGCGAAGAGTTACATACTCTGCTGTACGGAGGTCAGGCTTCTCTTCAAATAGCAAATAGCAGATTCCACACAGCAAAGGCAGAAGAAATGAGGGAAATTTTTAAAAATTGCCATTGGACACCACAGTGAGAACCACAGCAGGGATGCACTAATGAACGCCCAAATCTGAGGGGGAACTTTAAGGAGAAGCGGGATATTTGCATAGCCCCAAGTATCTCCCCCAAATAGTTATTAAATACTATGGTGATTCTAACATGTGTCCCCAAATGCCTGACTCATCTGCAGGAGGATAAGGCTAATCACCCCTTCAGGGGTGGGCTGCTCGTGTGACTCCAGAGAATAGAGCGTAGAAGCTCACAGGAGAAAGCCAAGCCACCCTCCTTCACTGCAGTGAGGTCACCAGCACCACCCATCAGCAGAGTCAATACCCTGTGCCCCGAATATTGTGTGATGAGGGCTCTGCACCTCTGAGGGATCCTTCCCTAAACCAAAATCTTGGTCTAGCGAGAAAACAGCAGACAAACCCAAACCGTGTGACGTCTTAGAAAACCCCTGACCAGTAACCCCCCAAACTGTCAAGGTCATCAAAAACAGGTCAAGTCTGATGAGAAACCATCACCAATCAAAGGAGACCCGATACACGAATGCCTGTGGTGACGGGTCTCGTCTCTGCAACATCAAGGGAACATCAGCGGGAAAGCGATGAGATTCCCAAAGTCTGCAGATTAGGGTTCTGTACACACGCTAATTCCTCAGCTTTGATACATGGACCTCGGTCATGTAACACTCGGAGGAAATGTGGTCTATCCATGCAACAGGATATTACTCAGCCTTAAAAAGGAAAGAAATTATGGCACATTCTACAACACGGATCAACCTTGAGGATATTATGCTGAGTGAAATAAGCCAGCTGCACTCAAAAAAAAAAAAAAAAAAAAACCCCAAACAAAACACAACTACTACATGATTCTACGTATATGAGATGCCTAGAGTCTACAACTTCATAGAAACAGGAAGTAGCCTAGTGGATGCCAGGGGTCGCGGGGTGCGGGGGACGCGGGGAAGGAAGTGGGAGGTGCTGTTTGATGTTTGATGGGCTCCGGGTTTTGCAAGAGGAAGGATTTCTACAGATGCGTTGTACAATGATGCACCTTAGTCAACACTACCGAACTGTGCAGTTAAGAGCGGTTAGGATGATGAATTTAGGTTTTGTGTCTTTTACCACAGACAAATTAAGAAAAAAAAAAAAAAGTCACGTCTCCTTCCAAGGAAACAAGCCAACTTAAAAAGTTCTAAAGTTCTCTCGCTTCTTCCTTGCTCTACACCATAGAAGATATATAAATAAAAATCTTGGAGGCAAACTATCCCACGTTGCCAGGAGGAAGAACTGCACATCCTCCGCCTTGAGTTCCCGTGGAGTTTCTTACATTCTGGAATAATAGGAATAGCAGAAAAAAAAAATAAATAAAGCAAAAAAAAAACCACACACACACACACAAAAACAAAACAAAACAAAAAAAACCCTGCACAAAACCAAACCAAACCCCTCTTTGTGTTCAGTTCTGCAGCTGGGTATTGTGTGCGGTGCTTTGGGGGTTTGCTATCCTCCTCAACGAAGCGGACTTCGCCTTCTTGTCAACAGGCTGGCGCACCTGCCGCACCTGCGGTGCTGAGGCCTCCCCCAGAAACGTCCTGTTTCTTGGCTTTGCTCTCGGCCCCGGGCAGCCTTCCCAGCTTTGATCCCGTTATCCCAGGGCTGTGAGCGCCACGGGGGCTCTCCTCTTTCTCATGGAAGCCCAGGCATCGGGAATGCCGGCAGCTTTCTGTGCTTCTAGGAGTGGAGACGACAGGAATGCAGACACAGCGTAAAAAATAAACATTATATGGTCTCATTCATTTGGGGAATATAAATAATAGTGAAAGGGAATAGAGGGGAAGGGAGAAGAAATGGGTAGGAAATATCAGAAAGGGAGACAGAACATGAGAGACTCCTAACTCTGGGAAACGAACTGGGCGGGGGGTGGAAGGGGAGGAGGGCGGGGGTAGGGGTGACTGGGTGACGGGCACTGACGGGGCACTTGACGGGATGAGCACTGGGTGTTATTCTATATGTTGGCAAATTGAACACCAATGAAAAATAAATTTATTATTAAAAAAGAATTAACCCTGCATTTCCCCAGCATCCACACAGAAATAACACATCTAAGAGACCTAAGTGTTTGTAGTCGGGATATCTCAATACAAACATTCCGTGTCCCTGGTACTCTCGGATGCTAGGGTTTCCAGATTGCCGAGGGCACTCCCTTGGCCCCTCCTGGGGGGCTGGCACAAATGCCCCCCACCCTTGCTGCTCACACCAGAACCTGCCCAGGGCCTGGGGCTCTCCGAGTCCTCCCCTCCACGGCCAGGTCCAGTTCCCACAGCAGGAGGCTGGGTCCCTGCCCTCCTCATCGCCAGTGTCCACCTGCCTTTAGTCGCCACCAGGGTACAGCAGCCTCCTTGCCATCCCACCCAAATCCACTCCGGCCTCCCTGACGCGGAGACTTGGGGGCGTCCACTCACTCCTTTGCTGCACCTCTCAGCAGGGCCCGCGGGACAGGCGCAGGTGCCCCTTGAGCCTGTCGTCCTGCAACCCTCCCGTCTAGGGCTTTAAAGCTCATCCAGGGGGATCCCTGGGGGGCTCAGAGGTTTGGCGTCTGCCTTTGGCTCAGGGTGTGATCCTGGAGTCCCGGGATCGAGTCCCGCGTCAGGCTCCCTGCAGGGAGCCTGCTTCTCCCTCTGCCTGTGTCTCTGCTTCTCTCTCTCTCTATGTGTCTCTCATGAATAAATAGATAGATAGATAGATAGATAGATAGATAGATAGATAAATAAATGAATGAATAAATAAATAAATAAATAAATCTTTAAAAAGAAATTATAAAGCTCATCGAACATTTTTAAAAAGATTTTATTTATTTATTCATGAGAGTCACAGAGAGAGAGAGAGAGGCAGAGACACAGGCAGAGGGAGAAGTAGGTTCCCTGTAGGGAATCTGATATGGGACTTGATCTGGGGTCTCCAGGATCATGCCCTGGGCTGAAGGGGCGCTAAACCACTGAGCCACCCAGGGAAACCCCTGGTCCAACATTTGTTTAATGGAGGTAACAGAAACCTCTGCTCGTTCTTTCTTTCTTTCTTTCGTTCTTCCCTTTCGTTCTTTCTTTCGTTCTTCCCTTTCGTTCTTCCCTTTCTTTCCTTCTTTCTTTTTTTCTTTTTCTTTCTTTTTGGAGGGAGGGGAGGGGGGGGGGGGAGTTTGGGGCTGGGGAGTGATGGGAGGGGGCTTCGGGTGGGAGGGAGGATTGGGTTATGGACGGGTGACAGGGAGGGCGGAGAGGGAGGGCGTGGTGAGGGGAGGGAGGTTTCTTTCGAGGAGGGGGGAGGGGGGAGGGGGGGAGGTTCTGGGATTTCTTCAGGGGATTCCTTCCTTCCTTCCTTCCTTCCTTCCTTCCTTCCTTCCTTCCGTCCTTCCTTCCTCTTTCTCTATCTTTCTCTCTTTCTTTCCAAAGCTCATCACTGTCTGGAATACAGTGACCCCACCACTGGCTCACACTGACTTGTGTCTGGCTGTGCACATTCCGGACCCAGCATCCCCTCCACTGCCCTTCCCTGGAGCCCTTTTCTGTGACCTCTCCTTTCACTTAGGGCATGCCCTGCACCTGCCGGACGCCGCAGACACGTCGCCCACACCGAGGGCCGGGCCCACCTGCAGGTCTCCATCAAGCTGGTATTAATTCGCAGACTTGTGCCCAGGACCACTGGCTGGAGCGGCTGCTGGCTGGTCCTCTGCGGCTCTGGCCTCAGGCCCCGGGAAGGAGCACACCTCCTGCAGCGCACGCAGCATCCTCATCCTTTCCCGTCCCTGTTGCGCTCTGGGTCCCCTCTGATGGGCTTGCCCAGAGCCTCCCCAGACCACAGCACCTCCCACTGTGCGGCACGGCAAGCCCCATCCCTCCGGGGGGTCCTGCATGTGGCTCGCGCATCTGCTGGACCCGGGGGCGCACGGTGACCAAGGGATGCGCAGAGGGGAGGGGGGGTGCACGGAGATGTGGCCGCAGGGCTGGGGGTGCACGGGGGGACACTGCGGACGGGCATGGATCACCTGCCTGGAGCCACATGGCTGTGCTCACAGGGCACCTGAGAAGATGGAGGAAGGTGCGGAGCTTGTCTGCTGGACCAGCGGCTCCCACCACTCAGATCGAGTATGATTTCCATCCACATCCTTTTCATCCCTGCAACTTCACAAAATTGGGGCCAAACATGGGCCACGCAGTTGCTCCCTGGTGGGCCTCCTCCCTGGATGGGGGAGTTCCTGCCCATAGCCCTGGCCTTAGAGGTTTCCCTCTGGCCTGGTCCAATGGCAGAGGTGGCGCCATCAGGCTGCTGCTATGGAGCGGTGGGTGCCCACCTCTGAAGACTCAGGGGACAGGAGGGCTGGAAAAGGCCACACCATCAAGTGTGGCCTTAAGACTACTCTACCATCGGGTAGAGTCTTAAAAGGAAGGAATTCTTTCTTTTTTTTTTAAAAAGTGTGAAGACAAGCTTGAAGGGCTGTTACAGAAAATCACCCTAAGTAATTTGTACGTGGAGTCATTTTTGTCAGTGTTGAAAATTAATTTGGAGATGACACGCACTTGTATTTATAGAGCCTTTTCTTAATAGTCAAAATCCGCCCTGGACACTGATCACTCGGTGCCCGTGGAGTCCTACCTAATAGTTAGTTCCCTGTGCTTCCTCCCATTTGAGTCTAGACTGGTTTACTTCCTGGCTCCTTTATGGTGCATCCACATCGTTTCATATGATGGAATTCATTATGATTCATTAAATTTGCTCATAAAAGCAGTTTGATATCCCCTGGGGCAAGTTCATTAAGAGAATCTCTTTGGTTCAATTATGAATCATTTTCCCCCTGTATCCAAAGGCAGCTCCTAAGATGCAACCCTGGGCGAGGAGTCCTCACGTGGCAGATTTGGGAATCCAGCAGCCAAAAATCGGGGCCTGCGCAGCAATTCCTGAATAAAAATATCACTGTGGGAGAGGGGGTGCCATATGGCTGTCTGGTGGTGCTCTCTGCTCGGTTTGCGCAGAAGGTAATTATGCCCTTGCACACTGCGCTGCGATGTGCCACACGGGGACTCTGAGCGGGCTGGTGATGCCATCGCCCAGAGATCAGGGAGTCGGCTTCGTTATTACCCATTGAAAGAGCGTGGCCACCTCCCTCCTGAAAGCCACAGTCCGGAAGATAAAAATTCAGATCCAAGACATTTCTCCCACACCCCCCCTCCCCTCCCCGTTCCTTCCAAATTTAGAGGGAATTCCCCTGTATGAGTTGGTGTGTTGCTGGCTGTTTCCATCTGGTGGTCTCTCATCTTCACACAGGGAGCGAGGAGGGACGCCTCCCCAGCTACTTCCCAGGTGACCCTAGTAGGACACGGATCCCGGTCTATGTCATGCCCACGGGATGGGAAGAAAATGTTGGTCTTCGGGAGGGCTTCTCTGGGCGTCATCCATACGCCGTTTCTGCAACGGGGCTCTGCCTGAAAACTATCTGCAGCCCCGACAATAGTTTCACACTCAGTGAAAGATGCGCCATTTGTCCCCTGCCAAGTGTGTCACAGTTCTGAATCGGAAGGTTATTTATTCATCTGATTCAGTGGCCGGTGGCAGCCAGCAAGGTGGCAGGAGCAGAGGGAGGGGGGTGCTGGTCAGGGTGACAGCTGCGGATGCCCATGGGGAGCCCGAGCCCCAGGGCGGGGAGCTTGTCCCCTGGCGGGGACAGAGCAGAGAGGTGAGGGAAGGGACAGCCCTCCAGCAGAAGGGAAGGGGCATCCCCCCACTGTGCTCCTCTGCAGTGTCCTCCCTTCCTGCCTCTGGCTCCCGGCTCAGGGCTGGGTGGGGGGGGGCCGGGGTCGGGGACTCGGGGACCCACCCAGCCACGCACTCACTGTTGCACAGACCCTCCCGCCTCTGTCCTCCCGGCACGGAGCCTCCGCCCAGGTAGTAGAGGACACACCGGGCCACTGGCAGGGCTCCGGTTACCGATTGAGTCCCCGCGGCCGACTCAGAGTGCGGCGAAAGCAGCATGAAATGGCCAAAATATTTTCCCAGACGGGTAGCCTAAGACAGATGAGGGAGACCCGATGCAAAGAATTCACTGTGAAGCCATCTCCTGGAACTGCAGGTTGGCTTCCTAGCACCAGCCCCCAGTCCTGACAACAAAAGTCACCTTTACACGTTTTTAAAATAATCTAAATTATTTTCTCTCTTAAAATCCTTTTTTTTTAAATTCTGTTTAACAATTTTATTGAATTATCACCGACCTGTGCAATTGTATGTCTTTATGGTGTAAGACATATTTGGTACTTGCACGTACTGTGACCTGGTCACCCCAATCGAGGTGAGTAACAAACCCATCACTTCATGCAGTTACCGTGTGTGTGTGAGAAGAGTCTACTGAGATCTCCAAGTGCACGTCAATGCTGTTAACTAGAGTCACCATGCGGGGCAGTCGGTCGAGGACTTCTTATCTGATAACTGCAGGTTTGTGCCAGGTGACCCCAGGTCCCCGCGTCCGCACCCCGAGCCCCTGGCAATCACCTTTCTACTCTCTGCTTCTGTGAGTTTGTTTCAGCTCCCACGTATAAGTGAGATCGTGCAGGGTTTCTGCATCTGGCTTATTCCACTTCGCATTAGGATCCTCGACGTCCATTTACGGTGTCACAAATGGCAGGATTTCCTTGTTTTTAACATTTAATACACTTGGAGATTGTGAAATGACAGGGTTGGGGCAGAGGAATAATTATCTTTGATCCGATTAACTTTTATAGACACTATTGGTGTCATCCCCTTGGCTGTTCCCATGTGCTGCATGTAACATGATTAATTTTATGCTTTGTATTCAGGAATAATTATAGAGTAAGAGGAAGTTGTAAAAATAGTTTGAGAGAGTCTCAGGTCCCCCTGACCCAACTTCTCCCTACAATATAGTCTTACGAGAGTGTAATTCAAGGTCAAAACCAGGACACTGATGCGGTACATTGCTGGAAACCAGACCTCCTGCAGTGCTTCCCATTTTTCACATGCATGGAGACATGTGTTGGGGGGCAGGTCCCATGTAGCTGTATCCTGTGAACGGATTTCTGCAACCACCACCCTGAGCAAAATGCAGAGTCTTTTCATCCTCCTCACAGAAGAGCTCTCTCAAGCTGCTCCTTCGCCCCACACCCTAGCCTCATCCTTGTCCAACCTGTTCTGCATCTCTACTGCGATTTTGAGAATGTTTCAAAAATGGAAGCATACAGAATGGAAGGCGTCCTTTGAAGTGGACATTTTCCACCAAGCATCATGCCTCAGGTCCATCCAGGCTGCTGCCTGTATCACGAAGACTGTTTCTTTTTGTTGCTGAACAGCATTCCATCCTAGGATGAACCACACTTGGGTAACCTTTCACCCACCGAAAAAAAATGGGGGTTGTTTCTAGATTTTTTTGTATTACAGAGAAAGCTGCTATGAGCAACCATATACAATTTTGTTTGTTTGGTTGTTTATTTATTTATTTATTTATTTATTTGCACATGAGTTTTGGTTTCTCCAGGGTAGATATCCAAGAAAGAGTAGGATGGCTTTGGCTATAAGGGAGTGCATTTTAAGTTACAAAAAATTGCCAAACTGCCTCCCAGAGTAGCCACACTATGGTCCTTCCACCAGCAATGAGGAGGGATCCAATGTCTCTGCTTCTGTGCCAGCATGTGGTGCTACCCCCGCTTGTTATTTTGAGTGTCCTACTCAGTCACAATGAGTGACATCTCATTGTGCTTTCCAGTTTGCCCATCCTCTAGAGGCTGACGGTGTTGAGCATCATTTCATGCCTATTGCTACTAGTATCTGCTGTTCATGTCTTTGCCCGATTCCTAACTGGGTCACTGGTGTTTCTACTGCTGTGACTTGAGAATTCTTCATACATTCTGGATACAAGTCTCCTCTCTGGTACGTGGTTTGCAAATTCTATCCCCCAGCCTGAGGCTTGTCTTTTCATGCTCTTCACAGGGATTTTCACAGCATGGAAGTTTTTAATTCCGATGAAATCCACTTTATTAATTTGGGAGGGGGGTTCACGCTGTACTAGCCAGATCTAGGAACACTGTGCCTAGCCCTAGACCCTGAAGATTGTCTTCTCTTTCTATTTCTTTTTTCCTTTCCTTTCCTTTCCTTTCCTTTCCTTTCCTTTCCTTTCCTTTCCTTTCCTTTCCTTTCCTTTCCTTTCCTTTCCTTTTCTTTTTTTCTTTTCTTTTTTTCTTTTCTTTCTTTTTTATTGAGAGACAGAAAGACAGAGTGCAAGTGTGAGTGCAAGGAAGGGGGAGGGTCAGAGGGAGAGAATCTCAAGCAGATTCCCAACTGAGTCCAACATGATCCCGAGATCATTACTTGAGCTGAAAGCAAAAGTCAGGTGCTTAACCTGACTACCCACGTGGCCCCACTAATTGGAATTTAAATAAAAACTTTTTATTTACATAAAAGAACACTATTCTTCTTCCATTAAGTTGTTTGGCGTGTCTGTTTGGGTCTACTTCTAGCTCTTGACTCTGCACCATTGGTGCCTGTGTCTGTCCCTCTGCCCACACTACACTGTTTCTGCATCTGGTTAAAGGGTCTTGAATTGGAGTGCTGTACATTGCCTTATTCTTCCTCAAAAATGTCTTAACTGTTCTAGTTTCTTTCTCTTTCCATTGTCTATATCTCCTCAACCTGGTGTTCGGATTTGGAATTGCAGAGATCATTTTGGGGCAATATGGTATCTTTCATAGGTTGAATCTTCTAATCCCTGAACACAGCATGGTTTCTACTTATTCAGATCTTCCATGATTTATAATATGATTTTGAATTACGCAGAGCTCTTCTGTTTTCATAGGTTGAAATTCAGGAAATTTTCAGTAATGGCCTTGGAATTACGAACAATGATGTGCTAGAGCCAGGTCGCCCTAACTCACGTGGGCCAGTTGTGCACATTTCTTTCCAGTTCTGAGGTCTGTGGTGTCACCATGGTAGCTTGAGACTGGTTGTGGAGAGTGGACAAATGTTTTCTTTCTTTCTCTCCCCTCCCTTTTTGGTGGGTGTTGTTGAAGGAGGGCAAGAGACTAAATTTAAGAGCATCCTTTTGGTGGAAAATCATCGGAGATTCAGACACTGGATCAATTTGAACCAAAGATTGGCTCTAGCACATAGCCATATCGTGTTAGGAATTCTTAAATTCAGATGGCCAAAAATGTAACTTAAACTGGTGTCCACTTCGGAAGTGGCAATTTGTTAGAAGGGTTTATAATTACGCAAGGGCCAATGGGTCCTAGTAAAGGTGTATCACAATTACTCATCCTGTCCCTCATGAAATGAAACCTTAATCATAGCCCTATTGATTGCCAAATGCAATCCTCTTGGCTAAAATTACATCTTTTGATATTAACACACATTAAACTATTTGGCCATTTAGGTGGTAATTTTGATTGGATAGGAAGTTTAGAAATGGAGAGATTTGCTCATTCAGTGAGAGAAGGTAAGCTCGCACAGCTCCTCTCCTCCCTTGGCAAGCCTGTGAGCACTTGGCTCAGATACCACAGACCTAATGATTTGGAATCAGCCTCCTCTCCCGGTGTTTGAACTCAGGCTCTGACTCTTCTTTCGTCTTTGATTTTAATAAATCTCTTTATTCATTTTTATTATAATTTTTGTTAATACCATAGTAATACTGTGACTCCAAAATATGCTCAGGACTTTCAAAATATTGGGAAAGAGTAACAGGATACCCCGTGCTCTTACTTCAAGGATCCAGAGACAGTAACCTTTAACATTTGCATGCATCACCCTCTTGGTCTTCCTTCTCTATGCCAGGTTGTAATTATTCAGCTGCCTGGTTTTTCCCTTTATTGCTTTTTCCCCCCCAGAAATATAACCTCATATTTTTTACTTAACTGCATTTTGTGAATATTTTTCTTTGTCATAAAATAATGCTGTATGTGGACACCGAGAGGCATAGTAATTGTTGGAAATGTGTGGAGTGATGAGGAAGAAGCAACAAACAAAACTCTCCCTGTGTCTGACAATAAAAGAAGAGGATGTTGAGTTAAAATGTAGTAGCAAAGGCTATCACAAGATTTTGGCAAAAAATTCTCTGGGGCGATGATTCTGTTTAAGACACAAGAAGCATCTGGATTAAAAATTTAGAAAGTAAGAGGTGGCATAAAGGGTTCGTGTGGAGCTAGGGGGCCGCAGTCTTTGTTCAGGAGTGTTTATCGTGACGGATAATTCATCATGTTAGATCAGGAGGGAACCAGTCTGTCTTGGATGTGTCTAATACAATGCAGCCTGGGGGCCAGAGCGGAAACCAGACCGCCTTTCAAGGTCCCTCCGAACCTGTGACTCTGTGATTAGTTGAATAATTGATGCTCTAAATTGTAATTATTTTTCCCCTTCAGGGTAGACGGTATGCATGAAGGCAGTTGTGGAGAGAGATGCACTGCGCAGCTCCAGTGGGTCATTGAGGCACTGGGATTCGTCTACTTAGATCTGCTGGGAGTCCATGTATGTGGTTAAGTAATTTCATTTTGGATCACACCATCCGCGGCACCCCTACCAGCCTGCCCTTACCTGATCAATAGATGGTAATTTACATATAATGATATTAAAATTTTACAGAATCTTTTGTAATGATTGTCTTTATTATTGTAATTATCTAGTAAAAAACAGTATCTAGAGAGAAAGGTTTCCCTGGACACAGCTAAGTACTTGATGGATATGAACCGGGCCATGAATTGATGAGGACAGAGATGAAGCCGGCCTGGAATTTGCTACACAACCACCCAACACCTAACCTCTCTCTGCCACAAGACAGCCCATCACATGCCCTGGGCTCCTACTCATTTTCTTCAATCTTTACTCTATTTATAGTTGAGGATCCTCCATTTCCCTCTGTTGAAATACATTAGTTACTATGGAAACGTCATGTCCCCCACGTGGATGGAGTGTGTTGACATCTACAATTGCAAAGCACAAGCACGGGAAACTGAGTGTCCTGGCCGGAGAAATACCTGAAGGGTCAGCAGGGAAATATTGACTTGATGCACAACACACCTGCCAGGATGGGGCCAACCTGCTCGCGGATCAGAGGTTCCAGAAAACAGAATGGAAGCCCAGCTGCAGGTGCCGGTGGGGGCCTTGAACCTGGGGGGTGCTCTGGCGGGTGTCCTTCAGATACCAAACACTGGGCCGGTAGATGGTACTTGCTATACATACATATACACATGTATGCACATTCATATCTCTACCTTGATAAGTGGTATAATCATTTATTTCAATTGATTTTTGCTTCTTTTAAGATTGTATGGGATATGATGTCACTCTTCCCATGGCATATGTGTTTTGAGTGTCTTCCAATATTAGAGAGTTTTGCATGGGGTACTGAAATTCCTTCTTGCTCAGTCCTCCCTGGGAAAAAGTGCTCAGTTCGAAGACTAAGTGATTGATGTGGGGGTGTAAGGTGGAAGTCAGTGGTAAGTTAGTAGATCTGTAACTCAGAGTCGGAAGAGCAGACCTCCCCAATCCTTATCATCGTCTCTCTGATTTTCCCCAGGATGGGCTCCCTCTGGGGTTGAGCAGTTCCCTGACTGCCGGCATGGAGCCCAGTGCCCCCATCCTTGGTGGTATCTGCTGTTGCCAGCTCCCTTCACCCAGAACTGCCCCCAGACAACCGTAACACAGCTGGAGAGCAAACAGGTGAATGAACAATACCAAATGCACGATATGAAATCCTACCTAAGTGGCTCCAACCCACTCAAATTTCCTCTTCCTTGACACATCAATTTTCTGTTGTATATAATACTTCATGGACTCTTTATTCCTCTAAATTTAGCTCTGCACAAAAAACTATCTTGTTCAACATTTTCCTCTCTTCACGTGACTTTGGTTTTATGAACTCTTCTGTATACTTTTTCATAGACTTTGTTTCTCAACATTTAGCAATGTATGATAAAACCACAAGTGGTTCTTATTACTCCTCTGTCTCATTTCAGAGCTTGAGTTTATGAATTCCTACAGGATAGAAGGCAAAGACAATTTCTTAATTCCTAGTGTGAATCGTTTTTTTTTTTTTTTTTAAGATTTTATTTATTCATGAGAGACCAGAGAGAGAGAGAGAGAGAGGCAGAGACACAGGCAGAGGGAGAAGCAGGCTCCATGCAGGAAGCCTGACATGAGATTCAATCCCAGGTCTCCGGGATCAGGCCTTGAGCTGAAGGTGGCACCAAACCGCTGAGCCACCAGGGCTGCCCTCCTAGTGTGAATCTAAGTGCAAAAGAGACATGCGGTTCTTGTTGCTTAATTGAAAATAGTTTCTCTTGGAAACTGAGAAATTCAGCCCTGACTCTGCATATCATTCAAGGTGAAGGGAATATGAGGCAGGAAACGCCGAGGGGTAGGTAGGAAGGGTGGGCATTTACGGAGCACTTCTGTGTGTTGGGAACCATGCAACGTGCTTTACATGAAATACCCCACTTAATGTTTACCACCGCACTGTAAGGCGGTGCTATTGTGAGCTTTCTTTTTTTGAGTGTGGAACCTGAGTCCCAAGGGTGGAAGTAGCTAGTAAGGTAGGGAAGTGGGGTCCAGGTGTATCCACCTCCCAGGGCCTACCTTATAGGTGGCTCTTTCCTCAGATCTGCAGGAATCCAATGGCTTCATCCACTCCTACGGAGAGACAGTGGAGCAATACCACCTCCCGCCCTCTGTTGTCTTCCTTCGTCCCCATCCTTTGGTTTATTTTTGACCTCCGTCCATTTTTTGAGATCTGGACGTTTGCCCCCACATCGCTCATGAGCCACACAGGCAAAAAGTAGGTCCGGGTGGCATCATTTCTGTCCCATTCCTTTCTTTCTCTCTCTCTCCCAAGTTCTTGCTCTATATGAGCTTCTGTCAGGGCCCCAGCGTGCTGTCTCAACACACATCAGCAAGGCTGTTGTAGAAATCTAAGTGAAAACGTCCACCTCATCAAACCTGCACCTTCATGACTCTGCTTTGCTGGGGTGTTCGGCTACCTAGTTAGAGCTTCAGGTAGTGTCTGTAATTAAAACAACTGTGTTATTAGCTCACAGTCTCAGAGATAAAAATAAAAACCGTAGACCCTTACTTTGGTCTGCAGGGGAAGAAGCACATGCAACACCAACCACTGTAAATGAGAAGGTCTATGGGTCAGATCTGGAGTCCGGTGTGCTGTGCCCTGGGTCCTCACGCCGTCTCTGGTTGGGGTGGAGTGTGCTGAAATGTTATTAAGAACAAGATGCTCCTATGTGGGTTATGATATGAGGAAGGAGGGAGACAGTGAACTGCTCTCTGGATAAAGGACAGACTTGGGCCTTGATCACATGGTCCTGGCTTAGTGAACCTGCTCGCTCGTACACCAAGGTGTGTCGGGGAAATGCCATCCCTATGCCAATACTATGTCATAAATACATTAGCTGCCTAAATAGGCACTGAAATAAACCCAATTATGCTTAATGATTTTTTTTTCTTTTCTACACTTAAAGAAATCAAATTCGTCCTATCTTCCTTTATTTGGCCATCGGAAGGGGCAATTTTTGCTGCTGGAGCTGTTAACAAGGCCATGAAATCTCTTTGTAGACGCCCGCCACCCCTTGGAGTGCCAGACTGACCTTGTGACCTCAGGGAGTAAGATGCCCATCCCACCCAGGAGTTCCCACCAGCAGCTAAAAGGGCTAAAACATTATACGGTCTCATTCATTTGGGGAATATAAATAATAGTGAAAGGGAATAAAAGGGAAAGGAGAAAAAATAAGTGGGAAATATCAGAAAGGGATACAGAACATGGAAGACTCCTAACTGGGAAACGAACTAGGGGTGGTGGAAGGGGAGGAGGGCAGGGGTGGAAGTGACTGGGTGGCAGGCACTGAGGTGGGCACTTGACGGGATGAGCACTGGGTGTTATTCTATATGTTGGCAAATTGAACACCAATAAAAAATAAATTTATTATTAAAAAAATAAAAAAAAATAAAAGGGCTAAAGCACAGCAAGGGCTTGGAGAGCAAACCCACTGATTTGTTGCAGAGGGGAAATAAAGAAAAGAAAAAATAATCCCCAAAGTTTGCCACCATTTTTGCTAAGGGAAGGCAATAAACATTAATGAATAATTAAAAGGAATGCTTATCTGGGATCAATCCAGCTTCAAAAGTAAAAAGATTTAAATTTGTAATAAAGCTTCCTGTGCTCTAACAAGAGCAGTAGGAGAAGAAGGAACAGGGGATCTTCCAGCTTGAAGAAGGAGGAAGACTCTGGAATGGCAGGAGGCAGACATGTACTTCCCAGGGACAGCACTTGAGGAAGCTGGGCTCCCCACGTGCCAGCCAGCCCCCTGTACACCCACAGCCCGTCTTCCCATCCCACCTGGATGTGCAGACACCTGTATCCTCCCCGTCGGAGGGCCCTGTCAGGCTTTACTGGGCGCATTGACAAAAGATTTTTCAAGGTGAGTTCTTGCATTTAAAAAAAAAAAAAAAAAGTGGTAGGATGAGGAATTGAGGACAGATGGTACTTGGTGACCAACTGTTCTCGGCAGCGGGGCCGGTGGCGAAGAGCAGAGTCCGCACACGGCAAGGGGCGGTATCCCTGCGTCAGGGGTGCCAGGGACCTTACCCGCGGTGTAGGTGCAAGGCTCAGGGCACGCTCGGTGGCTTTTAGTGCTCAGTGCAGGAAGAATATCTTCGTTGTAAACCCTGCAGCCCAGTCACGCAAGCCAGTAGCGAGGAGGCACACGGGCCCAGCCGCAGCGCTCACGTGCAAGGACCACCGTGCCAAAGGACCAACGGATGCTTATGTGCGGCTACCTCAGCGATGTAACAGCCCCGAGCTCCTCAAACTTGTCCGCCACAGACCACCTTCCCGCAGCCACCTTGCAAGTCGCAAGCTGCACAGTCCTCAGGCCTTTTGGACACGGGGACCCCTATTTTCACTTTGCACCAAATTACGCAGGCCAGGCTGGCCAGACAGGAGATGCACTCGCTGGGGGCCGGATTGTGGCCCTTGCACCCGCCCGGGCCCTGGAATCTGAGTTTGAGAAGCCTGGCTGCAGCAAAGGAAAACACAAATATTTCAGAGAGATGCTCAGACTAAAAATAAATAAATAAATAAATAAATAAATAAATAAATAAATAAATAAATAAATAAAATTTAATCATTGTTGATCTGAAATGCAAACGCGACCGGGCATTCTGTGTTTTTTTCCCTGGCCGCCTTACTGTCGCCACCGCATCCTTTGCTTGCCCCGGGAAACGACACCACATGGGAGGTGTGATGGAGTGTGGGCTGCGTGCCGCATGCCGCGGTTAGTCTTCTGGGCCGCCCGACTCACTGCAAGCTGTCCACGCACGTACACGGTAGGAATGATCATCTGCTGGAGAAATTGAGACACACACAGGTGGGTGACTCAGAGGGCTCATGATGAATAGGAGAAGGTTCCAGATTTGCAGCCAGCTGTCTGGCCTCGAAGCCTGGCTCTTCCATCTCAGGCACTGACCCACCCCGGCCAATTCACAATCCTTCCTGGCCTCCACTGGGGTCGGGCTTAATGATCCGGACTCCACTAAAGAGACTCAGCCCAGTCTCGTTGCGGCCGGCTTTGTGCGTAGGGCAGTGTTCTGGAAGGAGACACGTCCCTGAGTGGGGAGGATCATTCTCAAAACAATGAACCCAAACGTAGCTTAGGTAGGGGACATTGAAGGAGGCAGAGGAGCAGAAGGCAGGTGTACGTAATCCGTGAGGCACCTGACAAGTATTTTAGGTTCAGGAAAATCCAGAGCGTTTTGTGTCAACGCTTTTTTTGACTTTTAGGCCGGAAGCCACGTACATTTGAAAAGGAACATAAGCCACGTGCTCCAGCGCCGCTCAAACTTGACGCATCAATACGTTATTTTGTCTGTTGATCTTTGTGCAAATGTTCAGAGCTATTCGGCTTGCAAAATAAACACAAACTTGGGGGCACCTGGGAGGCTCCGTAGTTGAGCATCTGCCTTTGGCTCAGGGCGTGATCCCGGGGTCCCGGGATCGAGTCCCCCATCGGGCTCCCTGCAGGGAGCCTGCTTCTCCCTCTGCCTGTGTCTCTGCCTCTCTGTGTGTTTCTCATGAATAAATAAATAAAATCTTTTAAAAAACACACACAAACTCTTATCTATTTGGTGGTGCAAAGTATTTAATCTAATTTCCTAAAGAAATGAATACATAACTTTCCTTTCTATCATTTTGAGGAAGCTCTGCACAGGTAACCTGCAGGTGCACAGTAGCAGGTGTGCTGTGACTGCGCCGGGCCTCCCGGGTAGCCCTGGGGAGAGGGAGCCCACGCCCCTGCCCTTGCGAGTGGACCCCGGCATGGCCCTACTCCCCGAACCTGTGGTCAGGGCTTCCTGTGTGCGGCTCCGGCTTCTCCTCTGGTCTTTGCTCCTTCCACCTCCCTGAGTCACCCTGAGGCCACCCCATAACCACACGAGCGTGCCTCCCCCATGAAGTGTAACTTAAATACTAGTATTACCTACCTGAATTGTGCATTTCTCATGATAATGCCCGCAAGTCATTTGATATTTTGCATATTTCTTTCTTCATTTTAAGATGATTATTGCAGTTAACATGATTTTATAGGATAATCGGATGGGTTTAGTTATGTGTTAGGGAGCTGAATTGGATAAGTTTGTTCTGTTTATATATCAGTAAAGAGGTACAAATATTTAGAGAGACATCGATGGTTTAATATTTAAAGAATATTATTTATTTTTTAAAAGATTTTATTTATTTATTTGACAGACACAGAGAGGGAGAAAGAGAGAGAGAGAGAGCACAAGCAGGGGGAGAGGCAGAGGGAGAGGGAGAAGAAGACTCCTTGCTGAGCGGGTGGCCCGACGTGGGGCTCTGATCTCAGGACCCGGGGATCACATCCCAAGCCAAAAGCAGACACATAACCAAATGAGCCACCCAGGTGCCCGAGAATATTAATCATTTAATAGGTTATAAGATTAATTTATTGATCATGACAAAGTGCATCGCCAGCAGGACCCACCTCATGGTGCCAGCTGAGTCCTGAAACTATCTAATGGGGAGCATTAGCGTGTCAGGGAAGATTTCTAGACATTCTACAAAGTAGAGCTTAGAGGTAGAGTTAGTTTTGGAACTGCTGGGTGCTTCCCCTTCTCTCAGGGACACACAAGGTAATGCAGCTATGAAGGGCTCTGAGAAGTCCTGTATCAATGCTGCCCAACAGAAATGCAACGGGCAACACGAATGCCATCTAGGGTTTTTTCACAATTTTGTAGGAAGGCCACCACATGCAGGGCAACCTATGGCATCAAAATACCTTCTCGACCACCAACGCCTCCTTGTACTGCCCTCTGCTCCTTAAGGATCCACGGTTTTGCCAAGAAACATGGTGACCTCAAGCTCCCCATATTTCAGGGTCCACAGGGGGTGGATCTTGGTCCTCGCAGTTCTCCTTAGGGTGGTTGTGAGCTGCACTGGTGACACCACACCTCTGTTCATGGACTGCTTCATGTTTTATTTTCCCTGGCAAATAAGCCCTCAAGGGGATCCGCGGACAGTGAGGTAAGGGTGGGTGTTCCATGTGGACGATGAAGAGGGGCAGGTGTCCTGCGTGGATGGTGAAGTGGGGGCACCCAGGGACAAGTGGGGCGGGTGTTCTGCGTGGATGGTGAGGTGGGGGCGGGTGTCCTGCATGGATGGTGAGATGGGGTCAGGTGTTCCATGTAGACAGCGAAGAGGGGCAGGTACCCCACATGGATGGTGAGGTGGGGGCGGGTGTCCCACGTGGATGGTGAGGTGGGGTCAGGTGTTCCATGTAGATGGTGAAGAGGGGCAGGTATCCCATGTGGACGGTAAGGTGGGGGCACCCGCGGACAAGCAGGACAGGTGTTTCGCATGGATGACCATCAGGTGCTGCCTGGGGTGCAGATCCGCTCCCTCCCCGGTAGCTGGGCCTGCAAGTGCGGAGGAGGCGGGAGGTGTGCACCAATGGTCTCTGGGGTCTGGATTCTATTGGCGAGACGTCCCCAAAGCAACGGGCCACTCTTTAAGTAGAATGAAGCCAGAGTAAGTTAAGAACAAGCAGGGAGAGCCCACTTCACGGACCCAGAGACCTCAGCGTCCGCCAAGAGCTGCTGGAACTCTGTGATGGAACTCTCTGGAAATCATCTGAAGCTTCTTGAGAACTGCTCTTGGACCTAGAGGCGACACAAGGAGGCTGCCAAACCAGCAGAAAGGAGGCCAGCGGCTGAGGCAGGGGTTTCAGCACAGACACACACTCCCAGGAGGCGGAGGGCATATCCCAAAGACTGTAACTCAGAGCTGCTAAGGATCCTGCTTCAGTCATTTTCTGCTTAAAGATGCGTTTTGACCTTTTCCAAATCCAAATAGATGCTGCTTGTTTGAAGGTCGCTCCCACGCATAAGCTGCTGAAAACTAGATTTATCGGACGAACTCTGAGCTTCCTAAGCCCAGCAGGAAAGGCGATGCCGTTATTAATTGAGCAAGTGATCTATTTCACGTGGCACCAGGCGTGCACGCGCAGAGCGCATACGTTACACAACACAGCTTCAGCACGGTTGATGAACTTGCCCTAAGGCTAATATAAAAAGTGCTTAGCTAGGCTTTTCTATTTATTTTCTCCCCTTTATGCCTAACAGCATTTTGCTTAATAGTCTTAGTCAAGGTGAAGGATCGTTTGTATTAAAATGTAAAGAAATTTTTTTTAGACAGCGTAGAGGCATAAAATAAAGTGCCAGGGGTACCAGTCTGGGTTAGCATGGCCCTGACATGAATGAGCTTCCCCGGGATACACATTTCTGCTTTGGGATTCTCTCCTACTTATGATGAGTCTAAACAGAAAAGGTGTTCATGTGATTGGGGGGGGGGGGTCTATGTTTTCATGATGGATGGTCAGTGCCTGTGAGGCTTTATCACTGCAGTGAACTCAGCTTGTCCGCTCACATACACTGGCTTGAAGGTAGACACCCAGGGCTTGGTTTCCAGGTGGGCGGGTGACTTGATACGCTGCTCTGAAGAAGTCATTTGGCTTGTGTCACCTCATCTGCACAGTGGGGACACCGGCATCTACCACTCCCCATTTTGGTGACAATCTGACATAACAGACATAAACCTCCTGACAAAATCCAAGTAAATCCAAGCTAGTCACAAACCATCCAGAGCAGTAATTTAGCAACTGAACTGTATGACCAAGAAGTTCATATACCTGCTCACGGGGTTGATGACCATAAGTACCTCTTCAAGAAGAGGGAGTATAACACGTGGCCAGTAAGCAGAGGAAAAGAATGCTCAGCATCTTGTCATCTAAACGATCAGCTAATCGCTAGGGAAATGTACCAAAACTACATTGAGATACCACCTTCCGCTCATTAGGATGGAAAAAAATCCCAGAAAATGAAAGTGTTAGCAAAAGTATAGAGAACTTGAAACCTTGCACACTTCTGGATGGTGGGATGCCAACTGGCATAGCCACTGTGGAAAACTGAATGGATGTGTCTCAAAAAATTGAGTGAATAATTATCATATGATTCAAGTAGGGACTTCAGCAGGTGCTTCGACCCATGTCTTCATGGCAACATTATTTGCAAGAGCTAAAAGGTGGACGTGACCCAAGGGGCCAGAGGTTGCCAGGAGCTTCAGGATGAGGAGAATGGGAAGCTCGTGTTTAGCAGGGATGGAGTTTCCATTTAGGAAGAGGAGAAAGTTCTGGAGGTACATAGTGTTAATGGTCGTGCAACCACATGGATGTGCGGATGCCACAGAACTGCACACATGGGAATGGTGCAGGTGGTAAGTCTTGTGTTATGTGTAAGTGACTACAATTAAAAAATGCGTAAGAAATAATAAAATCGCTTCATGTTTCAAAATAATGAGGTCATAATAAGCTTATTTCTTTCTTGTTTTCTTGTTCTCTCAAGAGAGTCCAGGGCTCCGTTCATGCGTTTCTTCGTTCCTTCACCTTGTCCTAAAGACTGCATGGAGGTCCGATACTGTCAGATACTATGGCAGGCAAGGGGTAAAGTATAAAGTCAGCCTCGTGTCTCATCTCCCCGATCTTACAGTCTAGGAAGGAGAATAATCGTGTGAATAGATAAGCATAGACTCATGCGACAAGAGCGATTCATAAAAGCATTTGTAAGAAACTGAAATAGTAAAAAAACAAATAAGAATGAGAATAAGAAAAGTAGCAGAAAGAGAAGCACATTTTACAGAAAACCGATAGAGGACTATGGACATCTTTTTTCCCTTCGTTCTACCAAAAATGACTATATTTATGCTATCATTTCTGCCCTTTGGTTTAAAAGTTTCTATTAAACAAAGATCATTGAATCTCTAGGCATGCTGAAGGTAATCGAACCTACCCCTCATATCATTCTGCATGTGAAGAAACTGGGAAATTAGGAAGAAATAAAGCTATAGATACCAACAAAGACTGTCCTTGACCAAACCTTATTGAGGCTCCTCTGAGGCCTGTTCTTGACTAGGCTACAAACTTGGGCTCCCTCCTCTCTCCAGTTTCAGCAAGAATCTTGCTTGGTTGGCTGAGTGAAAAATCCCCGCCCTACATAACCCATCACCCTAGGCTGCTTTCAGGAGGAATCCTGTTGAGTCTGTCCAGGAAGAGCTCCTGGAGCCTTGAGGTTCCCTCTCAGAAGGGTCCCGTCCTCTGAGCCCCACGCTGCCCCTTCCCCACTTGTCCTTGCTGGGGCTGGAGGGGAGTCAAACCTCTATCTCCCACCGCATCACGGTGCTCCCTTCTTGAGGAAAGTCTTCTGGCTGTCTTTAACAAGCGTCGGAATTCTTTTGGGACAACAGGTAAGTGGAATTTTGCACCGGGTTAGGTGTTTGAGCGTTCCTGACACAGCACGTAGCAACTTCTAACTTTTCCATAGTCTTTACTTCCTACTTGGAGCCAAAGAGACTAAAATTTTGAGCCACAGGAAGCCGAAAAGACTTTATGGGAAATAAAGAGGATGAGTTTAGTTTGGGACAAATTGAATTTGGATTTCTCGCGGCCTCCGAGAACATTTAGCAGGCATTTAGAAATTTGAGTCCAGCGTAAAAGAGAAGTGGAGAAGTCAACCCTAGAAGTGGAGGTTTGAGAATCGCTTGCCCAGAGACAAGAGAGGAAGCCCTGGATGAGATGGCGAGGGCCCGTGGGAGGCTGTGTGTGTCCATATCGCCGTCAGGACAAGCCGCAGCAAGGGGCAGTGCACCCCGGGCAGTGCGGGGCTAGGGATGACTCACAGACCTGGCTTACGCGGGTGGTTTCAGGATGGCCCAAGGAGTGGGTGTTCACGCTGGGCTGGGTGCTGCCAGGAAGCAGGGATAATTCTGTGACGGGGTGTCTTCCTAAATCTTATCTAGAAGTAGAGCAAGACTATAGCGAGACAAAAGCTATAATTAGTAAAGACATTTCAGTCTTTTCCACTCACCAGGATGAGGGGAAGTCTGGTCATTTTTATGGCTTGTGCAGTGTTTTCAAATTTTGTCTGTGTTCAGAAATAATTACACTGAGGTCCTGCTTTTGTCTTGAGCTCTCCCGCTGTCAGGGTGGCCATAACTGATGTTGGTGTTCGGTGCCATGGTTTACACTCCTGAAGAGAACACCGAGGCCTGGCTCAGAGTCCCAGACTAGGCCCAGGACAGCTGGGGCTGGTTTCTCCTCTTGGGAGAGAGGAGACCTAACACACCTTCTTGGGAGGCCTCCCCCTTGTAATGGAAAGGGGCAAAGACACTAAAGGGGGGTGGGAAAAGCCTGGACAAGGTAGCATCAGCTTCCCCACCTCCTGTTTTTAAAATTGCGGGCTCCCATGTAGGGAAACACCTAAAGCCGCTTAGCGGACATCATCCGCTACTTGTAGCTCACACACAATATTGTGAAATTCATTTAATTTAATTAACCGAAGTAGGTTTGTCGTCAAGCAGTGTCTGCTAAGGAATCCTAGGGTTTGCTAACCGATCGGTTATCAACACTCTTGTGCCATTTTTAAGAAGTTGCGGCAATGTGATAAAATCACGTCTGGCCTTTAAATGCAATTTTCCATTTGTCTATAAGTGATTTCTCATGATCCGCTCTGACCTGGTTGGTCTTGCGAACATGGGATTTTAGCATTCTTGTCTCTCGCTTAGACTCACAAGGGACTCCACCAACCCGTCGGCATAAATGGACCACTGTGCTTTTGAGAACACTTTCCAGACTTGGTTTTCTCAGCCCGAATTTTTAAAGTTCCTACAAATACCATGGTTACTACGCCTTTCTTCAGCAGCAGATTCCATGCATTTGCATGGGGTGGGAATCTGGCTCCTAAGACCAAACTGCATATTGTGTCCTCATTTGAATGTGAGCTTCTTTTGATCCTGACCCACACCCTTCCATTGTACGGTTGGTTGCACCGCACACCCTTCATCTCCGCGCCAGGGGCATTGACTGGAATGCGCGTCTCCGCTCAGCCCTCCTGGGACACAATGCCCAGGGGTGTCCCCCTGTGCCCACGCTCACCGGGGAATGTGAGAAACTCGGATGCCCTCAGCCTCCCTCCGTGTGCCCAGGCCTCCCCACGACTCCCGGGATGAACTCTGGAGAGAAGAGGGCCCGCCGAGGACAGCCTGACACGGAGCGCTCTGCAGCCCTCTTGGCTGTGTCCCATCCGCCTTTCCGGCCTGTTTTTCCCCTGGGAAAAGCCGTGGTGGGGAATGTGCAATTGTGGGTGTTTTCAACTCAGGACTTTCAGCCGATTTCTTTGATGCCTCCATTCGTTATGCTCATTTTGATCTAGCATTTGAAGTGTGAAGACAGTAAGCACATGATTGCCATAATGGCACTATTGTTGCCACATTTCTTTGCACCGAGGACGAGGCCTGTGGCCCGCTGGTGGGATGCCAGCCGTGGTGCGGCCCGGTCCCTCCCTCCTCCGGGTGCTTCGGAGACAAGAAAGTAGAGTTACCAGGGAGCGGCTAGGAGCCTTCCTCCACCCAGTAGGGAGATTTCTGTGCAGATTAGGAACCAAATCTGGGCAGTTCGGGAGCCTGATAGATATTCACATAAGGCCATTGTCATTTAAATAAGGTCCCTTTCATGCAGTTCTTATTGATCTGAGCCCCTGAATGGCTGTGCACTCTCTTCCCTCCACCGGAGGAGATGGAGGCGGCACAGCATATGTGCACACGTCTCCTGCTTTGCCAGGATTACACGTAATTTGTCAACAGCTGACACCGTTAATAAAGGATTTACACATATCATGTGAAATGTCTACATGCTGCTTAAATGCATGCCAATTGGTTAAATTTAATGTGGCGGCAATATATTTTGGAACTTTCTTTTGAGCTCTTCTGGGGTAAATTGGCCCTTGAATGAAAACATATGGACGAGAGAGGTCCCAGGTGCTTTAAATCAGTAGAGATTTGGCTAATCCGGGGGATTTCAGTATATCTGACATAAGCAAAGTTCATTAAACCTGGGGCCAACCTTGTACCTCATATCCACAGACTAATTCACCTTGAGAATTCCCGGCGACTGTAGGTAAATGTGCTTTCGCGATCCTCAGATGTGTCTACAAACCGCCCCACCCCTGGACTATTTGGACTTTTCTGCTTCCTAAAAAGCCATGACTCTCACGGGCTTCCAAGTATACGGTCTTAAGGCTTTCAGTTGGGAATCGAGTGACTGGAATGAAGTGTCCAGTTTACATATATGGGAACACACGCTCCTGCGGAACCATATTCGCAAAGACACGCGGCTCATTCTAATGCCGTTGGATGTTTGTGTCCTGACTTAACACGTTCCCGGAGGCGCAGGAAATGCAGGTCTGTTGCACGTGTTCAGCATCAGTAAGTGGAAGCCCGGCAGTGACCAGGTAACCATGTTATCGGACAAACGAAGCCATGAGATAAAAAGCAGTGATATCAGAGAACCACAGCTTCTTCTTTAATGAATCAATGTCTCTTTCCCATTTGCCTCACATGCTTATATTTACCTTCTCAAGTATTATAGGTAAATTGTGTGCAAAAAGGCCCCACGGTTTGAAAGCATCACAACAGATACCACATCTAAAGGAGGTCACTTGACATTTAAGGTTGAGCAGCTCAGGTTAGAAAAATCTGCTCTTAGTAGCTGAACCCTCTGAAATATATGCCGAATTCATGTTAAGATTCCAGAATGCTGGAAATGTCTCCTAAATTGTAAATACGATCTGTAAATGTAGTACTCTCCTCTTCTCCTCTCATTATACCAGCAGTATACAAATTTTAATATGCAAATTTAAAAAATAGGGTTTAGGTGAAAGAATCTAAATGAATATAATTATGCACCGTCCCTAACAGTTTGTTCTTAAGCAATAGGCAAGGGCTGTTTTCTCAAGACAGTGCCAGGCAAGGAAATTATCATGGTAAACCTATGCACAAATTAATCTAAATGAAAAAAAAACACATATAAATATATTCTTTATAGATATGGCAAACGAATCACACTAATACTCCATGAAAAATGCTTTTGAGCCAGTTTTATGGAAATATTATTATTATTTAATTACGGAAACAGCTGTAGTAGATTATTCAAATAACAATAGAGTTGCATATCACCACCTACAAGGATTTTGGCAGAACATTTTTTTTAATCAGAAAGAAATGTTATAATTATTTTAGAATACACATACTATACTGTGAGTGCAGCCATGTTAACCCTTATGGCTTCATCTCTCTCAAGGGCCGACTTGCAGAACTTTTGCCCTAAATGGATTATTTGTAAGGAAAAAGAAAGCACCGCCCATTGAATCCCAAGACTCTTCTTTCTTCTTTTATTATCTCAAATGATTTGAGGAAAAAAACAAAATCTTCCTTTCTCCCTACCAGATTGCCCATAGCTCTCTTTTTTTGTTCCACATTCTTATATTGCTCCCCTCCCCTCCTTGGTATTTTTGGAAAGACAAAGACAAGGAAGAGAGGAAGAAGGAAATGCATAGTTGGTAGGGACTGCAGAGGTCATCTATCCCAACACCTTCAACGTGCCTGTAAACGGTGAGTGCACGGTGGAGGGCCAAATGGAGAGGGAAGCATGGCGGGAGTAAGGCTCTCACCAGGCGGGGCCGCACATCCCCAGGAACTTGAGTCACATACTAGCTGTGAGGTGGGTGCATCACTTCCTTTGCCTGCTCGGTTCCTTAGCCCTGTGATGAATGTAATGTGACCTACTCATAGGCTTTTGGAGAGAAGGACAAGGCTAGATAAGATGGTGTATGGTCTCTACTTGGCTGTACGTGAAGCCAATACAGCTCTTCTTTCTTAGGTTTGTGTGAGTTTTGGAAGAAGGGAATAAAGAAGATCACTGAACAACTGAAAATATCCTTCTCCTGGCCCCTCTGATCCTTCCGACATCCCCCACCCTGTACCACAAACACTGAAAACTCAGAATGTACGGAAGACGTGAGGAGTGGAGGGGTCTCGCTGTCTGATGCGGTGTGCAGAGCCGGAAGGAGGCTCCAGGTGGGGCTCTGATGTTTGGGAGGGGGCAGGTTGAAATTTCCAATAAACGGAGTAGCTGAGCTTGAATTTCTACTAGAGATTCAACACCTTTGCTTAGTGTTTGATCCCTGTGACAATGTAATGTGTTTGTCCATCTTTCAAAGTCCTAAATGTGGCTCTCATTCCAGCTGTGTGAATTTTGCACATCCTTCTGACTGGAGCCCACTGCTCCAGGCTTCCTGGGCTCCTCTGCTCTGCTCAGCACATTTCAGAGCTTGGGCCTTGAGATCTCCCCATTTCCATCTTGATTATCTTCTAAATCTGACTCACATTCAAAGATCAGTTCATAACCCGGTAAGACGTTCTGCCTTCTTGAAGTCTTCAACAGCTCCCGCCCAGACAATCTCTTGTCTTGTGTGTACCAGTGGTATTTATTTTATGCACAGCCTACATGGCACATGGAAATAATGAGGGGATCAGTGACGCTGAAGAAAAATGTGAGACCAGCTCATTCCTTCCTCTAGGCTCAGCTATTGCTCCATGGACTGCAAAAGTCACACACTGAAGTCGAAAAAATAATTAGATTTTTTCTCTTTCTTGAGCACATAAAACATTGTAGACCCTTAATAAATATTTGATTAGAAAAGAAAAAAAATGAATGTATGGGTAAATGAATGAATGCAAAGTCTGTGCCTAGGTACTCTGATTAATTAATTAAATGTAATCTTTGTCTCAAGGAATTTGCAATATGAAAGGGAAGATAAACTCTTTGCAATTTTCTTTCATACAAAACAGAATGGCCACAATATCATAAATAATCTGGAAATTGACAGGAGAGAAAGACTAATTATGACTGCCTCAGGAAAGGCTTCATAGAGAAGACAGTGTTTGAGTCCATTTTGAGAGGAGTTACAAGGTGGAGAAAGTCTTGAAGAACATTCCAGAAAGGCATGCTGGGAGGACAAGTACTGGACTGGAGCAAAAGCCATGGTGGACTGGGAGTTCCTTAAAAGGTGAATCTGTGTCTTACTTGATTTGATGTCCTCATCCTCATCCCACTACCCAGTGTGGAGGGTTGTTGCCTTAGACCAAGGCACTGGCAGATTTGGTATCTGGTGACAGGTGCTTCCTGGATCACATGGTGTCTTCTCACTCCGTCCTCATGAAGTAGAAAGGGTGGGGACTCCCTGGGTTCTTTCTTAGAAGGACGTTAACCTCATCATGGGGCTCCACCTTCATGACCTCATTACCTTCTAGAGGCCCTGCCTCTTAACACCGTCTCTTTGGGGTTAGGTTTCAACACATCACATTTGAGGGGGATACTCAGCTTAGAAGGGCCCTGAATTGTAAGTTCTAGTCTTTGTTCTACTACTGATTAGTTGTGTGGCCTTGGAGAAGTCAAGGTTTTGGACCTGTAAACACTACAGGACAGTGGATGGAGGGCTTACTGGCTTCCGTGGGGTTTCAGCTGACCTGCAGCTGTCTTCCCCTTCGTGGCACAAAACCACCACCTACCTGCATATCATCATATGAAAGTGGGGTCAGGGGCGACCATCTCCTGAGCTGGATGGATTCCCATCCAACAAAGGACTGGTTTCTTCCTCAAGCACCCCTATCCAGAGCCATGACACTTTCAGACTTTCAGGAGCCCATGGACATGTTTTTGTTTGTTTGTTTGTTTTAAGATTTTATTTATTTATTCATAAGACACACACAGAGAGAGGCAGAGACACAGTTAGAGGGAGAAGCAGGTTCCATGCAGGGAGCCCAATGTGGGACTCGATCCCAGGACTCCAGGATCATGCCCTAAGTCAAAGGCAGGCACTAAACCACTGAGCCACCCAGGTGTCCCCCATGGACATGTTTTAATGCTAATTCCTTTTAAAAGAAGAATAAAATAATAAATCTAGTAAAAAAAGAATCATCGTGGATGATATTCATCTTTATATTAAGCCAGTTGCAAGATACACTTTTTAATACTCATACAAAGGAAGGAAAGGGCTCACAAAGGAAAAAGTGGTGGTAAAAGTCACTGTGTGATTTCTTGAGAACCTCTTATAAACTCTGTGCCAGGAATACAGGCTGAATAAGTAAGGTCAAGGGCCGGGTTCCATAGAACTTCTATCTGAACGTACGAAGCTATGCCACATGGTTTACTGAGTAAATATGTAAAGCAGTAAAGTATCAGGTAAATGCATATTATCTATAACAGGTAGCATATAATTCTAGAGCTTCACAGAATCTGTGGTCATTTGTTGCAGGGGGATGGGATTGCTCCTGCAGAATGAGGAAAGGTGGACATTCAGGTAACCCTGGTAAGTCTTCAATCCCGTAGGAAACGTGGGGCCTCACAAACTTCAGCAAACTCTTCAGAGCTGTGTGTGTGTGTGTGGGGGGGTGTGGGTACATGATACAGTACCAAACCTACTGAGCTTGCCCCTCAGGCACCTGTCTGGTTAGAACGTATTCTGGAAGGTAGATTTTGATGCCTATGGGGTTCGAGACTCAACAGGGGTGGTAGGAACCAGATTTTAGGAAATGATACAAATCAGATTTTAGGAAACCTAGTCTGAACATGTCTATTTCATTTATATAGTGTTCCTCAGTTGGGTTATATGAAACCAAGAGATACACTTTTAAAAAATAACTTATTTATCTATTTATTTAGAGTGAACACACAAGGGGGAGAGGCAGAGGGAGAGGGAGAGGGAATCTCAAGTAGACTCTGCACTGAGCGCAGAGCCTGACTCGATCCCAGGCCCTTGAGATCTTGATCTGAGCCAAAACCAAGAGTTGGACGCTTAACCGACTCCGCCCTCAGGTGCCCCAAGAGATAATCTTTATCGGATACTGACCCTTCTTAAGGAGGCGCAGGAAGAAAACATCGCTTATTGCATAAAGGTGCCAGTGCTTCCAACTTACGAAAAACGTTGCTAAGAAGGGAGGTTCTATCTTTATTCTTTACACTCTAGCCATTGTGGTGCCAAATGAGGGATAGTGACCAATCTGCCCCGGTCACTCTCCCCAGCTAGAGGGTTCCAGCTGTCATTCCAGGATGCATTTCTCTCCTGCTATCTATCAGCTTATCCTCACCAAAAAATGGATGCCCAAAGGGCTTTTTTTGATTGTGAAAAAAATATACGTAACATAAAATTCACCATTTTTATGTGTGTAATTCAGTGGCACACATTCACAGTGTTGTGTAACCATGACCACCATCCCTCCCCAGCTGAAACCCGATGCTCATTAAACCGTAGCCCCCGTTCCCTTCTCTCAGCCCCTGGCAACCACCATTCTGCTTTCCTTCTCTCTTAATTTAACTACTCTAGGGACCTCCTATAAGTGGAATCTTCCAGTGTTTGTCCTTTTGTGTCTGACTTACTTCACTGAACAAAATGCCCTCATGTTTCCTCCATGTTGTAGCACATGTCCGAATGTCCTTTCTTTTTTTTTTTAATTTATTTATTTATGATAGTCACAGAGAGAGAGAGAGAGGCAGAGACACAGGCAGAGGGAGAAGCAGGCTCCATGCACCGGGAGCCCAACATGGGATTCGATCCCGGGTCTCCAGGATCGCGCCCTGGGCCAAAGGCAGGCGCTAAACCGCTGCGCCACCCAGGGATCCCCTGTCCTTTCTTTTTAAGGCTGAATAATATTTCATTGTGTGAAGAGACCACATTGTGTTTCTCCATTCTGTAGTCCATGGACACTTGGGCTGATTCCACTTTTGGGGTATTGTGAACCATGCCATTATAAACATGGGGGGGGTATAAACATGTCTTTGAGGCCCTGCTGCTACCTCCCTTGGGTATCTACGCGGAAGTGGAATTGCTGGATTATATGGGAATTCTAGGTTTAATTTTTTTTTGAGGGACCTCTATACTGTGGTCCAGATCAACAACACCATTTTATGTACTTGCCAACAGTGCACAAGGGTTCCGGTTGTCCTACATCTTCACCAACATGGGTTATGTTCTGTGCTTTTGACATCCTGATGCATGTGAGGTGGCATCACATTGTGGTTTTGGTTTGCGTTTCCCCGATGACAAGTGATGCTCAGCACCTTTTCCTATATCAGAGGGCTTTAATGCTGCATTTTCTTTGGCTCAAAACCAGCTTTTCCCATGCAGTCTAGCTGTGGGCTGCCATCCATGTGAGACCAACACACATGACTGGCCTGAGAGCCCTGTGCTGGCTACCATGGGTGGGTCTGATCAGATTGCTGTGCTGTGGCAGCCAAGTGCTGTCACTGTAACATTCACACCAGGAGCTGGGGGACTGAGGGGTCACCAAAACCACTGTTTTCAAAGTGTTGTGCTATCTGTATAAGCTTGTTTTTATTTTTCTTCCTTTTTTTTAAAGACTTTATTTATTTGAGAGTGAGAGCTGGAGCAGGGTGGGGGGAGGGGCAGAGGGAGAGGGAGAAGCAGACTTCCTTCTGAGCAGGGAGCCCAATGTGGGGCTCGATCCCAGGAGCCTGGGATCATGATCTGAGCAGATGTTTAACCAACTGAGCCACCCAGGTGCCCTGGACAAGCCTGTTTCTAAGCAAGGTGTTAGTGGGGTCATGCATGTGGTGCAGCAGTCGGGACGAGGGTGGAGGCTGGCTGTACCTGCCCACTGGCTGCCTGGGCCCCAGAGTGAGCTTCAGGTCTCCATCAGGGAACCCTGATGCAAAACCACAGAGCTGGGTCAATCCCTAATTTTGCAGATGGTGCAAACTAGTCTAAGGTGACATAGCCCTTAGTGACAGAGAGAGCACTGGAACTTTCTCTCCAAAATCCTCTTTCCAGCCTGGCCACTGCCTTGCCTCAGTTCTGGCATCACCCAGAGAGGGATAAGAGCTCGTGTAGAAAGAGGGATGACTATGAGGTCCATAGTTTTGAAAACAGGATCTACCCAGTTGGCACTGCTGCAATGGTCTCCAGATGTCATTTGTATGAATTTGATAAATGTGTATTTAGAAACAGCCAAACGCTAGGTATTTTGGAGAATGTTCCTTGAATATTGATCTAACAGCTGGAAGGGAAATGGCAAAATGTTCCAAAAACCTGAGCTGACTTTTGACATAGGGCCAAGTTTCCTTCAGCGACAGTGGTCAGAGCGGCGAGTCAACGGGAAAATTGGAGGCAGGAGGACAGGTTGAGACCAGATGTGGGTGGACGAAGGGAGTCAGGATGGGTCTGTGGTGAAGTGGCCCTACCTGTGGAAAACAAGGCAAAAGTTCAAGATATGAACATTTGCCAACGGTCTGCTAACACTTGCCAAGAACACAGAAGTTTGGTACAATGAACACTTGCGATTTGGGGAATTCCAACACTGACAAAAGACTGGTGGCCTTTTATACTCTGTCTTCAAAGAATGAGCATCCTAAAGGAACTGTGCTAACGTGGACACTTGAGAGGAAAGATGTCCATCAAGAGCAAGGATTTGCACACTTCCTAGAATCTAATAATGTGAGCTCAGGTCACGATGGTTCTTGGTAAAAAAAAAAAACAAAAAAACTAGAATTGTGACCAAATGCCTGACCTACCAGACCAGGGAGCAGGCTGCATTAACGCATGGTTGGCCCACACCACTTAGCTGACTCCAGGTCTGCGTCATGAAAACTCAAATTTTAGGACAAGCTCATATGTAAACAGCAGTAGGGTTTTTCCTCAGAGTTACCTTGCCAACCAGGGGATGAGGCTTTCCTCCCTCATCTCCTTCCTTCCTTCCTTCTTTCCTTCCTTCTTTTCTTCCCTCTTCCTTCCCTCCTTCTTTCTTTCCTTCCCTCGAGGCTCTTCCAGAATAAAAATATTTAGCAGGGTGGGATTCTGAAGAACCAGAAGCCTTCAGGGATGTATAGGGTTACTGTTTATAATACCCCATGTTGCTCTCCCAGCATGGAGACAGGATGCTGGGAACATCAGAGATGTAGCCATATATTTTGTGGGGCCATGGGGTGAAGGTCCACATGGGGTGAATTCTGAGTGGACCAATGGATCATCAATGGGAGTAAAGGAAGAACAACTCTGCATCCTGATGGGAAGGTTGTGTGTGCTCATGGTGGCCCAATAAGGTCTTCTTGCTGTTAGTGGAGGCTCTAACATACCATCCTAGATGCTTATGGGGGTTTTAAAGAAGTTCTTAGGAATAGGGAAGGGGTTTGGGGCACTCCCGACCAATGAGCCAAGGAGGAATAAGGGTACAGGAGATGATAGACTTCCCTTCCACATCATCATGACAACCATACATAAATGGAATGTTTGAGTGGGGAAAAAAGTTTAAAGATCATTTAATCCTACCCCTCTCCTCAAGGAGATGGAAAATCCCCATGATTTTAACAGATAGAAACAAGGTTAAGTTACCCACTAAGGACAAACAGCCACCTACTGGCAGTGCAGGTGTTAAAACCTAGGCCTTCTGAATCTTAGCCAATGTCTTTCCAATATGCAACCACTTGAAGGACCCCCTCCAACTCCCCCCCCTCCACTGGGGGTTCCGGAAGTCCAGTTCCCCCTGCAATTGGTCACATCACTAGTCCTTGATATGAGGTGTATTTGAGCAGGACACCACTCAGCTTGGGGCGACCTGGAGAAATGAAGTGAGTACCACAAGCATCTAGTCATTATTTTAAAGAAAATCACCATTCAGATTTTGGAGTTCTCTAGGTGACAATGAATATATCTCATCGCAGATTATATTGGGTGATAATTTTCTTCTTGCATGTACAATGATTCCTCCTAGATTTGCTTTACAATCTGGTGAATATTAAATTGTTATTACAGCGTGGCTTCCTCCACTTCATTTTATTTTACTGCCTCGGCTATGGGCTCGATGTTGCAGTTACATTTAATCTCACTTACAGTCAAGGTCTATTTTGGTCACTTGTTAGGTTCCCGTAGCTTTGCAAATTGGCTTTTTCACCCAGGGCAAAGGTACAGCAGGCTGGTGCATAGACAGCTGGCTTTCTGCCATATTTCAAAAGGAGGGAGTTTTCTGCTATTTTAATAGTGCCTGATACCTAAACCTATTAATGGTGAAATACTTGCATTCATACACTTATCTTTCCCTAAGTGCCATTTCACCAATGCCATTGTGTTCACCATGCATCTAGCTTTTGTGAACATGATGCTCTAACATCTGTCCTACATGCAAATGCAAGACACACCTTGTTCTGGACACGCTGATAATTTCCTGAGTCACTGTGCCTTGGCCTCCTGCCTCCTCTTTGTCACATGATCCTACTCTGCAGGCTTGTATTTTCAAATACAAGCTAATGCATCCAGATCCCACACCCCAACCACCTCCTCTGTGGGACTGTCACACTCCAGGCCACCCCTCCCGCCCTAATCACCCGGGGCCAGGAACCAAACAAGTAGGGGCAGCCCTTATGCACCAGAGCCCACTGAACTTATTCCAACCAGCCAAACCCAAGCCTGCTCACCCTGCCTCGCCTATCCTTGCTGTGGGAGCCACAATAAAAGCTCTTGTCCACATTTTCCCCTCACTCCCAGGGTCTCCTGGCGCTTCTCCATGTGGTCCCGTGTGGTGTGGCACTTCCCCGCCTCTAGGGATCGTGAATAACTATCTTCTCATTGACAGTCATCGCTTGATTTGTTGGCCTCACCCATAACTCAAATTTCCTACTAACGCATTTTATTTTAAAACATCTCTCTCTCCTTATTTCTTTCAGCAGACAGTCTCAATGTACTATCCTCTTGGAAATGTCGTAGTCTTGATTCATTGAGTCAGACCGCTTCACCTAGTTCACTTGGAGCCATCTTCCAGACCCAATTATCTGATTCTATAGAAATTTCTCTTTGTCTAATCTTATGCCAATCACATGATTACAGTTATAATCTTTATCACTCACTTGCTTCCTTATATTTACTGAGAATAAATGGCAGGTCCACTCATTGTTTCCAGTGGATCTATACCCCACGGTTCTATTTTGGTCTCTCATTGTCTTATCAGTGACTGAAAATGTTTTTCGAATTTCAAAAATGTTTCTACCTAAATTAAATCTTAATTTAGGTGAGTGCTGAGCTGGACACGTTTTTCATGAAATGCTAATCTCCTCATTTCATTATTGTTTTTTTTTAAATTGAACTACATATAATATTAGTTTCATATGTACAACATAGCAACTCTATGCATTGTGACGTGTTCAACATGAGAAATGTAGTTGCCGGGTGTTACTGCACAAAGTTATGACAGTATTATTCCTTATTTTTCCTATGCTGTAATGTCATCACTGTTTGGACCCCAACACCTCTTGGTCATGTAGATACATGAGCCAGCCAATCAACACGTTCTGTGCTCAGGCCTGCCCCAGGTTTTATGGGATGCAGAAGACGTACCAGCCAGCAATGGTCAAGGTGTCATGGATCTCATATCTAAATTAGGAAGGCAAAACTAATATTTACAAAATTACAGAGATAATGAAGTATTAAATCACATGTGTTTTTATTTCAATGCTGCCCTATTTCAGACATGAAGGAAGTTGGGTAAGGCTTCATCTGGGGTAATTAGTAATTACCAGGACCTCCAAAAATAAATAGAATCTAGATGGTGGCAAATTGCTGGAGATTGACTCAACATGGCACATTTTTCTCACGTGGTAATTATTTGCCCAACTACAAGGGAAAAGGATGGAGAGAGAAAGGAAGGTGAGAGGAGATGGAGATAGGATTGGTGGGGGCACCTCATTGGTCCCTGGTCCTGATTACCTAATTCAGAAATTCCCCAGTTATCCTTTAAACAACAGGGGACAGTATGGGCTGTCAAGGATACGAGCTAACAAACTCACACTTCTTAATGAGTGCGATCTCACCTTAGCATGCATCGCTGATGTGCGGACCAGGAGTGGGCTGGACTCAGGGCGGTTAGCTGGGAGGAGGGGGCAATGGAGGCTGCTTGGGGTGAGGGTCTTGCCTAGCAAATCAAAGTGCTGCTGTGAGGGCTGGTTTTCACAACATTCCTGGAATCCAGGCTCCAGTAAACCCCTGGCTCTTGTGTGGACTCATCTGGGGCCCCTGTGTTTTAGTGTTTTCTGTTTCTTGTCTATGGCTCCATCCAGAAGCCGCTTACAAGCCATATCTTTTCCTAAATAAGAGGCACTTCTCCTTTTGGAGAGTAAAGGGTTTGGTACGTGGGCACCTCTCAAGCTCATGGTCCCTCTTTCTATTTGAAATGTGATGAATGTGAGCTATTACAAAGGTGCCTAGCTAAATTAGGTTTCTTTCTTTCCTCTTCCAAAATACTTTCGAAAACTGAATGCTGAGAAGGTAGCAAATATTGAAATGAGTGAGTACTGAGTGTTCCAGTCACACAGAAACACTTCTATCTCGTGCAGATCTGTTGTACGGGGTGTGTACTGAGTTAAGTGTTGAGACCTCTGTGTTACAATGCGACATCCAAAGCGTCTTCACAAAGAGAGCGATGCATTCGGGGTGTGTACTGATGAGTGTCTTGTTCTAGTAGGTGGATACACCATTGCCGTACAAAACTCCAAGCGTATCCCTTTCGCCGAACATTGGACTTGTTTAAAACAAACCTTATTAGAAGCACATGAAAGGAAGATTTACAACCAGAGCGTAGGAAATAAGGCATTAAGTCTGTGGGCAAGAATAGGGAGCAATGCACCGAATCTCTCAGTAGAGAGGTTTATTCCAGCTGAAACTGAATACTTTACCATCAAAGGAAGCCAATGGGCTCAAGAGACGGCCTCCTCCCTCATCCACTGTTCACCTGCACTCTCTTGGAGAGGCCGCCCAGTGCACTCACAGTCTCCTCGGTGTTCGTGCAGAGGCTGACCCCAATACCTTGCCCTGAGGAGTCCTGTCTCAGGACCAAGAGCTGGCACAGAGCATCCCACCAACATCCCGTGTGATGAGCAGCTGGTGATGAGAGAATAACGTGAGGTCAGTGTCTTCCTCTGTTGCAATTCTCAACATTTCTTTCCATTTGGTGACAAGCATCTGCACCATCTGAGGGGCTGGGAATGCCGTTCCAGTTTCCCTGAGCATCTTTAACACTGACCCACGCAGTGGGCGAGACCTTGAGGCCCTGCCCTACCAGAAACCAATGTTATCAAAGTGTTCATGAATCTTCATGAGGCAACATGTCTGCATTTATTAAGTGGTTCAAGTTCATTTTGAGTGGACGAAGACCAAAATAAATGGGGGAGCACTCATGCTTGGTAAGGAACACTGTCCTATGAGGATCAACGATAAAAGATGATTGCCAAGTCAACAAAGTGAACGAGAATGGAAAGGCCTCACCCTCAAGCTAAAAATGCTCCCCACTGGTGCCATATAATGCAATTTCTCTCTCACAAGCTGGGACCAGTGGGATCCCCAGTCCTGAAACCAACCTGTCTTTGCTGCTTTGGTATCCCCCCTCACTCACTCACTGCCTTTGGTGACCATCTTGCTCATGTGTTCCCTAAGTGACCAGGCATACAAGGCCACTGCTGGACCCTTGACAATGATGTAGGACTTATGGAGGCCCAGAAGGCAGGCCACTGTTTGCATTTACCCACCATAGGTCCCCAGCTCTGAGAGCCAGGTCTGGAGGCAGAGAGCTACGTTGATGATAGATAAGGCCAGAACAGGAGCTCTACTGCCACCAGTTCTGAAAACGATTTCTGGGCCAAAGGCAGAAGACTGTTCCCGCCAAACCCTGGAACAGCAGCAACAGCACCACCCCAGGGCAGTGTGTGTACACGTGTGCACTGTTAGAAATGCAGATCCTCAGGCCCACCTGGCCCCGCTGCCCCAGAACTTGTGCTTTAATGAAGCTGTGAGTCATTTATTCCATCATTGAAGTCTGAGTGACTCTGATTGCATCCAGTGGTGCTTAATCATTTCAGTCTTAAGACTCCCCTACGTGAGGCACCTGGCGGGTTTCATCAGTGAAGCATCTGCCTTTGGCTCAGGTCATGATCCTGGGGTCCTGGGATCCAGTCCTGCGTTGGGCTCCCTACTTAGTGGGGCATCTGCTTCTCCCTCTGCCTCTGTCCTCCTTCTGCTTGTTCTCTCTCTCTGTCTCTCTCATGAATAAATAAAATCTTAAAAAATAGAAGACCCCTCTATGCTCTAAAACCTTCCAAGTTTTCCAAAAGCTATTGTCAAGAATGCTTCAATAATAAACATTTTTTGGAAAAGGATAATGAACCTGTTCCATGTTAATATGAAAGATATGAAAGGTAACTGTGTTCCACAGAACATCAGTGAGAGGAATGTGCCATTTTATGTTTTTACAAACCTCTTTCATGGCTGACCTGGAATGAGGCAGCTGGAGGCCCATGCCCACGTCGACCTGCACCTGCTCCAGAAGCAGACCCCACACCGGGTCGGAGTCCTCCCCCACGCGCTCATCCATGAGAAGAAACAGGCCACACAGCGTTGGATGCATGATAGAAATAATTTGGACCTGACAGGCCTGTCTTGGGGACGCCTGGGGGCCCAGAAGTTACGCCGGAGGATGGCTGCTGCCGTCCAAGGCCCAGACCGACAAGCCGTGGGGACTCTGTAAGGAAGCCAGGAGCTACCTTCTGCTCTTCCCTGGGTTTGCCCCTGTTCCAGACACTTTCACACCTGCGCCCGTGGGAGATAACCCAGGAGAGGTGCAGGGCACACTCAGCCGACCTGTCCAGCTAACCACACACTGGAATCGGATAGAGATCTTTCAGAGCTTGGCCTGGCCTCCTGGAGTCCCTGGGATTATTTGCAAGTGGTAAACTGAGGAAACATTATCGAGTAACAGACACGACCCCGTATTCACAGTGCCTTTGCATCGCACCCAGAGACTCAGTGTCCGACCACAGGTTCTCCCCAGGACCAGGCACAGGGGAAAGGCGCAGCCCCGCCAGGACTCTGCGAAATTTTCACATTTCTAAGTCGCTGGACACTCGTGGGACTCTGAACGCCAAGAGCAAAGGGAGTCCTTGCCCACCTGTAGCGTGGCCTGGAGGGCACAGTCGACGGCCACAGAAGGCAAGGTGCGGTACAAAATCGGTGGTCATGGGCTGAGAAACGCGATGTTTTCATTTTAGGAAGATTGGGGAAAAGTGGGATTTTGTTCATGTGAAGCAAATGTATTATTTCCAAGCCACCTGTGGATAGATGGGGAGACGCAATCCGGAGACATGGCAGCCAGCGTAGACGTTTTTGGTGTGTTAGGGAGGTTCCGACCCAGATGCACACTGTAATTAGGGGTCGGGGGGCGAGGGGAGGATGAACACCGCTTGGCCAGGGCTGTAGAGGGTGCAGACCTCCCTGCCCCGGTCACAGCTAGCGCTCCTTGGCCCGTGTCTGCGCTGCGATTGCCTAGGCCTGAAGAGGTTGCGGCCTTGCTCCCATTGGCAAGTCAGCCCCGCCGAAATGGTTATCCCATCCTACCTACTGGCACACCGGACACTCCTCCCAAAGGAGGAGCCTGAGAGATGGTCTTTGCTGTACCAGGTAAAGTGAGAGATGCAGGAACCGTTTAAGGATTGTCAGACCCCGTGGCAGGTTGTATGTTAGCTTTGCCTCAGAGTTCCACACGCAGGGCGGATCGCAGTGATGGTTGTGCTTTCAGGGGAACTGACATTCGGGTGTACAGCCACTGATAAACGTATAAACACGTGATGCCACTGGTGATTTTGGCAGCCCTTACGTGCAGTGTTTTAACATCAATGTATCTTTCATCCACCCATGATGTCTCTATCACAAGGTCTCCTGGAAAGTAGGGCAGTCGTCTGAGTCATAAAAGATAAATATATCCTGAAATGACTATTGTTTCGAGCCCCTGAATCATTTCAAAGGACAGTTCCAGTGCAAACAAATGATGTAACTAACTCTCTGTGCTCTCAGTAATACACCTGCAAGTCGTGTGATTTCCCAGGACCGTATTAAGTCTGCAAATAGACTGTCACTCGCAAACAATATTGTAAATGCGGTCCAAATAGCCTCTGTCCCGTGAAAAGAACATTCATCTGTGTTTTGAGCTAAAGCAATGCTCATTTTCTTAAGGGAATATCCCTTATTTTATTTCACTAAGGCTTTTATTATCACAAACTTCCCTCACGTAAAATGCAGCTAGTAAGAATTCTTTTGGTATACCAGCAGCCTGCATTACACGAAACCGATAAAAAATAGATTAAAAATTAAACATTTATGACCCAAGGAACTGCTGAGCAGATTATGCTCAGAAGAACATCTGTAACCATAAAACCCACAGTCTTGAAATCTGAATTTGCCTGTTGTGCTTACTTAATTACTGTGCAAGCTAACCTGTTGGGTTCTGATAGGGTAATAACTGGATTGCAGAAAGTATTATTCCCTTGGGGACATTCCTGTGAAAATTCTCTTTTCAATACCCACATGTGACCCCGTTGCTATTAAATGGAGTCATGGATACCATACACCAGATAATGGATGGAGAGAAAAAAGACAGAGGAAAAGCAACAGCACTTACTGTATCCTTGTATTCTTTAACTTCCAATTTGAATATGTTAAAAAAAAAGTAATGTTTGTGGGTTTTTTTTGTTTTGTTTTTGTTTTTGTTTGTTTTTTTTTTTTTTTTTTTAGTCTGGTAAGTGAACAAGGCAGCTTATAAGTACTTTTATTAATAAGAATGTAGATTTATGACTTGATGGTAAACCAGAGCTGTCTCCTCCCCAGGACTCATCCTGGCCACCCAGATAGCAAATGTCCAGCAATGAATGAGAAACCACGTTTCGGTCATTTTGCATGTCCTCCACGGTGAGTGGCATGGAAGGAAACAGATTCTCAATCTATGCTTACCGAAATGAGCTACGAAGATCACACAGCTTTTCTTTTCTTTTATTAATATATTTATGATTTCCTTTCTGAGTGGCAAACTCAACATATTCAAGGTTTGCAACCACCAAAATCACCAAATTTCTTAATTAGAGGCAATGTAAGGCTTCCACATATGAGTTTCCAGATGGCTGGATTCAGTGAGTTTCTGGTCTCAGTTAGGAAAAGGAAACTGTGACCATCTTGCTGAAAAATAAGGAACAATGAACCAGAAAATCAGGTCTTAGTTCCAGTTTTGGCACCAAATATCTGTGTTATTTTCAGTTCTCCTTATTGTTGTTCATTATTAGTCATCCTGGGCTGAAAAGACTTAGAGTGTCATGACGATGGAAATAAGGTAAGAGTCATCAAACTGTTTTCAAAAGTTCAATGTAGGATGCACGTGTTTTTAACATCTTTATTATTTGCATAAAGAAGTATTTCACATCTCTGAATTGTAAATGAATTATAGGAAATACACCTGACACAACAAATCATACCCAGAGCTTGGAAATGATAGTCAAATCCTTCTCTAAGATTTGTTTCCAGAAACAAACCGAACTTCACAAATATTAATACACTAAATAATAATCTGCCGCATTAGTATAGTAACACAAGAACAGTAAAGTGCAGAAATAATGCAGATCATCAGGAAACAGGACGTGATAAGTGATTGGAATCAGACACAGGCATGCAGAGAGCACATTCTCCCTCTCCATCATGACAACCACACTGGATTGTGCAAGATATTATCTGGACTTATATTGCGTTGACTCCTTCTCATTCATCGAAAAGTGACAACCCAATATTAATGGCATTCGGTCTAGTACTTCTTGATGAACCAGAGAGCACCTAGTTGCAGCAATTGGCGTATTTCTCCGTCTTGTTCCATACCTGAGAGGTGCCCTTCAGAAAGAGCTGCAGGCTGGATGATTTAGAACCAACAGGAGGCAAGGTGAGTCTTGGTCTTAGCCCCAGATTCACGAAATACAGAGACCGGAGGAGAGCATGGACGTACTGTGAGGACAGCAGCTGTAGTCAGCAGGCCTTAAAAGAGTGTGCATTTGGAGTGCCTGGGGGTCAGTGGTTGAGCATCTGCCTTTGGCTCCGGGCGTGACCCCAGGGTCCTGGGATCGAGTCCCACATCGGGGTCCCCGCAGGGAGCCTGCTTCTCCCTATTCCTATATCTCTGCCTCTCTCTGTGTGTCTCTCATGAATAAACAAATAAAATCTTAAAAAAAAAAAGAGTATGCATTTGTCCGACAAGCTGTGGTCCCACCTCTGGCTATATCAGCACTGAACACAATGTAATCATTCACACGGAGATCGTTGCTCTTAGCCCATACTTACGGTCGAATTGGCTTCCATCACGTATGCCATTTTGGACTCTTGCCCTCATGGTCATCAGTTGGACCAATCTAGAGGATGCCAGTGTGCTCCTTCAGACCAGAGCTACTCCAGGTAGCTCTGGACCAGCACCATCACCACCACATGGGGCCCTGTTATAAATGTAGATCCTGTGTCCAACCCCATCCAAGATTCAAGTCTGCCAGGTGATTCTGATACAATGAGTTTGGATGCTCTGCTGGAGATGAGAGAGATGGCCAACCTTCTCCCTCCATCACCTTAGGAATCCATAGAGCAGTGTCCTTTTCTTCTGTGCAAACATCAGAGGACTGAGGGTAGGGAATAAGAGAGGAGAAGTCCACAAAAACTCAAGTCTCCAAAATGGGTCTTGTCTGCCCTTAGATCGGTGGTTCTCAAACATGAGCAAACATTGGGACCACCGTAGAGCTTGTTAAAGCACTGCTAAGCAGGCCCAGCTCAGAGCGTCTGGTGCAACAGGCCTGGGAGGGGGCTGAGAATTTGCATTTTGAACACGTTCTCATGTGAGGCTGGGCCGGGGACCATACACTGAGAACCATCGTCTTGGAGGAACATAAACTCTTCACTCAGCTGTTCTAACCTTTAGGACTGGGGAGCCCAGTTTAGACAATAAACACAACATGTGCTTAGTAGTTTTGCCAAATGGGGAACGGTGGCTGCTGGAAACGGAGCAGACATTTGAGGGGTCGGAGGGGGACAGTAAGGAGAACCTTCCACGGAGAGAGAGAGAGAGAGAGAGAGGTGGAGAGGAAAGCACCTCCCAGAGAGAGAGAGTGTTCGAGGGAAAACAAGTGCCTCTGAGGTGCCGGAGAAGCACAGGCACTGGGTGTGAATGAGTAGGAAGGTAGAGTCACTCATGGGGCAATGGGCTGCCTGTGAACCAGGAGGAAGGGTCACCAGCAGACTCCAGATCTGCCCACACTTTGACCTTGGACTTTGAGCCTCCAGGACGGTGAGACATAAATATCTGTTGTCCAACCCCCTAGCTGTGGCATTGTGTGGCAGCCTGGGTGGCCTAAGATAACTGGTTTCTTAACCATGATTCACAGATCGATCTGCTGATTCTTAGACTTTGTAAATTGAGAATAAAATTATTGCTTCATCTTCCACTTTAAACACACAAGGCATCCTGGGGGGAAAAAGGTAGATACCCTAAAGATACCCCAAAAGGCGGTGAGAGCTGAGAGCTCACATACCATCCTCGTAGGGGATGGGAGGGGGCGGAGGCATCTCAGGGGGATGTGATTGGGCCAGCGGAGATGGCTGGGTCCAGAGGAACAGAGGGGAGGGTGACAGCTTGTGACACTCTGTGTGGGTGTGCGGTGACTTCTCAGTTCTCAGGGTCTGTCTTCCTGGCTGGCGAAGCTCCCACACTGGGGACTGAGGACATTGAGGTCCTTTTGGAGGATCCGTCTTCGGGCAGATGAGGGGCGTTCACAGAAAGCCTCCTCTTGCACCTGCCGTGTCTCAAGTGCATTTTGCTCAAATACCCAGTAGGCCCCGGCCACGCATTTGGGGCGGCACGTCCTGGACTCCCTCATTACTCATCTTCTCCTCACTTCCCTTACCTTACAAGTGAGCATTGCGTTCAATGACTGAGGCTCCCTTCCAGCTCTAAAATAAGTATATTAAAGGCACCACTCAACCAAGTAATAACACGAAGTTCCTTGCCTTTTAACTTTTCACGGATACAAATTGGAGCGGGTCCAGTGAGCAAAACGCTGATAACTGACTAGTCATCCAAGATACAAGCTGTTCCCAACGTCTCATTTATTTATTTATTTATTATTTTTGTAAAAGCAAATATAAGCCCAACTAGAGTGACACAATTCTCTTCTGGGTTTTAAAGATTTTTTTTCCCTATAAAATAGATGGTAAATGTGAACAAAAGTATTCTATGTATTTTAAAAGTAAATGGGGGTGGGGGGGATACTCTTTGTAAAAAGAATATCCACTCAGAGGCAGGAATCTCTTTATGCCAGTGTTGTCTCCCGCTGGCTCAATTTTGCTTTGCAGCTGATTGTTTCTTAGGGTTTGCAGCGGGAGTGGCGCGGCCTCCGCAGCAGGGCTGAGACGCTGCTGCTGTTTGACCTACACCCTATGGGAATACTCGCAGGAGAAGCCAGCGTTTTCAGGATGTTGGGCAAATATTTCACCTGTGACCTTCAGCCAGTACTGCCGTGTCCCCGGAGACCAGGAGCTTCCCAGCAAGCCACGCTGGAGGCCCGCCGCGGCAGGTGTCCTGGTGTCCCCGGCGCCCAAGCCGGTGCTTGCCGAGGTCACTAAGCTCACAGTCCTTTGTTATTCCATATGGATTTTCCTTGCGAGACGCCTTGCGATTTATGACGCCGACTCTGATTAGACAAGGCTGCACCGATCGATATCCTATTAATTACTAAGTCGAGGTTTGACATGCTCCCGAACACACCTGGCTTCGGGAAGTTGTGACCTCAGCCTTGCACACACATTGTTTCATAAATACGAAAGGCTCGTGTCACCTGGAGAGGAAGCCGCCGTGCCAGGAGGAACGGGATGCTGTCTACACCGGGGCGGGGTGGGGGTTGGCAGAGGGATGACTCGGTGTTAAAGAGAAAATCATTCCATTAGCGGATCACGTCCTGTTCTTGAGGAGACTGGAAAGAAACTGTGCGACCAGCGTAAGTGGCCGGTGCCCGGATTGCGGGGGGATGAGCATGACCCACTTTGCCTGGAGACGCTGTTGTTCGGTTGAGTACTGCAGTCTCCGGCCTGATCACCCCCACCCCACCCCCCAGTGGTGCTTGTGGTCATCAGCCCCACGGAGGTGGGCACCGACACTCAGGGGCCCATTTAGGTTAGGCCCTTGCCGCGAGGAACAGCTCTGGGGCTTAGGACTTCTAAAATAAATGGCTTTGGAGCCAAGTGATCCCCCCTAATGAGGCCCTCCCCTCCCCCTGTCGCCCCCACACCTCTTTCCCTCTTTCCAGGGCCTTGGGAGTGGCCTTCTGCACCTGCTAAGCAGGGTGAGCCTGCTGCTCAGGTAGTTAACCTCTGACTCCCCTCCATCACCTGCCAGTGGCTGGTCGTCCTGCGCCCTGCGCCCTGCACCCTGCGCCCTGCATCCCTGTGGACTGTCCTCACCAGCTGGGTGGAGACCAGCTGGCAGGAGCGCGTGCGTCCCCGCCTGTGTGGCAGGACTGTGGGCACTGTGGGGCTGGCTGCAGAGGGAAGAGCAAAGATGTCCTGGGGCAGCCCTGCAGCCTCTCCTTAGAGCCCGCTGCCTCCTGCTGCCGGCCCCACAGATGGAGACAGGAGGGGCCTCCGCCTTTCTATCCTCACCCTCCTGGCCTGTGAGCCTTCCTCCTCCTCCTCCCCCTCCTCCCCTTCTTTCTCCTCCTCCTTCTTCTTCCTCTTCTTCCTCCCCTTCCTTCTCCTCTTCCTTCTTCTTCTTCTTCTTTTAATTAAGGTAATTGTCTCTTTTTATTTTATTTTTTTAATTTATGATAGTCACACACAAAGAGAGAGAGAGAGAGGCAGAGACACAGGCAGAGGGAGAAGCAGGCTCCATGCACCGGGAGCCCGACGTGGGATCCGATCCCGGGTCTCCAGGATCGCACCCTGGGCCAAAGGCAGGCGCTAAACCGCTGCGCCACCCAGGGATCCCTAGGTAATTGTCTCTTTAAAGAGATTGGCTCTCCGCTTGTCTTTTTGCCTTACACATGGGCAGACTCATGGGGAGCACCCACGCCCACCTCAGGCCCAGGAAACCTGGGTCAGCTGCAGAGCACGGTCTCTTCCAGTCTCCAAGTGGGCAGGGGGATGGCTCCTGCCGCCCCAGGACAGGTCACAGGCTGGGACCCATCTGTGCAGTGAGGACTTTGGCCTCTCCTTCCTAAGCCGGTGGAGTTCACTGTGACTTAGCAGTTTGGGTAAATAATTATTGCACTTCGGGGAACAGAGCGTGGGAGGAGTTGGTGACAGAAGGCCCACGCTCCTGCAAGAATTTTGGGGATCAACCTTCCTGGGGCTTGATGTTAAATTCACTGGCCATAAAAATAAAACTGATTTTGTACCTTGGGGGTGTGTTTTATTGAAAGATTTTTTTTTTTAATTACTGGATGAGCCAGTGGAGACCTTCCCACCGACAGTGATGCAGAAACAGCATCTCTGTCTCGGCCCTCTATGGCTCCGTGACCACCCCTGGTGGGCCCAGACCCACCCACTGCACACCAGCCTGGCCGCCAGCTGCGGGGGCTTCAGCACAAGGCCCACTGGGGCCCTGATTCTTCCAGAACACATCCCCATGGGACCGGGGTTCCCTGCCCTGGTCCGTGAACACCTAGAGGCGTGGGCGTGGGTGAGCTGATGGAAGCCATCCTTTCTGGGAAGGGAGGGCTGAGCCTCTGCTTCCTGCTCCCTTACCCATCATATCATCCCACAAAAGGGAGGAGAAACAGATGCAAGTTCCCTCAAGGCCTTTGTTGTAGGCTTTGTATTTTAATTAAGATAATTGTCTTTTTTTTTTTTTTTTAGTTTTCAAATTTTTTTTATTGGAAGTCCATGCGTTGCCTTCATTTGTTGTATTTCAAATCACTGGACATTGACTTCTGTGCAAACACCGCTGGTATTTTCTAGTACAAAAGAAACCCTAAATATTGTTTCAGGAACATAGAGAAATGTCCAACTTAAAGAGCAAAAAAAGTGCACCATAGATAATTATCTTTTTAAACAGATCTGCGAACAGCTTCTCTTTTAGCCTCACAAATGAAGCGGAAGGAGGTCTTATAGGCTTCAGCCTGTGCCCCGGACCCTGTGCCAGGCTGGCAAGGGCAGCAGGAAGCCTTCCGGGGGGGATGTTCCCCACCTGGTCGTCCTCAGATGGCCACCGTCAGAGGGAAGAGCCTGCCCTACTGAGTGACCCCCAAGGCACAACACTTGTAGGCTGTGCAGGTCATAGGACACCCAACTAAATCCAGATGGGTTTAAATAGTAAAAGGAATGAGCTGCCTCAGGAAAAATGAGTCAGGGCCGCAATCCCAAGCCCCCAGGCCCACGACACTGTGACAACGCCAAGGATCTGGTTCTCTCCGTCTTTCTGTTCCCAACCCACCGGCGGCAGCACATCTCTTCTATCCTGTCCTCAGCATCTTCAAGCATCACGTCATCACATCAAAACCTCCAGGGGCTGAAAGAGAGGACATCCTTTCCTTGAGCACTTGCTAGGAGTGAGGAAGACCCACCCTGGTAGATGCACATGGGGTGACACTGGGGATGGTTGGTTGGGAGCACAGCAGAAGCTAACCCAGGCGATCCTGCAGCCCCCGGAGGGATCGTGCAGCAGAGGAAGGGCTTGCCTCAGCCGCTACCCCGTGGGTGTGGGGCCCACAGCCCGAAGGCCCAGGCAGTGGCCAGCTCTGCTTGCGGGGCCCGTGGTGGCACCTGCTCGGAGCTGCAGGGAGCCAGACACAGATGACAGCAATTCCAAACCTCGTCACCAGAAGAAGCTGCCTGTGAGGCAGGAGCCAGGAGGCAGGAACGTGCTGGCATCCAGGGAACTGTCGGCGGCAGGGCCAGAAGGAGGGAGGCAGAGGGCTGCTTGGGCTTGGTTTCAGATGGAGAGGATCCCTGTGTCCTGCTGCAGAGCAGGGACACGGACTGCATTCTCCTCACACTGTCCCCGAGTGGGATCTCCGCTACGACACCAAACCCACATTTCTAACAAAGCAGATGCTGAAACCTCCTATGAAGATGCATATTTTCAACTGACCACAAAGCATACTTGGGGTTGTTTGTTTTTTTGTTTGTTCGTTTGTTTTTGTCTTATTGTGTGTATTTTTTTTTCAATAGCAACATTTCAGGGGGAAAGGAAGAGGTAGATTGGACTACATATTTTTAAAAAAGAATCTGAGGATACAGATAAAGAAATAAGACCTTCAGCTCTTTGTCATAATTATTAAGATTTAAGTAACCACAGTTTTTTTGGGTGGGAGGCTCTGCCTCAGATTTATTCACTTTGCTCTAAAATAGTTCTTTTTAGGTTTGAATTTTCTTAGAAAAAGAAAAAAAAAAACCCTCAAACCTTTAAATTATGTTTGCCTAACAGACTGGGTTCTGTTTGTGGGTGCCAAACAGAACTATCATTTTCTATGAAAAAAAGTGTTTTTTAGAGAATATTCTAGGCATCACCATTCTGCAACTCCTTGTTCACAGAGCCTTGATATCATTGTCTAAATAAAGCTCTAAGTAGGGTGGCCAATTTTATGCTTAGAAAAGATTATGGTAAATGAGTCTTTCTTTTCAAAAGTTGTGCAGTCTTGCTGGTGAGCTCGATAGCTCTATACTTTCCCAGGAGGAATACCTGGAGTTCTGCAGAGGTATAGGTGCCAGGCAAAATGTAGATTCTTGCTAGGAAAGCCCATAAAACCCCAGAATTATCTCAGGTTCATCCCCCCTTCCTGTGCATGGACAATCATTTACACTATGGGACTTGGGGAGAAGTCAAACAAACAGAGTCAAGGTTGCAAATTCTTCCAGGGATCCAGGGTGGGTTCTCTATTTCCCAGCCCTCAGGATTCAAGGCTGCACCATGGGAACACCTGGCCCCATCCCTGCTAGACCCCAAATGAATGGAGAACACACCTAAGAGCTCCTGCAGACAGGCAGCCCCCTGTCAACCAGTCCACAGGGTGGGAAGACTTAAAACCAGCTTTAACAACAGGATAAGCTCCAGTGGTGAATAGATGGAAAATGGCAGAAGAACTAAGGAAGCCATGTGGAAAGTAGTTGGCGTTTCCCCAAAATGCTCATCATAGAGTCACACTGTGACTCAGCAATTCCATTACCAGGTATCTACCCAAGAGAAATGAGAATCTATGTCCGCAGAAAAAAGTTGAAGATGATTGCTCTAGCAGCATTATTTGTAAGAGCCCCATAGTGGAAACACCTCACATGCCCAGAAAATGATGAATGGACAAGTAGAAGGTGGGATTCCAAGTGATGGAATAGAAAGTGTCAGTAAAGGAACAAGGTACGATACACACTACAACGTGGCCACACCCTAAAACATCCTATCTGTAAGAAGCCAGACACAAAAGACCATGTGTTATACAATACCAGTGGGAAACATCCAGAATAGGCAAATCTGTAGAGACAGAAGGTATATGAGTGGTTGCCTGAGGCTGGAGGAAGTGGAATGGGGGGTGACAGCTCATGGGAATAAGGTTTCTTTTTGGAAGAATGAAAAATCCTCCGTCTAGACTGTGGTGATGTTTGCTGAACCCTGTGAATATACTTTCAAAAACATGATGCACTTTCAGTGGGTGCTTTGAGGGGTACGTGAATTATATCCCCCAAAAAGGAAAAAAGATATTGCAGACTATTTTATCAATTGCTAAAAAGGCAGAAAAGCAGAAAAAAGAAACAAAGACAAATCCCTGTGAATAGATAACAGTACATGATAAATAGGGAACCTCACATTGAAGCTAGAACTACATATAAATATATCAGTAGTTACAGTAAACGGAACACATTCATTCTCAGGTTACATGAGCAAAAACCCAACCATGTACATGTTTAGTTTGGGACTTCTAAAAAGCAGTTGGTGAAACACAGTTATCCAGGCAAGAGCTGTGTTAGAGGCCACCCCTGTAGCAGGAAGTGATGAGGAGCTGGGCTAAGCTGGATGAGCTGACTTGGAGGCAGGTCTGACCTCCAGGATGGGAAGCAGGGAGGGAGTGGGACAGGAGCACCTTAGACTCTAGTTCTAGGAAGGTTTGGCAGGGTTGTGGGGATTCATTCACCCAAACCACCCACCAGAGAGAGATGCCTATTGTCTCCAGAATGGACCTGCTCTTGTACAACTGCCCTGCTGCTCTGTCTTCGGTGGAAGCATCCAGAAGAAGCACAGCCTGACCATTGGATGTGGAGATGGGTCTGGAAGCCCGTCCCTCAGGAACCAGAAGGCACACTCATGGCCACCACCACACTGTCCACCAATGTCACAACATGTCACACACGTGATGCAGAAAGTTGACAATGAAGGGTATTGAAAGAATAAGCTTAGCAAACACCTTACACTTTGAGCTGAGGTACATTCGAGTAGTAAAAGAATTATTTGGAAGGAAGGTTGTAGCTCAAAGACCTTAAGTAGCCTCATTCCACTCCCACTTAGGGAAAAATCTCCCAAAGCTCCAAGTCATCTGCCCAAGATTTTAGTCTCTGCTAACTGTGATAACTAACTTGACGTGTCAATTTGACTGTATTGTGGGGTGCCCACGTATCTGACGAAACATTATTTCTGGATATGACAGGATGCCTACATTGGCTCCCTAATCTGGGGGGTGAAAGTCAAATTGGCCAAACTGCTAGAACTCTCTCCACCGAGGATAATAGTGCACCAAACACCATGGTGCATTTCGGGACGGATTGCAGAGATTAACGCCACCATCGAGGACTTGAAAAATGCAGGGGTGATGATTCCTTCCACATCCCCACTTAGCTCCCCTGTTGGCCTGTGTAGAAGGCAGATGGATGTATGACAGTGGACCACCAGAAGCTTACCCAGGTGGTGACACCAATTACAGCTGCTGAATGAGAGGTGGTTTCATTGCTTGATTTGCTCAATCCCCTCAAACCTGGCATGCACTGTTGACCTGGGAAGGGCCTTTCTCTCCATCCTCATCAATAAACCCACTGGAAGGAGTTTGCTTTCAGCTGGTAAGGCCAGCAATACACCATCCTCATCCTATCACTGTCCAGGACTTGGCCTAATGTCAACCACATTTCCATGGTTGCATGGTTTGTGTAGACACCAGAACTACCAAGTCGGTAATGGCCACCATTTGGGCAACAGTAATTATTTAAATAGGGTTGAACCAAAATAAGCTTTGGAATAGACACTGAGAGAGGTGAGAGATGACATGCTCACTCCTGAGATGTTAGGATTCTCTCCAAACTTCTTACATAGTAAATCTTTGGTAAAATGCCATTGATGGTAAGAGTTAAAGAAGAATAGCCAATGATGAATTCAGCTGCTTCCCAGCTCTGCCTTTGCTTTTGCCCGGCCACAGTATTTTTAGCTCATTTGATCCTACATTTATCTACTTCTGATACTGCTAGTTTCTTCTCCAGCTTTCTGCTGCTGCCAGGACGCTGGTGGTGGCCCTCTGCTGCTATTCTCACCTTCTGCACTACAAGCTCCCAAGCACCTGCTTTCACTGAGAAGCGGGTGCCTCCCACTTCTGGATCTAACATCTGAGCAAGAACCGTATCTGGGATTGTGCTCTGCTGATCTGGGAATGTAGTTTCAGTTTTTCTCTTTTCAGACCTCAGTGTTGATTCTTTATTCCCAGAAGTCTGGATTAGGAAAATAAAATAGTTTTTATTTGATGCTCTTTTAAATGAAGCAAAGTAAACAAAGATGAATAAATTATAGCTATTCCTTGAAATATATTACCAGTCTATGGTAATCCTGCCTCTCCTCCTCCATGCTCCATGCCAACACACTCACACGCATACACTCATCCTCTACATGATCTCACACATACACCCACCCTCTACACACTCTTACACAAAATCGCAGTGCATTCACCCTTTACACACACTATTACACACTCACACACATGCACCTGCTCTATACGCACAAGTCACTCATAATTTGTAGGAAGCTGTTCCTAAATCATTCTAATAACTCACTTTGGCCTCCATTTTTTGTAGAGCCTGAAATATATCATTTGGGAGAGTCTTATTTACAATAAGAATATACAATTGTTAGACATATTTATATTTATTTAGAATAAATAAATATATGAACATACCATGAGGACCTTCCCAGGACCTTGGGCCAGACCCTTGGTCATTAGGGGTCCAGTCCTGAAGCTCAAGTTTTATTAGTTTTATAGTAAATCTGTGCCTAATGGAAAAGAGACTTTACAAGGAAATCAACGCAAAGCCTACAGTGGATTGTACTGTTTGTGTGCCTAACCTCAGTCAGATCTAATCATCCAAAATGATTTGAAATGAGACTACAAATGGTTGAGTCTTTATTCAACCATTTTGATTGTCACCATGGTCTCTGTGTACCTGGCACTTCACATCCTCTCCTGGGCTCATTTTGTGTGCAAGCTCTCTGTGCTGGACTGCCAGGGAGAAGCTTAGAGGTGGGGTGGGGTGATGTACGACCTATGAGAGAGCCACTGAGAAGGCCCAGCACTCTTTCATTTTCCCTCTCCATGGTCTAGGGTCCCATATTGTATCACAGGCTCTGTGAGGCTGCTACAGGCGGAGCTCCAGCAGGAAACAGTGCACTCAAGATGCCTTGGGAAAGGCTTGTATCTTTTGCTCTTTGAAAGACAGACAAGGAAACACAAAGGTAAACTACAAACTGGGAGAAAATCTTGTGATAGATATAGCCAACAAAGGACTTATATGGAGAATACATAAAAAAGTATATCTATATTTATACATTTTTATGTTTTTATATTTTCCTTCTTATAGTCATGCTCATTACTTATTATATTTATGTACTTATATAATGGTTATGTTATCTATTAATATAATCTAATATTTATATTACTCTTTATATATTAATATACAATTATATTTGTTATTTATATTATGTATTATTATGTTATAAACATATCAATGTATTCATATTCATTGCTTATATAATATATATTTTATTATAAATATATTTACATATTTGTATTATTTATTTTATGCATGTGTTTATATTTATATAACATATTTATAAAAATTATTTAATAGTCATGTAACATGAAAATATAAATAATGAGTATAAATATAAGAATATAATAGATAAATGATATATACATATAAAGAGGAATCTCTTAGTAATAAAAAATAGGAACTCAATAAAAATGGCCAAAAGGTCTGTAGACATTTCACAACAGAAGATGCATGAATGGCTAACAAGCACGTGAAAGATGCTCAGCATCACTGCTCATCAGAGAAATGCACATGGAAGACATGAGATACCACTGCACCCAATGAATGGCTAAGTGTAGAAAGACTGTCAATTCCAAGTGTTGGTAAAGATGTAGAGCAAATGAAATTCCCGTTCAGTGCGGGTGGAAATGCAACATGGCACAGCTTCTTTGGAAATAGTATGCAAAGTATTATAAGGTTAAATATGCACTTACCTGCCTATGACCCAAAGATGTCATAGATGTCTCCACAAGAGACACAGAAACAGGTCTACGCAGAGATGTGCACGCAAATTTTCATAGCAGCTTTATTCTGAATAGCTAAGTACTAGAAAGGACCCAAATGTTACCGACTGGTGAACGGATAAACACGCTATAATACCCACCTGTACAAGGGAACCCTGGGCCACAGAGGAGCAATGTAGTAAAGAAATCAGAAAAGAAAATCTAGATGACAGGATAATGTCTTTCACGTGTAATTGTACAAAGAGCAAAGCCATAGTGATGGGAAACAGATCAGTGTGTTTGAGGCCAGGGGATGGGGGAAGGAATTAACTGCAAAGGGAAATAGGACACATTTGGGGCCCTGGAACTGTTGTGTGTGTGTCCTGACTGTAGTGGTGGTGACACAACTGTAAGCAGTTACCAAAATGTATCCGATTGTGCACTTAACAAAACATGGAAGAAATGAAACCACGCAGAGGCGTAACATCACAATTTGGAAACCAGCCTCATAGTCGGGCTATCTTGGAATGCCAGTGGTTTCCTGTGTAGCACTATCTCGGGGACACACCAGCACCCAATAATGTCATTCACATTATATTTTGCTTTGAAGAAACACTAACTATTGAGCAGCTGTAAATGTGCCAAATCTTGAATCATAAAATGCTAAGGAAGAATATAAGCTATTTACAATGGTCTTTCTGGGAAGCAGGACACTAGTTCTAAAGAATTAATCTGGGCAGCCCGGGTGGCTCAGTGGTTTAGCGCTGCCTTCAGCCCAGGGCATGATCCTGGAGACCCGGGATTGAGTCTCACGTCGGGCTCCCTGCATGGAGCCTGCTTCTCCCTCTGCCTGTGTCTCTGCCTCTCTCTCTTTCTCTGGTCTCTCATGAATAAATAAATAAAATCTTTTTTAAAAAAGAATTAATCTAAATATTTTAGAGCTATTTTTTGAAACTGCTTCTTAAACAATGTTTTATTTAAACTCCATTGCATTAACATACACTATATTATTAGTTTCAGAGGTAGAGGTCAGCGATTCCTCTGTTACAGATAACCCCCAGTGCTCATCCTTAATGTCCGTCCCCCAGTTACCCCATCCCCCACCCCCCTCCCTGCCAACTACCCTCAGTTTGTTTCCTATCTCTAAGAGTCTCTTATCGTTGGTCTCCCTCTCTGTTTTCATCTTATTTTATTTTTCCTTCCCATCCCCTATCTTCATCTCTTGTTTGAAGCTGCTTTTAGGCCTCTGAGTACATTTTTCTGATCCTTCTCAGTGATAGGATGATTTTGTCTTGGAAGTCGTGTTGCATTTCTGCAAATAAGTCATTTGGTGTTTAGTGTCTACAGTTAAGTAGGTAACCGACTATTTTAAGGGACGACACTCTTTTGGATGCTCAGGCTCTGGTAGGCTTGTTAATCAAGAGCCTTTGGCTTTCAAGTTTTTCTGCATCTCCATAAGCTTCCATAGACAAGTTGTTCCCAAAATAAATACAAAGACAGAATGGCATGCCCGCACCTGTTCTTGATGCCCGTCTTTGCTCCGTTCATGGTGTGCATATTTTCAGTATGAACAAAAGAAGGACTGTTAGAACAATGATGAGTAACTGGATGTAAAAAGAAAAGAATTATCCTAGAGTTTTGAGCCACCGATAAGACTGGGAACATTAGGGTAAGACTTGTTTCTGGAGATTAATCTTGAGTTTGGTTGTTGTCACATTAGGGTCAAGTTGCAATGGAAGAGTCAGGAAGGAGGTTTGCAAGTCATGATCTGACATGAATACTGTTCTGGAAACAGAGATTTGCCACATAGAGGTAAGGCATAGGTCTTCCAGGGGGAGGGCTCACCCCCAACTCTAGGGTACCTCCACTACACTCAGCAGCCCCCTTAACCTGTCCCACCCTCCAGTCCTAAAGTAGAAGCTGGAATTTAAAGTAAAAACATATTGATTTTATTTATATTTTTTTAAGGTTAAAACTTAGAAGAAGGCTCACGTTTATCCATGGCCAAGTGGTAGTGCAGGAGGAAAGAGAGGTGATGCTCAGAGCATAGCTGCAGCACATCCCGTGCTAGAACACAGGTCGGATGCATCATGTGTGATGCTCTTATCCACAGGAGAGCCTGAGAGAGCTCTCACTGTATCTGGGATCAGAGAGGCCCAGTTAGTTACAGACAGAAACCGTAGGGATGTGGGAACCAAACCCAGAGTTCGGGAATTTCTATAGAACCAATGAACCAATTTCTTCAAGTGACCCAGCACATAAATGGCATGAAAACAAAGCGGGGTGGGGGGAATGGCAGTGTTCCAGACTGAAAGACATACTGGAAACCTACCAACCAAATGCAAAGTGTGGTCCTTCTTTAGGTCATGATATAAGCAAACCGATGGTAAAAAGACATTTATTTTGAGACAATTAGTGAAAATTGAACACAGAATGGGCATTAATATTATTAAGAAGGATTGCCGATTTTATTGGGAGCGATAATGGAATTGTGGTCAAGGACAGCAAATGTTTGGGGTGCATAATAAAACATTTATGGATGAAATGATGTGTTGGGATTTGCTTTAAAGTTTTATAGTTAAAAACTGGTGGGACTGAGGAAACAGGAAGGAAAACATTGACAATTGCTGTAGACAGGATATGAGTGCATGGAGATTTACGGAATTATTTTCTCTAATACATGCACATTTAAAGTGTTCTGTAAGAGGATGTTCACTAAGATAGCAAATAAATCACACTACATCTGTCTGGTAGTTGTAGACACTTGTTTGCTTGAGATGTGGTGGGAGCCATTGACGTGGCAGAGCAGGAACTCAGGGCAAGATGATGCCCTGGGACAGACAGTTCAAATTCTGCTCTTCCAGGACCTGAGTCCTGTTTCCTGACATCTGGGAGCTTCTCTAGCTCCTTACGCCAGTGCCCAGAGCACAGCAGGCAGCATTCATTGAATGAACGCCTGCAGGAATCACTGAAGTAGAACAGGAAGCTTTCTGCAAAAGTATTGGCAATAGTAGTGTTTTATAAACATTCTCTTTAAGCAAATAAATAAGAAGGATAGGTGTGGATCTAGGCTGCCCTTCCAACTCTCCCTGGGAAACGTTTAGTCGGGGGTGAGTGGGGGAGGAGGGGCAGGGTTTACTCTGCACTCATCAGGACCTCCGTGTGCCAATTACCATTTAGAGAGGGGAAATTAATCTACATTTACAATAAGTGCTAATTCTGAGAGTCAAGAAGGCGCCTCCCACGATGGCAAGTATCCAGGTTTCTCTGCACATGTCTATGCAGCCCCTGGCATTTGCTTGTCACAAGATAATGGCTTCATGAACTAAACTGACCTTATCTGAATAACCTCTGCTCTGAGCTTCTCACCTTGCAGTTTGCTACAAGCAAAGATTCCCAAGGGGAGTGGGAACTACATATCCCCCAGGGAGCTCTTCAAGAGCACACCTGCATCATGAAACACACACGTGTTCACACACGTACATGTGTACACACATGGTTGAATGATGGTCGCTGGTGGGGGGGGGACAAGTGTTTTACCTTCAGGAGTGTTGGCCCATAAGCAGGACTGGGAGGGACAACTCTAGGAACTCTTCAACGGAGGAACCTACACATCACTATTTCAGCCTTGTGGTACAAGAGAAAATACCTGTGCCACAGGCAGGTTGGATGTAATAGTAGCTCCACTCCAAAATTTAACAAACACTTGCTGCTACTCTGTGGGCTATAACCTCCCAGTGGCCCAGGGCTGGGGTCTCACGCTTGCTGGCTTCCAGGATACCACTATGCCTACTTTGCCAAATGCTCTGGAGTCCTGTTTTGGGTATTCTGGGGCATTGTGTGGAAAGGGGCATAAGAAGGTTACGTGAGACCTAGTGTAGTCATCCCAATGGACAGCCAATGACAAGCTCAAGTAGACATGGGACTTATAGGGACTTATAGGGATGGGCACGTTGGCGGTAAGTAAGTGGTGGTTTGCTGGGGGTGTGTCTGGGATTCTGGAGGCTGCTGAGTATTTGAGCAAAGCTCCACAGGTGTGCCCTCCTCTCTTTACACACCCTTAGTATTTTCCAGGGGTGGTCTCTGCCCTGCGGCCATGGTCCTCCTCAGCCCCTGGCCCTGCAAGACTCCTCCTGACCATTCTCTCACCTACTCAGCCTCTCTTGGTCCAGTCCCTGCTCCCTCTTTACACCTGCCCTCAAGAAATACCCTGTTCCCTGCCTTTCTAATCCTCGACAATTCAACTTTACTGGCCTATAAAAACCACAGCTTCAATCTTCCAACAACCAGAAGGAAGGTTTTTCCTTCCCTAGAAGATAGACTGGGTTACTGGGCTATACCACCTGCCCCCTGCATTTTAGGAAAGGGACACTGTAGCTGGAAGCCGTGGACAGTGGAATGTAGGAACGAGGAGGGAGGGTGGACTTTCCTTCCTGGAAGAGGTTGACAACTTCCATGAAGTCAAAGAGCAAGAAGGAAAAGCAAATAGCAGTGTTCCTGGCCCAGCAGCAGTGTTCCCTATTATTTGCACAACACGCTGGAATGAGTTAGAATCAACCTCTCCCCCAGGTTGTGGAGAGGCAGCTGTAAAAGTGGAGATGCTACGTGTGGATGGAGGAAGTAGCCAGAGGTGCTCAGGGGAGAGAATGGTAGCCGTGTGAGGAGGGATTCCCTTCCCTGGGTGCAGCCTAGATGGCTTCCAGGGAAAGCTTTGCTCCAGTCCTCTGAATGGTGCCACAGAGGCATCCTGAAGAGGTTTCTGAAAGCCCTAAAACGAATGGGCAGCAGCGCTCAGTCTAGGGTCAGACAGTCCCCCATTACAATCCTGCTCCATCAGCTACTAGATGTGTAACAATAGGGAAGTTATTTAACTTCTTAGCAGCTCATTTCAAAAATGGTATTAACAGCAGCACTTTGTAGTAACTGCTACGGAAATGTTGAGGGAGGAAGGAAGGGAGGGAGGGAGGGGGAGTGGGAGGGAGGAGGAGGAAAAGGAAAGGGGGAAAAAAAGCAGCAAAGCAAAGTCCACGGCTGGAGACCACACCCTGGGCCACCCTGAGCCAGCAGGGAGCGTCCCCGGGGTCACGCAACACGCGGAATACATGTTCTCTGCAACCGTTATCAGAACATTTGCAAGTGATCTTACAAGCAATCAAGGGAAAGACTGGGCTCCATATTTCTTCCACTCCATAGAGCAACGATGGGAGCTGATGTTTATAAAGTGGGGAGATGGTAAACACTACCCACCGCTCATTAATCTAGAAATATAGCGGGACACGTAACAGCGCGTGATTTAGAGGGGCTGCCGGTGGCGCCCGTTTACCTTGCCCAATAACACAGGAGCACAAGGCGGTTGATTAAAAGAGAAGGCGCCCCATTTAAAACAGATAAAAGGGAACACTGTCTTGTTTACTCACCACGTAATTATCTGGTACACGTCCTCACTACAGGACATTATTGTGACAGATAGGCTCAGCGAAGGCTGAGGCATTTGTAATATAAAGAGCACGTGTAGCCACGACGCTCAAACCAAATTCTATGTCCTATCAAGCTCTACGCAGCTGCACAGGAAATGCTCAGTGACGCTGGAAAAGGCAGAGAAGACTTCCCCCAAAATTCAAGGCTTCAGACCAACCCCCGCACTGTCCACACCACAATGTCCCCCAAACACTGTGAAGCGTAGTTTCTCGAGCACAAGAAAAAAAAAATGTTTTGCTTGTGTTTTTTGTTTTTTGTTTTTACATCCTGGATGGATTTCCATTATTTTTTTTCCATTATGTAAAAAAGCACAAGGTTACATTCAAATGCACCTTTTCCCTAAGATTTTTGGCTAAATCATGAATTCAAGGGAGAATTGACTGCAGATAGTACAGTAGGCACCACAGGTGGTCGAACATAGTTGTACTGGTCACAAAATTAGATAATTCAGTGTCCTAAATACTTGGGCGGCAGTGGCTGTTCCAGATTGGTAACTGCATTGACAAATGACCGATTATTACTAAATTGCTATTTCTCTTCTTTTCATGTGGATAGAGCCAGTAGAAAAGGTGTGCTTTCCTCTAAATCGTCAGGATCCAGATTCTATTAGGGACATGACGAACCATTAGCCTGAGTAGGTTGGCAGTGAGAATAAGCATTTTTATTTCCCAGTAGTCTGACTATCACCCATGCCAAAGCCCTGAGAACCTCAGTCAAACCAGTTGCCTAACATTATGGAAACCAGAGCAGCAACAAGCAAAATCCCAAATATTTGTTTTTGGAGAACTCAAGTCCGTTACACTCAACTGATTTAAAATCCTTTGTATTCATAGCTATAACCTCACTAAGCCGGTTATTCCCCAATCTTTGGAAAAGTAGAACCACGGCTTATGTCAGACAATAATGCACCTACTTCAGGAAGAGAACGTGTCCTTACGAATGGGAAACGTAATGTCTGTGTATAAATGTATCTGTTATGAGGCACGGATTTGGATGGTTCTTCTAAATCTCATTTTAATAGTAACCAAATGAAAACAGCACATTTTTAGTTTATCACACCTTGCACTGCTACTTGAATGTGATTGTTTTCTGCCATTAAACTGCATATAAACGAAGCCTAAATAGTCACAGAAATAGACTGATTTTTTTTAATTTAACACATTTTAAATTTACTCTGTATCTTCAGGGATTGGATTGGCTCAGTCAATGAATGGTTCACTGTGGATATAAATATTCTTTTAGTTTTTACAGATTGCGGAGAAGGAAAAGAATGAGCAAGGATTATATTTCCACACACAGGTTCAATGAGTATTTGCCGCGCGGATTTAAAGCATTGCCTTCTACCAGCGTGCCATCTCCTTGGGGAACCATGGCTAACTTACAGAAAACCCAAACACGCACGATGTCACAACGTGTCAGGCCCCTAAGCCAGGGCACTGCTCTTTGAGATCAACAGACGTATGTAGACTCATGGAGGTGAAGAAGGTCCTTAAAAATAACATCTCCCACCAAGGCAATACTCATCTCCAGCAGTCCCCCTCCCTCACGTAGGGTTGCTTCTCTCTTTGTCAACCTCCGCTGGCATTGATCTCAAGCTGATGCTCATGCTTCTCATCTTATGCTTATCCTACTTGGGCAACTAATGCTGACTCAGTTTTCGATGCCAAATCTTCTCCAGTATTGCTTCCAAAGAAATGTACGCCCTACTCGTGTTGACTGCCCCATCTATGCGATACTGATCCCAGCCTGTGTTCTGGCCTGTGCCATTCCCAGGCCAGTGGTGAATGTTCAGAGGGACTCTGGCGTGGCTGAGATGATAAATTCTACATCTTGTGGAAGAGGAAAATCATCATGGGTTGAAATAATCAGAAGGGCTGAGGGAGAACATAGAAACTGACTGGAGTGCTGAAGAATAGGTAGGATTGGACAGTGAGCAAGGCTGATTGATGGCAATCTTTGCGAAGGAAACAGCAAGCAAAACAGAAGAAATGTGTGTCCAAAGACTAACCAACAGACCAGAGTGCTGGTGTATCAGTTAGCTTTCACTGTGTAACAAAGCACCCCTCAAATTTGGCAAGTTAAAACAATGTACATTTAGGGGCCCCTGGGTGGTTCAGGGGTTGAGCATATGCCTTTGGCTCAGATTGTGATCCTGGGGTCCTGGGATCGAGTCCCACGTCAGGCTCCCTGCATGAAGCCTGCTTCTCCCTCTGCCTGTGTCTCTGCCTCTCTCTTTGTGTCTCTCATGAATAAATAAATAAAATCTTTTTTAAAAATCCACATATTTATTATCTCACAGTTTCTGTGGCTCAGGAATGTTTGTGTGTTCTGGCTATCTGAGGATGTCTCAGTAGCCTGCAATCAGAAATTGGTCAGGGTGGGGTCTCATCTGCAGGCTCGACTAGAGAAGGACCAGGTCCAAGCAAGGTTAGAGCTCAGGCATTGAAGAAGCAGAGTGTTCTCGCTGTGCTCAGGAGACCAAGGCGGAGCACGGGATGCTGTGCTCATGTTCCTCGTTGAGAGCCGCTGGCTCACCTGGGAGGCAGGGGGCCATATGAGGGCTCCCCTTTCTTCCAGCTTTCACAGGAGTTCTTGCTTCAGCTTCTTTGACTTCTGGGCCAGGTGTGTGTTTAGTTCTGTTGGAAGGGCACGTGCTTCTCCCACAGGGACACTCCCATCTTCCAAAAACAGGGAGACTGTGAGGACCAAGGTGGGATCCCATTGTTCTCACAAGTTCCAGCTCAGCCGTGGAGGTCCCAGCTGGTCTCTGTCCCCTCTTTCTTGTTCATCTTCACTTCCCAGCTATTGCCCTGGGCATTTCAGGCTCCAGCATGAGATGCTAGAAATAACAGTCTCGTGTCTATTATTCAACGACTGGAGCTCAACCCTGACATATCCTATTAAGCATATACTGTGTATTTTAGTGGATCTGTTTCTCTGATCGAACCCTGCTGACCATGGTATCACCAGTCTGGTGAAAAAAAGGCATCAGAATGTGAAATGCAGACTTTTGAAGAAGCTTTGATAGCAAATTAGAGAGTCTAGTTAAGCTAAGAGAGGAGGTTATTTTCCCTTCTTACTCAAAGAGCTACAGTGCTAAGGTTGTCTTTTGTCCTAAGGAGGCTTAGGAGCATTTTCAGTTTCTGGGATAAGGAGGTGAGGACATTTAGGAAATGTTGCCATATGTGTGAGGATCTCCATAAGCCTCAGAATCTCTGGGAGCATGCCAGGTAAACAGGAACAGGTTCTAACGTTGGATGGCCTTAGATGTCTGCTTTATCTCAGCCTTTTAGATATATTTTTATTTCATAATAAAGGCTAAAACTCATTCCCCTCGAGCACTCCACATTTGTGGTGTGTGCCCTCTGTCCCAGCCCCCACTCTAAAGGAATCTAGCTCTTACTCTAGTATGGGAGGTGATTGTGAGTCACCTAGCCCTTGCTCTTGAATCTAGCTTAGTATTTGTACACTACAGTGTGCACAGAATAGGAAAGATATGGCATCAGGTTGATTATCAAGGAGCAAAATGTCTAGAAGAAACCATCATGTGGCCATAACATGCCCAGACAGGATGACTTAGAAGTGCCCTTTTGAGTCCTCCCCTTTGGAATCATCCCCACCACCATCTCCTTCTGTGTTTCTTTCTAGCCAAAGAGATGTTAAGAGGGATCACTGGGTGGGGATTTTGGGAAAGGGATCCTAAAGGGGATTGTCTCAGTCTATATGCACCTTTGTTCTTGGTCCTTCCATCTTCCCTTTGCCTGGAAGGCCATTGCAAATGTGGGTGCTCCAGCAGGTATTGGGAGGCCACAAGGACACTGAGATGAAGCATTACATGCTTGCTATAGAAGAAACCTGCATCCTGATGACATCTTTAATTTTTACTTCTTTATTTTTTTAGACAGAAAAAGCAGCCATCCCTAGCGAGGGGATGCTGCATCCACTGTAACCTGTACTCCATGGAGATAAACTTATTCTACAGTGCAGCTCTGCTCGGGGATCCCGTGCCCCAGAGCATCAATAAAGCACTGGAGGGAGCATCTTCCTGATGGGGGTGTGGGCACTGCCTCTCCTCGGCAGATCCCACTTGGAGGGTTGTCTGACCTCCCCACTGGGGCGAGTTCTCTGCTGAGAGGGGGGCAAAATGGGCTCACCTCCAGCAAGGCTCCATCAGGCCCCTGCCCTGCTGTGTTTGCTGAGCTGTTTCCCATGCTCCTCCTGAACAGAAACAACACGAGAGACAGACAGTCCATTTGATACCGAGAGAAGCAATAACCCCTCGTCCGACCACGGTGCTCTCAGGCCGGCCCCCCTTCCCTGGGCCTAGCACCAGGCAGTGTCCAAGCGCATTGTCAGGAAAATGCCAGGGAAGGCAATTATGCACAGCACATTTCAACCCATATGGCTGAACCAGGTGGTACGAGGAAACACTCCCAATTACGAGGCAGGCTTGGAGCCTCCAGGTGAGTTCCTGGCTCTGCCACCTGCCTGGCTGGCTCTGTGTAAATGCAGCACTGCTCTATCAATAAACCTGAACGTCTCTTCCTTCTGGAAGGAAGCATTCAAATAGCCCTTCCACCTGGGATTACTGGGTGCTGTCCTCATCACCGATTACTGTCCTCATTGCTATCCACGCGGCCCCGGTTTAGAAGATAGGAGAACTAAGTGATGCTGAAGCCATTGGAGCTTCTTGATTTGGAAAAAATACCACAGACAAAAGCATTGAACAGACACTGATTTCTCCAGTTCTGGATGCTGCATGTCCAAGACCAAGTCACCAGCAGCTATGGCGTCTGGTGAGACCCCGTCTCCTGGTTCACAGATGGGGTCATTTCGCTGTGTCCTGTGAGGGAAGGGGCGAGGGGGCTTCCTGGGGGCTCTGTTATAGGGACACTAACCCATCCTGGGGGCTCCACCCTCATCCCCCAGAGACTCGGCCTCCTGATGCCACCACATTGGGGGGTGAGGTGTCAACATATGAGTGGGGTCAGGGCACAAACACATAGTCTGTATCAATTACCTAACCTACAGTGGTATTATCGATATATGGAAATAGATAGTTTGGTTTGCCTAAACAGTTAAGTCCTTAAAGTTTTCTTTATATCATAGTTTGATTCACTGACCACCAATCAACTAGACTGATGCCCTCAAAGAACAATGAGCTTGCCTCATACCACCTGCTATGGGTTGAATGTTTGTGTTGCTCTCCTCGGCCCCGAATTTATATGTTGAAGTCTTAACCCCAAAGTGACTATCTGAAGGAAGCAAGTAATTAAGGTTAATTGAGATCATAAGGGTGGAGCTCATGACAGGTTTAGTGACCTCATTAAGCGGAGACCCCAGACAGCTTGCTCCCTTTCTGTGTGTGGAGAAGTCGGGGTGTAGGGACACAGTGAAGAGATGCTGTCTGCAACCAACGAGGGGCTCTCACCAGACACTGAACTGTCGCCACCTTGATTTTGGAACCCCCCAAGCCTGAAAACTGTGAGAAACCAATGCCTATTGTTTGTAAGCTTCCTGGTCCAAGGTGTTCTTTATTTATGGCGACCCTAGCAGACTAAGACATCACCTACCATGGGTTATAATTAAATTATTTTTTTATGATTTGTGATGATTGCCTTTCTCCTCCATAAACCCAAAACCCCAAATAGGGCTCCAATCCCCTAAGAGAACAGGAGACGCATAAGCCTCCTGCATGATTCCTGCATCAAATCTTCCTTTTATAGTTAGGAGAGTCCCAAGCAGAAACCAGGTGAATAATTTGTCTAAACTTCTGCAACCGTTTATTGTCCAGTCAGGATGAGATTGAGGGTCTTCTGTAACCCCATAACTGTAGGCAGCTGAGGCGGCAGAGAGAGCTGGCTGTGAGTCAGTGGGAAGGCTGTGACCATGTAGCCCTGAAACATGCCAGGTACTGTGATGATTGTGTACTTAGTCCCAGAACTGTGGAGAGCTCATCATATTCCCATTTCACAAGAGCAGATGTAAGGCTGAAAATAAGTCCTACAAACAGTACAAGGCAGATATGGGCTGCACCCCCCACAGCCCGAATGAGACCCCAGTCCCATCCCATCTGTGCACTACACATTCATGTCACTCACTCACCCTCTTTCCTGGGGTGAAGCTATGATCTTCCATGTGTATTGACAGAGTTTAGTACACGCCACCCTGGCAGACTGAGTACTTCAAGGTGAAGGAGCTTGACGGACCGCAGGTGCGGGAAAAACTCTCCGACCTCCCCTGAAGCAGGTCATGGGACCCTCCTGCCACAGGTGCCCTCCCTCCACCTTGAGGACGGGAGCGCCCTTATCTCCAAAGACGGGGACGCTGAGGGGAGTCCCAGGGAGCAGGCCTTGCTGGGCGTCCCCAGGTCACTACCCTGAGCTCATACCCTTCGTCCTACCACATTTTCCATGAATGTACACACTTCATCACGCCCAGCGTGAAAACACCCGGGTTTAACTGGTTCTCCACGTCTTCATTTCCTTATGAGGGCTCCGTGCCACATAAAACTTGTATTAACCAAATCTTTTCTCTTGTTAATCTGTGTTTTTGTTACAGGGGTCCCAGCTGAGAACTTGGAAGTACGGAAGGAAAATAGATTTCCCCTCCCTTATAATGAATTGCCTTAATCTCCTTGACTGTTTGCCTTCTCTAGATCTGTCCTCTTGTGGATAAGACAGTGTGAGCAATTTCTACCTTTCAAGGTCAGGGGAAGGATGAGACGAAATACTACACGTGGGATTTCTAGTGTGGTGCAACCTCAGAAATGCTTGCTGTTAAGCCACCTTCCGCGTGTGTTTTCATCAGTCGGCCTGTAAAAACGTGCACTGGGGGTGAACCCATTTCAGAGGAGCCTAGATCGTTAGCTCTTGCTGGGAGGAAATCCTCCTTTACCCTCTTTGTTTTCGATAGTTGGAATCTGCCAGTGAACTGGCAGTGGACAGAAACACAGGGCCCACTTTTATGGGTGTGCACACAGTGCGTACTCCGAAATGGCAAAAGGCTGATATACCATCTAACAGAAAAAGGGGAGCCCTAAACGGGCTTCAGTGGGAAAAGCATGGACACTTCCATTGGGTTTTCCATGCTAACGGGCCACTGGATTCCGACTTCCGCACGTGAATTGTCAGCCTTCTTCCAAACAGGAAACTCCCTCGGAGGGGGTGACTGGCAGCTATATTTTGAGGAGCATCTGCTTAGGTTTAGATAATGTTTCTTTCTGTGGCTGCTGATTGTCCAGATGTTGGCAGTGTAAAGTAATTTTAATCCCTTCATTCTCAAACTTGAGCAAGCATTAGAGTCATCTGGAGGCCTTGTTAAAACACAGATGACTGGCTCCGCCCCAGAGCTTCTTATTCGGTGGGTCTGGGGTAGGGACTACAGAATGGCATCTCTACACTTGGAGAATCACCGCCTGGAGGTAACCTTTGCTGCTACACAGAGATACAGCCTCGGAAATCAGTGATAGGTCTCTGCAGTGTCGTGGTGCATCAAGGGCCTGTGATGCGGTGGAAAAAGCTGGTGGGAAGAGCCGGTGAGAAGCCTGGTGTGCTGGGTGCCAGCTGCCAGTGCCACTGCCGGGTCCCTGGTGCCTGATGTGAATGGGCCACAGCCCCGCCTGGGGCTCACAGGCCAAGCGTGCATGGGAAGGGACGGGGTGGAGGGATCAACACACGTCCAACCGCAAGCTCCTATGCAGTCAGAGCAGGGCCCAGGCTGCTCCATGTCCCTTCGCCTCTGCCCTACACACTCCAGGGCTGACCCCCACACTGGTACACAAAATCCTCACTCGCCAGCTTAGCTGTATCCCGGCTCACAGAGCACATCGGCTATGATAAAGAAATAGGGTAAAAAACCAAAAGACCAATACTCAGAAAGAGAAATAAGTGTTAGAGACACAGTTTGGGGCCATCTTCTCACCCATCTGCATGAGGTCGTATTGATCTGAGAGTCGCAAAGGCACCTGATGAAAATCGCCTTGCGCAGACCTCTCCCCCACCGCATGTTGGGCCCAACAGGCACTTCTGGTTAGAGTACTTAGTCCCCAAGATTTAGAAATACGAAAGCAATTTCAGAAATACTACAACTAGGGATAATCCCTGAGAATGGTAGAAAGGAAGCGTCAGAGAGACGTCCCCGCTCTTCCCAGAGACGCTGTAGGATACATCGCTGCCCCAAGTCCTATTTTGCCAGGCGGACTAGCAAGTGCAGAAAAGTTCTGCAGTTGCATTCAGGGGAGGGAGGTCACACCTTCGCAAAGAAATCCGTTCCTTTCATTGAAAAATGTTCATGCCAGCACCAAGAGTTGATTCAAATGCATCCCCTCCGTCATCCCTAAAGCATTTCTGTGAGGCAAGCCAGGCCGCGTTTCCAGGAGTGATTTGGTTTCCAAACAAAGTTATTTCCTGTTCCTGCCATTCAGAGCTGGTGCCACCCTACGACCCTGGTCACTTTTGGGGCCCCGTGTATCTTAGTAAGGGAGGTGGTGGGATGAAGGGGGGAGGGACAGAAGCTTAGGGCTGCTTTGAAGTGTTTGTCTCTGTTGTGAGTTCTGGTTTGCCGTGCTCAGTGTCTCCCAGTGGGCACAGTGACACGCAGCGGGGTAGGTGTTCTCGCCACAGTGCCCGGTTACCCCCCGAGCGGAGCTGAATCCCCATCAGCCATCACATTGACTCAGCGGCCCAATGCCCTGGGAACACTATTATCCATCCCTATATTTTGTGCCTACCATTTGTCCCCAACATGGATCACAAGCAGAGGCGATGGGCTTGGGTTCATCTCAGATGATGAAATGGGTGATATTGTAATAGCTCCTTTCAAATTCCAACCAAAAAAAAAAAAAAAAGTCGCATTCACAGCAAAAACTGTCGTAAGAAGATGAGATTTGGTGTGCTCCCGTTACGAGTCCCCTTTGGTTCTTCACAAGTATTATCTAAGTCAAGATTGTTCTTGGAAGAGGTCCTGTGATGTCTTTTGGGGAAAACATCAAATGTATCTCGTCCTCCCATTCTGACAGAGCTTACCTGTCTCGAGGGGGATGGAAGGTGGTGCCTCAGTGGGCACGGGCATCCCTCGTTCGGCCCTTGGATGCCCCACCAGCTGCATCGTCTTCCTCAGCCTTTGTCGTCTTCCGAATCCTAACCTTTCCCTCCTCCTTGTCCCTCAGGTCCTGTCTCAGCCCCACTGGGGTGATCTCATTCAAGGAAGATTGAATATAAAATTGTGCCTAGCGTGATTACTCTGTTGTCCATATAAAGACTGTAAAATTTGAGGGGCGCCTGGGTGGCTCGGTCGGTTCAGCATCCGACCCTTGATTTCAGCTCAGGTCATGATCTCAGGGTCCTGGGATCGAACCCGCGTCTGTGATCTGTACTCGGTGGGGAGCCTGCTTGAGATTCTTTCTCTCCCTCTGCCCCTCCCCCACACCACTAAATAAATAAATAAATCTTCTAAAAAAATTTAAAAGACTGCAAAAATTTGCACGAACCCTGAACGATTCTCAGAAGTGAAACAAAATTGTGCAAATAGCAGTGAGCTGAATGTCGTCCCTCTGGACGGAGACTCCGGATTTCCCCCCATCTCTTCACCCCTGTGAGTGTCACTGGAAGGGAAGGACAGCCCAGCAGGGTGGAGGATCCTCCCCTAATAACGGAAAGAAATTGGGAGAACAAATCCCATACATTACTAGTGTATGTTATTTTCCAAAGGGATTTACTCGGATGCAATTCTTTTATCTTTTTATTTTTTATTTTTTTTATTTTTTATTTATTTATTTATTTTTTTTTGGATGCAATTCTTCATGTCACGTAGTAATGGGGGAAATTCCGATTGGGGTTTAAAACGAAACATGTGTGTGGGGGAGCACAGTGCTCCAAAGAGCCTCTCCATGAGAAAGGAGACAGGAGAAATGTCCGCAGGGGCAGGATCAAGTTGTTCTTCTAGATCTGTTCTGAGCGGCGCCCTTGGGGAGGTCATGCAGCTTATCAATGCCTCAGGTTAGCATAGAAAGAAAACTTACTTCTCAGTTATGATAAAGCTAAATAATTTAGCATCTATAAAGTCCTAGGAGATGAAAGGCACCATAGAAATGCAAATTATTATTTTATTAGGAGAAGCCTCCATAGAAGAAAAGGAAACTGCTCTCTTTGATGGATCTCCAGCTCAATTGACCGAGAGCATCGTGCTTCTATCTGAGCGATCTGCGATATTTAACTGCCCGGATAATTGCCTCCCCTCCTCCTCTGTTTCATCTGTCCTACTTAGGAATTATTTTGGTGGTTTCTCTTCAGGGGTTACCTCCCTCATTTCATTCTGACATTCCTCAGCACATTGAGCAGAATAAGTTGCCGTGAGTCCCCAAAGAGAAACAGTGCATCTTCATTACAGTAATTATGCTTTATGTGGAGGCTTTTGCATAACAAGAAATAGGTATCAAAGTTTCAATTTAACTTCAAAAGACAGTAGATTGCTGGTGGCAAAAACTGTAGCCGAAGCCCAGTTGTTCAACTCGGCTTCCTGCCTAGGGAAACGTTGCAGTAGGATGCCCTCCTCGGGAAAGAGGCTGTTCCCCCACCCCTTTAACTGCCATAAACAAGATCAGAACCCGCGATGCAGCGAGGAGGCAGCAGCAGCCACCTGCTGGGCTCTCCCGGGGCCCCGGGGTGTGCGCACCTGTCCAGCGCTCCGGCACAGGTGCGTAGACAGGCCTGCGCTCCCCAGCGCAGCCTCTAGTCCAACAGAAGGTCCGCGGCTGTGGCCAACCAGTTCCCCAAACAGGGAGGAAACCCACATGCGTCTCCACCTTAGGGATCCAGGCACCTGGAGAGGGAGGTCGCAATTTTGTGGCTCCCAATTCTCACAACAAAGGCGAACCAGCACCTGGGAGGTGGCCCAGCCAACAATCTTCACGATGGTTCCGGAACTACAGAATCTCGGACCAGGGGGTAAGGGGGAAAAACCCATTCCATTTTATAAAATTGGACTTTCTGGGTTATTTTTATGTATTTGGACAACAGGAAAAATGTTTATAGTTAGGACTACTCAGGAAAAAATATGGGTCCATAGATCGAAGGATCCTGGTGAAGAAAGATGGAGACATCCTTGACAAGCGAGCTGAGCAGCGCAAGTGGCCCGGTCCGTTAGGGCTCCCGCAGAGTCCTTCCCAACCGCAGAAATGCATTTCTCTCAGTTCGGGGGGTGAGGAGCCCAGGACCCAGGACCCGGCACGGCCAGACTCTGGTGGGAGGTGCGCACCGCCGTCTTTTCCTTGTGTCCTCCTGCGTCCTTGCAGGCTAAACCTCTCCCTGCTGTCTTTGGTGAGGGTGCTAACCCCATGGTGCGGGCTCCACCCTCCTGACCGCATCACCTCCCGCAGTCCCTACCTCCTCACATCACCACTTGGGAGGCTTGGTTTCAACACAGGAATTTGGGAGGGACATTGGGTCCGTAACACAAACACCATGGCCCCCTATCAGCACTTGTCTTTGACGTATCTCATCTCGTTGCCCCGGCCTTGGGGTCAAGACAGGCTTTGCAGGGATGCTGGCCTGGCCTAGGGTCTGGGCTCTGCGGCTCACGTGGGCGGAGCAGGTGACCAGCTGTCTGAGTCTTGGCTTCCTCGTGGAAAGACGTACGAGGTCCCACGTGTAGGAAGCACAGCGTGGTTTCCGGCACCAAGTGGGTATTTCATAAACACCGCTCCTTTCTCCTATTTCCCTCAGCACCAAGAGCAGGAAAATGCAAAGACCTCGTCCAAATAGCCTGTGAATTATTGTAATGAGGGAGATTTTGAAGTTGAATGCCTTGCATTTGTCAGCCTCTGGGAGTCTGCAGCAACCATGCGCATTTATTTCAAGTGTTCCTGAAGGTGCAGGTTTATGATCATCTAGAGGAACAGTTATTAAAGCAATTGCCAGATACGGTTTTTCATTAGGAAAGCTGGTTCTTGAACTCATGCCATTTCTAATACGCGTGAGAAAAGACAGAGAGCCAGGGAATTAGAATTCTGGCCTTTGCTTCTTTCTCACAATATTAAAACTGTCACGTTTGAGGGGTAATGTACCCCTCAAGTACACAAATATGCCTAAAAACATCTTTTATCTGTGTGTTTTTTTGTATTTGCAAAGTGCTTTGCCATACACGCTGTTTTATTTTACCCTCCCAGCACCGCTGGGATTTAAATGGGGAGTTTAATTCTCCCCCCTTTTGGGACAAAGCAGCTGAGAATCAGGAAGCTTGAGTGATTTCAAGAACCTTATTCCACGGGAACCATCCTTGCACTCCGGGTGGGGTTCCTGAGTTAGAAAACCAGCACGAAGAGGGAGATGCGTTCGGCAAATCGCTAACTTCCCTTGAGACCCGCGCTTCTAAGCGAATTTGGAACAGAATTGCCAGGGATGAGGTTAACGTGAGTACTTGCTTGTGGGTCTAGGTACACACACAAGTACGAAGGCACTTTCTGTGTCCTTCTTCTCGCTCAAGCTGTTCTGAGATACACCTTAGGCTAGATGGAAATTGGATGTAACCTTGATTCTTGTTCAAAACGGACTAAATTATTGGAAAGCAGGGACTGGGCCAGCAGGTCCGTAATTCAAGGACGATGAAACATTTCTGCCCTACGTTACAGACGTTCTTCTGCTTGTGAGCGCTTGCACCTTGGAAACCCCAAACAATGAGCTTTGGTCACGCATGTGGGTGACCTTAGCTTGCGGTTGAGTTTCGGTTTCATTGTGACTTGGATCTACGATGTGTGACCATCTGTGGGGCGCTACGTCAAATGCTTTACATACACCACGTGGTTGATTTCGTCTCCACCGGCAAGCTACAAAGCAGAAATGGTGACTGTTTTATCAGTAAAGATGCCAAGGCCTACATGGATCAAAAAGTTGCCCAGGGTCAGAGCAGGTAACTCAGACCTGGAATCCTAATCCAGATCTTTCTGTCCTGAAAGCGCTCTTCCGTCCTTGTCATTGGCCAGAAAATGGGACATTATGAGACTCTGGATTCTGCTGGAGGAAGACACTGCCCCTGTACGCCCAGACTCCACGCCTCGATCTATGGAAAACACAAACAGGCAGGTTAGCAGCAGAAAGATGTCCATATTAAGTGATTTTCTTAATCCTACATGCATGGGGGCATCATGGGACAAAGTGCAGATACCCCAAAAGGCAGTGAGAGCTGAGAGCTCACATAGCATCCTCGTGGGGGATGGGGATGGCTGGGGGCATTTCAGGGGGACGTGATTGGGGAGATGGCTGGGTCCTTAGAGGAACGGAGGGGAGGGTGACAGTTTGTGACAGTGTGTGGGTGTGCGGTTGACTTCTCAGTTCTTCCCCTGCGACGGGCGTGCATCTTCCCGGTTAGCGAAGCTCCCGGTGACACTGGAGGATCTGCCTTCGGGCAGAGAGCAAAGTTCGGACACAGCGTCTCTCCCTCTGGCCCGTGTTTCATAGGCTCCTCACCGAGGAGCACGATGGTGGGTGCTTTGGTAGAGGGTGACAGCCTCGTAAGCACCCACCAAGCGGGGCACCACTTTGCATGTCCTCAGCGACGACTGGCCCTGCGCGACGCCGAGTCCGCTGCTGATTTGCTCCTGACCTTCCAGCCTCGACAGCTGTGGGAAGTCACCATCTATTGTTTGAGCCCCCGGTCCACGGTCCACGGGGCAGGGAGCCCCCTGGAGTTCACAGCTGCCCGGTGTCCCAGGAGCCAAGGAGCAGCCCCCCCCCCACCCCGGGGACAGGGGGAGAGCCCGGCCGTGGCCAGCACCGGGTTTGCTTCCAGGGCTCAGGCCGGGGACCGGTGTTGGGGCATCTCCCAGGTGATATGGGACCGCAGGGCCAACCGCGTGTCCTCGTGGTGGCCGTGTGCATTCGGTGTGACGAAGCCCCAGCTTGTTTGGCCGCCCAGATCCAAGCCACCTTCTCCGTGTCACAAGGTGAGGCAGGCTTTGCGCGGGGGCCGCACCTGTGGCCTCAGATGCCAGGCTGGGGGCTTGGGGAGGGCAAGGTCCCTGTGGGCTCCGGGCTCTTCCTTTGCACGAAGGAAGGTCAGAGATGCCTGTTGCCGTGGGGGTGGCATCCCGGGGACAGCCGTCCCTGGCAGGAGGTCCTCCGTGAAGTAGGGCCAGGTTGTTGAGGCCTACGGAGGCCACCAACTGCGCAGCCGCAGGACCACGCGGCTCCCTGGACGTTACCCTCAGCGCCAAGCCCGGTCCCTGGTGTTCCCAGTGCCTCCTGCTCAGAGCACGAGCACGACTTGGCCACCGCTCCGTCTCAGCGCCGGCCTGGGGTCACAGGGCTGCTTCCTGTCTGGCTCGGCCGCTGCGAGGCCACCTCCATGAGCTCCAGGCTCCGTCCCTGCACGCAACAAGCAAGTGGGCTCCACACATGTGGCCACATGGGCCGGGTGCATGCACACGCGGGCACACCCAGCGGCGCCCTCCCGCTCCCCCGGGGTGGGATACCTAGAAGCTCTGCTCTCGCCCTCAGTGACAGGGACGTCCTTCCTGGGCCCCTGGGGCCTTGGGACTGTCCCCGACCTCCTTTTACTCTGCGGCAAACCCTGTGGCGACCCCGTGGACTGTGTATCCCCCGCTACTCGCCCCGACCTGGGGCTGGACTCAGCCCTGGAGACAGGGCTGTGGGCCTGGGGGAGTCAGCCCAGTGCAGCAGCTCCCCGGGCCGGCACCTGCCCGTGGCCACGAGCATCTGGCAGCTGCATCGCCTACATGGGCTTCTCCTCAGCTGCGTGTCCGTCACCCCGAGCCAGGGCGCCACACCAGGTCCTTGGTGTCCCCAGGTCAGATGTCCCCAAACGAGCAGCACAAGGCAGCGCAGGTATGGACGGCTTCAGGAGAGCCCATGGACTGGCCGGTGCCGCGGGGCCCAGGTGACACCCCCGGGGGCCTGGGGACTCAGGGCTCAGGGAGTCACCCGGGGAATGACACCCTCTCAGGTCGCAACCCCGGGACCCCCGCTGCCCTCTGGGAACCCCGGGAGGGTGCAGGAGTCTGGGGAACGGGCCCGGTGGACGGCCTGAGCATGAGGACAGGACAAGGTCAGGGGCGGGGCCACCGAGGTCGCTGGGGCTGGGGCTGCCCCCCCAGGCCAGTGTCTGGGTGAGGTCCCCGGGGCGCGTGGCTCTGGGAGTCACCCGGGACCTGACGGTGCCCGTGAGAACCTTCCCTGGCCTTACGCTCGCTGGTGGCAGAAGACAAGGCCAACCGGTCCCCACAGCAAGGTGGCCAGAGGGCAAGCTGGGCCCTGGTGACAGTAGTGGGAGCAGGACTAGGCCTGGGATCCTGGGGGTGGATGGTGTGCTCTATGAGGGGGGCTTCTGGAAGGTTCTCCTGAGCTGTAGTGGGAGCAGGACTAGGCCTGGTATCCTGGTGGGGGGTGCTCTATGAGGAGTCATGGAGGACTGTTTCCCCACATTCTGCACTGGAATCTCCCACGGAAACGTCTTGTCCACCCAGCACAGAACACCTGATGCTACTACAGATTTCGTCTCTGTAGCTTCTCGATTTCATGGCCTACGTCGGTGTCGCCAGGGTAGTGTCAGCCCGTTATTGTTCGCAGCACATGACCGACCCTGAGTAGCTACTCTCTGAGTTTCCTGCAGGCCGTGGCAAGGGGGACAGGTCATGCTGATCTCCCTCGCTGTCGTGTTCCCGGGGGCCCGTGCTGCCGCCCTTGCAAGGGTATGAGCGTCGGGAGCAGAGGGTGAGCGCTGGGCCAGATGGGGCAGGAGGGGGTGCCCGGCACAGGCCAGGCCAGTCCCCCTGTTCTCGGATGCTGCGCAGTCCAGCAGCGGTGACCATGTCGGGCCTTCTGGCCTGGTTCACCTTTGACCCTGCGTGGCCCCTCCCGGCCCTTTGGCCAGCGGGTGGTGGCTTCGGGGACCCGGAGGGTTGGGGGGGCAGCACATCAAGGGAGCTGCCCACGGAGGCACAATTATGTAGCATCACCACACCCGCACGGGACTCAGGGGGCCCCCAAGGGGCGTGACACCCCTGGCTTCTCCAACCTGAGCCCTCTGCCCGCAGGAGGCCAGCTCCTCAGGGCGGGACATGCAGAAGCACCGAGTCTGCCTGTGAAGCCAGGCCTGCTGCTCCCGGGGCCGACACCCAGACAGGGACCCAACGTCACCCCCGCCGGCACCCCTCCCTCAGTGGGAACTTCCATCCACCTGCCGAGAAACTTCCTTCTGAGCCCCCATTAACGACAGCACTTATTTTATACGAGAATCCATTTCATGCGAATTAGGGGACTGTTTCCCCAGTGATACGACCGCAGGCTCCGCAAGGGACAGACGCGTCTTATGGACACGAGGTCAGAAAGTCGGCCTCCGCGCCTCGCAGCAATTGACTAGCCACTCTGAATTATTTCGTAATAGAATTACTGCCTCTGCTGGCCCATCTTTTAAAAACGCACCGTGAAGGAGGGGCTAACTGGATTTCCCCTGTACTCTTTATTTTAGTTTTTTTTAATAAATTTATTTTTTATTGGTGTTCAGTTTGCCAACATATAGAATAACACCCAGTGCTCATCCCATCAAGTGCCCCCCTCAGTGCCCGTCACCCGTACTCTTTAAAAACATACTTGCAGGAAGAGGAACTCAGAAGGGACACGGGTGGGAGCGGGGACATGAAGCAGGTCCCCAGTCTTGGGGAACCCTGACCACAGCAGCCAGGGGCCCGCCCGGCAGCTCACGCGTAAGGGGACCAGCGGCTGGTTGGGGAGAGATGCTGAAGTCGAGCCCAGATGGCTTTGTGGTGCGGAGGGCGATCGGGGAAGGTACGAGCAAGCCAGAGTGACCCTGGAGACGGGGTCTCCTGGGGACAGAGCCGGTGGGCAGCGGCAGGAGGAGTGGGTTTTGCTGTAATGGGGTCTTTGTCTCCCCCAGGTGTCCTTTGCTCCGTGTCTCTCCGTGGCCCTAATAACTACTTGGGGATGGGAACAGAAGGGCAAATGTCCTGATACCAGGTTATTAATGTTTTTAAGATGGATTTTGAAGAATAAAAACAGAAATGACAAGTAAATCCCTCTCCTCTCTGTGAATTTCTCTTTTTTGCACCACATAGACTTTTTTTTTTAAAAAAACTATGTATATGGGCAGCCCTGGTGGCTCAGCGGTTTAGCGATGCCTACAGCCCGGGGCCTGATCCTGGAGACCCGGGATCAAATCCCATGTCGGGCTTCCTGCATGGAGCCTGCTTCTCCCTCTGCCTGTGTCTCTGCCTCTCTCTCTCTGTCTCCTCTCTGTGTATTCTCATGAATTAAAACAAAACAAAACAAAACAAAAAATCTACGTATATGTAGATTTTGAATAGTTGGGCAAAGACACTGGGGGCCAAGGACTCTCTTCCAGAATCTTGCTTGTCCTTCTGGCGTCAAGTAATCACCAAGTGGAGAGTCGTTTCTCAGGAGCTTATAAGGTGTCAGAAGACGCCGATGGCATGGAGAGGACAAATCCCCAGCAAGATCACACGTGACTCATGTTTAGGGCATGAACATCACAAGTCTCTATTATTTGAAAGCTTCCCTTTCTCGCTGCACCGAGTTAAAAGCTTATAATTTCCTATGGCAGCATTTTCTAGTGCAAGAACACCCTTCCAGCCAGGCAAAAATCATGGCAGGTCAGAATGCCTAGCAAATAAGTGAAAAGTTCAACGGTGATGTCACCGAAATTAAGAAAATCATTGTAATTTGCTTTTCCTGAATTACTGTGTCTTTTTCCCCCCAACACTAAACAGACTAAACAGTGTTCTTCAAAATGTTGCTGAATTAAAAAAAAAAAAAAAAAAACTGGTGCAATCATTATTTTATCTTGCTTTGTCTATTTTTGGCATCTTAAAAAAAGTGTGTATCTAAGTGACTCCCATTTGTGGCCGGAGTCACCTCTTGTTAAGTTGCCCGTCTTGGTTCAGGAGGCCCTGGGAGGAAGGTTGAGATCCGTGTTTCTAGCAAGCTTGAGGGTCGCACCTCTGCTGCTGGTCCCCGGTCTGCACTGTGGGTAGCAGAGGTCACAGGGAGCCGTGCCCCGGGACACCCTCGGAGGGGCCCATAAGGGGCCGGGGCTGGCTCTGTCCTGCCTGCCCCCCGACCCCGTCCAGCAGTAACTGGATGTGGCTCCCGAAAGAATCCTCATCTGCCCCTAGAATGGAAACGAAGCCAGAGTGTGCAGCCGAGACAATGTCGTGTGTGCAGTGGAGACCGCGGCCTTTGCAGCCAGGGGACCCCGGGACGGGTCTTACCTCTACACCGAGAGGCCGTGACACAGGGCCCAGCCTACAATGTCTTGGTTCATTTTATTTATTTATTTTTTAATTTCTTATCTTAAAAAACATAATCCAGGTCACCCCAACTGCACAGTTTTCAAAAATCCCACTTTCTCGAGTGAGATATTACGTCGGTGGAGACTTCTTCAAGAGGTTTTGGTTGATTCTAACGATCTCAAATTAGGCTCCTAAGCCATAGCGTATTTTGTGTGGTAGTATTTTTTGTAACAAATGAATCTATGACACACACACACACGTGTGATGCATGTGCACACGTTTGTACAGACATAGATATGGACACGGATGACAGGTAGGTAGATGGTGGCAGATGGATGTCTGGAGAGACAGGAAATGAGTTCCCGGACTCATGTGTACACCTGCGTAAACGCACACGACCCCCGGGTACGGCCTGGAGCCATACCTATGTAGGAAGTCTGCATTGTCACTAATGTGCAAGCTCAGGACCAGCCACTGACCTGGCGTGTCCCGGTGCCACTGGAGGTGACAGGGGCTTCCACGCTGCAGCCCCCTGTCTCCGTCACCGCCCAACCCGCTTCTGCCTGTGAAAGGGGACGGTTGAGGGGCGTAGCCACATGAGTCGTCTTTGATAGGACTGTTCTAGGCCAGGCTCCCTGGACAGAGACCGAGCGAGGGGCTCACCGGGAAGCCCAGGATCCCCAGGTGCAGGGGCCAGGATTTGCACCCTGTAGCCGGGGCTGGTGGGCTGGGGATCTCCTGGAGGCGGCCCCCGGGGCTGAGCGGGGCCCAGATTGGGGGTCAGCCGAGGGCCTGAGCAGCCAAGCCTGCGGGTTCAGGTCCTGAATGGGTGCCCTGTGCTGCTGTAGGGAAGGCCTCTTCGGGAGAGGGGCGGCCCTGAGGCTGGGGACACTTCATCCCCACAATTAGGGGAGTGCTGGCCCCTCATTTGTGTGATCAGTATCCCTCAGCATGGAGCATGCCTGCCCCGCACACAGGGTTGGGGAGCAGAAGCCCCCTCCTGGCGTCCCCCAGAGGCCTGGGAAGCAGAGGAGCAGTCGCCTGTCCTTCTCCCTTTGTCCATGGGTGGGGGCCCCGGGGCCAGGCTTGTGGCTGACCAGGACCAGTGGCCTTGAACACTCAACAAGCCAACAGTTCTCTCCTCTGACTCAGCTTGCTGATATGAAGCTCATGGGAAGTTATTCACCCTGCAAAGATGTGAGAAGAATGACTCGTTCCTTAGTCCCACACCAAATAAATCAGGGTCTTTTGTTTAGTTCTGTTTTGTTTCCTCCTTTGAAATGAGAAGTTAATAGATTGCTTGGTGTTATAAGGGCCGTTCTTATCTGCCTGTGACATTAATAAGATCCTTAAAAACTGACCAAAGGATGATGAGCATAGTTTCTTTTTAAGATTTATTTATTTATTTGAGGTGGGAGGGGCAGAGGGAGCGAGAAGCAGACCCTTTGCTGAGCGCTGAGACTCACACAGGGCTACATCTCAGGACCCTCAGCTCATGATCCGAGCTGAAACCAAGAGTTGGATGCTCAACCAGTTGAGCCACGCAGGCTCCTAATCAATCAATCAATCAATCAATCAATCAATGTTTTGTACTGAAAGGGCAGTAATTTTAGTTGAGATGTTATTTTAGGTTTTAGAGAAGAGGAAAAGGAAAATGGGAACATAGATAATGTTCGTGGCAGCAGGGCCGGCCTTTGGAAGGCTTACCCTGATGAGGCGCCTGTGCGGACGGGTTTGCACGGCCCCCCAGGATGCGGCGGTGAGTCCATGCGGGGCGCTCCATCTGTCTGCCCCCTGCCGCTCACGTGTGCTCACACCCCGGAATGAGGAATGAGCAGGGCTCCCCGGATCTGCCCCCAGCCGGTCCGTGCTGCGCTCTTGTCCCGGATGGTGGCTGCCGGCTTTCTCCTCTGCTCTTTATATGCCAATCAGACCCTTCCAAATCGCTCTTGAGGTGTACGCTCCTAAGGACTCTCCTGAGAAATAAATACAGATGTCTATGTTCACTACCGACGGCACTCTCCTTCTTTTGTTGCATTTTCAATATTTCCTGAGGTTTCTGATTTACTGTATCTGAATTATTCAGAACAATTCTAAGCTGTTGATCCTGCAGTCTAATGTGAATTTAGTACTTATGGAAAATGCACACTATGGTATATTCAGGGCAATATGGGCACCTCCTCTTTACTTTTTTTTTTTTTTTGATGGCTTGAGAATCAAGTATAAAAAAATTTTTAAAAAATGAATCAATGAAGTAGTTGAGTCCAAATCTGCCTAAGAGGAGCACTATATTTAGGAGCAAGAGCAAGTTGCTAAGTGCTGGTGCACACATATAACATATGGATGCAGGGGCTCCTGGCTCCCTTGGTGAGCATTCAGCTCAGGTCATGATCTCAGGGTCCTGGGATCAAGCCCCGTGTTGGGCTCCCTGCTCAGCAGAGGTGTCTGCTTCTCTCCCTCTCTGTCTCTCAAATAAATAAATAAAATAAATCTTAAGAAAATAAGATATGGATGCAATCCCTTTGCTGGGGAGTGAAACTGTGTCTGTGCAGGCCAACAGACAAGCAAAAACTTTGGAAGTGGCCCCGAGGGTAATTCTGCAGAGGTTCAGAGGAGAGACAGATGGAGGGCTTTGGAGAGCAGCCTGGCTTCAGGGAGGAAGTGTGAGTGAGCAGCAGCTTGAGGAAACGAGAAGGGGTCAGACGGGGCGCAGGGAAGGAGAGAGGTCCAGGAAGAGTACAGGGCGAGCCCGGACAGGAGCGGTAGGTGCAGTCCTGACATAGCCCTTTAATCTACCTAGCCCACCCATGCGTCAGGAGATTAGTACCTGTGATGGTTAATTTTGTGCATCCACTTGGCTGAGGCCCGGTGCCCAGATGTTCCGGCCAAACATGAATCTGGATGTTGCTGTGAAGGTATTATTATTTTTTTTTTTAGCTGAGATTAACATTTAAATCAGTAGACTTTGCAATCTACAGATTCAATGCAATCCCTATCAAAATACCAACCGCATTTTGCACAGAACTACAACAAACAGTTCTAAAATTTACATGGAGCCACAGAAGACTCCAAAGAGCCAAAGCAATGCTGAAAATAAGAGAAACAGAACTGGAGGCATCCCTTTTCCAGACTTCAAGATATATGACAAAGCTGAGGTTATCAAAATGCAATGGTACTTGCACAAAAATAGACACGTAGATCGATACAACAGAATAGAAAACCCAGAAATAAATCCAAAAATATATGGTCAATTAATCTTTGACAAAGGAGGAGGAATGAACATGCAACGGGAAAAAGACTGTCTCGTCAACAAATGGTGCTGGAAAAGTGGAGAGCCACGTGCAGAAGAATGAACCCAGACCCATACTTACACCACACACGACGTAAACTCACAAAAGGAGCCCCTGGGTGGCTCAGACACTTGAGCGTCCGACTCCCGGTTTCAGCTCGGGTCATGATCTCAGGGTCATGGGATTGAGCCCCGCATCAGGCTCTCTGCTCAGCAGGGAGTCTGCTTGCAATTCTTTCCTCCTCCCTCTCCTTTCCCCTCTGCTCCTCCTCCTGCTTGTGCACTCTCTCTCTAAAATAAATACATAAAATCTTTTTTTAAAAAAGTTAAAAAAAAAACTCACAATGGATCAAAGACCTAGTTGTGAGACCTGAAACAATAAAAATCCTAGAGGAAAAAACAGGCAGTAACTTCTTTGACCTCAGCCATAACAGCCTCTTACTAGATACGTCTCCTGGGGCAAGGAAAACAAAAGCAAAAATATAGACTGTCGGGACTACATCAAAGTAAAACACGTCTGCACAGCAAAGGAAACCATCAAGAAAACAAAAATACAACCTATGGAATGGGAGAAGGTATTTGCAAATGACATATCAGATAAAGGGTTTGTATCCAAAATATATAAAGAACTCATACAACTCAACACTCAGCAAATGAATAATCCAATTAAAAATGGGCAGAAGAGATGAACGATTTTTCCAAAGAAGACATGCAGATGGCCAACAGACGTGAAGGGATGCTGTACGTCACTCATCACCAGGGAAACACAAATCAAAAGTACAAGGAGATACACCTCACACCTGCTAGAAAGGCTAACATCAACAACACAGAAGAACAGCAGGTGCTGGGGAGGATGCCGAGAAAGGGGAGGCCTCGTGCACTGTTGGTAGGAATGCAAACTGGTGCAGCCACTGTGGAGAATAGAGTGGAGGCTCCCTAAGAAATCAAAAGTAGAGCGACCCTACACTCCAGCGATTGCAATACTAAGTATTTACCCTAAGGATATAAAAGCACTGATTTAAAGGGATACGTGCGCCCTGATGTCTATACCAGCATCATTTACAATAGAGAAATGATGGAAGCCGCCCAAGTGTCTGCTGACTGAGGAATGGATGCAGGAGATGTGGTATATACCCTATGGAATATTATTAGCCATAAAAAGGAATGAAATCTTGCCATTTGCAATGACATGGAGTGTTATGCTGAGTGCAATCAGTCACACAGAGAAAGACAAATACCTTATGATTTCTCTCATATGTGGAATTTAAGAAACAAAACAAACAAAAAAATAAAAGGAAAAACCAAAAAATAGACCCTTAGTTCTAGAGAACACCCTGCTGGTCATCAGAGGGGGGTGAGTGGGGGGGATGGATGGAACAGATGAAAGGGATTAAGAGGACACTTACCTTCATGAGCCCTGAATAATGTATAGAATTGTTGAATCATTATATTGTCATCTGAAGCTAACATAATGATGTTAATAATGAAATTAAAATTAAAAAGTTAATAAAAAAAAATAGGGCAGCCCAGGTGGCTCAGCGGTTTAGCGCCTGCCTTCGGCCCAGGGCCTGAGATCCTGGATCGAGTCCCATGTCGGGCTCCCTGCATGGAGCCTGCTTCTCCCTCTCCCTGTCTCTCTCTCTCTCCCTGTGTGTCTCTTATGAATAAATAAATAACATTTAAAAAAAAGTTTTAAAAAGTTAAAAAAAAATAAGGAGACTTTGAATAGAGCAGATGGTTGTCCATAATATGGGTGGGCCTCATCCAATCAGTCGCAGGCCTTTAAAAAAAAAAAAAAAGGAAGGAAAAAGCCTGACTTCCCCCCGAGCTGAGCAAGAGGGAATCGTGCCAGCAATTGGCCCTGAGGCTCGAGCTGAAACTTCGGTCTTCCCTGAGTGTCCAGCCTGCCCTGTAGATTTTGGACTCGTCAACCCTTCATGATCCCATGAACTGGTCACTTAAACTAAATCTTTCTCTGTACACAGACACACACACGTCCCACTGGCTCTTTTTCTCTGGGGGACCCCGACAACTACAGCACCCAAGACGCACCTGACACCCTGCCCTGGTCGCAGCCACGTCGTGGACCTGACCACCCGCTCCCGTCTTCCTCACTCTTCCCCGGCCACCTGGGCCTGACGAGCAGGCTGGCATTTGGACTCTGACAAATCCTCGTGGATGCAGTTCTGGATGCTTCTCTGGCACCACGTATCCCTCACTCCCTGGAGCCCAACCCGTGCTGGCCCTGTCTTGCCATCACCTTGTTCTCACCCTCCAAGGACGATTCAAGGCAAAGACGGCAAGATTCGGTGAAAACTCAGTCTGTGGCTCCGTTGGAGGGGCAGGACCTCGTTGGCCCGGGGGTGCTGTCTGCAAGGAGAGCTCACGGGAGCCCCCGGCCTGAGTGTCCCAGAAGAGGCTTGACTTAGTGGGGTGCTGGGGAGCCACGTGGGGCGCTCACCCGGCCATGGGGCAGAGGCTTGCTGGGGACGGGCATGGGAAGAGGTTAACTGGACCGGAGTGCACGAGGGGCAGGGCAGGAGGACAGACGTTAGGACGATGACTTCCTCGGGGACGAAGGGCCACAGAGGTGGTGCCAGGGCACAGAACAGACAATGGGCCACAGCAGGAAGATCAAAGAACACAGACCATAAACACAAAAACCGAGTCCGGAGTCCTCAGCCTCCCTACAGCGTGTTCAGGACGGCCCTTTGCGGAGGAGGAGGGCGCTACCCCCGAACCAGGGCCCGTTGGGGTCATGGAGGAGCAGGGCGGGCGGCAGGAAGGGCTCCCCTGCAGGGTGGAAGGTGCTCACCCTGTGGGGAGCGCTCGGGGCGAGGGACGTCCGGCTGACGGCCGAGCCCCCCCAGCTCTGAGCAGCTCCTGGATGCCCCCACCTGCCCCCACCTGGCGCTTCCTTGGTCTCGGCCTATTTGCCCCAATAAACTCCCACCCCGAGCAAATACGTGCGGGCTCTTAGCCCTGCGTCGGACTCATCCTTCACCAGACCTTCTCTCCGCAGGGCCCTTCAATGCCCGGGCCTCGGTGTCCCCAGGGAAAGAGGAGGGCAGGCCGGTGACGCTGGTGACCTCACCTCTCCCGTATTATACATGCTTTACTGCTGCCCGCAAACGAGCGATTTTCCATGACTGCAAACATGCGGCCCAAGGCAAAGTGCCAGCAGCAGGCAGAGCAGCTCGGGCCGCCCCTCAGGCCCCAGAGCAGGTGCGGCGCCCGCAGGCTCCTCCCGCGTCTCCGCAGGGCCGGATGGGGGCCGTTGTCTAAAACAGTGCGCAGCAGGCACCGGGGCTGCGTCCCTACGGCCACCTGCTCCCCGCCCCCCGGAAACCCCTGGTCCTCGCACACCTGCCACGCGTGGTCTGATTTTCTTTGTCTAATAGGCCCCCAGGTCTCCGTACTGTCTCCCCTATCCCCACCCCCGGGTCACCAGCTGGGGCTGGGGTGCAAGCCCTGCTTCCTGTTCCCAGAACGCGACACGGTCCCTGCTGGGCGGGCCGGCGACACCGACAGAGCAGCCACAGTCCCTATGGCCACAGATGAGCTCGCAGAGCAGCCCGCGTTCAGGCGGCCGCGCTCCAGGGCCGAGGGGTGTGCTGCGCGCGAGTGTGACACTCCCGTCCTCCATTCACCGGCCCCGCCGCGTCCCCCGAGGACCGCGAGCCGCACAGAGACCCGCGCGACCATCCATTATCACCCAGTAGCAGGTGGACGCGTTCCCGCCCCGGTGAGAACGGAAGAGCACTCGTGTCCACGCGGGCGCAGCATTGGGGACCGTGGACCGTGGACCGTGGACCCTGGACGGAGGCAATGTATTTTAATTTTTTTCTCCTGTGTCCTGCGGTTGGCATTGCCGGTGAGGCCGACCCGCAGGGAGGGTGACTCGAAGGCCGGAGCGCTGGGGGCCGCGGCTCTGCAGGTCCGGTTTCCACCCAGGAGCGGAGACTGGCTTGTGCCGTGGAAATGCCGCATAACTTCAAATTAGCCAAGTGAACGACTGCAGCCCAGTTCTTGGGGCATTAATCATCTGTTTTAGAATTTTATGAGAGAAAGAACGTGACTTTTTTCAGCTCCGGACGGATGTTTCCCGACGGGTGGCTTTGCTTCTGGCCAAAGCCAGCGATTTCTTTTCTTTTCTTTTCTTTTTTTTTTTTCCCAACATTATTGCATTTTTATTCTTCTTTTTTTTTTATAATAAATTTATTTTTTTATTGGTTTTCAATTTGCCAACATACAGAATAACACCCAGTGCTCATCCTGTCAAGTGCCGGCAATTTCGTCTCTGCCATACGGGAGCGTCCTCAAATACAGGAATATTCCGCGTCAGTTACTTATTTTCTTTTGTCTGAATTTGAAAGTGTATCTGCCTTCCTGCTCTGAAGGCTGCAGAGTCAGTGGCTTTTTTTTCTTTTTTCCCTTGAGCGCGCAAATGGGTTCAAAAGACCGGTTTCTCGACAACCCACGTTTTAGAATAGTTCTCTCTTAAAGGCCACGAACCCGAACGCTTGTCCTCGAGAGCTGAGCTCACGTGGGGACCGCGGGCAGCCTGGGTTCTCCAGAAGGTGCCCGGGAGGGGGAGCGAGGGCGGAGGGACCCTGCCCCCCCTGTCGCCCCCTGAGAGTGCATGCGGGGCTGATACCCCGGCTCTGCTCCTCGCGGCGTGTGGCACGTGCCCTCCGTGGACAAATGGCCCCGATGGGTAGCGCTGACCTAATGCTCAGGGTGATGTGCGCGGGCGCCGCGGAAGCACTTGCCCTGCGCGATGTGGTTGGGTTGTGATGTCATCTCACTGACTGCGTGGGGAGCTCAGGGCAAGCTCGTCTGGTGGCATGACAGTCACAGAAGGCCCGACCTGCATTGACAGGCGTGCTGCTGCTCCCAAACTCCAGATTTCTAAGGGCTTAGGGCAGGGTGGCCGTCACGGTGCTCTGCTTCTCGCTGGTCCCTTCCAGGTGGCTGAGAGGCACCTGTGCAGACTGCACTGCCCCCGCAGGGTGGGATGGGGGCTCCTAAGGGAGCTGGGTGCCACACTGAGAGCCACCTGGATGCCAAGCGGGAGCCATGCCTCCCTCCCCGGCACCGCTACCATCTTGGGTACGGTTCTCTGGATCTGGGCCTCAGTTTACAGAATGCATGGCTTAGACTTAGGAACCTACAAAATCCACAATTGCAGGGACAGGGGACCCAACAAATGCAAGGAAGAGCTACACCTTCCCTGATGCTGCTTCCCCCAGCTGCTGTCCCCGGCCTGACACGCGCAGGAAACCCTGGTGGGGCCGCGAGGCTGACACGTGTCCGGGGGGGGCCCAGACTCTGTTATGGCTCGTCACTGCTCCCCCAGGTGCTGGCCGGGACCCAGCCAGGGAGCGGAAAGGACCCCCAGGGAAAGGTTGCCCTGGCCGTGCGTCTGGCCTGGCTGGGCACAGGGAGGACGGCCGTTGTGGGCATGTTTACACACTTCTCCGTGTGTGTCCCTCCCTCGGAGCAGGGAGCGTTGGGGTCTACGGAAAGGTGTGCAGCTGGCCCCAGATGACGCGGCCACGTGAGAGCCCCCCAGATCGGCAGGTACCACCCAGGCAGCCCCCGCGGCTGAGAAGCAGGGCTCGCAGATCCCCCCCCAGGGGGGCCAGTATTGGGGCAATGGCCGGGTTATGAAATCTGTAAATATCAAAAGGTATTTTGGGATTTTGCTGACTTATGTCAGAAAGAGCCTGAGAAGAGGTTTTTTTAAGACTCGCGGGCAAGTGGGATTTGCTCTGGGCTTGGAGGGAGACCTCCTGGCACAGCCCGCCCCCCCTGCAGTCAGCCGCGGGCCGCGGGCTTCCCTCCATCCAGCTCCAGGCGCCCGCCAGCCTCCGCGGGCCAGCCCTCCGCTGCCCGGCTCACTTTGGTTATGGACCCTGACCTTGGCCGGTGACCGACTCCCGGGGCCGGTTACCTTGTACTTATTTTCCTGGTGCATCAGGTTCACTTCTGCTGGAAGCAGGGTACGGGCGCGGGTTTGGCCTGGCGTCCCTGCTCCGGTACGTCTGCACCCCGCGAACGCACGGCAAGGCTCTCGGGGCTGTGCACCACCTCCCCGCTTCCTCCAGAAATGACGGGGCGCCCTGGGTTCTTAGGGCGACGGAATGCTTTCACTGGAGTCAGAAGGCTACCGAGATGTTTGAGCCGACCGTGTCGACGGCTGGGAACTGTCGAGGGGACTCGAGCCCTTGTAGACGGCCCCACTCAGGCGGAGATCGCCAGCATCGCCAGACCCGTATAAGGGCCTAATAGGCTTTTCTTTAAAGGTATTAGGACCGCAGTGAATTTTGGTGACTGACGGTACAGTGACCCAAGATAATATGACATTTATGAAGCTTCCCTAAGGTCGGCTCACACTTTTCACGGTCAAGCACACGTCTTATCCGGCGGCGTTGCTTTACTCTGTTGTACTAGCTGCGTGTTCAGTGGCTTCGTGAATCTCACCAATTTCGCCACCTGTTGGTGAAAAGCAACTTCAGGATGCCTGGGTCACGGGGGTAAAGAACTAGGGTTCTCACCTCCCCTGGGGTAGTGACCGTGCCTGGGAGCGCTTGGGAAGACTGTGTTGCATGCACATGCACACGCGCGCGCACCCTAGCGATGCACACACGTGTACATGCACTCATGCTCATGCACATGCATGTACATGCACATACGTGTACGCACGCACTACAGCACTCACTCTCCAGTGCGCATGCACACTCGCATGCATAAGCACACTGTAGCTCATGCATACGTGTGCACGTACATTCACGCTTTAGCACCCCACACACTTTTTTTTTTAATTTTTTAAAATTTTTATTTATTTATGATAGTCACAGAGAGAGAGAGAGAGAGAGAGAGAGAGAGGCAGAGACACAGGCAGAGGGAGAAGCAGGCTCCATGCACCGGGAGCCCGACGTGGGATTCGATCCCGGGTCTCCAGAATCGCGCCCTGGGCCAAAGGCAGGCGCCAAACCGCTGCGCCACCCAGGGATCCCCCCCACACACTTTTATACATGCATACATGTGTACACACTCTCTAGCACTCACACTCCCTGCAGCAGATACACGCATGTGCACACACGCTTTAGGATGCACATGCACAGTCACACTCTAGCACACATGCACACTCAAATATGCACAGGCACACTAACACACTCTAGCATACACACACTCACCTGTGCATATGCACATGCAGTGCCTCCTCAAGCCAGTCGGAAGGCCAGTGTGGTCCTGGCGCTGGCGCTGGCTGCAGACACATACGCCCATACTCACATATGCACATGCACACTCACTGTAGCACACACTCATACTCCAGCATGCACATACACTCACATATGCACACTCTAACACACACCTGTGCTCACACACTCACATTCCAGCGCACATACCCACATGTCTACATGCACACTCTGGCACATGCTCATACTGTAGCACGCACACATATTCGCACGTGCACACACACTAACACACATGCACTCACACACTCATGCCTTAGCAGTGCACACACATCCACGCTTCAGCATGCATGCACATTCACACGTGTGCACACACAGACTCACACTCTGGGATGCACACTCACACATGCACATGAGCGCACAGTCGCACACCATCTAGCACACACACAAACGTAAACCTTCAGCCGTCTGGGTCTTGGCCCCTGTCCTGGTCCGATGAGTTCCTAACTGTGAGTTTTGTGGGCCAGCAGAGTCAGACTTCCACCAAAAAGTTCCAACGTGTAGATCACCCTTTCCACATTCCCCCTTCCCCGAAGTGGGGAACCGACCAGGGACGACATGACCCCTGTTTCACACGTCCTACAGGGAGCTAGTGTTAGGGGCTGGACTGCATCCCCTCGAGATTCATGTGCTGGAGTCCTAGGCCCCCAGCATCCCGGAATGTGACCTCATCAGAGATAAAGTCTTTACAGAGATAATCAGGTTAAAACAAGGTCATTGTGTCGGGGCCTCATCCGATAAGACCGGTGTCCTTATAAAAAGGCAACATGGACACAGAGGGACGGCAAGTGGACAGACAGGAGAAGACAGCCTGCGAGCGAGGAGGGCGGTCGCAGCCCTCAGGAGAGCCCACCCTGACCCACCTCGAGGTCGGACTTCGGCTTCCAGCTGGAGGCAGGGGGCCGCCGTGCTAGGCCACCTGGTGCCGCAGAGAAGCCCGAAGGCAGAGCAGGACTTGCAGCAGCTCCAGCGGAAGCGGCAACGTAGGGTCCCCGGGCCCCCACACCCGCAGCAGCCTCCGGAGGCCGGGCCACAGGCTGGGGCCCAGGGGCGGGGGTAGGGGGCGGTGGCAGTGCCTCCTTAGGCCAGTAGGAGGGCCGGTGTGGCCCTGGTGCTGGCTGCAAGCCCCTCGGTGCCCTCGCCCCTTTCCCAACCACCAAGCACCCCTCAGAAATTCATTGTCCTCTCAAACCTTTCTTAACTTGGTTGGAACCAACAATCCTGACTGCATCAGAACTTGTACCAAGAGCGGTCGCCCAGGCTCCAGGGAAATCCGGGGAGTTGGGGCCGTTTCCTGGACACAGCATGGATTAAGGGGATGCTAACCGGGCGAACTCTAGCTTTCTCCTTGCACAGAACATCTCTGACGTGAAACAGGTGAGATTTTCCCCACCCCAGCTCCAGCTCTCCAGACACCAGCTGCGCATCCCATGGTTCAGAGCCGACGCCAGCCCACCGGAGTTAGCGCAGGCCCAGGGGTACGGGCTCGGTCCCACGAGACTGGCCGTGCTGTAGACACCGATTGCAAATCCCACGTCGTCACCCGGGCTTCTGACCCACTGGTCTCAATCGGAGGTTCCCCTGAAGCCTCCTCAGATTTCCTAATTTGCTATAACAGCTCACAGAATTGGGGGAAACGAGTATATTGGCTTATTATAAAAGATATCTATGTAAAGGATCCAGAAGGAGAGCCAGAAGGTGAGATACGTGGGGTGAGGTGCAGATGGGTCCCAGCACGGGGGCTTCTGTCCCAGTGGACTGGGGACACACCACTCTCCCAGAACGTGGGTGCCGGGTCCCATTCACGTACTGGGTGTAAAAAGGTCAAGGGTTTCTGGGGCAGATGTTACACCCAGAAGCTCTCCACATCCCTTTATTCAGGATTTTTAGGGAGGTTCCATTATGTAGGCATGTTTAAATCAACCATTGGCCACTCGGGGCTGATTCGGCCTTCAGCTCCTCTCCCCTCCCTGGAATTTGAGGAGTTAGGGCTGGAGAGTCCGACCCTCTGATCACTTGGTCAGCTCCCCTGGGGACCAGTCCCCACCCTTACCGGCTTTCCAGATGTCACCTCCACATAGACACGGGTGTGGTTGGAAGGGGCCTGTCGTGAATAACAGAAGACGCATCTTCCACCTTTATCAACCTGGAGGTACTTGGCAACTGGGCACAAAAACCAAATATTACAACCAGAGATGCTGTCGTTGCTTTAGGAAATCACAATGGATGCAGGAGCCAGGCACAAAGTCACCAATATGTGAATTTTTTATTAGGTCACAGTATCGCTGGCCACAGAACAGCTGAGTAGGTGAACAATGTGCGTCACCTAGAAGCGATGGTCCACTGAGTGCCAGGCGGGGGCCAGTGGCTGCTCCTGTGGAGCTGAATTAGGGGCACAACAAATTTGAGGACAGCTGGGGTCAAAGGGGTGGGCACTCAGGGCCTGGACACAGGACAACAAACCTGAAGCTGTAAGTCCTGGGGAAACTCATGAGATGCTGGTGTCTGTGCTAAGACAATGTCCTTTCTCTTGCAGCTGCTGAGCGAGGATGATGGGGAACCAAAAGCGCACTTCCTCTTGTGTCCTAGCACGTTCCGGTGTTGGCTAAGTTTGCAAGTGGCCCGTGTGTTCTGCATGGGAGGGACGTAACCCAAGAACCGACACGGAGACGCGCAGAAAGCTCGGCCTTCAGAGCACCTCGGGCTCCCCAGTGCAGCCGAGCCTTCCTTGCCAGCCACTCCCACCCTCCCTTTCGCAGATGAGTCTTAAAAAAGTGTATTTACTTACCACTTCCTGTTTTGTGCTCTAAGATTTAGTTTTTTAGGGCAATTTCAGATCCCAACAAAATAGAGACAGAGGTGCCGAGATTTCCCATCTGAACGCCACCCCCCTTCCTCCCAGCCTTCCCGACGATGAACACCCCCACCACATTGGGACATCCGTTACTACTGATGAATCCACATCATCATCATGTCCGTGGTTTGCATCAGGGGGTCACTGTAGGTGTGGGGGCACTTCCTGTGGGTTTGCACAAATGCATAATGACCGGTATGTACCGACCATCACATGCAGAATAAGAGTCTCACCGACCTGAAAATCCTGTGTCCACCTAAGCATCCCTTCCCTTGACCTCTGCCCCAGCAACCCTTGACCTTCTTACCATCTCTGTAGTTCTCCAGAGATGTCACACAGGGTGCAGCCTTTCCAGATGAGCTTCTTTCACTTAGTAATATGCATTTAAGTTTCCTCCAAGTCTTTTCATGGCTTGATGGCTCATTTCTTTTCAGTGCTGAGTAAGATTCCATTGTCTGGATGGACCAGAGTTTCTATCCATCCCCTTACTGAAGTTCATCTTGCTTGCCTCCAAGTTTTGGCGACGGTGAACAAAGCTGCGCTAATGAAGCTTCTTATTCATTGAAGACTGCGTAGCTCTCTTGCCTGGGAGAATTACCAGCGAGGAGGAAGCTAATTATACTTACCTATCTCACACCCCGTCTAATCATCTCCAGGCCTACATTTGGAGTCCAGGCTTGCCCGACCCAGGGGTAGATTCACAAAGACAGACTCCCCCATGGGGAAGGCACAGGTACCATAAGATCTGCAAAAATCAGTTATAGTATGAACAAAAAAACCTAGAGATTGCATTTAAGAATATAAATCCTGAAAATGCTACAGCAGGATGGGCAAACCGAAACTGTGTATGAGATTGTACTGAATCCTAAAAGAGCCTTTTTCCAGAAACTCTGGAGTCGCTGTGGTGGTCTGACTAGTAGAAATGATTCCAAGAATATTATTTACATATCCCAATGCTGGACTCAACAGTGGTCCACACACACAAAAATGTCAGTTGCCAGAAAGTTCTTCATATAATATAAAATCAAAACGTTTTTACAGTAGGAATGTTGCGATGGATTATCATGTATGGTTTGCGCACATGCCCTCATGATGACCTACCTATCGATGGTCCCAGAAGATAATTCTTCTGGAAAGGTCTTGAGAAATATATTGGAGTGGGAGTTGAGCTTTTAAATAAAGTCCTTTAGAGGGTTGTTTTTTCTGATAGCCAGAGATGTGGTGGGGGGTAGCAGGGGGTGCTCCCATTGAAGTGGACTCTGATTGCGCTGGGGGGTGGTGATAGGACTCCAAGTGGCGGAGCCAAGAGTGACACCTAATGCCAGTCAGTGTGGTGGACGGCAAGGTCCCTAACATCAGGAACAGGACCAGAACCAGTGAGAATGCTTTCACCTCTAGGATTCTGGGTAAGGGCTCATCAATGAGAGGTAGACAGCTCGTGGAGTCACATCTCATCGATGTAAACGCAAATGCTTCTCTCTGACAAGCTGATGCGTGCTTCCAGGGGCCGCCGTAGAATGCGCTTACTCACTCATGCCCAGTTTTTGGGCCTGAGTCAGTTCAAAGGCTCTGGGCCATGTGTATAAACACTACGTAGATATAAGGAAGACTCTGAGAATCTTCATCCGAGCCTTCCCCTGCGTAGACCTGCAGTCATCCTCCGGGCCGTGTGTCCTGTGCACCATGGAAGCATGCTCTGAATTAAGACGAGTCCCCAGTTCCCAGGATGACATTGAGGTTCCCCTGTTAGAATAAGGGTCTGTGGGTGATCAGGTAATAAGTGGAATTTTTCATCGTGACCGCCTTACCAAGGACTCACCGGACTGAATTTGGAAAAGATGTCCTGGGCCGCGCTCAAGACCCTCACATTGGCTTTGTGACCTGGGAGGACGCACTGCCGTGGTAAAGAGAGAAATCAACACTCGCCTCAAGAAAATTGATCTTAAAAAGAGGGCAAAGAGGCATCTTGACGAGGAAGGAAGGGGCGAGCGGACAAGTTGCCGTGATTTTCCCTATTCGGAAGGTCTTGGCGGAGCTTGACTTGGACTCCCAAGTCTCTCTTGGTTTTTGTTTGGTTTGGTTTTCCTCCGGGGTTTGTGAGGAGGAGGAGGAGGAGGAGGAGGAAGTCTAGAAAGGTGAAGGAAAGAATTTTTAAGGTTCAGTTGCTTGGAACAGAAAACAAGCTGCTTAGTTAAAAAGCTGTTCACTTATGGTCCCCAGGACTACATAGATTCCTAAATAGTATGTGGAGGGAGTGAGGAGGGGATTTCATTTCTTTGTTTTCTCCCTCTTTTGGAGGAAAAGAAGGGAGGAACATATCGATATGGTCTGCAGTTGCAAAATACGGTCTTAAAGCACTGAGGTGCTGAGGATGGAATGGGACGCAAAGCTTGAAAACGTCAGCCATGGAAAAGAAGTCCTGTGGACTAATTTTTTTTTTTTTTTTTTTTTTTTACTTAGACATTTTAAGGAATACCGAGGTGGTTAGCTTTTGTTTTTGAAGGGCTGAGATAAGGAAAAATAAGGCTTTGGGAAGCATATTATTGTGTGTATTTTAGAAGATTATTTTAAGGTTATTGAGTCTTAAATGAGTTTTGAAAATATTAGTAATTAAGAGATTGAAAATATTCACGGTTTCCTTGCCTCAGGGGCACTGCCAAATAACCCAACTTCCGTATTCCAGTCGAGGTGACCACAGCTGGCTACGCACCTGCCTCTGAATATCCCTGATGTGACCCGGGCTCCCACCACTGTGTGAAAACCAAAGCCCTCCTACATCCCCCCCTGTCCTGAGCTCCCCTTCCATGCACCCCACCCGCTGAGCTATGGAAACTGGTGGAACTGGCTTTCCCGTCCCCTTGCTTCTCACCAGCTGTGTAACTTGGCCAAGTTTCTTAACCTCTTTCTACTTAGTCTTTGTGCAAAATGGAGATAACTTCACCGTCTAATAGGACTGATGGGGTACAAAGTAAAAAAAAAAAAAAAAAAAAGGTGCAACTTGTCTGCAAAATGCCCAACTTAGAACATGTGTACCTATTCTTCTTCTAACGCTGTGCTCCTTGAACACCTTGTCCTTACCTTTAGTAGACCTAGTGGAGGTAGGTCCAGTCCAGGTAGGTCTACTAGAGGTAGGCCTGGCTGGTTATGTCTGGTACAGAGAGAAGTCCAGTCGAGGGAAGCCTCATGAAGACAGGTCTAGTAGAGGGAGGTCTAACGGCAGCAGTTTTGGTAGAGGTGGGTCCAGCAGACAGCTCAATCATCACCATGTGTTTCTACATCTGTCTCCCTACTAGAGAATGGGTCCCTGGGGGACAATGTCATGTCTCTTCTACTCTGCTATTCCCAGGACTTCACACACGGGTGGCACACGGAAGTGCTGAATAAACATTTAAGGACTGAATGAATCATGTGACATTCTACTTGGATCCTTAACAGACAAAAATGGCAGTAGAGGGCACCTGGGTGGCTCAGCAGTGGAGCATCTGCCTTCGGCCCTGGGCGTGACCCCGGGGTCCTGGGATCAAGTCCCACATCGGGCTCCCCGCAGGGAGTCTGCTTCTCCCTCTGCCTGTGTCTCTGCCTCTCTCTCTGTGTCTCATGAATAAATAAATAAAATCTTAAAACAAAACAAAACAAACAGCGGTAGAGAGTTTTCCCAGCATCAAGGTTCATAATCTGGTAAATCTACATTAACTCCTTTTTAAAAGGATTTCCACATTCTTTAAAATCTTATTATACTACTGCTTGAAAATGTCACTCTGAACCTCCCATTGTCCCTCTGTCCTTGTCCCACATTCTCTGCAGTCTCACGGCATTTGGTCAGCCACAGAGGTGAGCTGGTTCCCTGTTAGTGTCCTCCTGTCTTTCGTGCCACTCACCTCCCTTCTCTGTGCTCCTGGTGCAGCACTCCTATTCGACTCCCCACTTCTTCTGTGTGTTTGGGGTGTGCCTAACCACCCCAGCTCCAGGGTTGGGTGCTGAGGAGGGCAGTCACTGAGCAAAGTCCACAGCTCTGGCCCCAGGAGTTGGCCAACCTACTTACAGGGAAGAGAATCCTGAAGACAATTTAGGGGATTCTGGAAAGAGAAACCTCTTTCAACTGCAGTAATGACTAGAGGAGAACTTTCTAGATCTAGAGAGGTGAGAGTATGGTAGATCCACCGGAAGAGGAGGGCTGGACCTGCAGGCAGGAGGCAGAAATGAAGTCTCCGTGACAAAGCAGAAGCACCTGGTCTCCAGTGACCTGTTTTGAGTTGGGGGCTCAAACTTTTATCCAAATCTAAATTTGCCTAGGGATTTACTTATGAAAGCCACTAAATCCCCCCTTCTAAAGTTTAGCTTGAATCGAATGTTCTGTCAATTGCAAGAGAAAATGTGTTGCTTATATTTCCCACATGATAAAAGACATCTGTTAATATTAGGGACTGTTACCTTGGTTTTTATCCTGAAATAATCTGGCATCACTGTTGTTTGGAGACACCTGGGATCATTGCTCATTGAGCCAAGGTGGAAAACGAGCATGCTAAGGATCGGAGAGGGACTGGATTTGGAAGGAGAGGTCCTGCAGTGTTTGTTCCCATTGGCCGGCTCCAATCTTGCCCTCAACATGTCATAGTTCTTGCTATTATTTTTAGTATGTTCACATCAAATGCCCAAATCAGTGAAGATGTTTTACTTCAAAATATATACACCCCAGAGGGCAAGATGGGACCTAAAAATCTTTTTGGAACGTGTGCTTAATGACATACTTTCATGGAACTTTTTGGCTGTTGTGGAGAGGATTTTGGCGTGAGTTATATATAGCTTCTTTTAGCAAATTCCCTAAAAAATAAAATGCATTTTACACTTGGTGACACAGTAAACCCTAAAAAGAGCTGCCTAGGGTGGATTAAAGCCTGAGAAAGCAAATGCCAACAAAAAAACTCCTCTCTGTGTGCTCAGAACTACATCACCAGTTGAATTGGGTTCTGTGGGGACTCATCCCAGGAACTTCCTAAGGCTATTTTTCCCTTTGATTTCTCAAGATTTCACTAAGGATTATATTAGATCACATTCTACCTTGAAGCCAGAATCAATTTCAGTAAGCAATACGCTGTGACATCGGGGCTCAGTTACCACGTTGAGAAATTCATTCACGCCACGTCTTCATTGGATTGTTATGAGGAGCAAAGGAGGCCACATTTACGGGGGAAAAAATGTGGCACTGTTCTTGGCACATAGTAGCCCTGTACGTATACGTAGGCTCATGGATGCTCATCACTGTATCTGTGGTGAGTGACAACGAATATTTTAAGACAAAAGGCTATACTTCAAATATGGACAGACCAGGACAAATTTTAATTTGATTATGTGGATCCAGGAGACATTAGAAGATTTGTCCTGGAAAAGCTGTCACAAGTAGAATAAAATGCATATGGTCAAAAGTCCCAGGTGCTGTGCTCAATTGGGAGCTGAGCAGACATTGGAACAGACGAGGTCAGGGAAACACCAGCAATGGTGTTGGAAAGGTTATCAATGGGAATTCAAGGGTTTTGTTGGATCCCCCTGAATGAAATTGGGAAAAAGTAGTGAGGAAAATTATCATGAAACTGAGAAATATGCCCTAGAGTTTAGGATTCCAGAAAAAATGTAATAGAAGTGTGTGGTGTCAATGGAAGTGTGGACGCCAAGTGAAGGGAAAGCTGGGAGTCTGCTCAACACCTAAGCATCTTCTGCTGGTCTCAGGGCTCCATGACTTCCTCTCCGGAGGGTCTTCAACCTGGTGATGGCTTAACTGGACTGTGGCTCCATGGTCCCCAGTCACTCTCAGAGACTTGGTGGTCCAGTAGCACCCTCAGTCTGGGAGGTCCAAGCTCATTCAGTGCTCCCTCGCTGTTTCCTGAAACCTCTATTAATGGTGTCACCCTTTATAACTCACCTTCTCCTCCGGTACTTGAAACTCCAGTCCCTACTTTGACTTTCATGTCACTTGCTGAGTCCTGTGCACTCAGTAGCTACAACCTCAAATTTTATTTATCTCTTTACCATTTTCCATCAATGCTCTCAGAAGCATTTTTAGGTGATTTCTCCCCATCCATTCTTTTCCTTCCCCAATTTTACTGATATGTAAATTACAAAATAACATTCCAGAAAACAGCTTTAACATGACCCTTAATTGCTGAAAATGAATGGCTCTCCATTCTTTTCCTTTTTGAAAATACTGTATTTATATATTTTGCTTTTATTTTTTTATATTTTTTTATTTTTTATTGCATTATTGTTTTATTCAAATTCAATTAATTAATATATAATGTATTATTGGTTTCAGAGGTAAAGGTTAGTGACTCTTAAATAACACCCAGTGCTCATCACATCACATGCCCTCCTTAATGCCTCATCACCCAGTTACCCTATCCCCCCACTGTCCCCCTTCCAGTGACCCTCCATTTGTTTCTTATGTAAGAGTCTCTTATAGCTTGTCTCCCTCTTTGATTTCTTCTGTTTTGCTTTGTTTCTTAAATTCTACATATGAGTGAAATCATGTGATAGTTGTCTTTCTTTGATTGACTTATTTCACTTAGCATAATACCCTCCAGTTCCAAGTTGTTGTAAATGGTAAGATTTCATTTTTGATGGCCGAGTAGTATGTGTGTGTGTGTGTGTGTGTGTGTGTGTGTTTATACCTATATATATCTTTATAGTATATAACAATGTTATATACTATAAAGATATATATAAAGTATATATATAGTAGCATATATAGTGTATATATATATATATCACATCTTTTTTTATATCACATCTATACATCTACTACTAAATATAGTAGTGTGTATGTGTATATATATATATATATACACACACTATAGTATCACATCTTCTTTTTTTTTTTTATCTTTTTTTTATCACATCTTCTTTATCCATTCATCTGTTCATGGACATCTGGGCCCTTTCCATAGTTTGGCTATTGTGGATATTGTTGCTGTAAACATTGGGGTGCAGATGCCCCTTCAAATCACTACATCTGTATCTTTGGTGTAATTCCCTAGTAGTACAATTGCTGGGTTGTAGAGTAGCTCTATTTTCAGCATTTTGAGGAACCTCCACACAGTTTCCAGAGTGGCTGCACCAGTTTGCATTCCCACCAACAGTGTAAGAGGGTTCCCCTTTCTCCACATACTCGCTATTATCTGCTGTTTCCTGCCTTGTCAATTTTCACCATTCTGACAGGTGTGAGGTGGTATCTCACTGTAGTTTTGATTTGTATTTCCCTGATGCAGAATGATGGTGAGCATTTTTTATGTGTCTGTTGGCCATTTTTATATCTTATGCCCATTTCTTGACTGGATTATTTGTTCTTTGGGTGTTGAGTTTGATACATTCTTTATAGATCTCTGGTACTAGCCCTTTATCTGATAGGTCATTTGCAAATATCTTCTCCCATTCTGTAGGTTGTCTTTTGGTTTTGTCAACTGTTTCCTATGCTGTGCAGAAGCTTTTTATCTTGATGAAGTCCCAATAGTTCACTTTTGCCTTTGCTTCCCCTGCCTTCAGAGACACGTCTAATAGGAAACTGCTGTGGCAGAGGTGATAACACACCGACAGGGTTGCTGCCTGTGTTCTCCTCTAGGATTTTGATGGATTCCTGTCTCACATTTAGGTCTTTCATCCATTTTGAGTCTATTTTTGTCTATGATCTAAGAAAATGGGCCAGTTTCATTCTTTTACATGTGGCTGTCCAGTTTTCCCAACACCATTTGTTGAAGATACTGTCCTTTTTCCAGTGGATATTCTTTCCTACTTTGTCGAAGATGAGTTGATCATAAAGTTGAGGGTCCATTTCTGGGTTCTCTATTCTGTTCCATTGATCCATGTGTCTGTTTTGTACCAGTACCAAACTATCCTGATGATCACAGCTTTGTAGTACAGCTTGAAGTCTGGACTGTGATGGCTCCCCATTCTTAAGAAGAAAATACACACTCCTTTGCTTAGCATTTCAATGTACTTCCAGGTCACATCCTGTCTAATTCTCTAATGACTTCCCTTCCTATTTTTTGTAGCTCAGCTACACTAAATTATTCATGATTGTTCACATATGCACACTGCTGTCTCCCTGTCCCAGGCCTTTGTCACTTGCTCATCTAAAATATACTTTCTTTTTTCTCCTATTTCCATACATCTGACAATTTAACTTTTCTACAAACAGAACCCAAATACTACCTCCTCTATGAGCCTCCTCTCTCCTATTGAGATGGAGGAGACTTTTTTTTCCTTCAAATCACCAAAACACTGTGTAAAATAATCTTTTATAGTGCTTGACACCCATGAATCATCTACCTTTTGAGGTGATTATTTCAATAAAGCCATCAAGAGCATAGCAATTTTTTTCTCAAGTATATGACAAACCAGTTCAACACATTCCACATACAAGGTGCTCATTTAATGTTACAAAGCAAATAGCCTAGCAGGTTGCACATAGTAAATGTTCATTCAGATATAATCAAATGAATTTTAAAAATCTGGACCCTATGAGGTGCTATTAAAGTATTACATATCTCATGCTATGTAAGTATAACTGAATGCATATTTTACCAAAAAGACATCCCAGTGTCTAATAATCACATATGAAGATGCTCAATATCATTAGTCATCAGGGAAATGAGAATTACACCACAACGAGATACCATGGCACATCCCCTAGAATGACTCCAATCAAAACAGCAGACAAGAACAAATGTTGGCAGAGAGGTGGAAAAGCTTGAACCTCTCATATATTACTGATGGGAATATAAATGTTACTGTCGTTTTGGAAAAGTTTGGCAGTTTCTTTAAAAGTTAAGCCTAAATTTATCATAAGACCCAGCGATTTCAACTCTAGGAATTTACCCAGGAGAAATAAAAATACACATTCAAAGACCTGAATGCAAACACTCATTGCAACTTTCTTCCTAATAACAAAAAAGTGGAACCAATCCAAGTGCATATCATCTGGTGATTGGAGAAGCAAAACATGCAGTATTCATATAATGGAACATTATTTGGCAATAAAAAAATGAATTACTGGGGCACCCGGGAGGCTCAGTCAGTTTAGCGTCTGCCTTCAGCTCAGGTCATGGTCCTGGGGTCCCTGGATAGAACCCCACACCGGGCTCCCTGCTCAACAGGGAGTCTGCTTATCCCTCTCCTTCTGCCACTCTCATCTGCTCCTGCTCTTGCTCTCTGTTTCTCTCTCTCAAATGAACAAATAAATAAAATATTTTAAAAAATGAACTACATATACATGCTACAACATGGATGAACCTTGAAAACATGATATTAAGTGAAAGGAGCCAGTCCATAAGACCATATCATATATGACTCCCTATGTATGAAATATCCAGAGAAAAGCAAATCATTAGGAAAATGGATTTTCAATGGAAAACAGATTCCTGGCTGCATAGGGTTGGAGGTCGGAAATGTGGAGAGACTACCAAGAGGCAGTGGATCTTTTTTTGATTCTAAAACGGGATTGTGGTAAATGGTTTCACAAGTCTGTATATTTTCTAAAAATCATTGAATGCTACACTTTAAGCGGGTGAGTTTAATGGTATGTAAATTAGACGTCCATAAAGCTGTTTAAAAAATAATTGGATTTCCAGGTTGTACAACCTTTACTCATTGGAAAAATAAAATAAAACTTAGCTTCTTTTAAACAATATTGTCACAGAAACATGGTCAAGTACCACAAAGGGAGAAAATAAAAATATGTCTAATCCATTTTACTATGTTTTGATGGATAGTTTTTGGACTAACGTAACAAAATAGAAACAATAACTTCTTCATATAAACCATTGAAATAGGAATAAATTTTTAAAGAGAAATCACGTTTAATTATTTTTTTAAACAGCAATTTTGTAGGTATCTTAAATTTTCAACAATTAGGTCAGAAAGGATTGCTTTCACTAAGACGTTATTGGATCTAAACTATTAGGCAGGTCACATAAATTGTCAGCACATCGCAGTCTTTTGCTAATTAATTATTCACCCCAAGCCTATTAGCAAATATTTACCACTTATAGCCTAATTAAAATTGAACCCAGCCTCTATTACATAGAGGTCATTATAAAACTCTTCTCCAGAGCAATACAGGCTTGCATATAGAAGAATTGCTAAGAAAGACCCACTCAGAGAGTAGTTATCCGGAGATCAAGAAGAAATTTAGGGACCCTGGTGATTTTCAATACTCATAGATCTATCATTGTTCATTTTACTCAAGGATCAGGTATGTTGGAGTTGGGTGGTGGCATAAATCTGGAAAGAGAAGGGTGAATTTTCAGGAAGATATGAGAAAACCAACACCTCCATCATAGAGAAACATACATGGTGCCATTTTTTTTGAGGAGGGCATCGTGACCTCTCTCTACCCATGTGTAGGCTGTGTCCTTGAAAAAGCAATAGGTCAATAAGAAGGTAACTTGACTTTATAGGGCAAGGTTTCCTGCCCCGTGGGTTGTAATCTGGAACTCTGAAATCAGTTCAGAGGTCTCTCTAGAGGAGGCCCTTCCAAGACCAATCCTTTCTTCTCTCAAAGAGACAAGAGGAGGAGATTTCCTTGTTCTTCCTCTAATTTCACTGTATAAACCTCTGTGCAATTCTGTCCAAACGTTGATGTCACGTTTGTGCGGCCTCGGATGTATATCAGGTAATAAACTGTTCTATAAGAGAGTACGCTTTCTGCCTCTCCTCTGCGCTGGTGCAGAGGGTGCAGGATTGTTTTGTTTTGTTTCTCCAGTAAGACATAACAAAGTTGGAGTGAGAATGTCAACGATTCACCAGAAGAAGGGACCCTTAATGAAAGGTAAAGTCTTGTTTTAAATTCTGACTCATATCATGTTCAGCAGCACACACTCATTGAAAAGGAGACTTAACATCAAAAATGGCCTAAAGAGTCAAGACAAGCAACAACCAAAAGCGTTCCAAAGGTCGTAGGCAGATTGCTGTAAACAAAATATACAGCAGAGGACCGTTAGGCAGACAGGAAGGGGCGTGAAGTATTTCTGCAGTATTAGCAAAGTAGCAGTTATGGTGCAAGAAATTTAAGACAATTTGCCAATCAAGACAAAAGGAAAAAAAATCTGTTTTTTGCCCATCAAAGTTGACCATGAAAAAGTTTTAAGATATAGTTTTGGTGAGTGTAAACGTTTTCTATTGCTGCTATAACAAATTGCCACAAGTTTAGTGCCTGAGAACAGCACAGATTGACCATCTTCTGGGTCAGGAATTCAGAAGTTTCTTTTGCTTGTTTGTTTGTTTTAATGATTTCAGATTTCATTCATTTATCCATGGAGATACAGAGAAAGAGGCAGAGACACAGGCAGAGGAAGAAGCGGGCTCCCCATGGGGAACCCGACTTGGGACTTGATCCCAGAACCCCACAATCATACCCTGAGCCAAGACAGATACCCAACCACTGAACCACCCAGGTGCCCTGGAATTCAGAAGTTTAACACAGGTCTCACTGCACTACAGTCAAGGTGTCTGTAGGTCTGTGTTCCATCTGGAGGGTCCAGGGGAGAACCAGCTTCCGTGCATCTTCCATCTTGTAGAGATGCCCACATTCCTCGGCTCATGGCCCCTTCCTCCAACAGCGGTGGTGAGTCCTTGTCACGTTGCATCACTGTGACCTCCACTTTCACTTTTAAGGTCTCTTGAGCTTACACTGGGTCACTTGGATGATATGGACAGAATGTGCCCACTGTAAATCCATAACTGAAGCTCTAACTCCCAGGGTGACAGTAATTATCAGTGGGGCCTTTAGGAGGTGATTAGGTTTAAATGAGGTCATGAGAGTAGAGCTCTCATGATGGGACTATTGTCCTGATAAGAAAAGCTAGCATTCTCTCTTTCTTTCTGCCACATGAGGACACAACGAGAAGCTACTGTTTATGAACCAGGGAGTGCTCCCTTGCCAGACCCCAAATCTGCTGATGCCTGGACCCTGGACTTCCAGCTTCCAGAGCAACGAGAAAGAAGTATCTATGGTTTAAATCACTCAATCTGTGCAATTTTGTTAGGGCCACTCAAGGTGACAAGGACCATAAAGAGTGAACAAACCAGGATACCCCCCACATCAAAGTCCCTGACTTTTGCACATGTGTGAAGGCGTCTTTGCCAGGTACTGTAATGTATTCACAGGGTCCAGAAATTAGGATGCAAACATCCTTTAGGGAGCATTATTCTGTGGACCGCAGTGAGGAAATGAGAAGACTGTTATTCTCACACTTCCCATTGGGAATGTAAAATGCTAAAATCCCTCTCCAGGGAGATACATGAATGAAAAGGCCTAATGAATATGTGAGTTGCTAGTCCAACAAGTCTTTGGAAATCTGCCCTAAGGATATGACTACTTACGTGTTGTCCATATCGGTGCTATGGCACTAGGAAAAGTTAGGAAAACCAAATGTTTAACAACAATAGATTGGTTAAATAAACCCAGGTGTATCTACGGCTCTCGCTCACCTATTCCTGAATGAATAATTACTCTGAAGTTTAGGAACTTGAAACAATTATCATTTACTTTTCCACGCAGTCTTGAGGGTCAATCCAGGAGCAGTTCAACTGCAGGGCTGTTTCAGGCTCTTCCATGAGGTTGCAATTGGGATTCCATGGGCTGTAGTCACCCAAGGGCTGACTGCGAATGGAGGAGTCCCCGTCACGGCGTCCCACTCACACGCCTGGAAGGTCACCGTTGGTTGTTGTCAGGGGGCCATGGGAACTTCTCCTGAGGGCTGCCTGAGTGTCTGGTGACCCCCCAGCTGGATTCCCCAGGGAGAGTGACCCAAGACAGAGCATGGAGGACACTGCCAATGCCTTTTATGATGCATACTTGGAGGTCCCTCCTCATCATCTCATACATACTCTATTCTTCAGAAGGGATTCACTAAGTCCAGCCACACCCAGAGAGAAGGTAGAATGTACCTAATCTACAATTAGGTAGATTCCTTCTTTTGAAAGCAAGTCATGTCAAGGAGTTAAAGAAATATTTTTAAGTCCCCAACATCAGATAATCAAGGGCATTATTGTTGCAAAAATGTACCTAATAAAGGGCACCCACAGGATAACGTGGTTGCACAATAGGATGTGTGATATGATACATCTCCAAATGCATATCTAGTTACTAGTCAAAAGCTTGGAACTAGTCTAGTTACTAGTTACTAAGCTTAGAGCTTAGTATCCTCTAGACCCCTGATACTAACATATTACATATAGAACCTCAGGTGCCCTCCAAAGGGAAATAAATAATTCAGGAATGGGACAGACATGACCACCCACTGCCTCTGAATGTGTGTGATCTGAAATGTTCTTATTTGGCATTTTTACTGGTTTGCATTTTCTGATTGTTCTGTGAGTTCATTTAAGATTGTTCGTGTGAGTTCATTCCGATAAAGAGCAAAGGCTCTGGAGTTAGGTCTCCTGGTATGAAGGCCAGCTTTGCCTACTGTCACTCTGTGGCCTTGGGAGAGTTAATTATTAACCTCTCTATGCCTCAGTTTCCTTACCTGTGAACTGGGAGTGATAGTAATCCAATCTTCAAAACCACTAATGCCTGACCTTCCTCACACACTGACTCAATTGGTATTGATTGCTGTCTGGATATCAGGACTTTTTGATGATCTGCTAAAGAGTCTGACCTTCATTTGAGTTTGGGAACCAGAGATGAGCCCCACCTCCCACCCTCTGCTCATTTCTGGATTTCTTTAAATAGTTCTTACTTCATCCACATGTGACACACGTAACAGGAGTTGAGCGACTTCAGTGGTCCCTTCTTGCTGAATTTGGAGAAAGAGAAAGCACCACTTAGGACACAAATCAAATACCAATAGAGTGTTGCAACAGGTAAACCATTTATCTCCAGTGTTACCGACTCTAAAAGGACTTTAGTTGCTAGGGAATGGTTCAACCTTTGAGAATCACATCTCTTTGACTAGCTCTTCAGGACAGATTAATATGGTGTGGAATACACTGATTTTATATTATATGTATTTAAAAATTGCACTGTCGTTTGTCGCTCGTGACCTGACATGGGTTACATTCCAAATAACATTTATCTGTCTGCAAGTGAGTGAGCAAAAACAAAACCACAACAGTGACATTGACTTAGGGCCATCCTAATTATTTTGAGTTATACTGAACTATCCCTTCAAGTAAATTTTGTAGAATACTATTTGGTTGACGGAAACTCTGAGTAAACTGGCAAGAAGTAAATAAGCCTGGATGCTGAGCTTGGCGTGGGTAGGATGGAATGCCCCTTTCCTGTGATCAGTCAAGATAATGCTTGATAATCCTTTTTGAGCAAAGTTTAATTGAAAATCTCAGCCCCCACATCCTAAAACCATGGAATTATACCATTTTAGAGCTCGGAAATCCCCTGGAGATGATCTAGTCTAACCACCTAATTTTATGGATGAAGAATCCAGTAAAATACAGTTTCGGTTTATCAGAAAATGTCTCTAACTGAGCAGAGCTGCCAGGAAAAATTCTCCCAGCTTAGCTCAGCGAAAAGGAATTAGAAATTTCTGTCACTAAGCAAAGATTTACCTTGTGTCTTGGATGTTAGGCGGGGTGTGCCTGTGGAGCCCCCTTTCACCAGTCCTGTCCCAGGTAAGATAACCCGGAGTGCTGAGTGGTGGCTGAGGGCCTAGAGCAGAATGTGTCCTCCTTGAGCAACATGTGTGTGATTTTGCTGAGATACGAACCAAAAGGAAAAAGGGGACAGAGAAGAAAAAGGAGGAAGAAGAGGGAGAAGAGGAGGAGAAGGAGGAGGAGAAATAGGGGTGAGGAGGAGGAAGAGGAGAAGGAAAGAGAAGCAGAGAGGAGAAGGAGGGGAGGAGGAAGGGGAAAAAGAAGAGGAGGAGGATAAGGAAGGGTGAGGAGGAGGAAGAGGAGAAGGAAAGGAAAGGGGAGAGGAGAAGGAGGGGAGTAGGAAGGAGGGAGAAGGAAGAGAAGGAAGGGTGGGGAGGAGGAAGGGGAGAAGGAAAGGGAAGAGGAGAGGAGGAGAGGAGGAGGAAGGAGGGAGAGGAGGAAGAAGAGGAGGAGGAGGAGGAAAGAGAAGAGGAGAGGAGGAGGGGAGGAGGAAGGGGAGGGAGAAGAAGAGGAGGAGAAGGAAGGGTGAGGAGGAGGAAAAGAAGGAAAGGAGAGAGGAGAGGAGGAGGAAGGGAGGAGGAAGGGGAGGGGAAAGAGGAAATGGAGAAGGAGGAAGAGAAGGAAGGGTGAGGAGGAGGAAGAGAAGGAAAGGAAAGAGGAGAGGAGGAGGAGGAGGAGAAGAGGAAGGGGAGGAGAAGGAGGAAGAGGGGAAGGAAAGGAAAGAGGAGAGGAAGAGGAAGGGGAAAGGAAGGAGGGAGAAGAGGAGAAGGAGGAGGAGGAGAGGAGGAGGAGGAGGAGGGGATGAGGGGGGAAGAAGTACAGGATGCAATCTGACAAAATGAATGCGGAGTCAGGATTTTAAGAATATGCTCAAACTTGCCCTTCTTGTATTTTTAACTACTACCTGACAGCTTGGAATTTCATAAGCAATTACCTTTCCATTCTGGATCGTTCTCCCAGGACCATTTGAAATTGTCGTCTAGAAGTAAATGTGAGGAATCAACCATTCACTGATGAGTCATCTTAAAGAGGCAGAGTAGCCCTCCAGCCTGTGCTCTGTAGCATGGCCTGAGACAGAGGGACCAGTAGGAAGGGCGATGGGTCCCTTGGGGGTCCCTTAGGAAAGGTAAGTCAGAGCAGGAGGGCTGGCTGTGACCACTGGGAGGCTAGACGTGGTTGCCCATGGGAGGCACACCTCTGTCCTGGAGGGTCACTGGAGGCCACTTATAATTCAACCAACAACCTCCCATCACCGTCTTGCTCTGATTCTATGTCCTCCAAGCCACCTTCTGACTGTCGTGTGCATCTCCAAACACCACCAGCCCAGCAGGACCTGATGTCTTGTCCCCCAGACGACATTCACGGCAATAAGCCAAGTACCACCTCCACCCCTAGGAGCTGGGGTGATGGCTCTGCCCTCGGACAGATGGATCCAGTCTGAGGATCCTTCCTGGAGAAACAAGAGCCCCGAGGGTGGACCTACTGTGTTCATGGTGCTCCTGGGGGCTTCAGGGATTCGGCTTTGCCAGTCTTGTCCTACAGGTGTCTGCTCCTATTTTAGCTTCTATAGTTTCCATGTAGGACTAGGATAGGAGGGAAGAACTCAATACACAAGGATGCTAAAGGGAGGCAGGATCATTTCCACAAGGTCTGTTGCACAGAATTCTCTCGGCTTCCACTCCTGGTCCTTGGTGATGAGGACGTGACTTTGCTCCAGGCACAGGAGAACCTTGTCCATGTGGGGTCCCCCCTCCTGCTTCCAGGAGAGGAAGGGAGGGCAAACCACTGTCTTGGACCTGACGCTTTTCAGGGGCCTTCAGCCAAGATCATCCTTCTGCCAAAGCGGTATATTCTGGGTGGCGTATCCTGCCCCCCTTCCAAAGGAAAGCCTTAAATAATACCTCACATGTCTTTAGCGGCTCATGATTTCTCAAAGCATTTGAATATCCAGTTTTGCATTTGCCCTTCCCAACTATCCTGGAAGGTTGACCAACAAGGCATCATTATTTCCACCCATTCTCCAGCTCAGAAAAGTGGGGCTGGCTGTGGTCAGAAAGTGAGGCCAGGCCTCGAACCCAGGTGTCTTGAATCCTAACCCAGTATGGTGAAGAATGACGATTGAAACATTTCTTTTAAAATATGCCGAAGTCGAGCATAAAACAATGACTTGGGAGGCATGTGCCGTGGCTTGGAAATTGTACCGGCTGGTGCAAATACCGCAGAAAGAGGGAGATGGTAGGGGTCTTTGGTCCTTTGGGCCCTTCTTCAGCACTGGAAGGCTGATACAGACGTGCTGATGCACCACTTGGAGGTTAGCTCCACGGGTCCCCCAGGGGAGCCGTGTCCTGATTCACGACGCCCTTTGTCAATAGGGGGGGTGGCGGACAGAGCACCAAGCACCTCCACGTTCCACGGATGCCCGAGGTTGGGGTGTTTTCCAAGATTTACTCCTTATTCACAGAGGACGATCTGCTCTGAAGACCCCATGCAGCGCTGGCTGGGTGGCTTTGGATTTCTTCACCATCAAGGCGCAAGTTCTAGTCCCCCTGGGCATTTTTTTTTTTAAGATTTTCTTTATTTATTCATGAGAGTCACAGGGAGAGAGGCAGAGATGCAGGCAGAGGGAGAAGCAGGCTCCCTATGATGAGCCCGATGGGGGACTCGATCCCAGGACCCCGGGGTCAGGACCTGAGCTGAAGGCAGACGCTCCACCACTGAGGCACCCGGGTGCCCCTGGCTTATAATTTTAAGCATGCACGTGCAGCATGGTTTCCATAGGATTTCAGGGAGGCTACTAACTAATAGCCCACCCCCATCATGCCCCGAGAAGGAGGGTCTGTGGTTCATTAGAGGGATTCTCACTAATTGGTGCTGTCAGCAGGACTGCAGCTGGCTAAGGGCTAATGCATCGTTAGACGAGGCTCTGAACATTTCATAAACATGGTAAATACCCCAGTACAACGGACTGTTGCTCATCACGGCATTATCAAAACGAAAAAAAAAAATCGACTTTAATGAAGGAGGCTGATAGACTGTGTTTAAAGGAAAATGTTTGCTTGTAGGTTTGTGTCTTGGACTCCGTAATTGGCAATTTCAGGCGAGAACGGCCGTGGAACCCGTCACGGGCTTGGCATTCTGAGACACAAGCGTTAGCGTCTGGATCAAAACATCTTGGTGTGAACGGTCCTGCCGAGAGAGGCCGCAGCCTTGGTGTCCAGCAATGTTGCAGTTTAAAGGGGGAAGAGCCAAGCTGATCATCCATTACACTAGCAGGAAAAGGTCGCCCCAAATTCAATGAAAAGGTCACTAACGAATATCTAAGGTTTCTCTATGTGCAGAAGCTCTAATCAGTTCACTTTTTTCCCCCCAGAAATACAGACTGTCTCTCCTCTGAGTTTTGTGTACCTTTCCCTGTAAAGCTTGCACCAAGATGGCAGCTGGGCATGAAGAAGCCACGGATGGGCCCCAATAGAAGGACCCAACCCCATATCTACACAGGTCCCTTGGGGGGGACCATCTAGAAAGGGGCTGTTCGGAATGCCTCAGCCTCCTCTGGACCATTAGAAAACCCATTTACCCATGAGGTCATTGTCTTCAGGTGTTGGAAAAACAGGTGCATCATAGTCAGGAAGGAAACCGTGAACCCTAGGCCTTTTTTATTCGAAGAAAGCTTTACGGCGAGAGACAAGATGCTATAACGATCGCAATATCGAGATCTCTAGGTAATTTTTAACATTACCAACCAATAATTGAGGTGCCCACTGGATTACTGCCAGGTTTCTGATTTCCAGGGATGTGGAGGTCATGCAATATCTACCCGTGATCTCATAATTGCATTGTAGTCGATTATGCGGCATTTCAGCTCATCAAGCCTTTGGCTGGAGCCGGGAAGAACGGCGTATGTTACCGATTTACCCCCCTTTTCCTGCTCAGGGGGGACCAGATCTGCCAGTTGTTGGGAGACCCTAAAACAAAGTCTCCTTCAACCAAAATTCTCCGTTTACCTGCCTCTCTGCTTCTGCCGAAGATGCACCTGTGGTCATTTCAGTCTTTTAGTTGCTGCAGGAGCCTGGTGTCAAAACATGACTCATCAGGGAAACAGCCTTTGTAAGGCGCTATTAGCAATAATAGTATTTATTGTTCCGGTTAATACAAATAGAAGCAACAGTTAAAATTGTCGTGTGCCCTCAGTAGGGCAAGAATTACAGATCATCTCATTTAGTCCCTCGAACCACATGAAGTGAAGACGCTGCTGTGATTTTCATTGTGCTGGTGAAGAAACAGACAGGAGGAGAGGCTCCCAGCTTTGGTCGAAGAGCCAGGACGGCACCGAGCCATCTGCTGGACACTCAGACCCTCTCCGGACTCCAATCTCTCTCTCTCTTTATATTATTATTATTGTTATTATTATTATTATTATTATTATTATTTTTTTTTTTTTAGAGAGAGAGCACGAGTGGGGGAGAGAGAAGAAGCAGGTTCCCCACTGAGCAGGGAGCCCGACTCGGGACTCGATCCCAGGACCCCAAGATCATTACCTGAGCAGAAGGCAGACGCTTCACCGGCGGAGCCCTCCAGGCGCCCCATCTTTATTTATTCTTTTTTTCTATCTGTGTCCCCTTCTCCCTGTCTCTTCTCTTCCTTCCTTTTATTCAACTTATATGTAGCTCTTCCCACTCTTCTCCTCCTCCAACTGTTTGTTTCCTTTGCTTTCTGCCTGTGTCTCTCCCCTTCTTCCCCGTTTAAGACTTTTAAAAAATGAACCAATCATCCTTTTTTTAACTACATTAGTAGAATATATTTTAAAAAGTAAGATTGACATGATACTGTTTTTTATTCAATTTGCTACTGCCCACAGACTCCCGAGGGGCCGGGCGTTGACATCCTCGGGTTCCTCTCAGTCTGTCACTGAGCACCGTGCGCGGTCGTGGTGGTTCAGAGCGTCAGGTGGCTTGGGCCCCGTTCACTCAGCTGCCAAGGCCACAGGCCGCGACTCCACCGCTCGGAGGGTGCCTGACGTCCTTTAGATGCAAGTCGCCCCGGGCCCGCGGAGGCATCACAGTGATCTGAGCTGCGAAAACACACTCAGTCTTCTCTGCAGGTCACACACTGGTGAACCGAGGTGCCCGGTGGGGATGGTGCCCGTGATGACCTCCTGCATCGCTCGTGCCCTCACCACCTGGAGTGGCTGAAGGAGCGTGGAGCCCCGGGCACTGAGGACCCAATCCATGGCACCTCCTTTGGGCGCAGGGCGCAGCACACAGCGCCTGGAGCCTGCTGTTCCTGTCCTCCCTCCTCCGCCTTCGCCTACTTCCAGGTCTGCTTCTGCCTGCGGGACACCCCTGTCCCCGGGCCAAGAGGGGAGAGGCAGGCTTGAGGGTGCCATCGGGAAGATGCAAGACCTACGGAGGCTGTGGCTGGAGGAAGCGCAGTACCTGCCCTCCTGCGGGGAAGCTGTTTGGTGGGGGGTTCTGAGCATAACGCAGTCACCCAGCCTGCGGGCTCTGTGCTTTGCTAGATGCACCCCAGCAGGTGCGCGCGGGGCCCCCCGTCCAGCAGTGGCCAGCGCCGGATGGTTCTGCAGTTTCTCGTGAGCCCCTGGGTCACCTGCACCCCCCTGCACCCCGCACACCACCCTCTCCTGCCCGCCGTGCCAGCACAGAAACCCAGGACCCCCAAGGGAACAGCAAACTGCCTTTTCACAGCTCAATAAAGATGCTTCAAGAACGTGCCTTAAAACAAATTCTGTTGGGAGTTGTCAAGGCTTCTGCCTCAAGGGCAAGCCCACTTTGAGGGGAGGTCAAAGGCATCTGGAGCTTTCCAAACTGCTGTTAAGTCTAACACTCCAAGAGCCAACAGGACAGATTAAAATCGGATTTTGCCTGCAATACCATTTGGGATCGAGCCTGCATTGCTGAGTGTGTCCTCCAGCCGGGGAGCCTGGTTTGCAGACCCTCCGCCAGCCTCGTGCTCCCAAACACGGCTTCCAAGCAGCGCGACTGCTTTCCGTGGGAGAGGCCTGGCTGCTGGGATGGGGATGGGGTTGGGATGGGACTGTCCGAGGGCGTCGGGCCATGCCTGCCCATCTCTGAGCAGCGCTCTCCTCCCTATGACAACAGGTGTGCCGCGCTACAAACAGTCAGCTTCGGGAAAAGAATTCGCAAACAAGTATAACAGGATATTCAGAAACCTGGTGCAGGGTGACTCATCTCATCGAACGCAAACTATCTGGGATGTGACGTTCTGCTGTTGCATTGGCAGCTCGGTCCGGCGAGGTATGTCTTCGGTTTCAGTACATCATCATTGTTATTTTATTACAACTTCACTACTTTATCATTATTATTATTATTTCTTTATTATTATTATACTTTATTATATATTATCATTTATTATTCATACTATTATTCATTTGCCATCCGCCACTGCAAAGGTCAGACAGAGACCCTGAATGCATAAGAACCCGGGAAAAGCAGTGGCCACCAAGCGTGGTCTCCAGCCCTGCTGGCCCAGGGCTCTCTGAGACCAGAAAGGCCTGCGTCCACCCTGCTTTCCTTCCGTAAGAGCCGTCGACAAGCTCACGGGCCTTTCATCTCTCAACTGCATTTCTCTAGTTTCCATGTAATTTGCTGTAATTTAAGGAAACTGGAATCCGGTCCTGGGTACCTACAAGACCACATGGATGCGGCTCCCAAGAGGCCTCGCTGCAGGACGGGATGAGTCCTCTGCTGAGCTGCCCACCTGACCAGCAGAAACACAGACTTTGTGTCTCCAGCCAGAGGTCTGGACATGGGTTATCACAGGGGGGCACGTCTCAGACTTGCCCAGCCCCACCTTCACATCCCGAAGAGACAGTTGCTAGCGAGGCCCATTTGCATGTAGGGAAACTGATGAAAAGGTTTTTGGAGGTCACCGAGGGAGGCGACGGTTGAACCCTGGGAATGTCTGATTGTAAGCCTATGGCATGGGCTGCTCCTCTACAGTCCTAACATCAAAAAAGCCCTCAAAACGCAAAGTTGTGTGATGTCCAAAGTAACTTGGCAGCAAAACCCAACCAGAATTTACATTATGTTCCTCATAATCTATAAAAGGCATGTAGACAGGTAGGTAAATAGGAATGTATTTAGAAAACAGAATGCTACCTTAGCTCCTGCTAAAATTAGACAAAAAATGAACTCTGACACACGTATGGTGTCAAGGCTGTTGCTTAGGGGGCTCCGGACCTGTCTGGAGAGACTTTCACAGTAGAAGGCTGATAGCGATGCCTATACTGTGGTCTGTGCGTTATAACACATATGCATTCAAATATCAAAGCCAGGGAGAACCTGGAAATTAATGCAGTTCAAGTTTCTTCTCCATGAAAAGTAAGTCCCGTCTGCATGTCTTGGCAGCTGCTCATTCAGCTGAAACGGTGGCCTTTATAATAGGGAGACTGTTCCATGGATGGCCAGTCAAGGTTAGGGAAACTCCCCCTCCTAGAAACGCAAATGGAAACCGCAGTGAGACGTCACCTCACACCTGTCAGAATGGCTAAATAAAAAACACAGGAAAAAATAAGTGCCAACGAGGATGCGGAGAAAGGGGAGCCTTCGTGCGCTGTTGGTGGAAATGGAAATTGGTGCAGCCACTGTGGAGAACAGTATGGAGGATCTTTGAAAAGTTAGAAATAGAACTGCCCTAAGATCCAGCGATTGCACTACTAGGTATTTACCCAAAGGATACAAAAATACTAATTCACAGGGCTACATCCACCCCAGTATTTATAGCAGCTTCATCGGCCACGGCCAGAATTTGGGGACAACCCAAGTGTCCATCAACCGCTGAATGGATAAAGAAAAGGTGGTCTATGTATATACAATGGAATATTACTCAGCCATGAAAAAGAATGAAATCCGGCCATTTGCAACGATGTGGGTGGAGCTAGAGACTATTATGCTGAGTGAAATAAGTCAGAGAAAGACAAATACTGTATGATTTCACTTATATGAGGAATTTAAGATGCCAAACAAATGAGCAAAGGGGGGGATAAAGAGAGAGAGAAAGTAAGCCAAGAAACAGACTCTTAATTACAGAGAAGACGTGCTGGTGGCCAGAGGGGAGGCGGGAGGTGGGGGAAATAGGTGATGGGGATGGAGGAGGGAACTCGTGGGGAGCACAGAGTGATGGATGGAAGTGTTGAATCACTACATTGTACGCCTGAAACTGATGTAACGCAGTGTGTTCACTGTACAGGAAGGAGGAAGGAAAGAAGGAAGGAAGGAAGGAAGGAAGGAAGGAAGGAAGGAAGGAAGGAAGGAAGGAAGGGAGGGAGGGAGGGAGGGAGGGAGGAGGAAGGGAGGGAGGGAGAAACGGGACACAGAGAGAGAGAGGAACAAAGAAAACCAAAGCCAGTCTCCCTCCATGTAAGCTGAACTTACATAGCGTCCCCTTGGCTCTCAACCAAGCGGCAGACGGCCTCCATACACACACTGGTCCCCAAAACGCCGCCATGGTCCAGCACCAGTCCTTCAAATGGTTGTTTCAAAACATAATCATTTACTTAAACATTTCCAAGTGACTTGAGATCTTTGAATCAAAGTTTTAGCCCAGAAATTCAACGCCTTTCAATGGACGTGTTTAGCTTTCCGGAGCTCTGACTACCCCCCTCCCGACTGCACAGAGGAAACTTTGAAATGCTGCACATTGAAAAGAGAAGCAAAAGGTAAATGCTGAATAAATGCAAGTGTTTCTCCTCCCTTATGCCCTGTGCAGGAGGGCAGGAAGCTTCTCGGGCAGAGTGTGGGTGGGGGGCGCGGGGGACTGCGGCCCTGGGAAAAGCTGCATCGGGCCGGATGTCTGCGGACATGGTTTCAGAATATTCTTAGAACCGAGCTATTCATATCTGTAGACTCTTTTCTTTTTAATTTAAAGAAAAATGGATTTAAGGAAACCAAATGAACTAGGTCAATGAAGATGCTATTTCCTGGCAGCTCTGGACCCGCTAAACTCTCCTCATGGTTAGGAAAGAGTCTCCCACAGTGGGCATCGCTTCTGTCCCCCACGGGCCTCAGGGGTTGGGGGGAGGAGCCGGCAGCTCTGGGAGGCTTACTGGGTAGGATCTGTGACTGACAGGACCCCACCCCGAATCCCCCGAATCACGGCCGGTTCTGAGATTTGAAAGCCCTAAGTGGGGACCAGTCCCAGCCCCTTTTGCCTTGTCCGGCTGCCTGACATACATACGTGTTTATGTCTCTGGTGACTCAGGCTCACACCCCAGGCTCTTTCTAGACAGGACGCAAGTGCCGGCCGTGGGCAAATTCCCTCACCCAACACCAGGGATTTCCCTCGCCTGACTGTAACCGAGCTATTAGGGTTATTTGTTCTATACTTTCAACCTGTAACCTCCCTGCATCGTAGGGCACCTTCAAAGGATGTGACACAATTTGACCGAATCCAGGCTGCTGTGTTGTGTTTTCCGAACGTGAATCCACCTGCTTGATGTCCATCTTCTTTACTCCTGAAGTGCATTCACACATCGGGCCGTTCAAAAGCTCTCCTGGCTAAAAGCCCCCCTGAGTTTCTCTGATCCGGCCTTGGAAGGTGCCCCGAAGAGGCCCTGGGATGCAGCTCACTGGTGGCTGAGGACACATATGCTTTCTTAACTTGATAGTCTTCATCCCTCTCAATCAGATGTATGTCCAGACTGCACTTGTCCACGGTTCATTAACTCCTAAAGAATTTGACCTGGTCCACGTCACTTTGTCCTCCGAAGAAATGCCTAGGGAATTCCCCGAGTGAGGCTCACAGACAAGGACCCTGCCCAAAGAGAGTGTTCTTGGTTTTTGGTGACTCAGGGCCTTCTCTTTACACAGAGTGATCTTCAAAGGGCAGGTTGGAGATGTGTCAGCTCCAGACACAGCAAATGACTATGAGTTCAGATTCCCAAACTTTCCATTTTCCTGTTATTTCCCTGCCATCTCGTTGGACCACATTCCTGTGTCTGCTCTTCCCATCCAGAACGTGTGGGTGCTAATCTTTGCCTCTGACACCTGTTAGTCATTCTGTGTCTCAGGTCCCATTGGTGATATGGGGTAATCACCGTGTTTACCACACAGGCTTGTTGAGAAACCTCCACTTCATGGTGATAGGTGATCTGATCAAGTGGAGGTATTGCATTAAGCTCAACAAAGATTAGACAGCAGACTTGGGAAAACCATAGCATCTTCTTTCCAGTTCTCATTTCCCATAGAAGGTAACACTGATAGGAATCTGTTGTGGTGAATGTTCATCATTTCTGGAAACACAGGAGCATTCATGGAAAGACACCTGTAGGCTGAGGTCTTAGCTCCTATTAAGACCTGAGTAATAGCCTCAGATTTGCAAACACACAGGCTCTGGTTCTGCTTTCTTAGCTGGGCATGTGTTCACAGGTGTCTTATCTAGTGCTTATAGGCCAGAAAGGGCCACATTCTAGGCAAATATCAAGAGATATGAGCTGAATGTGGTTTTAATATGCTGGCATCATGTGATATCACTGACTTTGAGAAGTACCCTGCATGATCCAACTTACTGAAGAAGGAAGGGATCATTTGCTCCAGAGAAAAGTCAAAACAGTAAAACTGCTTGAGGAGAAAATGACCTTTCTTGTCCTTACACGTATCAAGTGGATTCTTAGGAAAGTAAGCCCAGCAAGGATTCCCTGTAACTAACGGCTGACTCCGCTAGACTCCAAGAAGCCATTACTTACTTTTATTACTCTAAACTGACCAATTCCATCACGAGACACCCTTGGGTTTCCACGGGGTCACCTTGGTGAGGTAACGTGTTGTACCCAGGCTGGGGACATCAGCTTTTTGATTTTTTGTCTTAATTCCAAGCTTATATTTCCACTCTTACTATTTAGCAAGATCCTTGTTTTTTTTGTTGTTGTTGTTTGTTTGTTTGTTTGTTTTAAGATCCTTGTTTTGATGTGCTATCATCAACACCTGATATAATCAGGATTGAAAACACAGTTTAAAATCTTGCCCCCACACCTCAGATAAAGCTGAACATCCACGGTGTTTGATGATACACCATGGTCCGCTGCAGGAGAGGTAGTTCTGCAGCCAGCCAGTCCAGGCTTTTCATATTTCTGTGTATTTGTGTATATTCTTAGGCAGGTCCATGCTTGAGTTGCTTCATGGTTAGGAGACAGTCATTAGCTTCTAAAGAATCATCTGGAATACTCTAGCAGCTGATACACATAAAAGTATAAAAAAGAAATATAAAGAAGGAAGTAATAGACTTAGTGTGATAAGTAATTTGTATAATTGGCTGCCTCTAAAACAAGCATACGTAACAAGTAATACATCTGCAACATCCTTTGCTTCTTTACCTTTACACAAAGGAGATGGATCTAGGTCTACACAAGGATGTACATTAAATATTCATTGGTGGATTTATTCTAAAATTTGTGAGTGTCCAGTCTGGCTCTAGATAACAATAATAATAAAAAAAAAAAACCTTCCTCTCTCTCTGTATCACTTTTTTCTATTTCTGTGATGATTTCTTCTTGTCAAGAGCTGTGGAGGGTCAGCAATTTGACTTCACTTGTAAAGTTAAAATGTTAGCCAGCTGCAGTGTCCTGGTTTGAGGCTCATGGGTCAGAGGTGAAGGACAGTTTATTACTCTCAGAAATCACAGCTGTCTAAATAGTGTCATTTTTCTTGTTCTGGTTCTTCAAAGTTCCAGCATCTATGGGGCTGCATGGAGGGCCAGTTGACACTGGCATGTACAATAGGTTGCTGGGTTGTGAGAGACACGCTTATTATAGGAATTGGCTCATGGGGAAATGGAGGCTGAGAAGCCCCCACAATTTGCCCCCTGAAAGTTATAAACCCAGGAAAGAGGGTGGTGAAATTCAGTCCAAGTCTGAAGCCCAAGAACCAGGGGAGCTTATGGTGTCAATCCCAGTGTGTGGGCAGGAGAAGATGGGATGAGATGTCTCAATTCAATAGTGAGGCAGGAAGAACAAGGAACAAATTCCTCCTTCCTTTGCCTTTTGTCCTATTCATTCCCTCAATGGATTGAAGGAGAGTCATCCACTTAGGGGAGGGAAATCTGCTTTACTCAATTCACTGAATCAAGTGTTAATCTCACCCAGAAGCACCCTCACAGACACCCCCAGAAATAATGTTTAACCTGGATACCCCAAGGCCCATCGTGTTGGCCCAAAATTAAACATCACAGTTACATGCCAAGGGCAACACCCAAAGCTTGGAATCCCCAACCTTGTACAATGTCCTTGCCCACCCCGTGCCCCAAAATGAGGTCCTATCCTTCTCCCAAGATGGTCAGCAAACCTGTCTCTTTCTCCGAGGGAGCCACAGTTACTGACTCTCAAGGCTCTTGGGTCCACAAACGTCCATCCAGAGTGTCCACAACATAGTGTCCAGACCTCATGCAGCAAGTCAAGGGAACCCCCAAAGAACTGCCTTCCAGCACTTCTTTCTTCCCCCTTAAATCCACTGTATCTCATCAACACTCGAAGCTAAAAGAAATTATTTGCACATAATGAGAATGATTCTCCTATCATTATCTCTCCTTTTCAGGCATGTTCATATTTTAAAATCAGCACCATTGCTAATCGCAGAACAGCAGACTTTGTGTTGCTGTTGGAGAAATCTCAAGCTTTATTGGTGACGCTGGGGATGGATTTGGGCATCAGGAGACCTGCCTGTCTGGCCGGTACAGCGCAGAAGGGGGGTAATCGGCGACCAGCATCCATGCTCCCTATCCACTTTAGGATGCTGTTCTCAGTAGAGACCATGTTTTCTGGCCCATCCAGTAGCTGGAGACTTCCACGCTAATGAATTTTAGATAAGGGATGTGAGCAGAAAGGACAGGAGCCAGTTCCAAACTGGGTTTATAAGACCTTCCTTTCGGCGAGCCAAAGTGCGGATGGTCACAGGGTGGCCCTACAAGCTGAATGAGGACGACAGCAGTGTCTGGGGTAGAAGGTGGACATCCATGAACTCACTCACTGGCTTAATTCTGTTACATCAGGGGACCGTGCCCAAGCTGCTCTATGTTTTGGAGGCTCCCTGTTACAGAAGTTAGCTCATCCTAATTTATACAAGTATGCTATGTTGCTCAGGAGTCATCTTGGAGGAATACAGAACCTTCGCAATCTGGGTTACATCTTTGGGAGAGCTTTGAGAGTCCTCCTTTCTCTCTGATGGCAGAAAATAAAGTCAATTAAAATGAATTCAGAGAGGCGGAAAATTATGGGAAGACTTTTGTGCACCTGATGGTGTAGAATTTGTGCCACGCTGAGCCTGAAGGATGACCTGAACACGCCCATTCATAGTAGAGATCCCACACGTGGACGGACATGTCCCCAGATTTCAGCAATATATTTGTTTGCCAACTTGTTAAAGATAAAACATTAAAAAAAAAAGAAGAAGAAGAACCAAAACCCAAATAATAAAGAAGGTTGGTGGCAGCTGGTTTTGTGGGGGGTGTATGACGTTTGATGACCAACACAAAGATTTGGCTCATTGGAAGACAAAGGTTCACGGCAAAGGAGAATTTCACTGATATGGGGACACCAGCACCCTACCTGGATATGCTTTAATTAGAAAATAAATGGATAATCAGCTAGTTATGGCGGAGAACTCTGTATTGATAGAAAGCAAGGATCAGCAAACCTTTTCTATAAAGGGCCAAATAATGTATTTTAGGCTTCGAGGGCCAGATGGTCTCCGTAGAAACTGCTTAGCTGCGCTGTGGCACCAAAGGGACACAAATGAGTGGGCGTGGCTGGCTTCCACTAATACCTTATTTACGGAAATAGTCTCTTGGGCTGGATTTGGCGCATGTGCTGGACCCTGATCTCAAGGATCTGTGCTTTTGCGTGTGTAGAACAAGTTTTGTGCTTCAGTGGAAAACTGTATCATCTAGAGCATATCCTTCAGGATTAGCAGAGTCTAATCCTGGGCATTGTCTGTGGGGGGACTTTTTGTTTTTGTTTCTGTAATTCTTTGTAAGCTATAGGTAATTGATAAATATGCAAGTTCTACCCTTTCTGGTAGTGATTTAATTGACTTCCTCCTTCTCCCATCCGCCCTTCCCTCCAGTTTTGTCCCCATTTGCAACCGACTCCCTTTATCACACATACAATTGTGCTTTTCTCACATTTCCTTTGAAGGGGTTGTTGCATCTGCCTGGCTCCTTCGCATCATCTGAGTGAAATACATTCTTTAACATGCATTTATTTGAAATCTGCATAGGGCGATGATTTTACCTTTTCCTGAAAACCCTCTTCTAGTTTGAGTATAATGACCAAGCTATCAGTAGCTTTGAAACGAAGTTCGTATTGAAGGTGAAGTCAGCCTGTTGTTATTTCTGTATGTGTGTGAAGCCAGTTGTTCCCTCCCCAATCTCACAAATAGCTGGTGACAGCATGATATTTATATAGCATTTTCAAGCAGTGCTTTCATAACCATTAGCTCATTTGTTTCTTTCAACACCGCTCTAGGCTTTAAGACAAACGATTATCAAAATTGCATCAAGGAGGAAAGTGTGACACATAGAAGCTTCACAAATGCCTTTCTGTCTCTTTGGAAAGACAAGCTTGTTGAAGATCACCACTAACCACCATTCCATTTCCCGGCAGATGGACATTCCTCCTACCTTCCTCATGCTGGCCTTGCTACCTTCTGCTAAGCAGCATGAAGACCATCATGGCAATTGAGCTCTGGAGTTCCCTTGGAATTGTTAGTGTATCTGACTGTGTGGAACGTGATCAAGAGTTCACAAAGAATTTTTTTTCCCCCAAATTCTAGACTTCTGTCATCAACAAGGTGAAGTTATGAATATCACGGTCTTGTAACTATCAAGTTGATGTGCATTTTTGAAAACCATCTCATGACAAACTCCCAGCCACACAGATACAAGCCATCTGGGCCTCAGAAGCTTCCACTAGTCAGAAGTTACTGCTGTAGGCCCCAGGAGTAGAGCTTGCAGCAGTGAGCTGAAAAAGAAGGCAAGAAATCTTCTAAGTTGCTTATAAAAAGTCCACTTCAGTGTTAGACAAACGCCAGGAACACAAATTCAACAGGAGGGATGTGAGTGTATATGAACAGAGGTGCCTGTAAGAGCCGATTACAGCTTACACAGGGAATCCTGTACAGGAGATAAGAATAGGGGAGAACCTATATGCGTGAATTTAGGGTTATTCCAGTCAATAGTCTTGTCCCAGCTCCTGTTTTCCAGCAGAGGGGGTAGCCAGAAGATGCCTCCCAGCCTTCACAGCTCATGCTGCTCTAACAATAGGTGACATGTCTGAGCACTTCCAGAATCATCATAGGATGATTTTTCAGGGAAGCCTTGTCCTGTTTCTATTTTAGACGGAGGACATTTTCTGAGTACATGTGGGTACATTTCAATTAAAATAAGTACTAGGCTGGCTGGAAATTTGAAGGAAAGAGTAAGCAGATTGTAGACTTGAGATTTCCTTCGAAGATTTCTGTAGAATCCAACTTTATGTCATTGAGAGTTTGTGTTTGCCTTTGTTTCCCTATTCAGAAACAACTAACAATATATATATTTTTTAATCTTTGAAGAGACCTTAAGGATGTTTTCCTAAAAATATGAAAGTATCCATTTGTTTGCTGTTTTTCCCTCTGTGACTATTAAAGGCTTCTATTATATATCCCAACACTCAGAGACGGCTGAAGATGAGATGAAACACAAATTATGATATTTCGGTTTCTACTGACTGGAAGCCGTTTTAAATGTAAGGTATTTCAATGTAAGTTTTTAATTGTTCACAGACTATTAAACGTCCGAAATTATTTTGCTGTGTTTAAGGATAGAATGATATCCTTTATAGGCTTGATGCAGCTTCCCCCTCCTTTATGCCAAGCTGATAAATAATTAAAGGGAAATTGAATGCATATGGTTTCAGATCCATTGAGTCCACTCATAAATAATAGTGCTAAGACAAAAGCATTTGTGTATTTGTTATAAGCTCATTGAATATCTTTCATAGTCCTTAGAGAAATCAGGAATAGAAAGTCCCAGATTCCCAGGAACAGAGAAAACGTGACCCCAAAAGGTGAAGTTACATCTGAGACTTGGAAAACAGGAAATTCTAGATGGCTTTTGGCAAAACACAGGGTGCCCGGCATTCTCTTGGCGTGTGTGCTAAATTTTCCCAAGTCTGTGCATTCCTTCTCACTCAGGAATCCTCTAAGGGCTGACGCTCCCCTGCTCCAGAGAGTAGTAGTAATCACCCCACTAGCAACAAATCCACCTTCAGGAAAAAAAAAAAAAAAAAAAAACGAGCAAGGAGTGTTGTTATTGTGGTTCCTCAGCAAAACTGCACATTTCACAAGCTACCCTGGGGAAGGGACATCTCCCAGACAAAGGGGATCACCCCCACCCCCCAAGGGGGGGAGGGACAGACGGAAGGAGGGAGGGAGAGAGGGAGGGAGGGAGGGAGGGAGGGAAGGAGGGAGGGAGGGAGGCTTTGTTCAGAAAAGGAAGCTCTGTGTGTGAATGAGCCTGAGGGTTGGATAAACCAAACCACTAGATTGGGCAGGGCCTAACATCTTCCAAATCTGTTTCTTTGTTAGGATGTTTCCCTGAGAGGTAAGTGAGAGCGCAGAGCCTCCCTCCTCTCCAGGCCAGAGGAAAACACCCAACAACAATGTCAACATCAACAAGAAGGACACAAAGAGTGGGTGTGCTGGAAATTCCATTGGCGTGAAGTATGCAGGGAAAAGCCTGGCCAGTCATCACGGCTGCTGAAAAACAGATTGGGTGCTTATTGTTTTGCTCCATGAGTAAGTCAGCAAAGAAATGTGGGTGTGTGCAGTCAGGAAGAAAATAGACTTCAAAACATGTGGGAATCCTTCTTTTTTTTTTTTTTTAATCGTTAAGGAAAATATATGTGGAGAGATTATTTAGCTCCTAAAATTAAAAAAAAGAAAAAAAAAAAAAAAAAAGAAAAGCACGTGTCCTCTATCCCTGCAATTCATTGAAACCCAAAGTTGGCAAAACCCCGCATCCTGGTACAACCTCTACCGGTATTTCTGCGTGATGATCCTTAGGGCTGTTAAAAATGTTGCCAACCCTCCCTCTGTCTTTCATTAAACCCCCAAAAGGAATGCAGTGACCTGGAGTTTGCGTACGTTACAGCTTAACTGACGGTCCGGACATCTCCTCCTCCACAGCGGGTCACCATGAATCAGAGTTTTTGTGGTTCTTCTATTCAAACAGGCAGGCACTTGGTGGTTTGCCTTTTTGTTTAATTTGCTACAAGATCACACAGGCTATTTTTCAACAGTTTTAGAAAGCATCTTGGGAAATCCACAAAAATGGGTTGAATCATCTAACCCAAAGCGGCTCATGCCACATCTGACTGAATCTTGCTCTTTTTTGGCCCCCCTCTTAGGAGAAGGTTCTCAACCTCAGTTACATGTAAGAGCAAGGGTGCAGACTTGATTTTAGAGTCTGACACGAGAAAGCCCAAGCAGACCTGAGGATGCTCTCACCGGGAGGGGAAAGTACGGGTGACACAGTTGCCAACTGCTCCAGGTGCTCTGGAAAGGTCTGACTCACCCCAAAATGGAGATGCTCTTATGCAAAAGTGATCACACCAGGAATCTGCACCTAAAAACAACAGTTTAGGGGGAGGAGGGTGTGTTAGTTCATCCCTCTTCATGTCTCCGATGATAACAGGCCAAGCTTGTTTTCGGTCTTTTTTTTTTTTTTTTTAAGCTCAGGTTAGCACATTTTTCTCTAAACCCACAAAGCCGTTTGTGTTTCCTTTGGCCCGTGACCTGATCGTTAGGTTGGCCAAGGTGCTAATTTGTTTGTTCCATGTGAGCCCGAAGAGAGTTTGGCCTTATTTGATTCACAACAGGATGGGATGTCAGGCTTCTACAGCTCAGGCTGCTCTTGTCCATAGAAGGGTCGGGAAGAGGGAGAGGAGCGCAGCCGCGGGTGGGTTGTATGGTGTTTGGTTGGACGTTGTCTCCTTTCCTAGGAGAGTCCCATTTCAAGTAGGGAGGGGTTTCCCCTGTTCAAAAAACGCTTGTAAATGCATGACTCATGGGATTGCAAACAGCCCGAAAGCTCTGCAGAGCCTGCGCAGGTGGACTGCAGCTCTTGTGACATTCGCAGGCACCTGCTGGGCCGGCCCAGCCGCCGAATCTGGAGAGGGAGTCCGGCCTCCCCGCCTCCGCGCAGGCCGCCCTGCTGCTACCCTCCTCCCTCCGCAGAAGCGGACCCAGCAGGGGCCTCGCCTCTGATGCCCTGGGAGGGCTGGCTTCTCCTGAGCCGACCCACGTGTCCCGCATTTGCAGGATTTGGCGCTGAGCATGATGTGGGCCGCGCAGGGGAGGTATGCTAACCCCTCAGTGACTGAGAGAAAAACACGAACGGGTTTTCTTTGCAGGAAACCCACGGTCAAGAATTGCTTAGTCTGTGTGGAAAAAAATAAAAAGCAAGAGAGGCCTTTCCTTCACGCAGCTGGGGGTACCACCTCGAAGAATGGGTGTTGGCCAAACATGGTTCAAGCGCTACAGGCTCGCATCGCTGGCCATGTGGGTCAGGGCCCCGGGCTTTCCTGTTTGTTGTTGTGCCACAAGGACATGGGAGCAATCCCTCCTCGGTGTGATGATGAGGGAGGGGCACCCGGGGGCTCAGGGGTTGAGCATCTCCCTTCAGCCCAGGGGGGATTCCGGGGTCCTGGGATCGAGTCCTGCATCCGGTCTCCGCAGGGAGCCTGCTTCTCCCTCTGCCTGGGTCTCTGCCTCTCTCTCTGTGTCTCTCATGAATAAATAAGTAAAATCTTAAAAAAAAAAAAAAAAGAATAATGAGAGTAATTCAGATGCCCACAGCCAAGTCTCACACATGTCTGTCCATGTTGCCTTGATGCGGGGAGGCTGGGGACCAGCCTGAGCACCATGCTGTGTCCTTGCTTGGGAGCCATGCTGCAATGTTGAAAACCCATATGGTGCACAGTTATCCTCATCACCAAGGTCCATACCCAATGGTACACGGTCATCCCCCTCACCGGGGTCCATACCCCAACGGTGCACAATCATCCCCATCATCGGGGTCCATACCCCAATGGGGCATGGTCATCCCCATCACCAGGGTCCATACCCCAATGGTGCACGATCATCTCCATCACCAGGGTTCATACCCCCATGGTGCACAGTCACCCCCATCACCAGGGTCCATACCCCAACAGCGCAGGGTCATCCCCATCACCGGGGTTCATACCCCAACGGTGCACAAGGCTCTGTTCTGGGGAGTGAAGCCGAGAGAGCAGCTCCTCAACCCCTAGTGTCAGAGCTGGGAAGTAGCAACAGATCCTTAACGATATATAGAGATTACTAGAGATTTTTTTCTGGTACAAGGCAGACAATTGTGTTTCAAAGGGAATTTTAACTTTTTTTTTTTTAAGCTAGAAATAACCACATTTATTTTTGAGTTGATTGTGTGTGTGTGTGTGTGTGTGTGTGTGTGTGTGTGTGTGAAGACAACGCTGTGGAACAGTTGACACATGCATTCGGCTAATCTCGGATTTGGAATCAAGTTACAAAGCCTCCCAACCCTGGTCCAGGGTGTCTCACCACTAACTGCCACCAACCGACCAAATCAGGGTTCCACCTACTTTCTGGGAAGAGTCCCGATTTATTCCCAGAGCTTCATCTTTTGTTCCAACGCTCTTCACACCACATCAGATGTCCCACTTTGCAGTTTCCCCCATTCAAATGGATTTTCCACCAAGGATCCCTGTTTCTGTTCAAACCTTTTTTGATCATGTTCATAGCCGTCTTTTTTTTTTTTTTTTTTTAAATCTCCAAATGTGTTGCTCACGGGCATCCAACTGTCTCTTAAAAACCGTTAACAAGGCACCAGGAACCCGGGAAGCCTGTCCCGCTGCCCGCTTTTACACAGGCCATCCTTCTGTACGTCTCAAAACCACCAGTTCGCTCCCAGGACACAGGCAAACATCCTTAAAAAAAAAAAAAAAAAAAAAAAAAAAACAAATTGCTTGCTGCACTTCATTTCCATGAGTTCCTGAAAACGGTATTTTTCTTCTCATATCCCTGGACCCTTCCTTCCAGGAGGGCATTTTTCTGTCTAACTAAATGGCTTCTGTTTGATGTGGAAAGAAGTGGGTTCTTGTTTGTATTTGGCATATTTCTTCCCTCCAACCTGAAAGTGTTAACCATGAGAGCGAGGCAGCCGGGCACCTCCAGAGACGGCATTAAGGTCATTAGCGGACGAAGCGGGCGTGTGGGTTTTCCAGGCATTCGATAAACTCAGCTAAAATATGTTTACTAACCCACAACCAGAATTGAAAATACTCAACAGCATTTTTTTTTTTTTTTTTTTTTTTGCTGGGGATGGGGGGCTGCGTGTGTGTGTGTGTGTGTATGTGTTTGGGGGGAGGTGAGAAGTTTTGAATAAGGAGACGGTGTGCACGTTGGCTTTGCTGGTGTTCAGGGAAGGCCAAGAAGGAAGGTTCTGGAAGCGAGGGTGGAAGCATTGTGTTGAAATCGTGTTGGCGGCAAACAGAGACGCTCAGTTTGTGGTGGATTTACACTGTTACTAGGGATGGAAACAATGAGAGTTTTATGAGGCTTGTTTACACACCCAGAAAACACATTTAGCTTTGAGAAGCAGAGTGCTGTGGCAAATGTCTGACATTCAGTTACTATCCTCAAAATAGCTCGCTTCTCAATGGCTCAGCAAGTTCTGGAAGTCCTCCCCTGTTTCAAGGTACCAAGAACCATAAATCCATATTTAATTAGCTCTGAATGAAATGCTGGAGATGATAGGATCTTTGTGCTAAAAATGAAACCCAACAGGGTCTGGTTGATTTATGTCTAAATCAGAGTTATAATTTAATTAAAACGACATGCTGGATTAAAAAAAAAAAGAAGAAGAAGAATACAAAAAAACTCGCTGGCAGAGTCCTTCCCACGTGAAATTCAAATTCAGTGTCTTATGGCTTAGGAATCTCCATATTCGGCTTCATTGTCACATTGCTTAATATGTTTTATTCATTCCTCTTCCAACAGCTTACTTTCTTAACTGGCTTGTTGCTCATTAAGTCACTGAGTGTCTCAGTGACTCAAAGTTACAGACCCAAAGTTTGCATACAAACACATCTTTATATCTTAATGGAGGACTTATTGGACTGTTCTTTGAAGATTAACTCTCCTCTTCACCAGGCCTGTATTTGTGGGGGAAGGTTAGCGTTGAGCCCACGTACCGGCTCTCAAGGCCTAGTTGCAAAGGAAAAGATAAATAAAAGGGTGGATTTTTTTTTTATAGGGTCGGGGGACGGGGAATCACAATATTAATATGAGCCTGACATTTTTAATAGTACAACTCGAAAACGAAGTTTTCCCATCAAAACTTTAATCGTTGTGCTATTCTTACAAGAAAAGAAAAAACAAAAAAGAATTCCTGTAAGTCAAAACTTCTATCTTCCTCTACTCTGAGTACAAAACATTTCAAGTCGGATTAGATTATAAAATAATATGATGTCATAAAGAGTTTAGTGAATTATGTGTAAATAATCCGGAAAAACTTACTTGCATTTTTATAGACGCTCAACTTTCAACAGTCAGGATGTCCAGACACTTCACGCATTTTTATTTATTATTTATTTATTTTTAAAGACTTTATTTATTTGTGAGAGACACAGAGAGAGAGGCAGAGACACAGGCAGAGGGAGAAGCAGGCTCCCTACCTGGAGCCCCACGCGGGACTCAATCCCAGGACCCCGGGATCATGACCTGAACCGAAGGCAGATGCTCAACCGCTGAGCCACCCAGACGTCCCCATGCATTTTTATTTTATTCACACTTTGTTTTCATGGGTGTGTGAGTGACACACACTAGCGGGCTGTCACTCTGGGCGCTGTCATGCCACCAACATGGAGGACATTTCTGTCGCCCTGAAAGGGCCCCCATGCCCTCTTTCCAGCCAATCTCCCCAAACCATCAGTTCCCACACGTGTTGCGTTGGATTTTCTTCTGCTGGACACGTGTGTTGGAGAACCTGGCTGCAGGTCGGGGTAGTGTGTTAGGCCCACGGCCATGTGCATGGCGGGGGTGGGGGCGTGGGCAGGGGTGCAGCTGGGCTGTGCTTCCCGGGGGTCTGGCCCATCCGGCTGGTCCCCTCTGGCCACGACCCCAAGAAGCCCAGCTGCCTGCTCCCCCTTGCCAGCTCCTTCTCCACCAGGGGAGGGAACAGCCTCTGTCTGTCTGTCCTCTGGGGACAGGAACCCACTTGATTTTGGTTCTTCTGTGTCCTTAGCTCATCATCATCATCATTGGTTTTAAAATCCTCTGATTCTGTGGAATGTGTGTCTACGTCTCAATGGTCAGAGTGAATGTGGCTTTCTCTTCCGACTTTTATATCCTAACCAGGAGAGAAAATCCTCCCCCAACTCTTCTAAAATATACATTTTATACATCTGCTTTGTAAAAAGTCAGAATATTTCTTATTTTCTGCCCAAGCTGTTGGGAAGATGTGGCCGTAGCCGTCACTCCTCCGGACAGGTGCAGCTGGGAGCGCGGACCCCACGGCTCAGGGATCTTTTTATTAGCCTAGCACAAAATACATAAAATATAAACAAGGGCAACCTTTCAGTTTTACACAAATTTTGTTTAATAAGCATGCGCTACTTATATTTGTAAATAAAATGACAAGGGCAAATAAAGCAATTATGATTTTAGGTCAAAATTTAAGGAGGAACAAAATTTAAGTTCTTGAAATACTTGGTTTGGAATGATTCAGGTATTTGTCAATTAGGTAAATAGTAAAATATTATTTAGGATGTCTGCATGCATGCGTTAAACGTGCACACAGTCATATATATTATAGTGAGAGAAAATTAAAAAAAAATAAAATTAAAAAAAAATTATATAAAAAAAAATAGGGATCCCTGGGTGGCGCAGCGGTTTGGCGCCTGCCTTTGGCCCAGGGCGCGATCCTGGAGACCCGGGATCGAATCCCACATCAGGCTCCCGGTGCATGGAGCCTGCTTCTCTGCCTATGTCTCTGCCTCTCTCTCTCTCTCTCTCTCTGGGACTATCATAAATAAATAAAAATTAAAAAAAAATTATAAAGTGAGAGAACGCTTCTACAATTTTTAATTGATCAAATTGAAAATTTGCCTAAGAAAACACATGGAGTTTCGGGTGAGGAAGAAAAGCCCCTCATACTCAATCGATTGCTGGATTTTCACCAGATTTCTCATCCACATTCCTTTTCTTCCCAAACTTGCCCTCGCTCCTCTGCCAGCGTGGACATCTCTACACTGTGAGCTGCTTGTCACCCATCGGGGCACAGCCTGGTCTTGAGGGCTGTGGGGAGAAGCAGAGGAACATGGTGCTTCTCCCAGGAGGGTCCTGCTCCACTCACTCCTGCTCCTCAGCATCTTCAAGGAACCAATGAAACCGTGTACTTGGAGATATTCTGGAACGTTCTCCAAGGTGGGCACTCCCCTGAAATTCCAGCACACTCCTTCTTAGGCGACGTGTTAAATGTTCTACTCATCTCTCCTTTCCAATGTCAAAAATCTCTGAGAATCCTCCTATTTTACTCTTGGCACAAAAAATAATTTAATAGGCAGGCTGCAGGTGGGAGAGTACCAAGGGAGAGAACCCAAGAGAATAATTATTGACTATTGAATGAATATTGATGAAGCATCTACTATGTGTCCAGCACTAGAGTGGGGTTTGGAGATACAAAGAAATCGGCAACATGGCTCTTCCTCTCTGAGGTTAGTGGGTAAGATGCACCTGAGACATAGGACAGTGGCTGTAGGCTGGGCTGGGCCAGGCCCTTCTCTGCTTCGATTTCCATACTCCGAGGGGTTGGTCACAGAACCGAACGAAGAGGGTGCCTGGAGTATAGTAAGTCCTCGGGACGTGAGCTCGTATTGTTTTCATCGTCTGTGACACGATAAAGGTCTTACATGAGCAAGGGGCAGAAAGGACGGCTCAGTGGGTTTTGAAGAACAAGTAGGGGGTTTGCTAGATAAACAGGAGCTGGGAAAGGAGAAGACGGTTGGGGTGGAGGGAACACCAATAGCAGAAACACAGATGTGAATCCGATGGAGCATTCAGGAGCTGTGAAGAGAGGCCGGCACAGTTCACACTGGGTTGTCCCGCCAATGTCAACCATGTAGTGACCACAGGCCCCAGTGAGCCCCTCACACATGGCTTTCCAAGGGATCGCCTAGTGCCTATATGGCCTTCTTTTGCTTCCTCTCCTCTCCTGACTTCCCTCCCTCACCTCCTGCTGTCCTCTAGGGGGGTGGGCATCATTCAGCACCAAGCCTTGGTTCTACCCAACAGCGGCAGGCCAGGCTGTGTGTCTCTTACATGGAGTAAGCACTGGACTCCTCCCATTGGTGCAGCAGACATCATTGCCCACATGCTGTGGGTCAGGGCTGTTTTAGCTCTTTGGGACACATCATCCAGCATGGGACTCAAAGATCCCATCGTCCCATAGCTTATATCCTGTCAGGTCGAAGGAGGTCACAGATGTTACAGAGCAGAGGATGACAGTAAAAGTAGGGTAAGGCTAAGCGACATGGTAGATGACATGAGAGGGGTCCTGGTTATGTTTAACAGTAACTGTTTTATAGAATAGTATTTCAAAGTCTTGGTGCAGGAGGGAGGTATAAGTTTTCATCAGAAATGTCATGATGGAGCCTAAAAATTAAAGCCAGCTTATATTTATCATGTGGATTTGCTCGCCTTGAAAGCTGTTCCTTGAAATCAAATGATTCTCAAACTCTAAAGGCATACTTCACCGACAGGTCTCATGGATGTAGGAGGTTTGGGGGCTTAGTAAGCATCCCGATTTAATGTTTGGGAAGCAGGAGACAGAGGCGGGGGACTGCACCTGCCCAGCCAAGAGACAGCCTTGTGGTATCACAGACTCCACCAGGCTTCTCTAGGCCGAGCCTTTGTGGACTGGCTCAGCCTTCACAGCTCCAGACTCCACGGAAGATGTACAGTCAAACCGCTGCTCCGAGTTTCATCACGAGACTCCACGTTACCTAGTCCTTCAACCAACTGGCTGTTCTTCAGGAAACCTCCACAGAACATCTGACAGATGTTTTTCGAATTAAAAAAATATGACATATGTTTATTTAATTAACCAACTAACAAACTAAACACCACATGGGACAGGTATCGTTGGAGAAGGTGGAGATGCAGAACTCCATGCCCCCTTGAGCTTACGCTCCAAAGGGAGTCACGTAGGGCAGGTTACTGAGGCAATAACTCAAGATTCACTGGTTTCCTCTCTTCCCTGACTCACTCACTGCCATTGACTGTACCGAGAACTGCCTATGTCGGTTTTCCCATTTGTGCCATCCCTGCGGCTTATCCCTTCTCCACGATTGCTGTCCTGCCCTCTGCCTGGGGGGGCTGACCATAGGATAGCATGGGCCAGCTCCCTTGCTGTCTGGCTTCCTGTGGGGGTTGTCGGATGAGTGCCCTGGAGAGACAGAAGGATGTGGTGTCCATTCCTGGTTTGGCAGCCCCTGCCAGATGGCTCCTTCCCTATGGCCCCCACTTCCCCCTGAGTGCCAGTGACCCTGTTCCCTTTCCTGCTCTCTCTGGTCTTCCTGCCACTGCTGGTCTCTAGGGGCCTCTGCATCCTGTTTGGTTCTCCTCCCTCTGCCCACGAGTCTGTGAATGGCCTCTTCTCAGTTGAGTGATTGGAGTGGGATTCCAGACGGCCCTCTGACTGATGCTCCAATTTTACACATACCAAGTGTATACATGTCAGGGAGCTTGTGCAGCAAGCATCAGGATCAAAGACATGTTGATGTATAGATCATATAGACGACTGAGCACAGAGACAACAACACATGTCAATAATCCATCCCATGGCATCATCAATCTGTGGAGGATCAGCTCCAAGGAAGCTGGAGCTGCAGGCCCCCAGCCTGTTGGGTCTTAGCCCTGGAGGGGGATTTTCAAGACTGTGGGTAAGCTGTTAAAAAGGAAACAAGGCAAAGAAGACAGGCAACTTGTCTGTGCATGTGATTTTGTTCTTTGGATTCTTCTAGAACCCACTGTATTTTCAGTGTCTTTCATTGGAAAAGCAGGGCCTTGAGGCAACTCAGACCCAAGGTCAAATGCAGCTCTGACATCACGGGTCATGTGACCCTGCAACACTCGCTAGGCATTGGTTTGCCAGTGTGTAAAGTGGGGAGCTTTATGGAGACCTCATAGGATCAACACCACAGTGGGGAGCCTGCTGACGCAGAGCAGGTGATGCTTGCCCCCAAACCATCAGCCTCTTTCTGCAGACAATTCAACTATTAAGTGCCATTGTGTAAGCTTTATCCCCGTCTTCCCTTCAACCCCTACATACCCTCTGTCCCCCCACAACACAAACTGCAAATGCCTCAAGTTCCCAGTCACACCTTATAAGGGCTCACTCCCCCATGAATCGCCCATTTACACAGGCTCTGAGATGTTGGTTGGGTTGGATTGGATTTCCACCCAGAGTCATCAGCCTGACACTCACCCAAGGGCAGGTATTTGAGGAGATGGGCAAAGCATCCTCTAGCGTCTGCTGGATGTGGATGTGCTCGTTAGTGCTCCAGAGCAGCAGCTTCCAATCGTGGCTGCTCATCAGAGTTCCCCGGGAGGGGGTGGGTGTTAAGCATCCCCATTCTCCGGCCTCTGTCCAGATCGATCAAATCAGAGTCTCTGGGGGTAGGGCCCAGGCATCAGCATTGCTAAAGCTCCCCAGGTGTTTGCAGCCAAGGTTGAGAACCAGTGTTGTATTCCGCAATATAAGCCCGAGGAACAGAGGAATTACAGCTTCATCAAAGCACTAACTCAACAGACCCGTCTGCCCTCCCATAGACCTACACGATGATCACCTTTCATCAAGCCGTTACTGATGGGAAGCACAGCAGTTCCACTTGCGAGTAGACTGTGGCTTAATTTTCAAGATCTTGCTCATGAATATTGGGAATTGTAGAAGACAATGCATGGGAGAGGGTGCCTTGGTGTGTTGGCGCTGCCATATCCAATACCATAGACTGGGGGGCTTATCACAGCAGAGCTCACCTCTCCGCTCTGGAGGTGGGACGTTCAAGACTGAGTGTGGGCAGACTCGATATCTGGTGAGGGCCACTTCCTACTCCCAGACGGCGTCCTCATCCACATGGCGGATGGGAGAGGGAACTCGTCTCTTTTATTCACCAGTGTATCTCCATCTCCTGGTAGGCCTGGGGGCTGTGTTCATCTGCTCGGCCTGCCATAGCCAACACCACCATAGGCCTTAGCTGTAACATCAGATAGTAGTGCCTCACATCCCAGAGCCTGGAAGTCCAAGATCAAGGTGTTGGCAAGACTGGTTCCTCCCGAGGCCACTCTCCTTGGTGTGGAGACGGGGTCCTCTCCCTGCATCCTCCCGTGGCCACCCCTCTGTGTGCATGGGGATTCCAGTCAGACTGGACTAGGGCCCACCATCATGACCTCATTTTACCTTCATTATCTCTTTAAAGACCTTATTTCCAAATATAATCATGTTCTGAGAGGTTGGGGGTTGGGACTTTGGCCTATGAATTTTGAGGGACACCAATGAGTCAGTGCTGATATATAAGTAAATGAAATAACAAATGGATGAATGAATAGAAATGGAATGGGGTAAGAACGTGAGAATTCATTCGGGACAATTTTCAGATTCCAAAGGGAACGAGTCTGAGGTAGAAACGATTGAAATTCAGTGGGGGTCTGGGGCCATCTGCCTTTACTCTTTACCAGTCTCTTCCATGGGAGAAACTCCACGTCAACCCATTTCTTTGAAAAATTTGGCAGGAGAGAGAATCAAGGACTTTGTCTTCTCCCAAGGATGGCCAAGGGGAAGAGTGATGGATCGTCTACCGGCGTGTCTGGAGCGGGGCCCCCTCGTCCACGCTGCATGACCGGGGACAGAGCGACCAGAATGGGAGACGCATCAGAGGCCGTGTCCCTTCACCCGCCACAGGCTACGTGGTCATCAGGCAGCGCACCTGAGCCGTAGGGCAGGGCCACACTCATGGCTCCTGTGTCACAGCAGTCAGAAAATTGACTCAGGTGCGGTGTGCATCATGTAGCTACCCATCAGAAGCTGCCGGCCACCCTGCAGGGCCTGCAACTGGGAACAACCTCCCGCGATTGCCCCAGTCGGAGAAACCAATGAGTAGAACAGACATCCTTGAATGTCCCCATGCGGAGCCTGAGCTCACTCCGCACCCGCCCTGGCCACGGGGACGAGGCTTTCCGTGGCTCGCGTTGCAATGAGGCCTCGGTCACGGGTGTCTCAGGGACAGGCCCGCCAAGCGAGCAGGGATGTGACCGGGGCCCGTGGCGTGACTGCATGTGGCTCTGCTGTCGTCAGCGGGGTGAACAAGAGAGTCACGCCTCCTCCAGGAGCCGGTCGAGAGCCCCTGTAGCCCCCGACCTTGCCGCACGATAGCAGCAGTGCGCCCAGCAGTCACGGTCACGGCAGCGCCTGCAGTGGGACGGGCACTGCAGCTGCGAAGCATCACAGGCCGCTGAGCCTGGACGCCCCGGGGGTCCCGGCGCAGGAGCCTGGGAGCTCAGAGGCAAGTTGTGTTTCTAGCAGATTACTTGCAGGAGACAAACCGAGGTAAGGAATTCGTGGTATTTTTTCGGAATGGGGGTTTGCTCAGGAAAAGGCTGCATGTGTGAGTGTGCGTGCGTGCACGTGTGCTTACAGGCAGCACGTGGAGCAGGGAAGGGACACCAATAGGCATGTCCTCCCAGGGCCGGGGGCGCAGGTCCGGACCCCAAGAAGCCCGGGGAGCTGTGGACATGTGAGAGCCTGGGGGAGACGCTACCTGGAGGCTCTGGCCCAGCCAGCCCTCCTGCTTGCAGCTCTGTCTGACAAGGGGGCTCCCCACTAAAGCTCTCTCCTCGGGGCCTCCCACTGGGCCGCTGTGGCCAGGCCTGACCCCATCCAGCACGGCCTCCAGCAACTCCCGGGGCAGCTTCTGCCTCATTCTGCTTCCTCTGTTGCACCCAACGGTTCTGTCTGGCTCCTGCTCCTTGCGGTCCCTGCCGCCCCCACGGAGCCCTAATGAGCCTCTAGGGTCCTCACCATCACCTCTCACCCTCGCTACCAAGCCACTGTGTCCTCTGGCCCTCATGACGTGCGGCTCACATTCCACTTCTGGATTCTCGGGCCCCAACCCCAGGCTGTTTGAAGGTCCCCCCACCCCCAGCTCTGGTTTCCTCCACCTCCTAGTTTCTAATAAAGTGAGTTCCAACCCAGCTACCACCACCGTGTCACAGAGACCACCTGGCTTAAAGTCCCCTGGACCATCATGTCCTCCCCTGTGCTCTCCATTATTCCAGGAATCCTACAACGAAGGCAGACACATGATGCCTGTGCTTGTTTTTATAAGGACACCGCCCCTCTGAGGTTGGCGAGCTTACGCCCAAACCCTAACTTAGGAAGAGGTTGGGGAGACTTCTTCGCCACCTGAAAATAATAGGGAGGCAACCCTGGTTTTCAGGAATCGCCCCAGGCCAGGAGTTCATGCAAATAATCCCAGAAGGGGTGCAGGGGTTCCCATCCTAGCATTTTCGATCAAGCTGGGGATGCAGTCTTTGCCCTGGGCCCCCCTCAACCTCCTGAGTGATAAACAGTATTTGTGATCCTTGTGAAGAGCAGCCTCCCCCCCCCCCAAGCTCTAGGGCCCTGCGCCCAGGAAGGGGGTCTGTGGGCCACGCCTCCTGGCGTCTAGACCTCCTGCTCCACCTGGGACGCACCTTCCCCAGGAGGCGGACCCTGTCTGCTGTGTTCCTTCTCCTCACGTCCACACTCAGTCCCTGTGATCCCACCAACACGGCTGGCTGGCTGGCCGAAGCGGTCTCAAAGCCGGCATGGAGGACGAGCCCCAACCTTCCCTGCATATTTTGAGTGTCGAGTTACAAATGTGGGGATTTTATGCATTGCAGTATGTTCAGGATCGCTTCCCCAGGTTGTATTTTGGGCACGATGAAATCTGTGGCAATTACGTTCTCACACGTTTCTGTTATGCCCAAGAATCTGTTATTTCCCACTCCCGTGATTTAGGTGGTCCTCCCCATACCTGGAGGGCTCCGTTCCCAGACTGCCCTTCCCACCACCTGCTGGGCTGTTGCCCTATGCCTCTGCCTCTTGGGCTGCGCTCCTCCTCGGGCCTTTGAGATGCAATTTGGTAAAAGATCAAATGCTAATTTAGAGGCTGCTCTAGGTGAGAGATCTGTAACAGGATTTAAATAGAAAGGTGTTTACACCCACGGGAGCGGGAGGATGTGTGGAGGATGCGTGCTCCAAGACGCCGTTGAGATTGTCATTTCGTATTTCTGCATTGTGTGAAGTGTGTGCAGCCTGGCTGAGCCCGGGATAGAAGCACAAATAGGTATCGTAGGATCGTAAGGGAGTCACTGCTGACACAAAGGAAAAAGTGGGGTGATGTCCGAGGGGTGGGGTGCCGAGGTGTGGGGCCTCCCTGTGCGGCCCCCCAGGCCCCTGTCCCCATGCCTCACTTTTATTCCATTCAACCACTTGTAAAACTTTGGTCCAGTTGTTAATTGAGACGTGACTCCCTTCTTGGGTGTGTCTTATAGAATTATGTCTTATATAGAATTGTATTAATTCTTATATAGAATTAAGGAAATAAAAATCCTGTCCCTCTGAAATTAGGAAGAACATAGGAATATGTGAAGGGTTTAAGACAGAGGATCTAATGAGCATAAAAGGGTCCCCCCTCAGCACCCATGCCACCCCCCACCAAACAGCATGCATTAATGCATTAATTAAAATTGTTGTGCTCTATTCCTTTAAAACTTTGTAATTATACTTAGTTAGATGAGAAAGGAAAACAATAAGTTCTGAAAAGACAGTTCACACCTCCACACCCCTCGCAGTTACCTCCCCACAGGGACCTTGGGGTTGTTGACGGGGTTTCCTTTGCCCTTGTTGGCAGGGTGTGTGACCACCAGTGGCCCAGGGAGGGGGCGGTGTTCCCAGCACTTGCCCTAGCCCCCTGCAGAAGCATGGCCAGAGTGCTGTGGACTCCGGGGTACGCTTCCTCCCATCTGTGGGGCAGGGGCCTTGCTTCTCTGAGGAGTCTCCTGGCGGGCGACCCCGGGTCAGCGTCTCCTGCACATTGTCCAGACATTCTGGAAGCACCTGCCGGTGTTGCAACCTGGGAAGCGTTTTCCTCCATCCCCACTGTGTGTTCCTCTTGTTCTGAACATCAGCCCAAATGATTTATTTTATTTATCCTTGTTCACACCTATTTTACTTCAATTTTTGAATAAATGGCATTTTTTTTTTGCCACCACTCCCCCCCACCAACTCCCGGAAGGTGGGGTCAAAAACCACCTGCTTGCATGACGTCATCACAGCCACCTCTCCTGGGAGTATCTCCATGGGCTGGATCTATGTTCACACAGTACAGGCCACAAGCAGCACGTGGGGTTCCCCCCTGGTCACACGGATCCGAGGAGGCACCTGAGAACTGGGTCTCCTCTCCCGGAAACACCGAAACCTAGGAGTCAGGACACCCTAAAGGCCCAGTGTTTTTGCCTGAACACTTCTACCTGTGGGCAAATTTGAGACACTTAGGAATGCCACGTGCACACACGCACAATGCAGTCAGCACAGAGCTTCACTGTGAGTTGGAACCCAGGAGAGTCTGGTCATGTCATCTCTGAGCTGAAGCAAAATCGGGGCCCCTGTAGGGACAGCTTGGGGTCCATCTACCTGGTTTGGAGGTCTTTGCTCTGCTCAGGCGGGTTAGACACATGGAGCCTCACCATGGCCATCACTCTAGCACAGGTTTAGGAGGGAAGGGTCTGTGGTATTCTGATGCTACATCCAGTCCCGGTGCCTCATTGTACTAATGCTGGATTATTGGCTTTAGTGGATCGTTGTCCAACCAAAGATGGGATGCTTTTCAAACTCTATCCTTAAAATACATATATATTGCTTCCAATAAATTGTTCTAAACCATATTTCCTTTAGGATGGTATTTAATAGAGATGTCTGGTCAACACAAAGGTGCCTTACTCTCTGTGATGCCTGATTTATTGACAACAAGTTTCTGTTTGAGAATGTTATAAACACAGATATTATAAGTAATAAATCGGGTTCTTACCTGATTAAAGTGCAAAGCCGCACCCATGTTCAAGATTTGCCTTATATTTTTATTTCTCGATGAGAAATATATTTTTCCTTTTTAGGTGACTAGGATTTCCTTATGACTGTGCTCCTCATGCTATGACAATGAGCTTCAGATTTGAAGACTTTTGGATGATTTTTTAAGAAAGATTTAATTTATTTATTCATGAGAGACACAGAGAGAGGCAGAGACACAGGCAGATGGAGAAGCAGGCTCCATGCAGGGAGCCCCATGTGGGACTCGATCCCAGGACCCCGGGGTCATGACCTGAACCATTGAGGTAGATGCTCAACCACAGAGCCACCCACGAGTCCCTCTTTGGATGATTCTGATTAAATTAGTTCCCTTCAGGTGCATTTTGCTGGAGGAAAAGGGATGGACAAATGTCAAAAATAAATAAATAACAATGATCTGGGGAGCAACAGGGACTCCTGCTCATGGCCGGTGGGAATGCAAAATGGCGCAACCACTTTAGAACATGGTTTGGCAGTTTCTTTCAATTTCTTACAAAACTAAACATATCTTTACCATAAGATCTAGCAGTGCTGCTCCTTGGTATTCACCCAAAGGAGTTGAGAACTTATGTCTACACAGAAATCTTCACAAGAAAGCTTACAGCAACTTTATTATCGCCAAAATTTGGAAGCAACCAAGATGTCCATCCGCAAGTGGGTGGATAACTAAACAGACAAGGGACTAGTCAGCACTAACATGACATGAACCCTCGGTGGGATCAAGATGGAATAGTAGGAAGATCCTCAACCCACCTCCTCCCGCAGATTCACCAAAATCCACAACTGGGTAGAGGGCGACTCTCTCTGAGAACAAACTGAAGACTACAGAACAAGGCGTACACAACTAAGGATGTGAAGAGGAAGAAAGGAAGAAAGAGAAGAAGCTGCCAAGCCATGAAACAATAGGAAAAACCTTGTTCGCACTGTTACTAAATAGAAGAAGCCAGTCTGAAAGGCTCCATACTGCATGGCTCCGACCCTATGGCAGTCTGGAGAGGGCACAGCAAAGAGATTAACGGTTGCCAGGGGTTGGGAGGAGGGATGGACGGTGGTGCACAGGGGGTTTTTCGGGTCGGTGAAAACACTCTGCGGGATACTATAATGGTGGGTACATGCTGCTGTACATTTGCTTAAACCCGTAAAATGCACAGCACCAAGAGTGAACCTCAATGGCCCCTGTGGACTTGGGGTGACGTTAATCATCAGCGTGGGCCCATGGGTTGTAATAGATGTACCATGTGGTGGGGATGTTGGCCATGGGGGCAGCTGGGAGTGGATATGGAAATCTCTGCACTGGCCCTGTGATTTTGCTGCGAACCTCAAACTGCCCTGAGACACAAAGTCTCTACCGAGAATCCGTTATGCTGGGTAGTGCGTGGGCGCGGGAGGACTCAGAGGCGTTGCTGTCATCTGCACCGTGCACCCCTGACTTAGCCTGGAGCCTGCGAGCACTTTCCTGCTACACCATCAGTGAGTCACAGGGGGGCCGCTTTTTTTGTTTTTTTTTTTCAGCAGAAATAATTGGTCACAGGTGTCTCCGTAATAGGGCCACTCTAGGACACTTCCCAGCATCAGTGGCCTCCAAGTCCTGCCCACCTGCAAGAAAGAAGCCCCAGCAGCCAAGGGGGCGGGTCAGAAACCACCCCCTGAACTGTTAAGGCTGTGAGCGTGTTGCCCACTGTTTTATAGCTGCTCGGGGTTGTACAGTCTGCGCACAGTGTATTCATGCAGGTCGGGGGCTTGCGTTGTGTGCGATTCTCACTAGGTATAGATTTAAACTAAGGCCCCTATAGTTTCCAAAAACAAGAGAGGAGGAAAAAAATGTAAAGAAGGAAAAGAAGGCAAAAAAAAAAAAAAAAAAAAAAAAAAAAAGCAATGCAACCAAACCCCCGCTGTCTGGGACCGAGACAGGTGCCAGCCTGACATTATCAGTTGAAAACTCCCTGGCCCAGAAAGGAGGTGGCGGGAGCAGGAGGCGGCAGCTGAGAGGCGCCCGGGGGTCCCGTCTCCATGGCAACAGTAGGCTTTCCCAGGAGGCTTCTGGTGTTGGATTTGGGGGAAGAGCTGCTTGCAGGTTTGGAGGTGAAAGATCAGTTCTCTTTCTCTTGTCCGGACTCTTTGTATTTAAGCCGAAGGCAGTATCCCCCTGTGTTAGCGCTCGGAGCTGGTTCTTTGTGACACCCGAATTCCTGGGCTGACCCAGTTTATCCTAAATTAGTTAGAAAGGGGGGGAAAACATGCAATTTTAAAACAGATCTACTGCCAGTTGTGAAGTGTTGGATGAAGGACGAAGGGCTTTGCCCTCCCCAAATGGCAACTTTGCGATGGCCTGACAGCAAGGACCATAATGGAAAGAAGTGCACGGAAATGCATCCAACAGGCCCTGCAGCCCTGAGAGGAGGAGTCAAGGGAGCATCTGGCATTTCGCTGGCTCCCTGCTGACCGCCACCCCCCTCCGGGTTTGCCTCCCCTGCCATGATGAACTCTCTGGGCTCTACCCTGACATCTTGATCGGAGCAGCTGTGGCAGGTCGCAGAAAGGGACATTGCCTGGGGAGAGGGACGCCAGCCTCACCCCCACCTGCGGGCTCTCCACCTTCATGCACATTACGGTGAGGCCCCGGGGGGAGCCCACTTCCCTCCTGAAGTATGGATGTGATGGAAAACTGATGGGTTCAAGTGCGGCTAGTTGTGTTCTGGAAGGTGAAAACTTCATTCTGGTGGAACTCGGGGTGACAGGCTTGGATACACTATGGAGAGACGTAAGGGAGCTGTGAGAAGCCCAGGCACCTGCAGGACAGGCAGGAAGTGCATTAATCTGTCAAGGGTGAGGCAGTGAGGACTGGTGTGGCCTGTGGCGAAGGGTGTGTGCCCTCCTTAAATAATGGTGATAGCTGGCATCCCCTGAGTGTGCTCTTTAAGCACTTTGCTTACTTATTTACTTGATCCTCACCATAATAAGTCTATAAGGTAGCTGCTCTTACGAGCCTCAACTTAAAGATGAAACATGAGGCTTGGAGAGGTTATGTGACTTTCAAGGGTCGCCTGGCTGGTTGGTGGCAAAACAGGGAGCCAAGCCAGTAGGCTGGACACCCAAGAGCAAGGTGCCAGGAGATGAGGTATCTGGTGAGACCCAGTTCCCAGGTTCAAAAAAGATGTCTTGTCATGGGGTCTTTGTATGATGCCAGGGGCAGGGAAGGTCTCTGCGGTATCTTTTACAAGGGCACTAATCCCACCCCCAGGGCTCTGGTCTCATGACCTAATGACCTCCCATCACACTGGGTGTTAGGTTCCAACATGGGAATTTCGAGGGGACACAGTTGGTCCATAGTGCCCACTCCCATGTCAGAGCTATGAGCCTCCCGGGTCCACCTCTGGGAGCAAGGGTTGAGTTGAAAGAGAGTTGATGAGGACAGATAGGGACAGTGGGGTGATATGCAAGGATTAAGTTGGCTTCCCAAAAAAGTCTGATATGTGGCACTGGCTGTGATGGGAAGATGAGAAGCCACCATAGTCTTGGGCCAAGAGCCATGGTCCAAGCCGCGATGGAGTGCTCTGCGCTCAATGACGGAGTGCAGAAGCCCACAGCAGGGTTGGAGTGGCTTGTGTTAGTAAGAAGGACAGACATGGCTTTATTGGCTATGTGTGGGGTGGGAGAGGATAGAAGTTGTGCCCCAGGCACACGGCGTGATGTTAACAGGTGACAAAAGCTGAAGCTGTTCATTCCTATTTTGCTTTCCTTTTCTTCATAAAAAAAACAAACAAACAAAAAAAAAACAAACCATAACCTTCCATCAAGAGAGGGTGAACTCATTCAGTATGAGGAAATTGAACCAAGATAGGGGAGGAGATAGTGAGCACATGGCCAACTTTTTTGAGTTATGATCTCAGGATGCAGGGAGTTTGTGCAGAGACGCCACTGACACTTGTCCTATCAAATCCTGGTAATTTGAACAGAAAGGGCAAGGTGCCAGAAGGCGACAGGGATGTGATTTTCTCCTGCCTTGGACAGCTAGAAATCAGTGGGTATCCCCAGGCTGGTCATAGGAGGGCAGCAGCTGGATGGCCTGACTTAGTCACCACGGGGCTAAAATATTTTGCCCTGAATTTCAGGGAAGGTTGGACAAAAGAAGCAAGAATGAGAATTTGTCTGGGAGAAATGGGAGAGGCTGGGGCAGGGCCAGCCTCAGGGCCATGGTGCCAGGACAGTCACACGGGATAACCCTGTCCCTAGAATGAACCTGTACCCTGGAGGGTCCATCTCCAGATTTGCCCCCACAAGCCAATGCTCCGTATGGGTCAGGGTGACAAGTCCCGGAGAAGGAGAGCTTGATTCCTTGCCCCCTATCAGCTCTTCATTTTCAGTTTGCACCAAGCCTGCAAAGGATGTAGCCAGCCCTGGACAGAGAGGACCGGGGATCAGAACTTTGTAGTGAATCACTGTTGGTGGTTGATTAGGACTCAACGGCGATCAGGACAGCTGACAATACCAGTTGTAAATTTTTGAGGCAGCCCAAAAACTCTGGACTCAATTTTTAGGTAGAAAAACCAAGAAAAATGGACAAAGTAGAACTGTAAGAAGAGATTAAAAGAGTGATAAAAGCACACAAAAATTAATGCCACAAAAAAAAAATTAATGCCACACATTCGACGTCGTTGCTGAATTTGAGTCACTGCCAAGTGGTCAGAGGAAAAGGGGGGAAATGAAGCATCTAGATAATAATTCACATTATCTACAAATAATCCATAAATAATATTAAGTCTTTGAAGAAACCTTTTTGTTGTTTTTGCCTTTTCCCCTGGGCACTGAGGTATCAATGTCTATTCTCCCCTGAGCATTTATAGGGAAAATACTGAAGTAATGAGGTTAAACCCCTCCTGCTCGGCATCTCAGCGATGAACATGGACGTGAGTTCTCTTTGGGCATCCCTCCATGTCCTAGGAGAGAGTTGGTCTGGTTCTGTCCAGTGATTAGGTCTAGGCCAGAAGACTGGGGGAGCTGTATATATCTTTTGGGCAGTCCTCCAGAAATCTCATTTCTCAATATTAGACTTTTGAAGTCATTTGAAAGACTACTTGAAGGTTACGGTGCCAGCATTAAGCATATAAGGTATAAGCATATAAACAGAAAATATCACTGATATTCCCTCATGGAACTATGGACCGATCCAAGACTCCAACTTGAATAGAGAGCCAAGTCTCACTTTTACATAAAGGGGTGCAATGGGGTGCTATGGACAGCACAAACATTTATCTTGAAAGATAATTAGGGGTTGGTGTACCCCGTAACATGCAGGTGAGTGAACGATCCAAGCCCCAAAGTTGACACTATAGAACATAAAAATAGAGTTCTGAAGTTGGGGGCCCCCTTATTCAGATTTTTTTTTTTCTTTCTTTTATCTGAACGTAGGGAAGGGATGTGTCTAAGCTTTAACTTCTACATCTACTGATTGGGAATATGATCGGTACCTGCATTTTTAGGCATTGTGAGAACTAAAGGAGATACTGTGTGTAAAGAACCCTACACTGTGACAAATCAGGGCACAGAGTTTAGGACCCACACATACTTGGGGAGTGGGGAACGAGTTTGGAACATTTTACAAGTGTCAACAGCAATTGCTCATGGGGGCATTCAATCGTCTCCAATTAATCTCCATCCTGATCAACTTTTTTAAGCAGTGAGCTTCCCAATGAGCCTTTGAGGATAAATAAGCTGCAGGCAGATCCCTATTAACCAAATGCATTTGTCTGCTCCAGGGCTATTCAGTCTAGACAGGTTCAATGTGGGCTTCAGAGCAGCTGATTATGTGCCATCTCTTCCTGGCTGCTGCAGAGAGGAGCCTCGTCTCTCCAATCCAGATTCCAGGAGCCGGGGAGATGTTGGGAACACTGCAGTTTGTCTGAAAATACTTTCAAATCAAGACACAAATGAAAAAAAAAAATCAAAGGGATGGAAAATGGTTTTGTTCCCAGGATCCCAGACTGGTCTGGACACTGGTTGCATTCCCCCAACTGTCCATCTGATAAAAGAACATGCAGGGGCAGCCCTGGTGGCGCAGCGGTTTAGCGCCGCCTGCAGCCCAGGGCGTGATCCTGGAGACCCCGGGATCGAGTCCCGCATAGGGCTCCCAGTGTGGTGCCTGCTTCTCTCTCTGCCTGTGTCTCTGCCTCTCTCTCTCTAGCTGTGTCTCTATGAATAAATAAATAAAATCTTAAAAAAAAAAAGAACATACAGGTTGTCTGTAGGGTAAGTGGCTCTTATGGGGTCCACGCAGCTCAGACACGCCTGTCAACTCCTACACCTTCCATGGAAGCAGATCCTACGATGACAGACTGAGGGTGGCTCTCGATCTGGTAGGGTTGCTTGTTTGTTGGCTTTATGATTTGTATCTTGCTTTATAAGGTGGTCTATGTTTAATAGGAAGAGAACACCTGCTCTGTTGGGGCACGCAAAAATTATTTGCCGTGACTCTTGTGTTCACATCAAATGAAGCCATGCGTAAGAGGTCAGACCTTGAGGTCACACTGACCTCGGTTAAAATTATGATTTGACAGGTGTCCAGGTATCATATTCAAGAGAAGTCACTTCATGCCTCTTATGCTCAGTTTCCTCGTCTATAAGGTAAGTGTCATGGTACCTATCAGTTTTTACTGTGCAGATTAAGGTAACTACATACAAAAGCATTTAGCGACTTTGGCATATATTGAAGCACTTGAAAATAAGGGATGTTAGTATTAATATTTTGATCCCTGGCATATGGCTACCACTCAGTAGCTCACGAAATGTAGGCTGTAGTGCACCAGTGAGAAGTGATTGCCTGGTGCCCTCTCGCTGTCATTGAAAATGATTCTGAAGCACCGAATACTCGGTACGTAGGAGCCGCTATTATGGTCCTCATTACTATTATTACTGTTCAGCCTAACCTGGAAATGCACTTTTTTGGAATTTCATCTTATTTTAAAAAACTGGAATGAAAATAACACCGACATTAATTCTACAGCAAGAGGTTGTGTTATTTTAACCGGATATAAAGAGGGGTATTGTCCTGGGAGGAAGATCTGCACCGGAAGCCAGACACTGGTTGTTCCCAATTGTTAGTGTCCGGTGATACAGACACATTGAGTAGCTTTGTGCATTAAACATGGTAACAGGGAGCGACAATATATCTAGAACACGTGAAAAGCACCTTGGGAATGAGGGCACAAGTGGTGACAGGAAAGGAAAGGCCACTCCTCATGAGCGGAGCCCGGATGTGACGGAACGTGCGATTTGCTCAACGATACTCAGGCCGGAATGTGTGCATCTGCAATGACTGAATCAGCTGGCTGCCAGAAAGTCCTCTGACAAAACCAACTTTGCAATTGTGGGTCCGATGTAATCTAATTTCTACACCTTACCGTTCCCACTGAAACAACAGTTTATAAAAGAATCTCGAGCAGTAAGTATCAGCTTTCCCAGAAACACAATTATCATGCTATAGCCAGAGTATCTCTGTTGCTTCGAAAACCTAAGGATGTTTCTAGGAACATAACGCAAACAAACTCGGTCCCAGTAAATTTCGAGTAATTTCTACTTGGGAAGAGACTACAAATAAACTCTACGTAGGAGACTTCAAGTACTAATTGTTCCTGATTGATTTCTTTCAGAAAAACCACTTTCTGCTTCAAATTCCGTGAATGGAAGTTACAGCAGGGGAGGTAAATAGTATCTTGCAGTCAGTTGTGATTTAGAATTTTCAAAGCGCTTTCAGATAATACATCTCATTTGGTCTTATAACAATGATGGTGTCAGGACAGGTATCATTATGCTCATTTTCATGGGAGCAAATTAGAGCGTGGAGAAGCTCAGTGACTTGCCTGAGGTCATAGCATCTCTCCCGTGCCTCCACCCTGGAGCCCGGCCCCTCCAAGCCTGTTATTACAACTTTCAGCTCCTTGTTTGTTTGCATATGTGAGGAGGCTAATCTTTCTGGTCAATTCCTTTTTTTAAAAAATATTTTATTTATTTATTCATGAGAGACACAGAGAGGAGAGACAGAGAGAGAGGCAGAGACACAGGCAGAGGGAGAAGCAGGCTCCCTGCAGGGAGCCCAATGTGAGACTCAATCCCGGGACCCTGGGGTCACGCCCTGGGCCGAGGGCAGATGCTCAACCGCTGAGCCACCCAGGAGTCCCTCCACCAACACCTTTTTAAGCAACTGTGTCAAGTGTGAACTCATTTCTCGTTACAGGTACCTGCCCATCAGAGAGAACTTGTGCATTCCAGCTGGTGCACACCGCCACACGGGGTTGTTCTCTCTTGGCTTTGAATGGACAATTGTCATCCTGTTCTCTTTTCGTTAAATAAAAATATATCCTAAGTATTTAGCTCTGGGATATATCAGGGTGTTTTCCAGTAAAAGCACATTTTCGAACCATGAGAAAGAAGGCTGTGGATGAAACCACACTCATGATTCTGACTCATGTGGTATTTCCAGGTGGAGGAAGTGGGATGAGGGAGAGCCGGGGTACGGCGGTTCTTAATGCAGCCTTGCAAGGTTCCAAATGGGCAATCAGAGCAAGGAAAGTGGTTTCTCGTCTATTTTGGAGCAGCTATATTTCCTCCATAAAGTGACTTTATCTTGCAATTCCACAAGGGAAAAAGTAAGCTGTCTCAAAATTAGCTTTATGTGCTGTGCAATATTGAAGTCAAATTATGCTTGGCTTACAAATGAGTCACCACACTGGTTTGGCCTTATTTTTATTTCTTTTCTACTTTAGGGGTGAAGTCCAAGGGACACAGATGGGGAGAGCAAGGGAAATGGAGAAAAAAGGGAAGAGAGACCCACAGAGTCGTGAGAGGAGAAAGGGCAGCCAGTGGGTCCCAATACGGATCCCGAGCCCAGGAGGAGTGATTTAATCCCTGGCTCTCAATTTGCTGACCTGTGAAGTGAGAACAAGGACGACGAACTTGTGAAGGTGTGCTCACCATCTTTAACACCGCGTCAGCATCCAATACATGTTAGCTCTTGTGAGTAGGGCTCTTACAAGCCCGGGACACTTTTCATCTGGATGCATCACATAGCTGTCAAAAGAACAGCTCTTTAATACGTTGCCAATTGCTCTAGAATAAAATAACAGTATAGATGTGACTCACTTATGAATCCACATAAATAAATCTGTGTAGACTGGAAACACGTTTAACCACATTGACTCCCCGCTATTTTGGGAAGTCAGTGGGGAGTCTGCCTAAGAAAAAGCTTACGCCCGCCGGGCAGAAAGGCAACTATATCCAACCGCATGCCCTTTAAGTCGATTTGAAATCTTGTGGCACAGATGCTAGGAAGAAAAAAAAAAAAGTTCCCTTTCTGAAAGTCAAGGAGGAATGAGAAAAAAAGAAAGAATGACTATTAGAAATGAAAACCCTTGATGTAGACCCCAGATTGAAAAGAGGCTAGAAGTGATGGCCCTCTCTCCGTCTTCCTACATGCATGGGGTATAGAAGCAGTAGTCTCCACGTTACAGAACCCAGATAGTAAAATGAACTAAATGCAGTGTTGCGGGTTATTCTGGGTAGTTGGAGCTTTCCAATTAGGCAAGGATGAGACCCTCAGAGCACCATCATTCAAAAATAGGTTTCTCAAACAAAGGGTTGTGGAAGGGGAGGGGGGCCGGGGAATGGGGTGACTGGGTGAAGGGCACTGAGGAGGGCACGTGATGGGATGAGCGCTGGGTATTAAACTATATGTTGACAAATTGAATTTAAATGAAAAAAAAAACAGGCTTCTAATGATGTTATTGTGCATCATGAATGTGACTTTTGCATCTTTTTTATTGTTGGGCTTGTTTTTAGGATTATAAAAGTAACAAGTGATAAATATAGTCAAAGTTGGTATATGTAGTAAAGTACAATGAGGAACACAAAAATCTCTCCATCCATAACCCAGAAATAGTCATCCTTTTTTAATTTTTAAACATTTTTTAGAAGATTTTTTTATAATAAATTTATTTTTTATTGGTGTTCAATTTACCAACATACAGAATAACACCCAGTGCTCATCCCGTCCAGATTTTTTTTTTAATTGATTTACTTGAGGGAGAGGGAAAAAAGAGGGAGAAGCAGACCTTCGATTAGCAGGAAGCCTGATGCGGGACTCCATCCCAGGACCCTGGGATCATGGCCTGAGCAGAAGTTAGATGCTTAACCAACTGAGCCACCCACATGCCCTCAGAAATAACCATCCTTAACATTGTGGCTCAACTTATTAAAGACCAGTCCGAATATTTTCCTGCCCCACATCAATCAACCCTGTCTTACTGTGGGTGAAGACAAAGGTCTGGTCTCTGTCTCCATGGAGCTCTCAGCTCAGCAGGGGATACAGGCAATGATACACCAGGAACAGAAGATGCAAGTGTTGTTACCACCCATAGTAAGCGCCAGAAATAATGTAGTCTCGGTGCAGGGATGAGGGAGAAAGGGCAGAGGCGAGAGGCATTCCTGGAGAGAGGGGCTAGGGAGGGCCCGAGTGCATGAGAAGTAGGGGAAGAGCTTTTGCAGCAGAGGGAGTGCACACAGCAAAGCAACGGTGGCTCCTTGAGAGGCAGAGGGGGCCCAAGGTGTCCAGAGCTTACTGAATACTTGGAAAGTGCCGGGCAAGGGTTCTGAGAGGTGAATGGATGTGGCCTGGTTTTCACAGGTTCTGCAGACCTTGGTAAGAACTTTTTAATTTTTTTAAATCCCCTTATAGATATAATATGAAGCTTTAAAACACAGGACTAAATAAAATGAGAGAGAAAATGAACTCAGGTTTGGCTTAAGTAACTGAATAGATAAGAATCCACTTTTCTGAGCTAAAGATGGTTGAGAAAGAAAAGGGATGGGGTGGATATAGGGCTGGAAAGTGTGTTTCCCCTCTCTGCATAGGGCATGCAGTGATTTTAGGACAGTTGGTTGAAGATGGAGTATGTGTGTGTGTAGGGGGCTGGGGGGCAGAGTCTGTGGTTGAGGGACCAGAGTATGATTAGATAAACATACATATTTGTGAGACATTAGCGTAGTACTTAAACCCAGGAAGATGGATGCACTTAAGAACACAGTGTAGACAGAGAGGCAGAAAGGGCCTGGAATTCCTCTGAAAAGTCAACGAGTGGAGCTAAGGTTGAGAAGAAGCCACTGAAGAACCAGGGCAGATCGTGGACGCAGAAGCAAATCCTCGGAGCCTGTTATCCACTTGTCGCACAGGGAGAAGGTTTGGGAAGCAAGCTGTCTAGGGTGTGCGGTGACGTGGAGAAGTGGAAGAAATTGAACGGAATGGACAGGACAGATGCCTCAGCCCCAGAAACAGCCCTGACTGTGGCCATCACTCACCCCATATCCAACCATGAGCCACGGGCTTCATCTCATTAATATTAATATTACCGCTTGCACCTGTCCATCCTTGTCACTCCCTCTGCCAGTACATCGTCTCCTAGGTTATTAAACGACCTTCCACTAGGCTCAGATTCACCCAGCCTGGCCCTCTCTGATGCATCTCCAAACTGTGCTAGAGAAGATCTTTCAAAAACACCTGCTGATAATGTCATTCATGTGCTGGAAGCCAGTGAGTGCCCTGCCTACCCTGCCCCACAGTTTTTCAGGATAAAAGTCAAACTCCTTAGTGTATTCTTTTAATTAAATTAATTAATTAATCATTCATTCATTCATTCATTAATGAGAGACACACAGAGAGAGAGAGGTAGAGACACAGGCAGAGGGAGAAGCAGGCTCCATGCAGGGAGCTCGACATGGGACTCGATCCCAGGACCTTGGGATCACACCCTGAGCCCAAGGCAGATGCTCAACCACTGAGCCATTCAAGCGTCCCAATTTTTATTTTTTGAGAGAGAGGGTATGTGAACAAGATAACAGGTGGTGGGGAGGGGGAGGGGTAGAGAGAGAGAGAATTTTCAGCAGATTCCATGTGTCCAGCACAGGGCCCAATGCAGCACTCCATTTCACCATCCCGAGATCATGACCTGAGCCAAAGTCAAGAGTCGGACACCTCACGGACTAGGCCACCTAAGCGCCCCCAAACTCTAGGTTGAACACACACGGCAACTGATGGACATTTAAATTACTTCCTGTTCAGGCGATTGTGCCAAGACTACCATACGGATTCTCACACATTTCTTGCCATACTCGTATGCACGTGTATCTTTGGATGTATAACTGGGCTGTAAGTAACCTATGTTAGGAGACAGGAGAAGAAAACCCGAATAAAGCCAGACAGATTAGAAGTGACTGATTAGTGTTAGAATAATAGACATGAAAGCAGTTATCAAAGAGATATAAACTGGACAGCCCAGGGAATCAATGAATTCAAAACCTGGTTCTCTGAATCAATTGATAAAACAGACACAACTTAGCAAACCTGGTCAGGAAAAAAAAAAATGGAAAAGCACAAATGCAGAATATGGGGAAAGGAAAGAAATGCAGCATCACTGCGGATCCTAACAACGTGGCGGATAATGGCAGATCGTTTCCTGGCGCTGGGGCTAACAACACGGATGTAGGGGCCTCTAGGCCTGGAGGTGAGCAGGCCACATGGGTGCTGTGGGGTGGGGGCAGGGTGAAGGCAGGAACATGTTCCTTTGGGGGCACTCAGGAGAAGCAGTGTCACTCTCCGCAGGTAGAGGGACCTGCACTCGGGGGCTGCGTCCTGCTTTCGGGCTCACGGCGCTCTGGCCTGGGCTCCCCTCCAACACAAAGCCCCCAGATGCCCCCTCTCTCTTAAAGGATGCCTCGGATTGCACTGGGACCACTCAGATAATCCAGGATAATCTCTCCATCTAAGATCCTTATCTTACATCTGGAAAGTTCCTACTGTGAGGGAAGGCGATCTACTCATAGGCTCTGGGCAGTGGGAAACAAGAGAGTGTCTCGAACAGTGTTTTGCAAATCAGTTTGAGATTTAAGATGACGTGAACAAATGAATGAAGATGAGAAGAAATAGAAAATGTTCATGATCTTATTTCTGTGAATGGAATCTGTAATTTAGAGCTCAGATCCTGGAGAATTAACAGCGTTAAGTCGTCAAGACTTAAGGAAGAATTTGTGCGAATCGTACACAAACGGATCTGGACCACGGAATATGGGAAACACCTGCGGACTTCCCGTGAGGCCAGTGTGACTTCACTGCCACGGCATAACGGGCCCTCGGGGGACAAGAAAAGTGCAGGCAAATCGTCATCAACACAGGTACTATCTCGTAGGCGGAGTATTAACAGCCAAACCAATGGTGATACAAAGAATAACGCATCACAACCACGTTGGGCTGATCCTATGGATGCAGGTTTAACACTGAGAATTCAAACGATGTGATTTATCATATTAAACATATTAAAGAAGGGAAATCACATGAGATCATCCGTAAAATGCAAAGTAAGCACTTGTTATGTTCAGCACCCATTCAAGAAAAAACTCTCAGCAAACTACAAACAGAGGGGGAGGTTTCCTTTATATAATGAAGAGAATCCACTAAAAGCAAGCTACAGAAAATATACTTGATAACCAAATCTTGAAAGCTTTCTGGTTCAGAGTGGGAATCCAGTATAGCGACTTCCATCCAGTGATCGACCAGGATCCCTGTCCCGTGCAACAGCCAAGCAAAAGAAATTGGGAATAAAGAAATAAAACTATCGTTTTGCAAAGACACCATGGTTGCCTAGATAGAAAATCCTTTAGAATATACAGATAAGCAATCCTTTAGAATAAACAGAGAAACAATTAGAATAAGTGAATCTAACAATGTCAGCCAAGAACAAAGAGTGCAGATATCCACAAAAAGGCATTTATGAAAAAGTTTACTGTGGCTTCATCACAATGGCCCCAAAGTGGAAACAGCTCTAGTGTTTCCAGTCTAATGCTAAATGATGTGGGATATAGTCACGCCGTGGAATGTAGACAGGACAAAGTGTGGATGCATATCCGCCCGACATACTACCACCAGACACGCAAGAATATATACTCTGGTGCCATATGTCCCATTTCCAGAAACTACGACGTTGGTCAAGTAAACTCACAAAGGTAGCTGTCAGAACCTTTGAAAGGCTATGATTCAAAGATTCTGGGTGTCGATGAAGCTCCTCGATTTCAGGCCTCCCCTGGGATTGTTGGAACATATCCGCTCTGGGTAAGGAGCACGACTGTACACTTAATGATTCGTTTATTTTACTGCAGGAATGTTGGAAGGAAAACAAGTTAAAATAGTTTAAGAATGAACAAGTAGGGGCTCCTGGGTGGCTCAGTCTGTCAAGGGTCCGACTCTTGAGTTTTGGCTCAGGTCATGATCTAGGCTAGGGGTCCTGGGATCGAGCCCCGAGTCATTCTCCATGCTCAGTGGGGTGCCTGCTTGAGATCTTGAGATTCTCTGTCTCTCTCTCTCTGTTGCTCCTCCCTTTCTCTCTCTAAAATAAATAAATAAATCTTAAAAAAATGCACAGTGTGGTGAATAAATACATCATATCTGTAAACAATTATACAGTCACTTGACAGAACTTATTTGATGTAATACTATAACTTCAATCACTACAAGGTTTTTTAATGGAGATTTTGAATTTTTCTGGCTTTTTCACTAGGGTTGTCTACACATGTAAATCAGGTACTTGAATTTAGCCAAATGGCAATGGTTGGGAGTTGGGAGAGCTGCAGGACTACCGGACTGACTCTTCATCTACTTTAAAATTTGTCATATGGGCACCAAGATAAAAAAAAAAAAAAAAAAAAAAGTGACAAGAGAATCTGAAATCTCCCAGAACAGCTGTGACCTGGAGTTCCAAAGACAAAAGCCAGGATTCAAAATCCTGCTACCTGCTTTTGAAAGGTGAGCTTCCAAACCTTGCAAAACCTCGTTTTTTGTGTGCCAGGGTTGTAATGTCATGTATTGAAAGAAGGATTTACTGGAAACAGGACTTGTAAAGGATGAATGGAATTTTGCTGATAATATTTAATATGCTGGTGACCACAACCACTTACTAACACAGGGGACCAGGTTTGCTCTGAAATCCTCACATGGAACCCACCCTTTGTTTCCTCAGGGACACACAAAGCCACCGTTCCCATAGCAACACTGTCTTGTGATGTCAGAAATCAGGGCTAGGCCTTGAATGATAAAACAAAAGCATGTTGGCTAGCTAGCAAGGAAAGCGTGGTGAAAAGGATGGTGCTAGGCTCCAATGAGAGGAAGCACTGCGTCTGTACCTACATACCATGTAATTGTTTTATACTTGAGGTTTGTAAATAATCCATTTTAAAAAAATGTGTATTTTTTAGAAGTCAGTATTTCTTTGGATATGTTGGATCACTCAGAAAATAAGGTTTTCCTTTGGCTGTCATTAGCATCTATTTTTCTCTTGTATGCAGTCAAGAAGAAATCAAAGACGGAAGAATTCATTTGCCCATATCCTCAAAGTGTTTTGACGTTGGTCCTTTGCAGGGAGTAAATAATTTTTATTGTGTATGCGAGGGTGTCAGGGACTGTCTGGTAAAGATCTAAATGGCATGAATATGCGTGTTTTTGTGAATGCAAAGATTTCTAATAATACGTTTCTGAGAATTCAAGATAAATAGGATATTGTAGAAATATATTATGGAACTTTAAAAAAATTCCCTGGTCTCCTCAAATGTTTTTTCTTTTTTTTTCTTTTTTTTAATAATAAATTTATTTTTTATTGGTGTTCAATTTACAACATACAGAATAACACCAGTCCTCATCCCGTCAAGTGCCCCACTCAGCGCCCGTCACCCATTCACCCCCACCCCCGCCCTCCTCCCCTTCCATCACCCCTAGTTCGTTTCCCAGAGTTAGCAGTCTTTACGTTCTGTCTCCCTTTCTGATATTTCCCACACATTTCTTCTCCCTTCCCTTATATTCCCTTTCACTATTATTTATATTCCCCAAATGAATGAGACCGTACAATGTTTGTCCTTCTCCGATTGACTTACTTCACTCAGCATAATACCCTCCAGTTCCATCCACGTTGAAGCAAATGGTGGGTATTTGTCATTTCTAATGGCTGAGGAATAATCCATTGTATACATAAACCACATCTTCTTTATCCAAATGTTTTTTCTTTTTAAAAAATTTGAGATCGTGGGTGGCTCAAACACCCAACTCTTCATTTCGGTTCAGGTCCTGATCTCAGGGTACTAAGATCGAGCCCGTTGTGTATTCTGTGCTCATCAGGGAGTCGGCTTGAGATTCTCTCTCTCCCTCTGTCTCAGCTCCTCCTCCCCCTCTAAAAAAATTGATTATTGATGTCTAGTTGATATTGTGTATTTTTTTTTTAAGAAAATGTTTTGTGAAAATTCTTACTTCGTTGTCAAATGGAAAAGGACTTCTCTTCCCGCAGCTTCCAGGGCAAGCCCTGGAAGCCCAAGGTTCTGCTTTGATCGTCCTCAAATCCTCTGTAACTGAATATATTGTACACGATACCATTAGCCAGAAGAGCTGATTACATGTGCTGCTTTTTCTGAATAGATTTCAGAGAAAACGAGATATTGATTTAAGGGGAAGCCTCAATATAGAAGCGGTTGGAATAGCTATTGAGTTTGCAGATACTTGAGTGCAACCACTGTGAGTGACACAACTTTAGCCTACAACAGACAGTTTACTATAAGCCCCGTATTTGCTAAGAGGGTATCTTCCCAAGCTGTGGTTTTGTTTCTGTGATATATTTGTTTTTCAGAACAAATGGTGTTGAAGAATCCAGCATCAACGTATCTGCCAAGATCTCTGAAGTGACTAAACTTAGGTAAATATACACACATGTAAACATATATGTTACGTACAGAGGTCCCAAAGGCATAATAGTACTGATCATTCCTACGACACTTAAAGACTCGGTAATATATCTCATTCAATTTTAAAACCCATGAAATAATATATATTTCAAGCTCTACGATCCAAGGGAAATTGTTAAAATAATGCATTCACATTTTATATTGTGAAATGCAACTATCTGCTCACGCTTCCTAAAAATGTAGTGTCTACACTACTGAGATCATTAGTATCAGTGTGAACCAATAACAGGAAGGGCCGAGATTACTGAGTCCCCGTGCTATTTCAGGCACTGGAGGGGATGCTTCTGAATTGCTCCTGTCGGGAGTCCTCACGGCTGTTCCAGGAGTGAGTGCGGTTATTCCCCATGTGCTGAGCAGAGGTAGGCCAACTGGCCGATGAAGGCCGACCTGGGGTGTCGAATGGCTTTTGTGGATCACAGAGATGACACATTGAAAAGCCTCTCCATATACTGCCCCTGGGGTTAATGGAATTCAAATGCCTCAAAGGCTGAGAGACTCTCATTCCATCCATGCAGGCCTTTGCTCTGGGCAGGTTGATGCTCACGCGATGGCCCCGAATGCAACCCATGGGAACCTCTGAACAGCTTAGGGGCAAGCCATTTGTGACTAGGAAAAAACCCCAAAATATGCTCAAGAAGACATCTGATCATTGCCCACGCTTCTCAGGTGACACAGCCTCTAAACATAAGCAAATACCCCCTAAGGGCCTAAATATTGCCGTGGAAAATATTATCTTGGTCTTTCTTTCGCAGTTGCCATGGAATGTTGGTATCCTGACCGTGGGAAGAAGATCAATAATCGTATTTAAATGTGGGCTGGGGACGGGGTGACTGGGTGACAGGCACTGAGGGGGGCACTTGATGGGATGAGCACTGGGTGTTATACTATATGTTGGCAAATCTAACTCCAATAAAAATAGAGCAAAAAAAAATTAATAAAAAAAATAAATGTGGCAAGCACGGAACATCCACTATGCAGGCAATCTGTTTTTATTTCTTGGTGAGAGGTTGTATTGTAGGGTTTGGTAATGCAATTTCAATTAGGTGTCTGAAGAGAAATAATGCTTTTAAGTTTAGGAAATTTTAGAGAATTCTTTGAGGGAGATTCTCTTTTTAAAATTCCATGACTACATGACTATCCTGATAGCCTTTGAAGTTTTTTTTTTTTTTGGTCTGAAATGGAGTCTTATTTTCTCCATTCTTTTAAGGAAACTTTTTTTTTTCACCCTCCACAGCATGATGACTTTCTTTCATGTTTACACAAAGCTGGATGCCGTTATTTTATAAGACGCCCATCTCTGCAAACAACCCTATAATTTTTAGACTTTTCAATGTCATTACCATAAACACAAATCAGTGATTCTCCAGCCCCTGGTTGGCTTTGAAATGGCATTTAGAATTTGTGTGTGACTCTATTGCCTCTCTCAGCTGGATTACCTCGTGGAGCAAATTCTGCCGGCAAGTTACTATGGGCTCCGCGTTATCGTTCTTCAAATTCTTGATGTGGCTGATATGCGCAAGCAGCCCACTTGGGAAAAGGAATGTGTCATTTCATCCTACTCAGATAGGATGGGATGTGGGCGGAGGGAAATACATATTTCGCGAAGGGGACTTGTGCAAGTGGCTACGGGCCGCTGAAGACTTGCACCTTGCATGCGGGCGGTCCGGTGTCACCCTTCCAGCCAGCAGAGCTTTGAAGATGAAAGTTCAGTAGAAAGTATTTCAGTCTTCGGCGCCTGACAGCTCAGTTGGCTCTACCTCCCTCCTCTGTGGCCTTAGAGTGATTTAGTGAGGTGGGCACATGTGTTAGCTCTGTCTGGATGCCAGCGATCCACAGGTGAGTTCAAGCTCCTCCTTCAGGTAGAATCTCATCCGATTTGCTGCTTTCTTCTGCTAATAGCAGGAGCATCTGTTGGTCTTGTTTGACTCCAATGATTTGCAGGTATAGGTTAGATAAGCTTTTCTGGAACCTTCCCATGTCCTCTGTGTGAGATCCAGGGCCAGTCACTGGCTAGGATGTATTCTGTGAAAGTCCCCTCCCCTCCCTATGCCTACTAAAGCACGATGATGACGTGCATGTAGATAGACATGAGGATTGTATGAGGTAATGTTTATGAAATACTCAGCGCAATACACAAAATGCAGCCCAAATGTTATCCTGAGGCATTTCCAGACCTGGTGTGTGTGGGAAATTATAATATTTGCACATCACCTTATAGTGTGCCTGTGATGGGAAGCTTGCAGCCTGATGTCGTCAGAGGCTCGGCTGTCCCAGGGCTGAAGGGGTTCCATGGTGGGTAGACCTGTCAACCCATCTCCAAGCCTGGGTGCCCCCCTACCCACAGATGGAGGGTTCGTCCTGGGTGGGGAGAAGGCCTGCGAGGCATCTGGCCCCACCCAGGGCTAACTGTGAGAATTTCCTCAGTACACAATATTTGGAGGCTGTCAAGATATGTCTATGTGCACTTGTGTGGGTTTCTAGGAGTTTTTAGAAAGCATGACACAGTCAATCCATTAGATTCAAACTACTGTACAAAAGGGAAAACCATATAGACAAGGTCTCTGGGACTTAGAGTTTTTCCTTTATATACACAGGCAGAGAAGCAATGGGCAGAGCTGCACAGAACCTGAATTCTGGTGCTGGTCTTGCCACCAATAGCTGCCTAAGCCTTGTAAGTTCTCTAAGCTTCTGTTTTCTCATCTATGAAATTAGTTGGTTGGACCAATCTTTAAAATCCCCTCAACAACTGATCCTATCATATTCTCAGATTGTAAAAAAAAAAAAATTCTTGATATATATTTGAGTGCTTTGCATGCCTATCAACATCCATGGGAACGTTAGTGGTCCTGTCCCTTAACCTCTAAGAGCTGGCCTAGCAAATGTGGCAAGGGAATCTAGCATGCCTTGTTGTTCCCCCCACACTCTCCCTTGTTTACATGACAACTGAGGACTTGCAGAGGTACATTCCAGAACGGACAGATGTACAGAAGCTCAGAGGTGCAGGGTAGACCATTACAGACAGTCTTCAGGGGAGGGGGGGCGGGTAGCTAGCTCAGCTTCTAGCTTGTATAGTCCGCTTCTTTAAAAGTGAAAATCCTACGAGTTTTCAGGTTCCGTGGGCATGAACAAGAGTGATTTTTTTCAGTGATTAAAATAGTATGTTGGATTATAAGTTGCATTTCCACTTTGGCTCTAATGCATATTCTCCTGTTTCTGCACCTGTTTTTCTGGGTACAAATGGGAGACTAATATTCTTCTGTCATGACTTATGTGAGGCCCAATATTCAAAACCAGGGTAAACCTAGGAAACATGATTCATTTGGCTGAGCTATTAACTCAGAACAGACAGGAGCTTAATTTTCTTTTAGATGAGTGTAATGTATTCTTTGATGTCTGGAAGAAGACTTTTTCACTTTTATGGAAGTATCAAACTCTGAAAGATTAATTTTTACATAGATATTTGTCTGTGTTTTGTAAGAAATGTTGCCCTGTCTGCCACCAGATCTCAAGAGGATAGAACTCAAACACTTCCAGGCTTTCCTGCCTGAGCCCTTCACAGAATTCTCTCCATGCTACACCTGGGGTTTTGCCCCACGATGGATCTTCTGAGTGTCCCCAATTTGGACTCTTCCAACCTGGACTTGACCCTAACAGAGCTGTTTGTACATGCTGTTCTTTGGTGTTGATTAGTTGTTTCTTGGAAGGATGACTCAAAGCCAGCCCAGCAGGAGGATTGTTCTCCGGCTTTGATTCCCAATGGTGTGTGCCCAGTTGGATTTTGGAATCGCTTGGGACTGGTGGGGCTCCTTTTTGCTTTCTTGTCTACTTTTTTTGAATGTGAATCTCTATAACTATTGTTCCATGCCTGTTTCAACATTATATTTCAGAAGCAGATAACCTGTTTCATGAGTTTCACAGGTTCACATGGAGAGGAGCTTTGGCCCAGGGTGGATTGTGCCAAGAGCCTCACTTCAGACCTGATTTAGATGATGAGATTTGGGACTTTTAGACTGAGAGAGAGAAATTAGATCTGATGCTATAAAGGGTGGCTGCCTTTAGGGGCCTGGGGATGGTGATATATTCTGCATGTGGGAGACATGAATCCTTGGAAAACACGATGCCCACAGGTTGGGCTGAGGACCCACACAGGGTCCCATAGAACCAGACAAGAAGGTCCTTGGCTTCAGAAGGATGGAACTCAAATGTGAGCCAGCAAGAGGTGAAAGCAGGGTTGAAGATGGAGACAGAGCAGTACAGATGGACTCAGAAAAGAAAGGAGAGAGTCTCATCTTTGTTCAGGGTCTGAGCATCTTTATTGAGGATGGTGATCTGGTGTATATGTCCCCTCAGACATCTGGGAACCAACTAGAACAAAGTCAAGGGCCTACTTACCAAGATGTCTAGCTCCGGTGATCTGGAATGCACACATCATGGTTTCATCCACTCATTCTCACTTGCTCCTCTCCTAGATGTCATCTGTTCTAGGAAATATTAACTCTTTGTCCCCTACAAAGAGAATATATGCTATTAGCATTATGAGACATGCGTAAAGTAGGATGGAGTTCCTTGCAGTTCCTAGCAAGAACAGAAGCAGGAAAAGTAGCAAAGATGATCCTGTGTTCCCTGTCTTAAACAGAATTCCCTTGAGTTCCCTGTCTTAAACAGAGGCCACACTCTGGTAAACTGAAAAAAATAAAAAAAAGATCCCACAAAGATGTCTGTATCTTAATCCCCAGAACCTGTGAATATGTTACTCTGCTTGGCCAAAGGAACTTTATAGTCATGATTAAGTTAAAGCTTTTGAGATGGGGAGATTATCCTGGATTATCCCGGTGGGCCTGATATGATCTCAAGGATCGTTACCATTGGAAGAGGGTGTTAGGCGTGGAGGAAACAACAGAGATGCCATCATGAGAGGAAGTCAGTCTGACATTTCTGCTGGCTTTGCTGATGGAAGGGGCCACGAAAGCAGCAGTAAAGGTGACTTCTAGAAGCTGGAAAGGAAAGGAAACAGATTCTCCCCTGGAGCCTCCAGAAAGGAAGACACCTTCTGGATAGCTTGATTTTAGCCTCATGAGACCCAGTTCCTACTCTGATCTCCAGAACTGCAGGATGACACACTTGGGTTGCTTTAGCCCATTATGCTTCTCTGGCATCAGCACTAGGCAAAAAACAAAAAACAAAACCAAACCAAACAAAAAACAGTTATTGAGGCAGGATTGTCAAGAACAGTTAATGCCGGTTGGGCACACTGATGTCCGAATGGCCCCCTGTTTTCCTGTAAAACAGCTCTGCTGAGTGCCAACCTTTATACAAGAAACAGCTCCTCTTTATAAGTGACTTTTTGACCAATTCAAAGATTAGCAGGCTATTGCGTAGGTGATGGCAGCAGCGTTTCCCAGAATACTGACAGAGAAAGGAAAGAACTTGGAGGTCAGTGTTGAGCTGCACTGGCGTTTACACGTCCCTCAGTCCCTGCCTGGGGGCAGCCGGACTCCAGAAACCAAGAGCTTAACAAGGTGAACATGGAAGGGAACCAACACAAGTGTGTAAAACAAAGCAGTCAGTGCAAGAAGCTACCGCGGCACACATGGCCCTGGCATGATCCGCTCAGGTGGCTGATGATGAAAACGGTTCCTGTTGACCTTCTGCTCTGGCACCACACCACACAACAGGTTTAAAGCTATACTTACCTGAAATGCTGCCTAATTATACAAAAATCTGAGGATGCTTCTGGAGGAATATGTGGTTCAGAGAATGATGGTGGCAATGCAGCGGTCAGCACCCAAGGCCCCTGTGAATAGGTGTAGCGGGGAAAGAGGCCACAGGTTCTCATTTAATGATGGAAAACTCTCAAGGATGGCATGTTCCTTTAGCGAAAGCTCCAGGGAAGGTGATGTCAAAAGTCTCTTCTGTGACAATTTCCAGGCCGTTACCTGGAAAATGACCAGCATTGTGCACATCTCAAGATCCTTCTTCTAGCCTGAGCATCCACCATGAGCCAGTGGAGACCACGTGATTTTCTGTCCCAGACCTTCCGAGGAGGCACGCTGCGTACGTTCCGGGCCTCAGGCCACCAACACAAGATAGCCAGGAAAGGCTTCTTGTCCGTGTTCCACGTAGTCAGCATTGGGCGTCTCTTTAGTGTTTGAGTTTTAATTTTCTCCAAAATTAAGCTCCCATAAAATAAGAAGAAATGGCAAAAACAATTCAATCATTATTGTTAATTACTCAGGAAGAAAAGGAAGAAAGAAGAAAGAAAGAAAGAGAAAGAAAGAAAGAAAGAAAGAAAGAAGAAAGAAAGAAAGAAAAGAAAGAAAGAAAGAAAGAAAGAAAGAAAGAAAGAAAGAAAGAAAGAAAGAAAGAAAGAAAGAAAAAGAGTAGACTGTTTGCTCTTACATGGGGATGATGCTCAGTCAATCTCCTCTGTTTTAGGAAGCAAGATTAGGAGACACACCCATGCTCCTATCCCCAGCTTGCAGCTGAGGCGCGACGTCAATGTGGGCTGTTGGGGTGTCCAGGTGGCTCAGCGGTTGAGCCTGGGATCCGAGATGGAGTCCCACGTCAGGCTCCCTGCATTGAGCCTGCTTCTCCCTCTGCCTCTGTCTCTGCCTCTCTCTCTCTCTGTGTCTCATGAGTAAATAAATAAAATATTTAAAAGAAAAACAAAACAAAACAAAACAGAACAAAAACTGGGCTGTTTTCCAGGCCAGTCGCCTTCCCACTGTGTCAAGGACACCAGTGGATGAATATGACAGTCAGAGCAGGTGTCACAGCTGAGATGCTGCTGAGCGCGAATGCCTCGATGGGAGATGCAGTGTGAGGCCTTTGGAGCAGCGATGAGGCAACGCTGGAATCTTCCACGGGTCTGGGTGCTTTCCCTGGCAATACTGGTAGGCTTTGGAGAAGGATGGACACCAGGTGAAGCTCCTCAGGCCCTCTGAGTCTCAGTGTTCACATATGTAGAGTAGGGATTGCAGTAACACCTGCCTCATAGGGTTGGTGCAAAGATTAAATAAAATACGTAACGCGCCTTCCTATCACTAGACCGTGACATCTACGTTATGGGCCTAGAGTCTGACTTGTATGGAGGCTCCCAGACTACTCAGCAGCAAGCCAGTTTCCTCATGTAAGGAGATCCGTAGGATTTCTGAGTTCTGCGCTGACATTGTCAGGCGGGGGGAGGGCATCTTGCTAAAGACTCAACGGAGCTCTTGTCCAGAGTCCATCTCCGGAGGCTTTGTCTTGCGGAATCAGCAGAGATGTCCTCAGAACCAGCTCAGCTTTGTGGGGCCCACAGGAATTAATGTGTCACCTCTTATTTTTTTCCTAAGCCCATTCTGATCAGTGATTCCCAGGCTGTGAGCTGCAGGCTTGAGTTTACACACAGTCGCAGGAGGGCTCCTTCATCTGCAGCCTCTTTGGCCAAATAACTAGCGTGTGTCACGCACAGTTCCTCGTTTCTGCTCACGTGTTTATGGGCACATCGCACGTCCCCTACATTGCTGTGCCCGGTGCGAAGAGCATAAAGAGGAGCAAGCCACGATTTTTGGAGGAGACAGACATGCACATCTTGAGCATGCTGAGAGGTGTTAAGTGCAGTACCTGGAGCTTAAGGTCACTCAGAGGAGAGAAGCTGTGGGAAGAGCAAGTGAGGGGAAACAGGGTGGTGGTGGGGGGAATATCCGTGGAGGAGGCCCCACTGCTGATGGGATTCCTGCCCAAGGGAAAGCAGCACCAAGGCAAATGTGGGGAGCCGGGCAGGGGCTAGGGGGCTGTGACTGCGGGCCAAGGTAGCAGCATGAGCCATTATAATATGTGAATTTAACCTAAGCTGGTTGTGCTTTGCCAGAACTGGAGTCAGAGCCTGTATTTCAAGTGAGTGAAATTATATGAGGTCACTGCACTTTAGAAACAAACAAAGAAAAAATTAGTGAAGCAAAAGCACTATTTCCTGTTGCTCCAGATCCTGGGGAACCCCAGGGAAAGGTACATTTAAAAAACTGGGTGGGGATCCCTGGGTGGCTCAGTGGTTTAGCGCCTGCCTTTGGCCCAGGGCGTGATCCTGGAGTCCCGGGATCGAGTCCCATGTCGGGCTCCTGGCATGGAGCCTGCTTCTCCCTCCTCCTGTGTCTCTGCCTCTCTCTCTCTCTCTCTCTGTGTGTCTATAATAAATAAATAAATAAATAAATAAATAAATAAATAAATAAATACTGGGTGACGGGCACTGAGGAGGGCACGTGACGGGATGAGAACTGGGGGTTATACTCTATGTGGGCAACTTGAACTTAAATTAAAAAAAAATGTAAAATAAATAAATAAAAGCTAAGGTAAAAAACATCCTGCACTGGTCTGCAAGAACTGTGCTGCACCTCTGCGCCAAGTGAACAAATACCCACAAATGTGATATTTCGAGGCACTCTCAAGGTGCCCTTGTTCTAACATGCGTTGCCAGTTAAAATGCAAACAAAGAGCTAGAAAGAGATGACTGTTCCTTGCCAGGCCACTGCCTCGCTGGCCCCTGTGAAAGCATGTGCGCCCGTGGAGATCAGACCCTCTTTGAGGCTTTGTCCCCTTGATGCGTCCCCAGGAACCCCGGCAGACCGGGACCTGTAGTGTCCCCTTGGCCTGGAAGCTCCTTGACGGAATGGAAGCGAGAGTCCCTGGCATCGAGCGTGGACACGGCACCCCCGTGGCTACCCTGGGTCTCAATCTTTCCTCTTGATGTACTTCTGTCGCTCTTAGAACCCCTGCCCACCTGGCTGCGCCTTTCTGGCTGCTTCAGGGCTGTCACAGACTCGCTGTGGGTCATTGAGTCTCGTCTTGTCCGAATACAACCATTGAGTTACACCCTTCGTTGTCACCATCACTGTTTAGAAAACTACTCAGCTCCTCACTCCCGGGGAGCTGAATGTTTGCCAACCTGGGGCCACAGGTGTGGGTTCCACGAGATGGGATGACTCTTGGGGGGCGGATCCTGCAGAGGTGGCATGTGCATCCGATCAAGCACAGTTAAAAATTCGATCACGGTCACCGTTTTCCCAAGAGCAAATATTAATAAGATGTCAGAGGGGGAGGAACAAACTGCTCTGGGAAGGGCAAGAGTGGAAGACGAAAGCTGCATTTGGACCACGGAGCACATATGACGAGACAGGGTGACAGAGCGGGGCGGGAGGGGGCACCGCTGCTCCGCCAGCCGCCAGCAGGCTCTGTGTCCTCTGCCCCGAGAGGCCGCCCATCAGCCAACCTGGCCCCGTGAAAGGAGCGGATGTCGTCCTGCCTGGGCTGGTGCAGTAGCCAACCGACATGAAAGGTCTGGGCAGCGACTTTTATCTTTCCCGTGTTGCCAAGTCATCACGTTAAGGCTGGCTCACCGACGGTCATGAAGGGTTTCTGTCCCTAAACATACATATGGATTGTTTGGGACCCATAAGGAGTGACCGTTTCTGAGAGCTGCCAGTTTTGCCGCTGCGGCGCTTCACAGCGACCTGCCACTACTCCTTTGTTACCCCGGGAGCGTAGGGTCAAAAGCGCCCTGAAGACAGCTGTCTGTGCGTCATTCGCTGGCCGACTGAGCCACAGCCATGGGCCGCAGGGCAGGTGCTGAGGGCCAAGGCTTTGTCGTGCTTGCCTCCCGTAGGGACGCATCTGCTGTGGGGTCCTTAACAGGAAAAGGACTTCAAACACAGACAGCAAGTACAGAGGCATTGCCGTGAAAAGTGTTTTTCTATCCAAGGATAAAAGGATCAGGAGCCCTGGTGGTCACAGGGGCGATCGTGGGCACGTCTCCAAAGGGATGAGACCCGGCAAGGGGCCTGTGTGAGGCCAGGTGGCGGAGGCCAGCGAGCGGGGCACAGGGCGACACGAGGATGCTTACAGCCTCTGGTGGCCTCAGCAGGTGATGGGTGTCGAGACGGGGAGTAGGTCGTGTGCGGGAGAAGCCTGGACATGTAGAGACCAGGGGAAGCTGCAGATGTGTTTCATGGACCTCGACACGTGGCCTATGATGTCTGCAGCTGGAGAGCAAGGGACACATTTGCCCAACATTGAGGGAGAAGGGTCTGCGGCCTGGATGCCTGTTCTCCTGTTGGCTTCTACTGGCAATATCTTTCCTGTATTTTATCCAAAAACAAAACAGGGATTTCTTTCCAGTGGCTACTTTATCCTTGTTTCCAGCTGGTCCCTACCACGTCACCTTAATCTCGTGCTACCAGGCTTTTGCATGTGGGTGCTGAATGTGGAAAGGCTCTGATTGTCACTCCACACCTTCTTGCCTTTTCCTTATAGCAGCAGGCTCCACCTCTCCCCTTCGTCCCCTGCTCCTTGGGAGTCAAGAAGGTACAGCTAAGGAGGGGCCCGTGACCACTTTCCAGATAAAGGAGCGCGATCCCAGACCTGTGCTGGTTTCCACCAGCCCTCCCTTCTCTCATCTCGCGGACTGGGGCCAGCTTCATCTCCGCAGACCAGAAACAATCATTCTGGAGGATGTGAGCAACAAGAGAGAAGGTACCTGGGCCCTTGGATGACCTCAAGGAACAGAGCTGCCCACAGCTCCCGGAGCCTGCCTGCCTCTGGACTATGACAAGAGACATAGAGACTTTGGTCCTCGGTGAGCCCTTGTCAACCTAGCCGGCGTCCCATTGAACGTGTGGTTGTTTATACAAGGCCCCCTTTGACGTCAGATTCCAAGCACATTGACTGCATTTGACCAAAAGCAAAGGCGCAGCTGAGGAAATTCTAAATCCCTTAGCCTGTGATCCTGAGAATTCTTTCAGATTTAAATGTGTGTGACTCCATCTATCCTTTAATATACCTGGGAGGAAGGGTTGGGTGGTCTTTGGATGTTAAATCTTTCGCCACTGATTTCAAAGGATGAAGACAGAGATATTGAGGTTAAGTAGCTACAACGATTAATTTAACGTGTGAGTTTGACCTGCCGCAGAGCGCTCAGATGAAGCATTCCTTCTAGGCGTGTCTCTGGGGGTGTTTTCAGATGAGATATGAGCATTTGAATCCGTTGAACCCAGCAAAGTGGGTGGCCTTTCCCAAGGGTGGGTGGGTGTGGGTGTCATCCAATCTACCAATGGCCTGAAGAGAACAAAAGGCAGAAGAAGGAGGATCTCGTTCCTTTTTTCCTGCCTCACAAAGGAGCTGGGACATCTCTTCTCCTGCCCTCAGACTGCATATTACAATATTGGCTTCCCTGGTTCTTGGGGTCGCAGAGTCCAGACTGCATTATATCACGGGCTCTCTGGATCTGCAGCTGGCAGACAGCAGATCACGGGACTCAGCCTCCATAATCACAGGAGCCAATATCTCATAATCAGTCAATCAATCAATCAACCTCCATCTCTCTAATCTATCATCTATCTATCTATCTACCCATGTACCTATTTATCTGGACTATGTTTCTCAGGAGAAGCCCATTACTGGTAACATAACCAAAAGTACAAAAATGTAGATATTTTTATAAGTGAATCATTTGAAAAACTTTGCCAGAAAAAATTTCTTGACCTACTAAAAAATATATAATATATATATATATATATAGTAGAAAGAGAAAAATAGTATTGAATAGGCATGGAGGAAATAAAAGTAATGGTGAAAATCTTGAAAAGGAACAACCTGCCTGTTTATAATACTATGGTCATATGGGTCCAGGGACCAGGCTGGGGATTCTGGAGGCATGTCAGGTGGAGTCACAGCTCTGTAGACAGATGCCCAGCACCAGCGGCTCCACGGCGAGCGCCCCCCTGACCCTCACCAGGGAGACTCTCTAGCAAGAGGTCACGGGGCTCATGGTCAGGACGCTAGAATCCAGCAGTCTGCTATGCTCGTGCACTTTCACTGTGCTTCTAACTTGGCAGGCACCTTCTGGAACCTTTGGGTCTGGACTCATCCAGTGAATTACCTCTGATTCTCTTTTAAGATTATTTCTAAAGTTTTTCTTCTTTTCGTTATGTTTAAAATCGTTGTCCCAAACCACCTGTGTTTTCTTATCCCTCCGTCTTTCCCAATGTATCAGGCATTCTCTGGTCCAACCCTCTCGTCCTCCTTGGCTCTCACCACCTGGGAGAGACTGGGTTCCATTGGATTATTCAGTATTCCCTTTTATTTACAACACCATAGCTACCTTCAAAACATAGATGACAGTCATTATTTCCAAACCATTTGGAATTTCTTTTTAAAGGAAGGTGTCATGAAAATATGATATCCAGTATTTTACTAAAATAAACATAGGTGGCATCTACTGTCATCTCCATTTCTAGAATTTTATAATTCCACCAGGAAAAGACATCAAGTTTGTCTGATGTGATTTATTCCATCAATGTCGTAAATGTCAGGGCCGGGCTCCATGTGGTTCCTCTGTTTCCTAGCAGATGTCCAGGTAAAGGATGGGATTGTAGTTTCAGGCTGGGCACAAAATAGAAGGGATTCAGCTTAGACTATCTCCAGCTCCACGGTGTCTGCAGACATAAAATACACATTTCTGACGGGCTTGTTTTAGGATTTTCCTTTTTGAGATATTCTCTCTTAGCTCAAGAGTTATTCTCCTTGACAGAAGTTAATAGGTGCCTCTCATTACCAGTTTCTATTTGCATTTTAAGTTGATATAATGACTGCATTATTTATGTTAATGATCTTTGCATGGCCCACTTTGACTACATCTGGAACTCCGACAGTTTTGCATTCATTAATCCATATATTAACCCACTTACTAACTGTGCCATTTTGAGAGGGTTATCTCATTTCTACAATGGAGAAACCCTACTTCCTTATGGTATTGAGTGAAATAATGCACATGAAAACACCTCAGCTTTATTACATCCTCACAAGTACTATTTCTACCTTCATTTTCTCCTGATGGTTTTGATAAAGGATCTAGTGAGGAGTAACAGAGAAAACCTGAGCCTCAGTGTTGGAGATATACCTTTATCAGATCTCCTATCTTGAGTGCTATCTGTGTAAAACTCCTGCAGAAAGCATTTATGCAAAAACCCTGGTGTATCACGTGGTCGCAATCAGTGTAGCTCTAACCTGCGATTGGTTAACCTGCGATTGGTCTAACCTAATGCATCCCTCTAAGTCATCTGATTGTGTTTCTCTTTCTGAGATGTATTCATGGGCCTCGACAAGTGGCCCTAGAACTCTTTAACATGCTGTGTAAGTCACCATTCTTGATAAATTTGGGGGTCAATATGGGTGAAAACCAGATTGTGAATCATGGAAAATTTACCATGGCAGATCAATGCCAAGTCCCACAGAGGCTCCTTCCACTGAAAGGCTCATCTTCCTTGGCAATCTCTAACATTGCTGGCATATGTTACATTCAGGGTCCCGGGTCTACCACTTTACCATCCATTCCAACACTTGAGTTCCCCTGAGCCTTGAAGCAAATGCTACCTGGTAAATAAAAACACCCCACTCCGTCTAACAGACTACATAGGAAGATGGAGTACAGAACATGCAAACATACACAATACCAGTAGCTGCATAAAACAGAGGTTAAGGTTGCAAAGGACTGATTGTCATATTAAATGCCAAAGGATCTGTGCATCACTGATTTTATAAGATAAATGAACAGAGATGGTGAGAGTGGACAGAGAGGGCTTTCTAAACCATCCAGGAACTGAGTTGACCAGTAAGGTTGCATTGCAGGACCTCTGTGGGTGACCACTTAGGCTGCACATAGTGCGATTACAGCAAGGTACTTTCTCATAGATGAAAAATAAAAAAATAAAGGGCCCAAGGTGGTTCAGTCAGTTATGCATCTGCCTTTGGCCCAGGTCATGATCCCAGGTCCCTGGATCGAACCCTGCATTGAGTTCCCTGGTCTGTAGGGTGCCTGCTTCTCCCTCTCCCTCTTCAACTCTTCCTGTGTGTTCTCTCTCTCTCAAATAAATAAATAAAAATATATTTTTAAAATTTAAAAAATAATACGATGTTTGAGCCATTGAAAAATGCATGAAACATTGGTTACATAATGGATTGCCAAATGGAAATACGTTCCACAAATAATTTTGTAATTTTCGTTGGATCAGACACTTTCCATGATGCTAGGGGATTTTTGTCCATTACTAGGATCTTTGTGAGTCTTAGAGATTCTACATATCAGGAGACAATCTAACTGACCTCTTTCATCTAACTAATGAGGAAACTGAGGCCCAAGTTCACAAGCTAGTCAATGACAGAGGCTGGAATTAGTAAAGACAGTGAGAAGCCCACAGCAGGCCCTGACTCTGGACAAGAGCCCTACCCAGCATACCCAGCTCTGCACATTTCAGAAGACCAAGCTAACTGTTAGCAGAAGGTAAATGAACCAAGTGGCTGCAAAATTTGCTTTCTCTTGAAAATTCTACTCTAAGTCAGGGACAGAGTCAAAAGTTCTGTCTGTTATGGATGAAACAGTGAAGGAGAAATCATTAAAATCAACTCAAAATGAGCTTCCTTCTAATAATTCAATGGGGTGCACCCAATAAGGTTATTATTTTTAAGATGAATTACTTCTTCATTTTCTCATTAAAAATGTCCTTGGGAGAGAATAGATATTCCTGTATCCTGTTAGGCTTTTGGAGCTATTCTGGACATGGCATTTATCTATGAAACCATAAAATTAAAGAGAATATGGTCTCATCTATGCAGTTAATCTTCTAATTAATTACAACTCATCATGTGTGATTTCTTTGTGTCTGAGCTATGTTTATTTTTCCTCAGTGTTTATATTAGGCACTTTGGGTCTACACAAGATGTCCTACAAATAGTATTTTGTTGAAAAAGACCCATTTCCTCAAGCACAAAACTTGTGGATATGTTACTTACACAATGGCTTGAGTATAGATTGATCAGTGCTAAAGCATCCTTTCTGTGAAATATCATGTCATGGAGGTGACACTGTGCTTCAAAGAATCACACCTCAGTGCCCTGGGGAAATGGATAAAAATAAAGAGGATGCTGGTCTATTATCCACAAATAGAAATTTGTCATGTTTCCCATTGACTTTGAAACACAGTCTCCCAGATACAATTTCCTTCTTCTCTGTGCCATTTGTTTTAATCATCTAAGACTAGAAAGGACCAAATCAAATAGCAGGAGTATTTTGTGTGAATTAGAAAAATATCCCACTCTCGTCCTCCCTTTAAAAAACTCTGCCACATATAAGAAGACTCATCAGGGAAGCAGGCTATCACTCAAGGCCACCTCTGAGTAATGTCCCTTCGACGCTTGTTTCCATACCAAATGTTGAGAGTGGAGGAGGCACATGGACATGTGGACTGCCCATCGTTGGCTCTCTTCTCACCCTGTCAGCTTCCCATTTCAGTGAAGAGGAGGGTACTTGGGTCTACATGGAATTTTCAGAATCTCCTCCCTAGTTCCATGCAGAAACCACATGGGGAAGACTTCTGCTGTTCACAACTGCTCAGTGAGGGCTTGGATTGCCAGGCACCCCAGTCTCTAGGAGCAGTTCTCTTAGAGCCCAGGCCTTGTCTTGGGGCCTTTGACAACTCATTCACTACAACACTTCTAAGGAGCCAAGACTGGCCCAAGAAAAATCCTCAACTCAAGAAAAATGCGTTCTAGTTCCCATTTTTATAGGATTTGTAGGTTAGATGGGTTATGGGTTGTAGAATATGGAAGGTCAAGTCACCTACAGGTTAATCTGATAGAGAGGAAATGGTTCTGGGAGCTCTGTAGCATTCTCTTTGGAATGTTCCAGAAGATACACTAGAATGTGGGGATACTTACTACCTCCAACCTTAGGTTTTGGACTTGAAGAAAAATTCCTTGTCATTAAGACTTTTTTTTTTCCCCCAAATCATTACTATATTTAAGGATGGGGAGATTTCAAGGAAGGAAAATGTGAGGATTGTCTGTACTTCAGCTGGTCACAGTCTAACAGGGGAGATAAGGCTTGGATCGATGAGTCAAGTGGGTTAATCATCACGAGAATGTTGAACCGTGTTTCCCAGTGGGAGATGGAAACACAAGAGTGGGCTCTGTTAGGAGGTATATGTGTTTGTGTGTGGAGATAGAATTATTTGCATCCTTCCGGGCCCTCATGATCACATGGAGATGTGCATTCATTCAACAAATATTAAATGTACGCCTACTGTGTGCAAGGCACTCTTGCTGGCACTTGAGATATAGTAAACGAGAAAAACAAAGGTGTCCTCTTGTGTGGCAACGACACTCTGGTGGTGGCAGGTGTTCATTAAACAGAAGCTCATACTGGGCAGCTCCACTTTGTCACAGGGTGATGAGTGCAGTGTGGGGAGGGATGGAAGTCAGGATGGGGCAGCGCAGGAGCGGGAGTGGGGCCGGGCAGGATGGTATCTTGGGGAGGACGACGCTTGGCCAGGATGCACGGGGGCTGGAGCAGAGTAAACTCCAATAGACCAAGCAGAGTACACGAGGGGAATAGGGCAGCCAGTGCCGGTGGGTGTTTGTCCGCGGGACATGACTCCGGCTCGGAGTGAAGTAGGGAGCTACTGAGTCCAGAGATGCTGCTATTTGGCACTTAAAGCTGACCCTGGTTGCTGTGTCAAGAATAAACCCTAATGGAGCACGGATGGAAGCACCAAGACCAGCTACGAGGCTGTTGCATAATCCAGGTGAGAGGCTCGAATTGCTCACACCTGTGTTGTAATGACAGGGAAGAGTGGTCGGACCCGAGCATCTGACAGGGTTCCTTGGTGCTGCGGATGTGCAGCAGGAGGGCAAGACCAAGTTAACTGCAGATTTCTGTCCCAAGCAATGGGAAGAATGGAACTGCCATCGGTGACACCAGGAAGGCTGAACGACGAAATCGTTTGGCAGGAGAGAAGCGCCAGCTTCGTGTTGGACTTGCCCATTTGGACGCACCACTGGACCGTGCAGGTGGCAATGCCCAGCAGAGGGGTTGATACACTATCTGGAACGTGGACGAAGTAGGTCTGGGATTGAAGTACACACACGGTGGTTGATCATTCTCGGAGCAGCCTGAGCCGCCGCACGGTACCCTCGCGCCAAGGGAGCAGTGAGAGAAGAGGAGGCATCTGGAGCCCCGAGGCCTCCACATCCCCTCCTGCTTTGTCACAAGTTAAAGTTGCTACCAGGGGAGACCCCGACCCACTCTCTCACATGCGTCGAGTTAAATGACACCTCTCATCAAGATTGTAGACCTCCCAGGGATTGAATGTGGATCCTTGATGAGACCCCCCGAGAATGGGCTGGGGGGGGCAGGGTATATCTCAGGGAGGTCCTGGCATGATCTAGAAGCTGGTCCCATAGGTTGGATGCATGTTTCAAGCTGCCTGTTTACATACTGAGCCCTCTGTGCTGTATGTAATGCTTCCTTATCCCAGGGGTGGAGACATAAAAAAGAAAACAGGAAAGTCCCCACTAAGGAGGCAGATTAGAAGCACAGAGCAGTACAATGTGGTTGTTTTTTTTTTTTTTCGTTGAGAGTGATTTCTTTTGCCCCCCCTGAGTTAATATTTCAGAAACGAAACCAAAATGTGTCTTTGTCTGAATTTCCAAAAATCTGAATTCTGAAGGGAACTTCTAAAGCGTGTGGCCGGTACACCATCGGAGAGCCGAAGATGGGGGCTGCGTCTCCTTTCTGCGCTTGACCAGTGCTCGGCCCTAAGTGCCAGCTCCGAATTCCACGTGGAGGCGGAGGGGTGGGCTGGAGGGGGTGTGTCAGCAAACACGCTGTGTTGTTATTCATGCTAGGAAATCGGGAATTCCCCACTCCGTGTTTTATAGCTGCTTGACCGGGCAACGTCCCATGTATCCTCAGGCATCCTTTAGTCCCTCCTAATGATCAAGATATCTGTCTGAGTCTCTGACAGCCAGATGGGTCCGAAGGACAGAGACATGCTCGTATCTTAGTTGTGTGACAAAAACGCTTTCCATCCAGTGTGGGAAATGATTAAAAAGGAATGGGGGGAAATGAGAAAAAAGGATGCCAAAATATCTGATCCACTCGGCTCAGAGAGGGTTTTATTTTTTACTTATTTATTTTTAAGATTTTATCTATTTATTCGTGAGAGACACAGAGAGAGAGGCAGAGACCCAGGCAGAGGGAGAAGCAGGCTCCCTGTGGGGGGCCTGACGTGGGACTCGATCCTGGGACCCCGGGGTCACGCCCTGAACCGAAGGCAGACGCTCAGCCACGGAGCCACCCAGGGGCCCCTCAGAGAGGGTTTGAAAGTCAATCACGTAACTTTGTGGCCTGTTGGTTTCCCTGGGGCCTGGATTCTACGGCCCTTACGAGAACCAGGCCTGGAAAGGTCAGCGCGCAGAGCGGAACACCGATGAGAAAGGTCAAGTGTTCAAATCCATCACGACTCCTGGGCTTTATAAGGTTCTGTTGAATCAGGATGATGCAGGGTTTTCCTTTTAGAGGGAGAAGGATGGATTTGCCGCACGTGGGCCGTGTCTTGGTCCCTGTCCGTGCTCTGGCCGGCGTGGTGGGCTCAGGACGCGGCCGCGGGCCACCTGTCGGGAGGTGCCGGGTGAAGGGCGCACCTGCCCATGGAGTCTGAGTCCCAGCAGGTCTAGAGGCTGCAGAAGCCTCAGGGCAACGGCAGGAGGGCGGGCGCGTTCCTGGAAGGTGGAGGTTTGGCACCTCTGGTTCTCCCCCGGGGGGGGGGGGGGGTGCAGCGCTTGCTCCCTTCCCCTGAAGGCCGCAGGCGGCCAGGCAGCACAGCCCGGCTCCGCCCAGAGTGCTCCTTCTCTGGAGGCGGTGAGAGCATCCCCCTCCCTCGGGGCCTCCAGCGTGACATCCTCTGGTGATAAGTGAAGGCAGTGGTGCCCAGGGGAGCCTGGCTGGTGGGGATGTTGGAAGCTTCCAGAACCCTGGGCCTCGCTCCTCAGGGTTACGTTGGGATAGGGTGGGGGGGTGCACCCATGGGCCAGTCAGGTCCTCCCCAGTCCTGAAATTCTGACATGGTGTTCTCCAGGGAGCCGGGTCTCACTGGAGAAACTGAGAGAAGGCTGCTTCAGGCACGGCTGCTCCGGGGGAGTCCCCCGACCCCGACCCCCGAGGCAGCCCAGGCCTCAGTGCTGCTGTGCAGGAATGCGGGGCAGCAGGGGGAGGGCGGTCACTCCTGCACCCCACCCCCCAACCGTCATCTGCTGCAGGCATTCCACACTTTAAAAATTCCCTGAACTTTACTCTTTCTAAAAATACCATCCCAGCTTCGCGGCTAAATAAAACTTCCCTTCCAACGATGAGTCAAATGCATTTTGCATCAATGGTTTCCACATACTTGAGAAACGGAGTTGTGTCTCCCATGGATTTATTTGTGGTTAAAGATAATTTTCCACGTCGCAGCTCCCGTGGAGCTCATTTCTAAGAAATTTCTGATTTCCCTGGGGTGAGACGAATGTTTCAAAGTCAAAGAAGGAGGATGCGAATTTTCTTCTTTTTACTCCATCGTGACTCCTGATCCTTTTCCGAGCTGCCCTTTTTTTTTACCTTTGTGATCAAACTTTGCTCTATCCAGTCTTGAGGATCCTTTCTTTTTCCTAGCTGTCCCCAGGTGTGAGCTGATGTAAACTGGGAGCATCTGGGAAAACCGCAAGCCCCACATTTATATATTTATCCTTTAAAGCAGGGCTATCTCTACGACTTCAGCTCCCACCAACCCTGAGTGTCCTCAGAATGAGTCTGTCCTCCAACACCCCGGACCGAAGTTCATCACCATCCATCTCTTCCTCGCACTTGGCTTCACAGAGACTTGTAGGCCCCTCGCAGACGTGCCGCCTCCCTGCCTGGGGGAAGATGCGCCATGTGCAGCCTCTGTCATCTGCGTCTGGCATAATGTCACATGAGATAACTGTTGGTTTATAATATTTTGGGAATCTGAAGATAGTTATTGCTGTTATTTAGATCAAAATTTGAAATGTCATGAAAAACACGAAAAATGAGCGAGTCATGGGAAAAAAAAAGAGGAGTGAATATGAAAGCGTCTTTTTAATTTTCAAAGGATTGTTTTAATAATTTAGTTCCCAGCTGGTCAACTAACCAGGACCGTTGGGCTTCAAACCCATCTGAGGAGCAGTTGGGGCATAAATTATAAATGGAAGCAAAAAAGCGAATTATTTTATTTCCCCTTCTCAGACCATTTGTGCCCTAAGGTAGGCAGATAAGAGAGCTACAAATAAATGCAAAATAAATTAAGCAGCCGTCAATTTTGGAACACGAGGTGGGTTGGTCTATTCCCCTCGCCTTGGCATAACAGTAACCTCATCAGTCCTAGAGTCTGAGTTAATGGAAGGTAAATAAAATGATTTTTTAAAGTTTTATTTATTTATGTAATCTCTACACCCAATGTGGGACTTGAACTTACAACCAGGAGCTCAAGAGTCACATGTTCTTCCAACTGAGCCAGTCAGGAACCCCCAAAACTTAAAAAAATATATTCTAAGAAAAAAAAAACTCTTGAGGACAGTGTGACTGATAAGATAATGTGAGCCATTCTGGGTTTTTTCCACACTTTGGCGGTTCCATATGGTTTCCCTTTAGAAGGACTGAGACAAGGATCTCTCACCTCACATCGGGGTTCTTGGGGTTTGGTTTTCCTACCATTCAAAAGAAGTTCTATGCTGTTACTTCTGACATTCTGAGATCATTTACGTCCAAATACAATTATACACTTAGAATTTGTTTTTCTTTGGGTTCTTCACTTGAACATTTTGTTTTCCTGAATTACTTACTTGGCTTATTCTTCTCACCGAGGTGCAGTTTCTTTGCATGTACGAGTGTGTTACCAGAACAGGCCGGCAAAATGTATGTTTTCCCTAATTTATATTTTTACTTTTTCCTTGCGGACAATGTTTTCTTTTTTTCCAAACACAAATGATTTCTTCACCACAGCACGTGAGCCAATTGATATACCGAATTCAGATATTCTGACTACTTGGGGGCAGTTATAGGGAAAGACTCAGAAGATGTGTGGGGGATAGACTAGCAATTTGTTCCAGAGGAAAACCAAGAGCCAATAGCACACCTAAGTACAACATATGCCATGAATGCAAATGTGCAGCAGGTACTAATAATTTATACAAGCAGGACACACAGCATCAATGCAAATGATTGGCATCTTCTAGTTTATACGATTGTTATAGAAATCAATTGACAAAATAAATAAATTTATTTATTTATTTTATTTTTATTTTTTAAGATTTTATTTATTTATTTGTTTGTTTGTTTATTTATTTATGAGAGAGAGAGACAGAGAGAGAGGCAGAGACACAGGCAGAGGGAGAAGCAGGCTCCATGCAAGAAGCCCGACCTGGGACTTGATCCCGGGTCTCCAGGATCAGGCCCGGGGCTGGAGGCGGTGCTAAACTGCTGAGCCACCCAGGCTGCCCAAAATAAATAAATCAAAAAAAAAAAAAAAAAAAAAAGAAATCAATTAACAGAAATCTTAAATGATGACAATTTCTAAGCAGTGCCCCCAAATGAATGGCATGTGGCCATCAGATGTACCTATCTGTTCCCGTAAAAAAAAAATAAAATAAATCGGGTAAGAGCAGAGCAGCAGAAATACCCCTAAATCACTCAGAGAAGAAAGCTGTTCCTCAGCCAATAACAGATCCACGTTTGAAACTCCTCACTTTACTCTCTAATCCTTTCCACGTATTTCCTTCTGAAACTTTACCACCTCTTAGATGCTTTCTAACTCGCTTGTTCTGAGGATTCTAAGGGGCGGGTAGGGTAAAAGCAGCCAGCTGTTACAGTTCCCTGATTGCACGTCGTCCCCAGGAGATCTACTTACCTAGTGCCAGGTCTCACGGGGAAGTGAATGCAGACCCATATTCCCTGGCCCGGGAGAGGGCAGGCAGCCAATGCTAGAGCCGGGGTGCTCCTCGGCCTCTCCCCCGCTCCTCCTCTCCTCCAGGCCTGGCCTTCAAAGCCTTGTGCCTCCCCAACACGGAGACACTCCCTCGTCTCCCTCTCTGGCTCCCTCCCGTGTCAGCAGCCCTTGGTTCAGAGAAAACTCAGCAGAGTCCTGAGACAGACTAAAAGCAGGGACTAAAAGCAGGGACTAAAAGCAGGGAACACGACACAAGCATCACCACCTACTTTGTGTTTGTATCAAGCATCGATGGACCTGGGCGATGCGAGGTTGGTGTACCCATGAGTATTGGTTAGAGACGGTTCTGGTCGCTTAGCCACCCAGCGTTCATGACCAGGGCTCGGCCTTGGAGCCTCCCCGTCATGAAAACTGACACAGCAGATATTTAGAAAAGTCAGCATTGGTCTAAGATGTCATTGGCTTTCAGTTTCGATGATGTTTTAAGAACCTATTTTTCCTAACAAGATTTCTTTGAAAATTAGGAATATCTGGCTCAGTACCGTGCACTAATTCCATCAGGCTCCTCTCAGAACAGAAACCCGACTGGCGGCACATTTGCTTACTTGCTGTCTGATTGCCGAGAATCCTTGTTGAGTCCGGGGTGTGAGGCCGCTCGCCTCGTGCCCCCACTGAGCAGAGCCTGGTAAGTCGGAGCCTCATCCCAACAGGCCACGCTGGCCCCTGTAGCCCACCAGGAACAACCAGATGGTCAGTCAACCGGAATGTGTCATGTTGCTGTGTGGACGGCTGAGCCTTGTAGCAGAAATCAGAAGTGCCAGGTTCATTAATTCCACAGTAAGCTCCATCAGGTTTAAAAGTTGTAACTCAAGGGATCTAGCCATCTTTCCTTAATCATCTGGTATTATGTAACAGTGATAAGGCCAATTGGATTCACTTAATGTTCTGGTTTTCTGACAACAAATTATTTAATTTTTTTTAACCAGACTTTCATGCATTTCCAAAGTGCTTACCTGTCATGCAAACACAACTCTTCTTCTTGATAGACTTTTGAGCAAATCCTGCTGCTTGGGGATGGGATCTGCAAAGGAGTTACTCATTTTCAGTTTGGGGATATACAGGAGACGTACAGCTCAGCGCTCACAAAACGTTGGTGGAACTTTTAGGGTCTAAAGTTCTCTTTTATGTTGAGTGGTAGTCTGCTTCCAAGTAACTTCTGTCCCCTTGTTTCTAGATCTTTCCTTTGGTGACTTAAAGTATCAGCCAGCCTCATCTTCCCTCTGACGTCTCTTAAAGTATCTGAAGAGAGACCCCAGTTTCTACTCCACACCAGCTCACTTCACACGAGACATCTTACAGACCTCAAAGCTGTTAGTCGCACAAACTTCCTCTTTTGCAGAAGCTTAAGGTAGATAAGCTGTCCATGGGTAGGCCATTCCCATTTTCCCCGTCACTTTAAGAGGTATCAACAATTTCAGTACTTGCTCCTGCTGGAGAGTGGTACGGATCCAAGCGCATCTTGGATTTACTACTAGAGTAACTCAATGCGTATCTTTTTAAGGATACTTACAATACGGCTGATGCGCCAGGAACAGTGGCAACTCCTCTGCAGTGTCCAAGGTGCATAGTTTATTTGCATCATGAGGTTTATCAGTCCAGTTTGGGAAGTGCTGCTCCTAGCCATTTCCAGCAGAATGTCAGTTACGTGGAAGAAAATCCTGTGGCCTAATTCTGTACAGAGCTGTGATCTGCTTATTAGTGGGATCTGAAGAGAATGTTGACATAGTACAGCAGCAGGTCAGGGGCTCAGCGCCCTGGGAGTTCCCTCGGCCATTCCTCCTATTGGGCTGGACTGAATATGGACTGGAGATGGGCTATAGCTCTGTCTAGGTCAGGCAGATGAGGACGTCCCTTCCTTCTCCATGGACATATTATTCTACTGTTTGGTCGAGGTTTGGCCAGGTTCCAGAATAAGCACTGAACCAGTCGCCCTGGGAACCTCTAGTGGCGGGTCTGTGGGAATTCTCAATGCTTCTTACCACCTGCCCCTCCTCAACTTCATCCAATGTGGCATCTGATGCACCATTTCTAGTCTTGCTCAGGTAACATAGTGTAATCGTAGTCCCCTCACCAGTCTTTGAAGCTGGGACAGTACTCCCTGCACTGGGCTTGGCTGAGTCTCTTCAATTGGCTGATACCCTCTTCACCACCTATATTTTCAGGAATCGACTCATGCGTTCCTCCTGCCCCTGGGAACAAGCTGCAGGCCTGCAACTTCATTTGCTTTCTTGTTTTGCTGGGTTGCTCATCTTGGAGACAGTTCTGAGAGGCATTTATTCCCCTTACTTACAAAAGAGTTGGGGCTCCTTAAACCACCTTAGCAAGGCTCTGCTCCTTCTTTCTCTTTCCTCGCTTCTCCAAGATTTCCCTCTCATTCCTGAAGGAATGTTCAGAGAGGAAGCCTTCACTCACTATAAAGAGACCTTATAATGGAGGCAGAAGGGAGAGCACATCACCAGACAGTGAAAGTGGGCCTTGGTCAGAAAGGCCCAGCTGTAGTGGGATTGGAAAATCCTGGGTAATGGTGTTGGCCAGCTTCTGCTGATGGGTGTTTCATGCCCCAGACAGGAGGGTATAACTTAAAAACATGTATGTTACTGATCCAGGATGGAAAATACCACTGGCCATGCCCAAGGAGTTCTCAAAATACATACCCAGATTTTGCACCAATTAATGTGCAGTGCACCACATTCAGCTTCTCCACCTGCACACGGCCTAGTTTGAAGTAGTCTACACTTCGAGATCCTGGGTTCCTTTATAAAGACTCCGACCAATGTAAAAATCCACATACTACTTGTCTAGACCCAACAGTCACCTTTATCATGATGGGGTGTTTTGAAATCTTAATTTGCAGGTTTACACATTTTTTAAAGTTGCAAAATGCATACCCTTCTTTTGAATTTGAAGACTCATTAACGACACAACTGAAAGTGAGAACTCTGGGTCCTTCATTGTTTCTGGAGGGAGCCAATGGTTGTCCAGCCCCCTTACACATAGTTGTGTCTACACAAGTGTATGTGCCCACCATTCTCTCTGACTCTCCTGATGAACTCCCTCCTCTTCCTCATGTCTGCTTTGCTGTAACTTCACATCCTCTGCAGACATTCCAAAAATAGAGAGAAACGCTCAGTCTGTGCAATACTAACGATTTTGCCTAATGTATCATCCATAGTAGGACACTGACCAGGCAATTGACTGAGAAATTCAAACTATGTGGGCTGTGTAGTCCTCACTAACTCATGGACTCACTCGGGGCAGCCTTGTATGTCATTTTGCCTTGTGTCCCCTTACCTCTCGTCAGGATGGCCCTGCTGGGTGTCGGATGCCTTCAGGAGTGAAGTGACATGAGGAGTAATGAGGACCCACAGATCTCTCAGTCGCTTGGATTCATCTTTGATTTTTTTTTTTTTTTTACCTATTTACATTTGCATTACACAAAGGGGAAAAAAACCACAAAGAAAGACAAACTTCTTTGTACTCTATGCTAAGGAGAAAAAACAAACCCCCAAAATTATACAAAGCTTAATAAATAACAACCTCCACTTCACACTGAAGTGAAATAGGATTCCTAAAATAATGGACTCGCCAACAAAACAAAACAAAAAGTGTTGTTGGCGAGATTTTAGAACGTCAACCTAACCTCTGCAGAAGCCTGTGGTGGGAATCCTAAGTGTCTGTAGTTCAGAGGGACATTGTCTGAACTGCGTAGTGTTTAGCTCCCTGAACAGTCCAAATGCGACAGCCCCTAGGTGGGCCTCTGGTGCCCGCTGTGACATGCAGGTGTCCTGACAAAACAAAGGAAAGAAGGTATCCTGTTCTCCTGCCTGCCTAGTTGAACAACCCCTTCTCATCAGAAGCCACGCTCAGGCTTTGTCAAAAATCAAGCAAGCGAAGCTGTCTCCTTAGAGTGCCCGTGGTCTCCGTGGGCCTTTGCTGCTGCCTGTTGCTGCCCCGTGTCTCACCCACAGCAGGACAGACATCGTGCCAGTATGTCCCCAGCTCCTTGGCTGCCTGTAGCTCATTAGCACATGGTGATGCTTCAGTGGCTCAACTTATCATATTCTGAACAGACGGTGGTTTGTGCTTCGGATACATTTCTTCACTAATAAAATGGGGGTGGGGGAGAGGCAGAAAGCTACCAAACAAAATGGCCTCAACAGAGCAGCCGATGTTTTCTTTCTCCTATCACCGAGGACCCAGAACACTGGAGGGGAACAGTTCATTCTCTGCCCTATTTCCCCCAGACCCATTTTGGGATAGATATCAAAATATCTTTTTGATATTTGTAAGTGAATTCTAGGTTGGAGCTATTTGTTTAATTTTTGTTCTTTTTGTATATTGCTTTTTCTTTCAGAAACGGTCCAAGAAGTCTTGTGAAAATGCTTAAAATGCAAAAACACACTAGGATAAATCAAAAGAGGATAAAGAGGATCAGAACTCTTTGTGGGTCTGCTGTAGAGATCAAAACCACACAACCAGTTGAGCTGGTAGTGGTGGGTGGGCCACAGGTGCGTGGAGGTTTTGGTACCCCAACTCTTGAGCCTGTGGCTGGGAGCAGCAGCACCCTATTATTCCATGGGCTAGCTAACTGTTAACATTTCCTATGTCTGTTTCCATGTGAAAAATATCAGAACTCTCTTGCTTAGAGCATGAGACCATTACAACTTGGATCCTAAAGGCTGGACCCACTGACACAGTATGAGAACCTCAGGTGACTGCTCTAATGTTGGCTATCGTTCCAAGCAGGAGAGCCCCGAGGGAGTGCACATACCTTGGAATAGCTCATGGCCGCTGTAAGAATGTTTGGTGTGTGAAACTTTTTAAAGCCCTTGAGGCAGCCCTATAGCTCTCGGACAAGTGTGGGCCCTCGGTATAATCTCTGTTCATAGAAGTCCTGAAGCCTGCAGTGGGCACATAGGCTGCATCTTATTTGGTCTCACACTTTTCCTTTTACATCATTGCATTTAGGAATTGAAAGAGGCTGGTTTCTGAGATAAGAGGTACCTTCTCACGGAATGGTGCAGTCTGGGCTTCTGCAGGGGATGCTCTCACATCTCCCAGGTTCTGATTTGGGTACAGTCCTCAAGAACAGCACCACCCTGTAGTGCTATTCACCTTGACTTCAGAGGTTAAACCCAATGCAGAGATGGAGCTCAAATCCTGTAAAAAGGAGTCTAGAATACCATTTTTAAATAAAGAAGGGCAGAGGCATTTCATAGTCTGTGGATCTATAGGACCCAGAACTTTGGGGTTCATTGGACTCTCACCCCATTACACATGACTTGTGCCATCTTTGCTTGGCCTCAGACAAACGTATCCATGTGGTGCCATGGAAGCATTGCCTGATTGGCAGGCCACCTTCTCTTCCCATGGGGCAGTCAGATCCAGTTCCAGGCATCTGTACATCTTATTTCTGCTTCAAAAACCCACAGCAGCCACATAGGTCACCTTGACTCTTGCTTCATATGCCTTTCTGCTATGGACTGAACATTTGTGTCCTCTCAAAATTCATGTGTTGAAAGCTATCTCACAAAAGGATGGTCTTACAAGATGTAGACTTTGGGCAGTGATAAGGTCACGATCTTGAAGCCCCCACGAAGGGATTAATGTTCTTAAAAAGAGACCCCAGAGAGCCTACTCATCCTCCCATCATGTGAGGACACAGCGAGAAGATGCCATGTATGAACCAGGAAAGCCTCACCAGACATGGAATTTGCTGGCACTTGATCTTGGACTTCTAGTCTGCAGACAGTAAGTAATAAATGTATGTTGTTTATAAGCCACCAAGTCTGTGGAATTTTGCTCTAGCAGCCCAAAGAACAATGACAATTTCTATCTGGATGTTTCTGATACTGGATTCCATCTACAGAACATGATTAACTGTTCATTCTTCTTCAGGGACACAAATTTACTGTCACATGGGTTAAAAATGGATTCTTTCTCTGTATATCGAGAGCACTTGAAAGATACTTTATTAATTGCCTTGCACCATATACTGAAATGAACTGTTTATATGTAATTTTACCCCAATAAACAGTGAAGTTTTAGGAATTCATGTGTTTATGTTTTAATTCCAGGCCTTCAATGTAGTTCCTGCCAGTAATTACTCAAGAAATATTTGTCAAATGAAACTATGAATCAGTAAGCATTGCTCTCCTCTCTTAACTCCCCCCTTTATAATAATCACTAGCATTTGTAACTTTCTGCAGAGGCTACTTCCAAATACCACTCATGTGTTGACTTTCAATCCCAGTTGTAGTCCTGGGAATAAGAAGCTATCATTGTTCCCCATTTTACAGATGAGAAAATGAATCCAATCAAATCACTGGGTTTAATTGTCCTGTTAACAATTTTAAAATCCATCAATCAAACCACTACATACCTTATGCTTATTTGTATATTCCCTTTCTCTCTATATATGTATCAAAAGCTCCTGCAACAACGGGTAAATAGTATAGTGAACATGACTTGACTCAAACATGAAATACATAAGGTTAAAATAGATCGTATGTGCTCTATATGATATCACAATGGTGGACACATGTCACAATATATTTATACAAATCCCTAGAATAGGCAACACCAGGACTGGACTTTAAAATCAAATATGGACTATGGATGATGATAATGATGTGACAGTGTAGGTTCATCAGTTGTAACAAGTGTACCACTCTGGTGAGGTATTGATAATGGGGAAGCTATGTTCATGTGGGTTGGGGGGGGGGGTGTTTGGGAAATCTCTGTACCTTCCTCTCAATTTTGTTGTGAATCTAAAAGTGCTCTAAGATATACAATCTATTGGGGCACCTGGGTGGTTCAGTTCATGAAATGTCTGCCTTCGGCTCAGGTCATGATCTCAGGGTCCTGGGATGAAGCCCCGTGTCAGGCTCCCTGCTCAGAAGGGAGTCTGATCCTCCCTCTGCCTTTGACCCTCCCCCCTGCTTGTGCTTTCTGTCTCTCTTTTTCTGTCTCAAATAAATGAATACAATCTTTTTTTTTTTTAAAAAAAGAATACAATCTATTAAAAAAGAGACGTTTATAACCACTAGGTTATAATAATGTAGATTTTCTCGTTCTTTTAAGACCCTCCAGAGACAGTTATAAGAATAATGAAATGACTTGCTGAAACTACAAAAACCCTCAGAAATAAAGGCATTCCCACAAAGGAAATACATATAAGACATGTGTAATGCCACAACAATGGAGTAATAATAAAAGCAATAGCAATATTTTGAGCCTAGAATTCTTTGCCTTAATCTACGTGTAATTGCATCTGTGTAACTTAATATGCGTTTTTGAGCTACAACCAAGATCATTTCAAATTGGCAATTTGAAGCCTCAAGACTGAATGCTCTTGGTTAAAAATATTCCACTCTTCCTAGTCAAAAATAGAAGCATCAAATTTGTGTCAGGAATATAGAGGCATTTAAGGACAAAATAGAACTTGGGGAAAAAATTTAAATCCTTTTAAAAAATTATGCTTCCATGTCAATTCAGTACAATGTTTTGAATATTTAACTTGATCCTCAATTTTGGGATTGCCACTTCTTAGGCTTTTCTGTAATTTAATTCCCAGGACTGCCTTGATCTGGTATTCTAATTTCTGATCTTATGCCTATTCAAATTACTTTCTTTCACAATATTTACCTATATTTCAAGATCTCATTAAAATTTTACCTCTTCCAAGAAGACTTCCCTAGCAATTACAACCGTTTTCCGGCATCTCTACTGTGTTTGTGTTGTGCCATCTAAAACAGATCTAGTCCTCCCACCAGAAAGGTGGGCTGCTGTAAGGTAAATCTGTTCTGTTAGAGAATAGCCCTATTCTCTGGGGGCTATTTCCAAGGTAAGGATTCTAAAAAAGTCTGTGTCCTCACAATCCTTAGTACTTCGCTAGACATAGAACTTACCAGATGCTTGTTTGGTTTCTGGAATCAGCTCCTAAACACTGTGCCATTCTGGTACAGTTTTCTCAATTGCCTATTTCCACGCACTTCCCTCCGGGTAGCCTACCCATCGGTATTCTTTATTCTTAATTATTTGCCTCCCAGGCTGCAGCAAACTATTTCTGTACATTCCTCAAATTGGAGGCTTCCTCGATGCCGAGCACAGTATAGCCTTTCACTTACACTGACTCATAAAACCCTTTCAACACCCCTGAGATATATTACTATTTGTCTCATTAGAAGTGAGGAAATGGCGGATGGACAGGGAGACCAGCCCCCCAAGACCACTCGGCTGGTAAGTGGTAGAGCAGGGACAGAACTCGGTGACCACCAGCCACCAAATTGCAGCAGCAGCAACTTCTGTATAGGCAGTGTTTGTGTTGATGTATTTATTGGCTGCTTGTTGCTGCTGTGTGTGTGTCCATGAGATGGTATAGACTCATTGAATGGGCATCTGGCCCTGATTCTGAGGTCTATGACCTGTCTAGTCTTGGCATGCCTCTTAGCTGCTCGGACGCTTAGTTCAGGATTGTCTGGGTATGCAGTTCCATTGTCTCATTGAAGCATAAACTATACAGAGGGACACAAGCACAATTTTGTTATGATTATGATTATTATACAATAATACCAGAATAAGAACATTGCTTTTCACATTTATTATTGTTTTACATCAAAGATACGGTGTTTTGCATGTGTATTCAGATACTTGCTCAATGAATGTCTGTTGATTAGATCACTGGATCTTCATGGAAATTAATTCTTACTAAACAGCACTGTATTATAAGAGAAATGAACTCATTTTGAACATTATTTTTTTCTTTAGGAAAAAAGAAACATTTGGACAACTAACATAACAAAGTAGCATGTTTTCTTTTAACAACCAAATTATACTTGAATTATAAAACCCTAGAGGTACTGGCAGTTAATGCAAGGCTCAGGACTGAGTTGCACAAAATGCCTGTCTTCCTGCTCCTGTGATCCCAGCCCCGGGCTCAGAACATCGAGCGGCTTCTGGATTCCCACATCTGTGTTCTCCATTAGGAGGAGGTCAGATCAGAACTCCATTTCTCTCAAAGGCTGATGTGAGTTCTTAGCAAAAAGCTACACAGAATTTATAACTGTGCAGGCCACAGTGGCTCCAGGGAACCAATTTGCAAACCAGTTCCTCTGTAGCCTGCAGCCCACCTACTGCTTCCCTTCGTTTGCCTGTTTTCTGCTTCAGCCAAAGCTATGTTGTACTGTGATGACCTAACAGCATTACAATTTTTCCAAACTTGCCAGAACTTTCTGGAATATACTTAAAGAAAGTAGTCACCCTGCTTCTCGTTAGCTGGCATTCATTAGAGATGTTCATGTCAGAGCAGGAATCAATGAGTCACACTTGCTGATCACAGGAGAGATTTCAGCAGAGGAAAGGGCTGTGGAGGCTCCCCACACTTCCTTCCTAAAAAAGGCTTTAAGGCAAATGAAGATGCACATGTTAGGGGACCAGAGGCTTAAACCACATTGACCATTTCTTATGACACTTTCATTTGCTTGGCAATCCTGAGCAAGGCACGTGTGCAATGCAATTCATTTCCTCCAGCTCTGCCTTCCAAGGCTGCATCAGGAGGTGAATTTGAAGCAGGCAAAGAACAGAACGTGGTGGACAGGAGGGCTGAACTATTATACACTCCACCAATACACAGGAAGCTCCCTGGTAGCTTTCAAGTGTTTTGAGGCCACAGGTCCTTTATTGGTCTGAAGAAAGTTCACATTTGCTGCTATTTTTCTCAACACAGCATTTCAAAACTCATGTCAGAGGATGCCTGGGTCCCCTGGCACATGGTGGGTCTGGTTTCAAGGAAACATACGCAGAAAGCTAATTGGGAGAGGGAGTCAGGACGGCCCTGGTCCAGGGCCCATCAGCCATGGAGAGACCATGTGGCTCTAACTTGGCTCTTTTCCTTAAAGGCCTTGGTGTGGAATCTGAAATGGACCATGGAGAGAGGTGGGAAAAAGTATGATGATGCCCCTGTCTTTCTGTATTTGACACAAAAAAATACATGTTCAGCCCTTGTAATACCCGTTTCTTTATATGTAAGTTAAACAGGAAAACACCATCCACTTCCAGGTCAGCAGTTAAATCAGAGGTCAGAGCTGTCTTATTGGCAGTGATGGCTGAGAAGGAAGGAGACAGAGCAATTGGAAAGTCGAACTTCCATTGGAAAAGTAGTGCTGAATGACAAGTAACTCTGCAATGAGGAACACCATCGAGGGTTCCACGTGCCCTAGCCAATAGAAATCTATTTCCCAACATTTCTGGAGACTGGAAGCCCAGATGAAGGTGTTGGCAGGGCTGGTTTCTCCTGGAGCCTCTCTCCTTACCTATGCATGGCCACCTCTCCCCCTGTGCTCACCTGCTCTTCCCTATGTGTGTATTTATGTCTGATCTCCAAAGGACAATCCTGTTGGATTAGAGCCCACCCCTATGACCACATTTTACTTTAATCACCTCAGTAAAGACCCCATTTCCAAATACAGTCACATGCGAAATTCTGGGGGTTAGAGCTTCAACATATGAATTTTGGAAAAAGGTGGGACTCAGCCCTTTATGCTTGTGTGTATCCATATTTGTGTTTCCTTTCAAAATCTTTAGGCAGTAGTATTCAGTTGAAGAGTTTGGGGTTGACTCCTCTAAGTCTTACACAGTGTTGTACTGCCATTTAAACATTTTGTGTTTGTCTTGCTAGAACTGTTACATGAATTCAGAAGGATACAAAATCAATGTAGAGAATTCTGCTGCATATCTATACACCAATAATGAAGCAGCAGAAAGAAAAATCAAGGATTCGATCCCACTTACCATTGCACTAAAACCCATAAGATATCTAGGAATAAACCTCACCAAAGACTCAAAGGATCTGAAAACTAGACAATGCTTATTATGAAAGAAATTGAAGAGGACATAAAGAAACAGAAAAACATCCTATGCTCATGGATTGGAAGAATAAATATTGTGAAAATACCTTGACTTCCCAATGTAATCTACACACTTGATGCAATCCCTATCAAAATATCACCAGCAGTTTTCACAGATTTGGAACAAACAATCCTAAAATTCATACGGAACCACAAAAGACCTTAAATAGCTAGGGGAACATTGAAAAACAAAAGCAAAATTAGAGGTATCATGATTCCAGACTTCAAGCTATATTCCAAAGCTGTAATACCAAGACGGCATGGTATTGGCACAAAAACAGACATAGAGATCAATAGAACAGAAAAGAATACCCAGAAATGGACCCACAACCACATGGTCAACTAATCTTTGACAAATCAGGAAAGAATATCTAATGGAAAAAAGATAATCTCTTCAACAAATGGTGTTGGGAAAACTGGAAAGCCACATGCAGAAGAATGAAACCGAACCACTTTCTTACACAATACACAAAAGTAAATTCAAAATGGGTGAAAGGCCTAAATGTGAGACAGGAAATCATCAACATCCTGAGGAGAACATAAGCAGTAACCTGTCTGACCTCAGCCATAGCAACTTCTTAGTACACATATCTCCTGAGGTAAGGGAAACAAAAGCACAAATGACCTACTAGGACTCCATCAAGATAGAAAGTTTCTGAACAGCAGAAGAAACAGTCAACAAAACTAAAAGATAGAAGATACTTGTAAATGACATATTAGATAAAGGTTAGTATCCAAAATCTATAAGGAAAGTATCTAAGTCAACACCCAAAAAACAAATAATCTGGTTAAGAAATGGGCAGCAGACATGAATAGACATTTTTCTAAAGACATCCAGATGGCCAACAGACACGTGGAAAGATGCTCAACATCACTCATTGTCAGGGAAATGCAAATAAAAATCATAAGATACCATCTCACACCAGTTAGAATGGCTAAAATTAACCTCACAAGAAACAACAGATGTTGGTGAGGATGTGGAGAAAGAGGAACCCGCTTACACTGTTGATGGGAATGCAAACTGGTGCAGCCACTCTGGAAACAGTGTGGGGGCTCCTCAAGAAGTTAAAAATAGAGCTGCCCTATGACCCAGCAATTGCCCTACTAGGTATTTACCCAAAGGATACAAAAATACTGATTTGAAGGGGCACCTGCTCCCCAGTGTTTATAGCAACATCATCAAGAGCCAAATTATGGAAAGAGCCTAAATGCCCATCAGCTGATGAATGGATAAGAAGAGGTGGTCTATATGCATGATGGAATATTACTCAATCATCATGAAGAATGAAATCTTGCTACTTGCAGTGACATGGATGGAGCTAGAATCTATCACACTAAGTGAAATAAGCCAGTCAGAGAAAGACAAATACCATGTGATTTTGCACCATATGGGATTTAAGGAACAAAACATAGGGAGAAAAATCAGAGAGGATGTCAAACCCATTAGAAACTCTTAACTATAGAGAACAAAGTGGGGATGGAGGGAGGTGGGCAGGGGTGAGACTAGATGGGTGATGGGTATTAAGGAGGACACTTGTCGTGATGAGCCCTGGGTGTTGGATGTAAGTGAGGAATCACTAAGTTCTACTCCTGAAACCTGCATCACACTCTAGGTTAACTAATTAGAATTTAAATAAAAATGTGAAACCAAAAAACATTTTGTGTTTGTCTCTGAATATCAATGTACCCAATGATGAGCAGTTTGAGGGCTGGTTTTCATGGCTTCTGGGGGTTTCCAGCACAGGGATGGGCACCTGTTAGGTGCTCACTCTGTTAATCTAAGTAATTCAACTCTGATCGTTCTAACTTCGGCCCGTCACCGTTCTCTTCTTGAATATTCAGGAGCTGCACCTGCCTTGTGTTCCCTGGGTCCTGGACTAACTTTCTGGCTGAGAAAACTAGGATTTCTGAAACCTCCTTCTGTGTTCTGGCTTCTCTTGGACAGATAAGTAGAGAATAGCTGAACAAACCTGACATGTGCTGCACACTTAATATGTAGAAAAAGCCTATAATAAAGCTTTTAAGCTTTATAGAGTTCATGCCTATCTTTTTCCAACCAACATCTGCCTGGCATCACATCTCTACAGACACCTCCTCCCTGAAATTCTCCACCACAGAGACCCCCACACGAGGTCCCCTCCTCCCTGAGGGTCTTCTCTCCTGCCAGTGGTAGGGGCTATGTTTCCTTCCCAGTTCAGCAGAGACTCTTGGCCTCTGGCCCCCACCCGGTGCCCTCTCACACTTGGTGAAATGAAACATCCTTGGGCTCCTTGGAGGAGGACAGAAGTGAGACTAAGGGGGACTTCCATAGGCCCGAGCCACTCGTCACTGAAACCTCTTTCTAAAAATCTGTGTCTTGGGATCCCTGAGTGGCTCAGCAGTTAAGCACCTGCCTTTGGCCCAGGGCGTGATCCTGGAGACCCAGGATCAAGTCCTACGTCAGGCTCCCTGCATGGAGCCGGCTTCTCCCTCTGCCTGTGTCTCTGCCTCTCTCGCTGTGTCTCTCATTAATAAATAAATAAATAAAATATTTAAAAATAATAAATAAATAAATAAATAAATAAATAAATAAATAAATAAATATCTGTGTCTTGACATTTTCGGTGGAAATGATGACTGAATGCTCTTCTGAAAAAAGTTGGAAAATATGGACAAAACCCATAGGAGAAAACAGAACCCATCTGCGGTAGCTAAACACAGCAGTTGCTACTGTTATTTGGGGGATGGGGTGTGTACCCCCAGTCTCTGTGGCTGGGACATTGAGAGTAGGGACCCTGCCCTGGACCTGTGAAGTCAAAGAACTGCTGATGCATTTGCTGGGGTGAGCAGGTGCCCTCCTGGATACGGCCCCCTGATTCGGGAGCTTTCCATTCCCAGGTGACTGTGCACGTGCTCAGCCTCCATTGGTGACTGCACCGTATTTTATCTCAACAACATACCCCATGATGTAGTCCATCCCCGAGTCTTGACCACTTCTACTGTTCACAGTTGTGCGTGACTATCGTCAATGCCCGGACACATGGGTCATTGCAGGGGAGCCACATTCCATGTTCACGTGCATTCCTTGGGGCGCAGTTGCCAGCTCGGGGGGCGTGAAGGCTTTTCAGTTGGGGGCTGTACATCAAGAAACTGCTTCTGGGAATTAGGGACCTAAGATTTAGGCTTTGGCCAAAAGCGAATGAGACTATCTACTAGGAATTCTAATGGGAATGGGGGTTTTTATTAAAAGAAAGAGAAGACACTGCTGCCAATATGTTAGGCAAAATAGTGCCATCTCACCATTTTTAAGAATTTGAATTTCTTTTCATTTGTAGGTTGAGGGGATTTTCCTCTGATTTTCAGTCCCTGCACTTCTCATTTTTGGGATAACCCTGTGAGCTGCTTTGCTGTCGGAAGCAACTTGCCTGTAATCTTAGTCGCACATGGTTCCTTTACTTCTTCTTCTTCTTCTTCTTCTTCTTCTTCTTCTTCTTCTTCTTCTTCTTCTTCTTCTTCTTCTTCTTCTTCTTCTTCTTCTTCTTCTTTCTTTTTCAAGATTTTATGTATTTATTTGAGAGAGAGAGACAGACACACAGAGAGAGAGACGGAGACAGAGAGAGAGCAAATGTGCACAGAGGGGTAAAGGGAGACACAGGCTCCCCACTGAGGAGGGAGCCTGACATGGGGCTTGACCCCAGGACCCCAAGATTATGAACTGATCCAAAGGCAGATGTTTCACCGACTGAGCCCCCCAGGCGCCCTCCCTTGCTTCTCATACACTTTGCAATGAATGTTTTTGACTTATTGATGGTTTTCATTTCATCCAAGTGTCTGCAAGCCCAGGTGTGGACAAGGAGATGAAGGAGATGACCGGCTGGCCAACAGTGGCCGTGCGAAGCCAGACCTGGCGGCTCCAAGGACAAAGCAGGAGCAGCCCCCAGGGCACAGGGGAGATGTGCTGCCATGAGGTGTGCTGACCCCTGAGTTCATCAGATCCGCCTGTGTCTCACCGGCAACCTCTTCCATTTATTTTCTTCTTGGAAAGTCGTGTTCTCTTCTTGACAGAGTTAAAGCTTCCTCGATTCTTTTAAATTGTTGTTATTTTTAGCTTTTTATATATTCCACTTAATTCTTCCTTAATTTATTTTTATAGATAGTGTGAATGATGGGTCTCAATTGATTTTCTTTTCCCTCCAACTGAGTCTCCAAATTTTTCAACATCGTTTATTGAACTAATTGTCTGTCTTCGTTACTCGCTAAGTTTCTGTCTGTTAGCATCTGCTTCTGGGAGAGCGGAGCTCTTCCCGCAATGCCGGGAATGTCACCTCCTACAGCTCCCGTCTCGGTGGCCCCCCCTTCACTTGCTCACATTCTTCTATTTTTTTTCTAGAATCTTCCTTGGAAATTTGTGTTTCACTTGTGAGCCCTTCGACCATGTGAGACTATGGCCCTGTGGTCTGACCAGAGATGAGAAGAGTGTTGGTGGGGCATCCGTAGAAGACGAGGTGTCTGGGTGGTGGAGGTGGCCCTGGGCAGTAGGGGGGAACCCGGCCAGGCTGCAGGGAGATGCAGTCCCAATGGCGGGTTCGCTCCTCTGAGGCTCAGTCTCTGTGGCCCCCTGAGATCCTCGCCTTGATGCCCTGTTCGGGTGGCAGAGGTGTGGGCCACTGACTCAGGATGCCCGTCCGTGGGTCTGGGCGGCCCCCAGGCCCATCCTATCAGCCTCAGACTGCATTCGGCCTGTGTGCAGTCTGTGGCCCGAGCCGTCAGGGGGTGCCCCGCACCTGCCAGCCCTCCCCCCCGCCCAGTCCCGAACCACCATGGCCTTAGGGTGCCACTGGCTTTCGTGTCAGCTGTTGAGTTTAAATTCCGACAACCGCAGGGGACTAGTGGGCATCATGGGGGTGGACACAGTGCAAGGACGGTAATCCCAACCTGTTCTCCATGCACAGCCCCACGTGGACCCAGAACTCCAGCCGCGTGTCTTCGTGTTTGTCTGCCCCGAAGGCCGCGCCAGGTCCCATGGTCAGGGCTGGGGGCGCGGGGCTGCTGTCCTGGGGACTCACAGGGTCCCATGCTTGGCTTTTGCTGAAGCACAGGACCTGCAGGCACGCGTGCAGCACTAGCTGGAGAACAGAGGGCACAAGGGGCTGGTGTGGCCCCGATGTGGGCCACACCGCACTTCCATGCTGGCACCTCCCCCATCTCTCGCTGCTCCGGCCTCCCCAGGACCTTTGCCAGTTTCCATGGCTCAATCTGAGATGCCCGTGCTTGCTCCAGTGGCCGTGTCTGCAGGCCCGACCCGCTGACCGCTCCCTCCGTGAAATGCCACCTGACCGGGCAGGGCCGCGGGGAGGCTGTGCTCTCCCTCTCTTTGACCTGCCCCTGGAGGACCACCTGTCCATGACTGGCAGAGACCTCTCCTGGTGCTGTACTTCTCCACGATTCCCTCATACTCGCTCCACACCTGCCTCGCCTACCCAGACGCCTCCTCGAACTCCAGTCCCAAGTGCCAGCTACCTCCTCAACACTCTAGCCAACGAGCTCGGAAGACATATCCAAGGACAGATTCTGAACCCAGTGCTCCAATATCCAGCGGCCACAGAGGCTCACTGACATCTCTACCTCACACCTGGACCCACCCTGGGTCCCTGTCCTCTCTGCCTCATATCTAGACCCATCCTGAGTCCCCATCCTCTCTGCCCTCATATCTGGACCCACCCTGGGTCCCCATCCTCCCAGCCCTCACATCTGGACCCATCCTGGGTCCCCATCCTCCCCCCTCACATTGGGACCCCATCACATGTGTTCTGTCACAGGTGGTCACCGTCCTGCTGGGGCTCACAGCCTCATGTGAGCAAGCACACACATGCTGTGTTAATCCCCTGTACATCCTTTCCTGCCTCCAGGGGTTCGCCCACCATGGCCAGCGTCGGTTTTAACCTCCCACCTCCAGTTCAAGTCCTTCAGAAGTTTCCTGCTGCATTAAGGCGAAGCAGACTTCTTAGCATGGCTCAGGGCCCCACAGGGTCTGTCCCTCCTCCACTCCGCCTTCTCACCTCCTGCTGTCAGGGCCCCGGGAGCACACCTCCGAAACGCTGTTCCCCCCCTCAACCCTCTCATCTTACAGGTAACATTGCCTGGTCTTCGCAGGTCCTCACACCTAGGCTGCATCAAGGCTCAAACCCCTACACTCTCACCCTCAAGCTAGTAGTCCTCCTAGATGGGTGGGGCCCTGGGGACCCAGCCTAAATGAACCACGAGATTTGATCTGATTCAGAGACAAACACCTGACATAATCATGTCATAGTTTTTTGTTTGTTTGCTTGTTTAATATTCACAGAATCTTCACACAATTCTAAAATACTTGGGATGTTTCTAATCCTGGGTATATTTTGTCAGGAATGGCCTGCAGGTGGCATGGACAAGAGAGGGTTTTCCAGTGTGCTAGGACTCTGTGATGCAGTTCCAGCTAAGACACCCCGAGTCATTACGGACGCTCGGACAGCTGTTCGCCCACCTGCTCTTTTCAGCACACCTGTGCAGGTACGGAGCGGCCCGCCTGCAGGGGATCTCGGCCTCCTCCCTACTGGGCAGTGGCAGGACCACCCATCTCCCCAGGGAGGCAATCTTATCTGACTGGAGGTGTCCATGATTCCTCTGAGGAAAATCAGGTACAAAGTGAAGATATGTGACACCTGGATCCAAGTATTTTGGATTCTAAGCCCAGGGGCTTCCACTGCACAAGCGACTCCAATTTCATGTTCTGAAGGCTCATTTCAGATTCCACATGGGAAGACGTCATTCCTGCGAGGCAAACTATATACATACGTAAGGATGCGTATGTGCAAGCATTTGGTATATTTTTGTCAATATGTGTGGACGTCGAGATAAATGCGGCCGACAGCACAATCCCAGATAGTGGTCATCAGCTGCACTTAGACATGGTTGGTCCATGTGAAAAGAAGTGCTTATTTCTGGTAAAAAAAAAAAAAAAAAAAAAAAAAGAGGAGGCTGGAGTGGGGAGGGACCAACTGGACTGGTATTCACGCACAACTCCTTACGTCATCGAAATACTCTGAATGTAAAGCAATTTAAAAATGGTCTCATGCCTTAAAAATTTAAATCTGTTCATTGTGTGAGTTCTGAATTCTTACGTTACCCCCCACTTGTTTGGGGACATGAAGGTGGTTTTACTTACCTTCCATGTTTCTTGGGTTCGAAGTTGGTAAAAGTGTGCCAATCAAAATTTCAAAGTGCATGTTCCAATCCAAATTTTTATGACGTCTGCAGGTCCATCTGAAATTGGGTCCTTTCTTTCCAAGTGTCCTTGGATGGATAACCCACAGGAACTCTTATCAGAGCAAGGGCTACAGGGGTGGACACTGGAGCGCCTGCCCAGAAGTAGCTCACGAAGTAGCACATTTGTGGGGTGTGTTGAAGGGGACCCGAGTGAGCTCCGTTGACTGATTTCAGTTCCGACACCAGGTCCCCCCTGGGGCAGCTCTGCAGAGCCCCGAGGGACAGAGGACTCGCTCCCCCTCTGCGTTTAGCCTCCTCGGAGACACGACCCTGCCGTGGGCACATCACTTTCTCTTGGGCTCGCTGCCCTGTTCCAGAAGCTTCCGCGTTGCCGAAACCCCCCCCACACACAGCCTTCTCATGGACGGTGCAAGTACATCAGTTTGGGGCTAAACATATTTTCAAATGTCAGCCTGCTTATTTGGTCCATGGGATGAGAAATGCAAGACTCTAAGCAAATGCCATGTTTGGTTTGGACTTTGTCCTGGAACGTGGAATGGAACACATGCTAGATGCTCCCCGAGCGTTGCGAGGATTAAAAGAGAAAGCGTGAGCCAAAGGCATCGGTGAATTCCCATATGCTGTGCTTGACCGAGTTTCAGTAGTCCTTGTTTACCATCCCCGCGATGATTAGAACCATCAGACTGTATCGTCACAGACCCACAATGGTGAGAGGACGTAGAATCATAAGGTCTAAGAACTTATACGGAATGTGTAAGCTGAGGAGCCTGTGTGGATACCTCCCAGAAAAAAAAAAAAAAATTAAAAAATAAATAAAACGGAAGGAAGGAAGGAAAAGGGAAGGAAGGAAGGAAGGAAGGAAGGAAGGAAGGAAGGAAGGAAGGAAGGAAAGAAGGGATGAATGAAGGAAGGAAGGGAGGAAGGGGGAAGGAAGGGAGGGAGGAGGAAGGAAGGAAGGAGGAGGGAGGAAGGGAGGAAGGAGCACCCAGAGATCTCAGGTGAGCATTCCCCATTCTGTCTGGTTGGAGACTTTCCTGGGAGGAAGGCCTCACCTGTGTGCTTCGCCCCTATAGTCAGCATTGGCCCACGTTGGGGGTGGGGCGTGGACAGAGCAGACACACCTGGCTGGGCACCCAGCCACATCCTGGAGCCTGTGCCTCGGTGTGCGACCAGCCCCTGCTGCCTCCAGATCCCAGCAGATCCTCGATTCCTACTGTGTTTCTTGATTCGGGACACCTCCTGGCAGTGCCCTGCCCGATAGCTGCCCATGGGACTGAGATTGCATCTCCTCACCACGTCGCAGAGACCCATAGGGACGGGGCCTGGTGTGACTTACAGGGCGGCACCTCAGGGGTCCCTGCAGCCTCCACTGGGGCGGCCGCGTGGATGATTTCCACTCCCTCCACTCACAGTAGGAGGGACTGTACAGTAGGTTCATTTTGTGCAGTGCCCAGACCGACCCACCCGACCGACCCACCCGTAGCAATTCTTCCTTCACCGTGGATGTCAATCGGCTCTGTTGTTAAGTACACGCCTCGTTGCTAAGGTGGACTTTCCAAATGGAGATTCTGCTCTTCGTTGACCTGTGTCTGCTTGCTCAGTCTTCTTTCCCTGGGTTGTGACGCCAGGGGACTGGGATCATCAGCAACAGGGAGAGGGAGCCCCGCCACCTCGCTGGTGGCCCTTGGAAAGGGGGCCTCCCAGTGTAAAGGGAGCTGGTCCTCGACGAGCATAAAAGCTCATGGAAACCCAGAAACAGAGGCAGCCCCTGTGCACAGGACAGCAATGCCCCTACATCTCAGCTTCGTTAGAATAAGCACGATTGAAATCTGCCCTGACGGAGGCACATTGTCTATTTTATTTTATTTTTATTTATTTTTATTTTTTTAGGATTTTGTTTTTTCATGAGACAGAGAGAGAGAGAGAGAGAGGCAGAGACACAGGCAGAGGGGGAATCAGGCTCCATGCAGGGAGCCCGACCTGGGACTCGATCCCAGGACCCCAGGGTCATGACCTGAGCCGAGGGCAGGTGCTCAACCATGGAGACACTCAGGTGTCCCACACACTGTCAATTTTAGGTGAAGAAGCCATGAAATGGGAACTCTCTGCCCACTGGTGACATCTGAATGGCCGTCTGTGCTGTTGGAGTCCAGGGTTCGCAGGTGAGAGGCTCCTGTGAGCCAAGGTTTCTGGGCTCAGAGGCTCCCCCGTGTCCAGACCCACGTATTTTGCCCCTGCTGGGGCACAAGCTGCTGGGTGTCACCTTCCGATACATCGATAGTCCTCTGTCTCTGTGTATTTACTCTCCTCGTGTCTCTGCCACATGGACAAATGCAACTCGGTCCGAAAATGGGCTCCTTGGGAGAAACAGCACTTTAGAAATGAATATTATTATTTTATAATTCTTTTTATGTGCATTTAATTGTAACAGTCTCGATGATTTTGGAAGTTAAATCTTTTTGCCATGGAATTTCAGGAGTAATTAGAAGAGACAGGAAGACTCTCCAATGATTGCACATTTATACTAGTGTCTTTTTTTTTTTTTTTTTGATTATCATGAGCAGCCACGGGCACAGTGTGGTTTCTGTTCTGTTCCTCTTGAGACATTTTTAAGTGGAGACAAAAAGGATTCTTGTGCAAGCATGGGTTTGAATTCGCCTTCCATGCCTTTTGTGACTTACAGTAGGTTTGTTTATAGGCTGCAACCGATATCAGCCTCTAAAACTTGACAGCAAACCAAATCGGTGCTGTTTCCCATTTGGTGACGTGGGATTTTCCCCGTTCAGCTGCGGGAGAACCGCTTCATCAGGGAAGAACGGAGATGCAGCCCTAAATGACTTGGGAGGCGGCAAGCGCAGCTGGAAATCCTCCTCCGTGCAGGTGTGCAACACTCTGTGCACCCTCCCGTGCGGGGCCGGTGGCCGGAGCATGGCTCTGTCTGTGGGGGCTGTGGCTGACAGCCTCAGCACACGGGGCCCAGCGCAGGCTACTCGTGACCGAAACGCGAGAGGGAGCGCACCGGCAGGTGCAATTTGGTGGGAAGCTGGGCAGCCACATCTGGGCAAGAGGAGCTGGAGTTTGCAAAGGGAGGCAGGAGGAAGCTGTGCTGGGGGGACAGAGAGGGGTTCGAGTGACCTGCTAAGGTAGATCCGCACCTGAGACCTGCTTCCTCGGCAGCACGAGTGAGCATGCTCACCACCAACGTTAGCGGTCACAACTACATCTACCTCTTGCAACCTGCACCAGCCCAAGTGCCAGCTCCCCAAGATCTCTCCCCGTCCGCCCACCCTCCGGATCCCCCAGTGCGTCCACTCAGAGTCGGAACTGCCCCTCAGGAGAAAGCACATGGGGTGGGATTTTAATCTTCAAATCCTGATCTCAGGCTCTGGTGTCCGGTTTCTGAGCCTGGACAGAAGCTGGAGAGCTGTGGAAGGACCCCAGTGTCACTCGTGTACAAAATCGCAACAATGATCCATGTCCTCTCACCTCGGAATCTTCTGAGGATCAGACACAATCAGGAGTGTGAGTATCTCAGAAAGTCTGCAAAACCATGCAACCCTTGCTCCTGGTTGTGTGGCCGCGGGGCGAGGTCAGTAGTTCTCAAGCTGGAGAGCGTGACTAGCCAACCGGGTCGCAGAGGAAGGTGCGGGCGAGAAAGGCGGGTTCACACCCTCTGGATGCACCTGCAGTGGAGGAGTGCAAGCTGTCATTGACTTTTATGATTTCTTTTTTTTTATAAATTTATTTTTTATTGGTGTTCAATTTGCCAACATATAGAATAACACCCAGTGCTCATTCCATCAAGTGCCCCCGACTTTTATGATTTCTTAATGTCCAAATTCACTTCTTCGGAACCTCGAGCCTATGGGGCCATGCCCCTCTGCATTTGAGGCTGCATATGGAGGCTGCTCTGGTTTCTCAGTGACTGCAATTGTCTAGGGGAACCTGGGCCATTAGGGTGACACATCAGGAACATCTCACTGTCCCCGAATGCCCAGCCTCAAGAAGATGGCAGTTCCAGGAAGAAGCCACACAAAGAACGTCCATGGTGTCTTGAAGTGCATTCCCAGAGAGATGAACTCCCTAATTCTGGATGTGGTAGCAAGGTGTGTCACATGAGCAAGGTGTGCTTGTATTTTGCTTGCAATCTAGGTAGAACCTTGCCCTTGTCTCTGTGAGGGCAGAGACAGTGATGTTAATGCAGCTACAAAGGCCCTTCTAGCCGCCTTCTCCCAGAACCTTCCGTCTTCCACGACTTTCCTCTCCCACACGCCCCGGACCCAATATCGTGTGTGACTGCGGTTTCACCAACAGAGAAGGCTTCATCCCCTTCCCTTTCTATTTCAGACTTGAATGTGTCGGGGCTTTTATACTTTATTCAGCGGCGCCTGCAGCCTGGGGAAGCGTACATGAGGATCGTGTTGCAAATCTCTGCTGAGCGTCAACAGGGATCTGGTGCGAGGTAGGCATCAACACCACACAGAAGGCCCCGAGCAAAGAGGTGCCCTGGCGTCCTGGGGGCATTCCACCAAGTGTGCTGGTGAATCTAATCTTTACGTTTCACAATGCACCAGTGAGCTCTTTCACCCTATTAAGGACACTGGAGGTTATAAACCCCCATTTATTTGGTGTGTGTGATGTTCAGATGATACCAGAACGAGCGCAGGTGGACACCACGTCTTCCATTGTCCTCATTGGGAAGGGGTCCAGGTTCTGAACAACTAAGGCAAACTTAGGATACAACATTGACTTGTGGGTGACACATGTGGGCTTGTGGGTGTGACAATACTGAGTGTCTGTGGATGCCACAAAAACGTGATGAGGTGACAAAGGGCCATCAGCCCAGAACCACCAATCCACAAGCGCCCCAGTTGTTCTGCTCACTTTATGTTGCACCGAGCATTAGTCTGACCAGCCGGGTGGCGCCATATCAAGGAAGACCTTTGGGCTGCAAGTAGGGGAAGCCCAACCCAAGCTGGACACTGAAACGAAGTCACGGGCTCACACGATGGAATAGCGCAGGGTGGTTCCCAGGTGCCAGATGCTGACCGGCCGGCAGGTCACACTCCGGTCTCTGCTCTCCAGTCCTGCGTCCTTTCCCATATGACTCTCCCCCACCACACTGTCCACCTGCCTGTCTCCTTGGCCCTGCGTGGACAGAGGCCCACTGCTACACCATGACAGCGGAATGGGCCGGGAGCACAAAGCAGCCCCCGACAGGTTTGAACATGCTATGCTCATCCTTGGGGTCAACTTCCCCACTACAAAGCCATGAAAGCAGGGAGGGAAACCATCTTTTAAAAATAAACTCCAAATAAAAATAAAAATAAAAATAAGCTCCTTCTACCAGGGTCTTCCATCCATCGTCTGCATGCCGGGTCTGCTTTTAAGTACGCTGTGGATTGCATCGGGTACATCTGAGGGGACTTTTGGAAAGACTCCCTTGCCCACCAGTTTGTCCCTCACTGGCCTTCCAGGGTGTCCAAAGTGTCCACTATTGGTATACGTGCTGCCGAAGCGAGCACTAAGTACCCACTATTAGAGGAGCAGAGTAATACTGATAGGAGAGACTTGTTAAAAATTACAGAAGCCTATTGTCAACCATTAGTGTTCCATTCTGAATGGGTTTCGAGGGTTAGCCCTCTAACGTGTGAAGACTGAGATCGAAGGGCACCTGGGGGGGCTCAGCGGGTGGAGCACCTATCTGCCTTTGGCTCAGGGCTTAATCTCAGGGTCCTGGGATTGAGTCTTGTGTCAGGTTCCCTACTCAGTGGGGAGTCCGCTTCTCCCTCTCCAGCTCCTCCTGCTTGCTCACGTGCTCTCTCTCTGTCAAACAAATAAATAAAATATGAAAGGGGATCCCTGGGTGGCTCAGCGGTTTATCGCCTGCCTTTGGCCCAGGGCGTGATCCTGGAGTCCCGGGATCGAGTCCCACATCGGGCTCCCAGCATGGAGCCTGCTTCTCCCTCTGCCTGTGTCTCTGCCTCTCTCTCTCTCTCTCTCTCTCTCTGTGTGTGTGTGTTTCATGAATAAATAAATTAAATATAATAAATAAATAAATAAATAAATAAATAAATAAATAAATAAATAAAATAGAAAGAAAGAAGAAAGAAAGAAAAAGAAAGAAGAAAGAAAGAAGAAAGAAAGAAAGAAAGAAAGAAAGAAAAGAAAGAAAGGAAGAAAGAAAGAAAGAAAGAAAGAAAGAAAGAAAGAAAGAAAGAAAGAAAGAAAGAAAGAAAGAAAGAAAGGGAAAGGAAAGAAGAAGAAAAAAGAAAAGAAAGAGAAACATCAGAACAAGTCTTGAAAGGTAGAAACGGGACAAGGTGGGTGGATACGTCGGTCATCAGGCTGCTTCCAGAGCCGGTTGCATTTGATCAGGGCGCCAATCCAGCGAGGAGGCCAGGGAGAGCCAGGGACTAAGTGACATGCTGCTGCATCTGAGGGGTCAAAGCATGGCAGAGACTTGAAGTCCTGGCTTTGGCTCCATCCCTTTCAACTTCCTGCCTGACACACAGCTAAAAGGAGGCTCTCAGGGCACAAAGGGTGAGATGGAGAAATACAAGAACAAACCATCCTGCTTCCTCACTTGGCCCAGGACCACACCGCCGAGCATCTCCCTCTGCCCACAGCACCTCCCCACTCCCCACCCCACGGCCAGCTCACCTGCATGGACAGCCCGAAACCTAACTGGAATAACCAGGACCAACATCCTTGTCAGGGAGAAGAAAAGTCTTCCTGCAGGGGACTTAGGGACCTCAGACCTGGGGACACTATGAACTGGTAGTTGTGGGTTTTAATTTGTCTGTTTGAACACTCCTTGGCCCTAGAGTAGAAAGCCTTCACACAGGGCACCCATAATGACTTCTGGTAGCTGAAATTCTCTACTCCTGCCACATGCGGGGAGCTGCTCATGTTTTTGTAAGAAATATGCCAGTGAACTCCCATTCTGGCAACTGAGAAAGTTAAATTATGGATACCTGCTTGTTGGAAAAACATCTGTGCTCAGCGGAAAAGGTGCATCTTTTTATTCTCATCAATGTCAGCCTCGGGCCCATAAAAAGTAACAGTATATAAAAAGTGTCACAGATTTGGCTCCAGAAGCTTAATTAATTTGGTCCATTTTGGAGGAGGTGACAAGGCTTTTTTTCTTCATAAACCTTCATTGATCCTCTTAAAATAGCGCTGACACAGTGGAAGTAATTCAAACTGATGGCAGGGAAAGTCATCGCCCAGGTCAAGATTTCTGGAATGACGAAGGCCAATAATCAGCATTACTCCACTTGGGTTTAATGATCCCATATGCAATAGTAGTAAACAAACCCAGGCGTTGCCTTTTATTGGGGAACGAGGTTAAGGACCCCAGACTGTTGAAGCTACTTTTCTTGGTCTGCCCTCAGGAGCCTCAGCAAAGGACTCACACACCCAAGTCTGAGAAAGACAGTCCAGATTTTCAGGGAACAAAGCAAACCCAGAACACAAGGCCCTGGGCTAGGACCTCTAGTGAGAGACGCCAGGGACCTGATGGCGCTTGTCTCTGGTCTCTGAATGCTCTGGCCACCAGCCGGGCTCTGTCCTCAACTCTCTGCTCCTGATGGGGAGCACTGTCCCGAGCCTTGTGTCTTCCAGGGGGGCCCTCAGGGGAGGCCGGGGGATGTGAGTCATGCCCTGGGGTGCATGGAGGATGGCTCCCGCACCAGGCTCAGGGAGGTCCCTGAATCTCCATCTTTCCTGGACAAATTTGAAGCCAAGTCTGAGACCTCCTAGGATTTCATGTTGACTGTGAGTAAGAACCACCCCCTGATGCCATTGCACGATGCCATTGTGCTTGACCAAATGGTCAGCAGCAAAGTTACCGGATATGCTGCCAATTTTGCAGTAACCCCTACATCTCCATCACCCAGTTGCAACCACAAGAACACAGGGCCAACTCGTTTCATCAACGAATCCCACATAATCCTTTTTTTCTCTCCTCAGTATCGTTTCTTTTTTTTTTTTAATTTTTTTAAAGTTTATTTTATTTATTCATGAGAGATACAGAGAGAGAGAGAGGCAGAGACACAGGCAGAGGGAGGAGCAGGCTCCATGCAGGAGCCTGATGTGGGACTCGATCCCCGGTCTCCAGGATCACTTCCTGGGCTGAAGGCAGGCACCAAACCGCTGAGCCACCCAGGGATCCCCTCCTCAGTATCGTTTCATTCATCAACTCTTTGGTCTGTGTCTCTCCCAGTAAGCCTTCTCCCTCATAAAGGATCACTACAATACCAACATCCATAATAACTATAATTAGCAATAACTCGATGCCATTATATAGGTATTATATTTATCTATTTTTATAGGTATTATATTTAAACACGTAATTCCAATCACCTAGTTGCAAGTATACGTTTATATACACATGCGTGTGTGTGTCTGTGTATATGAATATGTATATAGCTGCTGACTTGTCAAAATCAGGATCCAGCACATTCCAAATATTGCATTTGGCTGACAAATCCCTTAAATCTCTTTAATCTTCCCGTTCTCTCTCCTTTTATTTATTTATTTTTCAACTTGCAATAAATTGGATTCCTTATCCTGTTGAGTTTCCCACACTCTGGATGTGGGGGCCTGCATGCCTGTGATGTGCTCTCTCTTTCTTGGAACCTTGAATGCTCCTGTGATGTGATGTGATAGAAAGATCTACGTCTCTCTATGCAAGAGAGCTGCGCCTCACTTGTACAGCCAACACTCGAGGTGTAGCTTCTGTGACTGAGGAAAGGATTTTTCATTTTCGTGTCATTTAATTTAATTTAAATTAATGGAAATTTAAAAACTGATACTCTATTCAGTTATCTGAAAAGCTTTGTATGATTGGAATGGCTTTGGCATGTGAATCTGCTTTTTTATTGTGAATCTTATCAAATCTAAACACAGATTGTGTTTTTCCAATGGAAATTAAGCAACCAAAGTAAGATATCTTTTAACTATAAGATATACACCAGATTTCAAAGACTTTGTATGGAGAGAAAAAGAATGCAGGATATCTCATCAGTATTTTTTCCATTGATAGGATTATGAATTTATAATATTTTGGATACATTGGGTTAAATAATAAATACTCAAAAGTAGTCCTTGCCTATGTCTTTTAACCATTTTAAGGTACTTATTTGAAAATGAAGGGTTCTCTCTGGCTCTCATATTTCTACTGAACAGCACTGGTGTAGAGATATAATCAGAAGGAGATTGATTCTGGGGTGAGAATGTGCAGGTTGTCACCACCCATAGCATGACACTGACACCAGTGTTCTGCTGGCTTCCCTTCGGTATTGCGATGGGTGAACCATCTGCACATCTGTATCAGCTCCTCACCTAATGGTTTTGGCAGGATTGGTGACTCTTACCTTGATTTTTGTGCCATTACAGATTGTCCAATTGTGATATTCTAGCTCAATGACTTTTTGGTTTCCCAACTCTCTCCTATAAAGAACTTTCCTTAACTACATACATTTTTTAATCCCAAAACACAATTCAGATAGATAATGTGGGATAAATGTCCATTTTGTACCTTACATCAACTAGTTTTCAGAATAGTAGTTTAGTCTGAAACAAGTGGTGAAAATGTTTCTCCTTTCACGTGTGGGGTCAGTTCTGTGGTTAGCATTGCGATCTAACGGATCTGGCCATTGGATCCCCACCATCAGTCGCACCTATCGCTCCTGCGGCCAGTGGGAATCCTTGCACGCTGGCTTCTGATTCTTTTTGTCCTGACTCTAGTAATTCAGAAAGAGTTCTCCCTTTCTGGGACAAGAAGCTGGTCTCACTAGGATCCGGGTACGATTCCTGCCAACACCTGGAGGAAGGAGCATTTTCTCCAAGGAGAATTAGTTCCTTTCAGTGGGAAATGGTACTTAGAGATCACAAGGAGGGTGCTAGCCGGCTGATTGTTTCTGGGTGAGATGCTATTTCTGGACTTTTTCAGGGGACAGAACTAACGAATGCCTCTGCTTTAAAAGAGAAAAATACTGGGGCACCTGGGGGACTCAGCGGTGGAGCACCTGCCTTCAGCTCAGGGCGTGATCCCGGGGACCTGGGATCTAGTTCCGCATCGGGTTCCCGACGTGGAGCCTGCTTCTCCCTCTGCCTGTGTCTCTGCCTCTCTCTCTGTGTCTCTCATGAATAAATAAATAAAATATTTAAATAAAAGAGAGAGAAAATACATCATAAGTGCATACTAGTATGTTCGGTTTACATTTATAATGATAGTTATTAACTTTAAAATAATTTTATCTCTGTCATCTCATTTTCTTTGTTCTAAAATCCTTGTTTTCTAAAAACATGAACACAGTTATTGATTCTATGTACCAATACATAAAAGTTTATAAAAGGATTATAGAAGAAAGGAGAGAAAATGAATGGGAAAAATCAGAGAGGTTGACAAACCATGAGCAACTCCTAACTCTGGGAAATGAACAAGGGGCAGTGGAAAGGGGAGGTGGGTGGGAGGTTGGGGTGACTGGGTGACGGGCACTGAGGGGGGCACTTGACCGAATGAGCACTGGGTGTTATGCTATATGTTGGCAAACCGAACTCCAATAAAAAAACATATATATTAATAATTTTTTAAAAAAGGAGAATACCAGTGTTATCACTGAGGCTGTCATTGCTGAAGAGCTGCCGACATCGTTATGCTCTTTTTCCTGAGTGCACACGCCCACTGTTGTCCAGTTAGATCATTGTGTCGGCATTTATTTGAAATGCTATTTTATTTGCCGGCTAATGACCACCTTAATATGTAGTTAGGATCATGTACTTCCTTTTTTTCTCTTCGATATTTAGAGATTGCTTTTTAAATTTTGGTTAATTTCGTCTTAAGTAAAACTATACATAGCCCTGAAATCAAATCTATAAAATAAGATGTATTCGGGGAAGTCTAACTTCCTTCCCTGATCTGTCCCGCTCTTTCTTCCCTCCATGACAGCATCCTTTATCTGCAATGTTTAGTTTTTCTTCCAATTTCAGTGCAAGGTTTCCTTGTCTCATTTCCTATATCAGCAGGGAAAGCTTCAGTGTTCTCCACTGTTGAAGATGTTGGTGCGTAGACTGTGCATGCCTGACATTTTAAGCCTTATCCTACCCAACTGCAGTTCCAGCTCTACACTCTTCGAACGATTTGGCAGTCTAGAGAAGACTCACAAATTTGTTCTCCCACATGAGTGTGGGCCATTCCAAGTGTTTTATTCCTCTCTTTCTGCGGTGTTGTCAGCACAGAAGTAGGGAGAGCTCAAGGGCACATGAAGAGCAAGGCCTTACACCTATCCACAGTCTCTCTGCTAGAAACTCTTTCAAGTTCTGCATATACATTAACAACAGGAAGGACATGCAGGCATCCTAGAGAAATGAGCTGCCTTTCTCAGTGACTCACTCTTCGGCACAGAGGCCACGTGGTGCTCCTGGCTCCCAGAGTCCTCTGTTCCCTTGAATGCAAGCACCTTTTAGAAAGGATCCTGGTGTTGTCACAAGTTTGCAGAATAAAGGCAGTGGCGTGGGACAAATTAACACAGCAGGAGTCTGCAGGAACCTACCTAGTGGTGGTGGTAGTGTCCACGCTCTTGCTGGAAGAAGGAGAAAAGCTGGCTTGCAGGACTCCTGGTTGCCTTGGGCCCTCACCAAGCACTTTGCACATATGATCTCGTTTAACTTTTATGTGACTCACAGTCACCTTGAAATGCTGATAGAATTGTACCTTTGTTATAGATGAAAAACAAGGGGCCCCTGGGTGGCTCAGTCGACTAAGTGTCCGACTCTTGGTTTCAGCGTAGGCTGTGATCTCAGGATCATGGGATCGAGCACCACATCGGGCTCTGAGTTCAGCAGGGCAGTCGGCTGGAGACTCTGTCTCTTCTTCTCCCTCAGCCTTCCCCTCATGTGCTCTCTTTCTCTTAAATAAGAAATAAATAAAAATATTAAAAAAACTGACATTTAGAAAACCTTTTGTTTAAAGTATTGTGTAATGGAAAATGCTGTAAAAATATTATTTATCAAGAGACACAATGAGCATGACATATTTATTGAAACACCCAGAGAAACACCTCAGGCAATGGCTATGGTCAAGGAGTAATGTGCTCTGATTAACGGAGTTGTTCATCTTTCTTTAAGTTAATAATTTTACACTCTAACACTTGCACTGGGCAAAATTGTGCCTGGGAAGAATGCAAACACCCCTGGCTTCAGAAATGATTTTCAAACCAGTGTATGTGCTTCGTGAGTTGTTTTAATGACCACAGTTCTGAAGGCTGTGATTTCATCTCATTGATAACGTATTATGTGAATTAAGGGTGTTAAGGTATACTTATGGCATAAATGTTTCCATAAAGGGAAATCAGAACACTTTGGCAATGCTGTGATGACCAAGGGTCTCAGGGGTCACAAGTTTGAATATAGGGAAGCAGGGGAGCCTTGGCCATCACACAGCAACCACCAGTCACGCTGAGATCAGACTTCCCTAAGTACGATATTATACTTACATCACAATGGCACTTTCTTAATAGCAAACCTAATTTGCCAAATTAAGTAATGTTCATTGGAATTTTTCTGGTTTTACTTATACTCAGGTATAAATTTATGTGTTTTTATTTTATTGGATTTATAAGCATGAAGTATTTATAGCTGGCTTAGAGTTCACTTATATTTACATAATACCATAGGGGTATTATGGGTTGTTTAAATAAATACTGTGAGTCCATGAGATCTCTTTCTTTAGATGCACACTTGTATGATCCAAGTTGGAGAAATAATGAGCTAGGGAACTCATTTCTAGCTACACTCAGTTGAACTTAGAAGTTTTCATTTTCAGAAACAACAAGCTTTATCAAAGAAAAATATAGTTCTAGGAAGCAGAACTTTCAACACGATCATCCAATTATTTGTCCAACAAGCATTAACAGATGCTACTGTGTGCTTCACGCCCGCCCATCTGAGGCTGGAGGTGTCACGGATCTGATGAATGAGACACTGGAGGACGGGAGTGTGTATGGAGTGCGGTGGACACACAGCTTAGGGGCGAAGAGCTTGGTTTGGAAAGATAAGCAGTGTTCAGTGGGTGACTGAACCCACTGGGGTGCGTGTTCCGCACCCTCCCGACATAGACAAAATATGAAGACATCACCCGACGACTTAGGCAAGCAGATAACACAAATAAGCTCCATAATTAATCTCTGTTCTCTTCACCAAAAAACCCACAGAAGGAGGAGCAGAAGCCGCTTCTGTCCTTGAGAAATGATAATATTTCATAATATTAGAAGACTGGGCTGAAATAGAAGATGCCAAAATTAGATTTGCATAGTAACTGCTCAGTCGGAGGAGACTTCTGAGGTTACTAATAAATATGCAAATGTGAAGTTGGAGTGGGTTCTAGACGTCACAAACGTCAGCACAAGGCGAGGCTTGAAATCAGCAGAGAATGTCAGTTGTCTGGATTCCAATTAAGTGCAATTAGCGGATCCATTTGCATATCCGGTCATTCCAGCACTGTGAGTGTTTTCGTTAAGTAGGAAACAAGGCAGCTCTAGTGAACACCCCTGACGTAGGGGATCCGTGCCCAGGCAAACAGCCCAGCTACGGTCCTTAACAGGGCATGGACTGACTGGACAAACGCTCTTGTATTCAAAATACTCGAGCACTAGGAATTTTTCATACACAATCCCAGAACAGATGGAGTCCAATGACAAAAGAGATTTATTTTATTTTATCAATGGGGAAAACCTTCCCATTATTTTCTGTTTGGAAATGAAACTCGTGGTAGTATAGAAGGCACATGGAGCCCCTGCAGCAAGGAAATCTCTTTAATATTGCTAAACCCTGGTCTCTCACACTTTTAGGTCATGCACCTTCATCCTTATTATTTTTGAACCTAATTTTTAACACCTACGTGTCAGGAAACGTAGATCAGATGTGTAATGTCCTGTCCTCAGTGAGGTACTGATAAAACACTACAGATTATCTTTCAGTGTAGACGCCTTGCTTGGCATCACATCTTCTGAGCTCATTTCACTACAATGAAGTATATTAGCCATATAACGTATTAATACGTTTTATAGTAGCTGGAAAGTAATTTAAGATTTAAAAACAATTTTAAATTAGTTCTCTCCCTTATGACTGCATACACAAACACACACACACACACACATTTCAGTGTCACGTGCTCACACATGTTACATGTGCATACATGGGTAATGATATATTCTGATGTCTATGGATGTGTATGTGATACTATGGAACACATTTAGAATCTTCTGAAAGATTTAAAGTAAATTTGTTAACATCTTAGCAGCTTTACTTCTCTCTGAAAATGTTTATTGTTTTAAGGGAAACCACATTTGTGGCATATATAAAATTACAGACAGAGCAAGATTAGACTGTGCCAATTAGGAATGTCTTGAGGAACTTTGGTACTTCTCCTGAGAACATTTTGCTTGAATAACAGAAAATATCCAGGGTTTGAAGGGAGTGGGGAAATCAGAACTTTCATGCCCTGTTAGTAGGATTGTAAACTAGCATAAACTTTTTGTAGGAGAGATTTGGAAACATCACCAAATTTTGAAACACATATAAGTCTTTGATGCAGATAGCACATGGCTAGGCCTCTGTCCTGAAAATGAACTGGCACAAATGCAGAAGGGATCAACTGACAAAGATGGAAGAAACAGTTGCCTTTCCCTGCTGCTGTAGCTGTGCAGCACCTAACGTCCTTCCTCTATCTGGGGAAATACCCATCGTCTAGATCCTCATGGGGCAGAGTCCACAATCAGTATAGAGACTGAGGACTCCAGGGGGTCCTCTTTCTGGTGATCACCATCCCCCTACGTCATCCCCTGGGCTCACTGCATGAGACAAAGAGCAAGGCTGAGATGGTTACCTTTACGTGTCAACTTGACTGGACTAGGGATGCCCAGTAACTGGTAAGACAGTAACTCCAGGTAGGTGTGTCTGTGCAGGCATTTCTGGAAAAGATCAACATTTGAATCTGTAGACTGGTAAAGGTGATCCCCTTCCCTAGGGCTAGAGGGCACCACCGAATCCAGAGGACATGAATGGGACCAAGAGCAGAGGAAGCGCAAATAGTTTCCATTCTTGAACTGCAACACCCATCCTCTGCCCTCAGATATCAATGCCTTTGGCCTTGGACTGAATTATCTACTGGCTTTCCTGGTTCTCCAGCTTGCACGTGACACATCAGCCTCCACAGCTACATGAGCCAATTCCTATAATAAATCTCTCTCTGTTTCTCTCTATCTGTCTCTCTCTCTGTCTCTGTTTCTCTCTCTCTCTCTCTATACACACACACACACACACACACACACACACACACACACACACTATTGAGTCTGTTTCCCTCGAGAGCCCAGCTAATACATTCACCTAGATTTATCTCCCCAAATGTGAGCAGACTCATGATGAGACTGGTCTAAACTCTTGCCCACTGGGGATGGAAACATCAGTAACAGGACAGTGCAGAAGAGTAGAGTTGCCTTTTTCATTGCATCCTGCCAAATCTGGTTTATCGAGTATGCCATCTAATAGGTTTGGTCTCCTCAGGGAATCCCCGTGTGGAAGTGCCTTCCACACCCTGGGGAGGTAACTGACAAGTCTTTGGTGGAAGGTAAGTGTAGGGTGAAGTGTGAAGACAAGGTACGGAAAGAAAGTTCTCACAACCCCCCTCCCCAAAACTGCTGATTACAAGCATGGGGCTTCCTTCATTTGTTTGAAGCCAAACCAGAGCACATTTCCTTGTGACCTTAGTATGTAAGCCCTTTATTTCTCTCCCCCTCACCACGACACACAGACATCTATGCCTCAGGATTATAAATTAAGCCCTGTTAGCCATTTACTTCTGTGCATGTTTTTTTTTTTTTTAAGACCGTTTTCTAAAACTAGGGTGGAAAAGGAAGATAATAGGATCTTCCTTGTATTGGGCCTATGTAGGATCAACCTGTCTACCAAGGGTGAGGAATAAATAGATACGAAGTGTTTGTATGATCCTGGGTTCCCCCAAACTATGACCAATGGACCAGATCCAGCCCTCTTTCTGTTTTATTTATTTTTAAGATTTTATTTATTTATTCATGAGACGTACAGAGACAGGCAGAGACACAAGCAGTGGGGGAGGCAGGTTCCCTGCGGGGAGCCTTATAGGGGACTTGATCCCAGGACCCCAGGGTCATGCCCTGAACCAAAGGCAGACACTCAACCACTGAGCCACCCAGGTGTCCCTGTTTTATTTTTCTTTATTAGAACACAGCTATTAGGTCTCAATTGTTCACATATTGCTCATGGCTGCTTTTGTGCTCCAGCTAAGGAGCCGAGTACTTGTAACAGAGATTTACAGCCCACAAAGCCTAAGCTATCAACTAGCTGGCACTTTGCAGAAAACGTGTGCCAACTTCTGCGATAGGATGCCACAAAAAAGACCCTAGAAGTACTCAAGAAATATGGAGAAGGAGGTCAAGTCCCCAATCCCTTTAGGTAATTTCATGTGGCTTAGCTTCCTAAGGTAGATAGCTGTTAGGAACATTTACTCATCTGGCCTCTTCCTTCTTGTAATTATATATGCAGGCATTCAATTATTTACATGTATTCCAAAACCTATGGTGTCTCTTATAATTAGAAGCCGAATAAAGTAAGCAATCATGCCTGAAACAAAGACTGCTCTGTCAACGGTTCGATACAATTAAGACTTCAAAATCTTTAAAGAAAGAACCTCGCTGAAGTGAATTTGCCAAATTTAATAACGTCCAGGAGAGTGAGCCTTTGGCTGACTGGTGTTAGAGGTCAGAGATGTGATATTTTAACATTAGCAAGGCACCCCCAACTCCACCATGGCGCATCTCAAGAACAGGGGCCACCCATTGTATCATGTGTTAACTGCATACACCGAAGGGTAATTCAGGCACCAGGTATAAAATTACATGGAACAGATGGAATAAATACACCCAGAAATAGACATGAAATGGACTCAAGAGCTTTTCTTTTATTTTATTTCTAATTCAAAATACATGTAGGAGGGGTTTTCTTGGATTCACACGTACCTCTTTAAAAACAGAGCTACACATACACGTGTGTGTGCCCATATACACACATACACATGTTCCAATCTTCAGTAGAGAACAAAGCCACTCCACATCATCATGGATAGGAATTATGGGAATTCAGTGGCAGGTATCAGAGTTGGTGGGAAATCACTGATCAGTGTGGCCAGGGCAAAATGGAGATGTGGGATCTCCTTGTTAAGAAGCTAAGAAGGTCAGGGCACCCGGGTGGCTCAGGGGTTGAGCATCTGCCTTCAGCTAAGATTGTGTCCTGGGATTGAGTCCTGCATAGGGGTCCCCACAGGGGGCCTGCTTCTCCCTCGGCCTGTGTCTCTGCCTCTCTCTGTGTGTCTCTTGTGAATAAATAAATTAAAAACCCTTAAAAAAAGAAAAAAAAGAAAGAAACTAAGAAGGTCAAGACAGTGACAGCATAGCATTAAACTAAGTGGCTGTCACAAGCCCATGAGGCCATGGAGTCTTTTTCCTCTGGGACCCTTGGCCCAAACTCACGTCACAGATGGAGCGATGGGCAGGGACCACTGCGGGAGACTCCAGGGTGCTCGGGGTGCAGGCGGCTACCCAGACCGAGGGCTTCAGGGGCAAGCTCCCCCTCCTCCTTGCAGGCAAAATGCTTTCCTGGTCTCTGCCCGGCCCCTTTGCTGTGAAGACCGCCAGTGGCACCAGGACCCCGTCTCTCCATCTGTCCTCCTACACCTGCCTTTAGCAAAAAGTCATTTTTTTTTGTTTTTTTTTGTTTTTTTTAGAAAAGAGAGGATCATCTTTTGTCATTGGTGTGGACAGAGGCTGTAGGCAAGTAAACGATGCGTTCCGGATGGACACTTTGAAGAGCCGCGCCGCGCCGCGCAGCGCTGGAGCCATCACCAGGGCAGGGGTGGCCCGGCCAGCGACACCGCAAGAGCCCGAGAGGGACAGCAGGCCGCTGGGGGCGGGGGCACGTCAGCAAGAAACAAAGGCAGGGAGGCCTCGGACCTTTTATTTTGCTTTGAGAAAAAGAGCTTCCAGCTTGAGAGGAAAATAGCATCATTGTTGTGCTATGGTGACAGGGCCGCGGCCGGGCTGCCCGTGCGGTGACATCACGGCTGTGTCACGGCCCAGCTCGCCAGGCCCAGGGCGCAGGCGAGGGCGCGGGTGGGCAGGACGCCTCGTTCCACACCAGATGCTCATGCACGGGGGCCAGAGTGGCCCTGTACAGAGTCGTGGCTTTGGAAGCGTGTGCCAGCGTTGTTGGCCATCAGGCCCTGTCCCAGCCCTCGGCCATTGGGCCCTGCACGGCAGGCACGGCCAGTCCAAGGTCACCGGGAGGAAATGAGGCTTCAATTGAGAAGCACCAGGTGGCTGTGCTGTCCCTGCAGCCCCTGGAGAGCCGGCCCTCCCGGCTGAGACGCTTGTCACAGGGCAGTAGCACAGGGACTGAGGGCTGCACCACCAGGGGGATATGGGCACGGTGTGACCACCTCGGTAGCAGGGGGTTGCGAGCAGAAGCCTCAGAGGTGACAGTCCTGACAGCCCATCTCAGCCACTCCCTGGCTCTGCCCTCTCAAGAGACGCTCTGGGGCTCTCCAGGTCTCAACGGGCCTCGCTTTCTCCATCTGTAAAACTGGGATCAAAGCACATTTCTTCAGCACCAATGTCATGATATTCAGGGCCCAGTGTGACAGGAAAACGCAAGGCCCCCAATGGATGGAAATGATCAGGAATGTCCAGGCAGTGACGTGAGTGTGTTAAACAACCCAGCACAGGGCCCGTCCAGGCACAGGGACGAGGCAGGTGTGCAGGTGGCCGTCCTGGAAGCCTACCGCGTGCACCTTCCCAGGTAGTTAGGAGGAGGGGTGAGCCCCAAGCGAAGGCAGAGCTGTGCCTGGCTCAGGATGGAGCCTCAGAGAAGGCTTTTTCAAGTCAGACAGATGGCAAGGGCAGAAGGAAAGGTATTTCTGCACAAATCATCTAAATCCGGATGCAGAGTCCATGTGCGAAATGTGTTGTTAAGAAGTCGTTGTTCACACACAATGGGATTATAACACGAAAGAAAAATAAAGTGACATATGAACTGCTTGCCCCCTCCCCAACCCAAGGGGAAGGAGGAGGCTTGATTATGTCCGTGTCCAGGGACCGAAGCTGAAAGTTGGAAGATAAACAGGAGGCCATGTCTCTACGAAGAGAGAAATCCCATTGACCCCAATTAGACAACACCAATCTCTTCCAGAAAGAAGAATTTTAGAAATCATTGTCTAATTGGGCACTGACTGATGGCATCTTAGTATTTTTACACTGAGTCCGTACATGAAAATTCATTTACCGAGTCTGAGCATCTTATAATAAGTAAATGTTTCTCCATATACATTATGATTTAGAAAGTAAAACTGAAAGAATGCTATAAAGAACATGGCTACTTTCTGTTACCTTAAAAGGTTTTGCATGTACCCTAAGCTTCCATAAATAAATCTTGTCTATCACTCCCCTTGAAAATGTTGATACAGTATTTTCAACCTGGAACTTTATAAAAGTTCCATAAATGTCCTTATCACTATAAGAGAGTACTTCCTTTCATCTGTCTTAAAACCACTCTGTGCAAACTTCAAAGACAACCCTATAGTTCAAATATTCTGAAATTTGGTTAACAAGTCCGTGATAACATTAGCAATGGCTTTCATGAAATTTATAAACTTTGATCATATTTTCATCCGGCCTTCATCTTCTTTCAGACAAGAGCCCTCATTTTCTAGTCTGTTCTCACACGGAAGATGTTCTGTACAGCACGATGACATTTGCACGCCGCCCCTTCAATATGGCATTGGCATATCTGTCTATCCATCTATCCATTATGTGTACGCCAAGAATCAAAATCACACAGATACATAGTACTCCACATACAGACAAAAATACATGTTTTTGAAGAGTAGGAAAATATGTTGTTTAGACTTTTAAACATCATATTTTATCATTCAAAGTACTGTTAACCTTTTCTCCTAAAATAGTGACACATTCAACCGATTTCCTGACGGTGTGTAGTACAAGCCCATGACTCATTACATTTGAAGACCACAATCGAGATTACTTTTTCCAAGAACCCTGGTTCCACTGCCCACACCAAAGGTATAGGCTATTTCTTCTTATCCATTCTTGCAAGAAAAAAATAGCTTCTGATAACTCGTGCTAGTTTTATCCTTAGATTAAAAATAAAAACATGTTTATCATCAAACAGCTGGAAGAAATATTATTTTATTTTAAACACTACCGAGTATTCGCTGTATGTGAATGACACAATTCTAGGTCCTGAGAGCTAATGTGAGGGATGGACACAAATATGAACAGGAGACGTGTTTTATCTGGCCTCAAGATTCTTGCACAGGTTTTTGTAACAATAAACCAACTCCATACTCTATTCCCACTTGTTCACACCAGAATTTTGGCAAACTGGGTATTTTCTGGGAGGACCTCAAGAAGTATCTTATTTGCGACCAAAAATAAATCTCCCTCCCTTTAGCTGATGTTCTTCTTCACAACATTAGCCATCTGGTGGAGCCAAATTAAATGTCAATTGTTGACCAAATTGTAGAAAAAAAGCCCTTCCCCTTTGGTGTTCTCGTCCAAGTCAAAATCACCTGTGCCCCGATGTGTCTCAGAGTTTTTAGTTTGTTTTACAAACTCACTTATTTTTTTTAGCGTATAGCCTATTCTTTTCATAAAATTCGGGGAATAGGAGCTCAGAATGATCACTTGTAGAAAAGGGCTGTTGTTATCAGAGGGTGCATCTGTCCATGCTCAGGACGCCCTTTCCCCAGAGGACATCAGCCTCTTGGGTCCCACTAGTGGTGAGAGATGTTCAGATACACTTGCATGTCAGCAGTCGATGCACCCTTAGGTGACGCTCCAATCCCTGGTCCTAAACAAGAGCTTATAGCCCAGGCTGGACAGTGTGCAGAGGGGAGAGCTACATCTAAAAATAGTTGGGAAAAAGAGCACGAAATAGTGAGGGGGGAGGTCCACTTCACAACCTGCTAATTCTAGTTTTCCAAATGATGGCATTCAGGCACAGAAAGGTTATGTTTCTTCACTGAGTTTACACAAAATGGCGACAAAATCTGAATTAGAAAGAAATCCTCTTTGGGGTGTTGGGGTGGCTCAACTGGTCAAGCCACTGACTCTTGATTTCAGCTCAGATCATGATCTCAGGGTCATGAGACTGAGCCCTGCATCCAGCTCTATGCTCAGTGAGGAATCTGCTTAAGATTCTCTCTCCTTCTCCTTCTCCTTCTACCCCTCCCCTCACACTCTTGTTCTATCTCTCTCTAAAAAAAAAAAAAAGAAAAAAAGAAGTTCTATTATACCAGATAATTCATAAAATACCCTTTAAATATTGGTTCACACACGGACTCTCAGAAAATTATCTCTTCATCTTTCAACCAGAGAGGATCTCATCTTTTTTTTTCCATCTCCATTCTTTGCTTCTGCAAGAAGTCTGTGACAAAACATCCCCTCTAACCTGCAACAAATCACTTTAAAATATGAGTTTTAACATAAAAAACTTTAATTAAAAGAAAATATTTATTAAGTGCCTGGTGTGCATAAAGTAGGATGCATGTGCTATGGAGAACACAAAAGTGAGTGATTTTACTTGAAGGTCAATGCAAATTTGACTGCCTTTAATGTATTTTTGTTGTCTGATTGCTGAGGCTAGGACTTCCAGTACTATGTTGAATAGCAGTGGTGAGAGTGGACATCCCTGTTTTGTTCCTGATCTTAGGGGAAAGGCTCCCAGTGCTTCCCCATTGAGAATTCTATTTGCTGTGGGCTTTTCGTAGATGGCTTTTAAGATGTTGAGGAATGTTCCCTCTATCCCTACACTCTGAAGAGTCTTGATCAGGAATGGATGCTGTATTTTGTCAAATGCTTTCTCTGCATTTATTGAGAGGATCATATAGTTCTTGGTTTTTCTCTTGCTGATGTGATGAATCACATTGATTGTTTTACTAGTGTTGAACCAGCCTTGTGTCCCGGGAATAAATCCTACTTGGTCATGGTGAATAATTTTCTTAATGTACTGTTGGATCCTATTGGCTAGTATCTTGTTGAGAATTTTTGCATCCATGTTCATCAGGGATATTGGTCTATAATTCTCCTTTTTGGTGGGGTCTTTGTCTGATTTTAGAATTAAGGTGATGCTGGCCTCATAGAATGAATTTGGAAGTACTCCATCTCTTTCTATCTTTCCAAACAGCTTTAGTAGAATAGGTATGGTTTCTTCCTTAAACGCTTGATAGAATTCCCCAGGGAAGCCATCTGGCACTGGACTTTTGTGTCTTGGGAGGTTTTTGATGACTGTTTCAATTTCCTCCCTGGTTATTGGCCTGTTCAGGTTTTCTATTTCTTCCTGTTCCAGTTTTGGTAATTTGTGGCTTTCCTGAAATGCGTCCATTTCTTCTAGATTGCCTAATTTATTGGCGTATAGCTGTTCATAATAAGTTTTTAAAATCGTTTGTATTTCCTTGGTGTTGGTAGTGATCTCTCCTTTCTAACTCTCCCTCTTCGCCAATGACATGATACTCTACATAGAAAACCCAAAAGACTCCACCCCAAGATTGCTAGAACTCATACAGCAATTTGGCAGTGTGGCAGGATACAAAATTAATGCCCAGAAGTCAGTGGCATTTCTATACACTAACAATGAGACTGAAGAAAGAGAAATTAAAGAGTCAATCCCATTTACAATTGCACCCAAAAGCATAAGATATCTAGGAATAAACCTAACCAAAGAGGTAAAGGATCTATACCCTAAAAACTATAGAACACTTCTGAAAGAAATTGAGGAAGACACAAAAAGATGGAAAAATATCCCATGCTCATGGATTGGCAGAATTAATATTGTGAAAATGTCAATGTTACCCAGGGCAATTTACACGTTTAATGCAATCCCTATCAAAATACCATGGACTTTCTTCAGAGAGTTAAAACAAATTACTTTAAGAAATAAAGTAGTGTGGAATAAAGTGTGGAATCAGAAAAGACCCCGAATAGCCAGGGGAATTTTAAAAAAGAAAACCATGGCTGGGGGCATCACAATGCCTGATTTCAGGTTGTAGTACAAAGCTGTGGTCATCAAAACAGTGTGGCACTGGCACAAAAACAGACACATAGATCAATGGGACAGAATAGAGAATCCAGAAGTGGACCCTCAACTTTATGGTCAACTAATATTTGACAAAGGAGGAAAGACTATCCATTGGAAGAAAGACAGTCTCTTCAATAAATGGTGCTGGGAAAATTGGACATCCACATGCAGAAGAATGAAACTAGACCACTCCCTTTCACCATACACAAAGATAAACTCAAAATGGATGAAAGATCTAAATGTGAGACAAGAGTCCATCAAAATCCTAGAGGAGAACACAGACAACACCTTTTTTGAACTCGGCCACAGTAACTTCTTGCAAGATACATCCACGAAGGCAAAAGAAACAAAAGCAAAAATGAACTATTGGGACTTCATCAAGATAAGAAGCTTTTGCACAGCAAAGGATACAGTCTACAAAACTAAAAGACAACCTACAGAATGGGAGAAGATATTTGCAAATGACCTATCAGATAAAGGGCTAGTTTCCAAGATCTATAAAAAACTTATTAAACTCAACAGCAAAGAAACAAACAATCCAATCATGAAATGGGCAAAAGACATGAAGAGAAATCTCACAGAGGAAGACATAGACATGGCCAACATGCACATGAGAAAATGCTCTGCATCACTTGCCATCAGGGAAATACAAATCAAAACCACAATGAGATACCACCTCACACCAGTGAGAATGGGGAAAATTAACAAGGCAGGAAACCACAAATGTTGGAGAGGATGCAGAGAAAAGGGAACCCTCCTGCACTGTTGGTGGGAATGTGAAATGGTAGAGCCGCTCTAGAAAACTGTGTGGAGGTTCCTCAAAGAGTTAGAAATAGATCTGCCCTACGACCCAGCAATTGCACTGTTGGGGATTTACCCCAAAGACACAGAACCAATGAAACGCCGGGACACCTGCACCCCAATGTTTCTAGCAGCAATGTCCACAATAGCCAAACTGTGGAAGGACCTTGGTGTCCATCGAAAGATGAAAGGATAAAGGAGATGTGGTCTCTGTATACAACGGAATATTACTCAGCCATTAGAAACGACAAATACCCACCATTTGCTTCAACGTGGATGGAACTGGAGGGTACTATACTGAGTGAAGTAAGTCAATCGGAGAAGGACAAACATTATATGGTCTCATTCATTTGGGGAATATAAATAATAGTGAAAGGGAATAGAAGGGAAGGGAGAAGAAATGGGTGGAAAATATCAGAAAGGGAGACAGAACATGAAGACTTCTAACTCTGGGAAACGAACTGGGGTGGTGGAAGGGGAGGGGGGCGAGGGGTGGGGGTGAATGGGTGACGGGCACTGAGGGGGGCACTTGACGGGATGAGCACTGGGTGTTGTTCTGTATGTTGGCAAATTGAACATCAATAAAAAATAAATTTATTATTAAAAAAAGAAGGTCAATGCAAATTCTGTGGAGACGGGTGGAAATTGCGTCCTTTGTTTTGATTGCATCTTTATGGTACATCTTTCCAAAACTATTGATTAGTTTTGTGAGATAGTCCATTATAAAACCACTTTTCCTTTTACCATTAAGAGAGTTTGTATTTCTCTTCAACAAATTGATTTTTTTTTTCATTTTTTAAAATCAATTTCTCATGGCTGGAGCTGAAATTCATCAACTTGTAGTCACCAGAATTTTCTACTACTTCCTTGGTGATGCGGTCTACTAGGAACCTGTTATTCCTCTGGACACCAGACATTTAGGCTCATGAGGGACACATTTTGACTAGACGTTGCAATGTCATCTTTGCGTTCCTCTTGCAGGTCTTGAGTGGGCCTGTCGGCAGCTAGAGGCATGTCTGTTCCACAGGCTTTCCTGGGCATTTTGAGTCGTACTCTCTAACACACCTGCTGGAGGGAATTTCAACCATTCTGAGAAGGGAGTTATTCCTACTTCATCAGTCAGTTTCCAGGCCTAGGAATGAAGACCAGGAAGAAATTCCAGATTCTGACCGAGGTCCTTGGTAACCTGGTCAACTGGCTTTTTTCTCTTAAAATACAAATCAGCTGGTGACGGGTGACTTAGACAAAGTTACTCTCAGGACAAGGGGTCTGAGCCTTATGCTCAGATGACGGGTTGATTCTGAATGATCAACTTTCTTAAGGTCACATTTCCAATGTCACATATTCAAGACAGGGCACTAATTCCTGTTTTTCCTGCCTCATCACCAAGTTTTTGAGAAAACAAGCTTCAAGTCCTTTATGAAATGTGAAACTTATGATTATTTGATCTAAAATATAAGTGGGCAGCCAGTTTGAATAATTGCTCACAACAGCTGCATGTGTTGGTATTAATAAAAGATTTAAAGAAGAAAAGACTCCAAAAGTAACTTTTCATATATTCTTATAGAGTCAACTGCTTCTCACACGTGGAGAACCCAACAAGTGAAACATAGCTATTAAAAACATTTAATATTTGAGGTATGAAAATATATTGAGACAAGTACACAAATAGCTCTTTTAAACTCATAACTAGAGTTCCTTACTAATTTGTCTATTTCTTATTCATCCAAAGATGTTCCCCAAATTCTAAAATCCGAATAGGAATCAGATTTCAGCAACCTTATGTTTATAGCAATATTATTTTCAATAGCCAAGATTGGAAGCAGCCCAAGTACCCAATGATTAATGGTACATAAAGAAGACATGGTATATATACTGCAATGGAAGATTGCTCAGCCATAAAAAATAATGAAATCTTGCCATTCACAAGGACATGGATGAAGCTGGAGGGTATTATGCTAAGCAAAATAAGTCGGAGAAAGATGAACACCATATGATTTCACTCATATGTGGAATTTAAGAAACACAACAAATGAGCAAATGGGAAAAAAAATAAGAGAGAGATACAAAGCAAGAAACAGACAACTGTAGAGGATAAACTATAGAGGATAAACCTCACAGAGGGGAGGTGGGTGAGAGGATGGGTGCACTAGGTCATGGGGATTAAGGTACTCACCAGTTGTGATGAGCACTGGACGATGTATGGAAGTGTTGAATCACTATATTGTACACCTGAAACTATTATAGCAGTGTATATTAATTAACTGGAATTAAAATTAAGAATTAAAAAATATAAAATTTCAAATCCTCAACCAGGCTGTAGCCATTTCTATCTTGTACTGTCATGCTCATTATTGGCTTAGCATTTAAGAAAACAAAACAAAATAAAACAAAAAAAAAGTAGAGGATCAAATGAATAAGGACTACAACGGAGCTAAAAGTGAAGAATAGAGGCACCTGGGTGGCTCCGTGGTGGAGCATCTGCCTTCAGCTCAGGTCGTGATCCTGGGGTCCTGGGATCCAGTCCTGCATAAGGCTCCCTGTAGGGAGCCTGCTCCTCCCTCTGCCTATGTCTCTGCCTCTCTCTCTATGTCTCTCATCAATAAATAAGTAAAATCTTTTTTTAAAGGAAGTGAAAAATAAGTTGAAAGCAGAATTATGAAATATATATTAGAAACATAATGACAATTTTTCAGAATATTTGGATGTGTAGTAAGAAAAGAAACTAGGGTAAAAGATCTATTCATTCTATTCATCCATCAAATATTTGTTAATATCTATTGAATGACAGAAACTGTGTTGGGTATAAAGTGGGTTTTGACCTCACAAAGCTCATGTCTGCTAGAAGAGAAAGAAATGTTATCAAAGTATAATGACCAAAGGGCTATAAAAAATGTATTTTCTGTAAAACCCACACCTGTTAGAATGCAAAATTTTCATGGGCATAAATGGAAGATATGCATTTCACAGTTCCAACTGCAAGAAGGTCCAACCTATGATGAGTGCTCAACAAATATTTGTTCAAATTCAAAGTGCTTATCTCACATTTCTTAAGAAATCTTGCCATCTAGATGGATCTAGAGGGTACAATGCTAGGTGAAATAAGTCTGTCAGAAGAAGACAAATACCATGTAATTTTGCTCATATGTGGAATTTAAGAAACAAAACAAGCAAAGAAAAAAAGACAAAAATAACAGACCCATAAATACCGAGATCAAGCTGCTGGTTGCCAGAGGGGAAGTGGGTGGGAGCATGGATGAGCTAGATAAAGGGGATTAAGAGCACACTTATCTTGATGAGTGCTGAAAAATAGATCATATTGTTTGTGTGAAACTAATATAGCACTCTGCATTAATTATACCTCAATAAAAGTTAACTTTTTAGAAAAGAAATTTAAGAAAACTTTATAAAGGATGTGCCATGTGTATTAAGATGTCATTTTAACCCAATTATTAATGACGGGAAATTTGTAAGACATATGGTATTCTTCAGCTAGAAAACAGAATATTTATTTTGACTCAGAAGGGAAAAATAAAATGTGAAAGAGGAAGTCAGACTATCCTAGAGTCTAACACTGTGGCTATGTGTCTCAAGTAATTATTTGTAATTGGTTCAATAGTTCTGTAGAAGACAGCAGTCATCCCAGAGTAAGGTGGTAGTATTGAAAGATTAAAAGAGTGGGTATTTGAAGGAAAACATATTTTTTCCAGTATGGTAGCACAGACTTGGGTAGGAATGTAAATGCAACAAGTGTGCAATTTAAGACAAGAGGCTGGAGTCAGACCTGGGGAAACTATATTTAAATAGAACTAACTTCAATGCGCTACCAGTATTTTCTGAGATTTCTGTCCTCACAATACTGAGAAAAAAAAAAAAAAGATCAAAGAAGTAACTTATGAGTCAGATAACCAGTTCATTTTGGGAGTGTGCTAAATCTGTTTTATGGCATCTACAAACTGAGAAGACAAAAATGTGTAGTCTTGGCTATATTTGAATTTTTTATTCAACTATTGTAACATTGTAGAGATGTATATCAAAAGGTGTCAAATTCATTAGGAAAAAGCCTGGTGAAAAAGAATCCTAGGAAATTATTTTGGAAGTCTTTACTGAGCAGATGAAAGAGAAAACTTTGGGAATATACTGGAAATTGGAAATACAAGTAGATCCCAAAATTCATAAGAACCAGGTATAGTATTATGGATTTTGTTTTATTCTGGAATTTTGAGCATTTTTTTTAAACTGATGGACAACATTCATTGTTTTAGCATCTCCATGACACTTTACTCTTCTCTGGTGGTACCATATTGAGATGAAAACATCATAAAATTGTAATATTAAAATTATTTCTCATTTTGTTAATAGTCTATACTATGGGCATAATAGAGCAATAAATTAAGAAAAGACCAAAAAAATCCAAATAAGGTTTAGTATTTAATGCAGTGGTTATTATTTCTGGTGGTACATGAAATGTGCACCATAAAATTACATATTGTAGTTGTGGGATACATTAATCCAACTTATTGAGAATTCTTTCACATTTTCAATAAAAAGAGAATAATTTATTAACTTACACAGTTCAGTCAATATAGCTAATTCCATCAGTGAATGTTTGTCTTAAATAGGTGTGACTATGAAGTATTTTGGTATTTATCTACTATTTCAACCATTTAAGTTCTTATGTGTCTCTCCTAAGGAGAGAATTTTACTGTATTTTTGTATCTTTAGTGTCTAAAGACAAAAGGTTTTTTTTTAATGATTTGTTTATTTTTTATGCAGTATTATCTCTCTATGCCATCCAATTGCTTCATCTTGTGCCAGGTCAATTAAGAACATGGACCCATTCAAAAGCGGAAGGAGAAACTGGCTGTGTCAGTGATTAGTGAGTTCCAAAATGGTACCTTCCTAAGGAATCTGTGTACATGATTCCTTCTTACATACTAGTCTTAGACTATGACCTATGTATAAAAAATGAGAAAGTGAAGACCATTCCAGATCAACTCATAGGTGGTATCTAAAAAAGCCAGTGAAGGGACACCGGGATGGCTCAGTGGTTGAGCATCTGCCTTCGGCTCAGGTTGTGATCTTGGGGTCCTGGGATGGAGTTCTGCATTGGGCTCCCCACAGGGAGCCTTCTTCTCCCTCTGCCTCTCTCTCCGTCTCTCTATAAATCAATCAATAATTCAATAATAAATAAATTTTAAAAAAATAAATAAATAATAAAATATTTTTTTAAAAATTAAAAAATCCAGTGAATAAACAAACCGAAAGCATCATCAGACCTATAAATACAGAGAACAAACTGACAGTTGCAAAGCAGAGGGGATAGGGAAGACAGACAAAGTGGGTAAAAGGGAGTGGAGGGTTCAGGCTTCCAGTTACGGAATGAGTAAGTCATGGGAATAAAAGCACAGCATAAGGATTATAATCAATGGTATTGTAATATCATTGTGTAGTGACATGGCAGCTGCACTTGTGGTGAGCATTACAACACAGAGACTTGTCAAATCCCTATGTTATACACCTGATACTAATGTAACGTTGTATGTCACGTACACTCAAATTTAAAAAAAAGTTAAAAAGGAAGAAGTTTTCACTTCAATGGATCTGGTTCATAAACAACAGGAACGTCATTTATGCATTGTTCTTAATGTTTCAGAACTGAGTACACTCATCAAAGTCTACAGCTGGTTTGGTTCATCTGTAGCAAACATTTGTCCAAAAGTAATGACAGGTTTTGGGTCTTTTCTGCTTCCCTCTTGACAAATTTTCCAAACCAATTATATTTGCTTTTTTTTTTAAAGATTTTATTTATTTATTCATGAAAGACACAGAGAGAGAGAGAGGCAGAGACACAGGCAGAGGGAGAAGCTGGCTCCCTGCAGGAAGCCCGATGTGGGACTTGATCCCAGGACCCCAGGGTCATGCCCTGAGCCAAAGGGAAACATTCAACCACTGAGTCACCCGCGTGCCCCACCAATTGTATTTCTAAATCTATTTGTTCTACTGTGTTTCCTAGGTTGTCTTTCAAAATAGCGTGTTAGTTGTCACTTAAGTTGCAAGACCCAGAGCCCCTTTCCACCTGTTACTATCTTTATTCGAAAGCCCTTTACTGGAAAAAGTAGCGGTGTCTCACAGAGTTCAAACCAAAATGAAACAGCCAATTTCACCCAAGTGAGGTTGTGCTAAACATCGGGAATTAACATACCTGAGCTTCGACATCCTGTGGCCTCTTTCCCCATTCATTGCCCTCTCACCACCCCAGTGTCTTAGATTCATTCTTTCTCCAGAATGGGGTCTTTGCCTGGTGCGATGCATGGACACTGACAAATCTTGAGTGTCACTATACTGCCCTTGTATTGCTATTCAATGTGACTGTTATAATTATAGTTGACCCTTGAACAACCCTGGGTTAGCAGCATCAACCCCCACCCAGCTGAAAATCTACATACAACTTTTGACTCCCCCCAAACTGAACTTCTAATAGCCTACTGTTGACCAGAAGCCTTACCGATGACATAAACAGTTGATTGCCACCTATTTTGTATGCTATATATATTACATGCTGTATTCTTACAAAAAGTACGCTAGAGAAAAGAAAATGCCACTAAGAAAATCATAAGGAAGAGAAGATCCGTTCATAGAACTGTATTGTATTTGTAAAAAAGAAATCCACAGAGTGTGACTCAAAATACTTGTTGTTCAAGAGTCCTCGCGTTGGTATTGTAATGTTACTATTACTGTACTAACCTTACTACTATAGCATTGCAACTACTATTCATGCCCTTATGTTGCTACTCCAATGTTATTATTACTTCTACCTTTCTATTGTTGCTAGTATGACTTGAGTGTTGGTATTACAAATTTAGTCATTGGGGAGCCACTGCTCTGAGCCCCAAATCCAAAAAATGGTGGGAAAGACTCAGTGGCCCAGCCCTGAACCAAGTGGCCAACTCTAGACCAACCAGATGTGTCTCAGCATCAGATAAGCAAAGAATATGAGACCTGCCTGAAAACAAATAAATGGAGTGAGGTAGAAGCACCGTGTTTGAGAAATGTGGTAGGTGGATTGAGTTGATAAATAGATGGATAGGTGGATAGATGGATAGATGGATAGATAGATAAATAGATAGATCGAATATCCACATTAAAGTAGAACAACAAATAAAATAAACATTAAATAATTATCTAAAGAAATTTCTACAGAAAACAGCCATGAGCGAATTTAGCAGAAAATAACTATATTATTGGCCTATCTATTCATTGACAGAAGTGGGATAAGAATCTGGCCATCAGTTTTCTGGCAGGCCTTGCAAGATGTACATAGAAGAGGAAATGATTCTCAGTCTCCTAATTAGTTGTTCGAGAGAAGCTCGGCTATTTCTGTACCAAGACAAGAGAAAATCTGTCCCTCAGCTCCAGAAGGAGTCAGGGTGCAGTGTATTAAATGCCACTAACGACGTCGTAAGGGTGAGCACGGTAATCCGGGCTGATGGTTTGAAGGCACAAAGCAATTCCATCAGAGTCAGTCAACCAGGGAACCCAAGTGTCGGGGCCCTGGTTTTCGGCTCCCAGTTCGTCTGGCTTCCACAGGCATGAATGTTGAATAGCGAGAGCAGAAGTGCTGTCAGAGGCCAGCGGGTAACAGGGACACATGGAGATGCTGGATGTAGGTGATGGTGTGTGGAGTGTGGGGAGTACGTGCTTTGCCTGAAGATGCTCAAAAGTTGCTATGGCTGTGTTTGAATTATTTAGACACCTGGCAGTCCAGGCAGAAGTCAGCTGCAAGCTATAGGCTACACACCGCTTCGGGGTCCAAGGACTTCCATGGACGATCTCTCACTAGGCAAAAAGATTAGTCCTTTAGGAAATTCTCCTTGTATGCCTCTTTTCTCAAAAAAAAAAAAAAAAAAAAAAAAAAAAAAAAAGGATTTCGACAAGTGAACATTCGCCTTGAGTTTGGTGAATGATAGCAACACACTCTTCCAAAGAATGTTCTAGAAATGGTTTCTTGGCTCTCCTCTCAAGGCCTCTCATGAATCGAGAGTCCAGGTGCGGCAGTGTTTGTGCACGTGCACCGTCTATATATTTGAACCTTGAAATACCTACGTCACCCCATCTGGGAAGGGGTGTTAACCCTTTATGACACCATCAGCTCGAAGTCTAGAACTGCAGGTCCAAGACGGTGGTCACTTGTTGAACACAGAATGAGGTCTGCTGTCAGTGTAAGATGCGTGCTGAATTTCAAACACTCAGCATAAAGAGAAAAACTATCTCACTAATAAATTGTATGTGTCGATCCCATGTTAAAATGTTAACATTTTGGATATATCAGGTTAAATAAAATAGTATTAACATAAAAACCTTTCCGCTTCAATTTTTTTTTTTTTTTTCTGATGCGGCTACTAGAAAAGTCAAAGTTCCATATGTGGCTCACTTTGTATTCCTATTGGACGCCACTGGACCCCTGGAAGAGGAGATGCCTGGGCTGGCTGACTGGGTCTCTCGGGGCCTCCCTCCTCGCACAGTAGAATTATTCCCCCGAGAGCAAACCTCAGAGCCCCTTTGCTTCTTTCTCTCTCTTCTCTCTCCTGCAGTTGTTAGTCCCCGAGCCTCACGTCTCACCTTCTGCGTCTATGCTGATGATGACTACAGGCGATGGGAACGCAGCCGTGTGCTTCTGCTCTACTCATCGATCCCCATATATTTTGGTTTTTCCCCCCTCACCCACCCTTTCTTCATATGGGACCAGATTCTTTTTTTTTTTTTTTTTTTCATCTTAAACAGCCATTCTCCATATTTCTGCAGACTACAAATTTCCGACAAGGAGCTGTTTGTGATTGTGAGATTGACAAATAAGTAATAGAGAAGAGCACCCCTAAAATTTTGAAGAATGATTTCTTAGAGCCTTCCCCTGCTGGTGGAAAACTTCCAAATTCCTTGGCTTAGTCATCAACACGCTTCACAATCGGGTCTCTGTCCAGGCCTCCTTCTTTCCAGCTGACACCCGGGAGCCTCCGGCCTTGCTCATTCATCCTCCGAGCCGCTCACCCTGCTTTTCTTGTTTACCCAGATCCTGACCCACCCCGACCATCCAGACCCAACTCTCTGCCTTTCATCTGCTTTTCAGCGGGGCTCTGGCAGGGATCCGCACCTCCTTAGTTCTCTTGTTATCTTCTCCATTATGCGTATCAGCACTTGCTCACGAAATACTTTGCATTGTTATTTATTTTATGTATATTTTTTTTCCAGTTAGCTTGAAATCTGCTTAGAGCCAAATCCCCATCTCCCCTTCCTTTCCACCTTCATCATCAGTGGACTAGGACACTGCCAAGCTCAGCAGGGGTCTTAAGTCCCCTTCAGCAAATTTTGTCTCCACAGTGCAGAGATGGTGCTGGCCACATGGCACCGAGTGTGGTTCCTGGTTCACTGAGTGTGGCGGGCTCTGACTGCCCCTGAAAGGACTTGTTTGCAAGCAGGCATTCAGCATCTCCTCTCCCTGAGAACACAACGTTCTAGCCCAGAAATCTGTTATCAGAGCACCCCGATGAGAAGATAAAGTCCCCCTGGGTAAGCTGCACCCCCTCAAAGTTTCCCTAAGTCTACAATGTCTGCAAAAAGTTCTTCCAATGCAGAGGTCTACCCCCAGAGTTAATCAGTCTTAGGTCTTAATCTGGTTAATTCACCAATGAGTGATGCTGCAAAAGTTCAACAAATAATTTTCCTGAGGATAGAAAAAAAATAATTTCTTGGGCAGCCCCGGTGGCTCAGCAGTTTGGTGCTGCCTTCGGCCCAGGGTGTGATCCTGGAGACCCTGAATCGAGTCCCACATGGGGCTCCCTGCATGGAGCCTGCTTCTCCCTCTGCCTGTGTCTCTGCCTCTCTCTCCTCTCTGTGTATTCTCATGAATAAATAAAATCTTAAAAAAAAAAATAAAAAAAATAATTTCCATTTTCTAGAACAAAAATGTTACATTATCGGATTTAAAGTCATTTCCAAGCAAACTAAAAATGTAAAATAAAAAATGTATGAAATTTTTCTTGCGTAAAGCATCATTACAGTTCAACGTTCTAAATTTGACATTTGTTTCTCTCTCCCCCTCCTCCCTTCCACTCTTTTATTCCTCTCCTCCTTCATAGTAACATTCAAACAAAATAAATTATTCTTTGAAACTCACAATAATTTGTACATGTAGATCAGTATTAGTTTCTTCAAAAATCCACTCAGTAGGCTGTGAACTTATCTTAAAGACCATCGTTAGTAAAAAATAATTTTGGAACTTCCCTTCCTAAATTCAGCAATTCAGTAATGTGATCTTACATTCTTCCATCACAATAAAAAAAAAAAATCCTTCGTTAGAACTGGATTTAATCAAGAAGATATAGGCCAACTACAAATCCAATCTACATGAAATACTCAAAATGCAAAACACTTACCAGTAGTTAGAGAAAGTTAACAGTCTTTCAAGGGAACTTTTAGAACATATTTACCATATAACATTTATCAAGCTGTATTTATTCACATTATCGCAGGCGATCTTATGTTTCTTGAGACTAGAATCTGTTTTTAAAAATGCTTTTGTATACTTGCTAGCTCCAGTAGAGTCCTTTATATATGCCAAGCATCCCATTATCATTTGAAGACAGAAAAGACTGGGAAGAAGATGGGGACACAGTCAGTGCAACCATCTCTCCCAACAAGTCATTTCAGAATGAGACTGGCCGCAGTACAGCGGAAAAGTGCGGAAAGCTCCCCAGAAAAAATGGCCTCTTCAGAAGGGCCTTCAAGATAAGCCCATTGGCTTGGGCCAAATGACAAAAAAAGTCAGGGGCAAAGGAGAACAGCGGAGAGGCATGGCCAGCTTCGAGGGACATCAGGAAGGAGGCAAAGAGGGGTGGCCATGACCTGATGCAAAGGTCAACACACCCGTGTTTAGGGGCTTCCCAGACATGTGCCCGCAGGACGGCCTGTGTGGCTCTGCAAAGGGACAGCGCGTGGTGAGGAAGGACACCCATCAACATGGGCAGGTGACAGGCCACCCCAGCTGCTCAGGTCCAGCCTGCTGGCGTCTGCTGCTCTTGGGTCCTAGAATTCCCTTCGCCACATGTCAGGCCGATGTCTGTTTGCCTAAACTGCATGACATTTAGAAGGAGTAGCAGGAAATGTTTAAAATAGGAAAGGCAAAGATGCTTTACCTAGAGCTCTCCCGAGCTCCCCCGCAACAGCAGTTCAAAGGCGGGAGTGCTCTGCCCTGGTGCAGGGAGGAGCCACCCGTCAGTGAGGGAAAGCAAGGGAAGGCAGGTCTCGGCGGCGCAGGGTCTGCCCGCCTCCTCTGCTCTGAGGCTTCCATTAATAGTTGCATCCTTTGTACATCACTTTCCAAAGTTCCATGCTTTGTTGTTGTTGGTTTTTTAAATAGATCTTTATTTATTTGAGAGAGAGAATGAGCATGAGTGGGGAAGAGTCAGAGGGAGAAGCAGGCTCCCTGCTGAGCAGGACTGATGCTCCACCGACGGAGCCCCCCCAGGCATCCCGAAGTCTCCGTGGTTTATAAGGAGGTTGGTACTCCAGACTGAGGTCAGTGTGAGGGTGGTGAAGGGCTGATGGGGCTTCAGGGGTCTCGTTTCTGTCCTCATGTCTACACAGCGAGTGTGTGACTGTCATCTGCTAACTGTAGACTCTTCCAGAACTGGTCCATGAACACCCGAGCTCTCCCTCTGCCTCCCCCCAGTACGATAGTAAATGTGACAGGACCCTCGGCCTCCTCTCCACTTTATACCACCTCATAGCATCTACTGGGATGCTCTGCATTGAGTAAACTTAAGAATGAGGTGCAAACAACATAGCTGGGGGGGCGCCTGGGCGGCTCAGTCGGTTGAGTGTCCAACTCTTGGTTTTGGCTCAGGTCATGATCTCAGGGTCGTGAGATCGAGCCCCACCTCAGGCTCCATGCTCAGCAGGGAATCTGCTTGAGATTCTCTCCTTCTCCCTCCGCTCCTCCTCCTGCTCTCTCTCTCTGTCAAATAAATAATTAAAATCTGAAAGAAAGAAAGAAAGAGAAAGAAAGAGAAAGAAAGAAAGAAAGAAAGAAAGAAAGAAAGAAAGAAAGAAGAAAGAAAGAAGAAAGAAAGAAAGAAAGAAAGAAAGAAAGAAAGAAAGAAAGAAAGAAAGAAGAAAACAGCTGGAAAGAAAAATACCCTTCATTTAATCCTATCCTTGCTGTTTTGTCAATAATAGAATTCAGACTTGGAAATTCTGTGAGTGGCCCAGGGCCAGTCAGAAAGTTAATAACAACAAGGTTATGACAAGAATCTAAAATCTCTGATTCCCAGAACCGTGGCTATTTTTACTCCCCATCTCCCATGGGTAAGCACAGGTGGGGAACACTGACAGCTACTCACCACGTGTGTCTTCCACATGGTTTCAACTGGAAGGGGCAGGAGGGGTTGCAGCATGACTTGGGTGATGAGGTGTTCATGGTCCTGGAGGAAAGAACAAAGTAAGGGACATTGCACCCATTTTTATGTATTTATTTTATTTAGCTACGTGTGTGAGTTTAGAACTCTTTCCTCTAAGGGTCTCAAGTCTAAGGATGATGCAGACGTTCAACTCTGCAAAAATGCTCGCGCAGAGCAGTGACTGGGGGCAAGCTACCGGCAGCCAGCGGACAGCTGGGCTGGAGCAGAGTAGAGACCCACTGGCACGAGGGTGGGGGAGCTGGGTTGCTGGGGAGCAGCGGCCTGGTTGACTGAGAAGCGCTGTGCCACTAGGACTTAGGAGTGGCACACCTGCGGTGCCCTCGGCTCCCTAACTTACTCTACTGTCGGGGTTCAGAACTCTGGGGTTCTTAACCTTTGTGACCAGCGTCTTCCTTGTGACCAGCTACGGCGTGTAAGGAATCAGGCTGGATCCATGTGTCACCATGCACAACAGCAAACCTATCCCCATTAACACGGAAAGGATGCTTTATATATAAAGGACTGAGCCCCTCAGAAATCCAAATCACTGCAAACATTGTCCACTCCGGCTGATTGATCACCTAATAGGAGACCATCAAGGGAGAAAGAGCCCACGATCCCTGGAAACATTGATAATGCAAACATCCTTGCATTCTAACTCTGAGTAGGACACACAACAAACTCCATTTGTTTGTTTAAAGATTTTATTTATTTGAGAGAGAGCGAGGGAGAACAAGCAGGGGAGTGGCAGACAGAGGCAGAGGGAGAGGGAGAAGCAGGCTCCCCACTGATGGAAGAGCCCAGTGCGGGGCTCAACCCCAGGACCCTGGGATCAGGACCTGGGCCGAAGGCAGATGCTTCACCGACTGAGCCACCCAGGCGCCCCTGTTTGGATTTTTTTTTTTTTTTTAAATGAAGTCCATACTTTAGAATATGAAATGGCTTCTGTGGAGTCCAAAATAGACTCACAATTTATCATTGCAAATGATGATCTAGCAAAGTTCCAGATGCCCCAAAATTATAGATACAAAAAGAGTGAATCAAATGTCTGCATACAACTCACCGCATTTCCTGCTCAAGTCCTTTTTATACGGAGTGTTGAAATTCCATTTAATTGCCTCTGAATTCATTTGTGCACTATGTCAGATCCAGCTAGGCCATATTTTATTTTGATATTTGAAAATATGCATTACTGCATTGTCACATGTACTCCTGGGTTTTTTTCTTAGAGGAAAAAAAAATCAAAGGAAAAATTAATGATATAGAAACTGACGTTTATTTAAAATCAGGCATGGAGCATGTTAATTGAGACCCTTGCTGTTATAGTATCTAGCATATTATGTTTCTGAGTTTATGACAACTATAATAACCATTTATAGCAGCATAAAAATCAACTTCTGAGTCGTCTTAGATGAACCTGACAGATTGGAAAGCTCCTTTGGAAAACACTAATAGGAACTTTTCAAAGACAATGAATTGAAATATTTTATTCGTGTATCTCGCTGGCAGCCCACATTGTAGGTGTAATCACAGCTCATCACACGCTTAGAGTTACTAATATTATGATTTATTAATTTGTGACGTTTCTAAACTTATTACTCTATTACTCCTTTTCCCCTTGACAGGTAATTGTCATCAGGAATTACTGATTCTTAGCTGGAATGTTGCATCCTCTTATTGGCACATCCCTCCATGCAACCCACAAATTCCTGTCATAAAATTCATACATTTGCCTCGGTTTGATGTAAATCAAGATCGTGGCGGTGAAATCCCACATGTTTTGATTAAGGAAAGCACCATTCTATATAACATTCTCAGAAAAAAAGAGCAAATTCTGCTTTTCTTTGTCAAGTCTTGGGATATGGACATTTGCTTTCTCTGATGAATAGGTTGCAAGGCACGCACGTGGTTATTTGGGACTTACTTTTTATTTCTGATTGCAATGAGCACCATTGCCTACTCTGGAAGAACCAGAGGTTTAACCTTGGATGTAACTTTTTTTTTTCTTTTTTTTTTTTTTTTTTTTTTTTTTTTGTGCAAAAGTCTTGTTGGTGGCCAGCAGGCCAGCAGCAAGGGAATATGCACGGAAGAGGAGGGATTGCTGGCGATGTTGCAAAACTCAGAGTGAGACCATATACGTGTACTTGGTGATTTATCCTTCTATGGATGCAGGCTGTGTAGTTTCGTGCATATAAAATATGCCTCATAAATAACACAGTGTCTGTATCATAATTGTAGTGGCCACCGTGAATCTGGGGTAAGACTTCTTTAATGATTAATTGCTAACTCATGGTCGAGCCTGTAGAATTTTTCCCATCTTTTCCTAACCAGAGCTCTCTGGATGTAAGAACAAGATACATCAGCTCTGGAAGTTCCAGAAGGATCACAGACGAACCATTGCTTTGTACTTTTGCTTCAGGGGCAAACTCTCCTTCCTCTGACCAGCCTGGCTCCAGAAATCCTATCAAACGCCCCAGATGGGCTGCATGGCTTGGTCTCATGGACTCTCCTCCGTGGCACCTGGAGCCCATCGCTCTGGCTGCTCTTTGTCCTTGCTCCGGGGATAGGGTACACCCCACTGCTTGGCCCCGGGAGAGCACTGCAGCAGTGACAGTGGTCCCTCACCAGCACTGGTTTGTCATCTGTATCACCTCCCCCCCTTCCCAGGGCTCCTTGTGGACATGAGATTATGGTCTTTTACATGGATTTTAATGAGTGTACGTTGCACAAGAAAGAAATGTTGCATCTTTAGAGTGGCCTTTTTCTACATTTCAAATAGCATCATTGCCATAGAAACTGAACACTCTCGAACTAAAATACACAGAAAGAAGGTTAGTTAACCGCACATGGGAGAAGGTGTGCCAAACCAAGCCTGTGAGCCAGAAGGGGCTCAATGTGATTTTGAGCCTATAGTTAGAACCAGCTGGAAACTTGCAGTGAAAGAGATTAAATGGGTACCTCCTCACCCCACCCCAGGTGTAGACACCTTCCCTGGTGTCCCTGAGCCATGCCCACCCGCCTTCTCAGCTGGCCAGCCCGTACTGCAGGTCATATGGCTCTTGGCTGACTTTACCTCTGGCTACTCTTACCTGGCAATGGAATGTTCATTTGAGACGGGGCACTGTTTGTATTTAAACAGCTTAACAATAACCCACAACCCTCGGACCAACTCACTGTTTGTATTTAAAAGGCAGAGTAAAAAAAAGTAGCTTTCATTACTATTTTTTCTAATTACACAATTGTTACAGGTTCAGGGTAGACAGTTTTAAAAATTCAACCTAAATTAAGAAAAAAAAAAAACTTTTATTCCCAACCACCCAGGTTGAGTCTGTTTTCACATGTAGATCTCCACTCCCCACGCACCCCTGAGTGTGGGTGACTCTTGAACAAGGATTGAAACTGTGTGGGTTCACGTAAGCACAGAATATTTCTTTTCAATAAATACAGTACATACTATAAATGGAATTTCTCTCCCTCATGATTTTCTTAGTGACATTCTTTTCTCTGGCTTACTTTATTGTAAGAGCACAATATGTCATACATATAACATACAAAACAGGCCTTAATCCACTGATTATGTTATTAGTAAGGCCTCCGGGCAACAGTAGGCTGTTGATAGTTAAGTTTGGTGGGGAAGTTAAAAGTTATAGGCAGATGTTCAACTGGACTGAGTTCAGGGTTTCTGACCCCTGCATTGCTCAAGGGTCAACTGTAGGGGAGTTGGTGTATCATCGTGTAAGAGGACAAGCTCGGCCACTTTTGTGCTGTGCATCCCTGACAGGTTACTCTAACTCTGTGTGCCTGTCTTCTTCTTTGTAAAATGGTAATGATTTTAGTAAACAAAGCACAGGATCATTGTGAGAAGTGAATTAATTAATTACTTCATATTAAAAGCTTAATAGATGTCAGCTTTTATCATCATTATATTGCTTTTACTTTTTTGGGTTTTGTTTAATATTTGTTTAATATGCCTTATCATCTTTTTGTGTCTTTTTTGTAATTGCATAATATATGCCATATGTAGAACATTTACATAACAATGATAGATAATTCTTAGAGAGGCAAGCTGTAGTCAAAAGTAAGAGCGTAATTTCTGTGGACAAAAATAGAGAGGCATGTTGCATGGCTCATGGTAAACTGAAACCATATTTGGGCACTTAGGATAGGGTTTTAATTCCCTTATGGAACGCTAAGGAGCTGGAATTGAACTTCTGGAGGTAGCTATTGGTTGAGACCTCAATCTTTGCCTGCAACCGAAGCTGAAATATTTCTGCCCAGTCATTGAGGCTATGGACAAAAACATGTGCTTTCAGAAGAAGAAGAAAGCAGAGGCACTCAGATATGGACAAGGGATTGGGGAACATGGTCTTTGCAAGCTGAAAGCCCTTGAGCTACTAGCCAAACTGATTCAGGACCATATTCCCAGGAGGTTGACAAAACAACAGGCCTGCCAGGGAAGGAAGCTCACTAATGTGGGGAGAATATATTCACATGAAATGATGCTCCATCGTGATGACAGCGTGGATGAAGAATTCCACAGCCATGAATAAAAACCACTAGGTTAATAGAAGGATCAAAGAGACAATTGAGAAACCCGAAAAAGATAATCAGACAAGTATGTAGAAATTATACAGATGGATAATAGACATTCATAAAACAACAGCAAGAAGAGGCAACAATGAAAAAGAATCAAGCACAAAGTCTGGAAATTAATGACCTAATAATTTGGTTCAAAAGTTCAATAGATGGGAATAGTCAGGTAGACACAACTGGAGATGTAATCCCAAATGCTAGGCAGAGAGATGGAAATGAAAAACAATGAGTCAAAGGATGTCAAAGATAGATTAAGAAAGTTTTAAATGAAGAAAAATGAGCGCATAGGGAGGGGCAATACAAATTAAATCAAATACTTAATTTGATAATGACTCAAATATTTTCAGGACTAAAGAAACTCATAAAGCATTCAAACATTGTAACAAGTACTCGGCCTTGTAAAACCATAAAAATCTACGTTTGCATTCATCATGCTAAACCTACAATGTACAGGAGATAGATTATGTTTTAGAATATGTTGTAGAAAAAGTTTAAATTATAAAAAAAATAAAAACAATGCAGCATTTGATACTTGACTTCTCATCAATAATAAAAGATGCAGAAGCCAGAGAAACATGGATTTTTTCAAGTCTAAGGGAAAATAAATGGTAACCAGAACTCCATAGTGAAATAAAAGTATTTTCAGACATTCAATGAAAAGGTAGTTCACTACTGGGGCACGCGGGTGGCCCAGTTGGTTAAGTGTCCAACTCTTGGTTTTGTCTCAGGTCATGATCTCAGGGTCATGAGATGGATCCTCGCAGAAGGTTCCATACTCAGCACGGAGTGCCCCACCCCACTCATACTTTCTCTCTCTCTCAAATAAATAAATAAATTCAAAAAAAGACAGTTTACTACTTACAATTCCTCAGGGAAAAAAATAACAAAGCATATCCTTCCATGAGGAAAAAATAACTCAGAAGAAAAAAAAATAGAAGAGCCGAGAGTGAGTGGTACAATCCTGAGTAAGCATAGTTGAATCTGTGTTATTGTTGAGAAGCAAATGACAGTGGTGGTTATGGTGAGGATGGTGACCACTTGTGTTAGACAAACAAGCTCTAATTAAACCTTAGACAATAGTAACCCGAATATAGGAAAACCGCTATTTGGAGGGGGGTTAAAACAGATAACGGTCTAGTTGAAGAAACTGTCTTTGAACATTTTTTTTTATGAAAAAAAAAATGAAAGGAAACAGTTTTAAAAATTAAGTGTAGGCAGTAAGTTAATAGTATTGGTAGAAGGAGAAAAGAATTAATTCTATCAACTCAACATCAATTAAGGAAGGAGAACAAATTTTGTCAAAAGTGAAAGAAAAGCATGGGAACTACAAAACCACTTGGCAGAACTAATTCCAACTATAATAACAGCAAGATAAGGGTAACGTCTCATGGCGAAAGACAATGTCCGTGTGGTAGGGCAACACGGTGGTCCCCCCAAAACATCCACTTCCTAACCCTGGAACCGACAGATGCCATAAGATTAAGGACCTTGGGAAGAGAGGTTATCCTGATTACCCCTTTCAGCCCAAGATCATCAGAGATGATCCTAAAAATCAGAGAGCTTTTCCCACTTGTGTCCATGGAAAACTGTGGAGGCACATGTAGTATCAGAAAGAGGTGATGTTGCCTGAAGACAAGAGGAGGGGCCTCGAGCCCAGGGACATGGCGGCCTTTAGGAACTGGACAAGGCAGCAAGACAGACTCTCTCCCAGAGCTTCCAAAAAGGAATTAGCCTTGCCCATACCCCGATTTTTTTCAGGGAGATCCTTGAGAAACTTCTAACCTACAGGAATGTAAGATAATACATTTGTATTGTTATAAGGCATTTTTCATATTTTGTGTTCTTACAAGCAACATTGCAATGAATGTCTGTGAGTATATTTCTTCATCTATTTTGGTTTTTTGTTTTCTTAAAATGAAGTGGAGATCCTGGTTAAAAGGGTATGAATCTACTATTCATGTGGTTAACACTCAGTGCCTTATTGCCATACGGAAACATGCTACCAGTTTTAACCATCTTCAGTGTCAATTATCTTTGGTATGGAGGGAGAAGGAAGAAAATGAGAGGGTAAGGAGGCCAGAGAGGAGAGAAGACCTTCCTGGCATTTCCGTTTCCCCATCTCCCTCCTTCTGACTTCTTGGTCCTTTGTCTTCTGGAAGCCTGAAGGTGGCTGTGACTCTAGGAGGCTGCCCCCAAATACAAGGAGACACAGCTCCACTCCCGACCTGCGGTTCTAAGGTTGGAAGGAAGAGAGGTCTACGGTTGTCACTGCCATAGTCAGGAGTGTTAAGGAAGGAATTCAGATCTCCATGGAAACAAAAAGCAGAAAGAAACAAACAGGTAATCAATGAAAATACTGTCTTTTTATTCAAATAATAATTTTCCATTTGTCATAAAATGAAATCACCGTAAGCATCACAGATTAATCTGCATTTATGAGCAGAATCCTTTGGCAAATCACCTTATTTCCCTGAACTTCAGCCTCAATTTACTCATCTGGGACATGCAGGTTAAAAAATATGTATAGAGCTTTTGTAACAGAAAATAATCATGTCTGGAAGAATTTACCACAGATAGGGCTTGACACATAGAAGTCAATCAATACATTCTGGCTCTCATTACTACACAAAATCATGAGAATTGCCTCTTTTTTTTCTGTTTTAATTGTTGCAAAGCAGAAGCTACAGCACAGCATTCAAACCTTCTGGGGAGCAGGCTTCTGTTCCAAGTCTCCAGAGTCCTGATGTGACATGATCTGAAGGCTAGTCAGGAAACTCACCCTGACCAGGCTGAGTGTCCGCATTGCTTTTTGAATTGCCTTTGGGAGGAACCCCCTGACCCGTTGGAAACCTTAGCAAACCATAGAGATTTGGACGTAGTGGTGGCCCCAAAATAGGAACCTTCTAAATCGTTCCTCCAAGATCTGATGATGAGTGCAGTGTCCTGTCTGAGGAACCTGTATTGGAAAAGCAGTTACTGAGCGGCCAGCAGACTTGGTCTCAGCTCTGTGAGCATTTAGCTCTGCTTACTTCTCATCAAATGATAGCAATCACCTATTCAGGTCAGTGCTATTAGTCATCTCTGCAAGTACTAGAGCCTTCTTTGAGGTTAGTCAGGCATCTTACACATGGTAATCCCACTAGGGAGGGGGGTTGGTGCAGGGCAAATTACAATCCAACCGTGACGTTTGCATAACACCTGATCTATTTGTAAATGATACTCACTCAGCACAGACAGCAGTCCCTTCGTCTGTTTTTACAAGAAGAGTATTTTATAGTAAAACGTGACAGGATGTGCATGGCCAGGCCAAAGCACACAGGGGTACAGGCAAGCGACACTTGAGAGGGCTGTCCCTTCCCCTTGCAGGCACTTCGTCTGCCAGAGCCCCTTTCAGACTCTGCGCTTTACCGTTCCAATCCTATTGGGCTTGTTTTCATGTTGTTCCTGTTCCATCTGAGAAAATGAGAGCCAGAGGGGCCGAGCTACCTGGCTGAGGCCTCCATGGGAAAACCAAGCTGCCCTCTGAATGGAGTAGATCATGGCAATGCCACCTAGAAAGGGGCATGAGCCAACAGCCCATGGACTTCTCATCCATCTCTTAAGAGAGGCTTGAGCATTCTCACATATTCTGAAGTAGGAACAGAAGTCTCTGAGAAAGGAACAGAAATCTCATATCCCCAAGTATTAAGACCTGTTCTTATGAAGATCAACAGATGTTGTGACCATGTTTGAAGACCTTAACCCCATCACCACGTGTTTTGATGTGGGGAGTAGTCTGGTGACAATTAAAACAATGACTTGTTCACTAAGGGATTCTAAAATGCCTCAAGGCAGCCTTTGCTCAAATAGCCTTACAAAACTGATCTTTCATTACATTATTTCTGAATTGATATTAACTCTGAATTTCAGGTCAGGGAGTCCATAAAATAGTCCCCCTAGATGTGGAAAAAGTGCCCTGAGCAGTGTTAGCTATATGTGCCTGTGTCTGTCTGTGCGGGTGTGTATGCCTGTCTGTGCGTGTGTGCATGTGTGTCGGTCTGTGTGTGTGTCTCTGTATGTGTTTGTATGGATGTGTGTATATGTGTGTGTGTCTCTATGTGTGTCTGTCTGGATGTGCACTTCTGTATATGTGTTTGTATGTGCACACATGTGTGTATGCCTATCTGTACGTGTGTGTGCAAGTGTGTCTGTGTGTTTATGGATGTTTGTGGCTGTGTGTATACCTGTGTGTACGTGTGTGTGCACATATCTATAAGATGGGAGATCCCTGAACTTACAGAGCAAAATAAAGATTTTCTCAGATGAAAACTTAGGGTTGCTGCAGTGCACAAGGAGTGAGGGAAAGTGAATTAGGCTATGAAGTCCCCAGTAACACAAGATGGGACTGAGACAGCATGAGGTGGGAGCATAAGCTCCAGAGAAAGGTCAAGACACTGCTGGTTAACAGGCCCCTCAGAGGCCAGGGTCATGGGTCAAGAGCAGGTACTTGCAACAGGAATCTATCAGATTTGCTCGAGTAAAACTAACTCAAGCCCAGGTTTAAGTATATGAAAATGGATAATTTTTTCATCATTTCCTTCTCCCCCAAAATTTTCAGTTCTTTTAAAAAGTGAAAATTGTCCTTTCAAAGAAGTTTTGGAGACATTGTGTGGAATAATTGTCTATGGCTATTATAGTTTCAACCAAGATATGTCAACCCTGGTGTGGATTTCATTAAATGTGCCTTGCACTGACATTTTTGCTAAACAGTATTTTGCTCCCCTAGTAAAATGAAAAGAGCAAATACAGTTGGAATTTATATTCTATTTCCTTTCTTTACTCAATCTTACCCTTTACTTCACCGAAATTAGATACTGAAAAGGCTTGAATACGATAAAACTATTTCTACGATTTTTCTTTACCAAATTCTTTTAAGAAAAGTGTTTATTATCTTTGCCAAATTAGAAAATGAGATGAGGAACAAACACATCAATATTGGAACATAACTGCCATTTATCTTGCTGGTGTTGGGGTTGCTGCTTAATGAGAAGTAAGCTGTAGAAAAATAATTTGAGATTCCTTAGAAACAGAAATGCCTATGGTCAAGAAAGAAGCAAGTGAGATATTTCTGGGAAGTGATGGAGTAAGAGGATCCTAAGCTCACCTGGCCCCATGGACACACCTGGATAACAGCTGCACCAGTGCCACTACCCCTGACAATGACCCAACGAGTCCCCATAGTTCAATGTAGACAGGAGACCACGAAAAGAGCAGGAGGGGCAGAGACTTGGTCAAGGACCAAACTCTCGATGAGACTAACCAGAAACAGGACACACTACAAGCCCAGAGAATGGGGAGGGACAGACCCCACCCCGGACACCCCACGCATGAGGGACCCTCACTGGGAAGACAAGTCCCCATAACATCTGGCTTCAAGAACAAGTGGGACTTAACTTCACAGGATTTTACAACCAGTGAGCCTTAACTGGGTACTTTAAAAATCAGTGGGCTTAGCTCTGGGAGAGCCTGAGTGTGATAGGAAACTGAGTCTCTACCCTTAAAGGCAACATAACAAAAACCACCCCTCGGTACAGGCAGCATAGAAACAACAGTTTGAAAACTGCCTGGGGCATACTTGAAGGAGGTTTATTTGCTGATCTCAAAACATGTACAGGAGGCACATGGATCTTCAGGAGTCTTCTCCAAGAACAAAAGAGCTAGCAGGCACCAACCCTCTGCCCCGCCAGCATAGATACCCAGGCACTTGTGGGAACGAGAATGAACAGTGTCCACCAACTTTGTTAACACCACAAGCTCCACCCTACAGACCCTCCCATGGATCCACCCATCCAACCTGCCCCACTCAGCAGGAGTCCCCCCAAAGCTGCTCCTGCTGCATCTCATTCTGCAAGCAGGCCTGGGCAGGGACCAGCCCCACTCCAATTGACTCCTGCTTTGGGGAGAGGAGAAGGTAACCACAAATTTGACTGAAGCCACAGCGGCCGAACCTGGCAGTGCAGAGAGAGTCCTCTGCTGATCTGTGTGTCTATAGCCCTGGCTGGACAGACATCTACAGTCAGGCATCTGATCTAACTGCAGCCTTGCCCCCCAACAGAAACCTCTCAGGGGGCAGCACAGGGAGAGAGTCTTGCAGTTCAGGGTCACTGGAGCCTGGGCAGATCAATTGGAGGCAGGCATGTGGTTTGTAAGCAGGCTTAATCCACCAACAAAAGCCTCCCAGGGGACAAGGCAGGGAAATCACACTGCAGTTCCAAGCAACTGCAGCCCCAGAAAACAGGCTGAAGGCAGGCACCTACTCTAACTGCCGACCCCACTCAACTACAAAACCACAACAGCTCCAGACTAGCCCATTAGCAGCACAGGGATCAAAACCTGCTGACAACAGGCAAAGCAGGTCATTGCAGCCAATTGGACTGAAGACAAATACAGCTCCACACAATAGGAGGATGCACACCACATACATAGGAGACATTCTCGAAGTGTCAGGTTCTGGTAAACAGGGGGGACGTTGCACTGCAGAGCACCACAGGATGTCTTCTTCATGAGGCTACTATTTTCAAGATCAGGAGATGAAACTGACTCTCAATACATAGAAACAAACACAGACAGTTGGACAAAATAAGGAGACAGAGGAATGTTTCCCAAATGAAAGAACAGAACAAAACCACAGCAAAATAGTTAAATTAAATGAAGATGAGCAATATGCCTGATAGAGAATTAAAAATAATGGTCATAAAGATAGATACTGGATGTAAGAAAGAATAGAGGATCTCAGTAAAACCTTCAATGAGGAGATAGAGCATATACAAAGGAACCAATCAGATGTTAAGAACTTAGTAACTGAAATTTAAAATACACTGGAGAGAAATAAATAGTACACTAAAGGAAGCAAAAGAATAGATAAGTGAGGTAGGAGATAGAGTAATGGAAAGCAACCACACTGAACAGCAAGATGAAAAAATAATAATACAAAAATGAGAATAATTTAATGGAACTCAGTGATTCCTATCAAGCATAATAACATTTGTATTACAGGGATCCCAAAAAAAGAGAAGGGAGAGAAAGAGGGGCAGAAAACAGTAGCTGAAAATAGTAGCTGAAAACTTACTGAATCTGAGGAAGGAAACAGACAGCCACATCCAGGAGACACTGAGAATTCCAATCAAAATTTGCCCAAGGAGGTCCTCACCAAGACACATAATAACTAATATGGTAAAAAGTAGTGCTAAAGAGAGAATTTTAAAAGCAGCAAGAGAAAATAGTTACATGCAAGGGAAACTCCAAGAGGCTATGAAGTGATTTTTCATCAGAAACTTGGCAGCCCCAAGGGAGTGGCATGATACATTCAAGGTGCTGAGAGGAGAAAATGTGCAGCAGAGAACACTGTATCCAGCAAGCCTGTCATTCAGAATAGAAGGAGATATAAACAGTTTCCCAGGCAAACAAGAGTTAAAGGAGTTAATGGCCATAAAACCAGCCTTACAAGAAATGTTAAATGGGAGTCTTTGAGTAGAAAGAAAAGACCATAAGCAGGAGTAAGAAAGTTATGACATGAAAAAAAAAAAATCTCACAGGTAAATGCATACATAATAAAACTGGTAGATTAATACCCTATAAGACCAGTACAAGGTTAAAGCACAGAAGTAGTAAAATATATTATACTATAAAAATCAGTCAAGGGATTCACAAAACAAAAGGATATAAAATATGACCTCATAGCCACAAAACATGAGGGTAAACTAAAAATATAGTGCTTTTAGAGTGGGTTCAAACTGAAGCAAACATCAACTTAATACAGACTGCTATATGCATAAGATGTTAATATGAACCTAATGGTGACCTTAAGTCAAAAGCTTGTAATAGATAAAAAATAAAGGAAAGGAATTCAAGTAGATCACTGAGGAAAACCATTAAACTACAATGGAAGACAGCAAGGACAGAGAACTATAAAAACAACTGGAAAACAAGTAACAAAATGGCAATAAATACATACCTAGTAATAATTACTTTGAATGTAAATGGACTAAATGCTCCAATTGAAAGACACAGGCTGGCTGAATGGATGCAAGACCCATCTATGTGCTGCCTATAAGAGACTCACTTCAGATATAAAGACAAATGCAAACTGAAAGTGAAGAGATAGAGCAAAATTTACTAGGCAAATGGAAGTGAGAAGAAAGCTGGGGTAGCAATACCTATATTGGACAAAATAGACTTTCAAACAAAGATGTAAATGTGCCTAGCTGGCTCAGTCAGTATGACGTACAACTCTTAATCTCAGGGCTGTGAGATTAAGCCCCAAGCCCATATTGGCTATAGAGCTTACTTAAAAAAAAAAAAAAAATCAAACAAACATAAACCAAAGATGTAACAAGAGACAAAGGACACAACATAATGATAAAAGGAACAATTCAACAAAATGATATCAGAAATGTATATCCTACTTAAGTGAGACCTGAAACCATAAAATCCCTAGAAGAATATATTGATAGTAGTTTCTTGGAAACTACTGACATCAGTCATGGAAACATTTTTCTAGATATGTCTCCAAGGGCAAGGGAAACAAAAGCAAAATTAAACTATTCGGCCTTTGCCAATTAAAAGGCTTTTACAGAGTGAAGGAAACCATCAAGAAAACAAGGCAACCTACTGAATGGAAGAAGAATATTTGCAAACGACATAACTAATAAAGGGTTAATATTCAAAATACATAAAGAATTTATACCATTCAATGCCAAGAAACTAAATAATCCAATGAAACACAGAGGACTTGAATAGACATTTTTTCAAAGAAGATATACAGATGGCCAACAGACACATGAAAAGATACTCAATATGACTCATCATCAGGGAAATGCAAATTAAAACTACAATGAGATGTTATCTAACACCTGTCAGAGTAGCTAAAATCAAAAGTACAAGAAATAACAAGTGTTAGCAAGGATGTGGGAAAAAAGGAACCTTCGTGCACTGTTGGTGGGAATACAGACTGATGCTGTAACTACAGAAAACAGTGTGGAGGTTCCTCAAAAAGTTAAAAACATAAATACCACATGATCTAGTAATTCTACTACTGAGTATTTACCTAAAGAAAATGACATTAACACAAAAATATATATGCACCCTTGTTTACTGAAGCAGTATTTGCAATAACCAAGACATGGACAAGTGTCCATCTATAATAAATGAATAAATTAAATGAGGTGTATATATACAATGGATTTTTACTCAGCAATAAAAACATAAAATCTTGCAATTTGCAACAGCACGAATGGAGCTAGAGGGTATAACGCTAAGTGACATAAATTAGAGAAAGGCAAATACCATATGATTTCACTCATATATGGAATTTAAGAAACAAAACAAATGAACAAACAGAGAAAAAAGGAAATAAACAAAAAATAGAATCTTAAATAGAGAGAACACACAGGTGGTCACCAGAGGGGAGCTTGGTGGAAGGATGGGGGATATAGGTCAAGGAGATTAAGAGTCAGTTATTGTGATGAGCACTGAAAAATATATAGAATGTTAAATCACTAGGTTTATTTATTAGGTTCAGGTACACCTGAACCTAATATAGCACTGAATGTTAACTGTACTTGAATAAAACCAGAAATAAAAAAAATAAGTAAGCACTACTTAAGAAAAATATTCACATTTTCATGAGAATTAAATTAAATCATTTAAAAATAATTCTCAGTAGAGTCAATACTCTTTTGTTCTCTAAGGAAAATCATAAATATGGCTCCATTTTCCACTGGCTAGAAAGAGCACAGGAATTACAAATTCTCTACTCTCAACAAACACTATTAGTTCAAAGGTTGATTAGTTTGGCCACCAATCAATTATTTGACATTAATGTGATAACAATCACATGGTCTGATAGCTGTGTGTGGTGTGTGTGTGACAGAGAGACACGCACAGAGCAATTTATTTTTAAATGACATTTTTATTCTAAACTCAATAATGTTTTGATCCTCATAATCAATCTTTAGGTGCATATCTGACATTTATTTAGAATAAATTTCTAAACCAACACTAAGTAAGGAGTATGAACATTTGTAGATTTTAATATAATTTTCCAAACTTGCAATCAGAATCCTAGAAAGTGTAACTGCTTGGCATGCTTCAAGTGCTTAATAAATGTTTAATCATCAAGAAAGGAATGTAAATGAGTAATGTTGAACCCCTTAAGCTTTTCTGAAATGTGATTGATTTGCAGAATTTGAATTTATACACAATGGGCGGGACTTGCTGGCCATGAGTAATGCTGGTCCCCCCCTTTCACCTCCTACCTGACCAGAGAACACCAGACTGAGACGTCCTGGGTTCTCAGGCCCCCATCCCATTCAGCAAGTTCTCCCAGCAAATGCTTTCTCCTGTGTCTGTCTGGAAAACAGAACCATTACGTCCACCTCTCTGAGACTGATATTGCAAGATGGAATAGATCCTTAAGTCCCTTAATTTAAGGAAGTGTTAAGTACAAAGACGGAGACAGTTCCCAAATAGATATTAACTTACATGCATAAACAGAATCCAAATGATCGTCTCTTCAGCACAGTGCTTGAGCCAAGGATGTTCAGCATCATCCTCTGCCTTCCACTTCTGTGGAAGGAAATGCACAGGAATAGTAAAACAGTCCTTCAACTGTGCTGGTTTGGGGTCTTAATTTCTGCTTTCCAGTGTGTTCTAGGGTTCCTCTCATCAGAACCTAGGTGTGGGAGCGCTGATGCTTACACAGCTCCCAGGGGTTTGCAGTATGCGGGGCATGTGGTTAGAGATTTCATCTCAAAGTCCCCCAAACTCAGACACCTTTTACATATGATGAAATCTTCCCTGTGCATCTTATGTAATTTTTAATCCCTGGTACAAAATAAAAATCATTTTAGAAACTCTCCCAGAACTATTCAGGACATGACATTGGATACGTCAGTTTCTGACTTTTCCAGCTCTAGCTGGAGGACTTGCATTTTCATGGCAGAGGGCTGAGAGTGTGGAAGATCTCTACCAAACCATTTAGATGAAGTTTGACGATCAGGATCCTGGAGATGGCTATAATAGCTTTTGCAGGATTCCCTGGGATCTCACTCCCACACATTTTGTGGTGCTTGTGGCTGAGCTTTTTATGATGAACATAATGACCGGAAGGCAGGCCTTGGAGCACACAAAACCGAGAATTGAATCCCGGCTCCAGAGGATGCCAATTGCACAACTACAGACGAGCTATGTGATCTTGCCCATCCTCGGCTTTCTCATGGGAACACTGGGAAAAATAATACCCATGTTCCAGAAGTCCTCAACAGCTAGTGTATGTGGAGTGTGTAACTCCATTCCCATAGTGAACAGTCAAAAACTAGTAATTGTTAGTAGTGTTACCATAAGACTAATGCTTCTGCATTACATTTTACTTGACATTCTAACTTAATGCTGATAACTCAACATTTGTGTCTTTTTCTCTTTTAATCCAAGACTGATACGATTTTTGTCATGTTGAAGTACGGGTAACTGGAATTTAAAAGGATAACATTAATATTATTTGTTTAAAATGAGCTTTTTAAAAGAAAGCAAGAAAGTGCAATAACCCATTAGAAAAACTGGGGATAGAAAAGCAGGAATTAACAAAAGAAGGATAACCAACTAATACATAGATGATTAAAAAAGCCTGACCTGATCAACCATCCAAAAGTAATAAGTAATAAGGCAATACTGTATATAAATTATTTTAAAAGGAAATTTTTAAAAGAAAATTATAATAATGTACTCAAGATTTTTCGGGTAATTTGGCAATATACATAAATAATATGAAACATAGTTATATTTCCACTGTTACAATTCTTGTTGTGTCTTCAGAAGAAATGATCAGAGATGTACACATTATTTATTTACACGGATGTTTTCTACAGCATTACATAGAATACTATGAAATAGAAATTTCTTATATACCCCAAATAAGGAAATGACTCAGTAAGATGCAATGTTAACAGTGCTTCTATTCTACTGTTAAATGTTAATACTATGTTTTCAAGAACTAATTAATACCATGGAAATATAATTTCCACATTTTTATGTTAAGTAAAACATGTGAGACAAGATAATATTACCTAAGTACGAATTTTGTTTAAATACACACATATATATGGATACACACACACCCACAAGCATATATGAGTAAAGAGAAACACTGACATGTTAAGAATATTTTATTCTGTTTATTTTCCTTATAATCCTCAGTAAGTTTCAAATTTATCACAATAAACATGTGTTCTTTTTTATGGTCAGAAAACAAATTAGAGGAAATAGAGTTGGAAGGGTTCACTGGTTTGCAGAGGGTCAGACCACTAGTTGGTTGTAGATCAACCTGTGTATCTGCCCAAGGCAGAAGGAGTTACAGGTGACCTCCCTGAGAATACGTGATGCTTTTCTGCCTTTGGTTTCAAGTCTAACTCTCAAACTAGATATGTCTAAGTGTATATATTACCTAACTGATATATATATATATATTTTTTTTTAATTTATTTGAGAAAGAGAGATAGAGAATGAGCTGAGGAGGTGGGGCAGAGGGATAGGGAGAAACAGACTCCCCACTGAGCAGGGAGCCTGATGTAGGACTTGATCCCAGGACCCCAGGATTATGACCAGAGCCGAAGGCGGATACCAACTCAGATACCGACTGAGCCACCCAGGTGCCCCACCAACTTGGTTCTTAAAAGGTGTTTAAATCCCCAGTTCTTATTAAGAAATTGTATTTGCTAGTTTAATGTTTAACATTACCAAACTAAAGGCTCTAATTGCTGGCTGGGCTTGTCCTGCCATATGTAAAACAAGCAGTTACTCTGAACTATGTGGTGGGCGCCAGGTAAACACGCACAGATCATCCCGATGGAGCATCCACCGTTAACGCTGCCGTTTACCTCTAGGATGGGTCAGCAGAGGGATAGCAGGACACGTGCTGTGTCATGGAGAAAGCAATGGGGCTGGAGCCCAGAGGCCCAGCCTGGGTCTCCCGGAAACCTTATGTTCACATGACCTCAATCCAGGCTTTTCTCCTTAACACAAACACATTGCTTAGCTTCCTTGCAGTTATGAGAGGCTCTGTCATCGGGTCTGGCCAATGAGAAGTGAGCAGAGGTGCATGGTTGGTCACTTCCTGGCTGAGGGAATAAAGAAGCCCCATGACGCTTGGCAACTGCTCCTTCCCCCAGTGCTAACCAAGGAGCCTGCCAGTGCCACAGCCGATACGGCGACACACTTTGGAGGCCTGCATCCTGGACGGCCACCCACACCTAGAGCAGACGCCCTACAAGCAAGATACCATGGCAGCTGTGCAAAGCAGTGGGGTTTTAAAACTAACCTGTTATTGCAGCACGCCTGGGTCTATCCGGATAGATTCACCCCACAAAGTCCTGTCCTTGCAGAAACCTCACTACACTGTCTCTGACACAGGAGTGGCTCGCGTAAGCACTTTAAAAATGTGCTCCATAAAGTCCTTGGAGAGATTAAAAAAAAGGGACATGTGAGGGGACAAGGGGAGGTGTGGGATATGAAGAAAGGGTTTTCTGGGGGAGGGAGAGAAAAGAAAAATTAAAATAATCAGATAAAATAATATAAAAGACCCCTTCTAGCCCTGGGGTTGGAGTCTATGACTGGTAAGTGCAAGCGTGAATTTTTGAGAACCCGGAGCCACTGCCGGCGTTCCCCACCCTGCTGTCCAAGGTGACACCCACCAGCCTGCTGGGCTCAGTAAAACGTGGATGAAGAAGAAACCCTTTTGCTGTGTTTTTAAGCTACAACTCATTGGAGTTTATCGAGTAATTACAAACCAGGGAATCAGAGGATGGGCGGGAGGAGAGCACACTCAGTGCTGACTAGCCTTTTGGTTTTTTTGGTTTCTGTGGTTTTTTTCATCCTATTATTTAGTCCTACGGCCTCGGCTGAGGGGATATTTATGGAACAGAGATGCACTTGGAGAGCAGGAGAAGTGCCAATCCCATGACTAGTTTGCCTTTGTGATGCGAGGAGGGGAATTAGCGTGTGCTCTTTGGTCTTCTTACAACATTTCTGTTGAATCAACCTGCTACTCTGTGAAATCCCTCTGAGATGTTTACAAAAGACACATGCTCTTTACTGAGTCATCGATGAAAAGGCCGATTGACACCATTACAGTCGTAGGATTTATTACCAAGTGTGGTCATGTTTTTTTCTCACAAAGCTTTGGCTGTTTGAAAGCTCGATATTCACAGGCATTTTTGCTGATAATAGTAAAATAGCTTATAATTCTTTCCTATCAGGAAATTCAAGCATTATGCTCTCACTTCAGCCAGCATTTGAGAAGACTGTAAAGGATGGTGGCTATCAGCTTTAATCAGCCATTAGCGCTTAGCCTAATAAAAACTGGCTTCCAGGCCATGCATAATTAAAGGAGCATATTTGAAAGCCAAAAAAATTGCTGTGTTTTTCCTGGAAAAATAGTGTTACTGCAGTGACGGAAACATAAAATCCTTAATTCTACACTTCAAGACGCTCACAACAATCATGTGCATGCCATTTAAGCAAGTAAGTGGGGGAAAGAGTTGTGTTTTTTTTTTTAATACCTTCAAAATACATGTCTAACAAATTCAAAATGAATTCGAAGCTTTCACAGAAAAAAATATTGAAAATGTTATTGTTCATCAATAGGCCTGGGTAGCCCCGCTGTTTCTGTGTTCCAGGCTAACACAGTATATAAACGAATAGCAGGAAGCCCCTGTGACCACAAGGTAACCCGACTAAAAACACATTATACTTCTGTATGTCCCAGGGGGTCAAATCTGCTGAGGAAAAGGGAGACACGATAGGTAATTTCATTTGGGGTGAATAGATCACTTGTTTTTCACACACAGATACATGCAGGCCATAAGTCGCTAAGTGCTAGAAGGGCCGGCGGCTGTGCCAGGGGGACATTTGGTGGCACAGCAACAGCTCGGCCCCGAGTAAAGACACTCAGAAGCGCTCAACCCGAAGGATGCTTGCCGCCTGCCCAGAGCGCGCCCGGTCCGTAAGCCCCTCTCGGAAAACCTGCAAGCACCCTCAGTTAGCGGTGGCAAGAGCTGCAGGTGTTTTGTGTCTCATGGAATGGACAAGACGACCCTTTCTGGGTCCGGGAATCTTACAGGACAGGCAGACACAGAGCAGGTGTGGACAGGAGGAGCGGCCGTGTGTCTGTACATCCCTCCTGATGTGCTGGCAATGAGGGCCAGATGGTGGACTGGACACTGCGCAGGGGCTGGGATGCACCGACTGAGATGCCAAAAGGGATCGAGAGGAAAAAGAAAAAGAAAATTGCAGTCGGTGATCGCTGGTGGAGAGGGGCAAGCCTGGGACCCCATGGCTTCTACGAAGAGTAGAGCGGCACCCCGCACCTGTCCATGACTGCTCTATGGAGGCAAACACTGGCCCAGATCTCCTGGTTTTTTCAAAAGCAACTGGAAACTTCATCTTGGGTCAAATATCCTGCTCCTGAACTCAACAAATCACCCCTATTCGCATTTTGTAGATAAAGTGTGGCGTGGGACCAAAAGGAAGGAATAGGTTCAGGTGTAGTTAGCCTAAGACATGCCCGCCCCCTGCTTCTGATCCCTGGCTTCACGTTGGAGACCTAAAGACCCACGGTCAGATACACAATGAGAAGTCCCTTCAATAATCATAAAGACCATGGAACGAAGAGTAAATTCTGTGAACATGACATAAAACAGGAAAAGAGGATCACACAGAGCTGGTGTGAAGAAAGAAGACTCGACCAATGAAGATGCTCACACGTCCCGCAGCCACATCCCAGCTTGGTGGCCTGTGTCCTGGGGAAAAACACATGTGGCCACTATGTGTACAGTGTCTTAATTGTGAAGTGTGTCTAAAAACACAACCTGTAGGGGACGCCTGGGTGGCTCAGTGGTTTAGTGCCTGCCTTCCGCCCGGGGTGTGATCCTGGAGACCCGGGATCAAGTCCCACAACAGGCTCCCTGCATGGAGCTTGCTTCTTCCTCTGCCTCTGTCTCTGCTTCTCTCTCCCTCTCTCTCATGAATAAATAAATAAAATAAAATATTAAAAAAAAACACAACCCGTACATATGTCACAGTCCATCACATAATCCTTTCTGCTGTCGTCATAAAGCCACAAACTCAGAGCAAAGAGGCTTTCCATAATTTTTCAAAGAGGAATACGATCCAGTTAAAAACCCAATAAACAGCTCTAATCAAGATCAGGTGTGTGGAGGCGACTGACCCAGTAAGCCTGCCCTTCATGAGAGCTTGGGTGGGCAAGGCCAGATCTGTGAGGTTGTCCCAAACAAGTCACACTCAACAGAAAGGGAAGCCTGGGGGGCTTAGTCGGTGACACAGCAGCCCTCAGCTCAGGTCATGATCTCAGGGTCCTGGGATCCAACTCCACATCGGGCTCCCTGCTCAGTGGGGAGTCCACTTCTCCCCTTCCTCTGCCCCTCCCCACCTTGTGCTCTCCATCTCTCCCTCTCTCAAGTGAATAAATGAAAACTTGAAAAAAAGAGATAGACATTGTTGAATGTAGGGACAATGGAGAAAGACGCATGGCTTGATATCTGAGGTCATTTTTCCTAAATTGCTATTATATTGATATTCAAATGATCCCATATGTTTAGGGGAGATCCCATATGCTTTCAGGAGAACATTCATGTTTCTTTCCATTTTATTTATTTATTTTATTTTTTTAAACATTTTTAAAAGATTTTTTATTTATTTATGAGAGACACAGAGAGAGGCAGACACTCAGGCAGAGGGAGAAGCAGGCTCCATGCAGGGAGCCCGATGTGGGACTCGATCCCAGATCCCGGGATCACACCCTGGGCCAAAGGCAGACTCTCAACCACTGAGCCACCCAAGTATCCCGTCTCTTTCCATTTTAATGAAGACCTACTGGGTTTTTACCACAAAGAGATGGAAAAATATTCCATGCTCATGGATTGGCAGAATTAATATTGTGAAAATGTCAATGTTACCCAGAGCAATTTACACGTTTAATGCAATCTCTATCAAAATACCATGGACTTTCTTCAGAGTGTTAGAACAAATTATTTTAAGATTTGTGTGGAATCAGAAAAGACCCCGGATAGCCAGGGAAATTTTAAAAAAGAAAACCATATCTGGGGGCATCACAATGCCAGATTTCAGGTTGTACTACAAACCTGTGCTCATCAAGACAGTGTGGTCCTGGCACAAAAACGGACACATAGATCAATGGAACAGAATAGAGAACCCAGAAGTGGACCCTGAACTTTATGGTCAACTGATATTCGATAAAGGAGGAAAGACTATCCATTGGAAGAAAGACAGTCTCTTCAATAAATGGTGCTGGGAAAATTGGACATCCACATGCAGAAGAATGAAACTAGACCACTCTCTTTCACCATACACAAAGATAAACTCAAAATGGATGAAAGATCTCAATGTGAGACAAGATTCCATCAAAATCCTAGAGGAGAACACAGGCAACACCCTTTTTGAACTCGGCCACAATAACTTCTTGCAAGATACATCCACGAAGGCAAAAGAAACAAAAGCAAAAATGAACTATTGGGACTTCATCAAGATAAGAAGCTTTTGCACAGCAAAGGATACAGTCAACAAAACTAAAAGACAACCTACAGAATGGGAGAAGATATTTGCAAATGACATATCAGATAAAGGGCTAGTTTCCAAGATCTATAAAGAACTTATTAAACTCAACACCAAAGAAACAAACAATCCAATCATGAAATGGGCAAAAGACATGAAGAGAAATCTCACAGAGGAAGACATAGACATGGCCAACATGCATATGAGAAAATGCTCTGCATCACTTGCCATCAGGGAAATACAAATCAAAACCACAATGAGATACCACCTCACACCGGTGAGAATGGGGCAAATTAACAAGGCAGGAAACCACAAATGTTGGAGAGGATGCGGAGAAAAGGGAACCCTCTTGCCCTGTTGGTGGGAATGTGAACTGGTGCAGCCACTCTGGAAAACTGTGTGGAGGTTCCTCAAAGAGTTAAAAATAGACCTGCCCTACGACCCAGCAATTGCACTGCTGGGGATTTACCCCAAAGATACAGATGCAGTGAAACACCGGGACACCTGCACCCCGATGTTTATAGCAGCAATGGCCACGAGAGCCAAACTGTGGAAGGAGCCTCGGTGTCCAATGAAAGAGGAATGGATAAAGAAGACGTGGTTTATGTATATAATTGAATATTCCTCAGCTATTAGAAATGACAAATACCCACCATTTGCTTCAACGTGGATGGAACTGGAGGGTATTATGCTGAGTGAAGTAAGTCAGTTGGAGAAGGACAAACATTATATGTTCTCATTCATTTGGGGAATATAAATAATAGTGAAAGGGAATATAAGGGAAGGGAGAAGAAATGTGTGGGAAATATCAGAAAGGGAGACAGAACGTAAAGACTCCTAACTCTGGGAAACGAACTAGGGGTGGTAGAAGGGGAGTAGGGCAGGGGGTGGGAGTGAATGGGTGACGGGCACTGGGGGTTATTCTGTATGTTAGTAAATTGAACACCAATAAAAAATAAATTAAAATTTGCAAGTTTCACTATAAAAAAAATAAAAAAAAGTAAACACAAAATAAAGGCAGATAATGTGGAGTTTGATAAGAGTGAAGCTGGGGGAATACAAGAAAAATATAAAAGGATACAAGAAGTTTGCAATGGCAGGTGAGAATCAGGGCGACTTCTCTGGGAGAGAGAAGACTGTGGGTGTCATGGGCTTGCAGGTGGGTCTGCAGCTAGGGGCATCAATGTGGTGAGAGAAAGTGTAAGGCAAGGTGAAGGCACTTGGCTGCTGCAGCAGGAGGAGGTGAAGGTGGGCAGCAGAGGTACAGCATGTCACTCTCCCAAAGGCTCTGCCCGGAAGAGCCTCACAGGAGTGGGGTCTGCATCAAGGGGGCAGCATACCTTAGGATGGGGCGGTGGAGAGCAGACTGTGCAGGAATGACCCTCGGATGGAAGGGTAGACCAAGGGCAGGGAGACGATGGACTTCGGTTGTAGACACCAAGTGTGCGCACTGGGAAGAAGCTGAGATCTAGTCCAGCCTGGCTGCCGCAGGAGCCCCCATCTCGTCCTTCTCAGCAGGAGGGCAGCACGCAGGCTGGGAGGGTCGTGGGAAGATGAGGATGTTCCTTTGTGGCCGCTTCATGCTGTGAGTCAAGGGGGATGTGCACTTGGGGATGAGACACAAAGCAGTGCTCTGTCTGCAGCTTTTTGGAAAATCTCTTTATTAAGTTTTTGGTATGTGTGGTATTTCCCTGGGTGTTCAATCAAGGTCTGACTTTCTTTTTCACTGAGGGACATCTATCCCTGTCCGTGGCTATGCAACATCCTGATGGCTGATGGCTCACAGTGGCTATATGCTCCCAGCTGGAAAATTCTTTCCCTGAGGCCTTGAAAGCCAGACTCGGGTCTTTTCCCCAGAATGTAAAGAATGGTCTTCCTGTTTCTCAGTAAAGATACCTGGAGTTGCTTCTGGAGAAACTCTGAGCAGAGCACTGGTGAGCAACAGTCAGCTCAGATCCATGGGCCTCAGGGAGTGTGGGAGCTCTGTGGAGTTCGGGCCAGCCTCTGCGGGGGCTGGGGGCCGTGTGTGCCTGTAGCAACAGCATTCTGTTTCTCAAGTCCAGTGTACCTGCACAAGGTAAGTCTTTTCTTTCTTTCTTTCTTCTTCTTCTTCTTCTTCTTCTTCTTCTTCTTCTTCTTCTTCTTCTTCTTCTTCTTCTTCTTCTTTAATAAAGAGGTAATATGGTTAAAAAAAAAAAAAAGAGGTGACTTTGAAATATCCGAGTTCTGTCCCACTTGTATCACCTTCTGACCAAAACCTCTGGAACATGTTACCCACCCCTCCAAGTCTGTAATGTCTTCTTGTATAGAGAATGTACCTCTAAGCATTGATCCACATGAGGCAATGAGAAATAAGAGTTGTCTTCCTTTTTCCATCAGCTCTGCCTGTCAATAGAACATTGGTAAATTTGTTCAGAGACAAGTGCTTTTTAAATCTTAAATATAGTTCAGAAGACATGAACAGACATTTCTCCAAAGAAGACATCCAAATGGCCAACAGACAAGTGAAAAGACACTCAACATCACACATCACCAGGGAAATGCAAATCAAAACTATGAGGAGGTACCACCTCAAACTTGTCAGAACAGCTCAAATCAACAACACAAGAAACAACAGATGTTGGGGAGGATGCGGAACAAAGAGAACCCTCGTGCACTGCTGGTGGGAATACAAACTGATGTAGCCACTTTGGAAAACAGTATGGAGGGGCCTCAAGAGGTTAAAAATTGAACTACTCTATGATCCAGGAGTTCGACTGTTAGATATTTACTCAGAGAAAATGAAAACACTAAATTGAAGGGATACATGTACCCCTATGTTTATTGCAGCATTATTTACAATAGTGAAATTATGGAAGCAGCCCAAGTGTCCACTGACTGATAAAGAAGATGGGGTATGTACACACAATGCAATATTACTTAGCCATAAAAAAGGAATGAAATCTTGCCATTAGTTCCATGGAGGGAGCCAGAGAGTGTTACGTTACGTGAAATGAGTCAGTCACTGAAAGACAAATACCATGTGATCTCATGCACATGTGGAATTTAAGAAACAAAACAAGCAAACAAAGGAAAAAGAGACAAACCAAGAAACAGACTCTTCAGCTCTAGATAGCAGAGGGGAGGGGGATGAAGGGTGGGTGAAACAGGTAATGGGGATTAATAGGACACCTATTCATGAATGGCGCTGAGTAATATATGGAAGTATTGAATCACTACGTTGTACACCTGAAACTAATATAACACTGCTGTTAACTATACTGGAATTAAAATAAAAATAAGAATAAAAATAAAAATAATCAAATACAGTGTAAATTAAGGAAAGAAGATTCATATTTCACCATGAACACACTTCAAACATGAAGTAATTAATGAGTTAAGTTAAAAGAATTGAACATACCTTCAACAAAGCATACAATCACAAGTGCAAGATTCTGTCCCCATTCCAATATTCCAATAACAATTTTCATTCCTGGAGGATAAACCATGGCTTATAGTTTCTTGCTTTGTCCACAGAGGAGGGAGATAATGTGTACATTTATTTATGCATCGGTTCATATATTATCTCCCTGTGCCAAAATAAGTACTGGTCTTTTAAATTTAAGAATATATGTTTTTGAAAAAACAAATTTGCAAGACTCAGACTGCCTGATTTCTAGATGTATGAAGCTACCAAATCAACACAGCATGGTATTGGCAAAAGGTTAAAAAGTAGATTATAGAAACATAGTAGAAATTCCAGAAACAGACCCTCACAAAGGCAGCTTGACAGTGCAATGTGGAAAGAAAAATCTTTCAAGAAACAGTGCTGAGTAACTGGATCAGCACAATCATGGGAGAATGAACCTCAGATGTTAGCTCATCCCATGGAGAAAAACATACAAGCAAAAACCTAAAGCTTCTGGAAGAAAACATGAGAGAATAACTTCACAACTTTGGGATAGGCAAAGATTTCTTAGACGGGACACAGACGTACCAACTTTGAAAGAAAAAAATAATAAATTTCATCATAATTTTAATCTAGGTATCAAAGGTTAAGAAAATGAAAAAGTAAGAGGAGACTATATGGTGATACATATATCTGCAAAAGGACTTGGCTCCATATATATAGAGAGCTCTTCCATACTAGTAATAAGACCAAATAAATAATACCGAAAAAAACAAAACAAAAAAAAAAAGGGGGGCAAATTTTTGAAAAAAAATAAAAGCAAATATCTAACAAATGTTTTAAAAGGCTTTCTACATCATTAGCCAGCGGAGAAATGTAAAATAAAATTTATCGAGTTACGACCTTAGTAAAATAGAATGCTGCTCTCAAGAGCCAAGGCAGAGGATGAGGAACAGGGGATTCTTACAGTGACGATGAGTATGTCAAACGGTACAACCACTTTGGAAAAACGGCATTTTCTTACAAAATTAAACACGTTTCTACCTTATGACTCTGCAATTTCATTTGTAGGTATTAACTCAAGAGAAATGAAAACAATGTCCACAAAAACACTTGCACAAGACTGTTTTTAGAATTTTTCATTCCTAATAGCCCCAAACTGAGAACAATCCAAATTTCATCAACAGGGGAACAGATTAACTTTTCGTAATCATCTCATGGAACTTGGATCAGCAATAAAATGAGTAAATTGCTGATACATGCAACAACATGGATGAATCACAGAGACACATTGCCCTAGGAAGCTGGACACAAATGGAAATGTTCCGTGTGATCTCATTTATAGGAACTTCGAGAACAGACAAAACTAATTGTGATGATAGAAATCAAAATAGTTGTTGCCAAAAGGGAATGGGAATTTACTGGAAGGGGCCAGAGGAGGAGTTTCTGGGATGATGACAATGTCTCATATCTTGACTGAGTTACTGGCCCTGGGCATATGTATTCATCAAAATACGTGAAATAAGGGGCACCTGGCTGGCTCAGTCGACAGAGCAGGAGACTCTTGATCCTAGGTTGAGTCCACGACCCATATTGGGCATAGAGTTCACTTTAAAAATAGTACATAGAATTATACATTTAGGATCTGTGCATTTCTTTTTACATATTTTAAAAGTCAATTTAAAAAATACATCAGATAAATCTTTCCATATCCTGACAAATACATTGCACTTTTTTTAAGGGGTAGGGGGAGAGGAGCACGGGGAGAGACAGAGAATTTTAAGCAGGCTCCACGCCCAACACCGAGCCTGACTCAGGGCTCGATCTCATGACCCTGAGATCATGACCTGAACTGAAACCAAGAGTCAGGCACATACCTGACTGTGCCACCCGGGTGCCCCCGTTAAAACACGTTTTAAAGCACCGTCTAATATTAATAACAAGAGGTTGGCTTAGAATCAGGTTGATACAAGTCCTCTCCAAATCTAATCCCATTACTTTCCATGTTATACTCCACTGATGCCTTCAGAGCATGTGATGGCCTCTGATTTCTGTGACCATACAGTAATACATCCTGCAAAGATACGCCTCAATTCTTAAATCGGTTGCCTCCATAGAATCTGGCAAATACACAGAAGGGAAATATGTAAATTCAATTTGTTTGCACATCCTTCATCTTATTTGATACTTCTGATTTGGCTTCAGGAAGGTACTGGAAGATTCATGCAAGTGTACATTAAGTATTCTTTCTAGAAAAAAATGTGATGTGATATGTAGGATGAAATGGACAGAAAACAACAAAATTAATTACTTGAGTAAGTTAGCCACCCAAATAAAAGGTTTTGGAGGAGGATGGCTGCTGGCCTGCCTTTCATGCTAAATTTTTAGGGGTAGAGATTTACTTAATTTCAGGTGGTTGAGGTGAAAAATGCATGAAAGACCCAGAGAAGACTTATAAAATTGAAAACAAAATAGAAAATGCAGAGTCAGGGCCAGATGCTTGCCAGTATGAATGGAATCACAGTAATCATTTGGATGAGTTGGGAGTCCAAAGATAAAAGCACAATAAATTCCCAGAAAACTAGATTACAGAAAGAACCATTCAAAATTAAAAAGCTACAGAAATCACAAATTGGGAATAAAGGGCATTTTATTTTATTAAACTTATACATTGCATCTATTGCATTTATTTTAAGGCCCTCACTTAAAGAAAAACAAGAAACTTTTATATGTACACACATATGTGTGTGTGCATACATACATATATACACACATATAATTTTAAATTTTCGTAAAATTATGCTCAATTTTTTTTTTATTTTTCCAAGTGTTTTCTCTCCCAGTGTGTTTAGTGGTTTTGTTGCCATGACAACATGTTGTAGGATAACTCCTGTTTATGTGTGCGAGGGAGAGAGACAGTGTTGTACTAAGGGTTTGTTGAGAAGCTATGGTGAAGCCCGTCTTCCATTTGGTTACACACATCCATTTCCCTTAGGTCTCAGGGATTTTTCAAAGCCCATCACAGGTTAACGGGATTGCAGTGACAGGAACCTCACAGCTGTGTGACGTTTTTATTGATGCGGGAGCTTTCCTCGGAAACATTTCCTGAGTGAATGGATGACAAGGCCTTCGCTGCTAGGAGTTAAAAATGCTGCAACTATCTCCTTTATGACAGAACGGTACCCGAAGGGAAAGAACACTTTTCAGTTGAGCCAGCAGATCAGCGTTTGGTACAAGTCGAGGACGTTTCTGGACAATTCCATTATCTGGGTGAGTGACAAAGGCAGCGGTTGAATAAAATGAGAGAATGATCATATTCTCACATCTCAATATCTTCTCTCTGAATCTGAGATATGATTCCATAAAGAAGAGGTGAAAAAAAAAACAGATTATTTAATGGGAGATGGCTATTTGCCAATTCATCCTGGAAAACAAAAAAACACTTCTCTCTCCAATGCTGTCATTTTTCATAAGCCCCAGTGATGGATCAGAAGGCTGCAACTGGATTTAACTGACCAGTAATTATAAAATCAAAATGGCTGGCGATGCCTGGGTGGCCCAGCGGTTTAATGCCTCCCTTCAGCCCAGGGCGTGATCCTGGAGACCTGGGATCAAGGCCCACGTCAGGCTCCCTGCATGGAGCCTGCTTCGCCCTCTTCCTGTGTCTCTGCCTCTCTCTCTCTCTCTGTGTGTCTCTCAGGAATAAATAAATAAAATATTTTTAAAAAGTCAAAATGGCTGAACTGGAGCATTTTAAGTCTTCCTACAGAAAGACCTCTAGACAACAGTAAATGGAACATTAAGATATACCACAAACAAAGAGTATCACCATGAAATCTCCGGTAGAAATGCAAATCCATTGAATCTGGCCTTGCCTCATGCTCTGTGTTATGAAGGTTTTACAGAATATCTTGGGAAACATTCCAAATTTGCCTTCAGTAAGTGCGATGTTAGGGAATTCATAATAACCATGTGCATTTCAACATTTTCCAAACTTGCAAAATGTGGTTTGTTTTATTACAAAAAGGAACATATCGCAGTTTATAATGCATCTCTTTTGCTAAAGTTCTGCTCCATGCTAATGAATCAAAATATACTCCAATATGTTTTGAAATTTAAAGTGCCAAGTTGCTGTGTTATATTCCCAAGTTCCAAAGATAGGAGAAAGTGAGTAAACACCAAACTCTAGTTAATGTACAGAACTAGTTTTTTACCTCTTATTGCTGCGGTTGGGTAAATCAGATCTTCTGATGGATCATGCTTTCTGCTACATGAAAAATACTTTAATATTTCCATAGGTTTGGTTTCATTAGGAAATGAAATCATTACATGATAACAATAAGAGGGAAAAATGCCACAGAGCCAGACTGAGATGCATCATGATAGAAACATTCCAGAAGTCCAAATGTCTTCCATTGTGTCACCTACCTCTGTTTGATCATAGGACACAAGGACATACGGCTTGGGAGGGTGAAGAAGACAATGCAGTCCTAGTGGATTTTGTGGGTATCTGAGAGAGGAAAACAGACCACAAAAGCCAGGGCCTTCAATGACAAATTGCCTCCTTTTCTTCACATCTAGGACCAGCACTGCCTTTGGATGACACATCAGTGGCAATCACCCCTTCCTTGCTGACCTCTGGGTATCATAAATCACCATCTAGTCATGCTATTAAAATCTACCTAAATATTTCAGGGACCCTACTTAAATATTTCCTCCTCTCCCTGCTCCCATTTCTTCTAGTCCAGAGCACTCAAACAACTGTGTATCTTGAAGGAAATGATTCTTAACCAGGCTATGAGGACAACGATGCCATCAGAGACGTGCTTAAACCATGGTCATATATGCCAATAAATCTCTGGGATCCGAGGGCTCTCCAATAGTTACTCCTTAGCTGGACTTCTTTATGTATGAATTTGCAAACGCAAACACAGGATACTGAATTTAATTCCTTATATTAAGCCTCATTTTCAACAAATAACAGAAACTCAATCTTGGCCAGTTCAGGATGATCTCAGCCAATTTTGGCTGGGTTTGTGCCCACATTTCAGGGACACAGGACTGCCAAAGTCTGGGGTGGGGAGGGAGGAATCTGGTCATGGGACAAGTCTTCCCATCCACACTAATACCTTATGAGATGCCTAAGATCCACTGTGTCTCCAGCCATTGGGTCCCACACATGGTTGTCCTTGTCCCTGCAAATGCAAAGTATCTGCTTTATAAATATTTGCCTGTCCCTCCTGGATACCAAAGAAATACTGGCTGCTCTCTGCAGTTTACTGGGTACAGTGTATAATCTAGGATCTCCTTGGATGACCCTCACCTGAGACTCAGGCCAAGATCGGGGTGTGGGGTGAAGGCCCTATCTCTGGAACACCTACAAATATCTAACTCTCCTCCCTTCCCTCTCCCAATTCCTCCCTCTTGCCTCTCCTTCTCTTTCCTTCCCTGTGGAACAAGGAGGATTTAGAATCATTATTGAAACTGGTTCTAAATAACCAGGTACTCATATATCTTTTAAATGTCATAAATCTTGACTTCCTAACAATGTTTTCTTACTTTATTAAGATTTTTTTTAAAGATTTTATTTATTTGAGAGAGAGAGAGAGAGAAAGAGCACAGGCAGGGTGAGTGGGAGGCAGAGGAACAGGGAGAAGCAGGCTTCCTGTGGAGCAGGGAGCCTGATAGGGGGCTGGATCCCAGTGCCCTGAGATCATGACCTGAGCAGAAGGCAGACATTTAACCAACTGAGCCACCCAAGTGCCCTTATTTTATTAAATTTTACTAATATTTTAAGAGATAAATACACAGATGAGTAGGATACTGTGAAGAAAGTATTAAGGAGCCACGAAGATACTACCCAGGACTATCTCTAGTGATGCTCCTTATCTTTATTCCAGGGCCCCAGGTAATACTCAGCGCCTGCCACTGTCACCAAAGCAGTGAATCCCCACTGAATCTTGTCTAATAATGCACCAATAAAGGAGACTGTTTGCAAAACCACTCGTGTATCCAAGCGTGGCCCCCTTCTGAGAATCCTCTGGTCTCCATCTTCAGAGATGCCCAGGCAAAATTTTAGCACGTGAGGTCTCTCCACGGGAGAGAATACTAGGTCTGGTTCACCCTTCCACACGGAGCAGGCCAGTGTCCTCACCTATGTCCAGGCCCTTTGCAAGCACCCCAGGCCTCCCCTGCTGGGACAGATTCGAGTGCCTGGGTTTGATGGCAGACAGTAGAGTCCCTCAGTAGGCTTGGTAGTCATGTTTTCCTCTTGTGGAAATTCCTTTGTAGCAAAAGCTCAGTGGTACCGGTTACCCTCATGCACCGACCCTAAGAGGGCGTCCAGGCCAGCTTCTTGATCCTCCACAGAACACTCTTTAAATCTCAAAATGTAAAGCATCCAGCAGTATTTTTTGAGCTCACCTTCAGGTAGTCCCCTCATTTTTCTTCTGTGTCCCTGGTTATGCAAGCGGTCATGAACACTGTCTAAATACTGACTCTAATTCTAGTCCAAGTTTTCATTAGCTACGGACCAACATGGTTCCAAAAAGAACCAGAGAGATCCCAGGTGACATGAGTAATAGGCCATTAAATTCAGGCATGGGGGAAATTTCTTATTTTTCCCTGAAATTAAGTTTAGTTTCTGTTTAGAGTCCCTGCTCCTTCAGAGATGGAAACCACCTCCAGCCTCGACTCATAGCATGCCCTAGGACTCCTATGACCTAGACGCAATGTGAGGGAAGGCATTCAGCAATCTCTACTATAGTTGGCGGAGAAACATACATAAGTCAGATAAAACTCTCCTGGAGAGGGGATCCCTGGGTGGCGCAGTGGTTTAGCGCCTGCCTTTGGCCCAGGGCGTGATCCTGGAGACCCGGGATCAGATCCCACGTCGGGCTCCCGGGGCATGGAGCCTGCCTATGTCTCTGCCTCTCTCTCTCTCTCTCTCTCTCCCTCCCTCTCTCTGTGACTATCATAAATAATAATTAAAAAAAAAAAACTCTCCTGGAGAAAAAATAAGGAAGAGAAATTTGTTTCCATTCTATTGACATGTAGTGAGCTACTTGAGATATTTTTTAAACAAAATGGGGATTAGACATGGGGGCGGTTCTGTCAACATGAGCTAATTCCCATGCCCGCTGAACAATCTGAAAGCTATATGTGGGGAAATCACGGAATATATTAAATACATAAGCTATGTGGAACATTTTAACCTCCTGGGTGAATGGTTATTAATAGGAAAATAGTAAATCATGACCAAAATAATTAGAATAGATTACTGCTATAACACGGATCATTATTGCATCGACAAATTCATAATGCAGGTCAAATCACAGAGCCTGAAGGATAACAGCTATGAATAGAAATAACCAAACATAATTCTGTGAAGCTATAAGTTGAGCGTTCAACTACCATAGTGCTGTAGAGGTCTTGTGAACCTGTATTTGCCGATGATGTTAGGCTATAGGGTACTAGAGGAACTAAGCCAGACATGGTCAGCACCTGCTGGGAACCGATAAAATCTATAGGCTTGCTTCACCTGGAGGAGGCAGGGGATGAAGATGGAGACATTGTGAGGCTGCCTGGCTGACAGGTTGTTGAAAGCCAAGGGAGATACAAACATGGGATTACCTTCAACAGTCTCCACTAACCACATTATATATTTTTCCCCAAAGTATTTTCCTGTGTACAACTAAGCCCCGTAAGATTCCCCTTAGAAAGAGACTACATGGTCAAACCCACCCAGGAAGCACTGACGACAATGTCCCCATAACCCCAAGCAGAGCTGCTGGGCTGCATTGTTCAACCCAGTATCTGCCAGAGTGATGGGCACACACAGCCTTGCATGACCTTTTGCTCTTTTTGCTAGCATCCTGTACATGTGATATCCTGAGCACCACATCAGAAATGCTGGTCTTAATTCCTATCCCAGATGGATAGGCACATCTTTTCCTTTTTTTTTTTCCAGCAAATTTACAGATTTGACCTCTACACAGCATGCAGTTTTATTTCTAAAATTTTGAGTGCAAAGAGGCCCAATGATGTGATATCACCAGGAGGTAGACTTCATCTCAACATCAGAAAATCCGCATAGCAATTTGAACACCCGATTCTGCTGTTATTCTGCTAGAAAGCTGCCAACTCTGGTTCTCGATTCTGTATTCCAGGTCCTTTATTCTGGTGTAGCTCTCAGGGACCAATCTGTCCTCACCTCCAGTCAATGTCCTTTGTGCTAGGGGCTTCTTGTGCAGAAAATAAAATTATTATTTAAAACCGTAGCTGCTTCTGCTTCCTAAGAAAACTGCAATATGTCAAGGGAGAGAGGAAACATCCATCCTGTTCCTTCCCCTGTTCTGACACTGGGTGGGACAGCAGGTTGAAGTGTGGGGCAGATACTCCCTTGCAGAGGTGAGTGCATCAGGCGCAGAAGAGCAGCAACCTGGAGCTGTTTGAGGTATGGAGTGCATGGGCACCATTTTCCAAATCTAGAAATACAGGAAGAAAATTATGGAGGGGAGATGAGAGATTTGAAAAGAGGGTGCTGACCAAGGAAAGTAATGAAGGGCTGAAAGGCCTTTTAGAACGGGGTGGCATGATATTCTCCTTAATTTGTTTATACTTTCACAGTGTAATGTCCTCCCCAGCTCTTCCTATGATGCTCTCCAAGCTACATCAACAGCCTGTGTGTACGCCTCAGAGAGCACACACATAGCTAGAGGTGGGATCCTCATTCCTCATTTGAGTTTGTGTGCATAGAACCCAAGAAATCCAAAGAGGCTGGAACTCGAGCCAGAAGTGAACAAGTTAAACACATGGACCTTCATGTCTAGGTGGCCTGGGTGAAGCTCTCTCCGTCCTGACTGAGGCCTCAAAGGACCAGCTGATGGTTCTCTGGTGTGAACAGGCCGATAAAAGTTGAACATGGTCCTGACAATCAATGGAAGGTGCTAATAAAGTGAGATTTTATTTTTCACTTAACAAACTGGAGAACATTTTTTTAAAGTTTATTTATTTAGAGTAGTTCTAGGTTAACAGGAAAATAGAGGAAAGATACAGAGAGTTTCCATACAGAGACACCCTCTGACCCACATCCTTCACCAAATGGTACATTTGTTATAACCGATGAACCTACACGGATGCACAGTGATCATTAAAAGCCCATAGTTTACATTAGAGTTCATTCTTAGTGATGTACATGCCATGGGTTTAGACAAATGTATAATGAATGACATGTGTCCATAATTTTGGTATCACACAGACTACTCTTCTCTCTATATCACACACAGGCTGTCATAAAAATCCTCTGTGCTCATCCTATCCATCCTTCCCTCCCTCCTATCCCCTTGGAATTACTGGTCCTTTCACTGTCTCCATAGTTGTGCCTTTTCTAGAGTGTCACAAAATTGGAGTCACACATGTATGTATGCAGCCTTTTCAGATCGGCTCCTTTCACTTAGTACTGCTTCCTGCATATTTTTTCATGGACTGATAGGTCCTTTCTTTTTAGTGCTGAATAATAGTCCATTGTCTGGATGTATCACAGTTTGTTTACCCATTCACCTACTGGAGGGCATCTTCATCTCTTCTTGTATGGCGAAAACATCCACATGCAGGTTTTTGGTGGATATAAATTCTCAGCTGCTTTGGGTAAATACCAAGAGCATGATTACTGGATCATATGATAGGAGTATATCTAGTTTTGTAAGAAAATTGCCAAACTTTCTTCCGAAGTGGGTACACCATTTTGCATTCCCAGCAGCAGAGAATGAGAGTTCCTGTTGCTCTACATTCTCACCAGCATCCGGTATTGTCAGTGGTCAGATATTGGCCACCCTAATAGGTGTGTAAGAGAACATTTTTGATGATAATATCCAGGATGGGAGTGAGTAGTGAGTAGGAGGGGGAAAGAGCCTTTTCCTATTTGCCTGGTACAAGGGGACACTGGTACAGCCTTTGTACAAGGAATGTGGCAAGGTGCACCCAAACATGACTTACTCATATGTGTTGACTCAAGAACTCCATCCCTAGGAAATCAACTACAGGAACAGAGGTTCCTTGAAAATCTGGAGACATATATTTTACACAATTATTAATAAAAGCAAAAGATGAATATACTCTAAACTTTTAATAAAGGAGATTGACTTAAATATCTATTATACAATGACACAACAAAATTTGGACTGCCATTACGAGACACACTGTGGAAGGATGTTTAATCATATAGTTAACAGGATAGGTTCTCTTCTAGAATGGCTGTGAATATATTATAGGACATGATTATCTCCAGATGATGAGATAAGGAAGATTTTTGTTTTTCCCATCTTTTTTTCCTATATTTTCCAAATTTTCAACAACATGTATGAAATTAAACAAGCACATCGCTGAAGCCCACACATCAGAAAGGATATACAACACTTTTGCTGATCTTACCGCCTACTTAACTGCTTAAACACACACACACACACACACACACACAATTCTTTTGATGGTTTTTGTCATGTTTAGAGGTCCATTTTTTATTCCCTGATGGAAGAATGGGTTACAAAGCTTGAAAGAAAAGTGACGTTTTGGTTTGGTCGGCCCAGTACAAGACCAGCTCAAACTCAGGTTTTGAGCTGATGTATCGTGTTTTAGGACAGTATATACAGTGTCAACAAGCAAAACAAAAACAAGAAGAATGCAAGTAAACTTTACTGTAGATACATTTCCTATTCCACATATAATGTGTTTGGGTCATACTAGCATCAGGCTGCATAATAAAAAAAGAAATACAAGAATATAAAGTAATCTCTATTTTTCTGTAATCAAAATAATCTCCATTTCATTTCAGCCTGCCATAACCCAGCTAAAATGCACAGCTTCCCATGGAAAACCCCGGAAACGGGAGAAGAGAAGAAGCAAGGCCTTCCTTAGGATTAAAGAATAAGGGAAACAAAAACAGAAACAAAAGTCTGTGCCTCTTCTTCCCCAGCAAGCGCCTCCTTCAGCTCTCAGCTAACATCTAACTACAAGTATGTAAAGGCAGGTGATCTCCATTTGATCCCTCCTCTCTCTAGAATGTTTCTCTTCTAGAATCTCATTAAATCACATGACCAGCAGCACCAAGTTGTTATGGCAACAGGAATTTTAAGAGTAAATTAATTTTGCTACAAGGTGTTATTAAGACCAGGTGAGGATGGCCTTGAATCACAATGGCTCCTCTCTGCCAGCAAGAGCACCATGGCTCCCAGGGGCTTGCCAGAGCTTCTCCCAGAAGGAAACACCCCAGATTTACGATCATCCCTAACAATTCTCACAGGAAAGGTGATCATAAATTGTGTTAGTTTTATTACAAATTTGTATATTCCATTTTAATCCTCCATAAAATGATAAAGGAAAGATAGATGAAACTCTGTTGAACTCAAACAGGAAAAGAAGGGATAGTTCAGACAGTTTCCCTTGGGGGAGGTTACAATATATTCTTAAAGGGAAAATGTTGACCTTCCAATTTCAGAGACAAGAGTTAGAAAATGTCTGGGACATAAATTAACATAGGGGCTGAGCTATCACACAGATGGGCACACAACACAGCACAGGCTTCCCGTTGCAGTCGGGGGAGACGGTTCTAGTGCTCCCCGCTACAAATCCCGTATAACCCTGGTAATTCTGGATTCTCCAGACTTCTGTTTCCCACAGTGGCATTTAAAAAAACCAAAAAACAAAACAAACAAACACTATTCCTAAAAAAGTATTCTGTGGTCAAATAATTATGAGTTATAGGTCCATAATAGAGCCCCCCACTCCCCCGCCCCAACCCTTAGAGAGTCATGAAGCAATCCAGCAGATTAGCAGTACTGCCAAGCCCTGCAGAAAAGAACCCATTTCATAAGGATTTTTTTTTTTTGTCATTGAAACTATTTTTAAATATTTCCTCAGTTTTTAGTTACATTAACATCAGGTAGACACACTTTGAGAAATGGTCCTTAGGGGCACATGGGTGGCTCAGTTGGTTAAGCGTTCCACTCTCGATTTCAGCTCAGGTCAGGATTTCAAGGCCTGCATTGGGCCTGTGCACTGGCATGGAGCCTGCTTTAAATTTTCCCTCTCCCTCTGCTCCTCCCTCCACCTTTCTCTGAAGAAAGAAGGAAAGAAAGAAAAGAAAGAAAAGAAAGAAAGAAAGAAAGAAAGAAAGAAAGAAAGAAAGAAAGAAAGAAAGAAAAGAAAGAAAGAAAGAAAGAAAGAAAGAAAGAAAGAAAGAAAGAAAGAAAGAAAGAAAGATCCTCCTTAGATTAAAAATTTGAGGTGGAAATGAGTGATAACTATATAGGACTACTGCATTCAAAAGGCTACTCCAAATTTAGAAATGTTTCCTTTTATTAATTTCTAGTGCCAGTAGAACCATTACCTGTCCCTTTCTCCTTTTAAAAATATTTGTGATGTGCCAGACAGTGACCTTGTAGCTTCACGCTCTTCTGCGTTGGTACAGAATGCACATTCTATGTCCTCGAATGCACAGGGACACACACACGTGCACAGGCACCCATGTAATCACACTCGTGCACACACATACTTCATGAGAAGGCAAAGCAATCAAGGAAGGAGCCACCTGAAATTCCATTCTCAAGCATTATGTGTCAGGATAAAGACTGGAAGGTGGGTTTAGACAACAACAACCTGGATTTCTGAGTGACATTGCAAAAGAAAGAGTAGCAGAGGAATGGGGTGGCCGAGATGCGGAGCCCAGGAGGTGGACGGATGAAAGCCTACCGATCTCCTTTCTCTGCCAAGGACCCGCAAGGCACATGGAACTGGCTGGGAGAGACGATACACTTTACAGGTTTGTAAGCTGCCATAAAAGTATCAGCAGCAAGAATCTACCAAAAAAAAAAAAATAGAAAAGAAAAAGAAAAATGTATATGTGTGTGTAGACGCGCACGTGCGCAAGTGCCACTTTACTTCCCTAATGAATGTGCGGCTTCAAGTTTTCTCATCCGTTTTCCTACGAGTCTACCCTGGTCACCTGTCCTTGTTGAAATTTATACTCAGAACTGTATAAATCTGAAATCAAAGCTAATTTGAAATGACTTGAAAAAACACCAGACCGAGAGCAGAAAGAGAGATTTCCCACCCGCATCTGTGCGCATTTCATCAGTCCATACAATTATACTACTCTCCCCACACCCACTCCTTCTGAGGCCCCCGGGAAGCATTTAAAAACCGTCTAACAAGAGGCATAGAGAAGAGTGGCTTTGGGCTGGGATAGCCGGGCCGGGCTGCACCCTCTGGACGTGCCACGAGTGGCATCAGCATCGGGGATGCGGGCAGCATCACGGCGTCCAGCAGGGAGGAGCAGCCCCGCAGGGCCAGGCCCATGGGCGTGGGGACAGAGTGTGAGCCAGGCAGGGGCCAGTCTCTGCAGTGCAGGGTCGCAGAAGGCCAGTGTCGGGGGGCTGGCTGTCCACAAGTCTGGCCGGAGTGGAAGGATGCACAGAGCTGGAAGGACAACTGCCTGGCCTACGGAAAGGACACCCGGCGACAGCCCCGCCGCAGCAGAGCCCCAGACACCCCGCTCATCTGCAGCAGCAGCTCAGAAGCCGAGAGGACGCTCTGCTGGGCAGGCAGGGGTGTTTTCTCCATCCTCTGCCAAACATCATCCAAGGAAGGGACCTTTACAATCTGAGTTAATGGATGGCATCGAGGATCTTGCTCACAGAGAGTTGGCCCAAGGCACCTACATGGATTGGGGGGCTGTCGTCAGAGGGGCAGCAAGGAGAGGGCAGGGTGGCGGGGTCTCGGGGCCCGGCCCAGCACGGCGCTGGTGCTGCTGGAAATGGCTCTTCTGGCCTTGTGGAGTTTATGCACAAAAGAAACTTATTGCTATCCCCCCTTCCTACAGTCCAATTTTTCTACTACATCACTGCTTGGGTTAGACATTATATGGCTTGTAATGAGAACGGTAAAATGCCTTGTTCTTATTATGGCAATTTGAATAACAAATATGGAATGACACAACAAAACAGCCCAGACGATAAAAATAATTGTTAACCCATTTTACCATAGCGCGGTGGCCAAATTATATTTTTATAAATTACAGTGCCGACGGAGGTAAATGTGCTCACAGGTTCCTTGCTAACAAGGTCACCGGTTTAATTTGAATATTTTCCACAGCTGTTGCTCTCACACCTAAAGAGGGAAGCAGCGCCAGCTATGTAGGGCAAGCGACCGGGAATGCTAATGAGTCTAACAGATGGGTTAAAATAGAAGCAAAACCCTTCAGTTCATGAGGACACGACGGTTACGAAACCAAAGCCGGGGAGAAGTGATCTGTGTTGAGGAATTCAACGCTGCGGCATTGCTGGAATTTTTGACATAGTTCCTGGGCCAGGCTTGGCAAACATGTGTGCACCATAAATAGAGGGACAGGGAGAAAGGTTACAAGACACCACACAATCCCATGAACATGAACGTCAGTCTCTGAAAACTCAACAAAGACCCCATTGAGCACATGCATCGGGTCCTCTCTCCCGGAGAGAAATCCTACGTAGAGAGTCCCCCGAGCAGCGCTACCACGTGTTCAAGGACACAGTTGACATTGGGAGTGGCAAGGACACGAGGGGCGTTGAGTAACGAGAACAACCCAAAGTCTAACTGGAGGGTAAGGATAAGCCATCCTAGTCTCTGTGTGTGTGTTTTCTGTGTGTCTAAGTAACTTCAATAACACTCCCAGGTGATAAACTCCACGCAGTTACGCTCTTGCCCTTCCCCGTGGGTTGAGGTACTGCTCATGAGAACTCGCACAGGGCACCCAATGGGATGGGCTGCAGCCCTGGGCACAGGAGGGCATCTCCACCACCACGGCTTCCGGGGGTGGTCCTGACATGGCGTGGAAGGCCAGGGGCTCTCAGGGCCAGACTTGAAAGCACGCGTCCCAGCGTGAGGAACACGCCACTGAACCCCCACAATCATGCAGTGTGCGCGTGTGCACGTGGTAGGGATGCGGGCATGGACTCTGTGCGCCTCCCTCAATGTCTAACCCTTGGGAATTATTGCAAGATGCTGACTCTCCAACGATTCCCTGCTCTTCAGGGGAGGGAGGAAAGGGTTTTTCCAATCACTCCAGGGAACAGACTTGAGATGGTAAACGTCCTAGAGCCAGCTGTGACCCTTCACATGGGTTTCTCAGGACTCCTGGCTGGTGTGTGAGTCTACTTGAGGAAAGGCAGGTACTTAGATCCTGTCACTCTTTCAGACCACTAAATTTGCATTTTAAAAAATCAGCCTAGAGGCTTGTGAACGAGAATGAGAGGGACAAATGGAGATTATCCCTTAATGACCTAAGGGAAGCATAAAGAGATAAATTATTCTGAAATACAAGTGATGATTTACCTAATTAGTCTTTGACAGCTTGAAATGTGTCCTAAAGAAAAAGGTAATGCAGCAATCTGGGAGTAGTTTGTGCTTAAGAAAAGCGAGATTAATTAATTGTAAATACAAAAACAGCATCCATTGGATTATATGATTTCCTCTGAGTGATTTTAATTACTTGGTATTTCAGAACCTTCGGGAAATTCCTTAAGCTAAAATTCTTTTTATTTTTAAGAAAATTCACCTTGACTTTTGTATCATAAAAAATAATTGACTTATCAAGCCGCACCCCCCCCTTTTTTTATTATGAGGCTTTTTTTTTTCTTTTCCTGATTTGGTAGCAGGGGTAAAGTCAGCTAAAAGAACATCGAGAAATCCTTTCACCATTTGTTTCAATTTAACACTCAACAAGGGAGAGATTTGTTTCCTCTGCAGATTTTAAGAGATTTAAATAGGGCCGTTTATGTTCAGCTCAATTAAGCTACTGATCATTCCACTCTTTAAGGAGCAAAGTGTCCTCAACCCATTATGACTTTAGAACAATAAAATAGCCTGGGCTGTCCAAGCCCTCCTCCTCCACCACGCAGGAGACCCCATGTCTACAGTTGGTGACTATTAATGGGATGATGAATGTGTACCTACAGTTCTGGCTCTGCTAGGTAATGGTGAGTGAGGCTGATGATCTGCAGACTTGCTCCTTGAGCAACACAAAGCCAGCCAGGTCACGAGGAGCAGAGAGGGAAAATCCACATAAGGAAAGAGACATCAAGAACTGAACAATTTCAGTCTTGGGACATAGAGAACGCTAGACAGAGCTGCTGGTGGCATCCTAGGAGAATCCTTCTACCCAGCTGAAGACGGTAGCTGACGTCCATCACTCGCCAGAACAATGAGTCTTGTCTTGCCATTTACCTGAGGTAGCAGCCCAGGTAAATGGCAGTGTGAGGTGGGTGTGCTTGGAATCTGCAGTGGGTTATGCTTGGAGTCTGCAGTGGGTTAATTCATCTCCATCTGGCCAGTATTTATTCTGCTTCTTAGGACAAAGAAGGCAAGTGTGAAATGAGGCATGTCCAGTCCTCCAGAACTCTCAAGTTAGGACTTTCTGCCATGGGCGCCTGGGTGGCTCAGTCAGTTAAGCACCTGACTCTTGATTTTGGCTCAGGTCGTAATGGGGGGGGAGGTTGTGGTACGGAGCTCCGCGTTGGTGGCCACACTCAGCAGGGGCGGGGTCTGCTTGAGATTGTCTGCCCCTCCCCTTGCTCTCTTTCAATATACAAATGAATAAAATCTTTAAAAATATTTTTTTTTTCTGCCAAAACAGTGAGAGTTCTTCTTCAGGCAATTACCCAACTATCTGGTTTCTGACCTGCCTTCCAACTCAAAACAATGAGGCACACTATGAAAAAAAAAAAAAAAATATATATATATATATATATTAAATAAAAAGCTAAAAAAATAATAAAAAAATAAAAAGCTGATGGAAGATATTGTAAATCTACCAAGGTAGGATCTCCCAATTTCACAAATAAAAATACAGGACATAGTTAAATTTGAGTTTCAGATAAGCAATGAGTACTTTAAAAAAAATTATGTATTTGAGAGAGAGACAGTGATAGTGAAAGAAAGCACGAGCAGGGAGGACAGGGAGAAGCAGGCTCCTCATCGAGCAGGAAGCCAGGACCCCAGGATCACATCTCGAGCCAAAGGCAGCCGCCTAACTGACTGAGCCACGAGGTGCCCCAGCAACCAGCAATTTTTGATCAAAGTATGTCTCTGCAATCCTTAGGGCATACTTACACTAAAAGTATTTATTGTTTCCCTGACATTCAGATGTCATGAGGCATCCTATGATATTATATATCTACATTTTTACCAGGATGCCTTTAAATAAGACACTGACAATAACAGGTGTAGGCCAGGATGAGAAGCAGCTGGAACTCTGCCTTTCGGATTGTAAATTGGTTCGAGTACTATGGGAAACATATTGGCGCTATCTGCAAGGTTCCAACACGCACATCCTGTGACCCAGCAATTCCACACTTGGGCATATACTCAGTAGAATGTGCACATATGTCACCAAAAGACAGATACAAGGATGCCTGCAGCAACATTTCTCATAACAGCCCCCAGATGGAGACAGCTCAAATGTCCATCAGGAACAGACACGTAGAACCCTACGCAGCCCTGAAGTGAACACGCTGCAAAAGCGCACGGCAATGTGAGAAACACGAGCATGATGCTGGGCGTGAGAAGCCAGATGGAAAGGTCTATGTGCTCTATGGTTCTGTTCACGCAACTTCAAAATGGTAGCAACTAAAAACAGTGCTAGAGGTGGGAACAGAGGTCGCTTTGGGGACCCAGGGGAAGTGAATGGTGAGAAGGGGGCATTCGTCTCCTGTGGTTATGCTCTGTCTCAAGCCAGAAAGCAGCTATACTGGTTCACTCACATTGGGATCATTCATCAGCCTGTATGCTTAGGATTTGGGCATGTTTTTCTGTACATTTTGATGTTATTCACTTTAAAGAGTATTCTTAAGTGCTTAAAAATGAGTTTTAGGGGATCCCTGGGTGGCTCAATGGTTTAGCCCCTGTCTTCGGCCCAGGGTGTGATCCTGGAGTCCCCGGATGGAGTCCCACGTCGGGCTCCCTGCATGGAGCCTGCTTCTCCCTCTGCCTGTGTCTCTGCCTCTCTCTCTTTCTCTCTCTATGTCTCTCATGAATTAATAAATAAAATCTTTAAAAAAAAAAGAGTTTTACTTATCTGTTAAAAAAAAAACCCACTTCTGAGAGATGCAGGAATTGTGAGGTATTACCACAGTATTAGGGGTCTCCAGAGAAACCAAACCAATAGGATCAATAAGATACAAATTTCATATGAATTATAAACTATTAAATATATGATTTGATACCTCATTGGTTATAAGGAATTGACTCACAGAATTATGGAGGCTGGCAAGTTCAAATCTGTAGTGTGAGTCAACGGGCAGAGAGACCTAGGAGAATAAGCGGTGCAGATTGAGGCCAAAGGCTGCCTGCTGACAGAGTTCCCTCTGGCCTGAGGATGCCCATCTTTTTAGTTTACTCAGATCTTCAACAGATTGGGTAAAGCCCACTCCCACTGGGGAGGGCAATCTGCTTACTCAGAGTCCACAGATTTAAAGGTCAATCCATCCATAAACACTCTCCAAGACGCCACGCACAGTTACCCATCACAATACACCATTAATAAAGAAAGAAAATAACCCGATGGTATGGTGGGCATCGGGAAGGACTGATGCTTACAGACTTCAAGATAATCTTCAGCAATAATCCGTCCAAACCAAGTCCTTCATAGAGATGCACAGCTTTCATATGCCAACCAGTAGTTCCCGAGTTCTGTTTACTGAAGTGAATGTGGTGGTCACCCGTCATTTGTCCATGCACAATATAGAAAGGTTAACTCACACCTACTGCACTGTGCAACACTGCAGCCCTGCCCGAATTCTGGTTTGACCCTACTAGACTGGGTCTCTTTGTTACGAGTCCACTGCACACACCGTAATCAGAACACTCTTTCCAAATCTAAGTCCACATTTTTCACGTTGGTTGTGAGTGGAAAGTCTCTCCTCAGCAACCCACTGCCCAGAGGCAAAAGCTCCCAAACTCCAGAGAGGATCCTTTAAATCCCTCCTTTTCCTTCATACCAGCTGCTCGCACACCACCTGCACTACATTCTGGGCTCACTTCCCTTCCCATTTTCATGTATTCTACATATTATGCTACCTGCTTCTTCCACTCAGTGGGTGCTGGGCATGCTCTCTGCTTTCCAATCTCCATGCTTGCAGTCATGGTGTTTCGGCTGTTTCCAAATCCTGAAACTAAGAATTCCTAGTCTGTCCCCCTCTCTGCCGGACGGTTGGTGTGGGGAAGAGGCCTAGACCAAGCATAAAGACCCCTCTCCAGCTCAGCAACTGAGCTACCTGACCCTGAGCAAACTACATCTCTTCCCAAGCCCTAAACACGTGCCTCAAAGGAGGGAACACACCGAGATGCGGTCATCGAACACTTCTCCTCATGGTCTGTCTGCTTCATAAAACTCTTGTCTTTAAAAATGCAAATGTGCATAAATATACACAATAAAAACTTCCCTTCTCCACCCTGTCCTCCTTTCCAGAAGCAACCAACATCAACAGATTCTCATTTAATGTTTCCAAGCCATATTATCCACATACAAGAAGACATGAGGTTTTTTTTTTTTTCCTCCTCTTGCACAAGTGCAGACAGACCATGTGGACTACTTTGCATACTGCTTTTTTTTTTTTCACTTAACAGTATAAAGAGATAATTCCATCTTTTTACAAAAAGAGTCCTATCCGTTCTTGACAGCCACCTAACATCCCACTGTGTGGATTTTCATAACTTGTTTAACTACCAACCTAGTGATGGGCATTTATATTATTTCAGTGTTTTGCTATCAGTTATAATGCTGTAATAAGTGGCCCATTAGAAAATCTATTTTACACATATGTGGATTACATCTATGGGGTATATTCTTAAAAGAGAAAATGCCCGGAAAACGGCGTCCACACTCTGCAACTTCTATGCTCGTGGTAACTCTCACTTCCTAGAGGTGTATCCGTCTGATGTAAGGGACTTTCTATGATGTTACACGTTTGCCAACGGAATGTGCATTCCACCCTTTGTGCTCTAACAATAGGATTGGCAGAAAATAGCTCCGGGAGGTTTAAATCTGCACTTCTCACTTATTTAAAATCTATTTCTATTTCCTATCCTTCAAATGATCACAAAATGTGCTCTTTCATCTATTGAGTTCTAGGCATTTTCTTATTGATGTTAGGAGCTTTTCATATATTGATAGAAAGAGCCCTTTGTAATAGAAGTCGCAAATGTAGTTGACTATGGCAATTTTCCACATATAGTTTTGATTTATGGAGCACAATTTAACAGTCTTTCTTACCCCCTTTTTTTTCACAGCTTTTGGGTTATAGGCCATATTAAAAAGTCTTCCTTGTTCTAAGATTATTTACTTATTTATATAGAGACAGGGGACAGAGGGAGAGGGAAGGAGAGAGAATCTTAAGCCCCCTCCATACCCAGCACTGAGCCTGACACAGGGCTCAATCTTACAACCCTGAGATCATGACCCAAGCTGAAATCAAAAGTCAGTTGCCTATTGACTGAACCACTCAGGCGCCCCCAAGATTATTTTTAAAAATATTTTCCTCTGGCTTTTTATCATAGACTTACTTATATTTTACATTTAGGTCTTAGATTCATCTGAAATTTGTTCTGGTCCAAGGCATGAGATATGAATTCAAATTTACATGTCGAGGTTCAAAAATCTCATGGGCCGACTCATGAGAGCAGTTACATTTTTTTTGCAATTGTAATTGTCATTTGGAAAAAAAATGTAATTTCCAAATTCAGCTATAAACTTTATACAGCACTTTTAAGTGTAAAGAGGAGAGGAATCCACACCTGTGAGATAATTATCACATATGGATTTGTGGTTTCCTGTTTATAACACAATGCACTCCCTTCTCCCCCCCGGCCATTATTCCCTTATAACCACCAGGCATTTGGAACCCACAGGCTGGCGAACCCTGTCACAGCCTCTTGTACACCAAATTGTGATTCTAAATCTCTCCCTTCACCTGCCATCATCCTATCATCTTAAACATGATTTATGGTAATATAAAAGGCAACCCTCATTGTTATTTTATCCTGCATTTAGAATTAGAAGGTGAAAAGGTATTTGAAGCCAGATTATTCAAGAAAAGCATTGACCCAGTGGCATCATCAAACCTCCAGGAAGAAACTTAATTATATCCCATTAAAAAGCTCAATGCTCTCTTGTGATTTGAGCATATTAATGCAATTCAAGGTTCTTTATGCAAAACTCACCTCTAAAAACCTAAATGGAGCTCGTGGCCATTTCTTCACTTGGAATGCCCAATTGGCATAAATAACGTCTTCTGTTATTTTTGGAGAGGGGCTCTCACTGCAAAATTTTTACTCTCTTGATACAAATTGTCAGTGTTATACCCTTTCCACTTCAATCACCATGTATTATGGCTTTGTGAGTTTTCATTTCATTCCACCTTAGTTTGACATACATTTTTTTTTCTAAAAATTTCTAACACTTTCAGTGCATATAATCTTAATTTCTCCTTAAAGATATGTATATGGTGGTTGAAAGAAGATATGAAATCAAGGACACTTTGGCTTTTACTGTAGATAAGGGAAATGAAGAAAAATACAGAAGTGATTTGGAGGCAGAGTAAGAGTTGGAATATCATTCCTGAGATGTTTGTTAGTCATGGGAGAGGACGTGTCCAAAAGGAAGCCAGGAGTGCCCAGACTAGAGATAGAGACTGGGAGATCATCCGCACAGAGAAAACAGTATGAAATCCCTTAGAAAAAAAGTGAAGGCAGAAAAGAGGAAAGACCATGCTCTGGGGCTGGTAGAGGAGAACATCTCCAGGAGGGAGAGAAGAGCCAGGTGCTGTGGGACTCCAGATAGGGAGGTGGTGACCACAGTGGTCGATGTGGTGATGGCCCTAGTAAGTGAACATGGCATGGGGAGGTTTCAGGGATAACGACGACACAGGGCTGATTGGACTGGAAGGTGATTTGGAGACATCAACAAGAAATTGGAGACAGCAAGATCAGACAACCAATTCCCAAATAACCGAGTGATTGGGTGGGAAGAGGGATGGGCCAGAAGGAAGAAACAAGCAAGGAAAGGTCATGTGACTTGTAAGACCTTCTCGACTAGAAGGCAAATATTAGGAAAACAAACCAGGACTGCTAGTTGATAGGAAGTGCCCACTTGGGATTTGTGGGTGTAAATTTACACAGAAGCCTGGTGTGATTTTGTGCATCAGGGATCAGCTGCTGCTGGGCAGAGAAGGAGAAAGGTGATGATTGGCCTTACCCAGAAACACGGCTGCCCAGGTGAAGAGCCAATCTTCAGCGTGAGAGAGAAATGTTGTGGCAGATGGTGTCATGTACCTCAAAGAAACAGAGGGTTTTGAGGGAGAAAGAGGGATGGAGTCTCATGCCTTCCTCTTTCTTGCAAACAGGAACACATCTGAGGAAGGCGATGCTACGCCACCCTGAGTGGTGGGACCTCTTGTGCGCTTCCGCTCCCCATCCACCACACCTGATTCCCTTCTTGCCTATTCTGACAGCCTCTCAAATGTGAGTAAGGGAGACGCAGTTTCTACGTGAAGGTGGAATGGCAAATTCTGCGACCCAGCTGACGGTAAAAATTTCATCCTGAGTTTTCCAGACAGTCCTCTAGGTAAACTATCATTTGGAAGAAAGTAGATCATTAAATTCCCCAGTTTGGAAACTGCGATTGTACTATTCAAATGAGTCAGGTATGTGGTGGGCGTTGGTGGGAGGACCTTCCAAGATTTTGATACATGAAGTAACTGATTTACCTGATAACTCACACGCCTTAGAAATGAGCAGTTGAGCTCTCTGCCAAATTTCAGTCCTAAATCAAGATCCAGTGATTCAATTGTGCATTTATAAAAGTGGAGGGAGACAGCATGATGCATTGGAGCCTGTTTATTGTCATGGGCGTTAAGACGCGAGAGGGAACAGGAAGAAAAAGAAAAAGCCATCAGATCCTGGGAAGCATTCAAGCCAGAGGCTCCACTGAATATGCTTTCTATAAAAAAAAAACAAAAAAAAAAACATAGTAAAAAACAAACAGAAAACAAAAGAAACCAATCTAAATCTTCTAAATCACCTCCTATTTGTTCAAGTGTCCTTTCTTCCACTTATGCAAAAGAGTGTTGCCTCCTAAATTCTGACCCCACCCTCCAGACTTTGAGGAGGATATTCTTGAAAGTTTTAGCCAATGTTTCCAAGGAATAATGTCAGGTTGGCTGCCTCAAAGTCTCCTCAGGAACTTTGGAAAAATAGAGATTCTAGAGTCCTGTCCCAAAAATCCCTATTCCGTGTGCTGTAGGTAGGGCCTGGGAGTCTGTAATTAAAAACAGACTTGCCCCACTGACTATGATAACCAGCCAGGCTGAAGAATCACTACTCTAGACTTCTTAATGAATAGTACCAACAGGTAATTTTAGGTTATGTGTGTAATAAAACAGATCAAATTAATAAAGTTAGAAATGCTAAACTTCTGTTCCTCCGGGCTGTGCTATTTCAAGGGTGGTTTCAAGGATGATGCATCCCATCAAGAGCGATGGCTGTGATGAACTGTACCATCCCTCGGACTCCACCAGGGAAGGCGGAATATTGAGTTTCAGGCAGCATGAGTCTGGGGGCCTTTCTCCATATTCCCGGAAAGAACAGGTTGTTCCACCTCCTGGCTGCCGAGAAATATATTTTGTACCTGTATTTTATAAAATGGTTCTTAAGGGTTAGGCCGTTCATGAGGATGCTCGACATCTATTTATCTTGAGCTAGAGTTTCTAACAGTATCTATGAAGGAAACTTCAAATTATCAGTGGAATTTCCACTGTCAATTACTGTTTGAATCATCACCACAATCAACAAAGGGACAATTATCTATTTAGGTCCTAAGCAGTTGAGATAAACATGAATTCTTGATCTTCTGGGTAAATCAAGAATCCCTGAAGATCAGGAAATCAATTTGTGCTACTAGACATGCACCATCTTCATTCTGGAAAGAGAAAGGTGCTGGTGGGTCTGTTCTTTAAAAAATATTTCTTAAATTAATAAATCACCTTAAGTGATTTTATTTATTATTTTTTACATAATTTTTATATTTTTAAAAATTTTATTGATTTATTCATGAGAGAGACAGAGAGAGACAGTCTGGCAGACAGAGAGAGGCATAGACACAGGCAGAGGGAGAAGCAGGCATCATGCAGGGAACCTGATGTGGGATTCCATCCCGGGTCTCCAGGATCACGTCCTGGGCTGAAGGCGGCGCTAAACTGTTGAGCCACCCGGGCTGCCCTATGTCTTTTTTTAAGATTTTATTTATTTATTCATGAGAGACACACACAGTGAGAGGCAGAGACACAGGCAGAGGGAGAAGCAGGCTCCCTGCAGGGAGCCAGATGTGGGATTCGATCCCAGGACCCTGGGGTCACGACCTGAGCCAAAGCCAGATGTTCAACTGCTGGGCCACCCAGGCATCCTTATTTAAGTGATTTTTAAATATTGGCGATCAAATTCATTAATCAAGGATTATGAGTATCTATTTGAGTGTATCATCTATCTTACAGAGCAAATGAATGGGTCACTTCACATTAGGCGTAGCATCACATTCACTGCCCTACACTCAATGGGCAATCTCGGTGTGTCGATACCTAAGCTAATCAGGCATATAGATCCAATTGACTGAAGGATTTTGGAGGCTCTGCTGAAGCTCTATTTAGTTGTTCCTCAATATTTGTGCCTTCTTTTTTTAGTAATGGACCTTCTGGTTTTCAAGGAACTCCAGAGCCACTTGTAATAAAGACCACATTCCAGCCAGGGGTAGGAGGCCAGGTGACCAAGGGCCACCCCCTTGGATGAGTTCCAGTGATTGCCTCAAGGGTGGGGGCTGAGCATCCCCCTTCCTTCCCCGTCTGCTTTTCAGCTGGAGGAGTTCCAGGGGCGGCAACCCAGGTGTCCAGCTAGCAGGGTGCAGGAGGGCATCTCCTGGTGTCCTGGTGTCCATATGTAGATAATTAATAGTTGTCTGGAGCAGGTAACCGAAGCCGGGTTGATAAAGCCAGAGGCAAGTTACCTCCACGGGGAACGTGTGTCTGCTGAGGAGCAAGGTGGAGTGGAAACCCTGATGTAGTTGATGAAAGGCACTCCGCAGGTCTAAAATATTATTACACACCATTACTAATGGGAATGGTTTGTAGCAAAGACAGTTTCTTGGAGGCGACTGCCTATAGACTCCCTTGTTTTTTAATAACATATGTGTCAGCCAAACAGACATATGCCTTAGCAGCTTTTAATTATTTCTACTGTTTGCTTCCTTCTCTGCATTAAACACGGCTTTGGTCGTTTGCATATTCATCCGAAATCGCCATGCCCTGATCCTCAGTAATCACTTCTTTAATAATCGCTGCCAGGTCTGTGGGGATTTTTGTGAAAACAATCAGCCTTTCTTTAAGCTGAAACCGTTCCATTTACCTTGAAGTTCTTCTTCTTCTCCTTCTCCTTCTTCTTCTTCTTTTTCTTCTTTTTTTTTTTTCTACTCATAGTTTCTGCTGATCTTTCCTGGCAGAAGGGAAGTTTCGATTGCTCCCGCACTGACTTGTTTTCTTACCTGCGGTTCAAGTATAACCCTGTTTTACAGCCATCCCCCGGCAGCTTCACGTTGCAAGGTGTGTCTCTGGGCAAGAGGAAGTTGTCCCTGGGACAGGAGCTGTAACTCTGGTTATTTCATAGGGGATTTTGAAAAGGGCCTGTAGCGTTTACTATGACTCTGCTGGTTTGAATTTAATGGGAGGTATGTGTCACGGGGGGAAGGACGAGAGCTGGCTGATGTGGTTTCCCACTGAGTTACATCAGGATAACCCAGATGACCAATTCCAAAGCCACCCCCCAGCAACTACAGGCTCAGCCTAGTGTCGCCCACAAAACAAGCACTGATTTGAGCAGCAGAGGAAAAGTTGGCCTTGCTGCCTCGGCCAAAAATTGCCCTATATGGAAGCTCAGCCCTCTCCGTGAGTAATCCAGACGCGTGATGAGATGAGTAATGCATAAACCTGATACAGGGGCCCCTGAGTGAAGGGGACACGGCAATGACAGAGGAAGCATCTTGAGATTCTTTTTTCAGGACACCTGAGAGAATGGCAGGCGGGCTGCCAAGCAGCCAGGAGTGAGCAATCCCTTGCATATTTTTCAGAGTGCGTCAAATGCTTGTCCTACCCAGGCACATCTCTTCCCATCAGGCAGGGCCGTGTCACATGTCCCTTGGGCTTCAGTGGACAATCTGGCAGTGCTGTGAGTGTGGCCACAGGACACTTGATCACATCCCTACACGTGCACACATGGCTGGGTCTTCCAGCCAGCCAGCTCCCCCTGCTCTGACTTCTCCCCGCTTTCCTTCTCTAGATGGGCACAGAACTAGCACTGGGTTCTGAGGGGTTTTATACAAATTAGAGCTATCAGATAAAATTCAAGATTCCCAGTTAAAGCTGAATTTCAGGTACACCCCTATTTTTTTAGTGTTCTGTTTCACGTAGTCACTATTGCCTACTTACCTAAAGTTGAAGTTGAAGTGGACATCGTGTGTTATTTATTTGCCAAGTCTGGCAACCTTCATCCAAATTCAATTTCAGCCACTGACTCAAATGCAGCATTGAATGTCAGAGGCTCTCAGTTTCTTTGTGGCCAGAAGGCAGGGGGTGAGGCTTCCGTGAGGTGGGAAGAGATGGCACGCCCCTTACCTGGCTCCGTGCTCGTCGGTTCAACGTATGTTCGTTTGGCAGATTCTTATTTCATATCTCCCATGTGCCGAGCAATGTCTTCTGCAGAAGTCATCAAAGATGAATAAGACATGGGTCTCAGCAATTAACTGCAGCACCCCCTCTTACCTCTGTAGTAATCCTGCGACAAAACAGTTATTTCTATTCTACGCACGAGGAAAAGGAAACACAGGGAATTTGTCACAGAACAAGTCGCTAAGGGAGTTGGATATTGATGTGATTCCAAAGCTGAACACTTTCCCTTATTCCATTCTGCTTCCACACGGCTCTCGAATTACAAGGCAGAATGAAGTCTCAGCACTGAAAGCACTTCGACTCTGCAACGGGTTCGCTCCGTGTTGCTTCATCTTCCCTGTGGATGCTTCACAGCTTGCTGCTATTCCATTTTAAGAGAGCTCTTTTTAATCATGCTGTGTCCAAATGCCACACTATGAAATGTCAGCAGAGAACGTGTTATCAGTAAGACAACTGGATTCTTTTTTCTCTCGCTGACCTTCCCGCGGCAATCATCCTTAGATGGGATTCGGGGAGTTTTAGGAAGGGTTGAGCCCATGGGGAGAGGAGAGGATGTTTGTTGAGCACATTACGTGGAATAAAAATAGCTGAACGTTTAATGATATCTTTTTTAGGTCGTGTCAAAATGTCCCTGGGCTCAACGGTGGTAGCAAAAGGGTTGTATGAAAACATAATGTTCGCCCAGCTGAGGAGATGACAAGGGTATGCCTAATTGTTCATGCACCACCTTCTAAGAGAGGCCATAGCCTTCTGGGTGTGTTATGACCAGGAGCTGCAAAAGGGGCCAGAGCTCCCCCATGATCAACTGACCTATAGCTCCCCAAAGGGACTTCTATGATTGTGTGCAGTCTTACAAGTTGTCCACGTGATGCAAATGTTTTGCTGGTTTGGTTCCTATTTATATATTTTTAAAAATAGTTGCTTATGGTTTAAAAATGTTTTAAAAATGATTCTTACAAAGTTTATCAGGAAAAGAACAGTATCCCAACATCCTCCCCTATTTCTCAGAGTAACCAAACTCAATCTATTTTGTGTGTTTGTTTCCACTTTTAAAAAAAATAAAATGGTTATATTGCTACTAGCCACTCTGGAAACCAGGATTTAGCTTTCTTTCATCATACTGTTCGAGCATCAAAAGCACCCTAACTGTCCTCCCTCCTCCTAATATAGTGGATTTTGGTTTTATCAATCTTCTGTTTCTGTTGTTTTAACTATATGAATACTAGCCACAGGTGAGGCAAGTAGTATAACATGATGGCCTTTCTTTTCCTGTACATTTTATTATCTTTGTTTTAATAATTTTTTTTAATTTTTTTTTCATTTATTTATGATAGTCACAGAGAGAGAGAGAGGCAGAGACACAGGCAGAGGGAGAAGCAGGCTCCATGCACCGGGAGCCTGACGTGGGATTCGATCCCGGGTCTCCAGGTTCGCGCCCTGGGCCAAAGGCAGGCGCTAAACCACTGCGCCACCCAGGGATCCCTTTGTTTTAATAATTAATCATTATCTCCACTTTCATTGCTTAGCTATCTATATTTTCCATAGATTTAACCCCAAACAGTCTGCTCATTGTCTAAATCTCCTCCCAACAGTGTCAGATGTATCAGGTATCTTGTCAGTTTGGGCTTTTTGAAGGACAGCTCCTGGAGCCCTCTGACCCAGCCCTGGCCATACTCTGGGTCTGGTCACTCTCTGGTTCCCTCACCAGCATCCTGGGAACCACTGATGCATTGGAAACCTTATTTTTGATTTATGCCTCCTTCTTTTTTGTGGGTAGTGTGCTCTTCAGTACCTCTTCAGAAAGGATTCTTGAAGATAAATACCAAGAACTTGCATATTTAAACATGAATATGTTTATTCTAACCTCATTCTTAATCAACAGTTGGGCTGGGTATAAAACTTTAGTTCAAGGTCACTTTCCTTTAGGATTTTGAAGGTATTTTCTATCATCATTCAGCTTCCACTGTTTTGGTTGAGAACTTTGAATATTTTCCACCTTGTTGCTTTATGTTGACCTGCTTGTTTTCTCTCTGGAAACTAGTCGGATTTTCTCTTTGTTCCTAGTGTGATGGCCATGTTAATATTATAATCATAGTTAAGATTTATTTGCTTAATAAATATGCAATTATATCAACTATTTACTGGACATTGTGCTGGATGTCAGGAAGTCCCTTAAAACAGGACAGTCTCCAGGCAGCTCTTGGACTCAAAGAGGCAGAGTGTAGTGAGAACCAGAGATGCAGCTTTCTAACTCAGACATTTTTGTGGATTTAGACAAATACTAGGAATTTGCAGAGAATTTTGGCTCCTATAGCAGCATACTTTGCATTTGCAAAAGCCATTTCCTGCTAACACATACACTTGGATTAAAACCAACGTGGAATAGAGAAATATAGATCAGCTATGCCAGCCATAAAGCAAGGCTTGGCAACCAGATTACAAGACAGTTTCCTAATATCAAGAAGGGAAATGATTAAAAAAAAAAAAACTTCTTGCCTTTATCTTATGACAACAAACTAAGACATAAATTTGCTACTGGTGAAAGCAAATAAAGGTAGGATCTAATTCTGTAAGGTCATTGCTCTTTTTAAATTGTTTACCGATGCTTTCTTCCAGAGTTGAATACAATTCTCAATAATAAGCAGGAATGCTGCTTCTTCATTACTTCATTAGTAGACTAAGCAACTGCTGATGCCAATAGGAAGCATAGTCATAAACACGTAGTTACATAGACAAAACCCCGTAGGCACCTCTGTCTCCACAGCCAAAGCTTCCAGACACATTAATAAACCCAGTAAGGGAGGTGATGCCAGAGCATTTAGCCCACCTTCTGACTCATCAGTTTGTCCACCAGAAGTAAATTTTTTTACAGTTAAAAATAGGAGACACGTTTGAGGAATTATGAAGTTTGGAAATCAATGTGATAGAGGAAGAGTTAACCATGAAAATAAAAGTGTAAAAAGAGAAAACCTGAGGTTAACCTCAAACATTTAATCTTTGCATGGGATGAGCAGGTGTGAAATGCAGCATCAGAAGATGGCAAGGAATCCAGGCAATCCCCATAGCCTGGGTTTTTAAACTATTCAAATGTTCATACACATCTGAATCTCCAAAGGGGCTTGTTAAGGAAGATAAATGGTGGCTCCTATCCCAGACATACTCTATTAGAAATTGACATTTAGGGGGTTTTGGCTGGCTCAGTCAGTAAAGCATGTGATTCTTAATCTTGTGATCATGAGTTCAAGCCCCACGCTGGGCATAGAGCTTCAGAAAGCAAGAAAGCAAGAAAGAAAGAAAGAAATCTGCATTTTAATGTACTTCCCAGATGATCCAGATAAGTATGGAAGTTTCGGAATGACTGTTTGATCTTGATTTATGATGGGGGGGAACAGAGACAAATACACCACTTACCTGGAGGGGAAGAGAGTTTCCATATCACATCTGTGGCTCTTGTTCAAACAAGATTAAGGGCCAGCATCTAGTCTTTTCCTTGTTTCCTATCCCCCCCATCCCCACAGATAGACTTTAGGATGCCATGCTCTTATTCTTCCCAATCTAAAGCTGCTTTCAACATTCATTTATAAAGACTTATTTATATGAGAGGGGGGAGGGAGAGAAACTTCAAGGAGATTCCCCCCTTAGTGGGAAGCCTGACATGGAGCTCAATCTCATGACTCACGAGATCATGACCTGAGCTGAAACCAAGAGTCAGATGTTCAACTGACTGAGCCACCCAGGTGCCCTTCAAAGTTCATTTTAACCTGCTTCTATTGTTGTAGAGTTAAGAGAATGTGCACATGTGTCTCATGCATGCTTGCCTGCCTACATGTGTGCATGCATGTGTATGCTTGGTGAGGTACCAAAGTAACTGGGAGCAAATTATCTTAGTCTTGGTGAATAAGAAAATAAATAAGAAATGAAACTTTTAAAAATATTTTATTTACTTATTTGAGAGACAGAGAGCAAGAGAGAGAGAGAGTATGGGTGGGGTGGAGGGCAAAAGAAGAAGCAGACTCCCTGCTGAGCAGGGAGCCTGATGCAGGTCTCAATCCCAGGACCCTGAGATTGTGACCTGAGCTGAAGGCCGATGTTCAACCACTGAGCCACGCAGGTGCCCCCCAAAAGACTTTTATTTCATGACAGGAGGTACATTTATTTTATTTATTTATTTATTTATTTATTTAATTTATAATTTTCTTTTAGAGAACTTGGAAGATTGACCTGGGGCTGGGATGGTAGGACAGGTTTGACCGACAACCATATAACAAGTTGAAAGATGTCCCTTTGTGGCTACCAGTGCTCTGGGCCAGATTGCAGGTGAGCCACTATGCTCCCTCCCCCAACGTCCAGGAAACTCTAGCCCACTAGGTGTGCTGGGTGCTGAAACTGGGTTCACAGTAACAGCTCTCACTTGTGCTTCCTCCACTAACTGTAGAGCTGTGCCTGAGAACCAAGACAAGAAGGTCACGTTCCAACACCGCCCAGGGTCCAGCCAGGATGCTGACTGGAAGGGATAAAAATCCAACTCAAACTACATAACTAGTAATGGGATTTGATTTCTCTGTGGCTGAGATAACTAGACATGGAGCTGGCCTGGCTATTTAGGGAAAGAGGCACCTCTGGTCTTGTCTTCCCTCTTTTTGCAGCCCTGTGGCAGAAGAAGCCAGGCTCCTGCAGGCTTTGGGGTAGGACCCACTCTGTTTACCTTGCCTCAGCCTGACGACTCCACCAGAAAGAGAACACAGGCCTTTCTCAGTGGCTATTTCTACGATCCCAGGGAAGGCCTGTTTCACAGAGTGTTTCACTGGGCTCACTTATCCATCTTCGGACCAACTGCTATGTCTGGAAAGAACACAGAATTGGCCAGTCCTTGAGGCTATGCCCACCCATGGATTTGGGGTGGTCCCTTTATTCAGAAGCCCCACAGGGCTGACAGAGGCCATTCCCCACATTAAGAGATGACATTAGCAGAAGGTGAGGGAGAGAACAGGTACAAATATCCATCACTGTCATTCGCTGACTTTGTGACTTCTGCAAATTAATGAATTCCTCTATGCTGCCTAGGGTTGTTATACGACTTAAAGGAGATAAATTATGTCAAACCCTTGGCAAAACCCTGTAGATAATCAATACACAGTTATTATTGCTGCCAACCATTTTCCTTCTTAAGAATTTACAAGCCATGTAAGTATATAAGCTTAATTAAACCCAACTTTATTTATATGATTGAAAATCCCCGAGAATTCTAATTTGATCGTTTTACAAGAAGGTGTTGGAGGTGAGACTGGCACCTCCCTTGCAAGCTAAACGGCAAGTAAATCAGTCCAATTGGCCTGTTGTCCAATAGAATTGCTATGTATCCGAGTCACAATGCAGATCGTTAAACAAATTAAATCTGGAGAAGATTCTTCGCACTCATCTAGTCTAATAGTTGTATATCACAGATTAGGACACCTGCTGGAGAGAGAGAGAGAGAGAGAGAGGTCTAAGAGCCCAGACTTTGTTAGAGGGAAATGGATCTGATTCTGTAGGCCAGGAACCAGAAGTTTGCATATCTATTAAGTTCCCAGAAGATGGGAGGCTGCTGTATGGGAGCTACGGTTTGGGACCTGCCACTCTAGCTGGCCCTGCTTTCTCAGTTTGGCCACAGAATAGCCTAGGAGGGAAGGTTCTAGTGCCGGAAAAGAGGTAAAACTGACCCCAACTTCCCTTGGCTCCCGTAAGCATACACTACCATTATAGCTACCATGATAGCTGTAGCATTGGCTAAATTAGATGAGGTGTGTGTGTTGGAGAACGCCATCGATCATTCTCACGGACTCGAGAATCAGAACTACCAAGTCTGAATCCTGATTCTGGAACTACTAGTTACCTAGCCATAGGGACATGAGGCATGCCCCTCCCCACCACCCCCAAATCTGATTTCAGAATTATAAAGTAGGCATTAAAATGCATCCCAGGGACATTACCACATAAAGTTAAATGAGATAAATTGAGTGTCACGCACAGCACGTAAGAAGTGCCTTGTAAATGTGTGGCAGTAACTCCAATCAAGGAAAGAAAGGACGTGCGAGCTGCCAGGGGACACTTCGGAGGGCCCGCTCACGCTGCACCGGGCATTGCTGAATCAGGACCCAGAAGGATCTTAAAAAGTGAGTGTATCCTGCAAGACGTCAGAAGAGGCTTCCGGGCAGAGGCATCGAAGCCTGGAAGTTCATGTTCTAATACTATCGTAAAAATAGTGAACATACAGAAAATAAAGATAACGCAGTCGGGATGCTACCGGAGTGTGCGGGGAGGGACGGTGAGGTATGAGGCTGGGCCGGCAGGATTAGCGGCCTGGAGATGGGCCTTCTGCGTGATGGTGGGAACGTGGGCTTCATTATGTGAGCAGGTGGGACAGCCAAGGGCCCGCTTGGCCAACAATGACATGCCACAGTGCTCTTGAGTCCAGGTCTGTCCATAAACAGTAGAAGGAAGGAAGGCTTCTCTGTCTTCACGGTTTCCTTACATGGTGACACTTTGTTAAGTGTTCTTATTACAACCCCTGTGACGTAGCATGGATCCTTTGGTCTTTTTCTTCGATGAGCCTAGTTTTTCCTTTCCATCTGGGAAGTGTGTAACCATAACACCTTGTGAGGGACCCTGCTCTGCCTTGGGGGTTCAACAAGAGCAGGAGATGACCACAGATACCTCCCCCAGGTATGACCTGGGGTCTCCGCAGGTTCAACCACTCACTGCTTTTCAGTATCTCCTGATGGCTGGGGACTTTGAATGTAGATTTGTTTGGATCTGAATCTTTTCACTGTCACATCTACCCTGTAGGAACTTGGACAGGTCACTTAACCACTCTGAGCCTAAGTCTCCTTTTATGAAAAGCTGTCCTACTAATGCCCATGTTTTAGGACTACTGTTAAATAAAGTTTTACATGCTCTGGATATATAACAAAAGGCCAAGAAAGGGTGCTTTATATTATGCAAGCATCTTCCTTTTTTATTGTTGAGCACTGCATCCACCATGGTTCTCTTGGTAGAGAGTAAATGTCCTCACAATGAACCCCCTGCTGACATGTACCATCACTGATAACTGGATAACGACCTGCTATGTTATGAAACAGGAGACTAGTTTTCAGGGACTAGAACCCAGGTAACATTTTAGAGGGGGATCTGTAGATGCTTTTCTGGAGGTCAGAGGACATCAGAACCCAGAGAAAGCAGAGTCCTGGAGGAATTTTCAAAGGGATGAAGGAGACCAAGGAGGAAGAGGTGGGCTTGTAGGGAGCTAACATAGGGGGGGTCATGAAATGTTAAGTCTCCATTATTTAAGGGATGAAGTGACCCTCAATGCCCTGGGTCATAGCCCACTCCTGGGACAGTCAGATAAACACAGTATGAGGGCCACAAAGGTGAAAAAGTAGAAACTTTAACTGTCTGTGCCAAATCCGTTCATCCTGGCCACTGGCCAGCCACTCTCCAAACCACTGCCACCTCCTGTTCTTTCCATCTTGTTAGAGGAGGAATCAGCGTTCCATTGTTACTAGAAGCTTCTTTTTATGCTGACAAGTATTATAGGCTCATGCACTTAAAATATTGATGGGCAGACAGGATATATGATAGTTGAGTGATGTTGCGATACTTGTCCTTCCAAGTATGGAAGACGCTAAGTTATGATATTATAAAGGAAGGGCTGAATTATTGGCTAGTCTTTAGGAAAGAAGGAAGTCATAAAATAATTTCTATGTGAAAGAAAATTTATTTTCAAGAAGGAATAGTGTTTTCAGACTTCCAAAGAGGCTAATAATAAAGCCCTGAATCTGCTGATAAATGCACTTTTTTTTGGTAAGTTGTGCTATATCTCAATAGAAGGTTCACATCCAAAATCACTTATTAGGGGATCCCTGGTGGGTCAGCGGTTTGGCGCCTGCCTTTGGCCCAGGGCGTGATCCTGGAGACCTGGGATCGAGTCCTACGTTGGACTCCCTGCATGGAGCCTGCTTCTCCCTCTGCCTGTGTCTCTGCCTCTCTCTCTCTCTGTGTCTCTCATGAATAAATAAATAAAATCTTAAAAAAAAAATCACCTAGTTAGATATCACATCATCTTCGTAAGAACACCCAGCCCTTTCTGTTACGAAAAAATTCTCTCTGAGGCGCGAGCAGCTCACCGCTGGAACTATTCTGGGGAACCCCCTGATTCCGACCCAGAGCTGAGGCATATGTAAAAATAACCTCGGCAAATTTAATTTTACTAAGTGGTTTCTGTACCAGAAGATTCACCTGCTCCTTCCAAGTTGCCTGTCCACACGAAGGCCTGTAAGTAGATCTTAGGATGCTCTTGAAATAGCACATCCTGCCGAGAGCAGGTGAGGAGTGGGGGAACACTCTCCCAGCGTGAGGCCTGTGTCCTACTTAATCAGATGTGATTAAAAAGAAATCCAAGTTTAGTTGCTGCTCTGCTTAGCCAGGAGAAAAAGGCTCATGGAAGTGCCCAGGTCCTCTTAAGACCGTGCTGTTGCAACCCTAAGCCAGGAGACTCAAAGCCGGGCAGTGCCAATTCCCACTGCACCTCAGAGGAGTCGATCTTTGGGATTAAAGCCTGCCCGTGGAGCCAGCCTCAGTGTGCACACACTGTGGACATACACATGGACGCGTGCACGCACACGCGGGAGCATCAAGCGTCCACTGAGGCTACTGCATGGTGCCACGGCTAGAAGAACAAGTGCCACTCGCCGCCAGCAGCAGCATTGTGATCCCAGGACACATGAGCCCACGGGAAACTAGGTCAGCCACGGTTCTTAAGGGATTAACACTGGATCTTCCTACCAACTCTCCAAGATGAACATGACGCAACATTAAGGACCTGCAAGCTTCCATCTCTCCTGATTATTTTACTTGCTTCAACTTAACCACTTTATGGGGGAATACATTGCGATCATCTTTAATTTTATTCTATATCATACATTTGACTGCTGGGGGATCTAAATTCAGTGGACATAAGGCTCACGTTGTGGTTTAAATAAAAATAAAGAAATAGGATACTTTTCAGACTTTTTGCTCGCTTATTTTTTCCTTAAATTTGGAAACTAGCCTTTCTCCATGTTGCTGAATTCAAATCTACCTATCCCTAAATGACACCATTACACACACACGTAGACACACACACACACAGTCTTTCTTTCCCAAATTAATGACTGGTAAATACATTTATGGTCTTTATCTCCAGTTCTTAGAATGCTGATCCTAAAACCCTTGGTATCTCATGGAGTGATGTGCATCTTTTGCATACTAATGAGATGACCGATAGCTGGGAAGCCCTTGATCATTTCAGAGGAGGGCTGGTCACCAGAAAGGCCTAATCACACCCACACGATCGGAACTTCCCAACCCCCTACAGAGAGGAGGGGGGCTGGAGAGTTCAACCACCACTGGGCTGTGATTGAATCAATTGTGCCCATGTAAGGAAATCTCCATAAATACTCCTACAGGATGACAGTCAGACAGCTTCTGGTTGGTGAACACGGCCAGGTACCAGGAGGGTGGTGCAGAGGGCCTGGAAGCTCTGGGCCTCGTCCCCCCATTCCTTGGTGTAGATGTCACCTCCACTTGGCTCTTCCTGAGCTCTGCCCATTTGTAATAAACCAGCAATAGTAAGTAAAGTGCTTTTGTGGAGTTTTGAGGGCCTTTCTAGCCAATTCAGGGACCTGAAAGAGGGGATGTTGTGGGAATGCCCGACTGGCAGCCATGTCGGATGGAAACGCATGGGCACCCAACACTTGACGACTGGCATCTGAGGTGGGGGACAGTCTTGCAGGGCTGAGTCCTTACCCTGTGGGGTCAGAGCTGAGTCCTGGTGATTAATGTCAGGATTGAATTGAATTACAGGACACATCGTTGGTGTCCAGACAGCTGGAGAATTGCTTGGTGTGGGAAACCCACACATTTGGGGTCAGAAGTGTTGTGAAGCATAAAAACACTTTCAATTCCTTCTCCCCTCCGCAGGGAGCCTTCCCCAGGCTGACTCCTCCAGGTCCCCAGCATCTGCAGTCATATCCTCCGCTCCCTTTTATACAGCATCTTTTTTTTAGCCCACTGTTAATTTTAGTAGTAACTAATGATAATGAAAATAGGAAAAAAAAAACAAACAAACAGAAAACAGGGCACTGGGGTAGCTCTGTGGTTGAACATCTGCCTTTGGCTCAGAGCGTGATCTCGAGGTCCTGGGATCAAGTCCTGCATTGGGCTTCCCACGGGGAGCCTGCTTCTCCTCCTCTGCCTGTGTTTCTGCCTCTCCCCGTGTCTCTCATGAATAAAGAAATAAAATATTTTAAAAACCCAGAAAACTAATAAAAATAGAAACAGAAATTTATGACTTACTACCTACTGGGCACTTTATTATATGTTTTATAAACACTACCTGGAGTTAAGCTTCACAAATGTCCCTGAAGCTGGATATAATCACCCCCCATTTATAAAAGAAAAACTCAGCTTTATTGTCAGTCTACCGCCCAGAGTCTCCCTTCTCTCAGCCTGTTTTAGATCAGAGCTGGGTCTCCTTGTCCACTTTCCTCATCAGCCACTCACCCTTCAACCCCTCCCATTCTGTCTTCTTTCACAAAAGGTCGCCATCGATGTCGGAATTGTCAGTTCAACACCTTCTCTTTGTCATCCTCTATAATTGTTTTTTCTTATTTCTAATTGTAACCCACTTCCACCCCCTTGAAACCCTTGTGCTCTTAGCCTTTGAGTCTCCACTTTCTCATTTCCCCCTGGCCTCTCAGATCTTCCTTCTGACTCTCACATTGTCTTCTATCCTCCCTTAGAGGGATGCCTTCCCCCACTTTCTGCCTTCTCTTTCTCTTTTTCAACCTTTCCTGAACATTCTCAACAACTTCTAAGGTGCTGAGAATCATCTGTGTTGCTAGGACTGAAGTCTCTCCTCAAACCCACACCATATTTTCATCTGCACACAAGATATGGCCCAATGGATATTCCACATGTGCCAGTTTTCCTTTCTGGTCTGTTTTAGCAAGGCACCAACCACCAAGTTACCAGGCATCTCCGTGGGATCATTTATTTATTCTTTTTGACAAATGTCCTAGTACAGCTCACCATCAAATCCCATCAATACCAGCTCATTCTGCTGTTCCCATTGCCATTTTTCCAACTCAAGCCTCCAACACCTCTGGCCAAAATAACTCCTTGAATGCCCCAAAACTTTCTGCCACTTTGGTAAACCCTTATATCACCACCACCAAAGACTTCTCTATCTCATTTCTCCTATTTTAAAACTCCTGTATATTACCCTTACTCATCGAAGAAAATTGATGTGTCCCAATATGGCATTCAAGATTCACCTCATTTACCTCAAAGGTAAGATTTTTACCAACTTTTTCTGCCCCCTGCCCTCTTGACCCTATCATGTAGCTAAAATAGACTTAGGTGTTCTTGATCTCTCTTATTAGACTTCCTTGCTATTCACTCAACGGACTATAGGTATGGCTCTGAGATGAGAGTTCAAAACAATGATTTAACTTTAAAGCTGCTTAAGTGACTTATGAATATTAGCATCATTTTATTTCTTACTACAGCCTAGAAGAAACTAAAAGGAAGTCTTTTTAACACATACAGGTACACTCTACTTATATGATCCACTTAGCCTTGTTATCCGGTGCTGTTGTTGAATACCGTAGCCTTTGTTGTACTTGAGATAACTTACCTGAAGAGTACTGGCTCCTTGCTTCTAAGGGAAGAGGAGCCCAGCTGGTTCTTAGAAGGCACCCCCCAAATGGTGAATGGTGGCAATAGAATGGGTTAATGAGGTCAATTTATGACCTTAATGGTATCTTTATATATATTTTTAAATTGCAATAGAAAAAAAAAAGTGTTTTGTGTCAATAATTCCATGTGTTTAAAGTGGTATCATCGTCACCGAAATACTGAGTTTCCTTGTGAGGAAACAGAAATAAAAATGGGGAGGGGGGGATATTATATTGTATATGTTATATATTAAACAAATATAAATATGTGTTGTATAATTACATAATATGTTGTTATAATTATATAGACACACACATACACAGATTTATTATAGGAATTTGCTGGCATAATTATGGAGGCCAGGAGGGCTCATGATCTTCTTCTGCATCTTGGATAGCCACCAAAGCCAGGGGTGTAATCTAATCTGAGTCCAAAGGCCTAAGCCCTAGGAACACTGATGTCTAAGTCAGGAGAAGACACATGCCCAAGTTCAGCTTGAGCAAGAAAAAAATAAAATAAATAATAATAAATTTGCCTATCCTTTCCCTTTCTGTTCTATTCAGGCCCTCAACTACTCAGATGAGGCCCACCCACACTGGGGAGGGCCATCTTCCTCATTAGTCTATTGATTCAAATGCTCATCTCTTTCAGAAACTCCCTCGCAGACACATCTAAACAGAATGTTTTACCAACTATAAGAGCATCCTTTAGCCCAGTCAAGCTGACACACAAAATTAACCATCACGGAAGTAACAAAGTACTCATGTCAAAAGGAATAAGGATCTATAAAACTTACCAAAAGTGCAACCAAACAGAAAGATTAAATTGACTTATTGAATTACTTTCATTCACCTAGAAAATTTACCAGTGTTACTCCTTTCACGTTAATAAGAAAATAATCATAAATTTGTTCTGACCAAATGACTGTGATTAGGTGATTCTTTGAAAAGATGTATTTCCACACAGTGGGAAGGAAGGCCTGATTGCTCAGTATTTCGTGATCAATAATTCTTTCAATATCTCCATCTGTGAAAGGGAAGTTCAACAAAATAAGCAGAGCTATAGAGTATGATGATGAGCTTGTAACAGGAGCTGGGGAGGCAGAACACACAAAATTCCTCCAAAATAGACATTCACATTTTAATTTAATATGAGCATGCTGGTTGTTCACAGAAGCTATTTAAGAATTACTAAAGTAGACAGAAGACGGGAGGAGCTTCCTGAAGGCTGGTTCCCTCTGGCCCTCCATGTTGGCCTTAGACTGCGACATCATCTATAAATTAGGCAAACCAACTGACTTAACCAAGATCTGATGGGCATAACGTTGAGCAGATGGGGATGCGCAAGACCTGGAGGCCATCTAGCAAACAGGCATTTGGGGAAGGGGTTCAGGCAAACACAGTGACTCTTTGCTGAGAGGAGACTGGAGGAGGAAACGCAAGGTGTGCCACTGCAGTGAAGCTCAACTAAAACAGAGTTGCCAAGGCCCAAGATAGAGGCCAGGTGAGGGGGAAACAGAGCCTCAGTTGTTGGTATCCTTGGGACAGAGTCAAAGTGGGCACAACACAGGTAGATACATATGCACACCCATTCACCTGAGATGCTTTCCCTTGTAAAACAGGTATGTCCTGAGTCCACAGATATGCTCTGAGTTTACAAGTTCAGTCCATCCTGGGATAGCCAAGGGCAGAAAGTCAAGCAGGTAGATGTAACACCACGGCTCTTAACAGAGACTTTCCTTTGCCTGTGGCTTCCCTGAAAATATAGGAAATATCATTAAGGGCTTTGGTTTAAAACCTCTTTCCTTTTATGTTTCACAAGTCTGAAAACTACATAGGAATAAAACAAAATGGTGACAATATCCACAATAAATAAATAAATAAATAAATAAATAAATAAATAAATAAATAAATTCACAAAAAGGAGAAGATACCATCATCTGGAAGGCTAAAATGACATTTATGACAATCTCCAGGTCGCTCTTGGAGCTAATATAGGACTGTCCTCAGGTACCTACCACCCAAATATGGAGGATAGAGGGAAAGTTGCAGAATGCTTTAAGTTTTCCTCTGAAATATCATCTCACTACTACGATGATGTTTGCAGGGAAGATGTGAAGAGAGAGCTCTTTTGCTTTCTAACTGGAATTTATTTCCAATTCTAACTTCAAAGTTTCCGAGTGAAGCATTTGTTAGGAATAGTATTTTGCCATAAGGACTAACCCTTGAATCATAAGGGAAATTCAAGGAAGTGGAATACAGTGTTTTCCAACTGTTATTAATTTTTACTTACTCATCCAGTCCTTCTCTTTGCTATGGAAGAAGTGACATTTCCCTGCTGGAATAAGGATCCTGCTGTGTAAGAGCCCTGAATCTAATTGTAATAGTTGGATTTGTTTTTGTTGTTGTTTTGTGTGTGTGTGTGTGTGTGTGTGTGTGTGTTTAGACTGTTGATCATTATTTTTGTATTTTTTTCTGCTGCCCTTATCACGGTGAAATACTCCTTTCTAGAATTCTCTCCCCCATATCTTTGCAACATGTATTACGTTTGGATTATTTCCCTTTGCTACTTATATTGCCAAATTCTTAGAGACCATCTACATGTCTTGGCAATGTAAGGAGTGGTTCAAACTGCCATTTGTTTTGCCCTAACTGGCCCGAGTCAGCTGATGGGAATTCTGATTATATGCACTTAGGCCAAGATGTGAAGTTGGTTTGGAAAACTTTTGGAAATATCAATCCAAGAACATTTCTTTCCTATTTATGTCTATCAGTCACTTTATTTCCTACTGAGACTTATTTATATCACTCAGAATTTCCAACTACAGAACATGACTTTGAAATCCCATAGTTTCCAGAAATCTCTTAGAAGTAAAAGGAGATGAAATGAACCCGTAATCACACAGATGAATTTCTTTCTCTGCTCTTTGAAAAGCAAACATTTTCTTTTCTTTTCTTTCTTACAACCCTTCCTTCTCGCTTCTATCCTATTCATATTTTATATTTTATGATTCTTCTAAGTTTACATATGATCAGGATATTGATTGAAAGATGGTCTTAACATACCACACACACAAAATAGCCCAGGAAGTTGTCATGCAGTTATCTGCGTATGTGTGTGTGCATACACGTAAAGAGTGGGACAGATATGATAAATATGATCAAGCTAGGGATCATCTCTTTGACAAAAGCTGAACATCAGTGAAGTTTGTTCTTCTCTCTTACATTTAATCCAATCCAAGATTCCACTGAAACCGAAGAAATAGTCATTAATATATCTACTCCTCTATACCTGGATTGAGCCCCTAATAAGAATCGGACACTGTTCTAGACTCTAGGGATGCCACAATGAGTAAGCAGACAAGTCTATCTCAAGGAGCTTCCACCAGAAGGGAGAGAGTTGGACCACACACACAAATGAAACCTTTAACATCAGATGGAGAGGAGTGGCCTGATTACAACAAACCAGGGCAATGTGAGGATGATTCAGCAGGCTATGTAAGATTGTGTCCTCAGAAGGCACCTCTCTGAGAAGTGATGTTCATGCTAAGACGTGAAAGACAAGAGTGTGTGTGAAAATACGTAAAAAAAAAAGAAATTAAAAATTTTAAAAATCACTTAAAGAGGAGGAAGTGACTCATTTAAGGGCTCTAAGGCAGGAACAAGCTTGAGTTGTTTGGGAAACATCAGAAGTCCCAGGGTGATGGGGTAGGATGAACAATAAGGTAGCAAGGAGCAGTGGAAACACAGATGGGTGACAGTGGCCACCATACAGACCTCTCAGGTTAGGCAAGGAGAAGCAATTGCATGGTATGAAAGGAATCGATACTACCTCATTATAATTTTTCATGGCTCACCCCCTCTGCTTTGTGGAGAGTAATACAGGAGGCATAGGAATGGAGAAGGAAGACCACACAGGGAGCTGACCTGATGGTTCAGGCAGACGATGATGTGCTAGCAGAGCACAGATTTGAGACATGCTTTGGAAGCAGGCTTTGTAGCAGGAACTACAGATATGGATGCATTTTCTGAGATGGGACAACTGAGAGGCAATAACACTGTAGGGTTCAGATTGGCCACGTAGGCAACTGGATATAAGCATGTGGAGAAAAGGTTGGAGTAGAGATATCTGAGAATCGTAAACTCCTGGAGTACTTAAAACTATAGAATTAGATGCATTTATAAGTGGTGCATGGAGATAAATGGGGATCCCAGATCCATGACCTGTGATGCTCCAACATTTCCAGTCAGGGCGAGGAGGAAACAGGCACAGAGAAGGGGAGGCTTGCGTGGGAGCATGGCAGGAAGGGATACCAAAGAACACTGTTCTTTTTCTCAAACCTTTCAGAAGTCATTGAAATCAATACGTAATGAATGCTCCTCCCCCTTTTTTGGGCAGGGGCCTAGGTGGAGATCATATGTGTATTTTGTTTAATTAATCCGGAAGGTAATACAGGCAGAAAAATTCAGCGAATTTAGGTAGCTGGGTAATATGCTTACGAAGTATTGGTGGAGTTATCTTCTCCTCTTTATAGTGAACTAAAAATTTTTTTCTGTTTTTTTTTTTTCTTAGATCTTATTTATTTTGAGAGTGAGTGAGAGAGCAAGAGAGAGTGCAGACAGGGGGAGTGGGAGGGAGAGAAGCAGACTTCTCACTGAGCAGGGAGTCTGATGATGCAGAGCTCCATCCCAGGACCCTGAGATCATGACCTGAGGCAAAGGCAGATGCTCCATCCACTGAGCCACTTGGGCGGGGTGGGGGCGCAGGGGGGGGCCCTACCTAACACTTTTTCATGTACTAAAGTCTACAAAGGTCTTGCCAGGAAAGGGACAATGGTGAACCCAGCCACAAGGAGGTGGAGGTGACGAGCAGAGTGGTGATAAGCAGGTCATCACCCACACTCTACAGGCACTCTGGACCTGTGGAAGTTTAAAATCCAGAGAACAATAAATAAATAAATAAATAAAATCCAAGGAACAAATGAAAAAATACAGTCAAAATTTAGAGGACAGGGAGTGGAAAACTGATTTTTATGGTAGTCCATGAGAATGCGTCTCCTTCTCTAAGAAAGAAATCGGCCCCGGGGCCAATGAACTATGATTAAAACAGTCCAAACTACACAGGTGCTTGCATATAGAGTCACCCGTTAATTTAATTGCAGAATGCCAATTTGGTTTTCAAAAAATATATATAAAAAAATCATTTGTTGGCCGATGTGGTCTCACATCGGCTTTAGTCCAGAAGGTCATGCTGATTGAGGACCAAAGTCAGCTCTGGGAAGATGCTAAGACACCACACCTCAAAGCTGGGCTTCCACAAAGGTCTGGGTTTCTGTCCTGAAGACATTTTTCGAGACCGATGTGTTATGTTCTTAGATTTAAAACTTTCCATTGACTGATTCCTTACGGAGAATCTTGAGTCTCCGTAGCTAGCTTGCAAAATGTGAAGATGTCATGCCTCCTTAGTGGTGACATGTCATGATCTTACCAAAATGGAATAAAATGGATACGTGATAATCTGGAACAGTTTCAAACTGCTTCACTTTTCCTGTCAGCAAAGTTTATCTGCAGTCATACACATTTGTGATTCTTTACTCGGTGTAAATATTGAGCGAGCAGGACTGTGCACATGGGCTTGGGCCATGGTCTGGGCGATAGTGTTTAACAACCAGCTCTGGGGGTGCCCGAGTGGCTCAGTCGGTGAAGCACCTGCCTTCGGCTCAGGTCATGATCTCAGGGTCCTGGGATCAAGCCCCACGTTGGGCTCCCTGCTCAATGAGGAGTCTGCTTCTCCCTCTTCCTCTGCCCCTCCCCCTGCTTGTGCTGTTTCTCAAATAAATAAATAAAATATCTTCAAACAACCACCGGCTCTGGGAGTGATGATAGAGCCCTTGCTGTAGTGTTTGCCGATGTCTATGATGTGAAGCTCCCAACAGGGCCAGTTTCAGGCTCCCAATTCCACACTATTCCCCTGAACACAGATTTGCTCATCACACCCACACTGGGTCCTCCAGAGCCCATGGGGGCCAGTTCAGCCAGAGGCCAGAAGCTGGGCAGACAGGACAGGTCACTGAAGAAACCAGACCTGGTCTCCATGCTTCGCAAAGTCAAGAATAGCTTACTGAGCAAGATCGTTCGAACAATGCCTTGTTTTCTTTTAAAAACAAGGTTTTTATGATGATGGGTGTGCACACAGAAGTTCATCAAAAGAACGGAGAAAAAAAATGTGACCTACATGGACTGGAAAGCGTTTTTAGATGTGAATGAAAGCCGTGTGCATGTGTGTGTGCGATTAAGTAAATTTAGCATGAAAACAATTGATAATTCCTGGAATACTTATTTTTAGGTGTCGCACTTCTGCGGAACCCTTTCTTTGGCAGTAGGTCATTTCAATAGGACCTCCCTCTTCCTCACTTCAGAAAACGATGGTAATAAAATCACAAACCTGGAGCATCGGAGCCTGGACAGGCTCTGTAAGAGATTTTTCCATAGCCTGGGCCTCCATGGCACAAAAATCGACGAGGGCCATCACACGTAGGCAGGGCTCATAAGCAGAGACCTGTTGGGATCAGAACCGGCCCTTGGGTGCAGTCCTGAATGTGAATCCACATTTGTAGAGACTTAACCCTTTCTCAGACCCAACCTCTGTGTCTCTTTTTCTTGTGTTTAACTAATTCCCTTTGTCTTGCCTTAAATGAGGCAATTATCCTGCCACCTTTACAGATAATTAAAGATCCTGAAAAACCTGATGATTTCAGGCCCCACTAATTCACAAACTGTGATCAATCCCACAAGGCCTAGATGGCAAAAATAATTAGATGAGCCAACGTAGGGTAAACACATAGGATAATGGGTGCATTGCTGAGCCTGCGTGGGGGAAAGTGCATCCGAGGCCTTGTAAACCTGCCGGAAGGACAGGCCTCCTACAAAACAGGCCGGCGGCAGACCTCTGAATGGGCTCCACGAGCAGACCTCACAGGCAGAGGCCCTGTGAAGAGCCCCGGAGAACCTCGCTCAGGGATCATGAGGAGGGCTGGGGGCTCCAGGGGGCCGGGACACAGTGAAGGTAATCAGAGTGCATTGACCGAAATATTTCTCTAGAAGTCAAGCCTTTTGTGACTTATGCAATGACCTCCATTCCTTATCATGGTAACCCGCATTTTGTGGGCCTCCTTCATCCCCTTAGACGTCATCCACTGGCAGCCCACTGGGCTGCTCCCCAAAGAGAGGGTGAAAACTCAAACTATATGCAGTTCTTTTCATTCAACTTTTCAACAATTAAGTCACGTTTAGCACTAGCAGGCATGGTTTTGAGCCCGTTACAAATAGTGACTCATCCGGTAACGTTCCTCGGCGAGCTCACGGTTTGGTGCAGAAGACAGTTTATCACAAAGGAGATGCGAGGCAACGCCTCCTACCAGCAGCTTGGAGGGTCCGGGGTCCCAGCTGAAAGTGCCCTAAAGGATAAAGGGGAGAGTTTTTAACTGAAGCAGAGGGTAGGTGGGGGTTGGTGAGGTCAGAGATGCAGGCCGGGGTAGCCTGGCATCCTCAAGCTCCTCTGGAGGCACAAAGGATGAGAGGAAGATCTTGGTGGGTTTCCAGCCCCCATTTCAGGTGGCTGTGAGGAAGCTGGATCGAAGACCAGCATCAGCAAGCATTCGGTCAGCCGTCACTTATGGAAACCCAGGAGGGAGGAGATGGGTGTGCGCAACGTTTACACACTTAGGCCAATGATGCATGAGCAGGAGGGTGTTCGGCTTCAAGGGCTAACTCTTGCAGTATGAGAGCATTGGGCAGTCCCAAAGGTTACCTAAGAAATGATTGCAATATACTCCAGCATTTTGTTTTTTATGCAAGAGCAAGGTATCATTCATAAGGCTAGGTACTTGCTACGATTTACTCAGTAACTAGGTAGCACCTACTTTGTGCCAGGCCCTGCATGAGATTTGAGTGGAAATGAGAAGAAGTAAACAGGCATAAGAGCCTGGACTCAGGGGACAGGCCCAGGCTGTTGACAGGTGGCCTTCGTCAGTCCGGGACGGTACTGAAAGCTTGTGTTGTCCCGGGTCCTCACGCGGGCTTCCCTCCGGGCACACCTGTCTCCTAACCTGTTATAAACACAACGGTCACACCCCACGAGGACCCACCAGAGGACCTCGTTTAACTTAACTTCCTCCTTGAAGACCCTCTCTCCAAAGACAGGTCCTGCCCGAGAGCCTGGGCTTGGGGCTTCAGCAGGTGGATTTGGAGGGAACCCGCTTCAGCCCTAAGGGCCACCCACAGCCCAGCTGAAGTCCCGGCCAGCGGCCAGCATCCGCTAGGATCCGTGGGAAAGGCGTCGGGCCACGTCTCCCAGACCCTCACACTGAGGCCCAGAGGAGAGCTGGCCGCTCTGGCTACGTCATCCCCTGATCCACAGACTCCGTGGACCCCAGACACGTGTTTTACTCACTGAGTTCTGGGGTCCCTCACGGCTCGTTCCTTAATAGTAGTGAATGAAGATGTCACGTACCATCTTGCTCTTTGCATCTACCAGATGCACATCCTATGGTTTGCAAGCTGAGGCCTACAGGATCTCCAGCTGCAGGGTTCAAGTGCCCCAGCTGCAATGGGGCTCTTGAACCCAGGCGGGCTGACCCCCTGCTCCCCGCCGGCCTCCCTGGGGGCTGGTCTGGGAGGATGCACAGACCCTCAGTGCCAGTGGCTGGACTGGTTTTGTCAGGCCAGTCCTGGTCTTCCCTGGATTCAGTGCCCTGCACGCTTGGCCAGCTCACCAGATGCCTGACCAGCTCAGAGGATGCCCAGCAAGGTCGTGGCCCACGGCTGATGCGCACACGTGTGGCACACGCTGCGGCAGCAGCCAGAGCCCCCAGAACAGCGACACCTGAGCAGCTACGAGGCTTCCTGGGAGCCTGGCTGGCTCTCCACAGCTGTGTGCATGTTTGGAGAGGCCTGGGGAGCCCTGAGTGCAGGGGCCTGAGGATGCACTTAGGGACACGTGTGCAGCAGGGTGCAGGCGGGCACCCCCCCATGCAGCCCACACAGAGCCCCGACGTGGTCTCCTGACCTTATTTCCCAACCAGATGGGCCACGTACAGGGCTCACTGGTAAAAAGGAACAACGCCACTCCCTGTTCTTTTTATTCTAAAGGGTTGGTTTCTACTGACATGAGCAGCAGCAAGACACAGGGAGACCCCAGCTGAAGTTTATTTTTAACCACGCTAGCCTGCTGGCCCGGTTTGTTTTGTATTAAGAGAAATGGATCCAGCATCCTTCCCCTTTGCTCTCTCCCTCTCAAAAACATCCAAAGGCTACAAGACTTCTATTCCGGTGCTCCCTCTGGAGGAAAAAAAAATCTTCATTTTCACCTCTTGCAGTGGTAAACCCGGGTTAGATGCACGGTGCCCCATCTCCACGCCGCTCACTGGCGGGCCCCTTCCCGGCAGGAACAGCCCTGGGGGTTGGTGGGAGGCGGATGCTGTGGATTCTCTGTACATCGCTACCGAATGCTCCAGCAACCGCAGAGGTGATGTCCACTTAGGTGGGGGGCTTTCAGCTCCCTGCTCGGAGCCCCCCCCCCATTGCTGCTGCTTCCCTGGGCTCTGTATTTGGAACCCGTCCTTTGCAGGGGCAGGAGAGGACCACCTTCAATCACATAATCCTATATTGGACCCCATGTTCCTGGTCTAGACCATTGGATCTGAGTTTGACCTACATTACGGAGCGAAACTGCCACCAGCGCACCCGGGATGGAGACGAATTGATTTTTCTGGCTCTCTTGATGTCAAGGGGGATCTACTGCAATGATTAATAATTTATCTGATAAAAGCTTTCGCTGTGGTCTTTGTTACACTGGAGATGCCAAGATTTTACTGTCCCAGGTTTGAGCACTAACCGGGGAGGAGTTCACACTTAGAGCTTGGATAAAAACCCGCAACAGAGGATCGTAGTTGTGTTTCTACGTGTCCCCAAAGAAGAGCAACAGAGGCTGGGGCTGGGGCATACAGCAAATCAGATATTTTTAAACTACTTTTTCACTTTATTTTTCATATCTGGCTTCCCCACTGTTTCACCACCCCTGCCACCTGCCTTTTTCCATTAAATGAGTAAGCGCTTTAGATCTTGAGCTGTTTCTCTGGGTGCAGGGAGTCGGAGAACCAGATAAAAGAAAGCACCAGCTTCCAGATGAGAGGGCTAGAATTTAGCTGGGATGTGTGCAACTCTACTCCCGGTCCTCCAATGGGCTTTGGTTCTAGAAGACAAATATGGCGGCATGAGATGACAATGCCCCATGCATTGCGTCCACTCCAGGAGAAACTTGACTAGATCAACAATATTACAGAAGGAAAGATATTTTCACATGGTAAAGAGAAAAGAAATCTCACTTGTATCCTTTGAGCTTGTTGAAGATTTGTCAGTAAGCTGCACAACACTGTTTGGCATTTAGACGATGTATGACTGGGGGCCTGCCTTGAGGCTTTGCAAATATGCACCCTTGACTGTGTTCTGCATCCTAGAGATGCAGCACCAGGACAGGCCTTCTGAAAGCAAAGCGCCGAGTTCAAGGAATGGAGGTGCCATACACAGCCGTACGAGCGTGCTCAGAGGCTCGGCGTGAGCCGGTGGTGATGCCAGGACTGGTTTCAGGTGATCTCATTTTCAGGTCACAGATCGTGGCCAAACTATAACCTAGACATTAGTATGTTGATTTTGAGTCAAAAAAAGTTATGTCAATAAAGAACTAAATGGTCACCTACTGGAAACATCTCCAAAGATGGAAATAATACCTACTTGGGTGTAGCTGTATCAGATATATGTGCGGTCTCCTCCACAGGCGCTCCTTCCTCTTCTTGCCTCTATCAGAGAAACACATCTTGTATTGCTAAATTACATCTTGAGAAACTACCATGTTGTGTAAATAACCCATTGTGTATCAGCACATTCTGTCAAACCCTAACGTCGCCTGTGTTCCTTATTAGCTGTTCACAGCAACTGCACAAGGGAGAGTCCAAGTCCCGGCTTGACTGTGTCCTAATTATGTGACCTTGGGCAACTCACTTCGTCTCTGTGCTCCGGTACCTTCACGGCTAAACCGGAAAAACAATTTGATGTGCCTCAGAACATGAAGGTGAGGGACATGTGCCTGATGCTGGGGACCATATTGGGCACTCAGGGGGGTGCTGCATGCACACTGCTTGTCACTGGCATCATTATGTAACAGGGGAAGACACTGAGGGTAGCTCCAAAGTCCTTTTCAATTCTTAGAACTTGACCTCAATCACGGAGAGGCTCTGTGAGCTCAGGGTTCACACAGCTAGTTAGTGAGAGAGGCTATTCTAGAGCACGATGCTCGTATCCCCTTAGTCCTGCTTTCTTTATGTGGTTTCCAAGCTGGAAGACTTGCCTTGACTGATTTTAAGACTTACGATAAAGCTGCAGTAATCAAGACAGCACAATGCTGATGCGAAGATGGAAATGTGGACAATGAAACAGAACAGAGAAGTTGGAAATAGAAATTATATATATATATATATATATATATATATATTTGATTTTTTACAAAAGTGCTAAACTAATTCGATGGAAAAAGATGGTATTTTCAACAAATCGTTCCGGAATAGCTCTATAACCCAATGGAAAAGAAAACCTAACTCACTTCTCATTACACACAAATGAGCCATGGGACCAAACATAAAATCTGAAGTTATTGAACTCCTGAAAGCAAACATAGGAGAAAACCTTTGTTCTCATGCCATCCTATGCAAAGATCTCATGGGTAGGATACAAGAGAATAATCTATAAAATTTAAATATGGGTAAGTCGGACTTCACCAAAATTTTAAAATTCTGCATTAGTAACATCATGAAAGCACAAGCACAGATTGGGGGATGAATACTTAAAATTCAGATATCTGACATTTAGGGAAGAGATTTGATCAAACACTTTAGCCCAAGAAAGTTGGTCCAGAAACACATGACGATGCTCATTAATACCAGTAGTCATCAGACAAACCCAGATTAAAACCATAGGGGGTTGGGAGGCATCTAGGGGGCTCAGTCGGTGAAATGTCTGTCTTTGGCTCAGGTCATGATCTCGGGGTCCTGGGATCGAGCCTCACATCAGGCTCCCTGCTCAGCAGAGAATCTGCTTCTCCCTCTCCATCTACTCCCTGCTCGTGTGATATCTCTCGCTCTCTTTAAAAAATAAATAAAATTTTTAAAAATAAAGAAAATCACACCAGGATTCCACTTACCTACTAAACCATCTGTCAAATGAACACATAAGCAAGAACCTAAAATGTGCGGCGGAAGCATGGAACAAATGGACCCCTCCCACATCTGAAGGCACAGCCACTTTGGAAAACAGTGGGGACATTTCTTATAAAGTGAAACCTACACTTATCACTTAAGTTACACATACACTTTCTCAAGCATAATAGCCCCAAACTGGAAACAATTGAAATATCTATCACATTGTGAATGCGTGAACAAATTGGGATTTCTCTCTATCGTGGGATACCACCAACGTACTACTGATGATGTGCAGTGTCACGGATGGATCCCAGAACATTTAATTCAGTGAAAGAAGCCACACACAGGACACCACGCCCAAGGTAGGGTTTATTTTTGTGAAATCCCAGCTGAGGCCAGATTCATCTGCAATGACAGACAGCAGAGGGGTGGTTGCCAGGATTCACGCAGGGAAGAGGACAGACAATCTGCAAAGAAGCACAGGGCGCTTTGACAGGTGATGGAAATGTTCTAGATCTTGATCAGACTGGTGACCTGTAATGGATACATTTTATTGCATATAAACTACACATCAATAAAATCAAATTTTAAATTTGGAGGCTACGTCTGAGAGCTCTTAGGAGCAGGGAATTCTCATTCTTAGGGCTGATACTGCCTTGGATGTTTTGCATATGTTAAACCACCAATTGGTGGCAAGACAAATCAGTAGGTCTTGTTGTATTTATAACTATAGAGAAGTAGACTGAAGCCCAGCGAGTACAGAGCTTGTCCAGGGCCACCGGGCTAGGGTGTTTAGTAGCACAGAGATGTTTATATCTCTTGGTTCTGACTCCAAAGCTTCTCGGAGCTAAGCAGGGGCCATTTTCCGCTGGTGTTTGCAAAAGCACAGAGGTAGAAGCTCAGGTAGGAAGTTACCTGAGCATCAGCTATCACTCAGAGTTCTCTGAAGGACGTTATATGTGTGTGCGTATATACAGACACTGATACTTATATATTATATAAATATATATGCTATTATTTCATTATTGGCAAACCTCCAACAATCGAGTCAAGTAGAGAATTCTGTGAAGCAATTAAAACCTCCAACCACTCAATTTCCCAGGTAGATTTTTAGAATCCCTTAAGACATTCCTCTAGCCACATCGCCAGTACTGTCCTAGGTCAGCAGGGCAGACAGTACTTCAATCATACAGAACCTCAGAGCTGAAATGCTCTGTAGGGATATAATATTTTAAAAAATCAAAATATGAAAAGAATAAGAAAATGTTGAACACCGGGCATAAGGAACCCACAGGGGCCTATGAGCCAGACTGGCCACTTCCCAGAATGGCGCCACACTGGTTCAAACTCCTTACTTCCTTTCATTTTCTTTTCCGATGCGTTTTAGAGCAAATCGCAGACATCAGCATGTAGTTCCCTCCGTACATAAGTACACGTCTCTTAAAAGGAAAGCTTTTTGATGTAAACACGAAAAGCTAATACCTAACAAAATTATACCTAACAAAATTAACAATGCGAGCTAACGCAGAATCCTTATTCCAGGTTCAAGGGAGGCCTGGACAAGGTTGTATTAGGGGTTTCCCCCCCACACAAGCCACATTCCAAAGAAGCCCACACGCTCACTGGTTGCTGTGGTTCTCTAGTTCCTTCCATCTTACCCCAGTCTCCCTTTCTTCTTCCCGTGGTGCTGACGTGCTGAAGAAACCAGGCTGCTGGCCTGGAGAAGCCCACGCTCTAGATTGCTCTGTTTGTTCCCTCCAGGGAGATTTCAATCGTCCCTTGGCCCCCACATTCCCATAAACTCAAGTCACTCTAAGGCCTTCATCAGACTCAGGTCCATTGTCTGGGTCACAGTATGCCACACCTGGAGCTACATGCTGTGTTTTGACTTTACGAGGAGTTACAGGGTCTGTGCTTTAAATACTAAGTTAGAAAATAAAAAAAAAAATAAAAATAAAAAAAAATAAATACTAAGTTAGTTGGAAACCCTCTTTGCCAGTTGCTCCCACTCAGAGTGAGGTGCCAAGCTACTGAGACTTCAGGGCTTCGGTGTCCACTCAGCTCCCCAACAAGTGGAGCTGCCAGTGCTGGGAGCCCAGAATGAATTCCCCACCATGATGAAACACAAGGGCCTGTCCTCCACCAAGACGCCCTATACATGCTGCCTTTCATGCTTTTTGCACTGAGCTGTCCACCATGAAGGACAGCCACTTCTCCTAATGAACAAGTGAAAAGACAAGCTGCGTAGTAATCATTTCTAATTGGATACGGATCCAACAGATTGATTCATTATTCCCAAGTACGGCTGTCAATGTTCTGCGTGGTGCTCCTATTAACCTAATATCCTAAATGTCTCTACTGCTGTAGCTGTCAGATTAGGTTAGCCCCAAATTAGCAGCCTCAGTCTCCTTCCCACAAAATCAGCTGGTGAGGTGGGGCGGGGTGATAAGTTAATGGCTAGATAACACTACCCATCTTCTCCCCCATTTGGGTGTCCCTGACCCAGGCCTCCTTCTACCCACACCTTAAGTTTGCAACAGAAGAAATACCCCCGTCTCTCCTGTCCCTATAATGGCCGTGTTTTCAGGATAGCCTCATCCGTGCTACTGGTAGGAGACCATGCTCTGCCCGAATCATTAAGACTAAAGTGTTAGGGACTGACCATGTAGTTTCCTTAACAGGGAAAGAGAGAAGACAGGAAGGAATGATATTAAGCAGCTGATTTTTCAGTCACCTGTAGGAAACATTGCTGGAGATGGGCTTTGTGGTAGACCTGCCTGTCACCCAACCGATGGCCATATTCCCTCCCCCTTTACTCACACAGGACATGGTTTATTTGGGGCAGCAAAGCACTCAACTCAAAGACTATATATTCAGGTTTGCCTGTAAGAGTATCTTTTCCAGCCTGATGAGCTGACACAATTATCAATAATGATCCACATGGTGCTTTCAAAAGTGTCTGAGTTTGCACAATTAAAATATTTGGCCACCCAACGTAGTAGTGACTAATGATGTAAGAGGAAGTCTTGGTGAGATGCTTCTGGAAAACTCATTACAGGTGTCCGATTCAAATTGGACGTGCGCTTTTGTGCACTCCCCACCCTCCTCCTCCCGCATCCTGCAGGAATGCAGAGAGAGAGGTGTGTGCTCCGGCCGGTCAGATCGTGCAGAGGGCTTGAGGATAGAGCGGAAGCCCAGAGCTGGGGCCTAATGAACTGACCTGCTGGTCAACTTTAGGATAATTATTCCTGAATGGCTGTCCCTTCTCTTCAGCCTGCTGCCAACTCATGCTCACCGTCTACAGTGGTGAGTAGACACAGGTCAACTCTAGGTGGCTTTCTTCTTCCTCTCTTTGTAGTTTTATGGTTTTATAAGCACAAATACGACATGCACACAAACCGTCTATTCATTTTCTTCCCTCTGCAGCCTGGCACTGGGACAGGTGACTTCAAATACTGTCTCTATGTTGACCCAACCTGGGACTGTCACAGGCAATGCAGGTGTAAGCCGTGGGCAAGCACACACCACTTGAGCCCCTCTTCACACACAGCACATCACTGTCTGTGCTCAGAACTAGGTTCTGAAAGATGAATTTCTTTGAATAAGGCTCAGTGTAGACCAACCTCCTCCTACATTCTATTCTTTTGCGAACGTGTTACTGTGATGGACAACACTTTTGTGTCCCTGCCAAGATCCGTGTGGAAACCTAGGCTGATGGTCTTCAGAGATGGGACTTTCCAGGGGTGATGAGGTCTGGAGGGTGCAGCCTGCATGATGGGGTCAGTGTCCTTATAAAACAGACCCTAGGGAGCCCCCTCATGCCTACCCACCCTGACTCCCTGAGATCACAGCAAGAAGACAGTGGTGTTTGAACCAGAGCATGAGCTTTCACCAGACACGAAATCTGCAGATGCTGGGACTGTGGAGCTGCAGCCCCCAGAGCTGCGACAGAGCAGTGCCTGCTGTCCACGAGCTACCCAGTCTACGGCACTTTGGCATGGAGTCTGCACAGAGCCGAACAATACGTAACTCCAGATGAACAGAGATTTATGATTATCCATGCGATGCCACACATTACACACTCAGCTCTATGTGAGCAGTCACAAATATGAGAACATCATAAATCACTTCAATTATCCACATACCTACATGCCTAGGAATAAATTAAACTAATATTGAATACCCAACTGTTCACACCCAGGGCAAAATCTAAATTTTGTTGTGAAGTAACATCCCTGCCTATCACCACAATCCATCCTTCCAGAATTATTTTTCCAGGTTAACTGGACACCTGAGTACTTTAAAGACTAAATCCTGGAGGCCACTGAAGATTTATCAAGAGTTGAGAAACCGCTCAGTGGTTTCCCTGAGTGCATTGCACATCTCAGGCCATGAACAGGGTTCTCCGTTGGTCTCCCAAGGATCCCAGGGTAGCTCTGAAGTCTACGCGGCTGTCACTGCTATGGCATCTTGGCTGTAGCGTGATCCAGCCCACCTTAACATCTTGAAGCCATGAAAATGCCAGTTACTAGACTGTCTGGTAACCTGGCTATTTTTTGACCTGGAATCCTCATCTCTGTGAGTACACCTTCCCACTAATGCACCAGGATCCCTGCTCTGAAAGAGCAGCTCACAGCTAATGCTCTCTGCCCCATGCCATGAAAATCACATCGAGGATAAGGAAAAAAATGTTCCTAAAAGCAGTATCAGGGGCACCCTGGTAGCTCAATGGTGAGTGTTTGCCTTTGGTTCAGGGCGTGATCCTGGGGTCCTGGAATCGAGTCCCACATTCTGTTCCCCACAGGGAGCCTGCTTCTCCCTCTGCCTGTGTCTCTGCCTCTCTCTGTGTCTCACATGAATAAATAACTTTTTTTTAAAAGAGCCATATCTACATTTCCTGTCTCAGCTTACTTGGAAAAAAAGAAGCTTTCCAAGCTTTCCTGCAATAAACACAATGGATTTGGGCAGGTTTTAGCAGAAGCAGGCAAAGAAGTGTTTTTGCCTGAACCACTGATGAGCCTGCAGGCCACTAACCCTCCCCATGGAAATCACTCTGAAGGATGAGAGAGAAGGGAGGGCTGGACGCCACAGGTCTCTGCTAATTGCTGTCCTCTTGGTTTTGTTCGCTCTAAACTTTAAATCTGGGTGGTAACTCACAGGAGAAAAATCACAAGGTGGTTTGCATTTGTTACCTTTACATAAGAAGGATCTTAACACGTGAAAAAAATTTTAGGAAAACTGTAATTAGGGATGCGTGGCCTCACGAAGAGAAAGAAAGAGCGCCCTGTCATTGGTAAAATGTCAAGCGGATTGGTTCTGCAGTAAAACAAGCTTTTGTCTCCAAAAGGCTCGGGGTATAATTAAGAGATTGGTGTGCCAGCTGGGGCCGCTGATTCAGCAAGCTGGGTCCCCCTCGCTATTACCCCGAATGGCACGTCGCTGCATCTATAAACAGAGTGCAAAGGGGCTGGCCATATTAGGAGTAATAATAGTGATAAAGTTAACAAGAGGGCCGTGAAGAAACGGATCAAGATAAATACTGCCTTCCTCTCCACCTCACACGGTCTCTCTCTCTATCTCTCTCTCTCTCTGCTTCTTCTTGGCTCTGAGCTGCATTTCAGGACCCGGTCCTGCATTTGCACAGCAGCATCCACGTTTAGAGCAGTGACCCTGAGCAGCTGTGCTCTGCATTCGGCTGTACCAGCCACTGCGCAGTTACTGGGGTCAAAGCAATAAGGCATTTCTATATTTCCCACTTCTATTCTCTGCAAAAAAAAAAAAAAAAAGAAGAAGAAGAAAGAAAGAAAAAGATAGAAAAAGATAGGGAAGCACAAAAGGAAAGGCATATCTTGAAGCTTGAGGTTTTGTCACACAAAAAAAGAAACAAAAAAGCCCACAGTAAATATGTATACAAAAAAGAAAAAGCCCACATGGTCACACAGCAGGTGGGGGCTGCAGATTTCCTCCGGAGTGTGCAGGCCCGACAGGCACAAAGCAGATCAATCCTCAGTGGCCTGTCTCATCGGCCAAGTGGTAACGATCTGCATGTTAACACACAGCCCCAGACGTGGATTCCGGCAGCACGGACGGTGGCATTTGGGCCCCAGCACTGAGAGCAAGGGTGAGTTTCCAGGGTAGACGAAGAAAGCCACACAAAATGCAAAATGGTACGACCGCCCTGGAAGACAGTTTGATGCTTGATCATTAAACTACACATTTTTGCCATATGATCCAGCAGTTGCACCCCTTGCCGTGTACCCAAAGAAGCTGAAAACTCAGGTCCACACAGAAAGCACGTGGATAATTATAGCAGGTTTATTCATAATTTCCAAATGGCAGAAGCAGCACGATGCCCTTCAGTAGGTGGATCAGCCAAGAACTATGACACATCTATAATGGAGTATTACTCAGCACTGGAAAGAAATGAGCTATCAAGCCAAAAAGACATGGAGGGAACTTAAATGCGTATTCCTGAGGGGCCAAAGCCAGTATGAAAAGGCTCCATGCTGTGTGATCCCAATTCCATGACATTTCTGGAAAAAGCAGAACTATAGACAATAAAGAGCTCGGTGGGGACAATAAAGAGCTCGGTGGTCACCAGCAGTGGGAGGAAGGAGGGATGGACGGTGGAGCAGAAGGATTTTCAGGGCAGTGAAACTACTTGGATACTATGATACCCTAAGTACGGACACGTCACTACATTTTCTCCAAACCTGAAGAATGTCTAGCACCAAGAGTGAACCCGAATGTCAGGTATAGACTTTGGGTGATGATGATGGTGATGAGTCAATGTACGTTCATTGACTGTAACAAACGCACCACTCTGGTGGGCACGTGGAGAGTGAGGAAGGCTGTGCCTGTGTGCGGGTCAGGGGCGGAAGGGAAATCTCTGAACTTTTCCCCTTAATTTTCCTGTGAACCTAAAATTACTCTGAAAGACTCAAGTCTTAAAAAAAAAAAAAAAAAAAAAAAACAAAACAACAAAAAAAAAACAAAGCCATGTTGGAGCCAAATGCACCCAGCAAAGATTACGGAGGTGAAGTTCCTGAGACTCAAGTCCACCTGTGCTGAAGGGACTGAGTACATTACAAGTGAAACCAAAATCTGTGAACAGACTGGTTCTTACTGGTTAGCGAGAATGTTCCAATATATTAGCAGAATTAAAGGAAACCCTTTCTTGCGTTTCTTAGTGAGAAAACACCTGGCTGTATTAAAAATCATGGTTTTTGCCTTCACATATTTTAAGTACCCAAAAAGAAGATAAAATTTTAATTAAGTAGATCCTTCTAATGTATAGATTTTTAGCCGTAGCTCACATAGTTATGTCTTCCTGGGAAATATGATTTGTATTTGGTCATTGTTTTTTTTTTTTCCCCCAAGATTTTATTTATTTATTTGACAGGGAGTGAGAGAGAGAGATCACAGAAGGAGGGGCAGAGGGAGAAGGAGACACCCCCCCACCATGGAGCAGGGAGCCCGATGCTGTGGGGACTCAAGCCCAAGACCCCAAGGTCATGACCTGAGCCCAAGTCAGATGCTTCATACCCTGAGCCACCCAGGTGCCCCATGCAGTCATTTCCAGCTTCCGATGTACCTGGTAAGTTCACACTCCAATTATATGTTTCAACAGAACTTCAGCGACTCAAAATAATTCACTAGGCATGTACCGCGTGTTTACCTTAACCAGTGAATCACTCCCCCTGGAACAATAATTGTCACGCCTTCCGTGTGTGGGGTGCAGGGGTGCAGCTCCGTAGACACCAGAAACAATGACTTTCCCTTCAGAAACTTGAGGTATTCTTAGCATGGGGTGATTTGACAACAGCAGACTGGCAGGATTTTAACCAGTTTTTCTTTGGACCGCTGTTGGATTGGCATTTCATATTTGAGACTGAAAATAAAAGCAAACTCCTTAAGGCGCGTTCGTCTAAACTCAATGTAGCCTAGTCGTTTATGGGAAAGAATACTGTTCCCTCCCTCCAAGTCGTTGGTTAAGTAGGGCCACCACTGAGCTGGCTTAGGATGGGGACACGTTAGAGTTCCCGGGTATCTGCAGTTCGCAGCAGGCTGAGCCTGTGGCCCGTGCCAGACCAGCACTCACAGGAGACGACCCCCTGGCTCTGTCTGTGTCTCTGCGCATCTGTAGGTCAGGGTGGGTGGTGCGTCGGGGACAAACACCACCCAAACACCTGAAAAGAAGAAAGAAAAAAATCTAAGGAACCAAAGATGCTCTTCTTCATGAAAGAAGTCATTCAGAGGACCATTGAGAAGAAACTTTGGACCAGTGTCTCTCTTAAAAGGCAGTTTTGGTAGCAGGTGCCTAGTAGCGGCTCAAGCAGCTTATAGTACAGTTTCCAAAGCTGTAAGATGCAGCAAACCACACCCTTAGGAATTGGGCCTCAGAGGTGCAATGCTCACTAGAAGTCACAGTGAGCGTTCCATGCATTTTTCAAACTTTTTTTTTTTTTTTTTTGAGATTTGATTTATTTTTTCATGAGAGGCATACAGAGAGAGAGAGAGGCAGGGACACAGGCAGAGGCACAAGCAGGCCCCATGCAAAAAGCCTGAAGTGGAACTTGATCCCGGGACTCCAGGATCTTGCCCTGGGCCAAAGGCAGGAGCTAAACCAATGAGCCGCCCAGGGATTCCCTCCATGCATTTTTCAAGTGAAGAACCTCTGCTCTGATCTATCCTTGAACGATGTCAAGACAAAGTTGGGCTCAGGTGACATATTCCTGCTTCATCATGCATCACCTCCAACCGCCTAGCTCTCTACCCACTGTTCTGCGGGGCTCTTTGGCTTCCCAAGATGATGCCTGGGGATGGTATGGGGACTTGCATGGAGGGAGGGGGCCGCTGGAGGGGAGAGGATGAGCTAGCCAGGTCCTGCTCACATCCTGCTCCCTCACCGACTCTGCTTTAATCAACGTGACCCCTCTCCTGTGTACTCCATGCACTATGCAGCTGGTAACTATGATGCGGTATAAGATGTCATACCTCGGAAAACTGTTCTCACCTTTAGCAGTTGTTGTGTCTCACACCTGGTCTCCCCCAGTCACTGGGATAGGATTCTGGTCCGTGTCAGATTACTTTGGGGAAGATTTTAATAATCCGATCAAGTTTATCCCGCCTCTTTCATTAAACTGATCACACTACGGGAGATGAATATAAAAGAAGGCCAGCCTGAGTTTATTTGAGGCCTGAATGGTAAGTTATTTAAAGAAACCCCATGCTACTATTTTCAGACACATACAGTAAATGTAACCAGTTTAAGCTATGAATGTCGGTGATTTTAAGGAACTGGCTCAGCCTGAAAATCACCAACCCACAGGAGAAAAAATAACTAAGATGCAAACACACGCAGTTTTTCTGAACTGTACTTAAATATTAAATTAAGCTGAAGTTTAAAATCAAAGCAGACAATGTAAAATGTATCCGACCCACATAATGGATTTTATGTTCACTTTTGTTCCCTGCCTATTGTGCTTAAAAGCCGTTTAAGAGGAAATGGTAGAAGAAATAAATTGAGGACAGGAATGGGTAAGGAGAGGATTGATAGAAAAAGAGTGAAGGAAATTCAAGGCTCTGGAGGTCTGGAGATGGATGTGGTTTTCAATACCCTTTTGTTTCCCTGGGCATCGGCGCCGGAGCAACTGGTCACCTGTGACCTGGACCTTTACCAGGTCCATTCATCATCATCTTAACAAGCCTCCCTGACTTCTCGTAGAAGCTGTGGGAGGTTCTGCTCAAGGGGTGTGCCTGGAAAAACCCCGTCAGTGGGAGAAGTATATTCTCAGCAGCTACTTGGAAGAACTATGTCACATCATACGCCAGGTAAGAAGGAACAGAGGATGAAGTCTGATATCTGGGGACACAGAGATCCTTTATTCACATTTTAAGAAAAGACGGAGTTTCATCCTATGTAGCCTTTCAATTATTTCTAAACGGGTCACCTACAGCATTGTGTACTGGAGAACAGTTGGCTCTCTGAATAGTTGAAATATTAACTGGCTTTGATAGGTTTTTAACTCATTTAGGAAATCCTTTGGTTGCAGGTAATACACAGCTAAACTCAATTTAGCCCCAATTTCTGTTGCTGTAAATTCTCAGTTAATGCACTGAGAATCTTCCGACTTTTAAAGGCGTGGTCAATGGTCTTCTCTGGCTCACCATCTACGAGGTTGCCACCAGGATCTGTATGCACAGAACACATCCTCTTCCCTTGGACTTTTCTCTTTGTCAAGAAAGGCTGGTTTTAGGGTACCTTTCATTTTCCTTTTTGTGCTCATAGCCACTCTACCTGAACATAAAATTTTAAAAAATATGTCCGTAGGCTAGAAATTAACTTTTCCATAATACCTTGCATGGAGCAGAACCATCAGAAAAAAACATACTCTCCAAGGTAAAGGGGAAAAAAGCTTGAGGAATCCTGAACAGGGTCCAGGAAAGAAGGGAAACATTAAAGAGTTAAACGAGCAGATAAGATATAATTAAATGAGATTATCAGTTTTAGTTAAATCTGGAAGTCAAAGATGGAGTTCTGATTTCAAGTATTAGAATTTTTAACATAAAATGTGGGTAAAGATGAGAAGAGACTCTTGAATGTCAGGGCCAGTCGAATAATAAAGCTCATCCTTTCAAAAATTTTAAATTAGGATTAAAAACATCACACAGGGAAGTACATGACAGCCGCTTCTTTACTTCCCTTCCATTTCTGCCATGTTTATTATTCATCAGTTGTGTACAATTCTTTCCAAAGGGATGAGAGAAGTTTGTTCTTTGCCAAGGTAGTGATTTTGATGACTACAGGGTAAGTGGGATTAGTGGAATTCAAATTCTGGAAGAGTGCCACTATCCTGAGTGTCATTAATGCTTCTCTGTGGCACATCTGCTGGCGTGAGTTCCCAGGGATGAGGTCAAGACCTGCAGTGGTGTATGTGGCAGACATGCGTTGCTTCTGCCCTTATGAGCATTCATCCTCCCTTCTTCCAGAAATCAAAGCTACTCCTTCTGAACTTTCAATCCATGTGCTTAGAATTCATTTAAATTCATTTCCAAGAGTAGGCATGTGATTCAAGCCTCATTTTCTTGGGCAAATGACCCAGTCCACTGCAATTCAACTCAATCCCAGCTCCTTTACTGGAACTCATACGAAACAGGTGGTTTTTTCCTCTGGGGTTTGCCAAATGCCAGTCTCAGCCTCCTAGAAGCCCTTCTTTTTTACTCATTGGAGACAGCCTACATGAGAATCAATCTACACACGAAATACAAAGTCTGATCGATTCCTGACGACATCATTAGAGCACCTGGATTTACTCATGGCTGAAGCCTGCTCCATTCTTGGATTCTGTAGCTTCATGAATCTATGTTATCTCCCACCTTGGTTTTTGTTTGGCTTTTATTTACTTTTATCAATTTGAATTGGGTTCCCATCATTTACATCTGATATTCTTAATTAACAGATTTCATTTTAAGAGGAATATTAGTAAGTTTAGAAGAACATATTGGGGTGCCTGGCTGACTTGGTCAGAAGAGCATGTGACTCTTGATCTCGGGGTCATGAGTTCGAGCTCCATGACTGTACAGATTACTTAAGTAAATAAATAAACCTTAAAAATGACAAAAAAAGAACATATTAAAAATACTATGATGGCTAAAGAGAGTTATAAATGAAGTCACTAAACAAATAAGTTGAAGGAACTGGAGATATTTGGTTAGAGTAGACCTATCATCCTCAATACTTCGAAGGATGTTATTTAGAAGAGAGAGTGGGCACTCTGTGGGCCACATGATGCACATAATGCCCTCACTTGCTACTCAAATAGAACTTGTGGTAAGATTCCTTCCAGGGCAACAGTAAGGTCTAAGGAGGTATTCTGAACTCATAGAGTCTATGAGTCAATCATTTGAAATGGGCATTTCCTTGTTATTTTTCAATACACCCTGCAATCAAATAGGATGGCATGCCAAGAAAGCTCGAAACTCACTCCATAGAGGTCTAGTTGAAGTGGGAGGAGAGGGAGCAGCCAATGAGAACAGACGGTATTTTTTTGTCTTTTTTTTTTTTTTAAGTTTTCACTTTAATTCTAGTTAGTTAACATATTAGTCTTGTAGTCTCAGGTGTATGATATCGTGATTCAACACTTCCATACATCAGCCGGGGCTCATCACGTCGATAACTTTCTGAAATGCTGCCATGGAGCTTTAAGATATATCTGGCAGTCACTCACACTCAACCCCATTTCTCTTTGGTCTTAAAATCATTCTAGCAGGTCCACGTATCTGCTCACAAGCAGTTCCTGCTAAAATCAGAGAGGATGCTTCCTGAGAATTCCCCGATTATGTTATGTTAGCAGCTATGTAACACGAGGTAGCATCATTGTCCACATCCACTGGAGAGTTTACTGTTTAGGACAAATTTTTATCAAGACTCCAGAGCACAAACGATGCTGTCCTCACTGCTCCCACACTCCCTTCTCCATACCTGGATCCTGATATCTGCTGCAAGGTATCATTCTTGTTTCTTTAGATGTTATTCATCCACTCCTCCCCAGGAGACAGAGTTTTCCCGGAGGGCAAAGGCTGTGTGGATGTTATTTCTGAATTCCTAGGCCCTAAATCCATTCTGGAATATACCTGACAGCCAATATTTGTTGAATAAATGGTCGCTCAAGTATTATGGTTTGTGTGCAATGCTTTTTTTGTAGCTAACCTGAGGAAAGCTCACTGGAATTCAATTTTGTCGACACCTTCCTATTAGCCAGAAGTGGGAATAGATGTCATCAATACTGAGGACCTTGAGTGGAATACAAATCACTGCTTCTTGGCATGTCATTAGGGTATCACTGGATAGACTTAAACAGAACTCTAGTAAAGAATTCTCACATTTTTAAAAAAGAAATGAGGATAGTTGCTCAGTTGTTCTAAAAATACTTCATTAATGGTGACTTTGGAATATATTTGTTACGTTTAATTATCTCGTAACAAATTATATTTCTGGAATAAATATACTACAGGTTTATAACACAGTTTCATAACAAGAATAACAAAACTCAATTGCAGAGTCACATTCACAAATAGAAACAGAAGTCTATACCTACGGCATGCAACTGATGAATCTCCCCTCTGCAGTGAATTTTATTTGCAAATGAGGATGTATAACTAGGCAGTTCCTCATAGTTTTCAAAGCTTCACACATTTTTTTATTTGATTCTCAAAAAATTATGTGAGTTATTTTGGGTAGGAGGAGAAGTTTTCTTTCACTCTACCCCTAGAAAAGCCAGAAATGATAAGATAAACAATAGGGCCGGAGCTGAAATTCAGATTTCTAGCCCCAGTGCATTTTCATTTCTTATTCCCAAAGAACTGTGAGGCACAGGGGAAAAGTGCCCTTGCTTTAGAAGCAGGTTAAGCTCTTAAAGATAAAATTTATATACAGAAATTGAATGTTTTGGAAGATCAAAACACAAGTGGCTTCATTGTTAAAGACATGAAATGAAATAACTCCCTTGTTCAGAAAATAGACACCTAAAAGTTAGTTTTAATTAAATAAAGTCATGGGTGAAAATAAGAATCCTGAACTCTTGATTTACCATCATTTAAAGAAGAACTAAAGGGCAGCCAGGGTGGCTCAGCGGTTTAGCACCTGCCTTCAGCCTAGGGTGTGATCCTGGAGACCCGGGATCGAGTCCCACGTTGGGCTCCCTGCATGGAGCCTGTTCTCCGTCTGCCTGTGTCTCTGCCTCTCTCTCTCTCATGAATAAATAAATAAAATAAAATAAAATAAAATAAAATAAAATAAAATAAAATAAAATAAAATAAATAAAAAATAAAATAAAGAAGAACTAAAATGTTGACCAACAATGCCTTCATTTATTCGGTCATCAAACTGACATGCAATGAAGGGTACTGCACACCTGTGAAGATGCTCCTGGGAAATATGTCAGTATCCACCTATGTGCCAAAGTACAATGTTACAATGTGAGTAGGACCTGAGGCAAAATAAAGAGGAATAGTCCATATAATTTGCAAATAAGTCCAGACAGGCGTCCCATGCCTGATTTAAATAATTTCTAAGGAAAGAAAACACCTCTTAGGCAGAAGATAAAGCAAGTGAGTAATTAGGTGGAATGCTGTGAGTCAACTCCCTTCTTTGCCTATTTGCACTTCCTGTTCCCTGAGGATCTCTCCACCCCTAGACCAGTAGCAGCAGAAGCACAGCAAACATAGTCGTCCCAGTAAATAGCGTGGTCCCTGTACACATAAGGGCCCATGATAATGCAGGTTAGCTAAATCCCATACCTGACCACAGAAATGCACAGGACCACAGAAATCCACAATGCTTGTGCTTCTTAGAAAGACGAAGACAATAACTGTCTGCATGCCAGAAGGGCTACCAAAGTGCTTTGTACGAACTGCTTCATTTCATCTCAAAAACTCCGTGAGGACAGGATAAAGGGAGGTGTGGATGGAAGTCAGAACTCACGTAGCTCATCATCCTATTCTAAACAAACAAACAAACAAACCCTGGTGAGAAGTGTAAGGTGACTTGTTCTGAGCACAGAGCAGATTGTGCCAGAGTCAATGTTCCAACACAAGACTCCTCATCCCAAGGTCATGCTGCTCCCCTGATGGAACACACATGCTTCCATGCGGGGTAGTGTGGTGACCACAGAGACAAGTGGCTCATGCCCTTAGAGGTATAGACGATCTGCACTGCTGGCTCTGTAGGCAGGTGGGGTACATGGTTTTGTCCTAAAAAGAATTAGTGGTAAAGCACAGAGGCCAACTTGGTATTTTACCATCTGGTCACCAAAGATGAAAATGTAGTAACATTCAGGGTTTTTATCGGCAACACTACTTTCCCTCCAAACTCAAGTATTTTGTCTACAATGACAAAATAAAGAATCAAATAATTTACTAGAATGATTTGTCCAACCATCAAGAGCAGCAGCCCGAAAGCTCTCCATTCCTCAAAGAAAGGCACGAACACTTCTCGCCCTGGGTAAACGCAGCCTACTGGATGCTTGAAGACCACTTGCTCTAGCCAATGTCCGCTCCTCACTCTTCTCAGACTTTGGGTCCAGGTCGCCTGTGTATTTATATTGGAGGGTGAAGTTCTACGTAACTAATAAAGGTCACTTTCAGCCAAGAAGACAGAAAACAAACGAGAGGAATGGAAATGAAAGGTGGCCAGCGCTTAGTCGTGACTGAAGCCTGCTTCGAAAGGCGTGGTGAGGTCAGAATATTCTGCAGAGAGGTTTCAATGCTTTCTTAAAAACTGGAGATAAATATTCACAAGGGACAAGGGTGATAAGAAATGTCACAGCAACTTTTGTGTTCAAGGGAGTTGCAAAACAAGCCAAGGAGCCCAATGATTCTCTCAAATGATGAATAAAAAGGCTTTGTCTCGCTTAGAAAGCAGCCTCCTGAACAGAAATTTTAGCTCCAAGGAGGTGCTGAAAGATCAGAACACTTTCAGTTTCTCTACAAATGACGGAAATTGAATAAGGTGACTGAGGCTTAGGAGAGAAATCTCTCTCAAGAGAGAGAGTTCATTATTATCTCAAACCACTGACTTTATTTTTTTTGTGTGATTTTCATTCTCAAAACAGTTGAGTAAAGGCAGCTTGCCCAGTTGAGTGACTAAGGATCTGACCATCTTTGTGACCTCTAGCACGTAGTTAATAAACTAAGCACATGTCTCGGGTACTTAATGTATTTTTTAAGCTGTAACGTCTAAAGCAATGCTTTGTGATTTTAGTCGGAGGAATCAGGAGTCAAATCCTTCCCTTTAGGAATATGTTCCGATATAACAGCCTTATTGAAATAGGAAGCACCGTGGCTTTACACAATCATTCAAATTGTTCCAATCACACAAAACGTTCTACGTGTGCCCATTGCACCATTGTAGCAATTCTGACCATTTCCAATGGACAGGGACTTGTGGGGCTAAAGACATTCAGAGCCTAACCCCCCCCCCCCCCCGATCTGGTGTTTACAAGGTCTGTCTCTGGCCCTTTGCTCTGGAAATCACCCCCATTTTCCTCCCACGCTGGCTCTGTGTGGGGGGCTGTGGCCCAGCGCACCTGTGTGCTTATCTCCGCATTCACAGGTGCTGCCCAGAGCTGCTCCATCCAAGCTGCCTGACAAAAGGGAGTCCCTCAGAGGGCAGCTGGGACCAGTCACTCATTCCCTTCCCCGACGATCACAATTATTCTGGAGTTCTCACTGGCAAATAGACTTAGGAATCCTTACAATAAGCACACTCTACCTAGACGCAGAATTGTGTTGGCAGATCGGTTCCTAATCACAGAGGCACTTGCTTTGGATCAGATATCCTCACCCCGAACTCATTTAACATTTTGCCCTGTGGTCCCTAAAGCTTTATACATCAGAAAACTCCATCCTGAAACATCTGGTTGATAGGTCACTTAGACCAATGACATCCTGTCCTGACTTATGCACAGAGCCCAGGAAATGAATGACAAGATGCGGCCGCCAGCATAAAAGCCCAACCAGACCCATCTGGGTCATTGGGTTTGTTTTTTAAACAGGACAGGATGGGGATTATAGACTTTCCAATTCATTCTTAACTTACTCTTCTTTGTCCTTCTGTCTTCATGTTCACTAATGGACATATGGAAAAGACCGGCCTGGTTTCACAGTCATTTCTGAGAAACCAGAGCTACCCTAAAGCATGGCAGGCAGAGCCGTGTGCTCCAGCCAACCTCCAGAACCTACTGCACAATCCACCTTCAGACTTCCCTTGAGATGATGCTCGTTCTTCCAGAGTGCCATCAGTGATGCCCGACATAACTGCTGGTCACAGTTCCCGTGGAACTTTTAAAAAGTATATATTACTGGCTGTCACTATCAGACACTCCAACCCAAAAGAGAATCTGTATTTTTATTATTAGACAGAGGGTGTATCATTGCAATAGTGTTCACTTGGTAACTCCTTAGAAAGACAGTGACTTACTTCATTTGAGGAAAATCGCTTCCTTGCTCCCTCCTTGGAGCCCTCATCCCTTTCTTCCCTCACTCCCTCCTTCTTTCCTTCCTTTCTTTTCCTCTATTTTTTCTTTATAAATAACATTAAGTGATATAATAAGAAGAAAATAGAGAACAACTAGCTGCGGATGTTCTACATGCATTTTTTCTTGTTTATCTACTCAATAGATACTTGAGATGAGCAAGATAAAGATAAGGAAGCAAATAAGAACACAGAAGCTCCGAGAAGTTCAATAACCTGTGACATCAGAGAGCTAAGGATTTGCTAAGTGGGGATTCAAGCTCTGGACTGTGTGATTTCAAAACCTTTGCTCTTTCTGCTCTATTAAGTTGCCTCGAATATGAAGAAATTGTGAAATACTTATTCTTCAAAAATGCAATGGCTATTAGCATTTTTTCTTTCCAAACTTTCTTTTATGTGTGGCTTTTTATGTATTATGTACACAATTTACAACCCATTCCTCTTAATGGTATACCTTGCAGAGGGTCTCAGGTTATTACATAATCATTACAACCATCTTTGCATTGTATAAAGCCTGTGACTGTTATACATAGGTTAATAGGTTACTTACATACTCCCGGGTTGGTGGAAATTAGGTAACTTTCAGCTACCCAGCATATCTGATGGGCTTTGCTACAATGGGCTAAATGTGCCCTCAGGCTGTAGGGTGGTTTCAGGTCTGCTTTCTTTTTTTTTTTTTAATATTTTATTTATTTATTCATGAAATACAGAGAGAGAGAGAGAGAGAGAGGCAGAAGGAGAAGCAGGCTCCATGCAGGGAGCCCGACGTGGGACTTGATCCTGGATCTCCAGTATCACACCCTGGGCTGAAGGCAGCACTAAACCGCTGAGGCACCCGGGCTGCCCATCAGGTTTGCTTCTTATATGGAGCTCTCATTCTATAGCCCACTAGGGCTGGTTCCTCTCATCGGATGGCACAAGTGAATTTGGAGAGATCAAATCATAGGAGCACATTTAGCGTCTCCTCAAACATTACAGACTACAGCTCTCCACCCATCAAAGCAAAAGCCAATGAAGCAGGATGTGTTATTCTGTACATTCTATTGATAGCACTGCAAGGATGTGTAATGGTAACCCTGGAGAAGTGATGCTTTGGGAGCACTAACCATCTCCATACATGCTTGGGTTGGGAAGGTGATAAGAATAGAATGTGTCTTCAGCAGCAGTAGTAAGACTAGAGTTGAGGCTAATGTAGGAGTAAGTTGGTAACAATATAATTATGGACTGAACATCTGTGTCCTCCAAAACTTGTGTGTTGAAGCCTCATTGCGTTGGTATTTGGAGGTGAAGACTTTGGGAGATGATTGGTTCTGATGAGGCCATGAGGGTGGAGCCCCATGATGGAAATAATGTCCTTATAGGAAAAGAAGGGTAGACCAGAACTCTCTCTCTCTCTCTCTCTCCATCATGCAAAGACAGTGAGAAGGTGGCCATCTGCAAGCCAGGAAGTGAGCTCTCACCAAGAACCGAATCTGCCAGCACTTTGATCTCAGGTGTCCAGCCTCTAAAACAGTGAGATATAAGTCATCATGGTGTAAGCCACATGGGCTGTGGTGTCTTGTTGTAGCAGCCCAAGCTCACTGATGCAGGTAGCGATTGAGAAAAGTAGACAGGTTTAAGAGCTATTTATGCAGTATATCTGCCAGTGTCCTGGCTGGAAACAGATGGCACATTAACAAGAATTAATTGAGGACATTAATAAAAAGGGTATTTGCATCAGTATAGGGAATGTTAAGAAAACCAACAGTGAAGCAGTGAAAATAAGCAATGGTAGTTATGAGCTCTAGCCCTGAAGTGGGTTTTGCCGGCCCCATTGATGGCCACTTCCATGCACGAGTGTCTCCGTGGACAGCTGGAAGTAAAAGTTCACAAACACTGCTGAAGCCACGGGCCAGTGACAAGGGAATAGGATAATAGGATAACACCCCCACGCTCTTTCCTTCTATGCTTCTCCATGGCTATATTCACTAAGGAGGCCAAAAAGACCAGACGATACAGTCCATGGAGGTAACTGTCACAGAGCACAGGCAGGGCAGAAAGTGGCAGACAATGGACTTGGAGGGGACATGAAGACAATCATCAGCATAAGCCACCCTTTTCACCACTTAACATACAATTTGTCCTTCTTTACGTTGGAAAATTTCACACACCCAACAAAAGGAAATTCATTTCTCATCAACCACTGACTCCCCATAGAATGATGTCCGTTTAATCAAACTTTCCCTAAGAACCAAATGATAATATTATCCATATCCAGAGTCCTTTGTGAAAAGTAGTGTGTGGGTAGGGGAAGGCATGGAGGGGGGAAGAAAGGGTAAACATACAACACAGGCGCTACCGACCCTCCATCCAAGGCCTAAATTCGCCATCCCAGCTTCCTTCTCTCACCAATCATGCACATCCCCCTTATCTTCAGCTGGCATGGCGTGTTGGCTCACAAAATGTTGTGCTTGTTTATTGGTTTCTGCCTAAATCCTATCAATAAAGGATATAAATCACTAGTGGACACGCATTTGTTTAGTTCCTATTGTTTCCCATTGACCATGATGATGGGACACAGCAGCAATAGGTGGCACCTCAGTGAATCTGGGGGTTTTACAACCTCCCGGCCCTCATTGTGTGAAATCAACCCAGTGTTCCCTTAGTGATTGAGATTAGCCATACTGAGTAGTACAGTGACCTCCTCTGCTTCTCCTTCTATGCCCCAAATGCTAAGGGGCAGCCTTAGCTTGTAACTTAACAAAACCATGGCAGTGTTCCCAGAAGTTTTCCTCCCTTGGATGCTATGTCTGCAGCTACAGGAAGCCCAAGACTGCAGACATGTGAGGCAAACTTCTGAAACTGGGTAATTAGATGTGACAGTGATACAGGATTCCTGCTTCCGCCCCGTGGCTCCTGGACCCACAGAATTTGGCGACTGCGGAAAAGAATATCATACCTTGGCCCTGGTGTAAAGGCTTGTATTATGCCTTGAAGGACAGTGTCTTAACCTTGCAGGATATTCCATCCTAATTGGTGCCATAATTTAGTATTCATCAAATTTACCACAGTATCATGCCACCTGCTTCTGAGTGGCAGGGAGACCACTGCCAAAATAGGAGTTCCTTAGTCTCAGGGAATGGTCTCTGCGGTGATACGCTTATTAGTTAAGGCATTCCGGAAGTCCACAAATGATGTTGGCACAAATTTTATGGGTAGGGTTAGCAGATGAGTATTTGAGTATCAAGGACAAATCACAGCCCCCTCCACAATGAAGCAGTTCTAGGACAATATCCAATATATGGCCAAGTCTCCCCTGAGAAATGCCATATCAAGCATTCAAAGTTGGCCTCTTGTGTTGGGAGGTTGGCCCTTCAGGAGTGGCTGAAGCCGCACATGGTACCAGGAAGCCCATGTTCTTAGTCTCGCACAAGATCTTCATCCCTGCTGCCAGGTCACTTGCACAAGGTCCCGAGGGCAACACGGAGCATCTGCAGGGAAAGGTGGTCTCCGTCACATGAGAAGTCACATTGTCCACCAGTTGCTGAGGGCTTCCTGGGAAGGAGTGTCCTCTAGTTGGCATATCTGCAAGACATGGTATCTTTACCCTGTCACCATTCTGAATGGTTCTTCTGCACTCCTCTTTCCTGGCCTCCTGGTCACTAATCTTCCAAGCAGCCACTATCCAAGAATCAGATCTGGGCATCGGGCCATCTCCCCTCCATGAGCTGGACAACCAGCAGAGTGCTGGAGGTGTGTATACTAACTTTTTGGCCATCCTGAGAGGACTGTGGTAGAGCATCCATCTACTCTTAGCTGACGCAGATGAGCTGTGTTGGCCAACCTGTCAGCCAGGTAAACGCTTTTCTTCCTCCATTAGCTCATTACAGGGAACTCCCTATGAGGCCTCTTACTACATGATAAGGGGGTGGTGACAAAGCCACAGGAGCAGGGCTTGTGGGAATCAATCCCAAGCGATTTGCTTGCATCTGGTACACCTGCTTGTGCCCAGTCTTGCATATACAATTTCCATGTTATAATAATGCCACTGTGGATATTCAAAATAAACTTTTATGACCCAATGCTTCCTATAAACCACAATTTTGACAGGTTGTGTCATAGCATACCACATAGTTGCAGATATTCCTGGGTCAAGATGTTCAGTCTCTACCTGGGTCCAGGAGCAAACCAGAAGGGGCTTTCCAAACAGAATATTGTGATCAGGAGTGAACGTGGTCTTAAGCAAAGCCCCTAGGCCTGTGTGTCTATCCGCCACTGGAGCTTGCCAGACCTCCAACAGGCATCATCTCCCTCTACCACAGACACTTCCAGGTACTGCTGGGTCTACTGTGGATTAAGGTCCAAGTAATAAAACAGTTTTCACCACACCTCAGCTCTATGCACAGCCTTCTCTTACTCCAGACTCTTTCCAAATCTTAGAAATTGAAACCTACCCAGAGTCAGAGCAGCAAATCCAACATTATCTATGTTGGGCCCGAATCCAGAGGATATGGCCCTGCAACTGGCCTCTTACTTGGGAGGAGACATCTTTACATGTGAGACAAGTGGGCCCCGAGGAACTCCCCAACCTGGCAGACAGCTGGAAATCCAGAGTGATTATCCCCTCACGCTGGCAATTAGGTAGCTTGTAAAAATTGTCTCCCACGTCCACTCAGTATGAAGTTACTGGTATAATAGACCAGTGTGATAACAGTATACAGTATAGTCAAGGCTCCTCCAGAATTGTGTCAAAAAGCAGGAGGCTGGGCACAGCGCTGTGGTATGGCAATAAAGGTTTATGGCTTCCCTGGCAGATGAAGGCAAACTTCCCCTGGTTATCTTTACTGATGGGCATTGCAATGAAAGTTTACTCCATCAATGGGTGCATGGATGTATCATTGGCCAGAGGCTATGTTGATTTATTCCAATGAACATCCTACATCTGGTACAGCAGCTGTGATTGTTATCACTAATGATTAAGTTTGTGATAATCCAAGTCATTCTGCAAGATCCATCTGGCTTTCCTGTCAGCCAAAGGAGTGAGTTAGAGGAGGGTGTGATAGGAATCCCCACTTCTACATCTTGACATCTTGATGGAGACACAAATCCCCATTCCTCTCCCCTGTCAGTCCGTTCACTGTTTTGAAGATGAGGGCACTTTCAGGAATTTCCATTTGGGTCCTTGCTACCATAATAGTGCCTACTCTGATGGTAAGAAGACCTCTGTGGGGATTCTGGTGGTGGTTAAATATATTTATAGTCTCCAAGACTTTGTAAATAGCCACAGATAAGCTCATGGCCTAACTGGATCCTCTGTGAAATAGATTCATGCGGCATGTCTATCACCCGCTGCTTTTCTTTGGCCAACAGACCATCATGGTATTTTGTGTCTCGAGGGATTAACATCCTATCAGAGATTATTTTATAATCCCTAGAAAATCTGGATGGTTTCCATTCCCCAATGTACAGTTGTCCGGTTGACAGGTCACAGGTCTTTCTGGCGATGTATGGAGAAACAGGCATGGTCTGCCTTTTTGATAAGTGGTAAGGTTTTCCCAAACATCTGGTGAAGACAGGTAGATGAAGGAGCCCTTCACTGAGCTATGGGACTCTAAAGGGGGCACAGTAGGTGGGTGCAGGGAGAGGGAGCAAAAGAAACCCAGAGTGTTTAAAAGCATTAAAGATGCTTTGAAACATCCAAGAGGCAATGTCTAATAAACACTTGGATGCAGGAGCTTGGGCCAGAAATCCCAGATGGAAAGACAATAGCAGTCAGACAGTAATTGGGGCCATCAACCTGGATCAGAACTTAGTGGAGAGGCGACATTTAAGATTTAAGTAGAAAAGGGGCACCTGGGTGGCTCAGGGGGTGAAGCGTCCGCCTTCAGCTCAGGTCATGATCTCAGGGTCCTGGGATGGAGCCCCACGTTGGGATCCCTGCTCAGCAGGGAGTCTGCTTCTCCTCTACCCCTCCCCTCTGCTCAGGATCTCTCTCTCTCTCTCTTTCAAATAAATAATAAAACATTAAAAAAAAGATTTATGTAGAAAAGAGGACCCAACAAAGAGATGTAAGATCATCCAGCACGGTACAAGAAAAATCAGAAAAATAGGATATTGTAGAGACCATGGAAATAAAGCGTTTCAAGAAGTAGGAAGTTGTCCGTTTATTGCATCAAATGTTGCTAGAAATTCAAAAAAGGAGGAAGATAAAATGCCTTTTTCGTTTGGTGACACGAAGATAACCAGTGACCTTTGCAAGAGTTGTTTCTGTCAAACTCTGAGGGCAGAAGCCAGGAGGGGGTTTCACCAATGCAACAAAACACTGCTTATATCAAATAATCCTGTCCTTCAAAAACCAAATGGCTTAACATTTTTTTGAGCTTTTTTGTTATGTGTGTTGATTTTGATTCCTCCTTTATTGCATTTTTATGATCCATATTCCAGAGGCAATTAGCCACTGACAATCCGTTCACTTAGCTTGTTCTGACATAAATTTGGCTCAAGCCTCATCCATAAACCTGTGAGGTCTGTTCAAAAGGGTTAAGCTTCCTGAGTTATGTATTTGTCTCGTATGCTTTTGTGAGGATTAAACAGAAGTGGCTGGGAGACAGTTGGGAGGCTCTCAGCATGCTAAAAGGGATGCTTTGTCATTAACACAGCATCATCTATCACAAAGAAAAATCAGCCTGGGATATTTCAAGCCTTTAATTCCTCTCACTAACTGTGGCCAGAAATTCAGAACTTTGCACGTTCCGTTACATTGAGCTTTCCCGTGCGCTTATTTGGCTTCTGAAACATTCACCCATGCAGGGTAATCTCTCTTCCCGTCTACGGGTTTGTGTGGTCTGGGATCTCTACACCTGCTGGTGCTCTGCATTGTGACTCAGGGGAATTTTACCGGGCATGAAATCGATGTATTAAGTTCCTTTGCGAATCTCATTATTCCAAAAAGATAGACAAAGCAGGGGTGACATGGGTGACACAAGGATGACAGAGTGGATGGGGCCTCAGTATTGACTCATAAAGAACGTTAATGCTAAGCAGGAAGAGTTTGGCTAACCAAGCATTAACTGGGGACGTAACCACCCGCGATGCTGTGATCTAGGTGAGCCCAGAACAGCCCCAGCCCGAGAAAACTAGACGTTGACCGACAGCACCAGGAGTCTATTAAAATTATTCTCTATGTGATGACAGAGGACCCTTAATAAAGAGACTCCTTCCCAGGGCTTCGGTCATTTAGACATAAACAGCCCCCCGCCTCCCCCCTCCTCCCCGTTTCTGCATCTCGCATTCAGTGCAGAGGTGGTTAGAGCCCTGCTGGGACCCCGGGTGGTTTCCACGCGACAAGAATTTACACACGATATAAATTCCCCTTGACTCGTCCCATGTTTTGACCCTGGGAATGTCGATGACTCAGTAGCAAGGTGGGTGAATCCATCAAATTGTTGGCTGCCCCGGGGACCCAGCTCTTCATCCTAAGCAGGAACAGAAGCGCTCTTTGTCCCGCGGAAGACAGTCTGAGAGACTCGGGTGACAGATTCGGAAGCATGATGTAGGCTGGAACGCCACGGCGGGTGGCCAGCGAACTTGACACTGGCTCAGCGTCTGCTCCCCGCCCCCGGGTCCGCCAGGGTGCAAATGCTGGGGAGCTACTTATGCAGGACCGAGGAATGGTGACACCAGCGATGATACCTGCCACGTGGTGGGCCCACTGCTGGCAGGCAGGTCCTCATCTGATCCTTAGGCGGGCGCCGGGGTGGAGATCAGAGCCCTTGTTGGATGAGGAAGCACCAGCACCCAAAGGGGTGACCTAGGGAGGCCACTGAGCAGAGCGGTCACCTGAGCCCGGGGCGGGGACTCCAGAGGCCATACTTTCCATCACTGCCCCCCCATAATATATCATTTCTGCAGCGCCCTGCATTTCCCTCAACTGTCCAAATCCCTGACCTGCTTTCACAGATTCTTTTGGTATGGGGAAGATGACACGGAGGAACCAAAAATGGTCTCTGTTAAAAAATTACCTATATTGGGGGTCCCTGGGGGGGCTCAGCGGTTTAGTGCCCGCCTTCAGCCCAAGGCGTGATCCTGGAGACCCAGTATCGAGTCCCACGTCGGGCTCCCTGCATGGAGCCTGCTTCTCCCTCTGCCTGTGTCTCTGCCTCTCTCTCTCTCTCTGTCTCTCATGAATAAATAAATAAAATCTTTAAAAAAAAACAATCACCTACATTACGATTGTAACTCTGTCAAATGACACGCGAAGGTGAACAAGTTCTAGATACATAGATGAATACATACATACATACAAACACACACACATAAAATGAAAAACAACAAAGAAACCCCTCAAATAATGTTCACTTGCAGGGAGACAGAAATTGAGTATAAAATAGTTTTCTTTTCTAAGAAAAGAAAATATATATATATATATATATATATATATACATATTTTACGTTTTCAGAAGTTTATGTGATTTTTTTTTCTAGATTAGAAAAGCCTGGAGTTTTAGACAAAAAAACAACCTCATCAGACAAAACGTCCCTTTGAGAACTTAATAATTAGCTCCGAGGGAGACAAGCCTGAGCTGGAGTCCAAGAAGAGACAGCGTAAATCCTGAGCCAGACGCGCGGCGGGTGCTGCGGCCAGCTGCCTGCAGCTGTTTCTCAAGGTGAGCGAGATGCACCTGCCACAGACCCCAGCCCACCAAGAAGATGGCGCTGTGGGCAAAAAGTGAAAGGATGTGTTCTAGGAAAGCGACTGTCACTAGGGAAGGGAGGAGAACACCTTTTAAACCGTGGTGTCCAGGAATGTCCCACGCGGTAGAAAAGACCCAGACCAGCAGGATGGTGCAAGAGGGGATGGCCCAGGGTGGGGGGGGGGGGGTCTCTTATTCTCTGTTTCTGAAATGTGCAATTCTACACATGCGTGAATGTTTAAGAATACATTTTTAAGTCAAATTCTAAGTTGAAATGATTGCATGAAAAAGGCGAGGACAGTCGTGGGCCTCCTGACTGGCAAGCGCGCGGAAACCTGCCGTCTTCCCGAACGGGCTAGCGGTGCTCACTCACTTGGTGAGGCCCTCGGGTGTGCCAGCCTTCAGGTGTCCACCTGCTGCTCTCTGGAGCTGGCCTGTGAAGCGGCCCCCGTCACCTTCCCGGAGGAGGATGAGAGTGTCACTCGTGGGCAGACAAGTGACGTGTGCTTGGGCAGGTGCCCCGTCCCAGCTTGCACCCCAGAGCTTGGCCTGCACCATCATGCCCCATGGCCTCCTTTGGACTGTGCGGTGATTTCTGGTTGCCCATCAATGTCTTTACCAGTATTGGATGCAAAACACTGCGAACAAAAATTAACTTATTTTTGAGAAACTAAAAATATTCAAAACACATAGCAGAGCAGTTCTGTGTCCTTGCTCTAGTGAACTATATGTTTCCCTTCACTGTTTTCACGTGAAGGTTTAATAATTGTTGACATCGATTTGCAGAGGAATACTGTTAAACAGGCCCAGAGATTTTTTTTCTTTACTTACTTTTCAATACGTTTTCTTTACTTTCTTTTCTTAAGCTAGCCCTTTAAATATCTCAGTAATTGGAACTATAATGGAGATGATAAAAAAAAAAAACAAGCTGTCTCAAATTGGCAATGAGAAAACACTGCTCTATTCTTTCTCCTTTTTTCTTTTTCTTTTCTATTATGAATGATTTTTCCAAATGTCTGATGATGTGTTTTATTACGAACATTAGACATAATTATTAAACAAATTAGACATTGGCTAATGTTCACTGTTAATAATCTAGGACTTGGTTGGGGAGATGTTTTGTACAAAACACAGACAAATAATGAAAAGATAGTGAGGTCTAGACACAGGACGGTTATATATTTTTTTTCTTCTTTGGGATATATTTTTATATATTTTTTTCTTCTTTGGGATATATTTTACAAGACAGGAAAAGATCCACATGGAGTGGTCATGAAGAATCCTTGGCCCAGAGACAGCATTAGCTCGGCCAAGATTAGCTGTCTGACCCTTAAGATCATGATGATAATAACAGTAATCCCCTTCGCAGAGCCCTGTGAGGCACAGGTAGGAGACGGCGCTACACGAGCACATAGTAAGTGCTCAGTAAGTACCGCTACGCGAGCACCGAAGCACTTTGTCAAGGAGCACATGGTGAGACCCATTGAAGTCCAAAGGGTGCCATTGATCTGAATGATAAAATGCCAACAATATTTAAAACGGAATACTGTATGCTAAATATCCATTCCTGGAAACATGCTACAACATTCATCGGAAAAGCTATTTTAAGGATAATCAGATGATTTCTGGGTAGTGCTTCAAAGTGGATTAAATAGGATGCAGTTTTCCATGTTCTCAGAGACCTAATGGGCTTCTTCACAAACCTCTAACTTCCACCCGGAAGTCTCCTGGCCTATCCTATCAATCCAAATCCAAAACAAGTAAGACCACAGGAAGGAGAAAACTATTTGGCTCCCTGAGGACACACAGCGATCAGTCTTTATCCCCTGAACCGGCTCCTGGAACTGAACCCCTTCGGTGGCGTTTCAATAAACACAACAAAACACCACTAGTTTCCCCTCTTAACTGAAGCTGCTCCCCGAGTGGATTTCACCCGAGGGACCCACGTGGTCACTCACACTCTATGAAGCAGGATCAAAGTCTTAACTTGGTTCTTGGCTCTGACTTTCTCAGAGTGCACAGACCCAGGGAGGTCATGTAGTTTATCTTATGCCACAGGAAAACCCGCCTCCAGGGTCACCTCACTGATGAATGACATCATATGTTTTTTTTTTCTCATGGCCTCTTGGTCTGCTGGGGTTCCCCAGTATTTCCATGTTGGAACCCCCCAAGAGCTCAAGCGACCGGATCAGGCCTCTTGCATTAACTCCACAAACACAGCCTCCGACGTGTATTATGTCGGTTGTGCACATCATCCGAACACATTCACAGCTGGAAAGGAGAGTGCATAATGACAAAAGAGACCACAAAACCTGAATAATTCCGAAGACGACCTGGCCAGTCTGTAGAACTTCTATGTATTTCTCTGGAGGGAGGATTCGAGAATGGCAGCTCAGCATTGTCCAGGCTGTAATCTGTAACACGTGTGCTGAGGTATGCTTGCCGAAATGAGGCCGCAGTCCCTTAATCGTGTAAAAACGCGGTAATGATTTAAGATACAAAGCATGTTTCTGCTCAAGGAGTTCTCAGACTCTTGAACATGTTACTATACATCGTGAACAGGTAGGCAACTATTCAAAGCAACAGAAGAGCTTTGAGGATGGGAGGATGGAGGGAGGATGTGTTGAGCTTTTATAAAACTAGAGTTCTGAGGACGTTTTGGAAAATGCTGCTCCACAATATGAAATTGTTGTCTAGAACAGAGCTAGATGAAATGACGGATTCAGGTGCAGCCTGGTAGCTCCTTGGGGAGCCAATACAAAAGGCGCGAGGAAAGACTGGGGCCCTGAATCAGCCCTGGGAATGCAGTCAGAGAAAAACACGACACTCGCTGGAGCTCTCCAGAAAGAGGACGTTCCATGGGGCCAGAAGGAATATCCCAAGATGCTTGAAGTGGGGGGTGAGAGCCCCAGAGAGATGCTTGATTAACACCAAAAGGTCTTTAACCTGGGGACAGACTGATGAAGACCACCACCATCCTGCTGCAGAAGTTTCTCTAAATAGATATTGACCCGATGTTACACCAGAGACCCAGTGACCACCCTGCTCTAAACCCACAGCCTTGACCTACTCCCTCTCAAAGCTAAGGACTAGGTGGAGTCTGGTTCTTCCTCTCTCTTTGTGTTTTCCTCTTTCCTACTTCAACCAGTCTCTTGACAGATGTATTTTATGTGAACAAAGTGATGGAATTATGAATGTTTCTAAATAATAACTAAGAGTTCATGTTTTTCTTAAAGATCCATTGACAACATTTTAACCCACAGCTGGATTATAATCCACTAAGTCTCCTACTAGTACAAGGATCTCTTCTTCCACTGCTGTAATTCTATGGAAGAAAGTCTATTCTTTCCAGGTATTCTTACTTTCACCATCACGTCGAATTTTAGTATTGTTAAATATCTCATTTGTAATTACATTTATAAGAAAAGAACCGAATATATGTCTCCAAACTTAAATTAAGGAAAATGGGAATGGGAAAATGGTGGTCTATAAGGTAAGTGTTCATCTCCTCCCTTGACAAATAACATCTCATACTGTCATATTCTCTATGCCACATCTACTGCAAACATGCTTTTTTTATTAGGTTGGACTGCTTTGAGCACAGTTCCCTTTGTCTTCTTTTTTCCTTCTTTTACTCAGTGCCAAGCCCATAATCTGCATTCAATGCAGATTTCATGATCAGGAAGATAGAAAGTGATGATTTAAAATTTGCAAAACCTACTTGAAATTCTGAGAATTATTTTCATTTTCCAAAGTGTTTTTCATTTGAGTGAGTCAGAGAAAACATAAAAAAAAAAAAAAAGAGCATCTTTAGTCAGAGAAGAATTTTTCTCCCATTTATCGAGTTCAGCTGACTCATCATGAATACAGCGAAGCCCCTCTGAGGGTTAAAGAGATTTTTATTTGGCTGCGTCAAAATTGAAAAACTATTTCTTGTCCTTCTTTAGGTTTTTACTAAAGATATTTTATGGTTAGGGATTTATCTCATTCTTGGGAAGCTCATTTTTTTTGTTGTTTTTTGTTTTTTTCCAGTTGTATTCTAGAATTTTTAGACTTACTCACTGTGTCCTACGTAAAAGTGACTGGCTTTTGTCATAGTTTCTATTACTTCTTCTAAATGGTTTGCATGGAACTCTTTCACGGAGACTGTTTTTAACAGACGATTATAATTCTCGATTTCCTCATCTCTAAATTGGCTGCTGCTTTGCTGGTGAATCTACGAAGACAGCAACAAGTCCCATGAAGAACACTGCTAACGAATCTCTCAAAATTGGAGCCCGAGATGCTGCATTATCAAATTGCCTCCTGAAGAGTTCTTCAAAGCTCTTGCAGTCATCGCTGTAATCACCTTCTGATGTTATAAAAATGGACAAAAAAACAATTCAGTCACCCTCAGACTGTTAAGGGAATTAATAAGGCATGGCATGTGAAGTAAACACTCAATACAAGGGATCTATTCTGACTCTGGTGAAAGGCATGGATACATGTGACAAATCCATGTGTGAAATTTCAATGTGGTGAAACACCTGCCTCTCTTTTTCCAACTTACCTAAAGTCTATAAAACATGGCACAGCAAAACAAAACCGAAAGTATGGTTAAAAAATTATATTTCGGGGGATCCCTGGGTGGCGCAGCGGTTTGGCGCCTGCCTTTGGCCCAGGGCGCGATCCTGGAGACAAGGGATCGAATCCCACGTCGGGCTCCGGGTGCATGGAGCCTGCTTCTCCCTCTGCCTGTGTCTCTGCCTCTCTCTTTCTCTCTGTGTGACTATCATAAATAAATAAAAATTTTTTAAAAAAATTATATTTCAGGGCGCCTGGGTGGCTCAGTAGACCATCTGCCTTCAGCTCAGAACATGATCCTGGAGTCTGGGTATCCAGTCCCAAATCGGGCTCCCTACAGGGAGCCTGCTTCTCCCTCTGCCTGTGTCTCTGCCTCTCTCTCTGTGTCTCTCAGGAATAAACAAAATCTTTTTAAAAATTATATTTTAAGCATTTGAAGATATATTAATTCTGACAGACTGTGGGCAGGGTTTGGGGATGTAATTCACTGGCGGTCCAGCGCTCTCCTCTGTGTCCCGCATCACATCCTTCCTGGCTCTTCACAAGCATTTTCTCTATCACTGGCCACATGCTTTGAGCTTCATTCATTCTATTGTTTCTACCTGTTTTCTGTTTCATTATGTAATTTCTTTTGGATGCTTCTTTCTATTTCCATACTGAAATCTGGTAAGAAACCAAGTACTTCCTGATGTCCATGCTCTAACCATTCCTCACATTTGTTCTGGCCTTGTTGAATTTAAATACTGAGACTTTTCTAAGGCCCTATTTCCTCTTCTTGGTGTGTTGTTGTCTTGATGTATTTAATTGTTTTCTTCCATGACATAGCATGGGCCACAAAATTAGAGGTGTCCCTCTGGATAACTGCACAGTGCTGGGAATGCACAGGTGGGGCGATATATAAATCAGATTTCTCAAGTACAAAACAGCTAGTGGGGTGGGATGCCATGTTGGAAATCATCTTTAAGTAAAAATAAAATAAAATAAAATAAAATAAAATAAAATAAAATAAAATAAAATAAATCATCTTTAAGGAAATGGAGAGCTTCTGTGCATTCTCGCATCGTGTGGTTCAGAGCCTTGTGGTACCGAAGTTTCTCCTTTTGGAAATCTCTCTTCCTCTTCCAGAAGTCTCTAAGTTCCACTATCTTCCCCCCCATACACTTTATTTATTTTTTTTCATATTGGGAAAGCTGAACGTAACTCGGTTGTTACTAATATACCTTGACTGGCTAGGTTTTTTTTTTTTTAACATAAAATAAAATGCAACCTTTGGAAGGCTATTTATCTGTCTTCAGAAAAGGTCATGGGAAGAATGCCATAGAATTTTCGAATGGTTCATCCATCAAAAATGCAGCTCCCCATTGATTCTTCCTGAATTGTCCATTTCCAAAGCGCCTCAGGGACAAGCCTCAGTCTGTGAGAAGAAATCCTTGATAAGGAAGAGGATGAAGTGATAAATGATTTTTCTGGTGTTTTCCTTTGGGAAAGACAGCCAACTTGGTCTGAGCCTCGGGCAATAGTGTTTCTTGAACAGCCTGGACAAAAAAGAGCTTGTGGTGATAATGACAATGTGAATTCGACAACGTGGCTTAAGAGAAAAAAGTCACTGCCCAAATAAGAGACCCCTAATAAATGACCTGTTGGGGAAAACTAGCAAAGCCCAGAAATAAATGGTTTTAACCCAAACTGGATTGCCAAATACATTGTCTAATATTTCATTGGCTGAATCAAATATTTTTCAAAACAAACTGGAAATAAAATGGCAAAGTAAACCACTCATCTGGGTCATGAGACACAGGACCAAAATAGCCCTCAGTAAATCTCCTAGATTTAATCATTTCTAGCATTAAAAGAAGCATATTCAGTGAGAAAAGGTGATTAAGAAAAAAATGCAAAGGTCATTTTGCACAGAGTATCACTGACATTTTTGCAGACATTTATTGTACTGGGAAGTGTTTTGCCAGATAAAACTGCCCCTCCCTGTCCACACTCTCTTTTTGACATCACCACCCAAGGGAACGTTAACATCGCTCAGCACTTGTGATTTGTTAAGTTTTGGCGGGTTCTAGATTCCAAATGGAATTATGTCTTGCCGAGCCTCATGGTGAGTAATGACAGCGTGAGGGTGCCACGTTCCACCTAAGACATCAAGCCTCGGGAGCAGTGATAAACATGATCCTACTGTCAAAGGGCGTGTGGTCTTGGGTGATACACACACATGAACAGCATTTAAAGGGAGGTGTAAAAAAATAATAATAATTAATAAATAATAAATAATAAATAAAAATGAAATGAGGTGTGATGGGGGGATGCCTGGTGGCTCAGTGGTTGAGCATCTGACTTCAGCTTAGGGTGTGATCCTGGGATCCTGGGATAGAGTCTTATATCAGGCTCCCTGCAGGGAGCCTGTTCTTCCCTCTGCCTCCTCTCTGCTTCTCTCTCTCTCTGTCTCTCATGAATAAATAAATAAAATCTTTAAAAAAAAAAAAGAAAATAAAGAAAATTAAATAAGGTGTGATGAGCTCTGATCAATTAGAGAATGCTAAGACAGAACTGAAATTCTTGTGGAAAATGTGAGGCCCAAGATGAGCCCCAAGGAACCAACAGGAGCTAGCAGGGATATAACAGACACACATACATATCACACCACACCACACCACACCTAGACCACCACACACACAACACATACACATAACACATGAACACGACACATACACCCATGTAGACACACAACACACAAAATAGCACATGTGCATACCCGCAACACACAATACATGTGTATGCCCCAGATGACTCATGGTACATGAGCACATGACACAGACGTGCATGTGTATACATGCAACACAATACATATGCACACATGCATGTGCATGCACACATGTACACATCCAGCACAACACATGTGACACAGCATGTAACATGCATGTGTTCGTTGGCGCTCACACTATACATGCGTGCACACGTGTATACATCCAGCATATACATGCAGTGCAGCACACATGCATGCACACAGGACATACAGCACACACGAATGGCACACACATGCACCACTCACAGCACACAAGTGAGAGGAGGAATACTTTAATGTTCTAGACACGAAAACCTGCATGTCTAGAGAGAAGTGGAGAGAAAACATTGCCTGGAAAGAAGCTGAATACACTAGATTTCAAAGATGAGAAGAAATGAGAAGATTTCTTTTGCATCTATGGTTTATAGGATGTCGCTCCTAAATGAATGACTGGCACTGCGGTACTGAGCAGGCCTCGTTCACCCTCAAGAATAGAGCAGAGAACAATTGGTGGGGTTGCTGGGCCAGATTCTTTGAGAAGAAAGGATCTGCTGAAAGGCCAAAGGTTAATCTAGGAGAAATAGGATTTTTAGAGTCCAATTTGAGCCAATTTAGGTGTTCTGTGGATATCAGGACTTTTAGCCCGAGCTGAAAGATACAGAACTATCATGTCCCCACCTCTGCAGACTGGCTTCTAAATGCTGCTGTTTTTCATCCTTGGACCTTCCAATTAGATCTTTTTAAACCTTCTGACTCTTTCTTCATTATATCCATCTTTTTCTTTACATTATCTGACGTATTTTCAAGATTAATAATAACTGTTTTAAGGTTTTTCTGCTACTTCCATCATCTCTGCCATTTCCAGGTTTACTTTTCCTGATGACTTTTTATCATATAATGACTCATATTTTTTTTCTTCTTTTCATGCCTAGTAAGTTTTCAGTGGTTGCTGGACATTGAGAACTGGATTCTGTTGTATTCCTTTAAAGAACATGGGCCTTAGATCTGGAGTGCAGGTGAGGGACTGCAGTTCTTTTCATCTTTATGAAATTGCTTTTGAGCCTGGATAGGCCAGGCCCAGAACAGCCTTTAGGCTAGGACAGTGAGCCCCACAGTTAAGGCGTGGCCCTTGTTAGGACTCCGACCCTGACTGATGGAACACACCCTCTTACCAGCATGGAGCAAGGTCCAGGGATGTTGGGTCTGTTGCTTCCTGGACGTGGTTTCTCCCAACTCAGGACTGTGTGAGTCCGTTCCCCACCAGAGGTTAGAGAAGACCCACTGAAGATCTCAGCAACTCACTCTGTGCAGCTCCTCTACGAAAACTCCGTCCCACAGATTTTAGCCACCTGGCTTCCTAAATTCCATTCTCAAGTCTCCTCAATTCAGCCCAACCTCCAGAGCTTGTTTCCATTTCCTCTCCCTGCATGGTAGGCTCTGGACACTGCCTCCAAAGTGTCATCTGAGGCAATTTGGGGGCTCACATTTTTGTTTCTCTTTTCTCAGGCTGCCTGTGGTCTAGTGTCTAGAAAGTAATGTTTTATATATTTTTTATATGTTTACACGAGGACATCCTATAGCCTAGAGGCTTCATCATTTTAATGCATGTAAATTTGAAATCAATTTCTGCCATAGATGATAGATGATAGATGATAGATAGATAATAGATAGATAGATGATAGATAGATAGATAGATAGATAGATAGATAGATAGATAGATAGATGATTAGATGATGGATAGATAGAGATTGATAGAGACAGATAAAGATATGTAAATGAAATACCCACATCCGTATATTAGCAAGCAGACACATGTAGCCATACAAAGTGTCTATAGTTCTGAGGGGCTCACTCTCTCTGACGTCAGGTACACCTATCAGCATCAGGTATAGAAGCCTTTTCCTCAAGCATATAGTGCAGGTTCTCACAACCAGCCCTATAGGAGACAGGATCTTCTCTTCCAAGAAATGCAGAAAAAAAAAAAAAAATGCAGAGGTAGGATGAAAGGTCTCCTGACCTCAAGGTACAACCTCAATGGTAGGGACAGTGGCTGAATTTAATGCCTTATTTATTACGGTGTCCCTATATGTCATTCTAAACAATAGCATAACTAAGGCTCCACGCATTTCAATAATCAAAAACTCCTACCATGTTCGTTATGTTAATAAAGCAGTGCTAAATTTTTAATACCCACTGGGATTCTTGTGTTCGTACTATAGCCGGATTAGCTAACCCTGCCATGCTTATGAACACAGTATCTGTAAGGAATATTTAATCTATGAGAGAAATTCAGTATAATAGGAATTAATTAAACTGAATGTATAGGTGTTTTTATTTAAGATCCAGGAAAATAAATATGTAGGAGGGAGCAAATAATCACTTTGCTGCTTTCCTTCTAACAACACGTAGCACTCTCCATCTTCCTTCTGATCCTGAGGCAGTTCAACATCAGCGTAACCGGTAAATGGGTATTTTGACCTCAAACTATCCAAAGTGAAAGATGGATGGATATTGCAAACCAGATCCTGAGAAGTGGTGGGACTCCTTCCCGGGGTGACTAATTTTAGTAGAAATGCAGAGGCTCCTGCAACCAGGAGGACCGAGCAGCACAGAGGCCGCGCAGGGGCTGCCCGGACCCCTGGTCATTGAGGGGGCTGCCGGGCTTTGCAGAGGGCTACCCCGGGGAGCACATGCCCCAGAACTGGATTAAAAGATCAGCATCTTCTTCCCTTAAAGATTCACCAAGTGCCACAATCCAACGAGGGAAATTCTAAAGCACATGAGAATGTGCATGCAGGTGTGGCGTGCGCTGCTCTTTGGCTTTCCTGCACCCACCCCCAGCCCCCGCATGGATAAAAGAGGGACCCATCTCAGAACGAGGAAAACACCAAGGCTTTCTGTGAAGCTAGTTAGAGAATGCTGCGCGACACACCAGGAACTCCGGCACCTGGTGTAACCTGAATTCCTTCTGAGAAAACAAGATTCACCCAAGCGACGGCTTTGCAGCTCTGATAAAAGTTGTTTTCAGAAATGACAACTGGCACTAACCTAAAAAAGAATCCACAAGAACTCCCTCAACAATTATGTCTGAAAAACAACAACAACAACAACAACAGCTCTGTGATGGCCCGATCTGCTGCTGAATGGAAGAAACACAGGGAGGAGAAGGTAGGAAAGATGCCACCTCTGCTAAGGACAGACAGACGCTGTCTTCCCGGAGGGTCTGGGTGACGATGCTGGTTTGGACTCTGGGTTTTTCCCTGCAGCAAGCTTCTTCAAGAAGAGGAACTCCGCCTCTGACTTTGAGCCAAACCATATATAGAAGAGTCTCACCGGGAGACTTTTGAAGATTCTGAAGCAGAGCCTGGAAATGCCTATTAGTGGAGGTGTGTGGCGAGAAAGTGCACATACACCATTTCCCTTTTAAGGAAAAGAATCTCCTAAGAGTCTCATTCTTTTCCTAAATGTGCTATATATATATATATATATATATATATATATATATATATATACACATTTTTTATTCAACAGCTCAGAGCACACTTGGAAGATACATTCATGCCAACTGACAGGTAAAAGGAGAGTGAAATATAAATATCATAGGCTTCCAGAAGAGAAGAAAAGAAGATTTAGACCAAGATTTCCTTTGTTTTATTTGAGGGACACAGGGAACGCCGTCTATGCCTAAGCATTGCTCAAATGTTTCTTCTTCAATTAAAATACTACCGGTTTCAGAATGTGTACCTTTCTGGGCCTTTGGGGTGTGGCGCAGTTGGTGAAGAGTCTGCCTTGGACTCAGGTCATGATCTCGGGGTCCTGGGATCGAGTCCTGCATTGGGCTCCTTGCTCAGCATAGTCTGCTCTCTCTCTCTCTCTCTCTCTCCTCACAATTAAAAAAAAAAAAAAAAAAACCTTTAAAAAAAATATATGTATACCTTTCTTTCACCTTCCATAGACAGTGGTACCCTCTGTGACTGTGGTATCACTACCTTCCCCCTCTACTTCCTCCGAGGGAGAGATGCAAAGGAGAGCTCCCTGAAACAGCCTGCCAACGAACCCACCAATTATGTGAAAGCGTTCAGACCACACTGGTACTTCATACCAAATTTTTCAAGATTAACTTATTTATAGCTTTTCTCCGTAGCTTCAGGAGGGAAGCTACACGTCTTTTTGGGAAGCCAAACAATTGCTTTTCGGCAGATAATGAAAATCATTAATAGTGTAAGCATGCCTGTCCCCTGAGCAAAGGCACAAGGACCCCAAAGACAGGACCCTGGTTAGCAGACAGAGAGGTCCCGAGTCGTCACTGTGTAAGAGCACGACTGTGGGACTTGGATGATTTTTTTAAAAACCTCTCTTATTATTTTTCCCTAGATTTTCTACAACGATTGTATATTACGGTTTCATATTTTTATAAAGGAGAGAATTATGCTGAGTTCGTAGGGGGCAACGTAAAACAAACAACCCATTTCACAGATTCAAAGAGGACAGCGGACAGCCACGGCAGAGAGCAGCTTCGATCCGAGAATTGCAGCCACCGTGATGGGTGAGCGTCAGAAACCCAGTGAGGAGACCCCAGGCAAGCCGGCCAGCAAAGCCGGGTCCGGCGAGGGTACCTGGTAAATACTCCTCTTAAAATCTGAAAACAGGTAAAAACAAAACAATATATCTCATGCCTTTACACACATCGAGATATGCACACTTGCAACTTCTGCGTGCTGGCTGTCAGAGGGTCCTGGGGGACACCCCAAACCCTGAAAACTGTGTCTGTGTCACGCAGAGGCCACGACCAGGGTGGAGAGAGTTCCGTGAGCATCTCTCCAGTGGGGCCCAGCACCCAGTCCCCAGGCCTCGGAGGAGAACCCCATCCTCCAAGACAAGTGAAACAGGATCACCCCCCACCGCCTTCATCAGGAACCCTGCACAATCACTTTCCTTATTAGATTTCCTTTTATGATGCTCAGAACCCAAGTGGCGGCATTTCCAGGTGGAATAGAACAGGCCTGGGGGTTGGGGGTGGGGAGAGATGTAAAAGATTCAATGCCACCTGCATTTGACTGCAAAGATTTTTAAAAATGAAAGAGATGTTTATAGCAGCTCTGTTCCTAATTGACAAAACTGGGAAGCAACCATAATATTCTTCAGTAAGTGGATGGGTAAATCCAGACAATGGAACCTTATTCAGCGAAATAATTAGAAGCCTGAAGCTGCTCAGACCTACGAAGCAGCGAGAGGAGGTACCCGCAGGAGCGAGAGAGAAGGAAAGTCAACTGATGCCTACCGACCCCCGACCGATGTTCCATTGTGCCACACCTGCTCTCAGGACCTTCTTCCACCTCTGTGACAACCTCATTAATAGTTGATTGGGTTCATTCTGCAGGTGATGGCTAGGCGCTCAGGGAAAGTGGGGCCCAGTCATGGGAAGTGGGCTTGGGGTCGGGACTCTGGTCTTCCGAAGGATGAGAGCAGGGAAGAGGAGCCAAACCCGAGGTTTGGAGACCAGACTGACCATAGGATAGGACCGAGCAGGGAAAGAAGAGCGGGCCCCACCAAGGAGTAGGGGCCATCTAGCAGGCATGGGCCACAGAGGGAGCCAGACACCCCTAGGCTCCTCTACTCAGAAGCTTCCGTACGGGGTCTGGATGTGAAAGCACCACTGGCAACAGACGTCAAGAGACTGTAGGGAAGGGATCCAGGCCAGACATTAGGTTGTTGGCTAAAAAGGCCACGAGCATCTCAAATATCTCCATCCTCCTGAGCAGCGACCTCACCCAGAGGAAGAAACAGCCAGCTCAGACTCCCAGATTTGCCCATGTACCATCTCCATCCTTTTTTTTTTTTTTTCCATCTCCATCCTTGAAGATGTTATGGGGTGCCATTGGAAAGTCATATATCAGTTATCCTGCTGGCATGTGACCTTGCCCAGGAATCACTAAAGGGATAAAGAGAGGGACATCTGCAACCAGGGCAAGTCTTTTATGGGAAATGAGAACTACTGAGGCCTCAATAAGAAGCAATCTTAGTGAAAACACCACAGAACCACGTGGAGTTGGGGACAGGGAGGGGAATATGATAAAAGTGAATGATAAAAAGGACAGGGTAATAAATCCCGTAAGGGGGATCCCTGGGTGGCGCAGTGGTTTGGCGCCTGCCTTTGGCCCAGGGCGCGATCCTGGAGACCCGGGATCGAATCCCACGTCGGGCTCCTGGTGCATGGAGCCTGCTTCTCCCTCTGCCTGTGTCTCTGCCTCTCTCTCTCTCTCTCTCTGTGTGACTATCATAAATAAATTAAAAAAAAAAAATCCCGTAAGGGGTGGGCAAATGTAAAGCAGAGAGAGCTTCTATTGGGTGTAGACCTACACCAGAGTGGACAGTCTCAGAAGTCAGGATTCGTTATATAAACCAGTATTTGTAGTCAGGAACAGAAGAAAGTGAGGTATGTTGTCTGGGATTCAGGTTTCCAAGGAGCATTTATGTAGTGAGTTTTAGGGAAAAAAAAAAATCAGTAATGATTAAAATTACTACTCATCCCTGGGGCACATGGGTGACTCATTTGGTTGTGTGTCTGCCTTGGGCTCAGGTCATGATCTCAAGGTTCTGGGATGGAGCCCCATGTCAGGATCCCTGCTGAGTGGGAAATCTGTTCCTCCCTCCCCGTCTGCCCCTCCCCCAGCTTGTTCTCTCTCTCTCATAAGTAAATAAATAAATAAATACATAAAATCTTTTAAAAAATTACTACTTATCTCCCAAACCAATTTATTATTCTTGTCATTTAAAATTTTTTTTTAAAAAAAGACTAAAGTAGTCGTCATGGTATTGTTAGCACAGGAAAGTGAGTACACCTAGAAGGAGGATTCCCTCTGTGGGTTCTGTAGGTTAAAGGTAAACTTCCAATTACATCCAAACATGCCAAATGTTCATTCCAGTTCGTAAAAGCCTCCTCTGAAGCATATTTATTTTACATTAATCTGCTATTGTGTTCAACAGTGTAAGGGTGTGAGGAGCAGTTTACTTGATTCCGTCCTGAGAGCTGGACTGCTGATTGGACTTATTAACACCACTTATTACCCCAGGTTCTTAGCTTGCAAAATAGATGAATCATGTTACCACATGGTTACCAAAATGGAATTAGGAAATATTCCAGTGTGACTCTCCAAATGCAAGTCACATATTCGCCATTAGGTCCTGGAAGAGGGGTTGAGCTCTATTTCAGGAAGCAGAGAAAATGTCCCATGACAGACATGCACCAGTTTGAAAGACCCAAACTGGTGGATGTCTTCCTGTTTCACGTGCCCAGGGGTTTCTAAATAACACAAATGTCAGCAGCCCTTATGGGGATGAGTGGCCCCACCTCCCATCACGAGCACGCATCCATGTATCCCATGAAACTACGTGCAAAGATGAGAGTAGCTGACTAGGGAAGGGGGCCAAGTGCACTCGCTGGCTTTCAGGTTGGGATTGAGCTGGAAAGCAGATTTTGGAACTTCCAACGTCTGAGAGACTGGGACATATTGATGGAAATATGGAAATCATTTGGAAAATTGACAGGGGACTTGGTGGAGTGAGTCAGCATTCTAGTTAGATGGAGCCAGATGCAATCTGGCCCCTGTAGGACAGCCAAATTCGATGGTTCCTCTGCTCAGGCGGAGCTCTGGTCTCCTGATACAGAAGGAATACTCAGTCTATGAGCCTCAGGTAAGTCAAAAAGTCATCAGCTAAACCGAAAAGGAGATTAACTCACGGCAGCATATCCCCGAGGTCTAAAAGGGAGCCTCCACTTTTCTCTGGAGGATAAAGTCAGCACTGCACTGTGCCTTCATTTCCTCTACTTTCATCACAACACTTTAAAAAAAAAAGATTTTATGTATTTATTCATGAGAGACACACACAGAGAGGCAGAGACATAGGCAGAGGGAGAAGCAGGCTCCTTGTGGGGAACCCAGTGCAGGACTCGATCCAGGACCCTGGAATCATGACCTGAGTCAAAGGTAGATGCTTGACCACTGAGCCACCCAGGCATCCCTCAACGCAACACTTGTATTATGTAGGACACAGTCAGATCCCGAAATCTGCAACTTGGGCACCCCGGAAATAACATTCCATGGTATTCGATGCACCATCATCACATGACTAAAGAGATTTTAAATTCACACCTATTCTAGCTCACAGTTCCTATCCAACTAGTGAGTTTGGTAGGTCTGTTCAATTTCAACAAATTGAAAGACTAAAATTGTTGATCCGCACTGATTGTGAATAAATCATGTAAAGGGACAATGACTTGATGGTTTAACAGAACATACGACCATCATGGTCTCAAAGGTGTTTGCTGCAGACTGAATATTTGTGTCCCTCAAAAGTCCTAAGTCGAAAAAAGCAATGTGATAGTATTTGGAGGTGGAGCCTTTGGGAGGTAATTAGGATTAGAAGCAGTCATAAGGATGGGCCTCAGGAATGGGATTAGTGCCCCTAAAACAGTCAGGAGAGACCTTGCTTCCTTCCTCTCACTGTTCTTCACTCATGTGAAGAAAGTGCTGTGAAATGAGAAGACGGCCCTCAGCAACCTACAGGAGGGTTCCCCTGGAATCCGGCTGTGCTGGCTCCCTGGTCTAGGACTTCCAGCCTCTAGAACCATGAGAAATGCTTCTCTGCCCTTATAAGCTGCCCAGCCCATGGTACTTCTGTTATAGCAGCCTGAGCAAAGAGTGTTCCGCCTCCAAACCTGAGACCCTAGGAGAAAACAGGCCCGCTACATTGAATGCATCAGTTATGTGGTAACTGTGTGTGTGTGTGTGTGTGTGTGTGTGTGTGTGTGTGTGTGTGTGGAGAGTGAGCATCAGGCTCAGCCCCAGTATGAAAAAAAAGATTATAATCTTTAAGTCAGAAGTAGCTGCAGAGACTTAGGCCCGATACAGGATCTATATGATGGTAGGAATAGATGACTCGACATATGACCGGCAGAAGAATCTTCTCTTACTCATTTGATAATTGATGTGATGGAAATCGTGCTGTAGAACGTGACTCAGAGATGAGGAAGATAGAAAATAAAACGAGCGAGTTGAAGAGCAGTTCTTCTGCATTCTTTTCCGCACCATTGACTCTTGGAGGGCTCAAAATTCTCTATTTTGGAATACTTGGAAAGTGGCCACAGTGACAGTAAATACAACTGTACATTATAAAACACATCTAATATGTTAGTGCTGTATTTAACAACATATTTTGGGGCACCTGGGTGGCTCAGTCAGTGAAGTATTGGCCTTCGGTTCAGGTCGTGATCCCGGGGTCCTGGGATCGAGCCCTGTGTCAGGCTTCCTGCTCAGTGGGGAGTCTGCTTCTCCCTCTGGTCCTTTCCCTCACTCGTGCTCACTATCTCCTTCTCAAATAAATAAATAAAAACTCTAAAATTTTTAAAAATTACTTCAATAAAATATTTGATTAAATGTAGATTTGTTTTAAAATCCCCCATTTTGAATCAAAAAGGACCAGTAATTAACCTTTTCATACTCTAAGTAGGAGTATATTTATAATTTCATCAAATAAGGGATATGTGCCAGGGTGCCAGGAGGAGACTGAGCCCGTGACCTATGTTTGTGTGAATAACTAAACTTTTGCTTTGCCAGAGGATTCATTGGTAATTTAATTTCAGAGCAATTAAGAGAGATTTTGACAGTCTCAATTAACCTGATAATCAAGAATCCCCATGCAACAGAGATCTCACTTAAGAACTTTCTGAATGTGGGCAGTCGCTTTAATCAACACCTTGAGAAGATGTTCAGAAATCTAAAGTAATGGAATCAGTGACAATATTTCCCCCACCCCCAGAAATGTATGCTATCTTCAAATTTTCCATGTACAGAGTAAATGTTCCCATAAATGGTCAATTATTAAAGTATTTGATCGCCAACCTACAGATATGGGGAATTTACTGAGCTCCTAAAGCATTTGTTGGGAAATATTCTTTATATATGTAACTTATCTAGTGTGATTCTCACCAAGTTTCCCTAAAATGAGATCTTATTATCCTCCTAACTGAATGGAACCCAAGACCTAACACGCTCAAGGAATTGTCCAGAATGACTTGTGGGAAGAGGACTCCCATAGCCCGAACCCACAACCTGGTTCTCCCCACCAGCCTGTTTGAAGAGGCTAAGCAAAAACTCACTTATTTACTTACTTAGTCCCTATTTTGTACCCCAAAATTATTTTAAAGTAGTTCCAGATAGATTTAACGGAGTGGACTTTTTAAAAACAATACCAATTCCAACCAATGTTCACAGGTGCCGAATAAATTTATGTTCCAAATTGGAACATATTACGAGCGCTTGGTGTTCTCCCAAAGCTCTTTAGATGGAAAATGATCTAGAATATTAAAATAGGCTAATCGGACGAAACTAGCTGTCAGGTTGTGACATATCCTTCCCTGGGTGTGCATAGTAATCACACAGGTAAGTGTCGGTGAAATATGCTATATATATTTGTAGTTTGAGAAGAGGAAGGAGGTAGAGGTGATTTTATTCTTAAAAACTTTCAAAGCTCTGTCTACACTAGACCAGGATGATTGGTCCTCTCACCTCCTTTCAAGCAGGTGTCGGCCACTTAAGTGGAAACTAGAAACTGACAACTCGGGATCCCTGGGTGGTGCAGCGGTTTGGCGCCTGCCTTTGGCCCAGGGCGCGATCCTGGAGACCCGGGATCGAATCCCACGTCGGGCTCCCGGTGCATGGAGCCTGCTTCTCCCTCTGCCTGTGTCTCTGCCTCTCTCTCTCTCTCTCTGTGACTATCATGAATAAATAAAAAAATTAAAAAAAAAAAAAAAGAAACTGACAACTCAATCATTCAAAACTCTAGACCTGCCTGCTCAACGGAAATCCCTGCAAACAATGGGGGTTGGTTAAATTCATATTAAAAAAGCAAAGGGAAAGAATTATAATTATTGTAAGTGATTAAGACTTTTAGAAATTTTAGTTAAGGCTAACATGCAAATTTGTTAACACGCGGCAAGAGCCTTTCATTTTTGTCAAGCGCCCAGTGAATTACTCTGGGGGGTTCAGGTTACAGATCGTTCCCTATTAATACTTCTAGTATTATGACAATATTTTCGATGCCTTGAAGAAGACTTCCCACATTTTATAGGTGTGTACCAAACAAAAACAACTCATCAGAATTCCTTCGGGAGTCTCCAAGAATGCATGCTTAGAGCGGGTGCCAATACCAACTTTTCACATAAATCTACTCATGCTTAAGTTAGGATGTTGACCATATGGTTTGTGGAAATATTTGATGCATTTGCATACGATACACAAGTTTTGGAATAATCAGGCTGACTGAGATGAGAAGAGGGAGGTGTGACCATGTGTTTACCTTCATCTTGATTTTATTTAGCACCTGCAAAAAAATTAAATTTGAGCCACGAAGAACCTGTCTAGGAATGCCTCCTGGGTCCTCCTCAAGGAAAAGAAAGGTCAGTTACAAACTACACTCATATGCACAAGCTGTCTACACCCTGAAATCTAGAGTCTGTGGTTCTGCAGTTCATCCGATAACCGCGGGTCTTCATTGTAGGATTCCATCCATGGCTGAAACTGCTGAGAGCCATAAAGGCAAATACGGAAAATGTGAAACCATTATGTGGAGGAATGGGAGGTGGTCGTAGAACTTGCCAGTTCATAGGATGTTTACATAATGGTTTTCAGTGGATACACTCCCTTCCTGATGCAGGAGTATGTGTCTCTACATGAATATTAATGTGACATGAAAATAAGAGGATTAAACCCAAGTTGTATTTCAGAGCAGAAATAATGCCTAGAACTTAGTAGGTACCTCAATACATACCAACTGAATGAATGAAGAACATTCTCTAGTTTTGGGGAGGAGATATTTATTTATTTATTTATTTATTTATTTATTTATTATTTTTTATTTTTTGCAGGAGCCTCCACCTGGGGAGGATTTCTTTTTAAGATTTTATTTATATATTCATGAGAGACACAGAGAGAGAGACAGAGACACAGGCAGAGGGAGAAGCAGGCTCCCTGCAGGGAACCCAATGCAGGACTCGATTCCAGGACCCCAGGATCACGCCCTGAGCCAAAGGCAGATGCTCAACACAAAGCCACCCAAGCGTCTCTGGGGAGGATTTTTAAATGATAAATAGATTTGAATATATTTTCTTCGTCTGTGGAAATGATACTGGGGCTCTCGTCCTGCAGTTCTTGAGATAAATTATTTGCTAGACTTTCTGAGGGTGAAATCTTTACAATTTCCTTGCATTCTTGGCTAAATATCCTTTTGTGACTGCAATTCTCTCTTTCTTGCTCTGAGCTTTTGTTTGCATTTTCTCTCTCTTCTCATCAGCTGGAGATTTAATTATTCATCTTTACAGAGACTCAGCTTTTGTAGTGGTCCTATTTTATGGATTTCTGTCCTCATAGTTCCTTTCTTTCTTGTTTGATTTTGCTGATTTTTATTTTTTATTCCGGCTTTTTGAGTCGAAAATTCAGCTGGCTTTCAGGCTTCTCTGTGTACACAGGTACATGTATAACCTTCCACCTGAGCATCGTTTCCCACTGCCCCTCGCATTTTGCTACATAATGGTCTCTCGGTCATTCAATTTTCGGTACTATTCTTAGGATTTCCTCTTTAATCCTAGGGGTGTTTTGGTAATATGATTTTAAGTTTTTGAAACAAGGGGTTTTCTTTAGCTTCATTTATTAGTTAGGTCTAATTTGATTACATTTGCAGCAAGCTTAGACTGCTACTTTTTTCCTATAAATGTATTGAGATAAGCAGAGTAGCCTGCTACATAATCTTTTGGGTAAATGTTCCAGATGGGCTGCAGAGTATGGATTTCTATTTTTATATGTAAAGTTATATACAGTGCATATGTGTATGTGCATTTGCGCACACACACACATAACATATACACAAACATGAAATTGCTGTATAGTGCATTATTAGTGTGCTTTGCACTTTTTTGTACACGTGAATGGAAAATTTCCCAACAAATGTATTAAAATCTCTAAATAAAATCTCTTTTCCCTGAAATTTTATCAATAGTTGCTTTCTGAATTTTTAAGCTATATCATTCATAAATATTCTATCTTTAATTAATTTTTCCAGTATATTACATTTTTCTTTGTCTGTTATGATTGTCTTGAATTAAATTGTATTTCCTCTTAAAATTGCCCTTTCATTCATTTGCTTTATTATATTTAAAGATTTTATTTATTTATTTGAGAGAGAGAGAGAACACGAGCAGAGGGAGAGAGAGGTAGATTACCAGCTGAGCAGAGAGCCCAATATGGGGCTTGATCCCAGGACCCTGAGATCATGACCAGAGCTGAAGGGAAAAGCTTAAACAACTGAGCCCCCCCAGGTGCCCCCATTTGCTTTATTTTTGCTCAATGTACCTCCATGTTTCCATACTGTAATTTTCAATCTGTCTGAATATTTTTATATCAATTATAGGTCACATAATGCTAGATCTTTTTCCCTCATCAAATCTGTAAGCCAATAATTTTATTGAATGTGACACAAATACATGTATTATAATTGAAATTATATTAAAATTTATCTTTATCATTTTTTTCATGTTTCCTATATTCAATATTAAATTTTTTTTCTCATTTCTTTTTGTTGGGCATAGTACATTTTCTTATTCCCCTTTCAAATAGATAAATTTGTTTTGCACACACACACACACACACACACAGAGAGTTTATAATCAAGCTCTCTTCATTTTCCTTTCTGCCCTTTCTGCTCATGGATCCTGTCCCAACACTTTAAAAAAAATTTGCACTGGACAAAAAAAATGTATATCAATTTGATAAATTTGATTTCTCACATCTGTTTTTTTTTTCATAAACTAAAAAAAGAAATCTCTCCTAACTTCGTATGTTTGGTTTAAATAATAATGGTAAAAGAATACCCAAGTATACTCTACCCAGAGGCACCAAGGAAACACTATTGAAGAATTTTGAAAAACCCTTCTTACCCTCCATCACATATACTCCCTATTCCCACAAGTAACCACCACCTCAAATTTTATTTATTATCGTAGTATTTGTACTTCAGGTTTTTCCAGATGTGGTATATACCTCTAAACAATATGTTGCTTCATTTGGATGTTATCAGAATTTATATAAATGGAATTTATTCTACGTAATTTATTTTGCCTAACATCAGGTGTTGGAGAACATCTGTGTGGATACATAAACAAGTAGTCCATTAACTTTCATTCATGTGTATATTTACAGTTTAAATAAACTACACATTATTTTACATTTGCCTAAAAGTAGACGTTTGGACTCAGTTGTTTTTATCTTTTTTTCTACTACAAGCCATGCAGCTATCAACATTTGTATACATACACCCCTTTTCTAGGGCATGTATTGTCAAACTGGTTATTCTTGCCAATTTGGTCAGAAGAAAAAGCCATCCTCTTTTAATTTGCGTGTGTATCTCAGTAGTTACTAATGAGAGTGAACCTATTTTCACATGTGATGGTGTGGCCTTCATTTAATGACTCTCACTAGTCATTTACAGCCATGAAGCCACCACCACATTAAGATACAGAGCATCTCCCCTTTCCCAAAAGACCTCTCCCTCTGGATCGGTCGACGGTCCCTTCAACAATCACTACAGACTGGTTTGTGTTTTACCAAAGTGGAATCAAACACCACACACCTTTGGGTGCCTGGCTTCTTTCCGCCACAATGATCATTCTGAGATTGACTGAAGTTGTTGTGGGTTATCCATTCCTTTTTATTGCTGAGTAGTACTCCGTTTTGTGAATACATCACCACTTTTTGTTTATCCATTCATACGTTAATGGACATGGATTGTTTACAATTTTTGGTTATTGGGAATAAAGACATTATGAGTTTTGATATATATGCTTTCCTGTGGCCACGCGTTGTCTTTCTTTGGCGAATACCTAAATGTGAAAGCCTGGGTTATATGGTAGATGGACACTTTTTTAATATAACTGAGAGGAAAATCTGTTTCTCCATACTCAGAATACTTCTCTACTCCATGTCTGTGGATACGCTTCACACCCCACGCACGTCTGCAGGTGTCTGCAAGCACTGACGGCGTGTCCTACGCTTCAACTCCATTCTGACACTGCCTACCTAGAAAGAGCACCAGATCCCACAGGTGGAGGGCTCAGGCCCACAAGACTGCCCCACTTCAGACACCAATGTGAGTCTAGGTTGCCACCCATGCCTCTGACCTGTTATAGACTGTGGAGATCCCCCCCAAAAGTTTTTTTTTTTTTTTTATTCATGAGAGATACACAGAGAGAGGTAGAGACATAGGCAGAGGGAGAAGCAGGCTTCCTGTGGGACCTCAATATGGGACTCGATCCTAGAACTCCAGGGTCACCCCCTGAACTGAAGGCAGACACCCAACTACTGAGCCACCCAGGTGTCCCATGATGATGATTTGCTAGCAATTCTCACAGAACTCAGGAAAAGTTTGCTTACTAAATTACCAGCTTATTATGAAATATACAACAGAAGACCAGCCAGGTGGAAAAGATGCTCAGAACAAGGTATGGGGATAGAGCGCAGTTTCCACATCCCTTCAGGGCACACCTTTCCACCCCAGCACTCCATGTTCACCAACCTGGAAGCTCTCCAAACCACATCCTTTGGGTATTTTGTGGAGGCTTCATTACACAAGCATGATTGATTAAATTATTGATCACTGATGGTTAACTCAACCTCCAGCCCCTCTCCCCACCCTGGAGTTTGGAGACTGGGGCTGGGAGTTCCAACCATCTAATCACATGGCTGGTTCCCCTGGAATTCAAGAAATGGGATGGGGTACTGAGACACAGTAGATATTTTTTATTTATAAATCACAATAACAGAGTAGCTTTATGGAGCTATAATTCACACAGCATATGATTCACCCTTTTAAAGTACACAATTCCACTATTTCTCATTCACAAAAATGGGCAAATCTATTTTATAATATTTTCATCACTCCAAAAAGGTGCTGTATCTATAAGAAGGCTATGCATTTTGCCAAACCCCCAACTCCAGGCAACCACCAGTCTACTTCCTATCTCTATAGATAATGTGCCTATTTGGGATATCTCATATAAGTGGAATTATATGTGACCAATTTGTGATATTTTGTGACTGGCTTCCTTCACTTAACATAACATTTGCAAGGCTCATCCATGTTGTAGAATGGATCATTCCTCATTCCTTTTTATTGCCTAATAATGTTCCACTGTAGTGGCCGTACCATGTTTTATCTATTCATTCCTTAGTTGATAGATATTTCAGTTGTTTCTACTCTTGGCTATTCTGTATAATGCTGTATGAATATTTTGTGTGGAATTGTTTTCATTTTTCATGAGTATTTATGTAGGAGGGGAGCTGATGGATTTATTGCAGCTTTGTGTTTAACATTTTGAGGAATTGACAAGATAGTTTTCAAATGCAGCTGTATCACTTTATACATTTCCCCTGGCTGTGCATGACAGTTCTGATTTCTCCACATACAGATGGGCATTTGACTTTTAAGAAACTGCCAAATAATTCTCCGAAGTGACTGCCCCATTTTGCATTTGCGCCAAGAGAGAATGAGTTCCACTTCCTCTACTACTTGACCAATATTTGATACACTCAGTGTTCTAAATTTTACCCATTCTAATGGGTGTATGGTGGTGGCCCACTGTACTTTGGGTTTTTTGTTTGTTTGTTTTTATAATTTTATTTGTTTATTCATGAGAGACACAGAGAGGCAGAGACACAGGCAAAGGGAGAAGCAGGATCCCTGCGGGGAGCCCAATGCAGGACTCCAACCCAGGATCCCAGGATCGTTGTGACCTAAGCCAAGACACTCAACCGCTGAGACACCCAGGTGCCCCTGGCCCACTGTACTTTGAATCCAATATCTCTCTGGTGAGTAATAATGTTCTCACATGTTTGTTTATTTGTTTTCCTATCTTCTTAAAGTGGAACCATGGGCCACTAAATCTAGAACTTTCTTCTTTTCTTAAATAAACATTTAGAGCTATAAATTTCCCTATAAACAGTGTGCATCCCACAAATACTAATGTCTTTTACTTATCATTCAGTTCAATATTTTCTCATTTCCTTTGTGATTTTTCCTTTGACTATGGATTATTTAGAAGTTTGGTGTTTTGAGGGGAACCTGACTGGTGGCATGTGACTCTTAATCTTGGGATTCTAAGTTTGAGCCCCATGTTTCATGGAGATTACTTAAAAATAAAAACTTTTAAAAAAAGTTTAAAAAGAGGAAGTGTAGTATTATATTTTCCAAATATTCGGGAGTTTTCAAATTAACTTATCATCGACTTCTACTTTAATTCTGTTGTAGTCAGAGACCAAATTGTGTCTAGTTTCAAAACTTCTAAATTCCTCCAGACTGGTTTGGTGGCCCAATGTGTACAATTTACTTTGATAAACATACCACATGCACTTGAAGTATATTCTGTAGTTTTGGGATATAGTGTTCTGTATCAATTAGATCATGGAGAATAATAGATTTACTCAGAGTGTCCATGTCTTTATTAAATTTTGTCTAGTTGTTCTGTGAGTCGCTAAAAAAGTTTTTTTTTTTAATCTCCTACTATGTTTGTGGAATTCCCTGTTACTCTCTGTAATGCTGTAGGTACTTTCCCTTCATGTATTTTGAGGTTCTCTGAGTAGATACATACAGAGATAAATGTTTTCTGTGACGTACTGATGAACTGATCCTTTGATCAATTTGGAGTTACATCTGATAAAGATTTCAGTCTTGAAAATGCATGTATTAGCTATTAGCATAGCAATTCCAGCCCGATATGCTTATTATTTAGATAGCATTCTTCTTTCTATCCATTTCCTTTCAACTACTGCGTGTATTTAAAGCAAATCATTTTTTACAGACAGCAAACAGTGGTTCTTCCTTCATTATCCGTCCTGATCTCTGCCTTTTAAATGGAGTGTTTTAATCCACTACCATTTAATGTAATTATTGATATGGCCTAAGTCTACCATTTTATTAAGTTGTTTGTTATTCCCTCTGTTTTCTGTTTCTCTCTTCCCACTTTGTTCGTCTCTTTTAGATCCCATAAATGTTTCAAACTCCTATTTTGAAAAAAAAAAAAAAGTTGGCTTTTTAGCTGTACAGATTTGCACTTTTAAATGGTTGCTCTAGGGATTACAGTATACATCTTTAACTTTTCAGGCTACTTGAGAGTGGATTTGTACCCTTAACATAAAATACAGAAATATGCAACCATATTAACCACTTACCCTCTCCAACTACTTTTTTATACTCTACTTATTGTATGTATTACACACATAATTAGAAGTTCCACAAGATTTTGTTATTTACTTTAAAAAAGCATATAAAAAGTAAAAAATATAAAATCATATGCTTTTAAAGAAACCGAGAAATAATGCCTTTTGTGGTTGCCCCCAAACTCCCCACTTGCAATGGTTTTCATTTATTCCTAAAGACCCAGGTTTCCTCTGGCAAGACTTTCCTTCAGTGGGAGCAACTCTTTAGTGATTCGTGGAGTGCAAGTCTCATGGTAATGGATTCCTTGGTTTATCTTTTTCTGAAAATTATCTTCATTTGTTCCTCTTTTTAAGAGGGTATTTTTACTGGACATTGAACTCTGAGTTAATATGTCTATTGTTTCTTCTTTTACCAATGTAAAATGTTTTCCACATGTTTTCCATGGCCTCCCTGGATTCTGATAAGAAATTCATGCTGATGGAGATCAACCCTCATGTAGGGCTTGTCATTTTTTTCTTGTGATATCAAGATATTTTCTCCTGATGTTTGAATTTCAGCAGTTTTCCCATGATGTGCCTCATGATGATTCTCTTTTGATTTTATCCTATTTGGGGTTCACTGAGATTCCTGAATCTGTCAATTACATCTTTCACCAAATTTGGGAAGGCTCTGACCATCATCTCCTCAAATATTTTTGTCTCATTCTCATTCTCCTTTTGTTCTAAGATTCCTCTGGCCTTCCGTCACCTTTCCTTCTAACACTCCTATTACACAGTCCCCTAAGATCTCATCAATTTTTTTCCCTCCCATCTTCAACCTTGATATTTTCTATGGGATCTATCTTCAAGCTTACAGATCTTTTTTCAGTTCTCTCTAGTTTGCAATTATGTTCCTCTGATGAATTTATTATCACAGGTATTTTATTTATCAGTTCTATATTTTCCATTTGGTCATCTTCATATTCTCTATTTCCTTATTGTCATTTTCTGACCTTTCATTTGCTGTGAGTGTATTTTCCTTAACACACCAAGCATAGTTTTAATATGACTTTAAAGTTCTTATATGATAGACTCTTTTTTTAATAATAAATTTATTTTTTATTGGAGTTCAAATTTGCCAACATACAGAATAACACCCAGTGTTCATCCCGTCAAGTGCCCCCCTCAGTGCCTGTCACCCATTCACCCCCACCCCCTGCTCTCCTCCCCTTCCACCACCCTTAGTTCATTTCCCAGAGTTAGGAGTCTTTATGTTCTGTCTCCCTTTCTGATATTTCCCACACATTTCTTCTCCATTCCCTTATATTCCCTTTCACTATTATTTATATTCCCCATATGAATGAGAACATATAATGCTTGTCCTTCTCCAATTGACTTACTTTACTCAGCATAATACCCTCCAGTTCCATCCACGTTGAAGCAAATGGTGGGTATTTGTCATTTCTAATGGGAGAGATAATTGGGGATTTAGACTCTTAATTATAGAGAACAAACTGAGGCTTGCTGGAGGAGAGTTAGTGGGGGAGGGGAGGATGGATGAAATAGGTGATGCAGATGAAGGAAGAGCACTTCTGATGAGCACCTGCTATTTGTAAGTGATGAGTCACTAAAGTCTACACCTGAAACTAGTATTACACTGTGTGTTAACTAACTGAAATTTAAATAAAAACTTGAAAAAATAAATAAAGTTCTTATCTGATAATTCCAACCTGAGGTCATCTCAGAGCTGGCATCAATTAATTGTCTTTTCCTTTGAGATGAGGTCACATTTTCTTGGATCTTCGTAGATCAAGTAATTTGGAATTGTACCCACTAGGCTGCATATATTCTGAATACTTTTTCATTTTTCAGAACAGTGTAGACATGCCTGTCTTAGCAAGCCAGTGACTTCACCAGACTCTGGTGTGTAGAGTGTCACACTGGTGTCACCCCAGAGACACAAGATTGTACTTCAGTGTGTATTGTGGCTGCAATCAGGCTTCCCTGTGCAAATGGGGCTCAGAGTTGAGCTGGAGCCTTGGCTTAGAGTTACAATCAGATATCTCTTCTTTGTCACCCTCCTTCTGTTCTGTCCTTCTCCAGCTTGTATTAGCTACTCTAGGCTTCTTTCCCTGGGTCCCCAACCAGAGTCCTACTCGCCCAGGGTATCTGCTCCTCAATGGAATATTCCTTCATTGTAGAAGCTGGTAAAAAAAAAAAGTGGAAATGTGCTCTGTACCCATCACTTGCCTCACATTCAACTCCAAAGCCTGCTTATTCTTGTCTCGTCCCCAGAGCCTTCAGATGATAGGTTTTTAAATCTTGTCTTGTATTAAGTATTATTAGTGAATTTAAGGTTCACAGAAGACCCTAATGCAATCCTCTATGCAAGGCCTCTTTGTGTCTTTTATCCCCTTACTCCTTTGTCAGTTTTACACACACACACACACACACACACACACACACACGGAAAAATACACTATATATATATATATATATATCCACTATATTATATATGTATATATATATATGACTCTAAACACTTGTTGATTTCTTGTGTTTTGAATATTTTCTTGTAAATTATGACTTGTCTTAATTTTTTATGATAAGCAGCATTTTTTAAATTGAATATAGTCAAATGTCTCAATATTTTGCCTAATGGCATGCATTTTTTGTCTTTTTAAAAAATACTTCCCAAATCTCATCATTATGCCAATACTCCTTTCTGCATTGTTCTAAAATTTCAAGTTTTATTTTTATATCTAAGACTTTAATCAATTTGGAATTGATTTTTGTATGTGATGTGAGGTGGGATCAAATTAGATGGGATTTTGGTTTTCTGGATGGATAACCAAAAGTCAAATATTATCATTTACTAAGAAGCCAGTCTTTCCCCTATTGGCCTGCTGTGTCAACTCTCCTTCGAGTGGTCTATAAATGAACAAGTCAATTTCTAATGGTCTATTTGTCTATCTTTTGTCAATACCGGAGTCTGCAGATGAGCCCAGTTTTAACAGAATACAGAAGTCTGTGGACACCCAAATGCTTCCAAAATCAACTCTGCCACCTTTAGGACTTTGCTTAGAGTTGGTTGGGTCTGCATAGGGTTGTTTGATCAAGAAACTCCAAGTGCCTCATAGCCTGATTAGGAGGCGCAAGGCGCAAATTTTCTTCTCTTGTTACAAGTAAGCAGAAGCAGAATGTAGGTAGCTTACATAGCCAGCACGGACCCTAAAATGAAATTGTCTGAGTTCAAAACTTGATTTTACAACTTACTAACTTATGTGGTTTTCCCTTAGGAAATGACTGGACCTCTTTCAGTGTTTTCTTATTTTTAAAATGCTAACAACAATGAATTCAAACTTCAAGAGTTTGGTATAAAATTTAACTGAGAAAATGGACATGAAACACACCTGACAGGACAACCAGCACAGCACCCACCCTACAGAGCAAGGGCCAGGCTCATGAAGTAAAATAGCATCCCATAGGGCAGAACTACAACAATTTGCCCACTCGTTCCCATTCTGATCCCCTACCATCCTGACTTCAGTGATTCCAAAACCACATTTGCAGGTTTTCCTGACACTAAAACTACTAGGGCCACCTGGCTTCTGCCAATTAGGTAAAATCCACCAAGAAGTGAGTGACTGACAGGACCTAAGAGCCACCCCTTCATGGTTGATGGTGAAGATGTCTTCTCAGTGGGGACAGTGAAGAATCAATTCCTGGTCCAAATCGTAGTTAGTAACTATGGCAGTGCTGCTGTGACAACAGTGGTTTGGGGACTTCCCCTACGAGTCCCAGCTGAATAGCTCTAAAACTACGTTTTCCATCTCTTCAGAAGACTGCCTGAACTATGTAAGGTTTTCATTCATTCAACTAATATTTGCAGTGCACCTACGATGTGCTGAGTATCACTTACGTGTTTGAAATACATTGGTAGATAGAACCCAACAGAGATCTTGCTCCCAGGTGCTTCCATTTTAGCAGGTGAAGACAAATATAAATATGCAACAGAATGAGTCCAAAATTTTAACAGTACAGGAGAAAGTAGAAAGTGCTCCAGAAAAAGAAAAGGTAGAGTCAGAAAGAGGGACCGAGTGTGGCAAATGGCAGGAGGGCTGTAACTGTAAGCCAGGGGTTGGCTTGTACCTGTGGGATCTGAAAGGATGCATTTAGGAGGGAGAGAGTTCCCCGTGTGGATGTCTTGGGGAGGCTCCATACAAGAGGAAAGACCCCCTGCCAGCCTAGAAGGTGGGATGTGCGGTGGCGCAGGGGGAGCCTGGGCGGGGAAGACAAGAGCTGGTCATGGTGTAGCTTCTCAGACCCAGCACCTGAGGCCCAGCCACATGCAGTGGCCAGGTTCCTCGCCGCGCTCTTCCCTGGACCCCCTGATTTTCCCAACACCTGTTCATGGCAGTTCTGTGCTCACTCCTCTGGAAGCCTCCCCAATCACTGCCCTCCACACCCTCAGCTTCTCTCCAGGCCGCCTGCTCCCCACTCTTCCCTAGAACAGTCCTGACTCACTGCTGCCAGTGACCTGGGAAAGGGAGTGGGTCTTGTTGACCTCTGTGTCTTCAGCTCTTGGCTGGAAGACATTCAACCTGTAGAAATGGTTGCTGCAAAGGTGAGTAAGTGGATGGAAAAAAAAAAACAATGATAATCTCCATTTTCCACCCTAAGATCAGTTAATTGCTACAGTCCCCAAAATCCAGTGGTGTATATATGGCATGTGAAACTGTCCCATCTACTGTGTTCTTTACGCGGCCTTGCTAAAGTCTAAGCTCCCTTCCATGGTAGGGTGAGTAAGACATAAACGGCCTCAGCGAATTACCACCCAGAATGAGCCAGTATTTCTTGCACTTAACCCCAGCCGGGGTTAAACACTTGTGGGTGTGCTTCCAGACTGCCAGAGTGGCCAATTAGTGAATCAGTGCCCCAGTGCCTATGCCCTCTTGGTGTCTTCTTGGGTTCAAGAGAGCCTTATGTAATATTAAAATATAGTTCAAAAATTGAATACACTCTCTGCTTTCTTTGGGCTTTCACTTTAGAGACCGTGGTCAAGAAATCTGTATCGGGGCACCTGGGGGGTGCAGTTGGATAAGCACGTGTCTTTGGCTCCAGTCATGATCCCGGGGTCCTGGGATGGAGCCTCACGTCAGGCTCCCTGCTCAGCGGAGAGTCTGCTTCTCCTTCTCCTTCTGCTGTCCCTCTTTGCTCATGTTCTTTCTCTCAAATAAATAAATAAAATCTTTAAAAAACCTCTATCAAACACCTTTATATATTAAAATGTGTACATCTATGGATGAAAAAAATTATAGCACTTACATGTTATTATTGTATTGTGTACGTATATGCAAACAGTTTGAAGGAAACCAGAGAAGCTTCAAGGCCAGACTGATCACACAGGGCCCTCCTGAGTACAACACATTCTCGAGAAGCTGCTGTACGTCACGAAGTTAGTACCTCGTTACCAAACTTGGTAGGACTGAACAGTTTACTCACTGACTCATTTTATTTGGGAAAGACTTAGTGGTAATTTTAAATACTTTATTGTTATGCTCCCATCCTCAAGAATGTGTTTACACAATGCTAATTACTCACAACTGAAAACTGTGCTTTCTTTTATACCAAATACCCCCACGATGAATGTGTCAGCATTGGGGTAGATTAAATCAAAGAGTAGACCTTTCCATGGAAAAAGTACATTACATTTGGACTTGTTGCTAGAAAGATTTTTAAAAGGAAGGAGATTTTTTTTCTTTTTTTTACATGTACGAAGACTGATTTGGGAGTCATGCATTACATTAAGCCATACTATGCTAATTCTATGTAATATGTTACATTTTTGTCTAAACAGTCTTACAAAAGAACATTTTGTTGGGTGGTGGGCTGTATGTGTGTGTACATATGTATGCGCACGTGCTTGTGTGTGCATTCTGGTGGGTTAAATTCACTTTACTACTCTTCTTTTCAAAATTCGCAGATTTGCTTAGCTCTTTTGCCCACTTATCTCTAAGCTATATGTTAAAATAAATTTGTGAAATTTCTCAAAACAATTCATTCACATTTTGTTTGGAATTACATCAGAATTACAAATTAATATGGAAGGAAATAATGTTTTTGTAATTTTCAGTCTCCATCCTGGAATTTGTTTTATTTGTCATTTACTGAATCAGAGAACTCCTCTGTAAAATTTGAATTTCGTTCATCTAGTTTATTTACACTTCTTGTTGAATTATGCATAACATTAGGAAAGCTACCAAGTCCTAGAAAGACGGAACAAGAATCTGTCTTCTGAATCATTCCTACATCACTATGTCAGGGGATGGGATATCGGTCTTTATAATTTGTCCAAATGTTGGAATGGTCATTTATAAAGAAGCCATCTATGTATTTAGAGCAACCTCATTATCCGGCAGATGGTATAGCAGAAGTTCTCATAAATTTCACAGACTAGATACCATCACAACACAAACAATAAAAACAGCGTGATCATTGCTATATAACTGCACAGGAAACATTTTATTTGAGGCAAAAATTCAATAATAAAATCAACAAGGATTTTCTATGAATACTTTGTATCTTGTATTTCCTAAGAGTGAGTAAACAGCATTGCACCTTTTTAAAAAAGATTTTACTTATTTATTTGTCGGCAGTGGGGGAACGAGGAGGAGCAAAAGGAGAGAGAGAGAATCTCCAGCAGACTCTCCGCTGAGCATGGAACCTGACACAGGGCTCGATCTCACGACCCTGAGACATGACCTGAGCAGAAATCAAGAGTCAGGCGCTCAACCAACTGAGTCGCCCAGGCACCCCCAGCCTTACACTTTTTAGGAAAAAAAAAAAAAAACACACACACAAAGAATTGCTGCCCTAGCACAACATGGCATGATTCTAACTTTTCATAAACTAAACAATCACGACCATCTTTCTCTCATCATGGGTCCAGGTTGCAAGGAGAGATTAACTTTTTGAAAAAAAAATCACCATCTGGAAATTAACTTGATGGTTTCCAGTGAAAATATGGAGTTTCATTTAAGTAATCTTTTTAAATTACAGGAAATTTTGTCAGCATTTTGAATCCTCTAGCATCACAGCCTTCGCTAGCTATCCTGGGACCAAGTCGTGCTGTGCCGCCACCTGGTTATCCACTAAATCTGACCCACGTTAACCTTCCAGGGAAACGTACACTTAGAATCCTGACAGGTTTGAGGGTGCCTGGGTAGCTCAGCCAATTGAGCATTCAACTCTTGGTTTCAGCTCAGGTCACCATCTGAGGGTTATGAGATGGAGCCCTGCGTTGGGCTCCTTGCTCAGAGCGCAGTCTGCTTGAGATTTTTGCTCTCTCTTTGCCCATCCCCCTACTCATTCTCTGTCTAAATAAAGACATACACACATAGCTACCTACATAAAATCTTTAAAAAAAAAAAAAAGAAAGAAAAAAAATGGCAGGCTTGCGATTTTTCTTTATGACCATTTTAGCTAGAAATACAGGGTTATTTTTTTCCCTAGATTGTGCTACCAAAAGTTTCAGATAAGAGAATCTGTAAAACATACAGCAATTTTATGTTGTGTGAAGTGAAATATTATCTATCATTTTTCAGCTCTGTGCACAAAGAATTATTCCAGCCAACGTCCTGAGAATTTTACAACACAGCTAAAAATGTTGGAGTTGGATGATATGGAATCTCAAGGTAATTCATTTCACTCGAATACATATTTGTCAAAGAGGCTTATGCATCACTACTTGTTTTGTCTGTTTGTTTGTTTACATGTAGTTTAGGGAAGAGAAATTGCAGGTGTCAGCGTGCCTCACCTAAATCCTGCTCGCGGAGCCTAGTCCCGGAGCTGTGGGAATGAGCAGCAGGCCCTGCAGTGGTCGGTCACCTCTGAGAAGCAGCCACCAATCGCCAGTCTTCGCTGAGTAGTGCCCCAGCTGAGATTTACTGCATGCTCGCCGCGGGCCGGATGACACCAGGCACATTTGCAGGAGGACCTTATTCAATTCTCACCGTGGCCGTATGAGCTAACTGTGTCTCTATTTTTCAGAGGAGAAACCAGTGTTTCCAGCCCACAGTAGTGTATCGAGAAGGGAGCTCCAAAATTTGATCACCTGGCCCATCACCAGGCACCTTGATTCCCCTCACCTTGACTCCGGGCTCTGAGCCTGACAAATACAATGCAGAGGAACGGACGTCAGGCCCACCACAGAGAGGCTGGGGATTTACAACTTGGGGCACGAGCCTGATGCCATCAGGAGCTTTGTCTTCATGGCTCCATGCTGCTCCAGCCGCAGATGTTGGCAGGTGGGGGCAGAGGGACCCACAGCGACCCTGGAGACACAGCCCAGGACTTGGGTGGTCTGTCCCAGCTTGGGGACACCGGTGAAGGCCACAGGGTGCCATCCGTGTCCCGGCCCACCTCCCCTTCTCCTGCCTCTTCTGACCCTGTTCCCACCTTGTCCTTTCAAAGATGTTTCTTTCTGCAATCTCCACTCACTGGCTACGAGGCTGCCACAGACCACCTGTCTGCTCTAACAACGGGGTTCCTACCCACTTTTCTGCCTCTCCCACCTCATCTAATGACCTGTCCCAACCTATCCACTCATCTTTTTCATTTCAACACCTCTTTCAATATCCTCCCTATAGACCAGGAAACCAAATTTAATTGTAGTAAGGGACCAACTAGGTAACATTCATAGAAGTATCTGGGTGCCAATCACAAGCAGTCCGTCCTTTGGCAAATGTATTCACCATCTCAAAGATTTAGATTCAAAGGTATTAAAACACCATGAACAAAGCGAGTCTAGAGAAATGGAATTGGGTTGCCTCATTTAGACCCATTCATAGACCTTGTCACTATGGCTAAATTACATTCTTGGTACTAATCAGTGAAACACCCTGGTTCTGAAATCATTATGATGACAAGAGATGGGGAAAGAAAGCTGGCCTGGACCAGCCAGGTACGCTACTGACTAACGTACGGGCACAACGCAGAAGAACCTTTTCTGCCTTGCTGTACCTCATGGCACAATAATCTTTAAAATAATTTTGGGGGCCCCTGGGGAGCTCAGTTGGTTTAGCCTCTGCCTTCGGCTCAGGTCATGATCCTGGGATCCTAGGAGGGAGCCTAATGTTGGGCTCCCTGCTCAGCGGGAAGACTGCTTCTCCCTCTTCCTCTGTTCCTCCCTCGGCTTGTGTTTGCTCTCTCTCTCTCTCTCTCTCTCTAATAAATAAATCAATAAAAACTCAAAAAAAAAATTGGGGGGTGCCTGGCTGGCTCAGTCAGTGAAGCATGTGACTCTTAACCTCTAGGTTGTAAGTTCATGTCCCAGGTTGTGTATAGAGATTACTTAAAAAAAAAAAAAAAAAATCTAGGGATCCCTGGGTGGCGCAGCAGTTTGGTGCCTGCCTTTGGCCCAGGGCGTGATCCTGGAGACCCAGGATCGAATCCCACGTCGGGCTCCCGGTGCATGGAGCCTGCTTCTCCCTCTGCCTATGTCTCTGCCTCTCTCTCTCTCTCTCTCTGTGTGTGACTATGATAAATAAAAAAAATAATAAAATAAAAAAAAAATAATAAAATAAAATAAAAAATCTAAAATAATTGTATTCATAATCCTGATACAGTGATCATGGAAATTATGATTAAAATAATTTTTAAAAAAGCTAGTTAGATACCAGGCACAGACATTTAGACATGCCATTAACCTGGGATTGTGTCCTGGCCTTTTGCAAACATTGTACTGACTTACACACACACACACACACACACACACACACTCACAGTGTTAACGTCCACACCTACTGGGAGTCATCTAAATGGAAAAAGGAGACTCATTCTCTGAAAAGTGTGAGAGACACCCTATTGGAGATTTAACTGATTTAGGGGTGAGCCATGGAGAAAGGAGGTCATTCTATTAGCTAAAGTCAGGGGTGAGGCTCCCATTCAGTCAGAAACCACCCCTGCCATTCCCACATCAGAAAGGTTTATCTGATTTTTCTCACTTACAAATGTTGGCAGAGCATTAAAAGTCAAGACAGCAACAGAACCTCCAGCTGGGCACGCTGTTACTTGTCAATGACCTTTTCCACCTTTTTTTTTTTTTTTTTGAAAGATTAAAACAAAATCTTACCTTCCCCAGCTGCTTTTTTTCAAGCTCACTTATCAGAAGTAATAAGGGACATTAAAAAAATCAGTATTTCCTGGACCCTCAAGATCCCATAAATAAATAATTTAAAGGGCAAGTGAAAAGTTGAAGGAAATGTTCCCCACACATGCATAGGGCTACAAAGACCTAAATATGTCTATTATACAGCGGCTTGAAGAATTTGAAAAGAGAGAGACAAGTAAACTACCGTAATAGAGTAATGGGGAAAGGATATGAAGAGATCATTTGGGAGCAGAAAAATACATATGGTGTTCAAAGAAGCATGAAATAGCATGCACTGTTTCACCTATCAATTGCTCAAATATTAAAAATACGTTAGAGCACGCAGTGTTGTCCCAGACACGCAGATGTGGACCCTCTCAAATGTCATCGGTGAGAAAAACAAATCGATACCAACTTTGCACAAATCAGTTTGCTCATTCCTATGGAAAAGCTTAGAAACGACAAATCCTTCGGTCCAGTAATTCCACTTCGAAGGCTGTATTGTAATACAATCGTTCTGCATATACTAAAAAAATTAACCTCAAATATTCCTTGTTAATCTCTGACCAAATATTTGAATAATCTGGTAACAGAACAGCATATAGTATAGACTCAGCTTTGTAAGAAATAATATTTGTCGGTATAAAACACATAGTTAAAAAAATGAAAATATGTGCAGCAAAGAGATCATTCCAGAATGGTGGAATTTTAGACGTCTATTTTTTTCTCTCTGATAACCTAAGAGGATTATGTTTTCTTTAATAATGATGCGTTATGACAATAGATTTTTGTTTTGTGAAATGAAAAGAAAGGTGGTTTTCCTTGCTTTGTGATGAAAATATAAATGCTTCTAGGAGAAGTCAGTGAAAGTGATATAATTATTTGGTATGGGAAGTGATTCTGTGATGTGTTGACTTGTAATACAATGACACCACTACAGAACAAAAATACTCATTTTCATGGAAAGAATGAGAATGTATAGAAAGTCATGAAAACAGTACTTTCCTGCCCACGTGATACAACAACGAGACTTGTAGGTTTTCTTCTTCATCCTTCACTGCCCAATTTCTGTATGAGAATGTTGATTACTTTCCAGGAAAACCTATTCTAAATCCAGCCCCTATGCCTTTCACAGGTACACTGAATAGCTTCTGGGAAGTGTTAAAATAAAACCGGACTATCCCGTGATCTAATATGTTGAGGGGAAAAAAATCATCACCTAATTTGCATCCAAGTATTATAGATGTACAGACATAGACAGAAGCACAAAACATCTAGAAAAGCCACCTGTGGATGGTAAGTTTTCGAGTAGTTTTATTTTTTTTCTGTTTTTTTTTTTTTTCCCTAATTTACAACCTCCCCCCTCCAAAAAAAATGTATTATATGATCTGGAGAAAATGTTCAATGTACCCTCAAGGGATAAAAAAGAAAGTTTACAAACAGGTAGTTCTGCCCATGGTTGGCAACTTTCATATGAACACGAAACAGCATTAGCATAACGTATCAACAGACTAGTTTATAGAGTGTGTAATAATCCCACAGAAAGTGGTATCAATACATCACTTGAGAGCAGGGATGTCAATATACTTTTTTTTCCCAATTGGGTATTTGACAAATGGTTTTGTTTAAGAGCTCCTCCCTAGATAAATAGGAACACACCAAAATCTATGATAAGATAAAGATGGGAGTGGATTTGCCCTCCACCAAGGGCAGGGTGCTGAGAGATAAAGTTTTTGCTCCACCCTCAGCAACTCCCTCACCAACCAGTGTATTTGGAAAGAAAGAGCTCCCAGTGGAGGAAGAAGTGGAGCTAAGCTGTCTTTTGGCTGCTTCATTCCCACCTTGCCATCTTCAAATCCTCCAGGTTCTTACCTTTTCAAAGATTTCACACTGTCCAGCAAGGATGCACATCCCTAACAGAGAAGAGTCCATTGCGCAACACTTCAAAATAGACCAAGTGGAACAGGATCCGTAGGAACAGGATCCAAGGCTTCTGTTCCAGCAGGAGAGGGTGGCTTGCAAGCTGAGCTGGGGAACCTTCTCCCGGTGGCCCCTCCAGGCAGCATTTAGGGGAAAATGCACATGCTGGCTTTATGTCTTGCTGCCTGGGTGATCCCAGGCAAATGACCCGAGTTCTGTTCCCTCCTAATTTCTAATGCATTTACTTCCTAAGGCAGCGGTGAAGAGGTACGGGGGATGGGTGTTCAGCGCGGAAGCTGGCCCATGGCAGGCACCCAATCAGCTAGTCACCCATTCGGTTACCGACATGCTCCTGCTGCGGACGCAGCTTTGGAAAACCACAGGTAAAATTCCAGTGGTCCTCATCACACCGGTATCACCCGGTCACCAGTAAGTAGGAACAGCAGTTTCCGATACAAGAAATTTGGATCAAAAATATCCTTTGGATAATCTAAGAGCCTTCAGGAAAAGATTCATAATAGGATCATCTCCTATGGCAACTTGTGCTTTTCACTCAATGCAACTATGATATCACCATATCATTAATCAACTCTTCAGAGAGACTCTTCTCTAGGGATTATTTCTTCAATACCATGTCCACATGCACTGCAATGCAGCCCCGGTCTTCTAGAGGCTCAAGGCTGCCCTGAGTTTGTCCTGGGCCATCTGTGGGCCTCCCTTGTCATTAACTCCTCTACACAGAATGGGGACACACAGTCTTAGCCACCGAGAGAAAAGCCTGAGCACCAAAAACATGAAAAGAGCCAAACCCCCCAGAACCAGGCCTGGAGAGGTCCTTGCCACCTGTCCCCTCCCGCTGCTGGTCAAGGTGCAGGGTGGCCACAGGGCTGGGACCAGGGACTGCGACCCGCTGTGTGCATTGGCTCCAGATGACCTGGGTGGATACCACCACAGGGGGTGCGACACATCTGGAACCTCACACCTGGTCGGGTGCCAGGAAGCAGGTAGCAGGTAGCAGGAGTCTATGTTAGAAGCAATTTGGATATTAAGAGCTCTGGATCCAGGGACTGGGGGACTCAGTCTGCTGAGTCTCTGCCTTTGGCTCAGGTCATGATCCCAGAGTCCTGGGATGGAGTCTGCATCGGGCTCCCTGCTCAGCGGGAGTCTGCTTCTCCCTCTGTCTCTTCCTCCTGCTTCCCTTCCCGCCCTCTTGTGCTCTGTTAAATAAATAAATAAATAAATAAATAAATAAATAAATAAATAAAACCTTAAAAAAAAAAAAAAAAGCTCTGGATCCTTCCCAAAGATTTTTCCATCTCACCACAATGAGTAAAAATTAGTACGTGGTGACACAATCTAACACCTAATTAAATAATGTGTTGTGTTGTTCCAAGAACTCATTGTTAATGAATGGAAGCAGAGTAGGTAGGTAGAGAGATGGATAGATAGATGATAGATAGATAGATGAGGGGAGCCTGGGGGCCACAGTCTGTTAAGCGTTGACTCCTGGTTTCGGCTCAGGTCATGATCTCAGGTTGGTGAGATCCATCCCTCACTCAGCAGAATCTGCTTGAGATTCTTTCCCTCTCCCTCTGCCCTTCCTGCTCATGAGCTCTGTCTCTAAGAATAAATAAATGAATCTTTAAAAAAAGATAGAGATATATATCTAATACATATAAATATATAAATAGTATAGACATGTATATTAATATATAAAATATATATAAAATTATGTTATGCTAAATTGAATAATGTTTGCTAATTATCTCACAAGTCTTTGTAGTGTTGTTCGTTCCATTAAATACGAGAATTCTGTATCACTCTTTAGTATCATCCCTCCTCGGAGTCTAAGCGCACGCAAAGCACACAGTAGGCCTTCAGCGAACACACGACTGACTAAACGCGCCGTGGAGAACAAGCTGCTTTGGCACCTGGTATCTGGAGGCTTTCTCTGCTGGTAAAATAAAGAGATGGATACTAAGAAGACAGAACGACTTAGGAGATCCCAGAAAAAAAATGTAGAGTCATCTAAACTTCACTAGCTCAATAATGGAAGTGTACAGAATGAGACTCAAAAGGAAAGGAAGATAAGAGAAAGGAAGGAGGGAGAAGGAAGGGGGCCCAGATGAGCAGCGAAATAAAAATTCAAATATGATTTTATTGTTTCTTCCAGTAAGTGGCTGGGAATAATAGAACAGAGCAAAACTGGAAGAGGGGAGTAAAAGTAACTCAGCAAAATAAGAGTTGTTGGTTTTGTTCTGCTTTGTTTTTTTGTTTTTAATGGCAGTGTCTTAGATGAGGTCAGGGAAGGAGCTGATGGACGTATAGACATGAGGTGTCTTGCACACGGAGACGCGGGGCCAGATGCATTGCGACGCCAGCCTCCGCTTCAGCAACTTTGAGAGATTTCGTATAATTTTGAGAGGTTTTGTATAATTTTGTCCAGAGGTCTGGACAAACAACCAAACAAGAACAAACAACCAAATAAGAATCAGGGAACAGCATCGCCCCCTCCCCACCAGGGGAGGAAAAATCTGGATGTGCAGCGTCCTCACTCACGCGTCTGGACAAAATGACTTCAACGTCAGACTCCATCGTCACACTTCCAAAAGCGAAAAAGTGAGGAAGGCTGCATCCTAAAACCTCTTACAACCTGTCTTCAAGCCCAGAATTGTTTACGGCAAGTGTCTCTCCGTCTGGCTAAGGTCTCAATGATTTCTTCGTTGCAAAATACAACCGCAAAAAAATCCTGTCGTTATCTTCACTCGTTTTTCTCTGCAAAATTAAACGCTGCTAGTCCGTCTCTTTGTTCTGAAACCCGCCTTCCTGTCTCCACATCCTTGAACTTGCCTCTCTCTCTGCTATTGCACGGTTTCCCTCCTTCTTGGAATCCTTTCCCCCTGCTCATCCTTAGGAGCGAGAGCTCCCTAGGTGATCTCCTCACACATTTTCCCAGGTGATCTTTCCCATCACCATAGTTTTGTCACCAGCGGTTTCCATGGAAACACTGAAGAACCAGGCTGGTCTATAAGGAATCCCACAGAAGAAGGCACACACGTTGATGCTGTATCGAGGTCACTTGCTCGGGCTGCATCGCTCTGTAGACACCGCTGTCTCAATAACCGGATGTGCTTTATGGGGAAAAGGATTTTTCTGTTTCCATGTTTCTCCTTCTGTTGGTTCAGTAATAAATAGGGGATTTTTTGTTTGAAAAGGTAAATAAATGTGTCTCTCTACCCCAAAATTTACCCCTTAACCAGTGTCTATTTTTTTTTCAAAATCGTCCACCATCTACCCAACTGCTCATTCCAGAAAATCCAGAGTTATTATTGCCCTCCATATAACAATTGACCATAAAATCCTCTCAAAATGACCACTATAATATCTCTTGAATCCTCTATTTCTCTTTCCTGGTTTCGTATCATAATTTATTCTTACATGATTCTTTTCCATTCCATGGAAATAGTCCAAGTGACCTACCTGCCTTCCACTTTACCCCAATGTTAAATATTCCACTCACCAGAGTATCTTTCTAATCAACCATACTTTTGATGATGCCTCTCTCCCCCATTAAAATATTTCAATCCTCCTGCGGTCTTCAAGATAAAGTCCAAATTACTTAGCATGTCAGTCAAGGTATTACTGGTCTAGCACCTGCCGATTTTCCCTCTTACCCATCTCTAACCAAGAGGAGGTCCTTAAACACCACAAGCCTCTCGCATCTGGACTTTGGATATGATGCTTCCTCTGTGTGGGAAGTTCCCCCAATTTCTTAGCTTTGTTTCAACCAGATATCTCCTTTTTAAAAAAAAAAAAAATCCAGACTGCTCTACAATGTCAACACCTCTAGGAAGATTTCTCTGCAGTCCCTATTTCCAGTTTGAAATAGATCGCCATCCCATGAGCTTGTCGGCACTCTTTCCACATACCACTCTTATCTGTAAGTTGGATTTTCATTACCAATTTTCTTACTTGGCTCCGAGCAACTACTCCCACTCAGGTTATAGGTTATAAGCTCCATGAAGGCAAGAAATGCACTTAATTTGGCTTATGCACCAGCCGCCTATCACAATGGATGGTATATGGCGTGCCCTCCATAAATGCTTGTTCAGTAAATACACACATGAATGAGTAAAAATATTTTAACCTGAGGAAAGAAACCAGAAAATCGGCAAAGCTTTAAAGGAAGGCTGTCACTGGTTACTTAGTTAACAGATGGGTGGAAATTTGGCAGAGGAAAAAAATTTCCAGAGTTTGTGTCCACTTTACCCAAACCAACTTCAACTGATAATGAAGTTTTAAGAGAAAAGCAACATACGCATTCGCTCGGGATTTCTCTTCTAGTAGCTCAAAATACCTGAAATGGGTTGAGTAGCAAGAGTGTCTAAATGTGTTGCTTAATAAATTACCACTCTACAGAATAAGCGTCTTTAGCATAAGCACCTAAGACAGAGTAGCTATATCCAACAAATATTTCAATAATTTCCTGCCAATAATCTGACAGCTTTGCTCTATTGCATTTTGCATCCAATACTGCTGATGCTATTTATTTATTTATTTATTTTAATGATTTTTTTTTTTTCAGTCTTGAACATTTTGGTAACTCCTTTTTAATCTTGAGTATGTAAAACTCACAAGCAGATGCTTAGGTGAGGGTCTTTTATTTGAATTGTTTGGTATTTCTGTAGATCTTTTGTTGGATTAAAAGCTCATTTCCTTAGATTTGAAAAATACTGTTTTATGTTTGTAATTTCTATTTACTTTTCTTTGGACAAAACTCTTACTCATTTTTTTTTTTGTTTATCTTTCCCGGATTAGATGTCCATCTATTGTACCTTTCCCTGTCATTTTTCTCCACGTTCATATTTTTCTCAATGAGCTTCCAGACTCCTGTAAATATCTATCTTGACATTCTGAAATTCCCCCATCACTATCATATAAGAAGTAGGATTTATGAGAGGAGAGGAAGGTTGAAACAATGACAGTGCCTTGCATAATATCTTTATCAATAATGCTGATTGGATTAAATGTGCAGGAAGGAGAGCCATAAAACAGCTTCAAGGAAGAGGGAGGAAGAACAATTAATTATTCACACCAGGAACCTCCATGAACATTGATTGGGCCACTCACCGCCCAAGTCAGGTGTTGCAGATTTGGGATGAAAAAGGCTTTACCCTTGACCTCCAGCACTGATGCTTAACATTTCTGCCATCCTTTGTCATATTAAAACAATTCCAGGCTTTGAATAAAGCTCATTAAATTATGATGTAAAAATGTCATTTGACTCCTCAAAAATCTTCCCGTCACTACCCATCTTTATAATCCATCGGAACGCTTATCACCCACCAGTCGGGGACTTGTGTCCTTTCATTTACTAGTATTTCCACGAAATCTCATTCACAGATTTCTTCAAGCATGGGTCATTCACACACGCCCCATCGTTCTTCAGACATTCCAAGCTGCATGCTGCAAAATTCCTAACCTTCAGAGAAAAGTTAAATTATTTTCCAAAGTTCTTCATTCCTCGTCACAATCTTGTCCCTATTGCTTGAGAACAATTTACTCCAAAGGAGTAAATTAGAGGATGTGATTGGCTTTATTAAGTGAGTCACGACCAGGGCAGCAGCCCTTCTAGCGAGTGGAAGCGACGTCTAAAATACAAGGTTTTTACAGGAAGGAAGGACGGGCAAGAAGTTATGAGCAAAAAAAAAAAAAAAAGTTTCAGGTGAGATCACCCTCCCTGAGGGGGAACATTAGGAGGTCTTACATGCAGCTGACCTCATACTCCTTCAGGGGGACAGTAAGGGGCCGGGACAGGTGACCTCACCCTGCAGACCAGAAAGGTCCCGGCTGACCAGTTATGAGACATTCCTGGGGAGGCCGAAACTGCAGGGAGCTCAGCAGGAAGCCCCAGTTCAGTGACCTGACCTCCCATGAGTGCTCCGTTTGGGGCCTGTGGTTTTCTGCTTGATACTATACACATCTTTTCACTTTAGTTGCATTCTCAAGCAAATGATGGGGGTGAGAGAGAAAAGAAGAGGGTCCTTCCTCGAGCCCTCGAGCCCTCGGAAGCGTGGTTCCTTATGTCAGTCACGAGGAAATAGAGCAAGAGCACTGGGGTCAAACACGAGCTCCTAACGGCCAAGAGTACATCAATCAGCATCAAAAGGGCCTTAATATCAAACTCAGAAGGGTGCATGCACCCTTCCCCAAAGCATCCTTCTGCTTAAAAGTCTATTAGACTTGGAGGGTTGGGAGGGCAGGGTGGCTCAGTCGGTGAAGCATCTACCTTCCGCTCAGGTCATTATTATCTCAGGGTCCTGGGATCGAGTCCTGCATCGGGCTCCCTGCTCGATGAGGAGGCTGCTTCTCTCTCTCCCCTCCGTCATGCTCTCTCTCTCTCTCAAATAAATAAATAAAATCTTTTTTTTTAAGTGTATTAGACTCGGAAACTAGCCCATGAAATAAATATGACATCACTACCACTCTCAGGACACCCGCATCCCAGAGATTCATTCACAAGTAGAAGGAGCATGGATATAAAATCACAAAGAAAATATTTACCTTAAAGGAATAATGAAGTTGCAAACAGTCTAATACCCCTCAACATGGAGATGATAAAATGCATTAGATTTCATGTGTTTGTCTGGTTGTGTGTGGGGGGCACAGGGTTCCCTCACTCCACCAAGCAAGGCTCCATGCCGGCTGGATGTGCAACAACTCAACTCAACTGTGACACCGTCTCCCTGGAGATGGGTCAGACGCACAGGCTGAGGGCTCGGCCCATAACTCTGCCCCCAGCGCACACACTTCAGATGCCAGTCGGAGGTCCAGGTTGTCGCCTGTGCTTCCGACCCTCAGACTGAAGACTGGAGGCTCCCACAGCCCCCTCCTTGGGTTCATTTGACTTCCCAGTGGCTCATGGAGCCCAAAGAAACCCTTCGCTTGCTGGATGAGCGGTTTATCCTGAAAGGATGCAGCTCAGGGGAAAGCACGAGGAGCTTTCATATCCTCTTGCGGGCGGCTTTCTCCCAGGATCTCCACGTGTTCGCCAACCCAGAACCTCTCCTAGCCCCTTCCTGTGGGGTTGTACAGAGGCCTCACTACAGAAGCATGACCGATTGATTAAATCTTTGACCATTGGTGATTGATTCAATCTGCAGCCCCTCTCCCGTCCAAGGAGGTCAGAGGGCTGTGATGGAGAGTTGCAGCCCTCTAATCACTGGGTTGGTTCCCCTGGCAACCGGCCCTGTCCTCAGGTGGGGTCCGAAAGTCACCTCATTAGCCTAACAAAAGACACCTTGATTGCCCTGATCGCTCGGGAAATTCTGAGGGTTTTCGGAGCCCTGTGCCAGAAACCGGGAACCAAAGACACAATTCTTACTGTAAATCGCGTTATCACAATATCCATTCTGCAGTGTCACATGTCACAGTCCCAAACGTGCTCCTGCGGAGTCTTATCCACGGATTTGAGAGGACGCTCCTGATATTTTACAAGACGCTCCAAAAAGGAAGTAAAATAAGACTTTTTGATAAAACTGGGAAAAGGAGAAAAAAAAATGGAAAACCCGGCAGGATCCCCAAGTAGGGTTAATGCTGCGTGCTGAGTTGTTTTCTGTTCTTCCCCTTTATGTTTTTCACTGATATTTGGAATGAATATATACTTTGTCCAAAATATCTAAACATCTATAATTTACCCAATGAAGTGCAGAGACATTGGGGTTTGGGGGCACAGCCCTAGGCGGGACCCGGACACTCGGGTCCTACTTCTAGATCAGTGGCCAAGACATTTAGGAAAATCACTTAACCACGTGAGTCTGAGTTTCTCCACCTTAAAAATAAACAGGTTGTTGAGTTCTCTAATGGTTATAAAATTTGGATTGATGGAGGTTTGAAACTTGTACCTCCCCGTGGTATCTGCCCACCCAGGATGCAATGTCCAAAGAAACCATCAAATGCTCAAATGCACCCACATAGCAGAGAGAGTGGGGCGGGGGGGAGGGCGGCAGCCATGTGATGCTGCTGCTTAGGAGCCTCTCAATCTTCACCAAGCTTGATTTGAAATAAAAGGACTTATTTTTATTTCGGAATGGATGCCTTTTTTTTTTTTTTTTTTTTTTTTTTTTTGTATCTGGGAAGGGACACCTGATGACGCCAGCAGCTCCTGACGGCATCCACGGCCACCATGCGTGGCTGATTTTCTCAGTGCTGGTTTACGAACCCTGATGAGAACCACTGGGGTGATAGGGCACGTGTCTATGCGGGTGGAGAAGAGCAGTCGTGCTCACAAGACTGAGGACAAGGGAATCCCCTTGTGCTGATGCAAAGGCAAGGACGCCAGAGTGCCCATGACAGGAGATGGAGGAGCAGGCAGGGGTGCAAGGGCATCCAGCAGGCGCTGGGAGGCCCACACCAACCAGAGTGCGCCGCTCATCCCCGAAAAAATCCAAAGACAGAGAAACAACTGGCGGTGAAACCAGAAAGGAATTTGTTTCAGTGAGGCCAACACTGGGAAGCCAGCAGACCGAGATCCCAAAGATGGTTTCCAAAGGGCTGAAAACACTCCCAGGTTTATAAAGGAAAATGTGGGGCATGGATGGGTGGGCATACGTCCACGGATTGACAAGGTCAAGTCCATCACCGTCTTGGGGTCGATCCCGGGCTGGTCTTCCTGGCTCCGGGCAGTCCTGGCTGCTGTTTCGCTTCCCCCAGAGAATGCTTTGGGTCCAGGGTCTTCCACTGGAGCCCAGACCCAAGCTGGAAAGAACCCAGCTGACAAGTTTTGGGTCAGAATGGATCCCACTCTCAGAGTGCGGGTCCTGGAGACCAGCTGCCCTGGCGAGGGGGGTGCAGCCCCGGGAACCAGCTGGGACCCTGGGCCGAGGGGGAATCAGAACACAGAGAGGACTGGCCTGGGGCTCAGCCAGGAGCCCACGCCGTAGCCTGGGCGTGAAGGCCCAAGACCGGGCTGTGCCCACGGTGCCAGGCAGGATGCAGTCAGCGCTCGCTCGCTCCCAGCTGCAATGCTGGGTGCTCGGCGGCAGCAAGCCCATGGGAAGCCTGAAGACGTGCTTCTGAACCCCACGGGCACAACAGGTAACTTGTCTCCCCACCCCCACCCCAAATCCCCCATCCTGCTGCACACATCATGTTCCACTGTCTTCCTGCCTGGGAAGGAAGGGTCCCCGGATACACCCAGGCTGCGGGGGTGGGGGCCTGAATGAGTCAAAAATGGGGACCTGAGAATGTTCTCCAAGTGGGGCTCTGACTTTCACCCAGTTTGATTTTCAGGAATGACACTTGCTTTATTATGTAAACGAAAAGCGATTTTTTTTTTGCATTCCCTCGGGGCATGATCCGTCTTCTGTCTTCTGCTTGCCCAGGAGCCATGGGAGTTCATAACCTGGAGGAGCCAGTGGGCAGTCTTGAATCTACGCACTCGCGTCCCAGGGCCGATGAAAACAAGGCCTTTTCCTGGGTATTGTTCCATGGGGTTAGCCGCAGTTTCCAAATTTATGTGTCTCATTGTTAGCACAATGTTCTACGTTCAACCCCTAGTAAATATTTTTGCAAGATAATATTTAACGATAAAGGCATTTTGCTCACTAGACCTTTCCCGGCCAACAACTGGAAGCTGACCTCTCACTTGCTGAAAGCTGAGCAAACAGTCGTGGTGGATATTCTCATCTGTCGCTTCTGAAGCGCCTTCCTTTTCCAATCTGCTAGGAGCGAGCTTCCTCCACCCAGCCTCCCCCCCCCCCCCCAAAACAAATGTGTCCCGAAGTGAAAGCTTCTTACCCAGCTCGGTTTTTGCTTCCTCTTCTGAAACGCTCCTCCGACCAGCAGAAAGCTGGTTTCCTCTGCACCAGGGGACGGTTGGCGTCGGAGGTGGACAGGGTGCCGTTTGGGATCCCTTCCTCTCCCACCGGCGTGAGGGGAGAGGAGATCCCCGAGAGCCCAGGGCTGTGACATGCCATCACAGAGGACCCCCTCGCCAGGGGGTCAGGAGTCCTCGGGCGCCCTCATGATGTGCCATGACTAGGCTCCCAGTCACCTCCCTTCTCTGGGCATCAGTAGCCCGGGTGTCGAACCAGGAGCCTGCAGTGACACGATTTAGGCAGGCACGGGTTGTAGGGTTGTACGCACACAGCCGGCAACCACTGCAGGCAGAGGTTTTACAAAAAGACCCAGCTTGCGTAAATTTGCATCACGGAGGCCAGTCCTGGGAGCTCACGTTCCGTCCTCCAGGGACGTGGACCTTTGGGAGACAAAAGTGCAGCCAAGAGCCCAACACACAACCCTGTGCTGATTGGGTGCAGCGCGGTTGTGTGTTCCCACAGCATAAAGACCCTGTGAGGGGCACGTGGCCGCCCCCATGCAGCCTGTTTGTTTACTAAACACCCCGAGAGGCCCCGGTGTGACCCAGTGAGTCCTTTACAGCTCCCACCCGGTAGAGGGGTAGAGACGTCAGCTGTGAGGACCATCTGCGGTTGGTTTCCTTCTATTTAGGGACCTGACTGACTGTTTAGAAGGGGGCAGGCAAATTCCAGTGCCTATGCTATGGAGAAGGCACTGTTCCCAAAGTGGCTCCATGACTATTTTTAAAGTCACAGCTAATAATTTACCGTCTGACACCCTGGGGCTTGCCTGGGTCTAAAAATAGCTGTTGTTGAGCCTGCTGCCCGGGTCAGGGAGCGGGGTTGACAACAGGGGAGCTGCGCGGAGTCGAACCTGAACCATCAAGAGCGCACGACAAAATCGAATCCAACCAGCCGAGATCTGATTTTTCAAAGATGGATGTGACAGTCGATTTTCCATTAATTAGATTTGGAAAGATAGTTTAAGGGTAGAAATAAATGACAGGCAACCGGACACGTCCTTTGGGCTTAAGACTGGGCCTGAAATCATGTTAGCTCACCTCTTTAGCAGGGGTCGAGCGACACCAGAGAACACGGTTAAGGCAAATGGCCCACTTAGGGCTGACAGCTGCCCCTCGCCCCAGCTGGCAGCCCAGGGATGGGGTCAGGGCCCCCCAGGGGACCAGCTCCGCCACAGGCAGACTTGAAATCCTGGCTTCTCCACGAGCAGGGCACTCTACTGAGGGAGTAATGCAGAAGGAAACAGAATGGCTGGCCTTCCTTTCTCCCTGGCGCAGAGCGTAGATTACCTGGCCCCGGGCCCGCGGAAAACAGCTCTGTCCAAGTACTTTTCTGAGAGCTGATATTTATTTAACAAAGGAGCTAAAATTTCTTTGTATGTTTGGGCTTGAATTTATAAGGAATATTTGAATAACATACGTATGCTGAGAACGTCCCGTGACCAGTACAGGAAAGACAGCTAGCTCAGAAGGGGGAGTTCAAGCCCTATGTTTTTTTGTTTTGGGTTTTGTTTGCTTTTGCTTTTGCTTTTGCTATTCTTCCTTTGGCAATTTTGTAGTCACATTTATTATGCTTTCTTGTGGGTACATCGAACCCCCTATCTACCCTTCTATCTAGCTACCTATCTATTTTGGGATGGAGAAATTAACTGGGGGTGCAGAGGTGGGCTCAGGTTGCAAGTAGATTGCTTCGCACACCTTCCTGTTAATATATTTTAAATTCTCAGCTATGTGCAGTGGAGTATTGAACCTACACATACAATGAATGTTCAGTCCTTCGGTGGCAAGATATTAAAAGGAGGGTGGGGATGGAAGAAAGACAGAGAGAGAGTGAGCACGAGCGAGCATGGGTGGTTTGATTGATGCAGCTAGACTGAATCTTCATCCCGAAACGAGAGAAAGAATGCCTCCTGTGCACCTGTTAATCCTCTGCCCTCACCTTAGCTCAGGCTGCAGGAACACACAGAAATCACCTTTGTACAGAGGAAACGGTCTCTGATAAAGAAGGCACACTTCATACACACACACACACACACACACACACACACACACGGACCACCTCCCTGCCACCCACCAGTGAATCACAGGCCTCGCCTTGGAATCCAGCCTCTCAGAACGGCGACGCGGTGACCTGGAAGGAGAGGGTGAGTGGGGCGCAGGCTGGCATGGTTTGTTTTGCTGGTCGGCTGAGGTGTACTTCCTGGAGTTGGGCTGCTTTCAACATCTGAGAACCATCCTAATAGGCAGGCTGCGGAGCTTTCAGATGGAGGCTCGTGGAATCCAGCAGGGTTTCCAGCATTTCTGTTTTTGCTCAAATGGAGAAAAATGGAGAGACATATTAGTGTGACCAGGCTGTATTGGTGCAAAAATGATGATACCATATTGTTTGATTTTGTAAGGAAACCCTGCAAGAGTCTAATGTGGAAACTAGGCTTAAGTGCCAAGTGCTTTATTAGATCTTTTAGGACAAATACCGTATTTAGGACTAAGGAAAACAGGTACCATGCATTGTAAAATATTTTAAATGGTTTTGAGCAGGGGGGCTTGAATAGACTACAAAAAAGCAGTTATCACTGTGGAGGAAGATGTCTGGTAGCCCTGGTTTTCTCGTACAAGGACAAGTTTTCCATTGTTGTATATTCCAAGCACATTATTCCTTGATTTTTATTAATTGGTAATAGTTTGGTGCAAGTTAAGAGAATTTTAGGAGGTATTTTAGAACTTTTTTTTCCATTAAATTTACTCATATAGTCTTTTTTCATTAAAAAAAAACATATTTCCAAAAAAATTAAAAATTAAAAAAAACATATTTCCCATTGTAAGATGCTATATATCTAATACCAGGACCTTTCTCTCACCCCAGTTAAAAATCACACGGACTATCTTACTTAAGATGAGATCTCGTCGTGAAAGATTTCAGAAACGTTAGAACATGCAAATGTTTTAGAAATACATCTTGTAAGATACAAGATCTGATTTGATCTCGTCCCTTCACCCCTCGTGTGAAGAGAGCCTCCTTCTAACCAAAAACAAACAGCAACAACAAAACCAAGGCACTTTGTCTGGCTAAGTTTAGGTTTCAGAAATTGGAATCTGCCAGTTTTCTCAAGAATATACCTCTGTGGTCTCAGACATACTCTCAACTGGAAAGAGACAAAAGCGGCCCAGAAAATTGCAGACTGTGAGGCAGGATGAAGAAGAGGAATCCCAACACTGTTCATCCATGTTATGCGGAAACAGGGGCTGGCGGTGAAGGGGAGATTGTAGCACAAGGGGAGCAGGTGCTTGGAGAGATTTCTGCTGAATCCCCTGAGCCTTAGAAAGGACGGGGGGTTGCTCTGCTTCTCCGGGGGCCCAGTATTCTCTGGTCAGTGGGTATTCTGGGCCACCTGCTCCCCAGTGGCCTGATGCAGGACCATCCACCAGCAGCCACCCATGCAAGGGCCATGTTGAAATGTGCCAGCGCCTACGTGTAGACGGTACTTATGGCATTTATATCATCATTTTCATCACTGGGCGGTCTGGATAATAAAAACCACTCTGAGGCCTCAAGAACACCATACTATTTTAAAGTCAATTTCTTGTGAGGATTTTTTTTTCTTCCCTGAAGAAAGAAGAAGACTGCTGATAGAATAGTTCAGAGATGATTGGCAAGCCAACAAGAATGCTCCGGATTTTTTTTTTTTTTTTGACAGAGAAGAAGAAGAAAAATCTAATCAGAAAGTAGTTTGAAGACTTAGAACAAAAGGTCACGCAACACGATCAGATCCTGGGAAAGACTAGACCTTTGATGGACAGAGTCCTGCGAGATACGGAGCAGGTGTCCAGGCTGGAGCCTGATGGAAAATCAGAAAAAAAAAAAAAAAAATCTCTTGCATGATCTCAGAGAAGAGGGAAGAAAACTTTTTGGGATGAGAAAGTTGCTCGGGCCAAAGAGTGGTGACCTGTGAAGATAGAAAACCGTCCAATTTCCTCCCGACCAGCAGGCAACTGTTGGGATGTTGGCCACCAACGCGTTTTATCGTTCAGACTAAGACATGGGACCTCGAGAATAAGAGTGTCCTACAACACCCCAAGCAGTGGTTCTCAGCTGGGGACCATCTGGGGCTCCTCACTGCCCCCGCCGGGGGACGCTGCACAACATCTGCAGACATCCTGGTTGGTGCAGCTCCAGCGCGGGTGCTGCTATCATCTCGGGGGGCAGGCCCGGGGGTGAGACCGACCCTGCCACAGCGCACAGGACAGCCCGCACGACGGAGAACTACGTGGGCTGAAATGTCAATAGGTCGAGGCTGAGAAAACATGGTCTAAGTTATTTGGGATGACGTGGGCCTGGTATCTTAAATCTATATATGTTGCATACTAATTATTTCTTGCATATAACATACGCGTGTGTACATTTATCTATGTGGCTCAGGGTTTTTAACGCATCTTGCCATTGTATGAACTCGCTCCCTGCTCTGGAGTCCACTCAGATCTTGCAAAGCAGGATTTTCTCGGCTAAGTTGAAACGCTTCATTTTCAAGAAGACGAAGGCGAAGCTGGATTATAAAGATAACCTTTCGATGTGCGGAGAAAGACCGTTGGAGTGCAGCCAGCGGGCTAGTTCTGTGAGGCCCGTGCTGCTGTTTCCTCATCTGCAACCGTGTGAGAAAAACAGCATCTACCTCAGAGTCTCCCGGAGGATTAAATGATATAAAACACTCTCCTTGGTGTTTTGTGCACCGTAAACCCTGATGACGTATTTGCCATTGTTTCTGCGGTCTTTAGCATCGTACCTGAGTTGTCACACGGAGACAAATTTAAATTCAGAGTGATCGACCGACAAAAATTGATATATCAACCCAGGATATTTTGGGTTGATTCAATTAAATAAATAAATAAAATAAAATAAATTCGCAATAGGAGGTCCTTTTTCTTGGCCCTCTTCCCAAAGAGTGCCATGAACAAAGGTGGCATCTGTGGATAGAATGCCACGTGGAGGGGCAGGGGAGGTGTGACAGTCGCTTTTCCCCTTGCGGAAGAACCCGCTTCACATCGTAACAGGCGGGGATCTTCAGGAAAGACGGGCTGTGGGCAGCCAAGCGCCGCTTAACCCATGTTCACCGAGAAGTCAGTCCCTTCTCGAAGGATTCCCAGGACAGGGCCCACGCCTAGAGGAGGAGTCTGATTTTCTCCCTGGATCCCCACCTGGAGTCTGAAATTTAAAAATGGTCTTGCCAGGTTTCCTTGGCTGTGATTTATGCAAGGATGTTGCTAGGACCTGAAGAATCCTCCTGGCTGCTTGAGTCATCGGCTCTGACGTCATGCATAACCTCCCCTCCTGTAGATAGATGCAAGGGACCATGAAGATGGGATGAGCCCTGGGTGTGAGATTGTATGTTGGCAAATTTAATTTAAATTAAAAAAAAAATTGGGGATCTCTGGGTGGCTCAGCAGTTTGGCACCTGCCTTCAGCCCAGGGCGTGATCCTGGAGTCCCGGGATCGAGTCCCATGTCGGGTCCCTGCATGGAGCCTGCTTCTCCCTCCGCCTGTGTGTCTGCCTCTCTCTCTCTCTCTCTCACTATGTCTATCATAAATAAATAAATAAATAAATAAATAAATAAATAAATAAATCTTTAAAAACAAAAACAAATTTTTAAAAAAATTTAAAAAGGGATGGACCGCAATGCCATTGGCAGTGCCTGGCCCCCACCGTCCATCTGGAGCGGGACCCCCAGAGGCTGACCCAGGGGAGCTTCGCCCCACAGTATGAGCTCCGACCACGGTGCCACGGATTCAGTGGCTCAGGTGGCAGCCACAACCATCCGGATCTTCCCCTGGGGGTGGGTAGGGTCCGTGTCTGATGCATGAAAAGGGAGGGCATCCACTCTGCACACACAATGGGCTCGCTTATCCGTATTCCCCCCTGTGGACATATTCGGGGGATGGTTTTCTTGTCCCCAGGTCCCTGGACCTTGTCCCACCGGGGATGCTCTCAAACCGACAGCCGCGTGACAATGTCCCTAATGTAACAGATGTGACACACGTGTCTCTCACGAAGGGTCACAAGTCACACACAGTACAGCTGAGCTGCAGCGAGCCCGTGAAGAGCTCTGGAGCACCCGGCGATGGACGGGCCTCGGGCTGTTGGCCTGGATCACCTCCAGGTCCTGCTCTCTTGGAGACAGGGCGACGGACACACGGACGGATGCACCGATCCGGTCACAGCTCCCCAGGCGCTGGCCGAGGCCCCGGGCTACTGTTCTGACCCAGAGGGCCTGCGGTTCCCAGGCAAGCATGTTTCTCCTGCAGCGACAGTCCCTCAGCCCCCTGGCCCGTTGGCATTTCAACAGCCGATGGTGTATTTGGGGAGGTAGGGATGTGGGACAGGAAAGCCTCAATGGCTACCAGGTGGCCACCACGGGACAGTTCTGACCTCCGGGCGCTGTTAGTGAGCACCTCGTGTAAGGTCCCCACTCGTGCCGCGGGGCAGCAGAGCAGAAATCGCCGGCGAAGAGGGAAGATCAAGTTACAGACGAACATCACACACAGGCTGCAAGAGGGGAGCATCTTCTGGTGGACGCGGTGGCCTCAGGCCCAGGCCTGTTACCAGCAGACGTCATTTCCCCTCAAGGGACCTAAAAGTGACGGCTGTCCTGAGGCAGGGGCCCCGGAGCCGGGTGTCTCCCGCCAGCCCAGAGAAAGGCCCATTCCACGCGGAGCGGGGCCGCCTCCCCGCATCTGCCTGCTAGGCGCTCGAGGACTCAGACTGAGCGCAAGGAGGCCTTTTTATTTTTCCGAAGAGAGAAACGTCCCCTAAAAAGGAGAGTATCCCGCATGAACAAAAAGACAGCCCTTCCCTAATGGGCAAACGTCACAGCCGGCAGGTGCCACCAGCCACTCACCTTAGGTGCAAGTACGGGCGCCGTCGAGCGGGGCCGCCCCGTCAAGGGCAAGGCTGGCTGGGCACCCCGCCTGGGGCCGGGCTGTGACAGGCCCCACTGACCCACCCGCCCTGTCCCCGGCACCGCAGGGCCACTCCCGGCTCGGACGCAGATTCGGGGGGCGGTGGCCAGCGTCCGGGGCGCGGCGACGGGAAGCAGTGGCTCACGGCCGCTCACGCTGTCTCTACGGGAACGATGTGTCCCGTTAGTTCCACCCACGGTGCTGTTCCGTGTCTTCTCGGAAACTCTGAGCAAACGGACTCGTGCAGAAAATGCGATAAATAAGTCAAATGCGATGAAGAGCCGAGACAGCGTGTTTGCAGGTGTCAGAACAACAGTGACGTCCTCGGGCACCTGTCCTGGTGGCGCCGGCCCTGCTGGCTGGTGCGGCTGAAGCACCCGGCCAGCCAGTCGGTCGCCCGTGCCTGCCACCTGAGGCCAGGCGTCACATCCGCCCTGGGCCCCGCGCCGTCCTTTGGCTCCTGCCGGTGGCTCAGTGTCCCCCTGCAGCCGCTCTGTGCAAGCTGCCTCCACCTGCCAGGTGGCCGCTGGGAAGCCTCGCAGACAACAGCTGTGCCCACGCACGTGGGGACCGGCGCCTCGGCTGAGCGGTGGCCCTCCTGCGGCGTGCAGTGAAGAAGGACGCCCAGGGGCAGGCCGGCCCGGCCCGTTGGGGACGAGCGTCTGAGGACCCTGCTGGATTGTCCTCTGGGTCCCCCGTGAGCTGGAGTCTGACGGCCGAGGTGACAGTGTGACAGCAGGGCCTTCGGCAGGTGACGAGGTCCCGAGGGTGGGACCCCAAGAGGGATTTGCGTCCCCACGAAAGAGTCCCCGGGGAGCCCCCTGGCCCCTTCCCCTCGGGAGGACACGGCTAGAAGACCCGGCCAGGAACCAGGACGGAGGTTGTCACCAGACGCCAGGTGTACAGATTCCTGGATCTCAGACTCCGGAGCTGGGGGCTCCCCCAGGGCTGTTGTCCGGAACCCCCTTCCCGCCCCCCGCCTCCCGGTCTGGGGTTTGTTGCGGCCGCCGCGATGGGCGAAGAGGAAATTCCACGTGTGTTCGAAGGCGGGGTCCGTCCCATCTCATTTAAGGTCTGAGACCCTGGGAGTTTCTGGGGCACAATGCTGAGTGTGCCTGCACCCCTCCATCGTGCCGGCCCTGCTTGCAGGAGCTTAGATTTGGGGATGAGGGGGAAACGTGGCTTAGCCCCGAAGTTTCTGGTTTATCATCATCAGAAGCAAACGGCGATTCCAGGAAGCATTATAGTAAGTCCCCTGAGAGAATCTTCTCAGAAGTTCGGCGGCGAGATGACCCACTGCAGGGGACTCCCCTGCCCTTGCCCGGACGTCACGTGGCGCCAGGACAGGCCTCCTGCCTTGCCCTTCTCGGCGCGCCCGCACCGTGGGCTTCAAACAGCAAACCAGGCTCATTGGAGCCTCCGGGGCACATTCGTATTATCTCAACTAATGGTCATTTATGAGAGATACGCGATTATTTCCAGATGAAAAGAGAGGCCGCAGAGGCCTGCCCAGGGTCGCGGGGACCCCAGCCCTGCCCCCCTTCCCCCCCAGCCAGTTTCCAAGCTCTGGAAACCACAGACATGGACATTCTCTCAAAAACATCAAGAACCTCTTGGAAGATGTGGCCGGAAGGAGGAGGGGGAACTCCGTGCAAGCCCATTCCTGCCTCCCCCGACCCGCCCTGTGCCCCCACCCTCTCTGGGGCTCAGGAGTCATGTGCATCGCATCCCCACGGGCCCGCGGGAGACAAGGGCTGGGTGTTGGGGTGCTCCGTGGCTCCCTGGGTGCAGTGACCCCATGCCCCCCCCCCCCCATGCATCAGACCCAGGGTACGCCCTGCAGCCTTGAGACGGTTTCGAGATGCAGCTCTCAGGCAGAGCGAGGCTCTGCGGTGGTTGACAGAGTTAACTTTTCATCAAGTTTTCTCCTGGCCTTTCTCCAAAATGAGATAATTGAGACACTGCGTTCATTGCTTGAAACAAAAATAGAAGTGGGGAGAAGGGGGGGCACCTGGCTGGAGCAGTCGGTTGAGTGTCCGACTTCTGATTTCAGCTCGGGTCCGACCTCAGGGTTCTGGGATCGAGGCCCACATCGGCCTCCGCGCTCAGCACAGGCTGCTGGAGATTCCCTCTCGCTCTCCCTCTGCCCCTGCCCATGCTTGCTCCCGCGCTCGCTCGCTTTCTTAAAATAAATACGTCTTTAAGAAATAAATATAAACAAAAAATAAACCAAAACGAAATAAATAAAACCAAAGAAATAAAGAAAAGGGGCTTTCTATTTCCTTTATTCAGTCACGTTCTGGATAATTCTCAGAACGCCCTGAGTGATCACAGATGACCTCTCGCACTCGGGACGTGTGGAAGGCCAGGGGACCCGGCGAATCACGACAAAACTATAGGGCAGGTGGCATTTCCCTCTCCCCACCTCTGCGCTCAGACCACTTTTCTTCTGAAACCGTTCGTTTCGTGCTTAACTAAGGACTTTGGGCTGAATTCTTAGCATCGAGGAGGAACCCGAAGGTGGGTAATGATGGGTCCGTCCTGTTCTCGACGGGCACCCAACATGCCTGTTGGTTTCTTTCTTCTTCGGTGCGTGGGGTCAGGATCTGTATGATATTTCGAGAGCAGCTACATTTTTCAGCTCTGAGCCAAAGGCTTTGGGGGACTTTCAAGTTCCCCCTGAATCTTCTGATTCTTACTCTGGTTGGAAACCACAGCTCCATGTGCAGTAGAAATGGCATTCGACTCCTGCCAGGGACTTCTGCATTTCGGGCCGAGCCTGGGCCCGTGCGCGGCTGTGGGAGGGAGCCCGCCTGGAGCCCCGGGGTCGCCTCTCCGCGGGGCCGGCTCCCCGCAGCCAAGCCGAGGCCTCCGTCCCCGCGGCCCCGCTCCTCTCGCGGCCAGATGCCGTTCCTCGTGGGGCCCTCGGTACAGGAAATGAAAGACGGAACCAACGGTTTCCATCAAGTTAGAGCAGAAGCGAAAGTCTGCAAATAAAAATTACGGATCCTGCATCACACCCCCGCCCCACCCCACGCGGCCTGAAAACACGCGATTCTGTAAGAGACTTGCCTTTTTTTTGGAGAGCTCTTGAGTCATCTCAGGTTCCATGTCCTCATTTAGATTTCACTTGGAAAACCATAAAATAAAATAGGAAAAGCTCGGCATTTACCCTGCTCTGATATAAGGCTCTGCGAAGGTCTTTCTCCGTGAAAACACCCCGCTCTGGGACCCGACCTAACTCTGCTCGGCTTGGCCTTCCTTCCTGGCATTTTTGCAAAAGCAGAGAAGCACCTGAAACCCTAACCTTTGATTTTATTTCTGGGCCAGACACTTGGGGCTTTCTAAAAAAGTGTATTGAGATAAAGTCTGCACGGACTCGGTGGAAAAGAAGGTTAGGAAGAAAATAAGCTGTGCATGTTTATTAAAGACACGAGGGGCTGCACAAGAGATGGTAAACCCAGGGAATCCGAGCAGGGTCTGTGCTCCAGGCCCGTAAGCCCCTCGTCCCTTCCATTCTTGGTTCTGATTTGCCGAATTCCCCAAAGTGAGCCAACAGGACATAGACAAAAAAACGATTTTTGCCTCCCCTGGGAGACTGGCTTTGGTCCGTGAAGCATTAGAAGGTCGGGCGTTCGTGTTTTTCTGCACTTTGGGGAAAAAAGGGAACCGACCATTATTACAGCCTTCAGAACTGGCCTAGATGCTAATAACGAAGCTCGCATCCCTTCCGCGTTCCGCTACGGCTCCAGCATCGGTTCTTGGGAGGCGCTGGCAGAGCTCCTCCCTCCACCTTGCACCCAACCTTCCCAGCGACCTGCACGTCGGAGCTGACGGTTCAGTCAAAATATGTTTGTGCATTTGCTTTTCTGTCCACAGAGGATGCGGCACAGGGGATTTCAGAGGAGGAGAGATTTGCAAACCCAGGCTTTCATGTTATGAAGGCACCGTGGAGAATATTACCAAGTCAACATATTTTAATAAGCCTTCATTACTTGTTGGGCCTTGGAGCGCTCATACAACACTCCTTTAAGTGTGTTTGTAGATTTTATTGTCTTCAATGAAGCGTCCTTGAAGGCAAGGGTCCCAAGTGTCACTCAGGCCTTAGCAAAGGCACGTGTGTGGCAGTCAGATAGATGGAAGCCTCAGATTTCTTAGGCGCATCGCAAACTGTCTTGAAAATGAGGAGAATGATAGTTTCTTCATCAGATTAACTATGGGGATAGAATAAAGCTCGTGAGTCCTACGTAAGCTAATATAAAACCACTCCCCAAAATAAGTGTCCTAAGTATAAATTCTTCCGGCCAGCCGTCATCAGTAAGGTGAAGACACCATCCTTGTCACTTCCTTCTCTTTTTTTTAATTAAAGATTTTATTTATTTATTTGAGAAACAGAGAGAGAGAGAGAAGGGGGCAGAGGGAGACGGAGAAGCAGACTCCCCACTGAGCAGGGGCTCAATCCCAGGACCTGATCATGACCTGAGCCGAAGGCAGACGCTTCCCCGACTGAGCCCCACAGGCGCCTCCGTCCTTATCACCTCTGCACCTGCAGCGTGCAGCCCACACGATTTTAAAGCACAGGTTGGGCATCCTGGGTGGCGCAGCGGTTTAGCGCCGCCTTCAGCCCAAGGCCTGACCCTAGAGACCCGGGATCAAGTCCCGCGTCGGGCTCCCTGCATGGAGCCTGCTTCTCCCTCTGCCTGTGTCTCTGCCTCTCTCTCTCTCTGTCTCTCATGAATAAATAAATAAAATCTTTAAAAAAATAAAATAAAATAAAGCACCACATTAAGTCTATGACAGCAGGACACCTGTCCTGTGACACTGTCCTTAACAGTCGTTCTCTGGCCATCCCTTTCTTTGTCCCTGGAAAACTAAAATCCCTACATTTGAAAGCAAAGGAAATTCGTATTTACCAAATACCAATTATATAAAATCCCCGTTTTATATAAGTTTTAAGAGGAAGATACTGTCTTTTTTTTTTTTTTTTTTTGAGCTGTTTGTTGCACCAAAGGCTCAGAGAGGTCGAGTGACTCGCCCACAGGCACACAGCTCAGACGTGGCAGGCAGGACTCGGGCTTGGCTCCCATACCCACCCCCTCCCATGACTCGCTGCTGCTGCTGCCGCCCACCCGATCAGTCATGCCCCAACAATCCGGTTTCACAAGGGCACACCTCACACCTCACATTTTTTCAGGGAGTCTCACCCTGAGCCCTTCCTTTCTCTATAAGGTGAAGGGTGCAGCTCCTCTGTGTGCACATGCTTAGGAGATGAGGTCCCCAAGGGTGGGTGTCAGGCCGCTGTTCCGGGGTGGACAGACTTTCCCAGAAGTACAGATGGGCAGGCCGAGTGCAGATTCCTGCTAGACTGCCCCACCTTGGGCGCCGGGGTTCTGAGTCACAGCCGTGTGTATGGGTGCAAGCCAGGGCAGCCGAACCCCCTCAGCTTCATCCACTGCCCCTCCACCACACTGCTCCCCGTGGGCCCAATGACCTAGTCTTGCTGGGTCCCTATCTCTAGACAAGGCACTGAGGATAGGAGCCGGACATGAAGCCGAATACACTCATCAGCGCCTGGGGTTGAGCACTTGTCAAGAGGTGGATCCCTCCCTTCCCACCTCCCCAGCAGAGGCATCCTGGGCTCTGGGGTCTGGGAGGCACACCTGGGGATCTGGGAGGCACACCTGGGATCTGGGAGCCACACCTGGGGATCTGAGAAGCACACCTGGGGATCTGGGAGGCACACCTGGGATCTGGGAGGCACACCAGGATCTGGGAAGCACACACGGTGATCTGAGAGGCACACCTGGGATCTGGGAGGCACACATGGGGATATGGGAGGCACACCTGGGATCTGGGAGCCACACCTGGGATCTGGGAGCCACACCTGGGGATCTGGGAGCACACCTGGGATCTGGGAGGCACACCGGGGATCTGGGAAGCACGCCAGGATCTGGGAGGCACACATGGGGATCTGGGAGGCATACCTGGGATCTGGGAGGCACACATGAGGATATGGGAGGCACACCTGGGATCTGGGAGGCACACCTGGCATCTGGGAGGCACACATGGGGATCTGAGAGGCACACCTGGGATCTGGGAGGCACACCAGGATCTGAGAGGCACACATGGGGATCTGAGAGGCACACTCAGAATCTGGGAGGCACACCTGGGATCTGGGAGGCACACCGGGATCTGGGAGGCACACGGCTCAGTCCCCATCTTACACATCCGAAGGTGGACGCTCCCAGAGTTTAAGTGACTTTGCCAGGTCTCATGGCCACAGCTTCCAGAGCTGGTGTTGCACTCCAGGTCTGCTGGATTCCACCTCCTAGTCTAGCTCCTGTCTGGAGATGTGTCCCCAGGGGCCCTGCGCCTGTCCTGCCCCTGATTTTGCTGCCCTTGTAGGAACGGGGTGGAGAGATGGACGGCTGGCGCCGGGGCCACTGAGCTGGACGGGGGCATATAAGGAGGGTCTAGAATGTGCAAGGGGACCTTGGCCGAGGTACCGAGTGCCCGGTGGTGTTGGAGTGGCGAGCAGGGCCTGTGGCCTGTGACTGTGCCGTGGGTCTGCGGCCGCTGCCTGCGGGCTGGGTGAAGGAGGCGAAGGAGCCAGGTGCTCCTGTGAGGCCCTCCTGCATCCCATGTTTTCCCCGTCCTCGGACCGCGTGAACACGAGCCTCCGGGTGATGACGCCGCGTGTGGACACTGCACTCTGTTCTCCCGACTTACATGGATGGAGAGGATGGTCTGCAGGGCTCCCCCGGGGAGCCCCACTCGTGCTTTGTCATGACGTCATCTTAGGTGGGTCTAACACCTGGCCTTCCCCCTGCCAGTGGCCGGGGCAGCGCGGGTGAGTGGTAGGCTCCCGGCACGGGTGTGCAGCAGAGGTGCCCGTGTGGCGGGGGCAGGGCTGCCCCCCATCTCGGGCTGAGGTCCTCACCCCATGTGGTCACCGGAGGTCACCTGTAGGGCAGGGATGGCCGCGCGGGCACGTGCCGCCCGACGAGGACAGCAGTGTCTGCACCAGCCGATGCCCACCCCCTGGAGGTGTCTCTGTGCCCGAGGCCTCTGGACCCATCCCTCTCCCGGCGTCCAGAGGCTACTTCCAAATGACTGTGCCTGGTTTGCAAAGAAGAGGCTGCAGCAATCACCCGACCCCGAGCGGTTTGGGTTCGGGCCCGGTGCCCGCTCGCTCGTCCCCAATGTCCTGTGCTGCGCCAGCAGCCCCCCATGCTGGCAGTCATGCCCCAAGACGTCCTGAAAGGCTGATTCCCGGTTGCCGATCCAACAACCGATGGAAGAGAGAAGGGTCACCAAAGGGAATCACGCAAGTGAGAGGAGGTTGTGCCCAAGGCCCTGAGACACAGACAACGCGCCCTTAGGTGAGCCGCCGGGAGGACGGCAGCCTCCTGGCACCGGGGAGCCTGGGGAGCCAGGGGAACCTGTGTCCCCCGCTGGCAGCTGCGCCCGGACCAAGGCAGATGGAGCTGCAGCGCCCGGTCCACGGGCGACACACGATCCCAGAGGCAGGAACTCGAGCTTGGTGCTCTCGTCTCCGACAGTCTGAATCCTGGAGCCTGGGCGGCGGGGGGGGCGGCCAGCACGGGCCAGGTCCTGCCTGAACCGAGCAGGTGATGAGCAGCGGCCGCTCAGCGCCCCATGGCCTCGGAGAGGAGGGCCATGCGGTCGGGGACCAGTCGGCCACCTCAGGCGGCTGGCGAGGAGCAAACGGGCGGCAAAGGCGCCTCGCTCCTGAGACAGGAGGTTGGGGTTTGCAGATGGGAGACGAACCGCCCGGGAACACGCAGCCGATCCCACAGTTTAAAAGGCTTTGTATTGAGTTCAGGAGTAATATGTCCAAACACTTGATTATTTCAATGTGAACAAGCACAGAACCAGCTCGAAGAAAGTTTCATTTTCGTTTTCCCTGGGGAGCTCCACTCCGAGGCATGGGGCCCTTTCCGGAGCGTTCAGTGCATTTGCAGGAGGGATAAGTCCTTTTAATTCATGTCAAGTTGAGGGAAGGGGAACCTGGGTAGGTAACGTCCCCACGAAGGGTGTGTTATTCGGGACTGAGATTTGGAGGCCTACGCATTTCCCTGACCATCTTCCTCTGGTCTTCTGCAGCTTCAAATGCTCCAGGAGGGGACACCTGGGTGCTCCGGGGTTGAGCGCCTGCCTTCAGCTCAGGGCGTGACCCCGGGGTCCTGGGATCCAGTCCCACTACAGGCTCCCCGCAGGGAGCCTGCTTCTCCCTCTGCCTGTGTCTCTGCCTCTCTCATCTCTCTTATGAATAAATAAATAAAATCTTAAAAAAAAATTCTCCAAGAGCTTCTGTATCTAGGGTGATGGGGAGAAGGAAGAGAATGAGCACAAGCTGGGTGAGTGACCTCCTTGGGCCCCTCTGGGCAAGGGATTTATCAGAGATGCCTAATATTTTGGACCAGGTGAGTAGCCGGGCTCCATTGAGGAGTCTGCAGGCTGCTGGCTACAGGAGTGGGGCACTGGTTTGCTCATGCATGGGACCAGCAGGTGCAGCACGCCCACGTCGGGGCCGAGCCGGCGGAGGTATAGAGCGCGCCACTCACCGCCCAAAGGGACTCCTACTCTGGGGAGCGAGAGAGAAAGTGAAGAAACCCAGAGAAGAAGCAGGTGGTGGCCGTTCAGAAGAGCAGGGGGACGCGCAGGAGAGACTCGGGACGCCCTCCTCCATTTCTGAAATGCCATCACGCCTTGGGAAGGATGGGCAGGGCCTTCTCATTATTAAAACGATCCAACCCCCTCCCAGTAGACGTGAAGACACATTCCAGAGCCATCCTCGGTGTTTGGTTGGTGGAAATTCCAACGCTGGTCCAGAAATGAGGGCATGCGCCTTCCAGCTATGCGTGGGGGCATAATTCCTGACAGCAGGGGATGCTCTGTGGCCAGGAGGAAAGGCCCTGGTGACTTGCCATCAGATCTAATCAAACGTGAGTCACGGGGGCTTGCAGGGCACTGGTGGAGGAGCCAGGGGGCATCCACAGGCATATACGCATCCATCGTTGCTGCCAAATCAGCAAGCGGTTATCGGGCACTGACTTGAGAGGCAGCAATGTGATTTTTTATTATTTATTTATTTATTTATTTATTTATTTATTTATTTATTTTTGGCAGCGATGTGATTTGTGTGCAGGGGCCACCGCTACACAAGCGTGGCTCTGAAAGGCCTAACTCTCCAACCGTGCATCTCAAATGAAAAATAAAAGCACAGAGGTGTCTTGCATTGGGTGTCAAATAAGGCCAATAAAAAAGCGAGGCCCAGAAGCTCAGAGAAGGAGACACCTGCTGGCCGGCGTGGCCTGGGAGGCAGGTGGAAGGGGTCTGCTTACACCCTAGAGAGCTTGGATAAGAGGGTCCAGACTCCGTCACATTCTGCTCTGCAGGGGCTGGGCTCCTGGGACGGTGAACAGACTCACTGTCTGTTGAGTGAATGAATGAAATATGGGCTTTACCCTCAGATTGTCACTGGCTCATGCGGACTTCAGCCAGGGGTAGGTGGAGAAGGTGGACTGGGTCTGGCCAGGCGTCCACACATGGGTAGCACAGGTGCACCTGTTGCTTCTGTGGAGTCTAATTCCTGACACGAATAAGAAAGCCACGAGGAACCTATGGCGATTGGTCGGACGGGGTGAGTTGGCCTGGATTTCTGGCTCTGCCTCCCACAGGCTGTCGGCCTGCTGACCGTGCCTCCGGTCCAGTCTGCAGCTGAGAACACTAGCCGCTGCCTGTTTGCCACCAGTGGTTTGCTTGCAGGAGCAAGTGAGAGCCGTTCTCACATTCTTTTTTATTTTTTACTTTTTTTTTTTTAATTTAAATTCCATTTGCCAACATCTAGTATAACCCCCCAGTGCTCATCCTATCATGTGCTCTCCTCAGTGCCGGTCGCCCAGTCACCCCATCCCCCTTTCACCCCGTCCCCCCACCCACCTCCCCTTCTGCAGTCCTTTGTGTGTTTCCCAGAGTTAGGAGTCTCTTATGGTTTGTCTCTCTTTCTGATTTTCTCCACTCAGTTTCCTTCCCTTCCCTTATGATCCTCTGCACTATTTCTGTTCCTGGTATGAGTGAGACCATATGATGATTGTCCTTCTCCAACTGACTTACTTCACTCAGCATCATACCCTCCAGTTCCTTCCATGTGGAAGCAAATGGTGGGTGTTCATCCTCTCTGAGGGCTGGGGAATATCCCATTGTATACATAGACCACATCTTTTTTTTTTTTTTTTTTAAACCACATCTTCTTTATCCATCATCTGTCGGTGGACACCAGGGCTCCTTCCCCAGTCTGCCTATTGTGGACATTGCTTCTGTGAACATTGGGGTGCAGGTGTCCCAGCATTTCATTGCATCTGCATCTTTGGAGTAAATCCCCACAGTGCACTTGCTGGGTCGTAGGGCAGGTCTATTTTTAACTCTTTGAGGAACCTCCACACCGTTCTCCAGAGTGGCTGTACCCGCTTGCCTCCCCACCAGCAGAGCATGAGGGCTCCCCTTTCTCCTCACCCTCCCCAACATCTCCCATTTCCTCCCTTGTTAATTTTTGCCATTCTCACATTCTTGCTCATCAAACTTGTTACCTGGAGTGGTCGCCTGCCCCAGGACCTGCTGGAGTGGCTTCTTTGTCAAAGGACGGTGTGGGGATCCCTGGGTGGCTCAGCAGTTTGGTGCCTGCCTTTGGCCCAGGACGCAATCCCGGGGTCCAGGGATCGAGTCCCACATTGGGCTCCCTGCATGGAGCCTGCTTCTCCCTCTGCCTGTGTCTCTGCCTCTCTCTCTCTCTCTCTCTCTATGTCTATCATAAATGAATAAAAAAAAATTACTAATTCCATTAAAAAAAAAGGATGGTGGCCAACCATCAGACAGTTTTGCCAACCAATAACTGCAGCTGCACCCAAACAGAGTGGACCAAACAAACAAACAAATAAAGCAAAAAACCAAAAGACCTCTCTGCAAACATACAGTATTTTATGTTTCCTAGAAGTACTGGAGGCCTGGAAAAAGGGGGTGAACATTAAAAAAAAAAAAACAAGCAAACATCACTTAACCAAAAGAAAACAAACCAACACGTGTGTCTGACTGTAAGCCCAGGAATTCTAACTGGACAGGACACAGGCCGAATTGGAGTGGCCCCAGGCATTGGGGGGCTGCTGGGGACCAGGGACTCTGTACCCCCAGAGTGGGCACGCGGGCCTGTGGCACGGGATGTCCTGCAGCAAGGCCAGGGCCTTCAGGGGGCCATCCACAAAGGGGGCCCCACTGGCCGGTGTCGGGCGGGTGTCAGGTGGGGAGCCACCCGCGGGCACCGCCACCACCTCGGGACTTGCAGGATCTTGGCCACGGACCACCAACACGGCCACCGCTCTCAGAGCCCGGGGTCCATTGCCCCTGAGACAGGGGTCAGCGTGTTCACGGCTTCTGGCAGGAACGGGTTTTACTCAGAGCCTTGCAGCACTTCCTTCCCGTCAGATTTCAGCAGCAAGAGTTGCGAGAAGAAGCTACGTTATGGATCAGAAAAACACCCCGGAAAGCCTCAGCTTGTCCTCCACGGGATTTACCGGAAAATGCTGTAGAAAGCGAACACGAGTGAAATTTGCCTAATGCTGAGTTGGTAGTTTTTTTTTTTAATCTATTGCTAAGGTTTTTTTTTTTTTTGGTGTTGTTGTTTTTTTTTTTGTTTGTTTTTGTTTTTAATCTATTTTTAAACAAATTCAGTGGGAAAAGTAAGGGTTATTCTCCTGACTGAGAAATAAACATCCACCCCGCAACGAGAATGATCAGCAGCTCTCGAGTACGTGCTCCCGGACCACGGCCTAGGTCCCCGGCACCATTTCTCTCCTCTTTCAACCATCCCAAGAGCATTTCCCTTATTCGCATTCTGGAGATGAGGACAACAGAGTTTATTTATTTATTTATTTTTTTTTATTGGTGTTCAATTTACTAACATACAGAATAACACCCAGTGCCCGTCACCCATTCACTCCCACCCCCCGCCCTCCTCCCCTTCTACCACCCCTAGTTCGTTTCCCAGAGTTAGCAGTCTTTACGTTCTGTCTCCCTTTCTGATATTTCCCACACATTTCTTCTCCCTTCCCTTATTTTCCCTTTCACTATTATTTATATTCCCCAAATGAATGAGAACATATAATGTTTGTCCTTCTCCGACTGACTTACTTCACTCAGCATAATACCCTCCAGTTCCATCCACGTTGAAGCAAATGGTGGGTATTTGTCATTTCTAATAGCTGAGGAATATTCCATTGTATACATAAACCACATCTTCTTTATCCATTCATCTTTCGTTGGACACCGAGGCTCCTTCCACAGTTTGGCTATAGTGGCCATTGCTGCTAGAAACATCGGGGTGCAGGTGTCCCAGCGTTTCATTGCATTTGTATCAAGGAGAGATAAAGAGCTTCCAAGACAGACAACAGAGTTTAAAGAGTTTAAGACGCGATCCCTGGGGGGCTCAGCGGTTTAGCGCCTGCCTTCTGCCCGGGGCATGATCCTGGGGTCCCGGGATTGAGTCCTACGTCGGGCTCCCTGCATGGAGCCTGCTTCTCCCTCTGCCTGTGTCTCTGCCTCTCTCTCTCTCTCTCTCTCTCTCTCTGTCTCTCGTGAATAAATAAATAAAATCTTAAAAAAAAAAAGGGTTTAAGGAACCATCACAAAGCGGAGAATGAAGGACTCCTTTTATTTGTAAGGCCTATGTGGGAAAGTACACCATGGGTCCCCCAGATCCGGGGAGGGTAAAATGCCCAGTCTTGGCAAATATAACAGCTAGGGTTCCCTTAAAAACAATTAATTTGAGCCGCCTGGGTGGCTCAGTGGTTGGCGTCTGCCTCGGGCTCAGGGCATGACCCCAGGGTCCTGGGATCAAGTCCTGCATCGGGCTCCCCTGCTTCTCTCTCTGCCTGTGTCTCTGCCTCTCCCTCTCTCTCTCTCTCTCTCTCTCTGTCTCTCATGAATAGATAAATAAAATCTTCAAAAAGAAAGATAAAATAATAAAATAAAATAATAAAATAAAATAATAAAATAAATAAAATAAAATAAAATAAATAAATAAAATAAAATAAAATAAAATAAAATAAAATAAAATAAAATACAGGCCCGCAGAGGTCTCATAGTGCGTGGGCTTGCTCTCGGGCTTTAGAGCCGTGAATAAATGCCCCACTGGGGGAGGAGGGTGAATTGTAGGGGCCAGGAGGGGGGTGATAGGGAAGAGCTTCTCAGCCTCCCGGCTCAGGGGGGAGGGAGGGCAGGTCCCCTCACGGCCCGCAGTCACATGGTCCCACTGCCTCACCTGCGCGGCTGGGCCGAGGGTGACACCTGGCCATGCTGCCCGCCGTCACGGCCACCTCCTTGCACATCTGTGAGGAAGTCTTGCACAACCCGAGTGAAGTGTGGTAATGTGAGAGTGAAGGGATGCATGAGAGCAGACCGTGCTCCGTCGGTACCCGCCACCCCTGAACGTGCCGGGGCGCCCAGCACCGTCCAAAGCTGTGGAAAATGCTGATCTGCGCGTGAGGAGCAGTTATCCATTATCTAAGCAGCCAGGCTGTTTAAAAAGTTAATGATTGTTTATGGGGGCTTTGAATCGGAGGCTCTTGATTTAAGGAACAGTCCCAGGTCGTATGATATGTACTGTGTGCGTGTGAAGGGAGTCAAGGCCTAGCACCCCACGGGGCGGGGGGGTGGGGGGGTGGGCACTGACAGGGACATCGGGCATCCTGGTTAAGCCTGCTTTCATCCAAAATTCTGCAGGGACTGCTCAGCCCGGCCTGGCTCCTATCAGGACATGTGGTACCCAGACTCCTTCTCCTCTTTGTCTCTTTTCACTCACAGACGTTCAGAGAATTCTCATTAAAATTACTTAGAGCGAAACGGAGAGACCATGTTATAAAATAAACCCAGTTAAATACACTTTGTTGTATTGCCTCATTTAGGTGATGCATGGACTTAATTTTCCTCTCTTTGTGTCTTAACTATGTACATTAGGTGATGCTTGCCAATTAATGCAGGATGTCACATCCCCAATTGCTTTCTCTATCTTCTTAAACATTAAAAATAAATACACGCCATCTGTCTCATATCTTGAAAGCAATTCAAAATGGTTACTTTTGTTTGCTCAGGATTACAGCACAGTTTATAGCTTGAGTGCCTCCGAATCGTAGAAAAGTTCTGTCTGTTTCGTAAACGCAACTTCATTTTAACGTGCATCCACTGGAACGAGCAGGAGGCTCTCAGGAGAGCTCGGACCAGCCAGACAACAGGGGACGGTGGTGCTGGAAACCTTGCTCTCTGGCATTTGAGAGAGCTGGCCTCAAGGCTTCGCCTGCTGCTTCCCAGCTGAGCCCTCTTGGGGAAGTGAGCTTTAACTTCCTGAAGCCTCAGTGTTCTCTATCTGTGAAATGGGCATAGCACCTACCGTGCGGCGTGCTCTGGGAAATATATAAATACAGAGAGAGAGAGAGAACCCACTGCCTACCCAACTCTTCGTTAAGGTGCAAGAAATAGTAATCATCTTTATCATCACCCAGATTTGGGAGGGGAATAATTTCAATTTGAGGAGGATTGTGGTGAAAAAAAATAGCTCAGAGTAGCAGAAGGTTAAATTCCAAGAAAGGAACTACATAGGAAAGCAATGTTCTTTCTCCATAGCAATTAAAATATGAGGGTAAACAACTTGACTGCCATCGCCCCCACGGCCCCTCGGGCACCCAGGTCAGCTGGCATGTGCAGAACGGGATTGGTGCCCCAGGACAGCTTGAGTCACTTCGGCTTTGCCATGGCTACAAAGGCACTTTTTAGAAGTTTTTTTTTTTTTTTTTAATTAAAAAAAAAACAGGTATGCAATAAAGCACCAAATGCCTAAATACCTTAACTAAAAAGGGGCAAGGGACAATTTGAGAATGTTCCATCTTCCATTCTAAGTCGGAGCAATTTTCCCAACAATACTTTCGACTGTAGCAGAAGAGAAGTTTTCTAGATCTGAGCCGAGCGTTCTGAAAATGGTGAACGTGTAATTTGAAATCCACCCTATACTCACAGACCACAGAATTGTAGTGCTGTGTAAAAATGCCAGCCCCACGTGACCTGGCCCGAAATATTTCAGCAATAGGAAAATTGAGGTCCAGCGAAACACAGCAAATCGTCCAGAGCACGCGGCTAGTTCAAACAGGAACGTATCCTTTGTTTTAGCTAGGTTTCAAAAAATTCGTTAAGCACACTGACATTTTTTCGACTTCTATAAATATCCTTGGTTTACAGCTGATTCTTTCCACGACACGGCTGCTAACAGCCTTATTTGAACATAACTGAGCTGTTCGGCATAGTCTTTGCATGACAAAGTGGTCAAGTCTTACTAGTAGCCGAGAATGTATTATCAAGCCTTTATTTAGCTGTACTGTCAGGGCAATCCAACTATTAGTCATCTTGACATGTGCTTCAGAATACCACACACCCATGAGTCCTGGCAAAAATTGCATCTGCTTCCTGCTGCCTCCCACACTGCAACTCTTTGCAAATTGCAGATATTTTTACTGCCGTTCTAGAAAGAAAATTACTTAACATTCCTAATCTGAGGAGGCATTTAAACCTCCCCTCCCTAATTATAAAATTAAAAGCCAACTAGTGTAGACCCTGCACATGCAGCACAACGAAGATCCGCTAGGGAAGAGCAGTCGTGAGCAAGAGAGAATCAAGAACTTCCTGCCCTACGGAAATTTCCGTAGCCCCCTTCTTCTGGAAAGCACGTTGATTCCATCCTGTTAACTACTGAGTCTTGATGTGATCTGGAAACGGACTCATAGGCAGACCAGTTGCTACTCATCACACAGCAAAACCCAGACTGAGAAGATCTAAAGCTATTTGCACGAAACATTTCTGAAAACCAAAATCTGTTATATTTTCAAACACATTCTACATTTAATACATCCTGCTGGCCCTAAAAATATATATATATGTTATTAAAATATATAAAATATTTATTAAAAATATATAAAATCATTGGAAAGCCTATGAACAATCTTTTACTTTCTGCCCTATTTTACTGGGCTGATCTGTAAATATATAGTTTATATAAAAGAGTGAGTTGAAGGCCAGGGGGTGACTTTTGGGTCTGCTGCCCTTCCTGTCATTTCTACCTGCCTCAGAGCAACATCAGGAGTTTCTTTCCACCTTAACTCCAAAGACAGGCCGCTGAAAAGTCAGGGGGAAAAGGCAGGCAAGTGGCTGTCAGGGTTGCCCAAGCACTATTTCCCAAGGAGGAGCCAGGATGATTAATAGAACAGGAATCTGTGTCGACACCCTCGCCTCCCCACACCCCCTCCCCTCTCCCCCCCCCCAAAAAAAGAACCACCAGACTCAAGATGCTGATAAGAATTCTTTTATGTTATTCCAATAAAAAATACATTCATACAGAAATATAACAATCTTGCAAAAAACAATTTCAAATAAAATCTTGTAAAACAAAATTTTACAAAAATCTTACAAAGATTCTTTAGATAACAGGGTGCTTCAAAAAAAAAAAGAAATTTCACTAATAGAAATTTTTTTTAATGTCAAGCAAAAAGTTTCTGCTTGATTGAGGCTCAGTTATCACCTGAACAGAATGTAATTCTTTATGTACTTGCTTATTATGAAAATTACAGGCATTGACACACATGGCACCCAGCCCCACCCAATCAAACAACTTCATGGTGTTTCATAAGTGAGACAAGCCAGTGCAAGTTGTTGTGGTTTTTTTTTTTTTTTTTTTTTTTTTCCTTTTTTGTCTTTTGTTTACCTTCTTGCTTAATGGAATTGTTATGGCTAAGCAACACAGCACGGCCAAATAAAGGAGTTTCCCAAAACCCAGCAAATCAAATGCCTGGATTTGGAATCGCCAAAAGAAAAGTGCATTTTCCCCTCAGCAAAATGAAATGAGTTCTTCAGGTAAGTGTATTCATCAGCCCAGATTTAAAAAACAAAACAAAACTACCCAAGACCAGTTATGTGAGCTTTCATCATTGCTCATTTCCAGGAAGATCAAACAAAATACCAGCCCAGACTCATATGTGTGTGTGTGTGTATATATATATATGTATATATATATACACACACACACACATATGTATATATATATATATAAAGAAAAGATCCACACCCACAAGCCAGCAGCTGGATAAAATATCAGCTGTCCATGCTGCGGTATGCCAATTCGGGGAAATTACTCGTTGGAAAAACTGGAAGATTCTATGTGCTGGAAAAAATAGCTTCATCTGCATAAAAAGTATTCTAAAAAAGAATCCCTGTGATTAGCTTACTCTTAGGTTAGATGTTCTAATAAGGCTGAAATTCAAAATCAAAACCTTCGTGTGTCTGAGACCAATTAGTGGGCTAGTATTCCCTTCGTGCTGCTTCTGAATGGCCAAAGGTCCCCTGTTCTGGACCTGCCAATAAGGATGAGCAAAGCCAGCGGTCTGGAATAAATTGGATGCCAAGGATCTGTAGCAAATCATTAAATCACAGATAAAGCCTTTATAAAAGTTATGGTTTTCATTTTTACCTCCTTTATGGCCATTCTGAAATATTTCTTCACAGGCTGTGGAATTTTGTTATCTAAACATTCTCATTTTTCCTTAAAAAAATATTTATATATTATCTATATATGTATATATATACACACACACACACGTACACATACTATACACACACATATACATACACAAGAATTCCGCCCACTTTTTTAAAAAAAGTAATATACTTTCTGTATTACCGACAGATAGCTAGATAGATATGTGGAACTTGTGCCTTTTAAGCAAATACATTAACATTGTTTTATTTTTTATACTTCTGTATCTTTAATATGTGTGAGAACGTTACATATTAAATACAGCCGGTGTGTGATCTATACAATTGTTGTGCAAAGTCTATGTGAAAGTCTCATGGTGGCAGAAATGATCCGATTTTCCAATTATCGTATGTTTTCCACTTTTAACACTGACAGTCAAGTTGTCTAAAATAGCAAGTAAATACTGACTTGTTTGGGGAGTTTCATCTCTTTATTTGTCTTTGTGAAGGAGGACTTTAAAGAGATTTTTTTTTTCTGTATTATATATTGATACAGTACAATGCCAGGTGAAAAAAGAGCCTTAATAAAGCATGCATCACCCATACCCCTGTATGAGACCCCCGCAGAAGGGGCCACTTGCATAAGGCACCATTATTAAAATCTACAGTGCATTAACAGCTAGAAAACCAGAAATTAGTCCTCAAGGCATAAATAAGAGAAACTTAGCTGCATGAGAAAACAGTTTCTAAGCTTTAGTGGTTTTATCCACCCAACTGAGAAAAATTTTAGGATCTCAGTCTAATGTAACATTAGACTAGCAATTCCCAGCCCTAGCATTCTTGATACCCAACATATGCCCCACGTCTTCAAAGGGCATCACGAAATTCTCCAAAAAGGTAATTCAAATTCAGAATCATTTAAAAAATAATCCTATGCTGCACAACACCTTTCTGAAAGGGGGAGTGTTACAAAATCGACGGGGGCGGGGGGCTGAGGGGGGGGGATTGTGTATTGCCAGGCCCAGATGGCTAGGGATCACCCAATTTGACCAATCCTATCTTAGCTGCTCAGTAACTGGAATTAACATCGTTGTCCTGATTTTTAAGAATGGAAAGCAGATAGTTCCCCAGACCATGCATTACTTTTTGTCTTATAAGGAAAAGTTATCAATGTGTTATATTTGTAAATACACAGCTTATACAACGGGTAACAAATGAGCTCTGTTGTAGCAAGTAAACAAGCTACTTGACACATTGCACGTTTTTTTTGTTTGTTTTTTTGTTTTTTTTTTTCTCTCGTAGCTGCACCAGACACCGAAAGTTCTCTCACACGGGGAGGGGCTCCCCTCCCCACACCCATTCGCCACTCCGGGGGGTCTCGACCACCCACTCCCGCCCTCCATGGTTTCCCTTCTTTTTTTTTTTTTTCTTCTTCTTCTTCTTCTTTTTTTTCTTTTCCTAAGGCGCAGACCCCACCCCCCGGGAAATGATTGGTGGTCATCTCATCTCGTGGTTTACTCCTCACACACAAAACATTCAAACTCCGCGCGTGCTGCCTCTCGCAGGCTTGCTCCTGCAAGGGGAAAGACTCTGCCTCCATCACTCAGTCACTAACTCACAGATCCTCCACATACAGGACACCCGACCATTAGCATTCTCAGTGCACATGCTCACGGCAAAGGCTTAGGGAGCACTCGGGAGATGGGTACCAGTGGCGAGTCCAGGGCCACCCAAACACCACACGCCGCGGGTGCTCTGCCGCTCCGACACGACGGTTTTCGCCCTCGAAAGACCTTCCAAGTAGAGGTCCTGGAGGCAAACTGGGTGGGGTGCGAAAATGGCATGCTTTGGCTGGAACGCGCACCCTCCTTCCACGGCTGTCTCTCAGCCCGGAAGCCTTTTAGCCCGCAGGATTCGCTGCTCTGCTCCCTCACAGGTGCCTCTTCATGTGGAGGGCCAGGTGGTCAGACCTGGAGAAACACCTGCAGGGCAAAGAGGCATCCCACACGTTAGGTCTCCCGCCTTCACAGAGGTTACAGACCCTGTGGCCTGCGCTCCTCCACCCCCAACCCCTCCAGAGGGAAGGTGGGACTCCATGGCCTTCAGGGAGGTTACAGACCCTCTGGCCTGCATGCCCTGACCCCAACCCCTCTAGAAGGGAACGTGGGACTCCGTGGCCTTCAGGGAGGTTACAGACCCCCTGGCCTGTGCTTCCTAACCCCAACCCCTCTAGAAGGAAAGGTGGGACTCCATGGCCTTCAGGGAGGTTACAGACCCCTCCGGCCTGAGCGCCCCGACCCCAATCCCTTCAGAGGGAAGGTGGGACTCAATGGCCTTCATGGAGGTTACAGACTCCCCTGGCCTGTCCTCCCCAACCGCATTCCCTCTAGAAGGGAAGGTGAGACTCTATGGCTTTCACAGAGGTTACAGACCCCTGGCCTATGCTTCCTAACCCCAACCCCTCTCCAAGGGAAGGGAGGTCTGCTCCGAGTCCCAGCCAGCTGGCCAGTCGGTTTTCTGGGGCAGGAAAATTCTAGCTGATGGGAATATACATCGAGGACGCCAATCAGCTTTCAGGAGAATTTCGCCTGACCTCATCATTCAACCATTGGAAGGACTGAAAGCCAGCCTTCTGAAAATATGAAGGAAATGCCTGTAGTCTCACGCACACAGAGCACAGGTCTCCCTAACTGGGGCAGCTGGCAGATTACAGACTCTCTCAAAAAGTCCGAGGCCGAGAAGAGGCGTGCGGGCATGGGACGGGCCACCCTGCCTTCCTCACTGCAGGCCTGTGCCTCTCCGGGGACGGCATTCGGCGCCCCTACGCTTTGTGCACGTACCTGTCACAGTGAGAACATTTAAAAGGCTTGGCACCAGTGTGCTTTCTGAAGTGTCTGGTTAACTCATCGCTTCTTGCAAAACGCCACTCACACCCTTCCCATGAGCATCTGTAAGGCTTTTCTCCTGGGAAGAGAGCACACGACAGGCACACCGTGACTTCGCTGAGGAGGAGGAGGTGTGCAGGGACAGGACGGGGAAGCAGCTGGACAAAGTGGACTCATCCGCGAGCTTGGGGGCCCGGCCTCGGCCCCCCGTGTCACGCCCCAGTGAAGGGCCGGGCGGGCACTCTGGGGGACACCCCGGGGTCCCTTCCTGACCTGGCCTGGGGCCCCCGAGGGCTGTGCAGGGGACCCAGGCCGGGCAGGGCCCACGTGACCAGTAATCAGAGTTACAGCGTAAGAATGACAAATACTCAGACTGGCGAAATACTTCTGAGGTGACGTGTCAGCCCACTGGACCCACAGCCCTGGCGGGGGCAGGGTTTTATTGCTTTCTCCATGGAAACGGTCTCTCTCAAGCACTTACTTTGTTCCTTCCTCACTTCCCTATGGAATGAGGCTTTGTACTTTCCTCCGGGAAACGGCATTTCTCTAAAACTGAGGTCATGAGTTTCTGGGAAACCCCATCCGAAGGCCTTCAAAGCACTTTCTAAATGACAATCAAATGGCCAAACTGACTGCTCCCGGTCGGTCAGAGGATACACACGAACTTAGCTAAAAGTGCTACCCAAGGCCATTCAAGATTTGGCCTCTGCCCGTCCTCGAGCGAGCCGTCGGGGCAGACGGGGACCGGGGTCCTGACGCCAGCAACGCCGGGGACCCTGACCTGAGGGCTCCAGCGTCCCCTCTCGGCCCTGGGGCAGGCCAGAACTTACGGTGACCCCCTCGGCCAGAGCCCCCCTTGCCCTGTGCCCCGGGGACTTTGGGCTTCTGCACCCAGCTGGCCCGGCGTAGAGAACACATGGTCATGCTCCCTTATCTGACCCACCCCAGTCCTTTCAAACGGGGTTTCATCCCAGTCGTGCACTTTGATCGCAAAGTTGTTTGTTTGTTTTTGTTTTTTAAACTGGCATCAGAAACAGAGGCCGCGGGAGACACGGGGAAGCTCCTGGGAAGCGGCCAGGGGCCAGCACATGGGTCCAGCTGCCACCCCTCAGCCCCGCGGACGCCCCCGCCCCCAACCCTCGAGTTCCAGTACAGAAAACCGGAGGCAAGTCCCCGCCACGTGATGCCCGGGCACGCGGGCGATCCCATCCCCGGGAAGGTCGGAGTGAGTGAGGGGTGGGGTGGGGGCGGAGAATGGATTTACCTCGTCTGTTTAATCTGAAAGTCTCACCCGATCCGGGCACACACGTCCAGTCTTTCAGCTCCTACTCTGTCCTCCCCAGAGACCCAACTCTTTTGGGGAAGCATGAGGTGAGGATGTGTCTGCTCTGCCAGCCTCCGGCCGAGCCCCGGCCCCCTCCCAGGGCTGGTGCGATGCAGTGGCGCCCACCAGCGGCCCACCTCCCGCGTCGCAGGAGGGACTGACCTGTGTGAGTGCGCTGATGTGCTTTCAAGTGGGAGCTTTTGGTGTAAACTTTCCTGCAGCCGTTAAAGTGGCAGCGATGCACCCGCCTCCGGCCATCCGGGGAGGCGTCCCCGCTGCCCTTGTCACCGGGCTTCCCCGCAGTCCCTCCGCGCACCTTCCCGGGGGGGTGCAGCTCGCCGGGCACGCAGCCCCACAGGTGAGAGGGCTCCCTGCTCAGTTCCGGGGACGACGGGGGCGTGGAGGTGGCCGACGAGCTCAGGGTCCCCGAGTTGACTAAGACTTCGCCAATGGGGTCGGAGGTAAATTTAGTGGTGGGAGAAAGTTCCTCGGAGCTGTCGGAGGACTCGCTGCTCACGTCGGAGTTCAGGCTGTTGGTCTCCAGGTTGTAAGCAAAGCCGGGGCTGTTCAGAGCATCCTCGGGGGGGCTGGAGGAAAGCTTCAGGTCCGGGTCCTCCTTTTTCTCCCGAGCCAGGATGATTTTGGTCCACAGATCCTCCTGGCTGTCGAACTTGATTTCGGAGGCTGACACATAGCAGGGTTCGCTCTGGAGGTAGCGTTCCAACTCCAGGCAGGTCTGTGCGGAAGGAACCACAAGAAGACACGTGATCGTGATGACAACGAACCGTGTAACCGAAAAGAAAAAAAAAAAAAAAGCACATTTCCAAAAACATGCAGGAATCAAGGGCAAACAGACTGTGGCCGTGGAGCTGGCTGCACCATCGCGTCTCTAGGAGAGCGAGGGGAAAGCGGTTTCTAGGAATGGAGGCGCTTTCCGGAGAAGGGCCCCCGCAGGCCGGACCAGTGGCCACAAGGGCTGCCGGTCACTGGGCTGTCTTTGCCTTGGTTACCAGCAGTGACGTGACTACCGAGTTTCTGTAAACCACACAGGGAACACCGGCCTCAGGCACGTGCTCCCGAGACGGGCTTAAGCAGATGACCTGACAGTCTCGAGAGACATCCCTGCGCATCAAGGAAGGCTCGGGCCACCCTCCTCGGTGGCGCACGAGACAGAGAGGCCGCGGTGCACGCGAGGCAACGTGCCGTGACATTGCATGGGTCTTTCTTTAGAGACACGGGGGCCGGGAGCCCGGGGCCACACTCGGCGAGCGGACGCAGCGAGCTGATGGTCTGTGTTCAGGGACCCCGGGGAGCGGCGGGTAAACCAGCCCCGGCTCCCGTAGGGCCCCGACCCAGGAGGCTTTCAAAGATAGGCCATTCCCCAGGGCAGCAGGGCCCTGCTCGCACACAACTTTCAGGACTTCCACGGTGGGGAGAGGAAAACAAGAGCCTCGACCACAGGAGTGCAGAAATCCTTCCAGAATGGCCATCTGCTATTGTAAACGATGCAGGACGGGAAATTCCTCCCCGGCCCTGCTGGGAGTCCCACAGTGGACAAGAACTTTATCTCCTGGCCAAGAGTACAACTGTATGAGTCATCACTCGGTTTCTTTCACGCAATGCCAAAGGAGACTTCCTTTTTGAAATTCTGACCAGCGGCCAAGAAAGGACCTGGTTCAAATATACATGCAGAGTGTCATGGACAGTGCCCCCTCCCCAGCCGCACAACCAACCTTTCAAGAAGCTACAACTGCCGAGACACCAGCATCCCCTCTCCCCACCATCTCAAACTTTCTAGCCACTGGAAAAGAAAAACGGTAGGAAACATTTTAGGATTAAATTGTGTCTGCCCTTATCTTTACTAGGATCAACTGCCTGCATGTCCATATAAGGCTGGTCTATACACCACGGGAATTCGACAGATTTAAATGTCTACAGTGCACTGGGCTCATTGCAGCAAATCGTTTTCAGGACTGGCAAAGCCGACCCCAAGGGCTCCTGCTTGCTTGCTTACTTAGCAACTGTGCCCTGCTGCTACGGAATACGGCACAGCCCCGTCCCCCTCCCCGCAGACTCGTCACACAGCGAGCGTGAGCAAGCGGGGGGGGCGGGGGGGGGGGGACGACAATCATTGTTTTCTCTCTTGTGCCCTCAAATTAGACATCTGAGTTCCAGTGCCCACTACAGGGTTCCGAGAAGCAGTGTTCCGAGGAGCGGCGGCAGGCAAGGTACGTTGCTGATGCGCCAAGGAGAAAGGAAAGCACATTTGCCTCGATCCTGTTAAACTTTCATAATCTGGCTAATTTGAAATCTCCATTATGCTGATAAGCACTGGGGACCGAGACGGAGCTCTTGGAGAGTTTAAAAGGCTCCGGAGGCGACCGGGAGCTCAGCCTGGCTTGGGGCCCAAATCCCAAATGCCCGAAGGAAACTACTTAGATCAATTTCAATCACGTCCTAGGGAGCAGCTTCTTTAGGAGGAAGGGGGGGGGAGGGGAGAGGAAGGCAGGATCGGGCTTGGAACAATTAAGCAGGCATGTGAAGGTTGCAACACTTTGCATTTCATCCCTTTTAAAAGCTTTCTAGGCTTTGAAACGCACAGAATATGTTTGATCTGCTAATTCACTTTGTGACAAAAAGCAAACAGCCAGGCAGGGCACGGAGACAGCCCCGACCCCTCCTTCTATCTTTTTAAAGACAATGGGACAAGTGTCACAATCTCTCTTCTCCCTTCAGGCAATCCTCACGAATTGGGGGAGTGGGAGGAGGTGGGGGGGGAGAAGAGGTTAACTTTCCTAAATGTCCAATGTCAAAAAACTCCAGTTCCACTAAAAAAAAAGAAAAAGAAAAAGAAAAAGAAAAAGAAAAAAAAAAGAAAGAAAAGAAAAAAACAGGAAAAAAAAAACATGCCGGAAACCGAGACTCTTCTCCTCAAACTCAGACTTAAAGCAATTTGGACCGGCTCATTGTCATATGACTGAGAAGTCACTGGTTGTGCAAACATTGTTGGCTTTTTTTTTTTTTTTCCTCCTCTCTCTTTCTGGTCAACAAAAGACGCAGGTAAAGAAAAACAAGGCAGATCGAAACACATCTTAAGGATTTCCAAAGAGGAAGGAGAAACTGGAAATGGCCCAGGAGGGACAACGAGCTGGTGGAAAGATTTCACTGGTGACATTTTTAATTGGGGGGGGGGGGGACAAAAACTGTCAGTACAAACATAAAAAAAAAAAAAAAAAAGCAAAACACAAACGATTTCTCCATTTCGGAAAAAAAAAAAAAAAAGGCAACAACAAACCCTTGGCACTGTACGGCGGCTCCCAGGAGCAGCTCCAGCGGCGGAGAGTGGAGCTGCTGGGAGCAGCAAAGTTCTGCCCAGGGCTGCCCAGGGCAGAAGCCGCGAGCCCGGGGCTGCCCTCCCGAGGCTGCGCCCCTGCAGCCCGGGCCCCGGCCGCCGCGCCGCGCTCCGGTGACAGCCCTGCTCCGCGCCGTCCCCGGCTCCTCGCAGGTGCCTCCCGCACGCACGCAGCACAGGCTCGTTCTCAGGCTCAGGATTTTATGTATTTATTTTATTTTTTTTATTTTTAACAAAATGTACGCAAACCATCCAAAACAAAAAACAAAAAAAACAAAAAACACAAAAAAAAAACAAACAAACAAAAAAAAAGAAAAATAAGAGAAGGAGGAGGAGGAGGAGGAGCGCGCACGCCGGAGCGCCGAGCATCCAGCCCGCGCGGGCTTGCACGGTGCTGGCGGCCCGGGCACCTGGCCCCGCGAGCGCGGCTTACCTGTTGCCAGTACTCCTCCAGGGAGGGCAGCGCCGAGAAGTAGCCGGTCTCGTGCACGATCTGCAGCTCCTGGAAGATGCTGCACATGGGCAGTACGTCCATGTCGGGCTGGAAGAGGCAGTCCCCGCCGCCGCCGAGAACGCAGGGAGCTGTGCGGGCTGGAGCCGGGAGCGCAGCGGCCGTGCCTGCAGCGCCGGGGAAAGTTTCATGCAAACTCAGCGCGCAGCAGTGAGGCGCCGCGGGTTCGGATCCTGCCGGAGCCCGGAGACGCGCTCGCGAGCCCACACAATATTTGCAAACACCGGACTGACTGCAAACGTAACCCCTGCAAAACTTCCCTATTCAAAGCTCCGCTGCCAGCCTCCCCCCTCCTCCCCGCCCGGCTCCCCCCACTCCCTCCCCCCACGTGACTCGCCCATGCCCGCCCCGCGCGCCGCCCAATCACGCTGCGCCCGGCCCGGGGGCCGCGCGCCGGTGATGTCAGCTCCGGCCAATGGCGGGCGGCGACTCACAGCGGCCCCGCCTGGCGTGACCGAGCCTCTCCGTCAGCCGCCCGGCCATTGGCCCAATTCGAACTTCAGGCGGCGCTGATTGGACGGCGTCCTCGCAGGCTATTTTTAGCAGGGTATATAAGGCGCGGGCCGCCGCGCGCCGGAGGAGTCGGCGCTGGGAGGTGCGGGCCGAGCGGCTCAGTGCGCCCGCGGCCGCCCGACCGGCCGAGCCGCTCCTCCGCCCGCGCCCGGGCCCGGACCCGGACCCCGGACCCCGGACCCCCCGCTCCCCGCTCCCCGCTCCCCGGCCGCGTCACCCAGGCCCCGGGACGCTCCGCGCCCCGCCCCCCGGACCCGGTCCCGGTCCCGGTGCCCCCGCCGAGCCGCTCCGTGCGCCGCGCTGCCCGGCCGGCCGCCCTCGGGCCTCCGCGCCCCGGCCCCGGCCCCGGCCCCAGCCCCGGCCCTGCCCCCGGACGCCCCTCCGTCCCCCCGCCCCGCGGCCGCCCCGGGCCTCGCCTCCGCCCTGGCATCCTCTGCCCCCGCCCCCGCCGTGCACCCGCCCCGCCCCCCGTGCGTGCCCCCTGCCCCCTCCCGTGCATCCTCCCCTGCCTCCCTCGCCCATCCTCCCTGCTCCCCTCGCCCATCCTCTGCCCCCCCCCCCCCCCCCCCCGTGCATCCTCCTCGGCCCCCCTCATCCATCCTCTGCTCCCCTCACCCATCCTCCTCTGCCCCCCTCACCCGTCCTCCCTGCCCCCCTCACCCATCCTCCTCGGCCTCCCCCCTCCCATGCATCCTCCCCTGACCCCCTCGCCCATCCTCCCTGCTCCCCTCGCCCATCCTCTGCCCCCCCTCCCCCCCGTGCATCCTCCTCGGCCCCCCTCATCCATCCTCTGCTCCCCTCACCCATCTTCCTCTGCCCCCCTCACCCGTCCTCCCTGCCCCCCTCACCCATCCTCCTCGGCCTCCCCCCTCCCGTGCATCCTCCCCTGCCTCCCTCGCCCATCCTCCCTGCTCCCCTCGCCCATCCTCTGCCCCCCCTCCCCCCCGTGCATCCTCCTCGGCCCCCCTCATCCATCCTCTGCTCCCCTCACCCATCTTCCTCTGCCCCCCTCACCCGTCCTCCCTGCCCCCCTCACCCATCCTCCTCGGCCTCCCCCCTCCCATGCATCCTCCCCTGACCCCCTCGCCCATCCCCTCTGCTCCCCTCGCCCATTCCCTCTGCCCCCCTCACCCATCCTCCCCTGCCCCCCCTCCTCCATCCTCCTCTGCCCCCAGTGCATCCTCCTCGGGCTTCCCCCTCTCCCGTGCATCCTCCCGTGTCCCCCTCGCCCATCCTCCTCAGCCCCCGTCATCCATCCTCTCTGCCCCCCTCGCCCATCCTCCCCGCCCCCGTGCATCCTCCCTGCCCCCCCACCCATCCTCCTCTACTCCCCTCACCCATCCTCTTCTGCTCCCTCATCCGTCCTCCCTGCCCCCTCACCCATCCTCCTCTGCCCCCCTTGCCCATCCTCCCCTGCCCCCCTCGCCCATCCTCCCCTGCCCCCCTCGCCCATCCTCCCCTGTCCCCCTCACCCATCCTCCTCTGCCCCCCTCATCCGTCCTCCCTGCCCGCCTCACCTATCTTCCTCTGTGCCCCTCATCCAATCTCCTCCGTCCCCTGCCTCCATCCTCTTCTGCATTCCCTGTCCATCCTCTGTCCTCTGATTGACTCCGTCTCCTCTGACCCGTCTGTGTCCCCCGTCCACCCTCCTCTACCTCTCCTATCTTGCACTATCTCCCTCCATGCTCCTCTGTCCCCCACCCTCTTCTGTCCTCCCACCTTGTCCCCCTCTGTTCCTCTCTGTCCTCTGCTCCTACCTCATTCCCCCTCTGTCCTCATCCTCTTCTGTCCCCCGTCCATCCTCCTCTGTCCCTCAGTCCCCCTCCGCTCTGTCCCCTCCATCCCTCCCCTCCAACTCCAGATCCACCCAACCCCCCCTGGAGGGGGACGGGGAGGTTGGGTGGCTTTGTATTCCCCTCCACCCCCTCAGCCCTCAGGCCCGCCTTGCTGGTGACCCCGGGAGTTGGGGTACAGACCCAGTGTTTTGAGGGTCCAGAAGCCCCACCAAGCAGGGCCTGACCTGCTGGGACAGCATCGGAGTCTCTCCCTGACTCCCTCTCTGGCACACACACACACACCGTATGCCTGGGAAACCTGCCTACCCTGCAGAGAAAGGGTCAGAGAGGCCTGGAAGATTCATGCTGGATTTGCTGGCTCTTGACTGGGGTACTTTAGGATAAAGTAGAGGTTTTACACTTGGATTTGGTGAGAATTTTGGCCTTGAACAAGGAAATGCTTTGTAACTGGTTCTCAGGGTCCCAGGCCTAGAACAGCATCCCGAGTGCCTGTGCACCTGTTAAAGATGCAGTTTTCGGGATCCAGGCCCGGACCCCACAGAATCTGAAGCTGGGGTGGGGTGGGGCTGTCCAGCACTGTGTTTGGACAAGCTCCCTTCACGCAATCTGTTGCCCACGGAGGTTTTGCCAACCAAGGATCTAGAACATAACGCGTCCGTGTACCTGTTACCTGTAGCACAGAGCGGCCCGCACCCTAGGAAGATGCAGAGTCCACATCCCATTGGGTGGAGCCTGTCTATCTAGCAGAGCTGCAATCTCAAAGAACCCTCAGCGAGGTTAACAAGGAAGCTTTTCCTCTGAATGTGCAAACCATTTAAATTAGGATGCTGCTGACATTCAACGTGTTTTTTTTTTTTTTCCGGTATGAATTATGTCCTAAAATATACCATAATGTTCATTTTCAAGAAAAAATGCCAAGACCACAAAGAATGTGCATTTTAAAATTCAAAATGGAAAACTGAATTATAACTAGTAGTTTCATTTTTATCTCAGAGAGCTTAATGAACATCTCTTTGAGGTTTTCAAAAACGTAGCGTGTAAAAGAAATCCGGGAGGGTCTCGTATGTTGGATTTTCACAGATGAGAGCAGATGGGAATATACCAGGTTTATGACCCTGTAAGGTTCTAGCCAGGGGCCTTTGTTTGGGGATCCAGAGTGAGAAAAGGTTATTGGCTCATTGTACCTACGACGTAGAGTCTGTGAAGATGATCCAGAATGGATCGATGCAAGTTATCAGTGGCCTGTGTGCGTCTCACTTTGCCCCAGGAACCGAGGGTGTCCAGGCTTCCATAGGTGCGACCGGCACCTTGGGTCTATTTCCAGGAACTGAGATGGTTTGGCCTCGAACCAGCCACGGGTTGAGCCGACCTGGTGACCAGCAGCTGGTCATATGTGGGATGTAGTTCCAAGAAGGTGGTTTTATTGGGGTAGGATCTTCTCAGTCATCAGCAGCCGTTGCCAAAGGAAGCAGGAATCCAGAGACGAGGCAAGGGGGCAAAGCCGGCATCCCCGGCGTGCGGAGGAAGGCCAGGGGAAGGGTGGGGAGTCCTCCCCAAGTCCAGGTAAGGGAACGGCTCTGTGCAACGTGTATGGGCATCACGGTTATGGTGCCCTAGGTACCTTTTGAACCATTAACTAGTCATTATTTTAACCATTTTCCTGATCTGCATTCCTATAAAACGTAGGTTTGTCCTTGTCTCTTGAGTGTGCTGACAAATACTTAGACAAATACTTACAAATACTTGGAAGTATTCTATATACTTAGAAGTTTATCTTTAGGAGGGTGAACCTAATTGGGCATCATATGGATACACTCAAAATGGTAATTCTCAGGAAAAAAAAATAAAATGGCATAAAAACAGGATACGTAGACTGGTTTTCAAAAACCATAAGCTCTGGGAGCTCCCATTGCACCCAGGAGCCATCCAGCTCGTGTTATTCATGCCATGTGACGGGCCAGGTATTTGGGACTCCTACATTTGCAAAACAGGCACAGCTCCCTGGGCGGGGGAGGCTGGAGCTACACGGGAGGGAGCTATCTTAAAACAGAGGCATTTCTGTTCCTGGTATAAGCAGCTACTTGGGGGAGAAACAGTGTCAGCCTCCCATGAGAAGAAAGTGTGCGTGGGATCTGAGTTATACTAGTCACAGCTGATTTCTAAAAAGATCAGCCCAGAAGATTCAGAGAAGGCCAGGCACTGGGAGAGGGGGGAGTGCGGCATGGTATTTAGGCTCTGGTTATCCTTGCTACACGAGTGGCCTCGGTCACATCCTTGAAATAGGAGATGGAAATGTCTGTTGGACTCCATTTGGTAGAATTGAAAGATGAGGCATTAAAACCCCCCGCTTATGACAAATAAGCATTTCGTACATTGAAGGCAGTATTTCAATTATTCAACATACATCCATCTCTTCAGTTTGCTGTTATTTGTTTTATAAACCCCCAACCAGCCCCCTACCCCCCCGACACACTTTTTTTTTTTTAATTGATGAGTGAATGTAGGCAGTACAATGAAGTCACCTCTGAGGGTCACAGCCAATCAGAGGCAACATGGGGTCCCAGTCAGGTCCAATCAATAAATAACCCCAAAAGAGCACCTCTGGGGCCCCTGGGTGGCTCTGTTGGTTAAGCACCTGACTCTTGGTTTCGACTCAGGTCACGATCTTGAGAGTTGTGGGGTCGAGCCCCACATTGGGCTCCACACTCAGAGGGGAGTCTGCTGGAGACTCTCCTTCTCCCTCTCCCTCTGCCCCTCCCCCACTCTCTAAAATGAATAAATAAAACCTTAAAAAAAAAGGAAAAGCCTCTCTGCCACACTCCACCCTGCAGATTCTCTTCCCCCGCACCCCTTCTTGCTCTGTCCAAGCTGTGGGGAGAAAATCCTAAAGTCCAGCTGGTGAGCGCCTACCTCCCCATCTCCCTCTGCTCTCCATCTGTCCTTCTGGTAGTCGCACTCCCCACTGTCTTCAGAGGCTCAGGACCCCTCTCCGTGACGGTCCCAGGCTCTTCCCTCTCCGGGTTCATGGTGGGGTCTGACCCTTGGGGCATCCCGGTGCCGATTCCTTACCTTTTTATATCACTAACTTCTCTTTGGCACATTTAGAAAAACATGGCTTAAAATAAAGTTTGCGTTTTAAGGCTAACTTTCAGCTTAAAGATGTATGGGATGAGCTATGGGCTCTGGGCCCTTCCTATTGTATATAACTCAGGCAGGGCTCTTCAGACGAGCCTTATGAAGGCTGATCCGAGGGTCCTTCCAACAAGGCCCCCAATGATACTGCTCTTTTGGGCAAGAAGCTGCTTTTGTTTCATTATGGGTTTGGTCTTATTACAAAACATCAATTGCTATATGCCATTCAAATGTAGATTCGCTCTTTAAATAACTATTAGGGCTGAGAATAGCTAATAAGGAAAGTTCTCAAAGTGATCTTTTTTTTTTTTTTTTTTTTAGTAGATGCTCAGCTTGGTTTATCACCATATGGAATGTGCTCAGCACCCTGGCCATGGCGCCTCCGGGGCACCCAAGGGGGAGAATTCCTACACACCTAAGGCTGCGGTTTTATGGTGCTCTTCTGAAAATATCATAATGAACTCCGGGATATTTGGTAACAGTGGGAAAATATGTTGCTATCTACCAAAGTTTCATAGAAGGAAATGCAAAAAGGAGAGGTGAATTAATCCACACTCGACAAACACGTGCCCTGTGTCGGGCACTATGCGGATCCCTTTCCATGTTATTCCACTTGGTGCCCACACCAAATTTCATGCTGTGAAAAAACAAATTTAAAGCTCAGAGAAAGTTGTGTGATTTGCTAAGTGTCAGGGTCTTAACCCTGGTCTCCCTCATCTCCGTAGACGGCCTACCGTCCACCTGTCCAGGCCTTCTCAAGCAAGATTCTCACCCTGGACTGGGCACGAGGAGCTCTAAGGTGGCCCAGGGACCCCTGACCTGCACCACCCCTCCTCCTGAGCGTAGATCATCCCTTACCGTCTGCTGACTTGAAGTTAATCAAAAAGGAGGTTATCTTGGGGGGGTGGCTCTGACCTAAAGGAATGTCCTTTACAAGGAAGTGAAGCCCAAAGGGACGGTTCAAGATATAAATGCCCAGAAATTCAAAATGGAAGGGAACATCCCTAATCTGAGAAAGGACGCTTGTCCTGCCCGGCAGTAGCTCGCTCTGGGCTCCTGGGGAGAGCGGGGTACGTTCTCAGTTCTGACCTAACTTCTGTGCATCTGTGCTGGATTGGGGAGTGCTGGGTTTTCTCAATGTTCCCACCTCTTGCCCCCAGGGCAGCCAGACTTTCTGGTACCTGTTGGAGGAAGGTTGTTAAAGGAGAGAGTCCCACACCTCTCCTGCCAGGACAATGCTACCTCCTGGCCCGCAGGACCTGGCTCCTGCCTCTGCCCCAGCTCTGGAAGGCTTTGGCTTCCTTTGAGACCAGGGTCTGGGGGTGTGGGTGGGGTTTCATGCTTCCTTCCCACGTGGGGTGCAAAGGGGCAGCAGGAAGAGCAGAGGGAGGTCTTCACTCTCCTGCCCTGCCCACCCATCTGTCTTGTGAGCACCTGGTGGGGGTCTGTGGAAAGAGCATGCAGGGGAGCGTGAGTCTCAGGCTCCCATTTATTCCAGACTGTCTGTCACGCCAGCCCACACTTAAGGGTTAACAAATTATTCCAGTATTACTGTTTTCTCCCATGGAGCCTGCCTCTTCCTACTTTGCCAAAGGTAAGGGTATGTGGATGGCTTCTTGTGCATCTTTGCACTTTTGAGATTCAGTTTCCATGGGGGTCTGCCACCTGCTGCTCTCAAATAGGCTAAAAAAAATGAGGATTTTGTAGATTATCTGACTTTTCTTGTTATTAGGATGTAAAGGAGCAACATTCTCCTATGACTTTCTTCATCCTGGTCAGAAATGAGCGCCAGAGACATCCAGGTGGGCACAGAAAGTCTTCAGCAAATGCAAGGAACACCCGAGGCAGACTTCGGCCCAATGTCACATCTTATACGGAAAATCATTTTGAGACAGATTACAGAGTAAATGAAGGACTAACCTATAAAGCTTCCAGAAGAAAACATAGAGTCAAATCATCATGACGTGATGGTAGGCAAAGTCTTCTTGGATAGAATACAGAAAGCCATACTATAAAGAAAAAAAAATATTTTTTTCCTGATTGATAAGTTAAACTTCACCAAATTTAAAACTTCATCAAAAGACACCACCAAGAAAATGAATAGACAAAGTCACAGACTGAGAGAAAATATTCTCAACACATATATCTAACATCAAACATGTATCCAGGATAGATACAAGTCAATAATAATTTTTTTTTCAAAAAGATAAAAAATAGGAAAAATACTTGAACACATACATAAATGACTCATACACGCATGAAAACATGTTTAAGATTATTTGTCATTGGGAAATGTGAAATAAAATAAAATTTAAAAAAAACCTCACTAGAATAGCTAAAGTTAAGAGGACCCATGACATCAAGAGTTGGTGGAGATGTGGGGGGAGGGTCACCAGAACTTTCCTACGCTATTGATGGGGGTGTGATGCTGGCCGTTTTTAATAAAGCCAAACATATTCCTACGCTATGAGTCAGCTCTCCATCTTGTAGACATTTAGTTAAAAGCATTGAAAGAACATGTTCTCAAAGATTTTTCTGCAAGATCATTCACAGCAGGTCAGCCATAATGGTCAAAACCTGGAAACTGCCCAGGTGTCCATCAGCAGGAGGGGTGGTATTTCTGTATAATGTGGTACTGCTCGTCGCTGCATGCAGCGTCAGGAATGTGTCTCAGAGACATCAGGCTGAGTGAAAGAAGCCTTGCACACAGGAATAGCTCCTGAGAGAGTCAGAATACATCAAGTTCTAGACAAGGGGAAACTAATGTTTGCTTGACTTTGGTAGGCAGGGGTGGAGATTGACTGAGAGAGGACATGAGAGAGTTCTCTTGGTGATGGGTGAGGGTGATAGTGATGAGTGATGGCGATGGGCAAAGGATGCTGGTGATGGTGACGATGGTGTTGGTGATGATGGGGATGATGGTGGTGTTGACAGTGATGGTGATAATGGTGATGGTGGTTTGTGAGGATGATAATGATGACGGTGTTGACAATGATAGTGATGATGGTGATGGTGGTGATGACAGTGGTGACGATGACAGTGATGTGATGGTGGTGGTATTGGTGGTGATGGTGTTGGTGGTGATGGTGGTAATGGTAGTGTTAGTGATGGTGGTGGCGGCGATGATGGTTGCTGGATGGTGGACCCGCTCTATAACTGGATATAGGTGTGTGGTTACATAAGTGATTGCATTTGTTTGAACTGATCCAATGGTACATTGTGCATGAGAGGTTTTAGAAGTTGTTTGAAGCCATCCAGCCAGGAACAAGGAGACGTGATCTTTCCTCAGAGCTTGGCTGTACACTCCGCTGAGACAAGTGTTCTTGTGTTCCTGGCTCATAGATCTGAAAGCTAAGGTGAGGAGACACAGCTCGCTTGTCCAAGGTCACCCGGCGGAGGGTGGCCGACCCAGGCTGGAGCAAGTGGAGCAGAGGGTGATGTCTGTGGGCTCGCAGCTCAAGCCCTGCAGCGTTGGGATGGAGGAGCGTGACTGGAGTTTGGGTGGGGGCCGTGTGAGCCGAGCCCAAAGGCACAGCCACCACGCCATGTGACTGTAGCCGTGGGAACCCACGGGAAATGCTGCAGATTTGTTTCAGAGGAACATCACTGGGCTTTGGTAGCAAGGAGGTGAGGCTGGGGTGGTGAGCTCTGGGGCCTACTCATCAGCCTTTAGGGGGGTCTCGCTCGCACTGGGCTGTCACACAACCGCGGCCACTGCCTCGTCCAAATTCCTGCTGATTTGATCGGCCAACGTGCACCCCTTCATTTGGTACCTGAGAGCCCTCTAACTGTGCCCTGCATCTCCCCCCAAATGCACCCCCTAGAGCATTCCCCAGAACCCTATCAACATGCCGGGCACCTCGTCGCATCATCTGGTGCCTCCGTACCAATGGCCCCGGGGCCGCGACTGTGTTATTCCTCCCCAGGTCTGTGAGCTGCTCGTGAGGGGCCCGAACTCCCCTGTGTGGATCTCACTGCCACGGCAGATGGGGCTTATGGCTCAGGTCAGAAATGCAACTCAGTTACCTCCGTGAGTAGTTAGGTGCTCAGGAGGCAGGTTTCCCGAGTTTACCTGTGCAGAGGTGTGCTGTCGTCTTGCGTGACAGCTACTCAGGAAGGCTTCTTTTCCCTAGGAGACTGTCGGCGTCCCAGAAGTAATGATGAGTGTTGCCATCCTTCTTGCCTCTGCAGTTGTCAGCAGGCTCTCGCCTTAAGAGAATTTTCTAGAGGCAGTCATGTTGCCTCCTCACTCTGCGAGGAGGCCTCTAAACATTGAGATTCAGAGCTAGGGTTTAGAAGAGGATAAGAAGAAAAGGGAAGGTTGCCAGAAATTAATGATTGACGCATTTGGTATAAATCCAAGGCTTGTCATTGAGCATTAAATTGCTAAAGATGAAAAAGAGAAAGAGAACAAGAGAGAACTTAAAAATAAAAAAAAAACTTATAGTTAAATAAAAGAATTGCAGACTGGCGATTACAAGTAAGATTAAAACTCTGCTGTTGTAAATTAAATAAAGTGGGATTATGTTTGCCGGCGAACACCTTTAATCTTATTTTCATCTACTGTGTTCTAAATCAGAAGGACCTACAAGCGGGCCTGCTAAAAACTCAGCAATCACTAAGACTTTCCCTAGGAAATCAGGTTTCACAAGCAGGTTAAAAATAGAGCTCAGGTCAGAAATGGTCAGAGATGGTCTTCAGGTATGGAGCACCTGCAAGTACATACTGCGCAAATAAATAACCCTGCGCAGGCCAGCAGGGTGTCTACACCGTCTTTTAGCGCCGCGGAAACTCATGGCTTCAGTTGATGGTTTATGCCTTTGTCTCCTCTAGCAGGCTGATAACAAAGAGCAGGCTCATTCCTTTTTCATAAGTAGCTCTTAGCTGATGTAGCAGCCACTCAATAAATACTTTTTGAACGAACGCATCTCTGAGTGGCTGTGTGCATCGGTACGGAGACGGGATGTATCTGTAGGCTAGTGATGTCACTTCAAAGTATTTTCTAATTTTAGTAAATGAAGATAAGATTGGTTCTTTAATTTTACTTCACTTCCCCTCCCCCCTCTTTTTGCTCATCTAGAAATTAAGACAAAGGATGAGTCTTTGTCTCCTGAAGAAGTCATAGTTTATTTTATGTTAGGTCCGAAATTGCTTTCTACTTAGGAACTATCTAAGCGGTGGTCCTGAATAAATGTACCTCCAAGGGATAAATTACGGGCTAGCTCAGAAATATCTTCAAAAATTATATTCTATTGTTTGCTGGAGAAATTGAAGGAAGAAAAAATATAATGAACTGTTGAATGGGGTGACCCTCTAGGTTTCAAATGGCCCGTCATGGTGCACTTGGCTGTTCCTGGATTCGCCCCTCTTGGGGATTCTATTTTCTCTTGTTTTTCATGTCTATTCCTTGGTTTTTCTGGAGCACGTCCTCCAGTAACTTCTTGGTTCTTCTCACATGGTTGGGGATAGCTGAGTATACCTCTGGTCTTCTAGCATTTTGCATTGCTAGAGGTCTCTTCTGGGAGCAGTTCTTTCCAGAACAGTGGTGTTTACCCAATGCCAGGAGTTGTCTGAAACATTTTCTCTGGTGTCTTTGGGGAGGAAGGGGCCTGATGTTTTGCTGGAATGTAAATGCTTGAGCTCTAAGGGGATGGGTGGTAGAGGGGAACAGAGACTGAGGTTTTGGCTGGTGTGCTCCCCCCCCGATAGGACTTCAGTCGTTCCTCCTGCCCTCCACCCATTTCTCACCCCGACACCCATCCGTGTGGCCTGGGATAGGCATCTCCGTGGTTCAGTTGGGTGGACTGACACTCGTCTCTTCTGAAACCCACTCTCAGGGTGTTCTGGGCTGTAGGCATCTCCACCTGAAACCTGGCTCCAGCCAGCGTTACCGAATTGACTTATAGACCCATATTGAGATCTCCCAGTTACCTGCCTACCTCATCCCTGTTAGAGATTTGTGGTTGTAATGGTGTCTAGAGAGAAAGGGGGCAAAATGATGGGCCCAGACTGTCAGCTTACACCAAAGGGAGCGAATTTAATCTAAAAAAAAAAAAAAATTTTAATCTAAAAAAAAAAGTTTAACAACCCACAGTAATGATCATGGTTATGTTTTTTCTTATTCTGCCAATGATAGACATCTGTTTTCTTTCCGTTTTCATGTATTGGGTTTTATAGAGCTTGATAAGCCTAAGATGTAACAGAGAGAGACAGAGAGAGAGAGAGAGAAAACATGAGCAGGGGGGAGGGGAGAGAAAGGACACCAAGAGAGAATGAAAAGAAACAGAGAAACTTTAACCACATTTGCTTGGTATTTCAGAAGAAACCCAAAATCAGCCTCCCCTAACCAAAGGAACCACATTGAGGACTTGGCCAATCCTTATGTGTGCCGAATTTTGTGACACTTTTCTCTGAAAAGAGAAATCTCCCTAATAAAGGTGGAATCTCCAACTCAGCCCAATACCTTGCAACTTTCTCATTTCCGAGCAACGTTCACATTTCCAGGTGCATCACAAATCTTTATCATCTATGCTGACACCTTTCTGTTGCAGGTACACGAAAACATCCCAGGCGCTCAGAGGAGATCCTATTTTGCCTCTGAGCACTTGCTCTTGCTTGGGCATCGTTCTGTGCCTTGGGAATACAAGGGTGTCCCGCCCCCGCCAGCTCCTGTCCTGTGGGAGGGGCAGCACATAAACAAATAATAAGTCAGGTGATGACAGATGCCTTGAAGGGGATGGGATGGGAAGTGATGGGCAGGGGTCATCAGTGAATGCTGTGTTGGGATGGTTCTCGTGGGAGGTGCATCTGTGCTGGGAGAGGGGATAAGAGCAAGGCAGGTGCATGCAGAAAGAGTAACCGAGTGACAATTGTTCCTCTTCTGCTAGGATTTTAAAAAGATATATAAGGATTTCTTATCGTGTTAGGTACTTCTTTACCTATGAATTGCTTTTCTTTTTTTTAATTAATTAATTAATTATTAATTAATTTGAGAGAATGAGTGAGCGAGAGAGAGAAAGAATGAACAGGGGAGGGGCAGAAGGAGAAGGAGAAGCATACCTGCTGAGCAGGGAGCCTGACTCGGGACTCGATCCCAGGACCCTGAAATCATGACCTGAGCCCAAGGCAGATGCTTACCCAGCTGAGGCACCCAGGTGCACTCATCCTCGTGACCATGGTGCAAATGCACTGTCTTCCTTGATTTCTCTCATTGCTTTTTTTTTTTTTTAAGATTATTTATTTATTTATTTGAGAGAGAGACAACAGGGACAGATGGAGATAGAGAAGATCTCAAGCAGATTCCCCTCTGAGCGTGGAGCCCAACGCAGACCCCAGTCTCACGGCCCTGAGATCCTGACCCGAGCCGAAACCACGTGGGACGCTTAACCAGCTGAGCCATCCAGGCGCCCCAATTGCTTGGATTTTATTTCTCCTAGAAACAGTCTTGGTTGGAACGGGCGCCATGGACACATTCACACACACACACACACACACACACACACACAGGCAGGTTCACAGACATACTTGCACAGGGATGCACAATCCATACACACACACTCACACAGCCAGATAGACACAAGTACATGCAGACACACACAGACAACTCACAGCACCCCCCCTCCACCCCATAGGAGCGAGGGTCTTGGGGCTGTCCCGTAGCCAGGGCATTCCCGGGCTGTCAGAGTCAGGCCTGCGTTACAATAAAGTACAGTATCGTCGTGATGAACAGACCCATAAAACACACGCCACATTTCAAGAGTATTTTCTACAGATTGATTTTAGGGACGGAGTCGGTGGCAAATATTTGGCGAGAATCACCCGCCCTCCGAGAGTGTGGCTGAGAGCAAAGCCTCTGAAGGATGAGCTATTTCTAGCTCTACTTTCAAAGGTTACCTTGTTGAAATGCAACATCTCATTAGGAGTTAAATCCTGGAACTGGCTGGCGACAAAAAGCGGGGCTTTAAAATAACACGTTGTCAGGGTAGTGTGGAAATGTGAGAGCGTGGCTGCCTGTCTGCGAAGTGAGCATGGGGCCGCGAGGTGGTGGAGAGGTGGGAGACCTGGCGGCCCTCCAGGGCCCAGCGGCCCTTGCAGAGGCTTCCTCAAGGCTTCCAGGTAAAATATTACATGACACAGCACAAGGAAACGTGCTCCTCCGAGGAGCAAATTGACGGAATCTGTCATTTTAGAAAGCTAAAATTATCAAGGACGCGGCATGTCTCGAGGAAAAGAATTGAGAGGAAATGTCAGGCACTGTGGTTTTCCTGAATAGGCTGTAACTCGTATACATCACAAGTCAGGTTTTAGGAAAGTCAATGTTTCACACATTTACAGAAATAATTTTGCTTCAGATCCGCAATGAAGGCTTGAAGCCGCATGCGTTTTTGAAACTGCCAATCTAGGATAATGTCTGGGGTAGGTAGCTTTTTTTTTTCTTTTTCTTTTTTCTTTTTTCTTTTTTCTTTTTTCTTTTTTCTTTTTTCTTTTTTCTTTTCTTTCTCTTTCTTTCTTTCTTTCTTTCTTTCTTTCTTTCTTTCTTTTTCTTCTTCTTCTTCTTCTTCTTCTTCTTCTTCTTCTTCTTCTTCTTCTTCTTCTTCTTCTTTCTTCTTTCTTCTTCTTCTTCTTTTTCAAATACCTAAATTAGATCTATGCAGCATGTGGAAATAGCAGGTCACAGGCCACATGGAGCTGATGGAGACCAACATTTCTGCAGGAACTTTCTGTGAGCACATCCCTCCCCTCCAGCCAAGGCGAAGTGACAGCGTGCTGGGGCCATCCTCACGGACGCGCAGAGATCCCTTCAGAGACGACAGTAGGTTTCTTGGTTCACTATTTAAAAATACAAAACCAAGCGTTACAGATAGAAACCGGTCATTCTGAGACTGAAGGAGGGGGAATGCAGAACAAAAGTGAAAAAAGGCCTGTGGCCTCTGAGCGTCAGTGCGTGCAGTCTGGATGGTCCTGCAGGGGGACACGGGCGTGGGGTTGGGGGCTGGGGGTGAGGGAGGGAGGCTCGGGGACCGTGCAGTGGTTCTGGCTCCGCACCTGGGCGTGAAGTGCCCACCTGCAACCTCCCCGGGGCCCTCCTCCCGGGGTCTGCCCACAGCATCCCACCGTGGAACATGTTCCTTAATACCAAGCCATGTGTCGGGCAGAGATTTTTCTGGAAAGCCAGCAGTGTGACAAGAATGCCTCACATCTGACTCTGTAGCCAGAGAAGCCTTTCTATTTGAATCATTGGAAGGCTGGGTGGGGGAATTTGTGAGCACCTAAGAATAGAATTTTAAAAACCCTTTTTTATTTATTTTAAGCACGTTTCAGTAGTAGGGGCCTCATGTTCGTGTAGCCCATGCGCTATAAACGCATTCCCGGGATTCAGTGGGCAAACAGCTTTGGTTGTGTCTATGGAAATGTATTTAAATGTTTTAAGCATTTGTCCCGAAATATATATTTTTATATTGCCAGTTTACACTCTAGAGTTGCAGAGATTGAATGGGACAGAGACAAGCTTTATCCCAGCCCTACTCGGATGTAAGGAATAAACATTCGGGAATTAGTAATATCTAGAGACTCAGTTCCTTTAAATGTCTTAAAATCTTCCCCTGACTGAAGGCAAGTGTCCAGTCAATAGCAGCCACACTACTATCCTTCAGTTTGTAAAAGTTTAACAAAGCATACCAAATACTGGAATCCATGCCCCTGGAAGTTTTAAACTCATCTCTTCTTTCATTAAAAACAAACAAAAAAATCCTTGTCTGATTCTATGAAATACCTGTGAAACCCATTCTGCGGCATTTCAGCGACGAGATCTTGACCGAGGAAGTGTGTCCTAATTTCCTAGAAACCGTTAATTAAAATTTCAAAGTATTGCCCTCCTCGTCACATGTTCATCCAAAGAAAATGTATTATTTAGACAACAAACGCTGTTGCCTTGAGATAGCTTTTTTTTTTTTTTTTCGAGTGAGCCAACACAACGGAATAAAATATATGATCGGCCGTGGCTGACTCACTTCCTGTTTCAATAACAAGAATGTCATCAGCTAAATGCTAACCGGCACACTTTGTTACTGCGTGTGTGGCTTTATGCGGACACGTTGCCAGAAAGTTCTTTGGGAAAACACACTCATCATTCTAATACCAAAAAAGAGACTTTCGGGGAGCGGCTCTGGCTGCGGCCGTTGCCGTGTGTGTTCTTTTAGCTATCCCTGCAGCTTCCCTAGTGGGACGGGGCGGGCTCGCCTGGCAGCGTGAAATGCAGCTGCCACCCCCTACCCCCCTGCCCAGCAAAGGGACCCCGGACTCCTGTCCTCCAGGTCCTAGCCCACGAGCCCTGGCGTCCCCTCGATTGGGCCGTGCGCCCCCAGCTGCGACACAGGCCAACCCAGAAGACCCAGCGGTTGCCTGGCTGTGCTGCCAAGCGACCACCCGAGCTGGGACTTCCGCTTCTCCGTTTGTGAAATGTCGGTGTTGTGCAGCATCACGTCCCCAGGCTGCTTCCAGCGACAGAGTCTGCGGCTCTTTGCCCAGAATCATGAAATCACATTGGCCCTCCGTGCCCGCTGCTCCCTGAATTTAGAAGCTGACCCCCTCCCCACCCCGTGGGGGGTCACGGGGGCACCTTTCAAATGATTCACCTGTGTGACTCACCGCCGCACCGCCTTCAGGACAAGGCGGCCATGACCCTGGTGCCAGCAGTTTTGCAAATCACTGCAACTCAGCAGCTGAGGAGCCCCAGCCTGCTGCTGGCTGGATGGGCTGGAACACAGTGGCCCGGGGCTCAGAGGACAGCCTGGAAGGGGGCGGCCTGGGTGGGGGACAGAGGAAGAAGAGAGTTTGAGTGTCTAGTCCACCCGCTCTAAAGTCCCAGGCCGTTTGGGACGTTGATGTGCGTTGGGTCAGACTCGCAGCGGACGGAGACCCATCCCGAGGCCCCTGCAGGCTTTGCCGGCAGGTCCCGGCAGGTAGGCCCCTGGCTGACTCACCGGGTGAGATGCTGCCCTAGGAGTGAGAATGCAGCCAGGTCTTCGGGGAGGGGCAGAGGGCGAGCCAGTCAGGGCTCCCACCCCTCTCCCACCCGCCGTTGAGATCCCGTTGCCTCGTGGCGGCACCTGGGTACCAACCATCTCTCTTTCAAAATGCCCTTGGAGGATTACGTGAAGACCGTGGTGCTCTCTGCAGCGTGTGTTCAAGACTCACCCAGAGCCTCGCTCTGGAGGCATCGCTGCGTTATAATAATTAATAGCTCAGGTCCGCTCAGTCGAACTCCACACGAGTGTCACGCGGTGGAAGGTCTTCCTGTAATCGCTAAGTCAGTATTTGCCCTCAGTTCTAGAGAATGAGCAAAAGGGGCTGGACCCCGCAAGCCCGAGGTGGCCCGCTCTGGGCGCCTGGGTCCCCGCCACCTGCGTGGCTGGGGTGCCCACCCCCGGGGCCAGGGCTCCCCAACGTTAACGGCCCTGCGGCCCGAGCCCGTCACTGAGCGCTGTTAGGCCCTTGCTGCTGGCCTCGCAAGGGCCCAGAACAAGCGCATCCTCCTCTGCCACAGCCTGAAGATCCCGGGAGGCAGGGGCCGGGGGCTGCATTGTCCTCGGGAGCTGGGCTCAAATCTATGGATGACGGCCGTGGGCTCGGAACACAGTCCGGGGATGCTCAGGGCGTGGGCTGATGGAGCAGCCTGGTCCATCCCTAGTGTTCAGAAGTAATTTGCATCCCTGGGAGAACCTTAAAAACCCTAAGTCGACCCCTGAATTGCGTCTGCTTCTCGAGAGCCTGTAGGCTGCACCTCGACTGGGGCTGGTCCCCTCCTGCTTCTGCCTGAATTAAAGCTGCCAGTGGCTGTCCGCGGTGTCATCGGGCCCTATCCTGGTGGCTCACGTCTAGTGTCCTCCGGATGTCGATCCTCCCCAGCAGAGGGCCAGGTGCAGCCCTACATCCTGCTCTCATTCCCACGCTGTGGTCCCCAAGCCCCGCGGCCTGGGTCCCCCACCGAAGTCGGGAGCTTCTGGAGCTGAGGGCCCTCGACCTACACCCCGTGAGGAGCCAACCACACACTTCTTGTCTCCCTCGAGCTGCCCCCGCCCCCCCCCCCCTTTGCTAAGGGATCCCTTCCTTCTCCCACCTTCTTCTTTCCAGCCGTACCCGGTTAGACTGATCATCCTGCCCGGTCCAGGCCTGGCCCCTGTGTCCTGTGACTTGCTTGGCCATCTGAAACCTCAGTTCCCTCTGCACGACTGTCCTTGCTCGGAGACTGCTAGGGAAAGTGCAGCCCTGAACCCCGCTCACTCGCGCGTCCATGGTTCCCCGGGAAGAGCTCGCTGGCCGGGCTGCCTTGAGCAAGTCTCCTCTGTAGCTTGAGGACCTGAGCCCAACTTTGCAGAGTCGCTGGACGGGGACAAGCCCGAGTGTGGCGCCGGCACGGGTCTCGGGGCTCTGGGAACGAAGTCTCTGGAAGCTCTCCAGAAGGATCGCTCTGCCCCGGGCGCCATCCCTTAGCCTCTCCACCTGGGGCTCTGCACCCCGAGGCCCTTGCGCCCCTCGGGGCCCTGGCAACAGCGGAGCAGCCATAGTTACAGACGCTGCTGCTGTTTTAGGGCCAACGGTGGGCAGTCTGGGTTTTGTTTCCTTCACCATCTATTGCTCTGCAAGGGCAGGCTGCGCCATGGCCAGGGCCCCCGTCCCATCTCACATGGGGAGATGTCACCTGTGGACGAAATAAAGGGCGCGAGGACTTAACACAGTTATCTTTCATTCGGAATGGTCTTAAACATATCTTTTTGAACAAGACACGTATGTTAAAACGTTCTAGTATTTGTTCTTATGTGTAAAGTTAGAAGAAATCTGATTCACACAACGATCTGAATTATTGGAGAAAGGAATTGTAAAGAACATTCTAGAATTGTCTACCTGTGGATGTTACTTGTGTGTGTGTGTGTGTGTGTGTGTGTGTGTGTGTGTGTGTTTGGGGGAAATTGCTCATCCGCTCGTCTGTTTTCTGAACGGGATGGTTCCCGGAATCCCAGCAGTCTGTCCATATATGTGTCCGTAAGAACACCAGCATGTGGTTTTATAATAACGGCATTCTGGGTGTGGGTGTTTCACACAGTGTGACACCACACATCCGAACGGCAAGATTTGCTCCAGGCTCATGAGGGTCAGAGCACTTGGTATGGAGCATTCTGCGTCGCTCCGACTGCCAGGTGACCGGGCAGCCTTGTGGGGACGAGGCAGGTGGGAACTTTCTGTAATCCGGAGGTAGGAGTGAGGCTGAGGCATGCAGCCACCGGTGAGGTTGGCATCACCCATCGCCGTCGGGACCGGTTGGCTCCCCGCGCACAGCCAGTGGGGTTCACGGCAAGGGCGCTCACAGGTGAGACACCCTCTGGCACCCAACCCTTAACTTTCGGTTCAGAGGACAGTGAGTTCCTGGTACCGGGGAGTGGAAGCTGATGTCATCAAAAACATATTGCCCTGCTTTGAAATCAGCAAGTGCGTTCAAAGTTCTCCAGGACACACACACACACACACACACACACACACACTCACGCTGGAAAAATGTGCTTCCAAAGCCACGGGCAGCACTTTGATAAGCAGATGTTCCCCAAAACAAAACAAAACAAACAAACAAACAAACAAAACCCCACAAGGACAGGCATGTGGTTTCTGCTGAAGAATGCCATGCAGTTTTTACACGGGCATTAAAATCCTATTTTTCACTTAGCACTTTCCCGGAAGATGTTGCTGGGAGTGAAAACCAAAATTAGCTCTAGGCCAAGAGTGAATAATTTCAACAGCCACTCTAAAATGGTTTGTATGTTTGGAGCCCATATATGGGTGAAAGTAGCGATTTCGACAGGAAGCAAAAAAAAAAAAAAAAAAAAAAAAAGGGAAAACTTTTGCACACACCAGAAAAATGCTTGAACTTTCATTTGTGAAAGAGGCCAGATTTTCAAGACTTGCTGAATGATACTCTAGGTAGAGTTTTGTTGTTGTTTTTTTTTTTAATCCGCTTTTATAAAATTTATTCGAAATGCTTCACTGTCTTCTGGGGCCCAATCAGGAAACATTGCTTCCACTAATTATTATTTAACAGTTGGCTAGCATTTCTCTTCTGTATGTGTTCTTTTCAGAATGAAAAACCCAGTTGAACATTTAATTGAATTTTGATGATAATCTTAATAGCACCATTCTACATTTACTCCTTAAAGCGATTTCATGTTTGCAAATTGCTTTTGCATTCCTTGTAGCTAGTTACATAACTTACTTTGCTCAAAGAGTAAAATTAAATTCTTGCTAACATGACTTGTTGTTGCTTTTTAGGGGTAAACACAAATATGTCAAGAAATGCACAGAAAGTGAACCTCCCGTGGATAGGGACTTACCAGGGTTGGGTTAGGAAGTGTCTCTCCATGGCGTTGGTGTGAGACCATGCACGGCTGTCCTTATGCACCCGGGGGTGAGCCCTGGAGTAAAATCCCGCCGCGGGGCATTTCTTCACATGCTGACAAGTTGACGACGTCACCTAGACCCTCGTCGGCTGGCACCCTTGGCAGCCGGGTCAGGAGCTGGTTAGGGTCTGGGAAGAGTGCCAAGGTTCCCAACTTGGTGTTTTGAAGGAGATCGGGGGGTCCCTGATGTTTAATGATCACCTTGAAGGTACCATCGATTTCAAAATCGTGCTCCCCTGAGGAAGAGCAGCCGAAAGAAGCCACCTCAAGCAAATGCCCTCTTTGTTCAAAATTTAAAGAAAATCCTTCCACCGGGAGCTGTAGAGGAGCACTCCACTCCGAGCAAACTCAGAATGCAAAACTATGCAAAGAAAGGTTACATGAGACAGTTGGTGTTGTTACTATTAAGAAATTAAAAAAAAAAAATAGGGGCACCTGGGTGGCTCTCAGATGGTTAAGTGCATTTGGCTCAGGTCATGATCCCAGGGTCCTGGGATTGAGCCCTGCATCGGGCTACCTGCTTGGCGGGGAGTCTGCTTCTCCCCCTCCCATCCTATGCTCGTTCTCTCTCTCTCTCTCTCAAATGAATAAATAAAATACATATATATATATATTTTTAATAAGAAATAATCTCTCTGAAGTGCTATTGTGTTAGGCTCAGTTTCCAGACAGCCAACCAAGGGCAGGGGCCGAGGTAGGAAGTCCAGGCTGTGGAAGGCCCAGGGCAGGCTGTGAGCTGGGGTGCGGCCCCGACGATCCCACGTACATACATTTCCCAGTGGGTGGGTTACGGAAGCTCACGTGCAGAGAAGTGGCATGTCGTTCAGTGGGCAGCTGTGGTCTCTTTGCCATCGGTCTTGTGAAAATGTCAAAGACCATCCATGTGGAGACGCCCACGGTGGAGGAGAGGATGGACTCAGAGCTCCTGCTTCCTCCTGGGAGAAGCCTTATGGGCCCAGGCTGGGAGCATCACGAGGCCCACAAGGATCCCGGGGATGTTCCCACCCGCTCAACGCCCACACCCACCCTGCCCCCCGTGGTCAGTGGAAGTGCTTTTGTCCGTCCACCTGGGGCAGCTTCCTCTACTACCCAAAATGATCTCCACCCGGAGTCCTTGACTCATCTCTCCACCACCGTTTCCGACAGCTGTGTGGACCGTGCTGGCCAGGACAGCACCACCCCTTCCACCTCCAAGGCCCAAGTGCAACATCCTTCTGAGGCCATGATAAGTCTCCTTCTCTAAATCGTCCTGCCTTCTGCTCAGAATATCAAAGATGGCAGCAGATCAAATGGGTGGTGGAGTCTAAGTTCTGGTTAAGAGTGTGCAGACCACAAACTTCCTTGACAGAGAGAGACAGAAAGAGATTTCCCTTGTGTTCTTCAAATTCTACAAAGAGATAGAACTTTCAAAAAAAAAAAAAAAAATCCAGGGAATCTGAGTTTTTCTCCTTACTGCAGACACAATTGGTTTTGAAATTGAGTCATAAAGGTGATTCGTTTGGGCCTTCTTAGTAGACGAGCATCATATACTTTGGAAAGTAGGGTTCACTGGTTTATGATGACTGTGATTAGCACCGCAGAATATAAGCCCCCAGCGTTTCCCAGCCAGAGAGGAGGGAACACGATGCAGGGCACCGACTTCTCAGCAAACAGGGACTGGGCGTTGCTGGAGTAAGTAAAAGCTGCAGATCCCAAAGGATCTCAAAGGAGGTAAGGCCCAGCGGGTCCATGGTTCTGCTGGTGGGCAACTCGGTCCCCTGGTGCCAGGCAGATGGTGGCTGTGCAGATGATTAGCAGGAGATACTGAAAGCATAGTCTTCTTCTAGATCGCTGGCTTTGAGACTATTTTATGCACATTTGTCCTTATGTTCCGTGTCACCAGAGTGACGCTCGCCATTCCCGCAGTCATTCTCAGGGTCATACGGCACTTCAGGGGGACCAGAGAGCATTTATGTGGGGTTGTCATATAAGAAAGCGACCCCTCCCCAAAACTCTGCATGTATTACTTCCCCTTTCTCAAACATGGTGTGCTGTGGCCCGTTATGATTAATATATTTGTGGGCATTGCTTTGAGGAAGCGCTTTTCCCCTGAACCTAAAACCTATAAGTGTAAGAACTAGCATTTCTTTCTATTTTTTTTTTCAAAGTCCTAAAGTCACAAGCTCTTTCCTTACAGTAGGGGCCTGAGGCTGATGCAGAACCCAAAGAGGAACCCACCAGGACACCTTCTCCAGAGCCTTGTGTGGGCTCATGAATGGGTTCTCTCCTCTGCCCAGTTAAAGCGAGCACCAAGGTTTGGTCGGAAGATGATGGTGATTCCGTGAGCCCTCGTGGCCCATTCACTGTCCTTCCTGGATTAGAGCTCCTATCAGCAAAATGCCCCTGAAAGACATCTATCTCCTGCCGCCACCCATTACGGCCCACAGGCTGGTGCCCCGGGAGGCACAGTGTGTCTGCGTGTGCGTCGCTGAAGAGGATAAGCAGTGTCAGGAGTGTCAGGAGTCCTCACCTGTGCACCTAGGACATTAACCTTTTGACCTCTCTTCCAAGAGCCTGTGGATATTGCCCAGCCCCTGCCCCGGGCCTGTTTCCACACACCCAGCATGCTCCTTTTTGTCCTGGCAGCTCTCTAAGGCAACGAAAGAGAAAAAGGAGACCAGTAGTAATAACAGGAGTTGTGTTTTGCCTTTAAACATAGTCCCCTTCGCCCCCCATCCGCTCACGGATGCTTATGTGTGCCATCTTTCTGAACTGGCTTCAACCCTCATTGGCTTGTTTCTTGGTACAAAGTGGGAAATGTCCAGGATGGAGGCCACAGGTTGTCCTAGATCATCTACCTCAGGGATAAGATACTCGATTCCAACCAACGTTTCGGTTTATGGCCCAACCCAATTGGTTTCTGCGTTTTCTGGAAACGGATGAAAATACACTTTCCTTTCTAAAAATAGCTGACGTTCAGACAGTCTAAGTTAATAGGCTTCAATTGTTCAGGTGTCTGGGAAGAGTGCCTGTACCCTATTGAGTTAAATTAGAGAAAAATACACTTTGATGTAGTCCTAAGTCACAAGTAAAAGACAGATGTTCATGTTCTCATCAAGGTTCTGTGGTGGTTTCCAATTCGTCCACAAGTTCTTTGATAATCCTTCTTGTGAGTGTGGTCTGGGCTCAGGGGCTTGTCTCTCACGGAGAGGATGAGGTCAAGTGTGTTTGACTGCGTGTGCCCCCAAGGCCAGTCTTAGAAGGTGTGCAGTCTCCTCTTTGAGTCCCTCGGATCACTCGCCTTGGGGAGGCCGGCTGCACATGGTGAGGATGCTCGGCCTCCCGGGGAAGAGGCCGGTGTCAAGAGCGTGAGCCGATTCTCTTTGGTGTGGTTTCTCCAGCTCGGTCAAGGCTTCGAAGGATGACACCCTCATCCAACATCTTACATGCAAGCTCCTGAGAGAGCCTGAGTCAGCCCAGCCAGCTAAGCCGAACTGGGGTTCTTGAAGCTTGGTCTATGAGATACCGAATACTGACCGTCTCAAGCCCCTAGGTTTGGGGATGATTTGTTTCCTGTCAGTAAATGTCTAAGATAGAAAGGGCCGCTGCCGTTAAAACACAGACCAGTGGGCAGAAATCCTAGGAATTTGAGATTTCATTTATTTGAGTGGATTTGGGGGTATTTTGGAAAGATGTGTGCAGGAATTTATCTTCTATTGACTAATGCTGGCACGACTTGGAGAGTGGATGGTGTGTGCTCTTGTGACTGGTTCTTATTCCGCCTCCACCCTCCCCCGGGTCAGCTCTCCATTTACTAGCAGGAGGGGCCTATTTCTAAATCTAGAATTTTCAAACACCGTGTTTCCCGTATGGTTGAGGATGCAGAGGTGACGTATTCATATTTCTTTAGCCATAGCACAGGCCAAAAAAAAAAAAAAGGATTATTGTTGCATGTGAAAGAATTCAGAGGAAGACTGTGGCTAGTAGCAGGAAGGCTGGGACTCCAAGCTCTAGATCAGACGTAGACACATTTTTAGGAATTTCGATATATTTCATCCCATTGTGTTCTCAAAAAGTGACGCTCCACTATGCTTCAGAGTAGACATGGAGCAGAAAGTCTGCGAACCTACCGGCATTTAACGATCAAGTATTAGCTCCAGGTTTGAGACATTTGAAAGAGCATACACCAGCCACTGTGGTCATGCAAGCCACACCTGCCCTCGGTTGGATAGAAACCCCCTTCGTTGGAATTAGAAGATGCTCCTATTTCGTCTAGTGTGATTGCTCCTGCCTCATATGGGAGGGGAAACCAAGGCTTCCAGAAATTAGGTGACTCTCCTGATCACAGGACTGGTACGTTTCAAAGCCAGAATCCAAGCCTAAGGTGGGTTGGCTGCCCGGCCCAGGAGCCTCCGTCCCCATCGTCTCTTGTCTCTGATGTGTTCCAGGCTCCCAGGACACGCCAGGACCTGCTGGCTCTTCCGGAGTATGAAGCCGGGCCACCTGCTCTTTCTGATAGTGGAAGCTCCAACCACTTAATTTGCCCCCATTAGCCAGACTCATGTGAGCACTCAAAACATCATTGCTATATTTATTTTTAATGCGTGGTGCATTAGAGGCTCCTGAATGCACACGCTCCCAGTGCCTCAGAAGTTAAATCCAGAGGCTGTTCCTTGCTGTGATTTTAGGTATGGCATTTTATTTTTTTATTGTTTTACAAAAAAATTGTAAAGATTTTATTCATTTGAGTGGGAGGGGAGTTGGTGTGAGAGAGCATGAGCAGGGGGAGGGGCAGAGGGAGAAGCAAACTCCCAGCTGAGCAGGGAGCCCGATGCTGGGCTGGATCCCAGGACCCGGAGATCATGACCTGAGCCGAAAGCAGATGCTCAACCGACTGAGCCTCCCAGGTGCCCCCGTGGAAGGCATTTTGGAAATGCCAGGATGTGCCGTGGCGAGCTCCTCCTTCCTAAGTCTTGTCTCTTGCTACAAGAGAGTCACGTGTGTAATAGAGGAATAAATGTGTCTTCTTTGTTTTCCTTTCTGGCTTTGCAAATGTACAGAGGTAAAAAAAAAAAAAGAGTATTTTGAAAGCATCTATGAATCTGGCTTCTAGTACACGCCTCCTCACTTGAGTGCAGTGTCAGTCACGTGGTGAAAGAGGCACATCTGCGTGAGTTTCATGAGCATCTGCCAGTGATCACTCCCAGAAGACTTAAATGACTTAGTGTTATTACACCTTCAAAAGGATGCAGCCCCAAGCTGTGACCATTGGGATAAAAAGGAGAGCCCAATCCTGCAACATATCACTCTGACACTGATGCTACATGACATGCACTTGTAGAATTAAAACCAGGGGTGTGTTGACACTTTCTGGGAATAGCACCTAATCTGTTATCTTTACTTTCTCCCTCCCAAATTCCCAAGTTTCTTTAAAGGAGTTCCAAGGAGCTGGGTGTCTCCAGCACCCCCCTCCTCACGGTTCTGCAGTCATCTCAGTCAAGAGAATACACCTGCTGTATACCCCTACGTCTGATTCTGTTTAGGAGGTAGACCATGCCGTCACGTTTGAGTGGGGATTGAGTGCCCTACACACTCAACAACTGAAAACAACTGTTTTATTTTTTTTTCCTGTGATTTCATGGGCCAGAAATTTGGGAATGGCTCAAGCACGCAGTTCTCCCTGGGGGTCCCTCATACAATTGCAGTGGGACACATTGGCAGGGCTGCTGTCACCTGAAGGCCGACCGAGCCGTAGGTTCCAGATGGCCCAGTCACATGGGAGGTGTTTGGTGCTGCCTGTGGGCCTGTAGTCAGCCAGGGCTGCTGATGAGCACTTATGACCTCCCAGAATGGCAATCTCTGGGCAGCTGGACGCCATGCGTGCGGCTGGCTTCCCCAGGGTGAGCATCTCAAGCAAACCACATCAGAGCTGCTCAGCCTCCTCTGACCTAGTCGGACAAGTCCTATCAGTGAACATCCATCATGAGCTGTTGGTGGAAGCCCCCGCCCATCCACCCAGAGTCAAAGAGAAAGGACCCAGACTTCACCCCACTGTGGGAGACGATCAAAGAATTTGGAGCCATTATTTTTTAAACAGCCCCAATCAATACTGTGTTTTGCACTTCCCGACATCAAGAATACATTTTTTTGAGTGACCAAACTGACATATGTATACTTCATTATACTGTGTGTTTTCTTTTTACATTTTCTTTATTTTTTTATTTGAATTCAATTAGCCAACATATAGTGCATCATACACTTTGTGTTCTCGTTGGCGCTGCTTAGACATAACAGAATACAGCGCTTGTAGGAACTCTGCTCACAGAATCATCACACGTTGGACTTCCGATGTGACAGACACAGCAGATTGGGGGGTCAGTATCTGCTAATTGCAATTAAATTTTGCGTGGGATGTGTCTGACAGCAAATATAAATGGGTCCTCCTATAGATTAGCGCTGGAGAACATTTTCATGATGACTACGCTCGTGTATCTACTGGGATATAGGATTTGCCCGCCTTGCACATCTTATGAATTGATTGAAGAGGGTCCCATGCCCAGGTCCTGTTGTGGGTTTTAAGGAAGGTTTGAAACAGAAGGCGATTGATTGACTGCTGTCTGCCCCTCTCTGACAACCGAGAAGGAGAAAACGGTGGAGTCTTAACTCACCAGCGCACTGTGTTTTACACTGAGCTTTCCTTTTGGGAACCAAATGCTGGTGCCTATGTCTGAAGAATCCTGTTTTCCAGAAAGCACACAAGTAAAACAACAGAGCTCAAGTAAGCCAAATGGAAAAAATGCAGGTTGGGTGGAATCAGACCCACCAGAAGAGTTCATTCATGTTTGTGTTAAGCATGGTCCCAACCCCACGCCATGCTGCCGACCCATGTGATCTCCAAGGCAGCCGAGGCCACTGTGGCATCGCTCTCCATCCTAGAGCACTCTCCCAGCCCAGGGCAGGCATGAGTCCGAACTCACCTGGTGGAAACCAGAGGCTGAACACAAGGGGAATTCATTCTTTATCAGCCCCCTTTGTCTGCGGTCTCGAGATCTCTGGACATAACAAAGGAACTTTTCCCCAAAGAAATTAGGGGACCCATCTGTAAATGTACTACTGGGTAACAGATTCCACGGGCAGTAAAGGATTATGGATTGATGGACATTTCAGCTGGTTAGCTCTCCCGCCCACTCGAGAGCACTCTTGTGTGATAACCAGGAGCACATCAATGCATAATCCAAAAAGCACCTACATGGGAGCGTTGCTGGAACATACCACACATCCCGTCTCATGTAATTCTTACGACCTTTGGTGTTACTGTGGCCAAAGTTCCTTTTCGAGCCTCCATGTGTTCTAAATATATCCTACAGCTCATTATTATCCCTTAAAAAAATACTTCCTATTCTGCAGCTCAGTTTGTAGAAATCAGAAGGGATTGCCCTGGGCTGGTTTTCTGGAGAAGGTCTAATGAGTGAAGCTGTGATGGAGGTAAAGAAAGGTGTGCTCTCAGATCTAAAGTAGACAGCCCAGGTTCAATTCACATCCTACTTATAAAGCCTCTGCCCTAAAGTTCAGCAGGAAGGCCACTGGGTCATTGCTATTACTTCTACTTTTATTGAAATATAATGGGCATGCAATGCTATAGCAGTTTCAGGTGTACACATAGTGATTCGACAGGTCTGTATATTACTCAGTGCTCATCATGATCAACGTCGTCGCCACGCAGGGATATCACAGTGTTACTGTAGTCTCCATGCTGCACTTTTCATCTCCATGACTTATTTATTTTGCCTTTGGAAATTTGTATCTCTTAATTCCTATCACTTGTTAGGAAGTGATACCCCTCATCCCGCCTCCCTGCTCTCTGGCAACCACTAGATTGTTCTCTGTATTTAAGAATCTGTTTGTTCATCTGTTTTTTTTTTTTTTTCAGATTCTACAAATGAATGAAATCATATGGTATTTTTCTCCGTCGGACTCATTTCACTTAGCATAATACCCTCTAGGTCCACCTGTGTTGTCACAAATGGCAAGAGAGACACATACATCGGTGGAAATAAACCCAGGCTTCTATGGTCGATTAATCTGTGACAAAGGAGGCACGAATATACAATGGGGAGAAGACGATCTCTTCAATGAGCAGTGCCGGAGAGACTGGACAGCCACCTACAAAAGAATGAAAGAGACTACGTACTTAGACCATATGCAAAACCAAACTCAAAATACATTAAGGACCTAAATGTGAGACCCGAAACCATAAAACTCCTGAAAGAAAACACAGGCAGTAATCTCTTGGACATCAGCTTTTGCAACACATTTATGAATATATATCCCAGGCAAGGGAGACAAAAGCAAAATTAAACTATTGAGACTACATCAAAATAAAAAGCTTTTTTTTTTTTTTTCAGAGGAAACCATCAAAATAAAACAAGGCAACCCATTGAATGGGACAAGATATTTGTGAATGATATAGCCAGTAAGGCGTTAATACCCCAAATATGTAAGTAACTTATGAAACTCAACACCAAGAAAATAATTTTTAAAAAATGAGCAGTAGACCTAAATGGACAATTTTCCAAAGAAAACATCCAGATGGCCGACAGACACGTGAAAAGATGCTCAGCATCACTAATAATCAGAGAAATGCAAATCAAACCTGTCCGAATGGCTAGTATTGAACAGGTGAGAAGTAACAAGTGTTGGGGAAGATGTGGAGAAAGGGGAGCCTGGATGCAGTGTCGGTGGGAGGCCAAACGGGTGCCACCACTCTGGAGAACAGTATGGAGGTTCCTCAAAAAATTAAAAATGAAATTGCCGCATAATCCAGTAATTCCACTCCTGAGTGTCTATCCAAAAACCAGAAGAACACTAACTTGGAAAGAGATACGCACCCCTGTGTTTGTGCAGCATTATTGACAATAGTCAGGACGCAGAAGCAACCCAAGCGTCCATCGACAGCTGCGTGGATGGAGATGTGCTGTGTATTCACAGAGGAATGAAATTGTTACTCTTACTTCTTACTTGACTGGAATCTATTAACCTGCAGCTTTTTTTTTTTTTTTTGACAATTACTGAGAAATATTATTCATCACAGCTCATCGCGTTCGAGAAAACTGGTTATCTTCTGCACCACGTATGGGGACTGTCTCTGCCCGGAGCTGATCCAAAATCCTCATCTTGCAAGTTCACCCTCCACACCTGGCTCTGGCCGAGCAAACCGTAGGGGCAGTGGGTCCGAGAACTGTGGCTCAAGCCCCGCAGGTGAAGTGACAGCCTGGACAGCAGCGACCAGGGCCCTCCGGGGCTGGCGGGCGTGAGCAGCTGGCTGGCTGGGGGACCGGAGTCCACTGAGCCTCCTGCAGCTGGGGAGCAGAGACCTTGGATCTTTGGGGCGTTTCCACAGAATTCTCTGCAGCGCCACGCTCTTTCGGGAGTCGTCAGGAAAGTCCTCGGGTGCGCCTGCTGCCCACCTTCGGAGACAGAGCTTCGACCAGCAGCCGGACCCCACAGGGATGGAGAGGGTGGGTTATGGGGCGAGATGTCCCGGTCTAACGAATGTTCCTTCGCCAGAGGAGGACATCTGTCCAGACCCACCGCGGCCTCACTCCTCGGCTGGGGTAAGCACGCAATGGGCTGCGGGTTGGGCGCGACGCTTGGCCTGGGCCATTTGGTGGCAAAGAAAGGAAACTGCTTGAAGGGTGTTAAAATAAGCAAAGGGACTAGGTAACAGGTGTTGGTATGGGAAGATGAGGGGCTGAGGCAGGAAGAATCTTGACCTCATGAGATGGGAGACCCGGGGTCCCGGACACCATGTGGAGCCCACGCAGGGTCCCTCCCATGGAGCCCACAGGGTGCACAGAACACGTCCTGTTCAGGAACCCGGGGATTCCTGACTCCAGATGTGCCTGCTTCTTTCCCTAGTTACCAGGAGCTTCAGTTCCCCAGGCTGCTTTTGTCCCATAGAGGGGTGTGTGTGTGTGTGCACGCCTACAAGCACACCCTGAGCATGCCTACTAGCCCCACCCTGAGCACGCCTACAAGCACATGCCCAAGCACACCTACAAGGACGCCCCTGGACACACCTACAAACACAACCCTGAGCACGCCTGCAAGCACACCCTGAGCATGTCTACAAGCACACCTCTGAGCACACCTACAAGCACACACCTGAGCACTCCTACAAGCACACTCCTGAGCATGTCTACAAGCATACCCTGAACGCACCTACAAGCACACACCTGGGCACGCCTACAAGCCCACTCCTGAGCACACCTACAAGCCCACGCTGACCACACCTACAAGCACACCCTGAGCATGCCTACTAGCCTACCCTGAGCACAACTACAAGCACATGCTCCAGCATGCCTACAAGGATGCCCCTGAGCATGCCTAAAAGCACACACCTGAGCACACCTACTAACACACACCGGAGCACACCTACAAGCACATCCCCGATCACACTGGATTTCTAAGTAAGAATTTGTTTGATTGTCTCCTGATGTCTATTTGATGATCTTCCTCTGACACCTGAATTATCAGCAGGTGACTTTCTCTCTGTGACATGAGAGTGAAAACCTTCATTCTGGTCCATGAACCTCCCTCCACACAGAGCAAGGTCCTGCTGAATCTGTGATCATTATCTCCTTCCCCTGATTTTGCCACCATTCCATTCCATATATGTGTATTTCTAAAGAGCACACTTTAATTCCTTAATTCCTCGGTTTTCTTTGAATTTAATTTTAAAAAGTACCAGGTTGTATATAATCATAAACTTAATGTCTTCCAGCAGATACTATGTTGTTAAGATTTATATGATGATTCCTGATGTGGAGAGTTATACATTTGCCTGGCAGCTGCTGGAGGATGACCCACTGAAGATCTGACAAGTTAAACTGGAAGTGTTTTCTGGTCTACTATGTTAAATCATTTTGTTTCTTTAAAATCATGAATGGAATTTGAATTCCATTAAAGTTTTCAGTACCTGTGTGATGAAGCACAAGCTACCCAGAATGTGCCAGAGGAGCAAAACCTAGCAGGTGCTGAGCAAAAGAAACTAGACACAAGTGGAAGCACCGTGTGATTCCATTTCACAAAGTAAGGGTGTGAAGATGTGTTTGTAGAGATGCTCTACGTTGATGTGGTTGTGATCACACAGGGGGACGCACTAGTTAAAAGTCATCATGCTGAACCCTCACGACGGGTGCACTTCAGTGTGTGCAAATCACACATCAGTGACACTGACTTAAAACCAATGCTGCTCTGTCCACAGTAGCCATGCTGTCGGAAGGGCCCAGATGTCCATCTGCAAGTGAGTGAATAAAGAAGATGTGGTGTATACACACATCAGTGTGGGTGGAGCCAGAGGGCACGATGCTGAGCGAAAGAAGTCAATCAGAGAAAGACAATCCTATGGTGTCACTCATGTGAGGCAACTAAGAAACAGCACAGAGGACCATAGGGGAAGGGAGGGAAAGCTGAATGGGAAGTCATCAGAGAGGGAGACAAACCACGAGAGACTCTGAACTCTGGGAAACAAACTGAGGCTCACTGGAGGGGACAGGGGTAGGGGGATGGGCATTGAGGAGGACACGTGATGGAATGAGCGCTCGGTGTTGTATGCGACTGAGGAGTCACTAAGCTCCACATCCGAAACTAAGGATGGTCTATATGTTGGCTAATTGAATTAAAAAAAAAAAAAAAAAAAAAAACAAGAACAGCCAATACTTGCGTCCTACATTTATCATGGCAATTGAGTGAGATGTGGCCCACGCAGTGGGGGCCCTGGGATGCGGTCCACTCGGACACACCCTTTCATCACTGCTGCTGCCTTCTCCTTCACACAACCACACGCCGGAAACTGGCTTTGGAGGGAGGTGGGTGGAAAAGGCAGGGATTGGCCTAACCCAGGCAAGGGTGGGCCTAACCCAGGGGTTGGCCTAACCCAGGCAGGGGTGGGCAGCTGTGGTGAGCAAGTCTTCATCCTTCAGGAGCGTGCTCCCTGCCTCACGTAGTCCTGGTTTAGATGGTTCAAACCTACCTCCTCAAATTCACAGCTGCCAGACTCATCCGGATACCCTGTGGGCTGTGGGGTGTCATCAGAAATCTGAGGTCAAAAAAAAAAAAGGAATCTGAGGTCAGGAAGGTAGGACCCCCCCAGGCCCCCACTGCAATTTATGTGTCCCCCAGATGTGCAGGTGCATCTGGTAGGTCCTGAATGAATCAGTGACTGAGTGCACACAAGCTTCATCTATTTTGAGCCTTTCTACGTCTCTCGGGGTAAAAGGACAAAGTTACCTTCTCACCTTGAGTGCTGAGCATACAGGTTTCAATCACTTTTTTCTCTCTGGAAAAATAGGTTGCCAGGATGGGATAGTTCAATTTTTTTTTCCAGCTTTATTGAGTTATTATTGACAAATAAAAATTGTGTAGGTTTAGGTACACGTCGTGATATCCTGGTGTATGTCACGACGTGAATGCCACAATCAAGCTCACACATCCATCACCTCCTGTGGTGACCATTGCCTTTGTGTGCCTAGTGAGGAAACCTGAGATATACTTGCAAAGCCACTTTCAAGTGGATGGTACAGAATTATTAACTAGAGCAGTCACCACACTACGTGAGCTCTCCAGATCTTTCCCATTTCCACAGACAAGTGAGATGATTCAGCATTTGTCATTCTGTGTCTGGCTTAGCTCACCAGACATCATGTCCTTCAGGTTCATCCACATTGTTGCAAGTGGCAGGATTTCCTTCTTTTTAAGGCCAAAACAATACTCCATTGGTCCTTCGATTTCTATCATTTATAGATGTCACTCTGCACGCCCAACTAAAATCACCATTAATCCTTAGGCCGTGCTTCCAGACTTCTCATGGCGGAAAATGTTCTTTATAAGAGAATGACCAGCAATCGGATTAACAGAAGGAACTGGATTCCTGGCTAAGGAACTGGTGATTCATTCCACCCTGACCTCACCGCGGACCAGAGTCCCAAGGGGGCCGATTTGGGGTAATGGTCTCTGTAGATCCTGGGTCAGCCCGGGAATTCCATCACACGAACTGTCGTGATGATTCCCATTGAAATGTATTCTTCTAAACCACGATGAGGACTTTGTGAGATGGACATTTTACAATACACATTCAATAAATAAGACGAAGGTGTTCTTCTCATGACTGATCTTTGACCATTCCCCACCACACATGCAAACACTGTAAAGTACGGATGCTGACACGGTGTTTTTGTAAGTCAGTTTCCTTTTTGAAGGCCCACAACGAAATGCACATGAATAGAGTCCGGAAGCACACGCTCAGAGATGCATGAGTCATGCAGCCAATGAGTTAAAACCCACATGCAGATAAATCACCGCAGTGGTTTTTATTTTAAAGACTGATACTACTTTATAATATTTAGGAAGACTGCAATTCTACAATTTTGTCTTGCCTTTAGCGTTTATCTTACTTTACAAAAATTATGAGCTTATTTCATGAATTCCACAAAAAGTATCTAAGGGTGGCATTCCTTCCCGAAGAGACAGCCTGGGAGGGTTACCTCTTGTTTCTTAGACTCACCGTCAGAGACGGTGGAGATGCCAACTGTTAGAATTAATTGGAAGTGTGCAGGCCTCTCGCCCCCCCTCCCCAAACAAACAAACAAACAAATAAGGCATCATATCTCCTTGAACACCTCGAGTTTTCCCTGCCTGTGATGGGAAATAGTCTGAATTTCCTTTGTGCACTTCTGCAGAGTCATTTTCTAAATTTCTTGTTCCTCTCTCTCTCTCTCTCTCTCTCGTAGTAACTCTGTTCCTTGATCTACATTTGGTCAATTAAGATAAACCCCGTGTGCAGTGTGAGTCACAACCACAGGACCCTTATTTGTGGCAGTGTTTAAGACTGAGACAGAGGGGGAAAATCAAGTTAGTCAAGAATAATATCCTATTGTAGGAAGCGCGCCCAGCATACAATCCCCTTCCCCAAGACCCTGGCATGATGTTGCTTCTCTTTCTAAAAAACACCATTTCTTTTGTGTGAATCTTTGTTTAGAGAGGAGGAATGCTAAGCATTTTTATTTTAATCAGACTTGGTTTCTGGGAGATTCAGCTATTCTCACCCCCCTGTTTATCAAAGTGGTGATGGACGTCTATCGGCCACACTGATTAGATAGTCGGTCAAATGTGCATGAGATCAAGCCAGAACTGCTCCCTGTGATCTTCAAAGAAAAGGAAAGTCTAGATGAAACGTGGAGGTATCCTGGTGATAACAGGCGGCCATGTAATTGAGAAATTAGGTCATGATGAAGAGTCTTAACAGATACCGCGACTTATCTTTCATCTCTAACCCATTTAATTGGCACTAACTTAAGAAAGTCGCGACATCTCAAAGAGAATAACTTTGGTTCGTCTTTTCAGTACTGATTTCCTCTTTCTAGGTATGACACGAAGATTTTTAGGGATGAACGTGAAATGACAGATTAAAATTATCTAGCTGCTTTCGGGGATCTTTATCTCACTGATACGCTCAAGAGCAGTGTGGACTTTTAAGAGGTATTAACGTCTCCTTACAACACAAGAGGCTACAGAACTTAATGAAGTTTAGTGACTTCCTCGGGGCCAGTGGCTGGCGAAGTGTGGATTTGGGGCTCCATCAGTCTCATGTACTAATTCTCTCTTCTCTGAGGGGCACACACTAGTAGATAGTTTTAAGACATATGTTCTATTTGTTTTATGCAAATAAAACCATGCATTATTGGAAGAAAAGGCAGTTTCCTTTTGCCTTTGGTAGACCGAGAAAGGAAATTTTTTTTTTGAAATATATGCTTAATATTATTGTCTTGGTGATTTTATAAATCTATCTAATGGTCCTGGGAGCCAGGTCACAGTTTTGTGTACTTAAGCATTCTACTTGGAAGGATAGCCAACATACTCATCTAGTATATTTTGATTTTATTTTGGGGGGGGGGTCAGTGTTATAACAATTCTAAATACTGTTACATCAAAACTATAATTGTTCGCCTAAGGTGAACACGTTTCTAGAAAGAGTATGAAGTACAGCTCTCATGCCTGCCTCAGAACCCACTCTCACCAGAGAGCTTCAACCTCTTGCAAGGCCTTTTGGTTAAAAACTCAGTATTTTTGTCTGTGACATTTTTTGTTTGTTTAGGTACACGACAAATATTTACTCGGTATGACAGCAGGCTAGTAGATACAGAGGCGGAGGCTTCTTGAAGGAAAAAAGCTTTTGTTAAGGAAAAATCGTAGGTGAATGGTATATGTGTGCAGCAAAGACCACTGGAAAGCTATAAAATGATTTAAATATACTGTATTTCTGCATGTCATTGTGGGTGATTTTCATCACCATGCTGAGGTCCGATCCCCAAGCAACAAAAAAAGGGAGAGCAAATCTGACTATGAGTACTCCTTTATTTAGGATTGATGGGAAAGGCCTCACGGCTGCAATGGTATGTCCAGAGCCCCAGGAACAGAATTCCTCAGCCATGAGGTCATGGGGGCGTCTCTGCTCTCAACATAAGGTATCTGTTACTTGGAGGAGAGCTGAGGTTGCAGAGCATGTGCCACAGGATTATGAAAAATGTTGGCATATAGCCTGAGCGATTTGACTTTAGTAGACCGTTAACCTCAGGCTACATCAGGACAGTTCAGTTTACCCTAAGGAAAGTGTTCGAATAATGCAGACTGAATATTGGAGAAAACCTGTGAGCTGGCACAGTCTTCTGGGGTGGAAGGGAGACACAGTCCATTTTATAGCATCTCCAGAGAGAAAAGTGTGCTTAACTTGGGGTGGGGATGACTTAAAAAAACCTAAAAGTATAGAATAGGATAATATAATGATAGGAAGATTATAGCAAGTCAACTACAGATGAAGTAGATTTATGTGGACAGCGGGTTTCAGACAGGGCTGAGGTCCCAAACGGCCACCTAATGTCAGCCTTGTGCTCAGGACCACATCGGTAATGAGGTGACATCTGTACAGGTGTGTTACCGCGCTGCGTACAACATGCTGCTGAAGTAGAGACGGATGTGATGGGTTAGCTTGACTTTTTAAGAAATATGTGATTCAATATGTGGGTGGCTCAGTGGTTGAGCGTCTGCCTTTGACTCAAGTCCTGATCCTGGGGTCCTGGGATCGAGTCCCGCATTGGGCTCTCCTCATGGAGCCTGCTTCTCCCTCTGCCTGTGTCTCTGCCTCTCTGTGTGTGTGTCTCATGAATAAATAAATAAAATATTTTTTTTTTAAGAAAGAAAAGAAATATGTGATTCACACACAGCAGAGATCATAGCTGGCTTGCTCACAACTGGAACTCACATGTAGGGATACAGCTCCTCATGTACGGAGGGGCCATGGCACTTGATTAGTCGTTGCTGTTTGTTTGGTGTTTCAGTAAACTCTATGCCCAATGTGGGGCTTGAACTCATGACCCTGAGATAAAGAGTCGCATCTGCCACCAGGCACGCCCAAGGCATTTGGTTTTGATTCTCACCACAGCCTCCTCCCCATTAGTTAGTGGTCAAGGGGCTAGAGCTTCTGCTGGGGCACGTCTAGACCGTTGCCCTGTGGGACTGGCTCAAGCTGTCGGCTCTAGTTACGAGTACACTGGCAGTGAGATGCCTTCCGTCACTCCCGGGGGTCCCACTGGGCTGCCTTGTCAACCTCCGTGGCTTCTGGTGTTTCCAGTTGAATGCAGACCGAGACCGGGCTAGACTATGAAGAAGAAATCCTGGGAGTTGGGTGGTAGGAGGGGTGACTTAGCTCCCTCCCCCAGTCTCAGATTTGCAAATCTCTGCAATGTATCAGTGGGAACTAGAAAGCCCCTTGTGAAACCGAATATTCTGAAGGGCTGCTAACCCTCCCGAGGGGTTGGGCCCAGGTTATGTGAGTGGGATTCACTTTCAAAAGCATTTTTGAATATTGACTCCAGCGTTGGCTGGAGGAACGTGCCTTAACCCCGGACCTGTGGCTTCAGACGATGCTTCCCTGGAGACTTGGTGTCACAGAACCTATGAAAAATCAGACAAAACCCCACAGGCCCAATGACAACAGCTCCTACCCTAACAGGACCCTGACAAATCAATTAAAGGATGCTTGAAAGCCGCTGCTGTTATTTTGGTGACAATAATGAGGAAGAGGAGATGGGGCAATCTGTCAGCAACCAGATGTACTCATGGAGCATTGACAAAGGTTTGAACAATGTCTGTGGCTTGAGCTGGCCATGGGAGGAGTAATTCCGTGACTCTCCCTGAGAAAGCACAGTCCTTTCCTTAGGAGCACGGTGGTGCTAGATGGTTTCTTCTGCTGTCCACCATCCCCACCTCAACACACACATTCCAACATCCTTTGTGGCCTTCAGGGGCGAGAAGCAATGTCATCAAAGAGGTGGCCACAGGAGCAGGCCGGAGGGTGAAAGGGGGAGCAGGCACTGTGGTCACACTGGCCAGCAGGGTGCAGGGTGGGCAGGAGCAACTGTTGCCCCCTTTGTGGACAGAAAACAGACTCCTGCTGGGAGAGCCCGTCCCCTCCAGTGGGCACACAGGCTTCCCTGGTGGGGGCAGAGCTCAGCCAGGTCTGGGTGACTGTCCCCACACTCCAGGCTCATGGCCTCAGGAAGGTCACCTTATGAACACGTCTTTGCTTTTAGTGACTCAAGATAGAGCTTCTTATAAAATTGGGGCAGGTGTCCATGGTGAGGAAAGCTCGGACGTGGCCTTTATCTGATGCTTGATCCTTGCCCTTCATTCCTGGCTGGGCTTGCCTGACTTTTGTCCCAACCTGCCAGAGGCAGGGGCCTTGCTCAGAGTAACTGGGCTTGACAGCTGGTGGAGTCCCTCCTGGGCCAGGAGCTGAGTGTGAGCTGGGGCACTGGGGAGGCAGAAGAAAGGTTCCTCGCCTCCCACCCACCCAATCTCTGTGTGTGTATCTGTGTGTGTATGTGTATATACATGTCTATGTGTGTGCATGTGTGTCTGTGAGTAAGGATTGTGGGTCTCTGTGTGTGTCTCTGCATGTGTGCACGTGCATGTCTGTATGTGCACGTGTATGTTTATATACATGTTTATGTGTGCACGTGTGCCTATGTGTCTGGATTGTGAGTCTCTATGTGTCTGCATGTGCACATGTGTCAGTGTGCATGAGTATGTGTATATGTACACATGCATGTATGTGCATGTGTGTTTGCATGCATGGATTGGGTGTCTGTGTGTGTCTCTGTGTGCATGTGTGGATGTGTGTCCCCAAGCATGTATGTAAGTATATGTGGTGTGTGCATGTTGATGTGTGCATATGTGTATATAAGCCACTGTGCATGTGTGTGTACGTGTGACTATAGCTGTCTCTGTGTGTATGTGTGAATATGTGGTTATGCATACACATGTGTGTGTCTGTGGGGGGGGTTATATGTGTGTCTGGGTGGTCCTGTGTGTGTCTCTGTGTCCATGTGTGTGCACACATGCATGCAGGTACATGTCTATGTGTGTCTCTCTGTGTGCATATGTGATGTGTGCATGTGTCTGTGTGTGTATGTCAATGTGTGTGCACGTGTGTATACTCGTCACTATGCATATGCATCCATGTGTTTACATGTGTGCATGTGTGTTTGGCTGCATCCCTGTGTGTCTGTGTGCATGTGTGTGTGCGTGTGCACTGCGTGTCTGTGGGCTACATGGTGTCTCTGTGTGTCTGTGTGTTTGTGTGGGTGCAGCGCCCGGGAGGCCCCAATGCGGACCAGTGAGCGGATGCATAAGCAGCAGCAGGAATCTATTTTGAAAGGACTTACGACACAACGACAGGGCAAAGCCATCATGACACAGCTTAGACTATTGCCACGTGTCGGGGAGCAGATGCTCCTTATGGGGTCTGTGGTCACTGCACAGGTCACCTCACACCCCTGCGCCCATCTCTCCTCGTTACCGCTGAGTCCTTTGGCCTTCGACCGAATGGCCGGTACCTCTTCTGTACCCACGTCCCTTTCCCTTTCACGTCACCATCAGAGCTGAGGCCGAGGCGACCCCAGCAGTGCCCTACAAGCCCCGGGGAAGCACAATCAAGCCCTGGACATGGTCATCAGGAAACGAAACGGGATCATTGAGGAAAAGTTACATTTGCAAAACCTGGCCTCAAAGGGTTTTAGTCTCTATTTAGAACCCTGAGAGTCAGGGTACGTTGGTTTGGAAGGGGGCACATCCCGTGTTGTTAAGAGCCAGGAGGGGGGAATGTATCAGCAAGGACGCCACAGTGGCCTCACATCTTCACGTCCCCATGGCCCCGTAATCTCGCAGTGAGAAAGTAGTCTAATCCCACTGCATTTGGCTGGGCACACAAACAAAACAATAGTCTTTCCTCAAACACAAAGCAAAAAAAAAGAGGCAGCCTCCCACGTGGCCCTTTGCCTGAGCAGGCGATGCCCATGTGGAAGCTTCCGGAAGGGCTGCTCTGTTGCTCTCACTGGTCTCTGCCATCTGCTCCCAGCACTTGCCAGCAGTACCTCTGTCTCCCCGCCCACATCCCCTTTGGACTGAGAGCTCTGTGAAAGGTGCCAGGCTTGGAGCAAGCCTTGAAGATGCTGCTCTCTAAGAACACGTGCTCCCTACTCCTGCGGCACAGATCCTCTTCCACCAGCGTCTGGGGTGGGCTCCTTCTCTGCCCCCATCCTCCCCGATGAGAGCCTCCTCTCTTAGCTCTAGCCACAGGGCATGACACGGGGCCTGCCTCAACGCGCACCCTTCAGTGGGTCAGTAAAGCCAAGTGAACGATGCCTGGCTTAACAGAGGTCAAGTTAACTGAGTCCAGGAGCCTGGCTGTGAGGCCACGTGCGTCCCTCAGTGCTCCCTGGGCCGGGCTTGCAGGCTTGACATTGCTTTTCTACAAAGAAACATCCTCCTGAGAGCATCTCAGAGTTACTGTCCTCTGTGAGGGACACACGAGCTTAGGAACTCCACACTGTGCTCCTCTTGGGCGATCACAATGCTGCTGGCCTCGCGTAGGAGGCTAAGACTTCCTGTGTGACAAACGTCAGCTGAACGTTGTCTCGTTTCTGTTTCCCAGCTTCGGTTGACCAAGGACACTTTAAAAAATACTAGTGACACCTCTTACCGTCCCCTGGAATTTGCTGCCATGGAAACGGTAGGAGGTGGTGACATAATACCAGCCAGGAGGGCTTGGGTTTGAGGCCTGTTTCAAGTCCCGGGCCTGCGGCGCCTCGTGATCCATGTGACCTTTCCGCATGCCGTTGTCATTTCTCTGCGTGTTTCCTTTCAGTGAAACGTGGACAAAATCCAAAGTCAGAAACAAAACAGGGAAAATGCCTGGAACACAGCAACCATTCAGCACAACGAGTGCCAGCATGGAATGGGGCAGCGGGAAATGCTAAAACTTACATGATCGAAGAGGCAAAGAGTTTAAAAAACAACAAAAAAAACCCCCAAAACCTGCAGCTGTATTACGCCATTCAGGCTGGCTGTCCACACAACCACCTTTAAATCCCCATGGTTTAGATTAGGATTCTAACTGGAACCATCTTGAAAAATACTAATATGCCAGTCATCTGCTTTTCTATGACTGGTTGGAAGAAGCATGCAAGCCAACCGACAGAGGGTTCCAGAAAACAGGTCCTAACACACTCAGAAAGCACAACACCGCACGTTCATTTGAAATTCCCAAACTTTGGATGGAGCTCAGAAGGTTCTGGCAGCAGAATTAAAAAAAAGAAGGCTGATAACTGTTGTGAGCCAAACAGAAAGACGGCCGAGTGTCCGGGTCAGGTCATCAAATTTCCCATTAGGGAGATTAGATTTTAATCTGTTTTCAAAGTGACTGAGTGTTTGAACGTGTACAATAGAAATAACTCCCTCCCCACAAAGGGAAAGCTCTTTCTGTGAAATGCAAACCAAATGTAGAAGCAATTTCTAGTTCATATCGTATCTGTAGAGATTTTATTTGCCCCCATAAGGGAAGATGTGAAGATTGGCCACCACCGTGTTCTGCACATGGAACTCCTGCCGATGGTGATGCTCCAGGAGGCAGGGGATGGAAGCAGAAGAAAGCGTTTGGGGAAAAAAAGATGCAGCCTGGTTCTTCCCATCGATTTGTGAACACGATCCTTCTGTTTGAGATCGGCTTTCTTTTGAGAAGTTCAATCAATTTTACATCTGTGGCATTTACGCTGACATGGCTTGGCTGCAACGTGGAAGCACGTGGGAAAGGGTAAGGCATCATGGAGCTCGAAGGGCGTGCAAGGAAGGTGATTTCCCATTTTTTAATGAAGCGCCGTCTGCACGAACATTTTCTGAACAACGTTGCGCATTAACTTTGGTGAGATCCCTTCAACGTGCTGTTTTTATGGAGAGAAATGACTTTGGCTGCAGAGGAACCATATCTTGACATTCGTGGAGACATCAGGACTAGCAAGTCTACCGTCAACACCCCGAGACGCGCACGCTTCCGTCCCAGGAGGTGGGGTGTGCGCCCCTCTCGTCGGAGGCCTAGTGATGCTGTCCAGAGTTTATGAAACTGAACAAAGAACTCCGGCTGTGACAAATTGAGTTCCTTATTTGCTTTTACATCTGATGCAACCTGAATTTAACATATCCCTGGGAGACACTGCGGTCGGGGCAGTCTTAGATTTCTCACGTGCCCCTGAAGAGTCCCTGCGTGCCACTGGAACACAAGGGCCCAGTTCTGCTGCGCGAGACTTGCCGCGGGGCCACGGAGCGAGTGGGCATGTGTGTGTGGCGGGTGCGTTTTTGACTCTACAGCCAATTCCCTCAAACATTAAAAGAAGGAAGGAACTCTTATTTGCAACAGTTTGGTGAAAGTGTTTGCATTTTCATGACTTTTATGCAAACCAATCATTTTCCAGAAATGCCTCTGTGAGGACATTAATGCGTCAGGAGGCCTGTTTTGCGAATGAAGATGGATACTCTGATTTTAAAGGGTCCGGAGGCTGGACAAAATGTTCATAAGGAAGATGAAACCCAACTATCGTGTCTTCGCGTTTAATGCTTCTCCTTGATTAAACCTTAACATCCCATAGAATGAAAGAGATGGAAATTATTATGGCACCTGCAGGTAGACAAGAACACGGCTTACAGGTGCGTTGTGGGTTGCCAACTGGCACTGAAATAGAACACTCTTCTGCGGGTTTTCTTCCCTAGACACTGGCAAACATTCCAGAGCCTGAGGTCTAGTTTATGACCTTTTTTTAAAAGCCTATTTATCTAAGTATGAAGCATTGTTTGAAATCAATGGAAAAAAAAAAAGATTTTTCTGAAGATGATGGCCAGCTAATCCTGAACGAGAGAGGAGACGTGTCCTGGGAACCCTGCTGGGAGAGAGGAGTCTCTTTTTAAAAAATATTTTATTTATTTATTCATGAGAGATACAGAGAGAGGAGGAGACAGAGGCAGAGGGAGAAGCAGGCTCCCTGCGGGGAGCCCGATGCGGGACTCGATCCCGGGACTCTGGGATCACACCCTGGGGCGAAGGAAGATGCTCAACCCCTAGCCACCCAGGAGTCCCGAGATGAATCTTTAGAGGCAGAAAAATAAAGGTTTGTTGGGAAGTGGGGCAGCGATGAGCGGGGCAGTTAGGAAGGCCCTTCCAGCACCTTGCTGATGAGGGAAAGCCAGACTGTCACACTTCCAGAAGGAATCGAAACCCCGTCCTCTCATGTGCCTTTCGCAGGCAGGTATGACTCCTTCTGTGAGTCAAGCACAGTCTGCCAGGGTTAGTGGGCCGGGGTGAGCCCGCCCTGCCTCCTACCCGAGGCTGGGTGGCCTCCTATTTGTCCCGAATGGGCCCTGAAGGACAGCCAGTGGTTCAAGAGGGCAGGCTCAGACTTTCCAGAGCACCTCTTCTGTGCTCAGTATCGCTTCCAGGGCTCCAGCCCAGGGTCTGGCTGAGAATAACACTAAGATCTCCACATCTGGAAACAGGCTGCCTGGATGGGGATTGTACGACCCTGACTAGGGGTGTGATTGAGGGCCCCTGGTTTAACCCACCAGAACTCCACCTTCCCACCTACAGTGAGGACGATAGGATCCCTTCCCTCGCGGGGCTGCTGAGAGGACAAAAGGAGACCGTCCGTGTAAAATGCGTGGCCCTCTGTCTGGGATGAAGGAGTGCTGGTCACCAGGGCCTTCTCTTGTTGCCACTGTGTGAGGAAGTTATCGCATCTGACACTGAGCTCATCGATGAACTCAGTGTCAAAGCATCTTCGACCCAAAGAAAACAGGTGTCTAATCGGAGGACGTCTTCTGCTGGATCACGGAGGCTGAAGCCCCAGGCTGCTGGATCCCTGGCAGTTTCTGAGACAGGAAGGTCGTTTCCAGACAGTCTTTGTTTTTTTTTTTTTTTTTTTTTTTTTTTTTTTTTTTTTCCAGACAGTCTTTGAAGTGAACCAGGAACACTTGGGGTTGGCAGGGCCCAACATGAACACAAAGAGTAGGGAGGGTTTGGGAACAGCTGGCTGCAGACGTTTCTGAAGACTCACCTCCCTGCCCCAGTGCAGGATCTCTTTTGTGTGAAATACGTGGATGGGATGTCTGTTTCTTGGTTTGGGTGGAGTAGGAAGGGTTGCGAGTTGGATCAGTCCCCTCATCCTCCAAATCTGTCCCCTACTTAACCCCATACGGAAGGTTCAACTCTGTTTCCCATAACCTGTGTATGCCGAACACCGTGTCTGGCAGCTGGAGGCTCTTCTATGCTCATTCAGTAGATGCTAAACAAGTTTTTATTAGGTATAAAGACAATGTCTGAGCCAGGTCTTATCATTCCCTGACCATATCCAACCCCCACCCCCTTTTTTTAAATTTAAAGGTATAGAATAGCAACACTATGAGATCCCTGTATGGATTCTATATGTTGACAAATTGAACACAAAAAAATAAATTTATAAAAAAAAAAGATAACCTTGAATAAGAAAAAAAAATCCATTTTGTATTAGAGCCATTGCTTTTTGCGGACTGGATTATAATCTTTTGGAGGGAAGTGCTTGGGTTTATTCATTGTTGTTTCATCAGATGTGAATAAACACACAGCACCTTTCCAGATGGACCCTAAAAAAAGAATCTTCCTGCTATCAGATTCAATGTCATCTATTGGAACAAACCAGAGGCCATGGTCTTGGGGAGAATGAATATAACCAAAAATCTAAGAGTACCCCACTGAGGTATAGAATGACATAACAATTGATATATTTAGTGAAAAGTTTCGGGCAGCATGTGGACAAAACAGTAAAAATTCCTTTAATTCAATATGGAGTTGGTTGAATGAATCATACCATTTACCACTAAACATATTTTTAAAATCCAAATGAATCCAATTCTAACAAGCTGAGCCTATCTTCAACATCTATGATATTTTGTTGAGGATTTTCCATGATGTGGACGTTACACTTCTTACCTATTTTCCCATCGTGTTTAAGCTACTCAGTAAAATTCTGTTGTGTGAAAACGTACATGTGTGAAATTAAATCTTAGTTATTCTAATGTAAGTCATGCAGTTGTAAAGTAAACTTTAAATTTGTTCAAATTAACAATGAACAAGTTTCCAGTTATTTATTAAATCTCTTAATAAATGCATTTATTAACTGTTAACAGAGGTTAAAAGCTCTCTAAATACACTGATTTATTGCGTAATATTAAACCCTCTGTCCAGTTTGTTTCTCTGTGGGGGGCTTGAAAATCACTTCAACTCGGTTATGACTGTGTAAGTTCTGAGGAGGACCAAATTTATATAGAAGACTCCTTGCTTCCTCAGGCACATAACATGTACAGGGGTTTGTGTTTGTATTTTTTGCTTTTAAACTAAACTGATTTCTGATTTCTCACGTCATTTTTTTAGATGGTTTAAGTTATGAAATTATGTTTTTTAATTAAAAGGAAGTTGCTGAGTTCATTAGTTGGCTGCTTGTCCGAGGCAGAAGTTATATGGGAGGTTGGCAGGAGGAATGGATTTTCTGGACATTACTACGTGCAGAAGCAAGTCCTGGTTACGCCGTGAGGTCAGTGGGGTGAGATGCGCTGCTCTGTTAACGGTAGGGTCACACAGAGCCTCGGCTCCGTGTTGCGTGCAGGATATTCCAGCTCGAAAGGCCTGAAGGCTGGTTCAGGTTTACTGAATTACTGCTTTGTACCTTAGCCTACTCAAGTAATCGATGTTGTTGGTTAGAACATCAGGTGCCTGGGCACTAACGCATCTTTACCAATTTATGTTAGGCTATTGCGTGGCATTCATCATAACGAATGTTCTTCTATGTCCTTACATTTCCGCGTCACCCAAATACCTTCTAGAAAACTCATAGCTAGCTTTTCAAACAACTATTTGTATGCATATCTCTACATTATTGTAAAGCATTTATACTTAGGGACCAATTAGAACTAAAATCATCCCATATTTTTCATGGTGTGAGCGTTATGTGTACGTAGGAATGTCTCCGGTCTCTGCTTCATGGAGAACGGCCATATCCACAGTTTCTGGATGTGATCCAACCCTCTGAACTTGGAAACTAGAGCCTCTCAACTTGTCAAATTGTCCTGTGCTCTTACAATTGGGAATAGAAGTTTATAAATTACGAATGCCACTCTCCTAGGAGCCAGGCTTACCAGACCAAGTCAGGCTTTCATGATGCGTCAGCTCCGTCATGTTCGTACTGAGGCGGAAAATCAAACCTTCATATGAATGTTATCTTACATACATACTTATGGAGGTACGTTTATCTCTGGGACAGAGTCTGGCTGGCCATAAATAGCTACACCATTTTCCCAGAGCCTGGGGGGATTTAATTCCAGTAAAGCAAAAAGGCTACTCGGTTATTTGCTATTGTTGTTTGCAGGTTTTACCAGCCAGCCTAAATAACCTGGTATTCTGTTTTCCCCCAACAAGGAAAATAATGCACTTATAGCTGTATGCACAAGCCTCACGTGCACTCAAATGGGTCAACTGGGTTTTCCTTGACCGGTTTCACCACATGATTGACAAATCACCAATCCTGCTTTAAGTGCTTGGAGTTAATGAACTCAGAAGCTGCCAATCCCGACCATTTCTACTATTTGTCAAGAGCCACCCTCATGTGGAGAAGGGAAGGATCTCAGGCTAAGAAGTATGTTCCCGATCCCTGCATCCACCAGTTACTACTTCATCGCTCTGTGCCTCAGTTTACTTGTCCAAGATATGGTGCCTTCCTCCCGGGGTTCTGGTGAGGATGAAGTGACTTAATGCATCGAAGACAATGAGAAGAGTGCCTGGCATGAAGGAATTCCTGTATTTGGTTGACCTGTCATCCCCCAAATGATAACAGTAATAAAACTCACCACATCTGCATGATCCAGGAAGGCTTAACATTAAATTTAAAATGTGATGCTTGAGCAAAGTTTCTGTGGCGTACCTGCTTTATTTCTTAATGGCAAAAATCTTATGACTGATGGTATGTTTCTAGCATGTGTGAGTGGTTTCAATCATCCTTATTAGTATAATAGTGCCCTGGAGTGATTTCTTGACCTTTCCCACACCTCAGCGACTCTCTGGGAGTGTCCCATAGACCTCCGACTTGCAGGCAGTGGGGTCACACAGGTCGCCTTAGAATCCCACCAAGTCATCCATCCTTCTGGGTTAGGCTGAGCAAACAGCATCTCAGGTCTGATTGTGGGATGATATTCCCTTGTAGAATGATTCCTTTGTCCTCTTGGAGCAAAGCCATTCCTGCATTTTCTTCTGCTAAAAAACAAACAAACAAACAAACAAACAAAAACACTACTCCTAAATACCATGTCTCACAAATCCCCTGTGCTGATTATTTGGGGGCTCAGAGAAGCCAGAGGCAGATAATGCCCAGGAAACTGGAGGCAGTGGCAACCCTGGTCTAAGAAGAGTATGTTGGACTTCTATTATGTTCAAGGTGATTATATCGTGTTACGACAATTTTGTCAGTAGCTACCCCAGTGGACTGAGAGAATTAAGGTGTTGCAAGTATGGACATTTTAATTCATCCCTTCATCCAACATGGAAGTGTGTGCCTACAATGGCCCAACCAGGGGAGGAAATCCAAACAAAGTAAGATTAGTTTGGGGGAGAGGCTCTGAAGGCCACTGGGGCTAGCAGTGCCTCTGCAGGGAGGGGCACTGGGTGAAATCCAGGGGGACCCTTGAGATGGGGGACAGTGTCTGGAGCTGTTGGGGAAGTGGCAAGGTGGTGACACGGTCCGGGGTTCATGTGTTTGCAGGGTTCTGCTCAACCCAGAGGCTGGGTGGAGGGGAGATCCCAGGGGGAGCCTGGGAACAGGGCGTGTGCCTGACCCACTAAGAAAGGCCAAGCTGTGTCTTGGAGATGACGGGTGGCATCTCTGCAGGATTGTAAATAGGAGTCTGTGTAACCAGACTGGCAAAACACAGCCACAATAAGCATGCCGGCAACAAGGGCACTTTAGCGAGGGCTAGAGAGACCCTGGCAGCTTATTGATTAAGTTATGGTCAGAGGAGGCCACCCCACGTCAAGCAGCAGAATCCATTTGGACCCTCTTCCTCCATCTGTCCGACAATAAACCCAGACTTTCTAAATGAGACCGACACAATGTGCCCTTGAAGGTGAGGAGGGAGAAGGGGATAAGGAAAGAAGCAAGGGATGTAGGAGTGGGGTCCACTTCAGAAGAGAAAATGGGGAGTGGTTGGGAAGATGAAACCACAACGAGATACCACCTCACACTTGTCAGAGTGGCTAGCATCATCGACCCATGCAACAAGAGGTGTTGGTGAGGTTGTGGAGAAAGGGGAGCCCTCGTGGACTGTTGGTGAGGATGCAAACTGTGCAGCCACTCTGGAGAACAGTGTGGAGGCTCCTCAGAAAGTTAAGAAAAACCCTACCCTATGATCCATCAAGTGTACTTCTGAGTCTATCTGCAGAAAACAAAAACACTAGCTCGATATGCACCCCAGCGTTCACCGCAGCCTCATCTGCAACAGCCAACATATGCAAACACCTTAGTGTCCGCTGATGGATGAATGGATGAAGAGGAGGTGGCGTATATACTCGATGGACTGTTATTCAGACATTAAGAAAGCAGGAGATCCTGCCATTTCCAACAACAGGGATGGAGCTTGAGAGCAAAATGCTCAGTGAAATAAGACAGACAGAGAAAGGCAACTAAACAGGACGATCTCTCTTATATGAGGAACCTAAAAAGAATTTTAAAAAATTAAAAACCTACGCTCACAGATACAGAGAACAGATGGGCGGTTGCCAGGGTGGGGGATGGGGAGTAGGCAAGAGCACGAACCAGCAGACATATAAATATGTACACACACTTCGATCCCAGGGATGGGATGTGCAGCGTGGTGGTTACGGTCAATAACACTGTGCTGCATGTTTGAAAGCGTCTAAGAGAATAAATCTTAAAGGTTGCCATTATAAGAAAAAAATTTGTGATTATGTATACCGATGGACGTTAACTAGACTTATCGGGTTATCATTTCACAGTTCCTACAAACACAGAAGCATCGTGTTGTGTGTGTTGTATGCATACAGTGGATACAATGTCAGGGGTCAGTTAGACCTCCATAAAGTTTTAGAAATATAACCTCTTTTGATTTTTTCCAGCCATTTAAAAATGTAAACGTTATTCTGAGATCACGGTCCTACAAAAATAGGCAGCAGGCGGGGATTATCCCGAGGGCTACAGTTTGCAGAGCCTGGGTGCCACCAGGCAGGGAAAGTAGGACTGCCATCTCACCAGTGATTCCATCCGCGACGCTCAGGGTACGTGGAGCAGATGGGTTGCTCATAACTGTTTCGCTGAAAGGGCCAATGAATTGAATGGTTGCCCTGCAAAATGTTGTTGTTTTTTTTAAAACTTATTATTAGTTTTTAACTTCAAAATGCTCCTTGTTTTAGAAAAATAAATTTGGGGCGCCTGGTGGCTCAGTGGTTGAGCATCTCCCTTTGGCTCAGGTCTGATCCTGGGGTCCTAGGATCGAGGCCCATATCGGGCTCCCTGCTGGGAGCTTGCTCCTCTTTCTGCCTGTGTCTCTGCATCTCTCTGTGTCTCTCATGAATAAATAAATAAAATCTTTTTAAAAATAAGCAAATTTAAGTGTACTATTGCTCCATGAAACATGTTCTATCTAACACCAAGTTTTCAGCCCTAACTCCTAATCATAATTCTCAGGAGCCAACCCTTGAATTCATACTTGGCCCTCTATCGTGGACTCTCCTCTGCTCCTAATCATATTAGGACAGTCTGAGACCTGGCCCCTTGCAGCACTGAGCTGGCTGAGCTCAAGATGTCTGGGGGTTTTGGTCATCTTTCCTGTCAGTCAGGCACTAGTCCTTGAGGCTGACACCATGGCAATCTGATTTGGTGCAAATCCAAATGAAGAGCCGAGATGGATTGTGCTGGTATCAGGCTTATGGTCAACGAGAGCTGATACATAAGACATTCCTCTGTGGAGTGCTGTTCCCAACCCCACACCCCATCCAGAAGAGTTCAAGGTGCCTCTGCCAATGAGGAATGTGAGTAGAGGTTGATAACCCAGAAAGGCCCCCAGGGGTGCACCAGATAGCAGGGTTTTCTAGACATTATTCTATGGAGATTCTAGAGCAATTTGAAACTCACTGTTAGAATTGTTGAAATGTAAACAGTACTATATGTATATATTACTATTCACCGCCAGATACCTAATGATTACTGGCCATGTGCCAGGCATTTTGCTAGATGTTGGGAATAGGGTGGCAAAACAGAAGTAACATCCGTTTCTAGGAAGTCATAATCTAAAAATTATCATTATTTATATCTTTATCATATTATATCTCTGAGGGATTTTTTTATATCTCTGAGTTTATCTGTATTTTTATCTATCCTAACTTATCCATCCATCCATCCATCCATCCATCCATCCATCCATCCATCCTTTCTAAGATGTGTGCACAAAAATCATAACATAATAATGATATTATTTAAATTAAATTAAGTAATAATAGGTTGTAACAACATTGTGTTATTTAAAAGTTCACAAAGATTGGGGTGCCTGTGAGTGGTCCCATTGGTTAAACATCCTGAGACTCTTTTTTTTTTTTTTTTTTTTTGGTTTGTTTCCTTCTCTTAGTTTTTTTTTTTTTTTTTTTTTTTTATTGGTGTTCAATTTACTAACATACAGAATAACACCCAGTGCCCGTCACCCATTCACTCCCACCCCCCGCCCTCCTCCCCTTCTACCACCCCTAGTTCGTTTCCCAGAGTTAGCAGTCTTTACGTTCTGTCTCCCTTTCTGATATTTCCCACACATTTCTTCTCCCTTCCCTTATTTTCCCTTTCACTATTATTTATATTCCCCAAATGAATGAGAACATATAATGTTTGTCCTTCTCCGACTGACTTACTTCACTCAGCATAATACCCTCCAGTTCCATCCACGTTGAAGCAAATGGTGGGTATTTGTCATTTCTAATAGCTGAGTAATATTCCATTGTATACATAAACCACATCTTCTTTATCCATTCATCTTTCGTTGGACACCGAGGCTCCTTCCACAGTTTGGCTATAGTGGCCATTGCTGCTAGAAACATCGGGGTGCAGGTGTCCCGGCGTTTCATTGCATTTGTATCTTTGGGGTAAATCCCCAACAGTGCAATTGCTGGGTCGTAGGGCAGGTCTATTTTTAACCCTTTGAGGAACCTCCACACAGTTTTCCAGAGTGGCTGCACCAGTTCACATTCCCACCAACAGTGTAAGAGGGTTCCCTTTTCTCCGCATCCTCTCCAACATTTGTTGTTTCCTGCCTTGTTAATTTTCCCCATTCTCACTGGTGTGAGGTGGTATCTCATTGTAGTTTTGATTTGTATTTCCCTGATGGCAAGTGATGCAGAGCATTTTCTCATATGCATGTTGGCCATGTCTATGTCTTCCTCTGTGAGATTTCTGTTCATGTCTTTTGTCCATTTCATGATTGGATTGTTTGTTTCTTTGGTGTTGAGTTTAATAAGTTCTTTATAGATCTTGGAAACTAGCCCTTTATCTGATAGGTCATTTGCAAATTATCTTCTCCCATTCTGTAGGTTGTCTTTGAGTTTTGTTGACTGTATCCTTTGCTGTGCAAAAGCTTCTTATCTTGATGAAGTCCCAATAGTTCATTTTTGCTTTTGTTTCTTTTGCCTTCGTGGATGTATCTTGCAAGAAGTTACTATGGCCGAGTTCAAAAAGGGTGTTGCCTGTGTTCTTCTCTAGGATTTTGATGGAATCTTGTCTCACATTTAGATCTTTCATCCATTTTGAGTTTATCTTTGTGTATGGTGAAAGAGAGTGGTCTAGTTTCATTCTTCTGCATGTGGATGTCCAATTTTCCCAGCACCATTTATTGAAGAGACTGTCTTTCTTCCAATGGATAGTCTTTCCTCCTTTATCGAATATTAGTTGCCCATAAAGTTCAGGGTCCACTTCTGGATTCTCTATTCTGTTCCACTGATCTATGTGTCTGTTTTTGTGCCAGTACCACCCTGTCTTGATGACCACAGCTTTGTAGTACAACCTGAAATCTGGCATTGTGATGCCCCCAGATATGGTTTTCTTTTTTAAAATTCCCCTGGCTATTCGGGGTCTTTTCTGATCTCAGCTCAGGTCATGATCTCAGGTCGTGACTTCAAGCCCCACATAGGACTCCATGTGGAGTATGGAGCCTATTAAAAAAAAAAGTTCACAAATATTAAGAATAAAATTATTTACTTTTTGATATATATACACAGAGCATTTTTAAAGACTAAGTACACACACACAAGCACACACTTGTCTCAAAAGCAATGCATGTGGACTTGGAGCTCGGGGCTCCTGCAGGGAAATTCCACTGTGTGGTCCTCAAACTCTCAGTCCCCTGGGAGGTTAACATACAAACAGAGATACACGTAACGACGTTGTGGGAAGAGGCCCAGAAGTCTGCTTTTTTACAAGCTCTCTGGGTGATTGTGTTGAAGGTGCTATTGAACTCATTTTAATCTTTGTTTGCCAATATCATCTCCTTAGAATGATTTTGGATGTAGAATTATTTGAATATTTTCATCCACAGTGGTCCCTGGATTTTAAGCTGTGTGATGCCCAAGGACGGAAAATAAGTTTGATGTCATTTAAAAAATACCTTTATTCTTATGCTTCTTTGAGAGAGAGAGAGAGAGAGAGAGAGTGTGTTTAAAGTGGAATGTTCAGTACAACAGGCACATTTATTGTTTGCAATCGTGTAGTAACTGTTTTACTCGGTAATCTTAACACATTATTGTCTAATCAGCCCCTGGAGGGTTACTTAGTTGGAGACATTTTTTCTTCCTTCTCTTTCATTTCTTGAGACATATCTGGGTTAATGAAACTCTCAGAATAATCAGCTCTGGTATTGAGCTGGCCATAGCTGTTGAGTTCAATTGAACTGGGATTTGGGGGATTATTTTAGATATGCTAAATAACTAATTATTGTGATTTCCGGTTTTCAAAAACATTGGATTAATGGATCCTATTGTTCTTTGGAAATTAGTAGGGACCCCTAATTCTTGACAAAGAAACACATCTGAGATAATGTCTTGAATACTGCATAAGATTTTTAATTTTTATTATTTTTCATTCAATTATTTTTGTTTATGATTATGAAGCATGTTTTCTCCCTGCTGCCCTGTCCTTGTGAACATTCCAATCGAGATTCTAGTTATCCTTATAGACATTAGCAATATGAGATATTTAAAATAATATTTTCATTATTATTGAAATTTCTTCTTCCATACACATCACTTATTTTCTTATTGGGTGTGATGGGCCTGCACTAATCAGCAGGGTTTTTGAATAGCAGAAATCAGTATTTACTAGCCAGTGTTACCTCTTCAGTTCATTTTCTCATAAAGTGATGCTTCTAAGATAGATTTCTTTATCTGCTCATCTAACTTTTTTTAATATAGAAAGATTTTGACTTAATTCAGATCAAACAAATATGCCCAACACTTGAAAGAACTGGGTGTTTCATTTTTGTAATTCCCTATGGAGAGGATTTTCTCTTCTATGTGACACTCTATTTCCCATTGGAATTCACATACACAGTCTGATTGGTCAAATCAGATTCTTCAATTAACCCTTTGAGCAGACTACTTATGTATTAAAAATATATAACTACTGTGGGTTTCAAGTTACCAAGTCACCTCTTGATAAACTCACAAATGAAAGTTGCACTCATGCCCAAGGCATTCAGCACCACCATGGCTTCGCCCCATTGCCCCCACTTTACCTTCATCAGCTGCCCTAGATTTGTCTCTGAGAGGACATGGGTTTCGCAAATCAACAATCAATTTCCTTTTTTAAAAAATGGGCTAGTTCTTCGTATAATGAGAATCTTCAGTTTAGAGACTCATGAGAGATGATCAAATATCAAACAGACTCTCTCTCTCTTTTTTTAAATTAGAGATGGGACATGGTGAGTGTATTATTTCCAATATGAACTAACGATTATTAAGCCAGCTATGTGACCAGATGAGTCTGTTTCATGAATGTTATGAGTTCTAGGATAAATATACCTCATGTACTATATTTATTAATATCAATTTTTAAAAAAGATTTCTTTATTTATTTGAGATGGAAAGAGAGCAAGCATAGATGGGAAGGGCAGAGACAGAGGGAGAAAATCTCAAGCAGACTCTCCATTGAGTGTGGAGCCCAATGTGGAGCTTGATCCCATGACCAAGATCATGACCTGACCCAAAGCCAAGAGTTGGACACTTAACTTACTCTGCCACCCAGGTGCCCACTAAGTAACAATAATATTTTAATAGCAATATTTTTTAATCCCACTAAGTAACTTCATAAGAAGGTGAGGTAGAGAGAAGCCTGTTTTCTGTGATTTAACTTTTTTTATTTTTTAAGATTGCATTTATTTATTTGACAGAGAGAGAGGGAGAGAGAGAGAGTGAGTGAGCACAAACAGGGAGAGCTGGAAAGGGAGAGAGAGAAGCAGGATCTCTGTTGAGCAGAGAGCCAGATGTGGGGCTCGATCCCAGGACCTTGAGATCATGACCGGAGCCAAAGGCAGACGCTTAATTGACTAAGCCGCCCAGATGCCTCGTGACTTAACTTTTTACAACTCCCAGGTGATTCATAAATTCGGGCCATCTCCCCCTGGGTATGAAACTACGCACACTCCTTTCTTGGGAGTAACTATTTGAAGACAGTGACTGTCCCCTGTCTTGGTTATTTCTTCAGGCTGGGTCCTCTGAAGACCCCTTAGTTACATGAACTCCACGTGCTCCAAAAGCCAAAAATGTAGTGTTACTTGGGTCCATTTTCTGATGTCACATCAAAATGACTCAATAAGAGTCGGCCCCATATCAGACTGAAATTGGATCATTTCTTCTTCACAGCTTTGTTTGATCTTGATGTTAAGATATTTGGAAAGAGATCAATAATCATCAGATGTCTCAAGTCTACTGAAAAAATAATTACACAATATTTAACTGGCGTCATAGCATGACAGGATGGTGTTTCTTGAAATACAGAATGATGATAGTTATGCTGCTGTCTTTAACTCAGGATGGGGAGAAGAACCCGACATCCCTCTCTTTGTGTGTATAAGTGAGTGTGTAAGTATACCTGTAACTGGGTATAATGTATAAATATATCATATATAAAGTAGATATAACCTTACATATGTTTTATATATAGTAAAATATATGTAGTAAATATAGTTATATATTAAATTATGTTATTAAATATAATAACACTATAACAATAAATATATATACATATATAAGCATATTTATATATAAAATATACATTTTCTCTGTCCCATACTAATCGAAAAGACAATTAAAAAAAAAGGTGATCTGAATCTAGAAAAGTTGCCACAGAGATTCCAAGTAATTTCACTTCAAACTTACTAAATCAAACAATTTCCTACTGAGTAGAAATGAACTGTCTCAGTAGCTTTTATGAAACAGTAATTTAATTTTTTGAAAATTCGTTAATTGGAATTCCCTGTAGTGGCTAACCTCTCTTTTTACCAGTTTGGCAGGTGAATCTCTTTCTTTTCTGTTTCTCTCTCTTTTTTCTTTTCTTTCTTTTTTTTTTTTTTAATTCTTACTCATTTGTATAATTGGCATGACAAGTCCTTTGAGAATGTGACCCAAAATGTCAACTAAAAGCAAGTATATAAATATGTATGTATAAACCTTCAATATCTTGCTTTTATTTCATCAATAAAATCAAGCAAGATATTGAATATCTTGCACCTACTTTTATTGAACAGCTATAATATAAGCACTTGTCAAGGAAGAGATGCTGGTGGGAGGGGCTGCGAGACAGGGAGAAAGTGTGAGCTGAGATTGTGTAAAGTGTAGTTTTACTGAGTGACAATAAAACCAGAGGAATGTTGCCATTGACAATGATCGCGTTCCCTCTTCCTGGAGATCCAGTTTTGCCGGCCACTGTCGCCACTAGGAGTTTTATGTTTTCTGCAAGATAGCTGATTTTCAACGGGTTTACTCCATTGAAAGGAGTTTTCAATTTGCTGGAATAAAATATATTGAAAGCCCCCAGTACATGTAACTTAGATTTTATAACTGCGTAAGCCATTTCATATATATATATATGTAAAATTACCAACCTGAAAAAATCATTTGTCAAATTAATAATTTTATTTGGATTCAGAAAGTATACCGTGATTGTCCCAGAGGCAGAGGAAGCCGTGGGAGGGCTACCTGCTTCCATGCATGAGGATTTAGCCTGGCTAAAAAGACTAATTTAAGACTAAATTGTGACATGATGGGGACAATTTGGTGTGTTGGCCTGGCATAAGAGATACATTTTAAACAAGATGCCAAGAAAAATAAATAAATAAATAAAGTCACATTGTCAGTTTCCACCCCTAAAACGAAGCTTTTCCAAGCATAAGATCAGTTTCTATGAGGGCTGTGGCACCACCTGTAGTTTTTCAGAGAAATCCACATTATCAAAAAAACGTATTTATCTGGTCATTACTAACTATTGAAATCTTTCTAGAAGGGCGCCATTGGGAAATGATCTATTTAAGAATCACTTTTTGGGGTCTGTATATTATTTTTGTTACTGTCTGTAAGCCTGGACCCAGCCTCTAAAGTTGCCAATCTTTGGTTCTGATGAGATACAGCTTCTAGTAATCCCTCGAGGTTCACATGATCAATACTAGGCCGTGAACATAGGACAGATGACAGATGAGACGGGGCACCAATTGGCACATGGAGCAGGGAGGCCCACGGTCAGGAGAAACCCCAACAGGGGCACAGACATCCAGAGTTCCGGCGACCAGCCTTGTCGCGGGGGCCGGGTGCTGGGGGTCCATAGGACTTCTGGCTGCAGAGTGGAGCGTTGAAAGGTTCTCACTTAAGTGATATTTTAAGGAACAATTCAGTGACAGATATACACCATTTTGACCCTCCAGCCTTCACGAAACCAGCGGAACAATGAGCAGGAAACAAGTTTCTTCAAAAACAAGCGGTGTGCATTGGGGGTAAGGGAGCGCGATATGTCATCTTATCACAATACTTGACTTCCTCTTTAGAGTCTGACAAAACTTCTATATTTTCATAGGACCTCCCACAAGCAAACAGACAATACAGGTGGTGGTGGTGGTGGCGGGGGGGGGGGGTGGAGAAGAGGAAGCTAAACAATAATGTGCTAAATTTGAAAGACACATAGCTTTTCACATGATACCAAACCTTTCCCAAACGCTGCAACGTTCCTGGCCTTGTTTTGTTCTCCAATCTTCCAGCTGAAGCCAAACCCGAGGAAGTGGTATCATCAGCTTAATTAAAAATACTTCCTTTATCTTGGCTGCACAGTGACCTGTGTGTGTTCTTCGTCTTGGCTGGCCTTTACCGAACGGAGTGATTCAAGTTCTTAGAAGAGATTGTTGCTAGCGTTACAATAGCTGGTGGCTGAGGAGCCCCTTTCACACAGGCTCTGCTGGGAGCCGTAGTGCAGTTAGGTAAACAGTGATCTCATTTTGAGTCATGCAGTTTTACTACATCACCGTGAAAGGTAGCAACAAGATAGGAGGTAGCTGTCAACTGACTTACTCAGTTTGTTTTGGTGTTTTTTTTTTTTTTTTTTTTTTTTACCTCTTATGGAGCTAAGTCTGAGGAAGCTGGAAACATTCCTGTCCACTTAATATTTGTCACTATACAAGCAATGCTTGCTCATTAACTAATTGTAAAAGAATAAAGAGAGAGAAAGAAAGAGAAAGAGAGAGAGACGTTACTGATAATCCCTACTCTTGCAAACACTTTCTATTTTTCTTGACTCCGAGACACATTTAGGAACTCTCATTATTTTTGAAGATTTCAAATAATCCTACGTGAGGACGCGTCCCAAATCTGTCCTGAACACGGAAGGGTGATTAAAGCCCCAAATATTTCAGCTGGGTTAAACTTTGACCAACCCAGGTGACCAGCTCGGCGATCCTAAAAAACCTTGTGGAATACTTTGTGTCGGCCAAGACCACACACCCGGATTCCTGGCGCAGGTTTCCTGTTTGTAATCAAACATAACCCCAGATGGTTTGCTTTCCTAAGCATTCGAGACACATTCTTCTCATTTGAAAGCTTTGTGACTTACTCAACAACCCCTGTATCTCAACTATGTTAAAGATACATAGAAAAGAGATGACATCACAGAGCTGATTTCGGTCTTTCAGCTCTGTGCTTAGCTAAAGTTGAGCAGTTGCAATGAGTCATGCAATCTTGTGACCAGGCCGGGCGCTCTTCCAACCAGAGAGACAGTTAAGATCTCTGACAACAGAACCTGTAGTTGTTTGAAGAGGAGGTAACAACAGGCCCTGGACACTCGGTGATCCCAGGTTTGTGTGAGTAACAAAATGTGCTCCTATTCCCTCTGAATAACAAGGCAGCGATGATGAGGTAACACTTAGCAAAGCTGACTCATTTCCTCATTTATAGATGAAAGGGATGGTTCGAGAAATGACTATCTCACAGTAAGTGATGGTTCCTTCAGGTAATACTTGCCGAGTCTCTTCATAAAGCAAGGCTCATCATAACATTGGCTCGTTGGTTATTTTGTCATGAGTCCAAGTCAGGCGTGAAAAGCCAGGTCCGTTCCTATCCTTGAACTATGTGAGAACTGCTGATTTCGGGTGATATCCAGAGGAAAGGGCTTGTGGAAAGCCTGTGTAAAAATCAGGGGTAATCATTGAAAATTGAGAAATAAAAATGTGGACTTAATGTAAATTTCTTTTTGTTTTCCACCAGATAACATTTTGTACTGGTGATGCTGGATGTCCGTGTGAGACATCTGTGGCTGGGGCTGGACGCCCCCCTCCGTATCTAGGGACGCCCCCCTTGCATGGGGACTGGGACTGTGGGATTTCCAGCCATGTCCTGTTGACTTGAACCGACTCAGCAGGCACTGCCATCCTGGGAAACCAAGAAACCTCCTCGTCTCTGGCTTGCTGCGATCTCCTGGGCTTTATAATCAGGCTGCCTTCACAGACACATTCCTCAAAGCTCGTTTGGAGCATACATATTTTTAATACAAGAAGCCTGTTGGGAGAAAAACACGAGATGAATGTATTTCTCACCAAAACTCATAACTCTTTGCTTCCTCCACTAGCTTTTACTAGGACTTGACAAAAATGGAAATAGTCTCTCTAGGTAGGAATTTGTTGTTTTCATTCATTTATAACACGTGAACTGCCCTCTGTTGCCTCTTTCCCTGCTTGGTCTGCCTTCCTTTGAATTCTCGTGTAATTTTAACGGTTGTACAATTTTTTGTGTTGTTGGGAAATCACTAATTGTGAAACATGTTAAACTGAGCACATTTAAAAATAACCTAGCCTCTCCTACTGTTTGGGTAGAGCCGTTTGCTTGTTTGGGGTTGCTAATGGGAATAAGTGACCATGTGTGCAGTACCTCTCGAGCCAGCTTGTTTGCTCAGAGGAAAGAATTCATTGAAAAGCCATAGACTACATTCCAGAATGTTGGCCAACCACTTTGCAAAAGTATACTGTTGGGTCACAGCAAGGCGCGCCATCGCTCCTGGAAAAGCAACTCCAAATGTCTGCCCGGGGGACAGAGATCTTGTTGCAGGATGTCCATATAGGCAATGCTACTACGCATTTTTATTAGTGGTTCTTCCCTGCTCCTCCTAATAAAATGCTATTGGAATATTTAGTCTCTGGAAGTCCATGTGACTCTATTTTCTTCAAAGTTACTTCCTATGTTTTGCAATTAATTGTCCCAATGAACTTGATCTAAATATTGTGTTTCAGGGTCAGGGTGGGGGTCATTTCAACTACTTCAGGACCTGGAAGAGATTCGTCATGTTGTATTTTTCCCATTCCTTGCTAACAAATGACGACATGATGGTTCTGCCTCTGGAAGCTGAGAATCTGCAGAGGCATCGAGTTGGTCTGCGGAGAGGATGCGAGTTGGCCCGGCAGGTGCGATGCTGCACATCCCACTCCCCCGCCCCCATTGATCTGTTGTATAAATTGGACCACTCGACTTTGATCTGCTTTTATACAAGAGTTTGTTTTAACACAAATGGATAAATAAATGTGTTTGAAAGTTGTTTAGAAGGGGATGTCAAAGCAGAGCCCAGAAAGAGGCTGGTGCAGCCTCCATTGGCTGTTCAGAAGAGAAGTCAGGACAGGGCTTAAGGGACATGTGGGCCTGTCGACGTCCTTCTCCTCCAGATTCTCAGTGTCTGACCCATAAGGCAGCACAGAGAGGGTCACGTCCTGGTGCTTGGTACACCCAAGTAGAGCCCACATGCCTCCTTAGCCTTCTTCCCCCCATCCCTCTCTCTTGACTCTCTCAGTGCTCTATGGCCTTAGCAAGTGGTGGGACTCTTTAGGACTCAGACTTTCTGTGATGGGAACTGCCAAGGTGGCAGAAAAGCTGTCACTCCTCTCACCTGGTAATGGTGACCTCTCTCTCCCAAGCCCATAAGCCTGAGATCCCGAGAGCACGTTTTCTTCCTTCGCTTTCTAAAGACCTGAAGAGCCTTTTCCTTCTCAGCGACCCTCAGATCAGTCCATAGCAGCCTGTCCATCCCCACGGCCACTGTCCTATTTTTGGCCCTCCCTGTGTCTGGCCCATCTGTACTCCCATCTTCTTCCTTGGGCCACACACCTCCCTCCAGTTCTCGTGAATGCTTTGCATGATGGCCAGATGGGTCTTTAAATGCTGCTTCGAAAATGTCACTTTTTTCATAAAAATCTTTTCCACTTGTCTCAGGGTATTCAAATCCTGCTGACTCATTTCTCTACGATTTTACTCAATGAATATCTAAGCACTGGTGTTTCGCTGTTGGCCGTGGCGGGGGAAGAGCAGCCCAGATACATCCATTTTAACTCCACACGCAAAGCCATTTTAAGTATCTGGGCCAACGGTGCCCTTCCTGGGTGATGAGGATGAGAAGGTGCTCAGGAGCACGAGTGCTGTGGGCATGTCAGCCATCTGTCCTGCGAACCCGAGTGCGGGAGCTGGGTGCCAAGGGCTGTATTCTGAGCCCCTCGGTTGCAACATGAGCCAACACACCCAAATCTCTGCTTTTATGAGCATATGATTTCGACAGGGGCCTGAGGGGAAGAAGCCCCACGTCTTCAGTGTGCAGGTCAACCTCTGCAGGAGATCTCTTATGTGGCGTCATCAAATAATAGAGAACCACGACCAAAAAGTCATCCCAAGGAGTTTTCATGTAACAACATTGTCTTTGGAAATCATGTGTGTGTGAAGGCAGAGATTATAACTCTCATCTCCTTAATGGTTTTGGGGGCCATTTTTGATTGTTGGGATGAAAAGCAAAGGCCTGTGGAGGAAACAAGAACAAATTCTGGAGGTGGGGCCACTGGCAGTCAGTCTCTGAAGGTTTTACATCTGACAATGTAACACTAGTGGCCTCTGGAAGGCCTGGACTTCATACCCCTGAAGGTGTCCCAGCCTCGCTGTCATGCAGCCAGATGACACTGGCCCAGCTCTTTCCTGGTCTGCTCCAGCCCAGGGGACTGCTGGGGACTGAATCACGTTTCTCCCAAGTGTGCATGTTGACACCTTGATTGGAGATGGGCTCTCTGAGGAGGTAACTAATGTTAAACAATGTCATAAGGGTGAGGCTCTGGTCCCATAGGACTGGTGACCTGGGAAGAAGAGGAAGAAACAGCAGCTCTCTCTCTCCCCTCCACATGAAGACACAGTGAGAAGGTGGCGGTCTGCAAGTCAGGAAGGGAGCTCTCTCCCCAGAGCCTGGCCACGCTGGCACCTTGAGCTGACTTCCAGCCTCCAGAGATATGAGAAATAACTGTCTGTGGTTGAAGCGGCTGGTCCGTGGGGTGTGGTGTTCTGTGATGGGGGCCCAAGGTGACTAAGGCATGGCATCTTCAACCACCAGTCCAAAGAAGGCCCTGGCAACGGTCCTCCTCCTCTGCTCTGGGCTCCCCCACAGTGTGTGCGTTCTTACCCACCCGCCTCCATGAGAAGCTTGGCTGTGAGGACTCCAGGAATGGGTCCTGTTGTCCTTTGACCCCCTGGGGTACTAGCCAGATTCATTCCTCATGCTATGACAAGTAATATTTGTTGACTGATTAACTGGTCTGCCAGCTGATTAGCCAAGTGGTACCTGGTATGCTGAAATAGTTTGTTTTTACCTTGGTTTCAGAATTGGCAAAGAAACATTGAGAATATTCTGTACACAATTCTGGTTATTTTGAGATATGAGAGTTGTTTATTTTCTCCTGGAATGATCCGGAGGGTCACTTCTGCCCTTCAACTGGTGCGTGAACATAAAACGGAGCAGCAGATGCCAAATTCTACAAAAGGTGCACTTTCATTTTCTTTGAATGGAAGGTGTTTTATCAATAAAATTAAAATCCCATTAAATTCTCTGGTACTTGACCAGGGTGCTTCATCTTGCACCCTTTCTTTAAAATTGTTTAATCACTTCTTAGTAAAAGAAGGGGAAAATATCGGTGGAACCCAAAATGACTTCTTTCTGCTCTCCTGGTGTTCTTTTCTTCATTCTGCATGAAATTAATTTCGAAGAAAGGAGCTGAACTCTTCGGTTGAGGCCACATAATTTAGTGTGAAAGCAAGATTTTCAATTAACAGCAATAACCTGGACTTGATCAGAAAATAAAGCCATTCCTGCTGAAGCTACCAGGGATTAACACTTTTTAATTGTGCTCATAGAGAGAGTGTGTGTATGTAGCAAAATAATCCGAAGGCGTTTCCATTTCTAACCTAAAATGACCCTGTGCTTAACTTAACCTGTTTGATGGAGTTCATGGAATCATGAGTTACCTTTGGGTTAAATTATAAAAACGATTTTTTGTTTGGATGACGTTGTAGGGATATTTTGCTTATGCAATGGTAAGATTCAGAAATTACTATCCATGATGTTAGTGGTGTCTATCTGAACTTCACAAATATATTTTTAAAACTGTTCTGATGTTATTTCATTAAACCGCTACATGTGGGTTTACAGGCCACATTGCAAGCTTGTTGGGCAGTGTCATGTGCCTCAGCCCCACCTCACCGGTGCCCTCGGCTTGGGCTCTAGAAGCAAAGGAGACAGAAGCAATGACTTAATTGTTTCAGTAATTTTGGCAACTGTGTCCTTCCTCAGCAGGCCAAATTGGCACATGCAGAATGACCAAGATTGTTGACATTATACAAGTTTTGCCTGGATTCTTTATTTCATTAATTACTTGAAAAACTTCTGCGTTGTCAACTTCACTCTCTTGAAATGACTCTACATGTCTTCATGCAGCTGGGACTACATTCAGGTGCAAGTCACAGAGAGCACCATTCATAGAGGTAGTCACGATTGACACTGTATTTAGTTCACATAAAAGTAAGTGCCAACAAGGGGAACTTGGGGCTAATGCAGCCTCTTAGTAACATCTTCAAAGACCTAGTATCATTTTCTGGTTTGTGATCCATCATCTCCGCTTTGTACTTTTTATTCTCAAAGTTCTAGGATGCTTGCTGCCGGTCCAGGCAGCTCCATGTTCAGGTTTAGAAAAAGGAAGGAGATTGTCGTTCAACAGGCATAAAATTTCAGTTATGTAGGATGAGCTCCAGAGATCTGCACATGGTGCCTGTAGTTAGCAAGACCGCATCGCGCACTGAAGAATGTTAGAGGCAGATCTCGCATTAAGTGTTCTTACGACAAGGAGAGAAAGCAAGCAAGCAAGCAGGAAAGAAGAAAGAAAGAATGAAAGAAAGAATGAAAGAGAGAAAGAAAGAAAAGAAAAGAAAGAAAGAAAGAAAGAAAGAAAGAAAGAAAGAAAGAAAGAAAGAAAGAAAGAAAGAAAGAAAACAGTAAGAAACTTTTGGAAGTGGTAAGTATGTTCATCACGCCAGCGATAATCAATTCTATAATTGAGTTATCGATTATAACTCGATAAAGCTATTAAAAAGAAAAGGGAAGCGTCCAAAGATTTCTCCTAAAGAAAACTTATTTTTTACATCTTTTTCCTTTCCTTTTAAATCATATTTGGAAGGTGTTGTCCTCCCAGGAAAATCTGCTTATCCTCTCATAATCCAGAACTTTGTCACATGTTCACATCCCAGTGCAAAGGAGTCTGAGAATCAGCTTTTTGATCTCTGTAGTGGAGGAAGCAAAGGACGGTGGCTGGAATGGTTTTGGGGTGGCAAGTGCAGCCCTCTGCCATAGTGTCTTCCAGGTACGTGGTGTGAGAGGCATAGAGGAAAGTCAAGTTGTATGTTTATCTCATTACTTTGTTGACTTCATCCAAACAAAATTCCAACAGGAAAAAAAAATGCCAATTGATAACTAGTTTGCTAGAACTAAGAATCAAGTAAAATGAACTGTGTTGCAAGATACTTAATGCCTAGAATCCTGGGATCCTCTGTTGGAAAAAAAACGAGGTTATGCACTTGGTTGATGTTGACAGGAATCGCCTGGTTCACCACTCTGTATGAATTCCTCTTGCACATTGAATCTAGGCTTTGCCCACTCTTTCTTTGGCCAACCAGACATCAAAACACATGGAACCAGCAAACAACACAGGAAGCATGGTGTGAGCTTGTGCAAGGGCAAGGTTGGTGGACCGGAGCTTCTATTCTGTGAAGAGTCCTTGGCAGGAAGCCCTTCTGGAAAGAGAGGTACAGATCCTCGCTGTTCCAGCTGAGCCCAACGTCTTGCCAACTTGCAAGCTAAGCACAGCTGCATGTGTAAGCATAGGCTAGACCTGCAGAAGGTCTAAGCAATCAACCCACAGATATGTTTAAAAAAACAAACAAACGGGAATTGTTGGCTCAAGCCACTTACTTCTGTGAGAGAAAAAGATAACATACACACCAGCTTTCTGGTGTCGCTGTTGGGATGAACTGCAAGGATCATGAGATCGCAGGCACAACGTGAGCACTCAAAAATACTAGTTATTCTTACTGGTGTTGATGTTGTTATTTTCCATTGTTCAACATAGATCCATGAAAAGGGCTTGTCAATTAGAAAAAAAAAAAAAAAAAAGCCAAACCCCTGCAGATGCTGTCTTAACATCTATAGTCTGTTTAGCATGTGTGCTGTGGGGCTTTCCTTTAAGAAGATTATATCCTGGTTAATCCATTTAAGATAAAGAAACAATGCATTTATTACCACAGGCTATCAGTTAATAAGAAGAGACTGAATGTAATGATACCTACCAAGTAAGTGAACCATCAGAGAAACAGGAATTGATAGAGGTTTTGGAGAATGCCCTATAAAATGGATCTCTTGATCAGGGTCTCGAATGGAAAGAAATATTTCAATAATGTGGATGCTAATAATATTGCTAATATCTACATTTGTTGGGGTGCCCAGGTGGCCCAGTCGGTTAAGCATCTGCCTTTGGCTCAGGTCGTGATCCCAGGATCCTGGGAGCCCCCACATTGGGCTCCCTGCTTAGTGGGGAGTCTGCTTCCCCCTCTCCCTCTGCTTCTCCCCCTGTTTATGTCCTCTCAATCACAATCTCTCTCTCAAATAAATAAATAAATAAATAAATAATATATATTTTAAATCTACACTTGTTGAGGACTTACTGTGTTCCAGGCATGATAATAAGCACTTCATGTGCAATTTCCAATTTAATCCTTACCAAAGCTTAGGAGGCACTTTTATCCTACCTTGTTTACAGACAAGGACACAATGAGAGAAGAATTTCCTGACCTGCCTATTGCTACTGCCCTGGTCAGGAGTAGAGCTGAGATTTGGTGTCACAATCCCCTGATTCCAGAGCCAATGCTCTTTGTCTTTGCAGAGAGGCTGGCAGAGAAATTAAATGTATTTATACTCTTCGGAAAACTCATTTTGAAGTGGAGGGCAGAGCTGATTGTTACCACTGTCACACGTCTCCTCTGACATGTAGTCCAAGGGTCCTGAGTAAACGTATGAACAGAAAATCACTTTGGTGATTAAAAGACATACGCCGTATCCTTCTAAAGCAAAGGAATAAAAATAGCTAGCATGCATAGAGCATTTATTTACTCGGTGCCAGACACTCACCCTAGTGCCTTATGCATTTGGTACTTACTTTATTCCTCCTAACCAAGTGATGGTAGGTTCTTTTATTTTCCTCACTTTACAGATAATATAACCAGATTCAGAGGAGTTAAGTTAATCTCCAAGGTCACAGAACCGAAAAATGGTGGGTCAGGGTGAAAACCCAGGTGGTCGAGCTCCAAAGGCTGTGTTCGACCCCCCGCCCCCTGGCTAGCTGAAGGACTGCTCCATATGCTGCGCAAGACTTTTCAGACTGGAACTCAAACATCAGTGGAACCAGAAAGCAAAAAACAAAAGCTTGTGTGCCTCACCCCAGAGACTGGGGGTTCCTTTGTTACTGCAGCATGACCCAACTCATCCTGGCTGATACAAGTGGCTAGTAGAAGGCGAGATATCTCCAAGCCTCTTATGCTGTGATTCATCAGGATTCCCTTAAATGATTTAATTTTTCCACCTAAGGAATTATTCTCATTTTCATGTAATCCCCTTATCCCATTTAATCCTATTCCTAACTGGACCTAGTCTTCACACTAACACATGGACTGTTCATCTCATTTTACTATTGAGTGAAATGAAGGTTCAGAATCAGAAGTTCAGAAACATTTTCAAGGTTATACTAAAAGCAGCAGAGTCTGGACTTGAACTCCAATCCGTGTGATGCTGAAGCATAAAGCTGTAGAGAGGAAGGAGGCCTTTAAAGTTGCTTAGCCTTCTGATCTGAGAAAGGTTTCACAATATAATGTCGTTCAGATAGCAGGGACAAAACAAAATTCTCCTGGTTTTGCCAGGAACCTATAGCAGAAATAAAATTATGTTTATTAAAAATAATGGTAAGTAAGTGCCTGCAACAGAGTCTTTTAAGGCTTTAAAAACCCATACAATTTGTATTTAGCCTTTTCTAGAAGCCAGTTAAGATGAATACCTGCTTTTGTTTTTAAAAGTATTTTAATAAAATATAAAATAATATAAAAATATAAAAAATAAAAATATAAAATAAAAATATTCATATATATATAAAACATTATATATATACATATATATATATATATATATACACATTTTTATATAGAATATATATCCTCCCTCACCATCCCACCCAGTTCTCTTGTGCTTTGGTGAAAACACATTTCCAAATGATCCTCAGGAATGATTCTTTTTCCTTCGTTGGGATTTCATTGAACACAGAGAAGTGGAAAAACAAAATAAGTGTATGACCAGAGGGACCATTCTGCTTGCATATCACACAGATAGGAGCAAAGTTTTACAAATTAATTCAGGTGGCTATCTGCCACAATTTTCCACTCTTGTGAGCCATGATAAAGCCAACAATTTAGGTCAGAATCCTATTTTGACATGAATTGTCTGAATAATTGTCTTGGCACTTCATTTCCTCTGAGCATATAAAAGCCACAGAGTCCTTCTTTTACTTTTATTTCAGCAATTAAAATGGTCATCCAAAAAGTCAGTGAGTCAGTGGATAACGCAATACCACTGACAGTTAATTGAATTAATGGCATGATTGATTTTTTCCAAAGGCTAGATTTGTAAGTCTCATGACAGCTTTTGCCTGAATCTTCAGACTTGTGGAGAAAACCCCAGAAAATTTGAATCCTGGACCGGGGACTTGCTCCTTGCTCAAAACAGTTTGGAGTTCTTGTGGCTGTCATCCTCATTCAAAGTCCTTCCAGCTCTAAGGTCTGTGAATTAATTGCCTTTGTTTGAGGCACAGTCTCTGGATGATTCTCCGTGGTAGCTGGTGATTAATCTGGGGAATGTGGCTCCTGGTAAAAATAAACAAGCAAAACACTGAAGTACGATTCTAAAGTCATGAGCCTGACCATTGTATGTAATGAATTCCATCCAAAAACATTTCCCGAAGAAGAATTTCCTGATTCCTTTTCATCATATCTTTTGAATTCTAACCTAAGTGACTATATATATTAGATGATGAAAAATTAAGGTTAAAATGACACAGCCCATTTTTGGATTACACCTAGATGGATCTTACACACGCGCATATACACACGAGATTTTCTCCAAATTATTGCAGGAGGAAACACACTTTTGAATGCACTAAGTCATGCATATTTTATTTTATTTTATTTTTTATTTTATTTAATTAATTTATTTATTTTTTTACACTGCTCTGGTCACTTTCTTGTCCACACCGCTGCATTAGCCAGCAGGCTCCTGTATCTGCTGGCAGATGTTACTGTTCCCTCAGTGGGAAATTGCCCCCACATTCATGAGGCACGAGCACTTTGGGGCATAGCGTAGGTCAGAAGTCACCTTCTATCCCTTTAATTGTGTCCTCGTGATTGGAGCTAATTGAGGCAAATGACGATGTCAGGGGACGTACAGTGAGACTATGAGTCCAGAGATTTCTTCGTCCTTCCTAAGCAGCTCGTCCGTCAGCCGTCAAGGGCCTGCATGAACAGCAGCGGTGCCCCGGGAGCGTGCACCTGCGCCTCTCTCCTTACCCTCCACCTCTGCACCTGCAGGCTCCCTCCTGGCCCTTCCCGATTTCCCACTGGCCCCTCCTGGTGACCGAGGCCTGCTGTCACTTCTGGCTTGGTGAGGACAGCCCTGTGTGATGACCCAGCACTTTGCCACTTGTTGGGAATGTCAGGGGAAAGGCCATGAGGTGATGACCCGTGCTTTAGGGACCGAGGGTCCCTCCAGCCTGACACCTGAGTAACAGGCACAGAAGCTGCGTACTTCTGCATTGATTTCTCTGGCCAGTGGCCCTTTCAACCTCAATGGAATCTTATTGTTTTACCTTTTTGTGAAATGCAATATTAATACAATTTGTCACTCTTCTCTAAGGGACACTTATGCTGGGATTCTAGTATGTTTTACCAATTTAGTCGTTATAATGGCCTGCGAGTGCCTTGATTTTAAAACCTTATTTGCAAAAAAAATAAAAAAATAAAAAAAAAATAAAACCTTATTTGCCAGGTCTTTTGAGAGCTGGCCATAACCTGAGATTATTCTCATAATGGACTGCTTATATAATGTACTTCTTAAAAGCCAAGTGGCACTTTTCACCTCGTTTTGCATATTGAGTGACATTTTTAGCTCGGTATTAATAATCCAACATTATAATAAAAATAATAATAGCCAGGGTTTGAGAACCCATTACAAATCTCCTTAAACTCAGGTGAACTCATTAACTCTTCGATTAAAAAAAATGGAATTAAAAAAACAAAGACTTGATTTCATTCTGCCCGATGTGATGACTTTGAGGAAAGAATGAGAAGTACAAGTGCATTCTGTTGGCTTCACCTCCAGGATTAGATTCGCTGGGCCAACCGGTTAAAATGGTCTGAGATTTAAAAATGGAAGCAGAGAAAGAAGCATGCCTATCGGTTCTGAGTCAAACGGATGACGGTGGAAGGCCGAGCTTTCTGCTTCTGTCTTCCTGAGACACACGGAAGGAGGAGAACGAGAAGGTGGGATAGATGAACCCCCCAAATTACACACAAAACACGGGAACAAGCTAGCATTTTCAAACAATGGGAGCCCTATCGAGACATGTTTCCTATCTTGTTTTGCCTTCAAAATGTTGGCATCTCGGTCAGCAAGGGCTCCGTGGGTGTGAATTCAGTGACTTGCGGGATTTGGACACATCTCCTAGGCATGCACTTACTAGATGTCATGGGTTGAGTTGGTCATAGGTTGTCATAGGTGTCAAGGTCATAGGTTGTCATAGGTGTCAAGGTCATAGGTTGAAGTCCTAATCCCACTCCCTGAGAATGTGACCTTATATGGAGATAGGGTCTTTTTGAGGGAACTAAGTTAAAAGATGCCATTGGGATGATGCCCAGTCCAAACTGAGTGGTGTCATTATAAGAACGGGGCTCACACACAGAGGAAGAAGGCCTAGTGGGTATGAAGTCTGGCATGGCGGTGAGGAGGCAAAGAGTGCCAAAGTTTGCCAAGGAACCATCAGAAGCTGGAGGGAGACCTGGACCAGGTCTTCCCAGTAGGAATTCACCCTGGGTCTTGGACTTCTGGGACCTAGAACTGTGAGACAAAACATTTCCACTGTTTTTGTACACCACCACCCCACCCCCCGCCATGTGGGTCTTTGTTCTGGAGACCCCAGCAAACTAACCTACTATGCTTACGCAGAATCAAAGTCATAGCCGAGACAGTCCCTTCCCATCAAGAGCTTACAGTGAACTTAGTGATCGGTCCCCATGAAACACTGAGCAGCGGTGGGAGGCAGATCAGGGTCTGAAGGCCACATGAGCAACTCAAAACATAAATGCTGTCAGAATTCAGAGGACAGGAGAGAAGTAGAGACTGACACCTCCAAAAAGCCCTATTCTATAGCGTGATAGAGCAAGGCAGGGGTGTGTGTGGTCCACAGCAAGGACCAGAGCCCGTGGTTTTAGAGGTGAAAGCTGGGGATGGAAGCCGGGGCCCTACCTCTGCATCGGCAAAGCACGTTGTGTGTCCTTACTAGTAAGAAGAAGAGGCTTAGGGGAGATAAAAATGTACCCATACGTAGGGAAGGCGCTTTCATGTGGAGGAGGAGAAGGTCATTTATCACTCAAATTTTCCAGGATGATGCGCATTTGCTCTACATTATATCCTAATTTAAACATCAATAGACAAGCAAAGATGCAAAATTTTATTTTGTTAATTCCATGTAACTCTATAATTAGTGTAAAAATGTAGAAGTAACCGTGCAGGAAATACCCAGGGGAAGGTCCTTATTGCACACGGATGACTTTATCATTAAAAAATATTAAAGAAGATAAAGTCATTAAAGAAAAGTGGATTTTATTCATAAGGATGAGAACACGTGTTGGCATTTGTAGAGCTTATTTAAATCCAAATACATTTTCAATATTTGATCACAAGTAATGTGAAAAAAATTCATTTCATATTTGACTTAGATTTTCTTTAAATGTAGCTTCGACCTGCTTTTGAGAGCTTTTCCTATCAGCCAATTTTCTATCAATGGGCATAACCATTTGCTCATATTTGCTGTGATAGATTAAAGTCTATGCTACCCTTCCAAAAGCTCATCTAAATCTACTTTTACTGCACAGAATACAACATCACTGCATCACGATGGCTTTATTTTCCTCTAAGGAAATTCCTAATATGTAAGTCTATATATCAAAGGTAGTGAGACTAGGCAATAGCGCAAAACCACAATGGAAATTTGACTCATCCTGAAACTTCAAAAGTTTAACAAGGCCACAAAAGTAACTCGTTATCCCTAATGCTTGGCAAGATTTCTTCTAAAGATATTCTATAATTCTGAAATACATTGCAAATAATCCACTGTTCTTTAAACGTCTTGGTGTGCTGTGACCACTGGACCCCCGAGATGGCGTTCTGTGGTTGGTGTGCAGCAAGGTCCACACTTGCGTGATTATCTCATACATCTTCTCTATCTGCACCCATAAGAAGAGAGGCGCTTCATGTAGGCCGTGTGTGCTTATTAAGATATCCATTTTATACTTTCACTTATTGAGTTAAAAGTTAAAAGCGAAGTAATTCTACTGTTATTGCAGTAATTAAGAATATAGATAGGAAGGTTGATGTCACATTTTTGAAACGGACATTGGTGTCACTGGATAGATAGCTGATAAAATAAGAATTTGCTTACTTTGCATGTAGATCCTCAAAGTAATGGAACCCACGTATACCTGTACGAGACGACCTGTGCAATAGCAGGTGGTCACCTGTTCAGAACCGATTTCCCCCAACATGCAGTTCACCATTTTGGCAGCATCCACTCAGTCAATCAATATCTGTCTGGAGTTTAGTAGGAATAGGTGTCTTGATACATGTTAAAGCGGGATGCTTTCTCATGGTGAGTACCACGCTACTGTTCACCTCTGTCTCAGAAATTCATGATAAATTTTATTTCATTTCCCCCCAGTTTTATTGGAGTATAATCGACAAATAAAAGTGTATGTGTTTATATGACTTCACTCACATGTGGAATTTAGAGAGGAAAACAAAACAAAACAAAACAAATGAACAGAGAAAAAGAAACAAAATAAAACCCAGACTCTTGACCCTATAGAGAGACCACTGCTCGTCACCAGAGGGGAGGTGGGGGAGAGTGGGGTAAAGCAGGTGAAGGGGATTAAGGGACATTTATCCTGCTGAGCACTGGGTAATGTACAGAATTGTTGAATCACGTTATTGTACATCTGAAACTAATATGACACCGTTGTGTTCATAACGTAACTGTTAACTACCCTGGAATGAACATTTTTTTTTAAAAAAAGCAGGAAAAATGAGAAAAAAAAGAGTTGTGTATATTCAAGGTGTACGACATGATGGTTTGACGCACGTATACATTGTAGAATAATTGCCACAACCATTAATTGATGATTAATTCACTGCATAAGGTATCCGTCACCTCACATAGTTACCTTGCGTGTGTGGTAAGAGCGCTTAACATCTACTCTCTTAGCAAATTTCAAGTAAACAAAACAATACTATTAATGGGCTCTAGCCGCCTTGCCGTACATCAGGTCCCCAGTGTTCATACATCTTGTAACTGAAAGTTCGTCCCCTTTGAACATCTCCCCATTTCCACACACCTAGCCCCTAAGGCCCACCACTCCACTCTCTGCTTCTATGAGGGTGACTTTCTAGGCTCCACCTGTCAATGAGGTCATACACTATCTGTCCTCCTGTGTCTGGCTTATTCCACTTGGCGCGCTGTCCTCCAGGATCACCCATATTGCGACAGAATTTCGATGTTTATGGCTGAGATAATATGCCACTGCATGTAAATGCCATATTTTCTCTATCTATTCATCCATCGGTGAATACTCAGGTTGCTCCCCTGACCTTGGCTATTATGAGTAATGGCCCAACAAACACAGGAGTGCGGACTGCTCTTTGGGATGGTGGTTTTCTTTCCCTTGCATGTATATCCAGAAGTGAGATCATATGGTAGTTCTATTTTTACTTTTTTAAGATTTTATTGATTTATTCATGAGAGACACGGAGAGAGAGACAGAAGAAGAAGCAGGTTCCGTGTGGGGACCCCAATGCGGGACTCGATCCCAGGACCCCAGGATCACTACCTGAGCCAAAGGCAGATGTTCAACCACTGAGCCACCAGGTGCCCCTATTTTTAATATTCTGAAGAACTTCCATAGTGTTTTCCATGAGGAAAGCCAATCTATAGTTTCGCCAACAGAGGATTACCCTTTTTCTACATCATCCCCAACAGTTATTTCTTGTCTTTTTGATAATAGTCTCCCCAGTGGATATAAGCGGATATAAGTGGATGTAAGTGGATTGTTTTGATTTGCACTTCCCTGATGACTGTTGATGCTGAGCACCTTTTCATTTACCCATTGCCCATTTGTACTTCTTCCTTGGGAAAAATAAATGTCTATTTTGGTCCGTTGCCTACTTTTTGGCAGGGTCATCTGTTTATGTAGCTCTAACTCCGTAGCTTGTAACTCAGTAAGAGTTCTGCATATGCTTTGAATGTCAGTGTCTTCTCCCACTTATAATGTGCAAATACTTTCTTTCTTGCTGTAGGTTGTCTTTTCATTCTGTTGATTCTTTTGCTCTGCAGAAGAAACTTTTTAGGGTGATGTAGTCCTGCTTGTTTATTTCTGCTTTCGTTGCCTGTCCGTTTGGTTGGTCATGTCACGCGATGTTCTAGACACTGAGGATGAGCAACCCTTGGCTATTTCGGAGCTCTGTCTGAGAACTCAAGGTTCTCTTCAGTGAACAGCTAAGATGGGGAACATTGCAAACCATAGATGCAAATAATGTTCTTTTTAAAATTTTTTTATTTTTTTATTTTTTATTTTTTTTGCAAATAATGTTCTGATATTCGTCTTTGGTTCGGGAAATATTTGTTCCCTTCACACCTCATGGTCATTTATATAGGAATATCTTATCCAAAAAAAGCAAGTAATTTGGAAGTCATCTTTAAACCCAGTCACCTTCTTTTCTTCTATTTTTGTGAAACAAAGTCCATTGTCAGTTGGGTGACAATTAGTCTCATATACATGCTAAGTAAGCATCAGTTGCCACTCTAATTTTAATGACACTCTAAACAGAGCTTCCTAAACATTTTGGGAAGACATACCCATCAGTAAAAAGGTTTCGATTCCAAATATCCAACGACACTAATTCTTTTATTTCTTTTTATTTTGTAAGTTATAGATATGGAAACCTTCTAAAGTATTTGAGCCTTAAAAAAGATACACAGAAATGTAAAAGGAAAATGTGAATCACACAACCATGTATGTAAGTGGAAGTTTTAACAGCTATCCTTTGGAATCCATCACTTCCTGCAGGCTCTGGGGGCACATGCACCCCACTTCCTGAGACCTCTGAACTAATCAGAGAGCTGAGGGCTTTAGTGCGGTCCTCATGGGGAAAATGAAGTGGTCCTTCCCCTCTTTATGACCCTGCCTGAGTGCAGATGCTTCCTCCACTACCGAAGTCAAGCCACCCTGGGTATCAGTAACTTTTAAATATTCATTAGTATGATTCATTGTAATGTTTATTACTTGGAAATCGCAAAGGATGAATTATTTTCTTCTAGGTAGAGCACAGCTACAAGAAGATGTTTGCCATAATCACACCGGGGAAGTAATGGATTTTGTATTAGGGCACATAAATGAGATCATGGGCACATGAGCATGTGTAAATCTCCTATGTTGGGAGAAGATGGGGACCGAGGTTTATTGATTACCTACCATGTGGCAGGCATAATTCTCGATGGCTCAAATATGTTGAAAGAGATATGGCTGTACAGCTTTTACCTAAAATGTTTGGTGCACCACACATACTATTATTGCCTTTCTCATGGAATCGTCAAAACTATGCAGACAATTAGACATCAGTATCCTTGCTGTGTACAAGTGAGTCACCTCAGGATAAGAGATGCGTAACACTTGGCCATGGTCACACCCAGTGAAAGGGAGAAGAGGTCTTTCTGATTCCATAGTTCCTTTCCTGGGGCTTTTGTTTTTGTTTGGCTTTTGTTTTTCACTTCTGTCACTGTTTAACTGTGATGGGTCTCGCCAACTGCTTTTGTAATGTCATAGAGACAATGATGGTAGGTGTCAATCATGTGACCAGATCCGCAGAGCGGTGCATTGCATCCTTGGTTGTTCTGGTGATACAACCACAAGGTGGGCATTATAATTACACCCAAACATCCAAAGCGTTCTCCGAAACGAATTACCTTTATTTCCCTATTTTCGTTGTGTGGGAGGTAATGGGCTTATGATGATGGTCATTTCAAGACCCTCTAGGAAAATGGGTTTATTTCAGTGTTGAGTCCTCTGCAAACTGTATGAGTTATCTATGGGTGTATATTACAATCACTCCTAAAACATAGTCAAATACATATGGCTCTATATGACTTTTCCTACTTATTATTCATCCAAGGCCTTTTCTGTGTTATGAAAGAATCTTAAAAAATGTAATATTGAATGGGCATGTACGCTTCCACTAAGTGGTTGTACCAGTGTAACCAATAGTTGCTTTTTTGGGTTGTTGTTTGCATTTTTTTAATCATAAACAACAAAGCAAGGATAATATATTATAGTGGGCTGAATTGTGTCCCCTCTACATTCCTATATTGAAGTCGAAAGCAAGTGTGTCTGCTTTCAGAGTAAGAAAGTAAGTCAGGTTACAATGAGGACATAGAGTGGGGCCCTGAAAAGAGAAGGAGGGGCAGTGGTCAGCTCCCTCCTTGCCCTCAGGGAGAAGGCAGCCGTCTGCAAGTCAAGAAAAGAGCTCTCAGCAGACACCAGATCTGCGATGAGCTGGACCCTTGATCTGGGACTTCCAGGCTCTGGATCTGTGAGGAATTCATGTCTGTTGTTTATAAACCTCTCATCTGTGGTATTTTACTACAGCCTGAGCCCACTAACGTCATACCTTTGTGCATAAAGCCCCCACTGCATCTCCCACCCTGTGTCTGCTTCTGCTTGTGCTTCAACGTTCCCTCAGACCTCACTGAAAAGGATAAGGTCAAAGAAAAAAAACAATTAAGAATTGAGGATGGCCGACAGATGAATGGATAAAGAAGATGTGGTCCATATATACAATGGAACACTACTCGGCCACCAGAAAGAAGGAATCGGCCTTTGCAATGACGTGGTTGGAACCAGAGGGTATTATGCTGAGCAAAATCAGTCAGTCAGAGAAAGATAATTGTCATGTGACCTCACTATATGTGGAATTTAAGAAAAAATAGATGAATATGGGGAAGAGAGGAAAAAGTAAAACAACATGACATCAGAGAGGGAGACAAACCATAAGAGACTCTTAATCATAGGAAACAAACTGAAGGTCACTGGAGGGGAGGTGGGAGGAGGATAGGGTAACTGGGTGATGGGCATGAAGGAGGGCACATGATGTGATGAGCACAGGGTGTTACAAAAGACTGACCTCTACCTCTGAAACTGATAATACATTATATAATACATTATATATTAATTAATTGGATTTAAATAAATTTAAAAAAATTAAAAACAAATAAGTAGATACTTTTAAAAAAATGAATCAAGGATGGCAATGGCAGTGCATGAAACAGGGAGGCCCTTCAGGGGGCCCAGGTCAAGTGTGGGCTCCCTGTGACTTTGGCAGGTGTCTCCCCCACAGACCCGAGCGGGACTCTAGACACGTGGGCCTTGCTCACTATTATTTGTCCTCACTGAGAAGTGCTCTGAGCACATGGTAGACATGCAATAGATGTTGTTAACCATGTTGTCCAGCTAGGTGACTGGCTCCTAGCTCTCCTTTAAAGAGGTTCTTCGAGGGGCCCCCGGGTGGCTCAGTGGTTGAGCATCTGCCTTTGGCTCAGGGTGTGACCCCGGGGTCCTGGGATTGAGTCCCACATCTGGCTCCCCTGCTTCTCCCTCTGCTTGTGTCTCTACCCCTCTTTCTGTGTCTCTCAGGAATAAATAAATAAAATCTTTTTTTTTTTTAAAGAGATTCTTTGATTAAAAACACTTTTTTAGTGGTTGTTCTGTAATTCTGTATTTATTGAGAAGTAACCAGAGAATCACAGAAGGCTAAAGCTGGAAGGAATTTTCTGTCTGGTGGTTTTCGAGCTCGTTTTCATTTTATTATTTCTGTGAGCCTCAGAGACAATCCTTCAAGGGACAGTTTAAAGGAAGGAGCTTGTAGGTGACACTCAGCCCCCTCGCCCTCCCCTTCCCTGAAACATAAGTTGAAAACCAATGATCAGGTCCAAAGTGCTTCTCTAAAATCTTTATTCATTAGCTGACCTCTTAGGGATCTTCAAAAATGAAAGCATTCCAAATTAAAAAAAAAAAAAAAAAAAAAACCAAGTATTAATCTTAGGGTTTTAAAGAAGTGCCAGGATGACACATGGTAGTGTTTGCCCATGAAGTACTTATTTGCCCAGATCTCGAGAATCGGGAACTAGCAGTTTAGGAGTGAAGGTGACCCAGGCTCCAGAAGGACAGTCACATCCGACACCGTCCGACCTTTCAGCGGCCACGGTGGTGGGATGCACTGGGTGAAGGGGCACCCGTGGGCTCAGTGAACAAGACTGTGCCTTCCACCTGCCTTGGGGGTGCCCAACCTGCCCCCCCCCCCCAGTCTCCATGCTGCTCCACTTGTGTTTTGGGGAGGCTCCTGTTATCGCCGTCACTTGACCGTTCAATGAGCTCGGGTCAGTTTCTGCATGTTCATGACCCAGCAAACTTGTCAAATCACTGCCAGGGCGTTGGCATCATCGTGTGGCCTTCTGTTGTTTTTCAAGTATTATATTGTGTGATATCTTATTGCTTTATAGCTTTATGGCTCCATCCAGGCCGCAGTGTGTGCGTACTTCCTGGGCGAGCCGAAGCCTACTCCATGTCAGGGGAATGCAAAGGTGAGTAAAACAGGGTGGCGGCCTTCCACTGGGACACCAGGTGGCCTGGGAATCAGTCACAAAGGAAGGAAAAATAATGTGTATTCCAGCTATGGTTTCAAACAGTCATAGCATTTAAAGAAACTAATTTTCTCTTAATAGCTGAATTAAAAAATGATCTTTTGGGGGGAGGGCTAAAATATTAGCTGCAGGGCTTTAAAAAGCATAATTTTAGGACCTCAAAATGTAATAAGTTAAACATGTGTTTTCTGCTTTTTTTTTCCTTTTAAAAATTTTTAGGAATAGTAATTTGGCTTCTAAAATGCTGTCAAAGTTGAGTCAAAAACCAGTTTTCAATGAGTTTTATCATTAACTATAAACAGGTTACAAAAAATTAAAAAAGGAAAAAAACGTAGGTTATGATGTGTGCAGCTAATGAGAAAAGAGGAACTAACAGAAGATTATAGAAACCACAATCAAGGTTTTGAAAATTTAGCTTAAAATCCTACCAGGAGACAAAAAAAAAAAAAAAAAAAAAAAAAAAAGAATTCATCCTTCCTCCACCTCCTTACTATTCTTCTTAGAATTTGTATGTTAAGTTTACATGGTTCCCCTTCCAGGATCTTTATTTACAACACTGTCACTGTTTCCATAGTTATGCAGAATGTCTGTTTCCATAGCAACATTCTTGGTTTCCTAAACAAATAGTATCACAGTGTTAATCTTGTTTCAGTGTTATTGTACTATGTTATTAGATACAAAATTCAAAAAATAATTTAAGCAGGGTTTGAAACTAGGTGGGTTGGTTTTATTGCCTGGTGCTTTCGATATTAAATTTCAATCTCATATTAAAATACACATCCATTTGAAAAATAGTGGGGATTTTGCATAGTAAACATGATACCAATTTTATTCACTAGTTATAAAACACTGTAATTTAATAAGAGGGTGTTCCAATACATGAGCAATACACAGGGAGAGGTTTACCATCTTCAGATTAAAGTGACGGTTTTTCAGCTGGCCTGGGTGATTTAGCTTCCCCAAATCTCTAAAGTCATTTATAACCTACCCGCAGCAATATTTCCCTTTGCCATTTTTGCATTTTAAATAATTTCTGCGCGTTTTTGCCTTTTATTTTGCAGCCCCGAAGGAGCAGCTGCAAAATAGACTTCAAGGGAATTTTACTACTTCCTTTTTCTCCGATTGCAAAAAAAAGAAAAAAAAAAAAAGGAGAGAGAGAGACAGAGAAATAAATAAGTAGGTTTTTGTGCTCGTGTCTTAACATTTGCTTACCGTCACCCTTCATTTCTTCTCTTGGGAGCAAATGCTTTGGACTCTTTTGGAAACAGGACTGCTCTTCTCACAGGGTTTTATCAGGGGACGCAGGAGGTCAAGATCACCAATGTGGGGATGTTTCTTTTATTGAAGAGGATCCTCTCCTGAGGATCCCACAGCACTGCCATTTCCTGTCAGATGTTTGGAAGAGGGCGGCTGGGCCTTGCAAATCTGGGTCTTTGGCTCTGCGCTCTGCACCACTCAACCAGGCACTTCCGAAGCCTGCCTCTCACTTTCTGTTTGACGAGGTCTTCCTTTAAGAACATCTTCCCGATGATGATGTTCCCACAAAAAGGAATAGATGTGGAGGGGGAGGGACCATTAAATCATTTGCAAATGGGAAAGAGTTTGCTCTGCGTTGAGGACTCAGCGATGAACCAGGGCTGAGGTCACCACTGAACCTACCGCACCCTGGGGTGCCTGCTGGCCTGGGCCTGGGGACACTCAGGCCTCCCAGGGAGCGGATCTCAGCTCAGGTGCCTCCTTGCTGCCAGATTCCTGGGCCCTGCTCTGGCCTCTGAGCCCTGCCTTCCTCACCTAGAATACTGGGAAAATCCCACCCACTCTGCAGCCTTGTAGGGGGATTAGCGATACTACTAAAAAAAAACCCCAAACCCAGCGTGGTGACATTTGCTAAGTGTAACCTTGTCATCTGTTACTGAGTGTCCCTTCTTTCCTTTTGATAATTGCAAGTGTGGGGTCCGAGAGGGCCTGATTCCTCTGTGGGGCCTCGGGGAGAGGTACCCGGGGAGCCTCAGCACTGGCCCTGCGGCTTCCTCAGCTTTCCACCACAGCCTTCCGGTCTCCCCCCTGCAGCAGGTGGCTTTAGGTTTTCAGCTCAGAGGAGGTAAACGGATTTCCCAAAGCTGCCTCGTCAGTGTGGGTCTCCTTGCTGGGCAGCAGACTTGTGTATGGACAGTGCCCTCCCTCCCTGCCCTGAACCTACCCCATGCCCCTCAGCCTCCAGGTACTGGGGGTGGCTAGGACCCTGCTGAAATGTAGGTTTTGGCTCAGCAGGTCAGGGTGGACCTGAGATTCTGCAGGGCTGACAAGCTCTCGGGTGACACCCAACTAGCTGGTTCAGGGACCTCATCTTGAATGAGAAGGATCTAAACTCTCCCAAATTAGAGATTTTCTCAGATCTGTTAAAAGACACTACTTAGGGGCCCGGTTCCCATAACATCGGGTCCTCCAGCTACTTTGGCCTGGGCATCTTTGGGGTTCTTACGCTAGGACAGGATCCACGCCACCTGTTTTTATTGAACGTGGGTGGCTTCCTTGTAAGATGGGGAGACTGGGCTGCTTGGAGTCTCCTGGGTCCTTCTCAATGACCGAACGTGGCACACTTCCTCCTTCCACAAGTACGATGAATCTGGGAAGATGCAAAATCACATCAATTCAAATTGTCATCAAGCAAATTAGGTTCCGCAGATTTGAATCCCCTAGGAGACTAAGGATCAGCGTGACTCATTTGTATCAGGAAAAATGTGTTAGTTCACATTTATCACAATTGATTATTAGAAATAGTTTAATACCCTGATCAGAAATTCAAAGACTTACTTATGAGTGAGTTTAGAAGCTGGCTGTCCTATGTAATCACCAGAAATTACAACGTAATTAATGCTTCAAAATTCTCCAAGGAAGCGCATTCTCATTTCTTTTTGTTATACCGACCGTATAACATGCCCAGTTCAGTCCTTAGCTGATATTATGTTTGGTTTCTGTTCTCTTATACTTCAGAACTTCACTGGCATTTTATCTAGTTTATGTTAATGGTGATATTTCTTGACAATGAAACTTTTAATGGCATTTCCCTCTTTTTTGAGCCTCTATTTTAAAAGGAAGTTCTGAAAAAATAAATAAATAAAAGGAAGTTCTGTCCAAAAGGTCTAAAAAAAAAAAAAAAAAACCCATCAGGGCTTTCTAGGGGATTTTGTCACTCGTGTTTTCCTTGCTCATGATCTCATTGTCGAGGACTGTAGAAGCTTCTAAGAATCAGTGGACTGTGGTTTCTAATAAATATATGCAAACAGAATTATTTTCACTTTTATTCATATGCTAAATATGTGCACCCAACTGGCACTGACCTCCTAATAAATCATGAAGAACCTACTTGCCCTTCTCAAAAATAACAATATGATTGTAGCAAAATCAATTCCCTTAGGAAAAGAAGGCAGCCGGTTTTCTCACCGTGGCTTGCTTCTCTCAGAAAATGCCCTAACTGTCAGGAAAAATCATGTAACTTATAAAAAGTGTGGACGAAAACAGTGTCACCCATAGCGAGGAGCTTAAGAGCTCATGAAAATTAGGCACTCGCTACCTGGCCCATTCCAAGTGTTCGAGAAATATTACGCATTGCCATTATTCCTGGCTCTTACCTCATTATTTATAATCTCATCTCCTTGTTTATAACAAGCCAAGACTACAGCAGCAGCCACCATGCCCAACTCCCTATGCCTGTGTTAAGATACTAAGGTACCTATGCATATACATCACTCTTTTTCTATGAAGGAAGGCACTTTCATAGATGATGCCTTCAGATAATTGTGGGGAAAACCTGACACGGTGCAGTAGAGGGAAATAATGGAAATATTCTCTGGAAGCCTATGATTATTTTCGTTTGAATGTCATCCAATTCAAACAGGTTACCCTTCTTAGGGTTGTCTGACCATAGACTGTCATATGGAAGACTAAGACTTATAAAGAGACTTTTTCTTTTCTTTTTTTTTTTTTTTCTTAAGAACTTATTTATTTGAGAGTGAGAAAGAGCAAGAGAGAGAGAGAAAGAGAGAGAAAAGCAAAGCAGGCTCCTCTCTGAGCAGGGAGCCCGATGGGGGGCTCCATCCCAGGACCTGGGGATCATGACTTGAGATGAAGGCAGATGCTTTCACCCAGGTGCCCCAAGAAACTTTTTCAAATAAAAGAGCAGAGTATCTCAATGGAGAGAAGAAAAACAAAAATCCGTGCTCATAACACACATATACGATGAGTATATATACTTTTATGAGAAACGTGGAACATGTGAACTGCCTCTAAGCATATTGATTAAGCATTAATTGTGTCCGGTTGGAGGCCAGCTTGTGCTATGTGGCACTATCGTGGAGGTGAAGCCAATCTATCGTTCCAAGTCACCAAAGCCAAACCTTCCGTTGGATGGATGGTTTTCACTTATGGAGATTATTAAGCCTTCCTCTTATGCTTGTTCTGGGTAATCACAAAGGGCCACACAAGGAAATTATTATTTTGTGGGGCTTCTCCATAGTTTATTTATACAAGATGATGCTCCTAGTATTGCCCTTGCATAAAAATACACCATGGTAGATATCAGATTTGCTAAAAAATGCACAGCGACAGTGGACTAAGAACCTGGAGAGACTTATTGGAATGAATACCAGCTGGAGGCATCCTGGAAGCATGATTACGGACACTAACTCAGCTGTCAGATGACTGGGTTTAAATCCAGGCTCACCCTCCAGGAGCCGTTGGACTTGGAGAAAGTTCCCTAGCTTCTCTGCGTCTCAGATGGTTCAGTCATCTTTGCAATCAGGAGCTACTAGTACCTCATCCAAAAGGCTATTGTAGGGAGAGGCATGCGCGTACACAAAGTGATTAGAGCAGTGCCTTATACACAGTCATCAATACATGTTAGTGATTATTGGAAAATGAATCATGTTCCATGACTGCCATTGAGACCATTAGTCATACGCAAGGGTTTTATGAGTTGCTTCCTATTTTGCCGAAGCTGATTATAAACTTGTTACAGTTTGATCCTGTGATGTTGGCAAACATTCAGCCAGCCCGAAGCTTCTAAGTCGTGGGACGATCTCAAATTCTAGAAAGAACTGAGTCATCAGTCAGGTGCTCTTCATTCAGAAAGGGGTGTGGAGATCAGGAATTTTAGGATAAAGTCCAGATCGCTCGGACATTAAATAATCCTTAAACTCTGGGTTTAACTCTATCAACAGAATTCCAGGAGCAACCGTTTGACAGACGGTTTTAGCCACCTTGGCTGCCATGAAATACCACCATCAGGGGCCTAAACAACATGGTAGTTCTCATGGTTCCAGGGGGCTGGAAGTCTCCATCAGGGCGTGGGCAGATCTGGTGTCTGGCAGGGGCCCCCATGGTTCATGGACGGGTCTTCTGTCCCCGCCTGGCCTTTCTTCCATGTGTGCTTGGAGAGGGAGAGCGTGAATGTGGGTCTATTTTCCTCTTCCTGGAACAGGGCCCTGCTCATATAACCTCACTTAACTCTGCTTCCATGAAGACCCATCTCCAAATACTAGAATATTGTGGTTAGGGCTGCACCAAAGTAATTTTGGGGAGACACAAACATTGAGTCCCTAGCATCAAGCCTTAGTTTCTTCTAAGAGTAGACTTCTTATGAATCTAGGATACCGTGATAGCACTTGCATCCGATGCTTCTCCCCAGACCCCACCTTCCTGCCCTTGGCCCCCTGTCTCCCCACTTGGACTTTTTCCGGGTCTGCGGTCCTGCTGGAGGGCAGGTGGAGCCTGCGGGAAGGCTCTCAGTGACTCTTGTCTGCTCTTGTGTCTGATAACTTTTAATCACAAACATCTATATTTCTATTTGATGTTTCCTAGATTGTTTGCTCTTTGGTCACATTTTGCTTGTGTGAGTGTTTGCGATGGTTGACAGAGTGAGGCTCTCCTACCTGAGCTTTCCTGTGCTTTCTCTGTTGGTTTCGGGGACCCCACTCATTCCCTTTCTCCTGCAGAGGGAACCCCTGTCCGAGTAGCAGCATGCAGGCCTGGCATTAGCTTCCTCTAAGGAGCACTGCCGCAGAGTCTCCTCGAGGCTGTTAGGCTGGAAGGGCCAAGCATCGGGGATGCTCAGCACGCAGTCTGCATGCCAGAGGAAGCTGACTAGGAGGCAGGTTCCTGAGCAGATGAGCAGCACCTACTAGGGGGTGAGTGGGGCTGGGAGGGCAGGGCGAGATGCAGTCGCCGAACGCAGGCTCTGCGGATCCCGCACGTTGTTCTGAAACAGTCATAGTGCCTCCGAGATGCTCCCAAACTAAGGATGCATGACCCCGGGGGCAGCATGGTCCCATCACTGGATACCGTCGATTTTATTGGTCAGTCAAGTTTCTGGCCATGTATTTTGTGAAGCTGTCGACAAGGATGATTTTGAGCAAAAATGTTATGCATGAAGCCTGGGGCCCACTTCTCAAACGATGGCTTTTCTGAACTGTAATAATAGGGTTTTTTTTTTTTAATTTTATTTATTTTTATTTTTTTGTTTTTGTTTTTGTTTTTGTTTTGATTATAGTTTTTAAGATAACTTTAAAGGATCCACTTGGAGACAGGAAGCATTCCAGTTATTTGGACGGCAAGCGTGTACTATGAAGGGCTCACAATGGTGATAAGGTGGCTAAGGACAATTGACAGGGAAAAACATAGCACTAAGGGCCCCGTAGGGAGAGTTGCACCCCCAGGGCCAAGAGAATGAAAGGAAGAGGTCAGAGTAGGGGCCCCTGGAGCCAGGACCCAGGCCTCTGGAAGAGCATCAGTGGGACTTGAGCTGGGGTCACGGTTCCGAGAGCTGGGAGGCTCCACCCTGGGGCCAGCGGCCACCCCAGAGAAGCAGCATCACTGGTGTCACAGCTGTAGAGACAGGAATCACAAGAAGCCCAGAGGCTGCACACAGGAAGAGTGGGGGTAGGGGGTCTCTTTGTTCTCCAAGCTCCGGCTGGCACCCCTGTGGCATGCTGCCGAGCATCACAGAGCCTGGTGCGGCAGGACGAGCTGAGGCTCTAAGTCCATCGCCACCTCGAACATTCTCCTGGGGAGTCAAGTCAACAGACACTTTGATTCATTTTCCCTTAACAAAAATCATAAGGGCCAGTCACCGCGTACACTCTGAATCACGCAGTTGCTTTCTGACAAAATGATTGACAGTATATTAGCCGTCCCTGATGTTAAATAAGAAATAGAATAGTCTTTTCACATTAATGGCAGTTTATTAGCAGTGTTTTGACTGAGAGGGGGTGTAGCTTTGGTCTGTGGTTTAGAAGGATTGACGAGGGGCTTGGGTTTGGGGAGCCAAAAGGTGGTTTTAGACAGCTTTTCTTCAATTCACAGCAAGTGTCTGATTTTCTAAGGTGATTGTCTTGCAAAGAAATCCTGGATACTCTTTAGTAAAAGTGGCTGAAATGTTGAAATGTGGTTCCAATATGCATGCGGATCAGAGAAAGATCAGAGACCCTGTGACACGGGGAAAGTCCAAATAACTGGGCTCAAGGAGCAGCAGAGAAGGAAGAAACAACCAGAAACAGAATGAACAAGGGGGCTGGGAAGGAAGCTAAGGCTGCATCCTGCCATGGGGCTGGTGTCTCTCGCCAGCGACCCTCCGGGAGGTGGCTGCTGGCCCCTTGGGGGGACTCCGTCCTTTCCAGGCTCAGGAGGACTGCGTGGGATTGTCATCCCTGGCCGGGGGCAGGGCCTGGACACGGGGACTTTACCTGCCCCAGCGCAGGACACACAGCTTAGTCCCTGGAGGCCCCGTCCATCCTGCGGGAGGACCAGGTCCTTACATCCTTGGGCAGCTCCTATGAGACCAGGAAGCCCAGTGGTCTGCATCTTTGCAATTCCCTGCAGAAAAGGGTCTTAGACTCTTTTTGCTTTCCTTGAAACACCTACTGATTTTTTTTCCTGTCATAGTTATCTCTACGTCCCTTAGTACTTGTATTTTCCAAAAAATTATGCTTGCTTTGGTTTTTCAGAGATTTCAGCCACCCGAGATTGCTTTCCCTCATTGATCCGCAGGGTGGGCTGCCTGGAGCTGCATGCCCTCAGGAGACGCAGGGGTCACATTTGTAATTGCTTTGAAAGTGAGGAAGTTCCGGAGACCCAGGAGCAGAACTGGACCTCGGGGCCTGAATGGTTAACGGGAGCTCTCCTCGGAGGAGGCCCAGTCTCTGTTACCTGGTGGGTGGACCCCACCTGACGCTTAGGTAGCTAGCGGGGGAGGTTCCTCACTGAGGCCCCAGCCGGCTCTAAGGTTTCCTGACCACACGCAGACATACCCACCCACCTGGCTCTCAAGAAGGCATTTTCTAACTTTCCAAGGGATTTCTCCCTGGAGCACCGTTCACAGAGGATTTTCCCCCCATCATCATCAAAATCATCAAAATCATCATCATCATCATCATCATCATCATCATCATCATCATCTCTCTCTCTCTCTCTCTCCTGGCTCTCTCTCTCTCTCTCTCTCTCTTTCTCTCTCTCTCTGGGTTTTTCCGATTACTAATTGTGCAATGGTTTCTGGTCCTCTCCATAAGCCTCAACTTTCAGATTAGTGGCCCAGAGCACAGATAAATAGGTCAGTTATTACTGACATCACAGGAAACTCCAAGCTGCAGTGAGCTGTGCACGGGCCTTTGAAAGGGGAGGTAGACAGCAGGGTGACCAAAAATGTAAGCAGGGTTACCTCACTTTGATAACAAAGTCCAGCAACAGATGAGGAATCAGAATAAGGTTCCTCCACAAGTAGAGAAATGGGGAATGAAATGACTCATTTCTTTGAGTTAATGTACAATGAACTGTATGGGCCCCGAAGGGACTTGGCTCCCTTTGGCTTATCTGTAAGTTCCAGAACACCTTCCTCTATGCTGGGGGCACTCCCGTACTCACACCTACCTGGTGGGGCCGGGCTGTGGGTGAAGCACCTCGCATTATGTCCTGGGTAACCATTGCTACCAGACAATCATAACATCCTCCAAAGGCTTTGCTGTGTTTCCCATTTTATTTTATCCATTGTCTCAAATTTCCAGACATTTCCTGAGACTCCTGTGAACTCAAGGCAGGTGGGTAAAGTCATAAATTAAAACAAATCCATCCTTCCCAGGAAGGAGAATTTCCTGGCGAAACTGGGCCTCGCACGTCCCCCGTCTGGGATCAGTTACTGTCAAGCAGGTTTGGGGATTGGGTTGGATGAAGCTCCAAGCCCCAGACACATACCTGTCTCCTCCAAACTCTTTGGAAACTTTCCCAGCCCTCCCCATTCTGTTCCCGGTGCCACCATTTCATGTATTCATCAAAGGAATGATACATTCATCCGCTGGTGGATGAGGATCCGGCCATATTTTTATTCAATCCTCCAGGAATTAACCAAATAAGCAGCTACGTGGAGACCGTCAGAGAGCCACCCATAGGTCCCTGTGGGCAAGGTCATGGGTGGCCTGCAGGCTCTGCGCTTATCATCGTGCTTGGCACATTGACCGCTCTATAAATATGTGTGACTTAAATAAGTGAGCAAGTTACAGCAGCAAGATAGGGAGCTGTTTTCCAGGGCACTTATCTCGTGGCATAGTTACTCTGCTAGGAGACCAAAGGTGCTAAAACGCTCTCCCCGATGATTTGCATTTCCCTGACGATCAGTGACATTGATGGGCCACACAGCATGGTGCTCAGAGTTTATGGGTGCTCAGAGTTTATGGGTGGACAAAGGGAGGGAATCTAGGAGATAGGGGTGGAAAAATATACCTACACTGTGACTATATGGCCACTATCTGAAATACCAAATTTCTTTTGGTACGAGGAATCCTAATTTGCTTTTTATTGCTGATAGCTGAGCTCACTGAAGCCATGTAAGAAAATTACTAGTTTACTAGTATTGTCAATAGAATCCATTTTTTTAAATTTTAAGTGTTTATTTAAATTCCAATTAGTTAACATACAGTGTTTCTATTAGTTTCAGGTGTACAATATAATGATTCAATACTTCGTACATCGCCCGATGCTCATCCCCAATGCCCTCCTTAATCCCCAACACCTATTTCCCCGACAGTGTATTCTATGTAGTTGAGAGTCTGTTTCTTGGTTTGTTTCTCTCATTTTTCACCCTTTGATTATTTTTTTTTTAATTTCTCATAGGAGTGAAATCATGTGGTATTTGTCTTTCTCTGCCTGACTTATTTCGCTTAGCGTAATACTCTCTAGCTCCACCCATGTGGTTGCAAATGGCAAGACTTCATTCTTTTTTATTGCTGAATAATATTTCATTGCATATGCATACCTAGTCTTTTTTATCCATTCATCAATTGATGGACACTTGGGCTGCTTCCATAGCTTGTCTATTGGCTATTGTAAATAATGCTGCGATGAATGTAGGAGGGCAGGTACCCCTTTGGATCAGTATTTTTGTCTTCTTTCGGTAAATACCCAAATGCGATTGCTGGATTGTAAGGTAGCTCTATTTTTAACTTCTTGAGGAACTACTACACTGTTTCCCAGAGTGGCTGCAACAGTTTGCATTCCTATCAACAGTACACGACAGTTCCCCTTTCTCCGCATCCTCACCAACATCTACTGTTTCTTGTATTATTGGTTTTAGCCATTCTGACAAGTGTGAGGTGATACCTCGTGGTAGTTTTGATTTGCATTTCCCCGACGATCAGTGATGTTGAGCATCTTTTCATGTATCTGTTGTCCATTCTGTTATCTTCTTTGGAGAAATGTTTGTTCATGGTTTTCGCCCATTTTTAAATGGGATTATTTGAGTTTTTGGTGTTGAAATGTATACGTTCTTTGTATTTTTTGGGTACTAACCCTTATCAGAGATGTCAGTTGCAAATATCTTCCCCCATTCTGTAGGTTGCCTTTTAGTTTTGTTGGTTGTTTCCTTCACTGTGCAGAAGCTTCTTATTTTGGTGTAGTCCCAATAGTTTATTCTTGCTCTTATTTCCCTTGCCTCAGGAGACAGAGCTAGAATGAAGGTGGCATGGCCAATGTCAGAGAAGTTCCCGGCTGTGCTGTCTTCTAGGATTTTGATGGTTTCAGGTCTCACATTTAGATCTTTAATCCATTTGGAATTCATTTTTGTGTTTGGTGAAAGAGAGTGATCTGGTTTCATTCTTGTGCATCTTGCTGTTGAGTATTCCCCCACACTGTTTTTTTTTTTTTTTTTTTGAAGAGACTATCTTTTTCCCATTGGATACTCTTTTCTGCTTTGTTGAAGATTAATTGCCCCTACTATCATGAGTTTTTTTTTTTTTTTCTGGATTTTCTATTCCGTTCTGTTGATCTCTGTGTCTATTTTTATGCCAGTACAATACTGTTTCGATTACTACAGTTTTTAACTTGAAATCTGGAGTTGTTATGCTTCCAGTTTTGTTTTTCTTTTTCAATATTACTTTGGCTATTTCAGGTCTTTTGTGTTTCCATAACATTTTGTGGTTGTGTGTTCCAGTTCTCTGAAAACTTCTGTTGGTATTTTGGTAGGGATTGCATTAAATATGTAGATTGCTTTGGGTGATGTGGACATTATAACAATATCTGTTCTTCCAATTCACTAGCATGGGATATCTTTCCATTTATTGGTGTCCTCTTCAATGTCTTTCATCAGTGTTTTATAGTTTTCAGAGTACAGATCTTTCACCTCTTTGGTTAGGTTTATTCCTTGGTATCTTATTATTTGGGAAGCAGTTGTAAATGAATTTTTAAAAAATTTCTCTTTGTTCTTCTTCATTGTTTATGTGCAGAAATACAACAGATTTCTATATGTTGATTTTGTATCCTGTAGCTTTATTGATTGAATCTTTTTTTTGACCAACCAAAATATATGTATTTTTTAACATGAAACAAAAATGCCAATAAATCTATTAACTATAAAAAGGTGGGACTAACAGTGTCTAATTGCTTATGTGTCCCCCACCTTACCATATACAACCTAACTCTATGTACAATTTTAAATTAAAACAGGTTGATAAATTCAACTTTCTATGTTTTTCAGATCTAGAGGCCCAGGTTGTTTGGGAGCTATCGGCTTGAGAAATTAAGATTCTCATCTAGTGAACAAACTAATGGGAATTTCTTTACAAGATCAAAACTAGTCTTTGTTTCCAGGAGGTTGTCTTTTTTTTTTTTTTTATGGTGGTGCTTATTTTTGTACATATCATTCTATTTGTGTGTTATCTAAGATGTCATAAAAATATTTCTGTAAAAGCTACAGGACTGAGTTGAATGCCAAGCTTCACTTTTCTCTCGAAGTCTGTGTTCTAAAGGGTGCGGTGCTGTTTACTGGGCTCAGCTGATGGACTTGGGACAAGCTTTTACCACCAACCCACCTTATCCCTGGCCATCCATCATGTGTGCCCTGTTTGTAATCAACGGCTCTCTAGCCAGAGGGGGTTGTTTTGGTTTCATCCCAGTGTGTTGGCCTTAGGAATGTTCAGCATGAGGGAAAAAAATGAAAAGGTCAGTTTCACATGAGGCCAGATGATCTCAGTGGTCATTTCCCACAAATGACCTGGCCGTGACTTTAGCTTTCACTTTTCTTATGACTGCCTTCTTTGATAACGTCCACATTCCACATAAGCAAATTAATAATTCCAGTGAATTTTGACATCAATAAGGTATCAACTCAACCTTCAACCCCTCCACTCTCTGCCTCTTGTCTTCTCACTTCAAAGGGTGCTATTGGCAAACAGACCCAACGGCATGTGTGTTTCCTTGGCCCCTATTTTGATCTATGTGATATTGTTTTTTGGGAGGAGGGGGCGGATATGATCCAACTTTAAAAAATAAGAAGATATTGTGACACACCTAGATTTCCATATTCTCCCCCAAAATGAGGGAAATCCAGCAAGACTAGATGCAAATTTCCATGATGCAACACTGCCTTCCTTAAAGGTTGTCTGCACCCATTTCCCCAAGGTCTCCAGCACTTCCTACAGCTGCCCCTGCTGAGGTCAATCATTATTGTGCTTTTGTGTCTATTTTTCTTACTCCCAGCCCACATTTCTTCTTATGTGGCTTTCTTGGCCAATGGAGGCATTTTTATTTGCAATATCTATTCTACATTGCATTTTATTCATCGAATCCTAGCTTTGGGAGTTTTAGTAGACATAATCCAATTAAGTGGCAAATGGTATTTTATTAATAGCATTAATTTCCTTTAACCCTGTCATGGTTAAATATGATTCCATCTCCTGTCTTCTCCTAGCAGTGAGCTGGGATTGTTGGCATCGCCTTTCGCATCTGACAGAGGAACTTGCTTCTAAAAGTCATTATGTCCACGTCAGGCAGATGATATTTACATGGGACTTTGCATTTTACAATGGCTTTTTCTCAGGTATGAACTTATTTAAATCTCAAGGCAACTCTGAAAAGGAGGGTGGTTATCATCTGTAGTTCATAGATGGGAAACTACATAGATGTGGCCTGGGATGTGCCCCAGGCCACATGGTTAGTAACTGATAGAGTTCAAATGCAGTCCAGAGCTCCTGGCTTCCAATCTCCCTCTCCATAAAAGATGCTGCCCCCCTGGTAAATTCTGGGCATTACAGTTTGAACCCTCTTCCATTATTGTCAATTCCAATAAACATATGGGCAGATCTGTCCTGCTCACTGGAACTTTCCAGATGAATGTCTTTGAAGACAAAGACTGAATATTTAAAAACAAAGCAGGGAAAGAAATCACTAGTGAGTGGTTTCTGGGTTTGAAGACTATTACGAATTTTCAAAGGACTGACTGGATTTTCATATAACCTCTACCATATTGGTTCCACTGCCTTAGTGTGCTAGCCTGTGTATTTTGACAGGCAAATCATTCTTTGATGGCATGAGATAAAGGTTACTTGCCAGTTTTCAGTTTGGAATGAGAAACAGAAGTTGTCATTTAAGCATCTTTTTTTCTGGTAAGTTCTTGGTTGGCTGCTAACAGGTGGTGAAAACAAGCTGATTCCACTGTCACTGCTTTCTTCAGCCCACGTGAAGTACTGATGAGGAATTAGTGCTGGAGTGTGAGTCCTTGCGTGGATTTACCTGTCACCTGCTTGGCTGTCTGGTCCTCTACATCTGCATAAATGTTTCAGGTTTCCAGGGAGGTGGCTCCTCTTCATGTGCTCTCAACTGCCTGTCTCAGGCTGTGCTCCAGGGCTCCGGCAGGGATCCTAGGAGACATCTTAGAACCTCCCTCCAGCACCAGCTTCCCCGATAGGCACTCTGCTGGAGCAGATATGAACCGCTAAAATCTTCTAGCAACATCTAGGCCCTTGAGTCTTCAGGATGGCCCAGTGGCTTCCACGTGGATCTTTCTTACCAAGACCCTCCACTCTGCAGTGTTATTTCTCAACTGCATGTGTAAAGACATTTCCCCTTCCTTCTGACATTTCAGAAATGCCATTTGATATGTTAAGTGACATTGTCATTTTTGCTAAAGCAATTTGCAAAAGGTATGCTTCTTTTCAGTTCCTGCTTTCTCTAGGGATTATCACTTACCCACCGGAGGGCTTTCTCTTCTCACAAGAAGACCACTGTCTGTAAAACAACATAAATAAGAATGGCAATGCTTTCAGGTTTTTAAAAGGACTTCTGTACAATAGAATACATACATGTATTGATGAGTTTCAAATATTTAAAAAATATATAGTTTGCAAAATTTACTTACAACAAGGAGGGGGAAACGTGAGTCATGTGATTCCTTTCCTGATTTGTGACCTAACTCATTTTTGGATGATGGTTTTGGGTAGAATCATAAAATGGGGTACCTTAATCAGTGCCTGCGTATTTCTTCCCAAAAACTGAATCGATCCCAACCAAGTATCCTACAGAAGAGAACAAGTCATCCATTTGAACTTCGTTTTCCTATCTTAGTATTTCAAAGAGAAATAATGCTTTTGCAAGATCCCTTTCTTCTCTGAAAACATGGATCCACCCAATCTGATGGTTCATTTCAGTAGTTGGATGTTTCTACCTCAGAAATCAGCATGTTAGGTTTGCTTGTCCCGCTCATTTGCAGGAACCAAGTCCATGCTCCAGCCCTCACCACCTGGCTTTCTGTTGGGATATTGCTGTACCTAAAACTAAAAATTTGTAAGGAATTACTGTGAAAACCTGGGGAAGAGTTGATTGTAAATCATATTCACTGGTTTTCAGATATGGACTAAAAGTGAAGTGATTCACTTACGGGATCTTTAAAAAAAATTTATTCCTCATCATAAGTGTGCTCTTTAATCCCTAACACCTGGTTCCCCCATTCTCTACCCCCTTCCTTTCTGGGAACCATCAATTTGTTCCCTATAGCTAGGAGTCTGTTTCTTGGTTTGTTTCTCTCTCTGTTTTTTTTTTTTTTTTTTTTTTTGTTGTTGTTGTTGTTTCCTTTGCTCATTTGCTTTGTTTCTTAAGTTCCACATATGATATTTAGAGTGAAATCAAGTGGTATTTGCCTTTCTCTGACTGATTTATTTCACTAAGCATAATACTCTCTAGCTCTAGTTATGTCATTGTAAATGTCAAGATTTCATTCTTTTTTATGGCCAAGTGGTAGTCATATATATATATATATATATATATATATATATATGACTACATATATATATATATATAGTCATATATATATATATATGACTACCCACACATATATAATCACTTCTTTATCCATTTTCTATAGATATGGAAATATCCACTATATCTATCTATCTATCTATCTAGTCTCTTTTTTATCCATTTTCCCTGGAAATATCCATTATCTATTTCTATCTCTGTCTGTATCTCTCTCTCTCTCTCTCTTTATCTCTATCTATGTCTATCTCTATCTATGTCTATATCTGTATAATCTCTTCTTTATCTATTCATCAATTGATGGACACTTGGGCTGCTTCATATCTTCCCTATTGTAAATAATGCTTCTATAAACATATTAGTACAAGTACCCCCTTTGAACTAGTGTTTTCATTTTCTTTGGGTACATACCCAGTAGTGTGATTGCTGGATCATAGGGTAGCTCTATCTTTAACTTCTTGAGGAACTACCACACTGTTTTCCAGAGTGGCTGCAACAGTTTGCATTCCCACCAACAGCATACAAGAGTTGCTCTTTCTCTGCATAGTCACCACACTTGTTGTTCCTTGTGTTGTTGATTTTAGCCATTCTGACAAGTGTGAGATGATATGGTAGTTTTGGTTTGCATTTCCCTGATGATCAGTGATGATGAACATCTTTTCATGTGTTTGGTGTCCATCTGCATGTCCTTTTTAGAGAAATGTCTGTTCATGGTTTTTGCCCATTTTTAAATGGGATTATTTGAGTTTTTGGTGTTGAAACGTATATGGTCTTTATATATTTTGGGTACTAACCTTTATCAGAGATGTCAGTTGCAAATATCTTCCCTCATTCTGTAGGTTGCCTTTTAGTTTTTTGGTTGTTTCCTGCACTGTGCAGAAGCTTCTTATTTTGGTGTAGTCTCAATAGTTTATTCTTGCTCTTATTTCCCTTGCCTCAGGAGACAGAGCTAGAATGAAGGTGGCATGGCCAATGTCAGAGAAGTTCCCGGCTGTGCTGTCTTCTAGGATTTTAATGGTTTCAGGTCTCACATTTAGATCTTTAATCCATTTGGAATTCATTTTTGTGTTTGGTGAAAGAGAGTGATCTGGTTTCATTCTTGTGCATCTTTCTGTCAAGTATTCCCCACACTGTTTTTTTTTTTTTTTTTTTTTTGAAGACACTATCTTTTTCCCGTTGGATATTCTTTTCTGCTTTGTTGAAGATTAATTGCCCCTACTATCATGACTTTTTTTTCTGGATTTTCTATTCCATTCTGTTGATTTCTGTGTCTATTTTTATGCCAGTACAATACTGTTTTGATCACTACTGCTTTGCAATATAACTTGAAATCTAGAGTTGTGATACTTTTGTGGTTTCATACAAATTTTAGGGTTATTGGTTCTAGTTCTACTTTCAGGAACTTTTTACAATTGGAGTAAATTTGATGAAAATTGTATTTTAATTAAAAAAGAGATTTATTAACTTTTGTTCACTATTAAAACTACACTTAGGATTATCAATTGGAATGGAAATTTCTAAAATTGAAATATAAATTATATAATTTGCTACTACAACCTGACATTGTAAAGACATATGAAAATGAAATCAAGTGGCCTGCTGATGGTGTGCATTGGGGCTGTCCATCAATAGCTGTTTCACTTTTTCAGTGTATATCACTTCCTTTGGACAGTGGCCCATTTCTCCACTCTTGCTTTCTCTCTGTTTTATCTAATTTCTTACCTTCCTATCATTCCCCCGTCTCTTTTTTGTCTCTCTCTCTCTCTTTTTATTCTTTCTTTCCAATGCCTTAAGATTAAAGAAGCCATCCCAGCTAGAACCCAGAGAGGGGGTTGGACTGGCATGGGAGAAGTAGGCGGGTGGGGCCACATCCCCCCCTATTGAATCTGAAATGGTTGACATCCCACTTATAACCAACAGAAGATGCAGAAGTGATGCTATGTGGCTAGCACAGAAAAGATAGGGAAGTTTCTACCAGATATCTGGAATATTTACTTGAGGACCACATGGGAAGGCCCTGAGCTACATGATGAGGGGTGGAAAGGGGAAGATAGAGACATAGAGACAGACAAGACAGGGGTCTGGCCAGCCCGGGTCCTCCACCAACTATTCCAGCTCCAACCTCTATCTGACTGCCATCACAAGAGGCCTTGAGCTAGAAATGTCCAACCAAGCCTTTTCCAAATTTGTGACCCCCCAAAATGTGAGCTAGATGAAATGCTTACTCATGGCCCCTGAGTATTGGGGTAATTTGCTACACAGAAATGGATAACCAGAAAAATGAGTTTGATGAATTGGTTAAGAATCAAGAGGCTTTGGGACCTGGGTGTGATTTTTCTGTTATGACTTAGCATAGGCTATATTTCTTGCCATGAGTTTTATTTCTTATACACAAAGAGATCAAACAATTCTTTGTTATATCTTCTTTTAAGATTGTCATAATTTACTTCAAAGGAGATAATGCATTTTTGAAAAAAAGTAAAAATGGTTAGATAATACAGTGGTATTATTATTATTATTATTATTATTTTTTACTTTTTTATTTCAAGTTTTTATTTAAATTCTGGTTAGTTAACATATATGGTGAAATTGTTTTCAGGCATCATATTTAGTGATTCATCACTTACATATAAAACCCAGTGCTCATCACAAGTGCCTATCCTTAGTACCTATCACCCAGCCAGTCCATCCCCCACCTACCTCTATCAACCCTCAGTTTGTTCTCTGTCTTTAAGAGTCACTTATGGCTTGTTTCCCTCTCTCTTTTTTCTTTTCTTTTTCCCCTTTCCCATATGTTCATCTGTTTTGCTTCTTAAATTCCACATCAGTGAAATCATACGGTATTTGTCTTTCTCTGACTCACTATTATGCTTAGCATAATACCCTCTAGCTCTGTTGATGTCGAATACAATGGTATTATAAATTTCTGCAGGAGAAAGAATGTAGTGAAATAAAAGTATTTAGGTAGATGATTTCAGAAGAAAACTGAATGAAAGTAAGCCTGAGAGTATGTGAGACAGGAAAGAGCATTCCATACAAACATCCTGTTTACGCTGTTGTTTACCTACAGCTATTTGTCGTTACTCCTGTTATTATTAGAGTTACCATTATTTCCAAGCACAGTAAAATGGCTCTTCAGCCAGCCTGTCTGGCTTTTGTCCTGGCTGTGTGGTTTACTAGCATGTGATGGTGGGCAAATTACCCAATAAATCTGTTATATGATAAATACCACTAATACTGTTCCTCCTATAAGGTTTTCAACAATTATCCCTCCCCTGCCCTCATATCGTATTCTTTGACTGTCATCATCTCATTCTTCTGCTAGTGCATGGCTTAGACATCTTATTTGGGTGACAGTCTCAGGGTGGACTCTCCCCCCACCCCAGAGACCCCATTTGTACACGGCTTGTGCTGTGCTGACTCCCCCATGCATTTACCCTGATGTATTGTCCATGGTTGACTTTCCTGTCACCCTGGCTAGAGTCCAACCCTCAGAGAGGAAGCATATAGGGTCTTTGTTTCCATCTGCCAGAATCTAGTGCAAATAAGGCATAGAAAGGGGAGGGGTGGTGGTGAATCAGTATGAGTGAATTATGCATTTGCTTTAAACTACAAATAATGCAAATTTGGAAAGTATTGAAGGAAAGGTGCTTTTAAGACTGCATGTCATATAAATGATCCTTTTCTGATGAGTAATGTGGCAGTTGGCTTGATTTACTGTGGGTCTGAAAAAGAAGTGGTAAGGATCCAGAATTTTAATGGAGTTCTGCAGCATCTTTCGAACCTTCCTCATCTCTAGGTAGAAGAATTTGGTAATTTAAATTTTCTGTGTTTTCTGAAAGAGAATCCACACAGAGGTGGATTTTCCATGAAGTTAGAGAAGCTTCAGACCTTTACAATGATGATGTGGTCATGCTGTGTGAATATTTTTCTAATGGGATGTAACCACTTTGGTTGGGACCCCTGTCTCTTCTGCCTCAGGGTCTCTTGTAGCTTTGCAGTGTCAGCTGGTGGCAAAAGGCTACAGGGAGTTTTGAGGCTGAGCTAAGAGGAAGTTAAGTTGGGGATATGCCATTTTAATAGCCATTTGGAAACCCATGTTAGAATGTTTCAATGAAGTAAGAAATTCCAGACTTCTGGTTTTGTGAATCTAAAAGGTACCTTTTCTAGTCATCTAGTCAAAACGACTGAAGTGGAGGGTGAGATAAAAATCAATAGAATATGAAACAAAAACAGTAAACATGAACATGACATCAGTGGAAATGATTCTCATGATGACAAGTATTTTTATATAACATTTTTTCATCATATTGAAACAGAAATATACTACATGAAGGAAGTACGTTTCTAGTAGAAGTACTGGGTAGTGATTTATAATTAGTTACTCTGCAGGAAAACAGAAGATGCCATTTTTAGTTTATAGATGAAAGAAGTTGATAGAGGTTTCTCAAGTTTGATAAGAAATCTAAAACATTTACCGATATCATCAACAAAGACCTGGAAAGCTGGAAAGAATTTTTCCAAGTATGACTGATTTAAAAACAACAACAACAACAACAACAACACTGGTCTTGCCTTGCTGAAGGGAAGACTGAATTATCCTTCTACCTCTAGAAGATGATGTCACAAAACCATGGGCCTAACGAGGCAAAGAACAGGGAGGCGGGAAAATGTGATAAAGTGTTTTAGATATGTGGAACAGCTAATTAATCCAGTATTATGGATTCTCCTGGAGTTTGTGATGTTCATGATATTGTCAGTTTTATGACATCTGTAATTTATTTCAATTTCTCTTTCTGAATACACCCTGACTTTGATCTCTGTATTTTGTATTCTTGTCCAAAAAGTGGACCCTTAACCTGCATGAGTGTCATGACCCACAAAGCCCACCCCTGCCCCCCCTCTAACTATTGTAACTGTATGCCCTATTTTACATTTCTGAAATCTGCACTTTCTGTTTATTGTCTCATACCCACAAACTTGAGAGACTTCACATCACTACACAGTCTCTAGTTAATTGATTGTTAATTTTAATTTAAACCCATCTGAAAAACCTTTCATCTCTCTTCCGAAGGACATTTCCATTTTTATTAGCGTTGACTAAATTTCCTTTAGAAGATAGGAGTGATTGAGGAAAAAGGAAGCAAATGTAACATATGGAAATTGGGTTGGCATATATTTAAAATGATGTGTATACTACGGGAACTTGAATATTGACTTAACTGGTTGCCCAATACAGTAACAAAAATTCAAGTTACAGAATATGTTACTGTTTTGCCTGTTGGCCTGCTTCACAGTCAACAGTTTGGTATACGTGAGGCAATGAGTCCTGGATTTGGGGAGCCTAGGAGATTTTTCGTGAAGACCAGTTTTCCTCAGAAAGTGGTTTAAACTTTGGTAGGAAAAAAAGTGGTGAGATTTGAAATGATTTTGTAGGGACTCCTCTCTTTGTGGGGTTAGGGTACAAATTCCCGAGAAATGGGGTGGCTGTTGCTGGTGAGCCCATTTCCCATTTCGGAAGGAAATGAACCAACAGGTATCTGTATCTGTATGATCAATAGTGTTTTAACACTGAAATTTGTTTGTGCTGAAAGAGGAGAACTGTGTTAAACCATTTGCTCAAGCAACTTCTAGAGAAAAGATGTCTTAGTCATAGTTAGGGGATGTAGACATCACTTATATTCAGAAGGGCAATTGAGCTAGACTCTTGCACTGCATTTTCTCCTTTGCCCCCAACATTCCTTCACCTGCTGTAACAGGGAATCAGATCACTCTTCCCTCCTCTTGACTTTCTTTCTTCCCTTATCTTGTGTTTATCAAGCCTTTCCCACCTACCCTGCCTTTACTCCTCAGGATCCTAAATAGCACATAAGATTGACAGACCCTGCATTTTTTGTCACTACCCAAATGTGCCCTGAATTCCGCTTTGGTATATCTAGCTACCTATCAGGCATTTCTACTACAAGAGCATCTTCAACTCATGTGAAAACAAAAATCTGGATTTTATTTCATCACCCCCCAACCTACTGTTTGGATTTCCTGGACTTTATGGCTTGTTGGCTACTCTTTAGTTGGACGGGCATCAGAATCTTGAACACGATGGTCACATTTTTTTAGAATTAATTATAGCAATGCACAGTAGCTTTGTTTTCATTGCCGTTATTGTGCTTGTTTGTTTGTTTTTCCAATTTGAGAATGTATTAAGATACTCCAAGCACATGTTGAGAATAGTGGAGCCCTTTCTATGGGTTTAGAAATCTGGATATTGTAAAATCATCATAAGCTCAAGTTCTCCAACAAGCCACGAGTGCCTTCATTGACTTTCTGAAGTGGAAACACACTTTCCAGTCAGTGTTGGCAAAGGGCAAGAGCCATTAAGGGCCATTGGGCAAGGAGAGGGAGGGCCTGAGCCTTTTCTAAAAACCCACTTCGTGGAAAGTCCCTTCTCTTGTTATTTCCCCTGATCCCTCTCTATGGTTCATAGCAAAACAGAAGTAGAAAGAAATTCTTATGACAGCAATATCATGCTGCTTCAGAGACCTTTGTAATGACAGCTCCCTGGTCTCCAGTTAACTTCTGAGTATTTAAAAGGCAGGGATGGATTTCTGCTAGTTTAAAATAATTAATAACTCTTCATGGTAAATACTTTTCTCCTGGATTTCTTAGCAGTGGATGAATGGGCTCCAGCCCCTGATTCAGCTTTTACTGACAATTCAAGCTTAGTAGAAAACAGTTTTTAAAGAACATTGAATTCCTAACATGTGACTCATGAGCAGAAATAGGGGATTTTAATAGAGGGGAAGATCTCAGAGCAGGACAGAATCTTTGTGGCCCAGAGTGATTGGGGAAGGATTTTCCCATAGAAGTGGACTTAGACTTGGGTCTGGAAGGAGGGCAGGAGAGCTGGATTTCTAGAAAGAAGAGAAAACCATATTGGGGAGTTCACATGTGCACCGAGCCACGTAGACAGAGCTGCCAGTATTCATGGACAGCATCATGATTTATGTGTCAGGGTTTGTGTGGGTGTTGGCAGGGGCTGAGACTAGTGGGTCACAGGATGAACCCAGTTTAGAAGGGGTTACATCATTTATTAATTCAGTAAATATTTGTTAAGTGCTGGCTGCGTGGCAGCTACTGGGGGGGGGGTAGTTGCGGGCAAGGCAGATGAAGTCCTTGTCTTAGTGTATGATATTGGAAGCAACGGGTGCCATTGAAAACACACACAGCCTGACCAGTAAACAGCAGAGTATGGAGGGAGAGAGGTGAGCATCTCTAAGAAGAGAAGAAGCAGGGATTCTCTGAGGAGGTGACCTTTCTGTATTGTATGGGGCTCTATGGCTCCCAGAGGGTGTAGGGAGTGTAGGGCCCAGATGGAAGCAGGAATTCTAGCTCAGGCCACCACAACAGAAGTTAGGTAAGAGATGGTACAGTCTTGTCCCCAAATGGAGGACCAGGGGCAGTGAGAGACGCTTCCATTCCACATACGTGTAGAAGACTGTCTTGATGGTTTTTGTATTTTTTAAAGATTTGATTTATTTATTCATAAGAGACACACAGAGAGAGGCAGAGACACAGGCAGAGGGAGAAGCAGGCTCCCTGCAGGGAGCCCGATGCGAGACTCGATCCCAGGACCACAGGATCATGATCTGAGCCGAAGGCAGAAGCTCAACCATTGAGCCACCCAGGGGCCCCTGTCTTGACAGTTCTTGCCAATGAGTGTGGAGTCTCAGAATACGCCACCATCAACGCTGCCCCGTTTTCTGCCCTGAACAGGTGGGTGCAGATGTGCTACTTGTTGAAATAAGAAGACCGAGAAGTGGCATTGTTTTATAGATATGAAAAGTTCAAGTTATGGACACATCATCTTTTAACTCCCTATGAGATATCAGAGCAAAGTTGACATGCATTTGGATACAAGTAAATAAAGCATGTTGACCGTTGGGTGAAAATAAGACCCACATGACAAATGCACCAGCACTCAGACCAGAAACTAAAGTTAGAAGTGATCTGTTCAGTACCATCAGATTAAAGCACGGTTGAGAAATGTGCTCAGTCTCCTGCCTTACTCAAAACGGCATCTTAGGCGCCATGGGAATTCACCAGGTGGTTCTGGAAGTCAGCCTGGGAGAGGTACCGGTGAGATCAGTCCCTCAGGTCATTGTATGGAATGTGATCTTAGTTTAGGAATTTCTGCCTTATTTGCAGAAGGATGTTATTTACCTAAATATTCAGAGATCTACCAGGATGTCATCAACTGAGAGTTCCACAGTGACTCATGAAGACTGGAGCTAAAGGTCAATTATTCTTCTAGGTCCAGCTGCCTTTCTCTCTACCTGCTTAGAATCTGTGTCATTATGAAAAACAAGCTCCGAAGGAATGTATGAATCTTGACCTGCAATGGTGTTCAAACTGAGTTGGAGAGAGAGAGAGAAAGAGACAGAGAGAAAGAGAGAGAGAATGGAAGGAACATGAGATCCTTGTGCAGCATGTGGAAGTGTGGGGACCAGAAGAGCATCTCCAGGAGGTACCAGGTGAAAGACAGGGTTTTCATTCAAGGCAATACTCCTCCCATGGCAGCCTCGGGGAGAGCTTGAGATGATGAGCAAACCCAGCATCATCCATTTCCAGGGAGAGTGTGGATTGGTTTGCTTGTTCCTTCACTACTTTGATGACAAGAATGTGTATTCAGTTTTCATGATTTTTTTCTTAGAAAGAACTGAGTAGTTAGCCACAGAACACATCATTATAAAAGAAGTACTTGTAAAGCTCCTAAGTGATTCTCTTGGGCATCAGCACCCAGATACAGCGAGCAAGCAGCGATGTTCTGTTCTCTGAACGTCATCTGTTCCAGGCATCTTTGGGTGGCTGCTCTGGTCCCACAATTCACTGCAAGGCTTGAGTCTCCTGGTATTTCCCAAACATGAAGGCTGATGTGTGTGTGTGTGTGTCTGTGTGTTTTAGACACAAATGTGTCCAAACTAAATATTATTTATGTCAATCAGGGTTCTAGAAGGAAACAAAATTTAGGCTAGATGATTCAAATGAGGAGATCTTCGTGAAGAAACAGCTCACACTGTATTTCTTAAACTTACATATGTTACATGTAAATAATACCTCAACAAAGTTGAGGAAAAGAAAGAAGTATATTCCGTGGGAGGCAGATTTCTAAACAGCCCCAGGACCTACCATCCACATACACCTCTGTAATCCTTTCCCCTGGCTCAGCGGACTGCATTTAGTGACTGGTTTCCAACCAACAGGACACAGGAAAGGTGTTGGGTCTCATTTACATGCTTAAGTCACAAAAGATGTGGCTACTATCTTGCTGGTATCTCCCCTGCCTTCTAGCATTGATGCTTTGATGAAGCAAGCCCCCTTTATGGAAAGGCCCATTGAGCAAGGACCTGAGGGCAGCCTCCCACCACCAGACTTTGAGGAATAGAGTTATACCAACAACTGCTTGGTCAGGATCCTTTCCCTGGCTGGGCTTCCTGGTGACCACAGCCTGGCCACCACTGGGCTGCAACCTGATGAGACTCCATCCTAGAGGGTCCAGCTAAGTGGCACCTGGACCCCTGACCCAAAGAAGCTGTGAGATAATAAATGTGTGCTGCCCCAAGGCACTAAGTCTTGATATAATTTGTTATGTAACAATAGATCATTAATGATTCCAGCTTTATTGGGGTTGTACTTTTTTTTTTAAAGTTATTTATTTATTTTTGACAGGGGAAGTTCAGAGGGAGACAGAGAGAGAGAGAATCTTAAGCAGACTCAGTGCTAAGCTTGGAGCCTGGTGCTGGGATCAATCTCATGACCCTGAGATCACAATCTGAGCCAAAATCAAGACTCTTATGCTTAACTGACTGAGCCACTTGGAAGCCCCTTGGGGGCACACTTAATATTCACCATCAATTTACAGGACATCTATTCCACAATCCCTTAAAAGTCCCACTGCCCCTTTCCCCAGCCCCTGGTAACTATCACTCAATGATCTTTGCATTTAAGGACATTCATCTAGATTTATAATCTAAGATTTTACTTATGCATCAACGTTACTCTCATGATTACAGTGTAGAGCACTAATCTTCATCTCTTTCATTCACCTTTCGATTTTATTTATTTCTATTTATTTTATTTATTTTTAGATTTAAAAAAATATTTATTCATGAGAGACACCCACACACACACACACAGAGGCAGAGACACAGGCAGAGGGAGAAGCAGGCTCCATGCAGGGAGACCGATGGGGGGCTTGATTTGGGGACTCCATGATCAGGCCCTGAGCCAAAGACCGACGCTCAACCATTGAGCCACCCAGGTGTCTCTTGCTTTTTCATTTTAATGAATGTGAAAGGTTATCCTCTGCCATTCTTCTGTACAATTAGGGATGGGACATGAAAATTTCTCAATTCCCACAGTCATCCCCAGTCTCTAAATCTTTGCTGAGGATTGTGCAGTCCATTGGGCCCAATAAGAAGAAAACAGAAGGCTAAGGATATGTTTCCCAATTGCTTCATCTTCCAGGCCCTCTGGTTCTCATTATTTGGTCTTTTTTTAAGCATTACTAGGAATAATCAACGAATAAGGATGAGAGATGATGATATAATTTCTGGGATTATAAGTAGCAAAACGTTTCAAGATACAGGAAAAAATAAAATCACTGAGACACATACTGTGCCTTATGGTGATGATGAACTTATGGGAGAAGCCAATGGACCTGTACGGTAATTAAAAGATTAAACATTTATTCTATTTTTAAAAATAAGTGTATTTTATCTTTGGTTTTAGAAGACCTCTAAGACAGGATAAAAGTAATGAGATATCATTTGGATCACTCTTAAAAACCTCGAAAGCTAAGACTGTATCCAATAATGCCTGGTGCTGAATGTGAATGAGGTAGAGTGAGAGCCGGGGCCTGAAGTCGGTGGGGAGCCATTTCCACCCTGTGGACACAAGGGGACAAAAGAGAGAACTCGATGTAGAGAAGGAGCTCAATGAGAGGCAAAACCATGGAGAAAAGGCCACTGAAATCAGTGAATTCAGGAGGAGCCCAGTTGTTGCCACGGGCATCATGTCAAAGCAGGGGGGAGACACCCGATGTCTCCGTGTTCAGTCTTCGCCCTCACTGGTGCCTTCCCTCGGCCAGACCAAACCTGCTGGCACCTTTCAGAGCTTTAAGCACAGGGAAGGCAGAGCATGGATCTAGGCAGCCACGTGCGAAAAAGAACCTTCACATGCTTCTAGTGACTTCTTCCAAATCTGTCTTGGACAGTTTTCCTCGTTAGCACATGTGAATGTATCTCATTCTTTTAAATTGCTCTAAGACACTGAGTGTAGATGAGCCATAATGGGGAGGACCTCACAATGGGGGTGACACTTTCATCTGAGGCTGAAGGATTTAAGCACATGCTGCTCTGTATAGAGCAGAGATAGCAGCCCGAGGTATAATGAGCTGAATAAGAGCAAGACGGCTTTGTTGGGATTTTACTGGACAGAAGAGGTAATTGGAGATTAAAGCGGATCCAGGGTGTGGAAGGCTTGGCATACTTTTCAAAAATCTTAAGTATTTTTTTTTTTTTTTTAATCAAGAAAGGCTCATTATCTAAGAGGCTTCTTTGGGGACTGGTATAAAATAGATACTCAATAAATACTTAAGTTCAGCTTGTTGAGGAAGAGAATTAATCAACCAAATCTGCATTTTTTATTGTTGTTTAATGAGAGACGTTTCTTTAGCTCTGTGTTAACAGTAAAGAAATTGGGAGATCTGAAGCAATTATCTAGATAATTTTAAGACTGATAACCTACTATTTAGGAAGTCGTTCTTTTAGGTCTAAATGAGCTATGTTGAGTGGAGTCAATTAAATCATTGCTCAAGTCCATTTGCCTCTTTAAACAAAGGCTGAGCACATACTTTGCCACTTGGCATATTCTATCTTTTTGTTCAAAATGGTAATTAGTTTGTCGTTGACAGACCAGCTTGACTTAAAATTGTAGTCTTCATATAGAAGTGTTAATATTAATTTTTCATACTCACAGAAATGATTTCCACAGCATTAATTACAATAGTTGTGTAATTACGCTTTCCTTTAGATAATTCTCCAGTGATTTCTTCTTTCATCTTTGACTTCATCCATAATAGGAAAATGGTTGTAGGAGAACGCATGGCGTTTGGTGGGCAAGGGGGTAACTTGCATTATTGGCATAATTTTTCCTGCCTGCTTTTTGTCAACTGCATATAAAACTGTAGAAGAAAAATTATATCTCAATATACAGTTTTCATTATGGTTTGGATACGCCTAATATCCCTCACTAAATGCCATAACTCCATATACACAGCTTGTCACCTCGCATGTGTAGACACAGAACTATTTTGGACATAATCACATAGTGGTATCGAAACGCATCTGATCCTCACCTAGGGCTTAGACGAGGAATTTTGTTTGATGTGAAAGCATTAATAATTTGATCACAGAAGAAAATTTTTCAGTAGTGCTTGCAGATCGCTGGTAAAAGATGATTCTTCCCGTGTGGACATGCATTATGTCACACGCCCTCCAGTTGCTGATGGAATCTCACATGGACAGTGTAGGGCAGGCACTTTATCTGCGCCGGGAGAGAGGACCCGCTCAAGTGATAAGGAGTTTGTGTGTCTTTTGGGATCTAAAACAAGTTGTTTCAAAACTCAGCTCAGGCCATGGAAGTTCATACCGACTGGCTTGAAAGCCTTGGGGGTGACCACCACATCTACATGAATCCATTGCTCTCCTGGCTCAGTTTCAAAATTAGGACTTAAAATTTGTCATTGTGGGTTACGGGCGTACACCTGTATACCGATGTTCAAAATGAGCTCATGACTTTGAAGTTCTAATCTTTTGTCATTTAGGGAATGTGGGTTCCCCACTTGACCCACAACACCTGCAAATCACAGCTCATCATTGTCTTCTCCTCTGTTTATCTGGTGGGGGTTACAGGGAGGGATGACAGAGGGGAGGAGGGGCAAGTTTTTAAAGATGATGTTATGAGTTCTTGGTGTCTCTGCTCTCTCGGCCAACTATGAGAACTATGTGAAATTTTAGGGAGATAAGGTACAGCAAGTCGTTACGTGTCCCAGGCCCTAAGAAGGCACATCCTTTTCTTGAGGGAGAGGACAAACATAGTGGGGGGAACCTCTGTTACTGTCTCTGTTTTCCCTTCTGACTCCACATGGCTTCCAGTTAGCAGAGATGAGATCTGGAGCAAGACTTTCAGTGGCGTGATGGCTGCGTTCACACAGGCATCGGGTATGACCTGGGGGACGATGGGGACGGAGGACTTGCTGGTGGATTCCTCTCCACGTGCTTCCTCCTTAGCTCCTTTAGAGACAGAGAGTCGTGACTCAAAACTGCTTCTGGGACTTTTCTCAAGCTGCTTTCAGCTGCAGGAAGGCAGGTGCTCTAACCCTCCCAGTCATATCCCCTGGCAGATAGTCATTTGAGTTCTTTTTTGTGCAGGGAAATGAGATCAATTCATTCTCTCCTGCTCCTCCTCCCAAATCTCTTCAAGTTTACTAGCCTGTAGCACGGAGTTTTCAAGAGTGAGGAGAAAGGATGGATGCTCTTACTCCTTCACACGAGGAACAGCCCTCTCTCGGGAGGTCTCTCGGGGTCACCACTGCCCTCCCTCTCCACACTTTCTGGACATTTGTCTGCACATTTGTCTGCACTTACAGGACTGACTTCACTTCCACTGTCGGGATAAATGACACAGGCATCTGTGCCAACTGAAGGATTTTGCATTATTTACTTGTGTATATCCAGCCCCAGCACACTACCTGCCATTTAGTAGTTAGAGGACACACGTTCTTGGAGGGGAAAATTGATACCTGATAAAATACAGTTTTGACCATGGAATGAACACAAATGTACTCTGAGTGAGAGGCAAAGAGTCAACATCCAAGAAAAGAAAGGATTTGTTAGATGCAAATACTGGAAGAGAAAGGAAGAGACATCGCAGTTTTTCTAGAGAAAGCAGCAAAGGCAGACTGACCAGGAGGCCCACAGAGTGGGGGCCAGGCAGCTGGAGGTCGCCTGAAGTGAAGTTCCTGAGCTTGCACCAGGAAGTTGGTGGGAGCTTGCACCAGATCGTAATTCCCAGTTCACTCGCCTGCTTGAATTCTGGGATTGTGTGTCCCAGATAAGAGTTCTGCACAGAACAGATGGACGAGTGCTAGTTAGCGATCTCTGTATTAACTAATATTTACTGGGTATCTGTTATGTGCCCGGCATCAACTCGGTTAATTTGGTCTTCGTGACACCCACACCGCGATGGGCTGTCGTTATTACCCCATCTTACGACAGGCTACTTGAGGAACAGCAAGGTTAAGTCACCGGTCCAATGTGACACTGCTGGCAGCTACCGTAGGGATTACTCGGGCTTCTGAAACCAGGCACCAGGATACAGTTAGAGCACAGAAGGGAACACGAGCTGGCCATGGATCACTTGACATGGCCAGGTTTGCACCGACCCATCTGCTAAATGAGGCTGCTAACTGGAGGCACTCACAATGACTCACTCCTTACTGATCGAACCTTACTGATTATCTAAGTATTAGATAATAGTATTTCATAATCAAAATATTTCATCAGAGTGCCTGCCGGTAGCAGACATCTACCCTCCTCTCTTGCTTAAGATCAAGTATCCACTAGCTCGTTTCATTCAGTTGCCTCGTTTGTTTTTATCAACATCATCACGGCATCTCCCTCCGAGGAGTGATGAATGATGTTGCGTATGGAATGAACAGCAGTGCCCGTGCCATACTATCTGCTCAATAAATGTCAGCTGTTATTGCCAGTGGCAAAGAAACGAGTGCATTTGGTACCGTTAGTGTGTTCTTGGGCTCTCATCTAACTCTATTATGTCCTAAGAGAAAAGTTGCCAAATAAATTTTTCTCTACTTTGTGTTGCATCAACAAGCCACCGATAAGGTTCATTTGTTTCAGGGGTAAAGCCAAGACCCGCCTCATAGGCAAAGACTCCTGTAGGATACACGTCGCCATGGAAAAGGATCTAGACCCATTTGAAAGCTCTGCTGGAAAGCTCTGCTGGAAATGATCAGATGTTATGGGTTTGTAATCCTGGTCCAAGAGTCTAACGAGGATCGGCTCCAAGTGTGGGGAAATGTCTCCCGTATCCAGTTTCAGTGGGAAGGACCATGACGTGCTCTGCATGCTCGCTCCCTTCCACAGCCACGATGCAAGGCACTACTGCTACTCCTGGTGATGAAGGAGAGCCTCGGGGAGGTGGACATGCTCAGGCCCCACCTGCTACACGACCATAAAAGGGCAGGACTTGAGGACTTGAGACGGCTCCCAGCCCAGGCTCAGAACCCAGAGGTCTGCTGGCCACATGTTTGTAGGTGATGGGCCCGAGCAGCGTGCTTGGACAGTAGGTCTCTGACAGTCCTGTTAGAGGCTTCCAGGAATGTGCATTCTTCTTCAGTGACCCTTTGTGGAGAAGATGCATTTCTTTTTCTTCTTTACTTGGCAGGCTTTTGAATACCTACCTTAGCTTTAACTACACGAAGGTGTTGTTAAGAATTCGAGGAAATCTTTTCATTCACGGCAGTCTCTGGGAAAGTGCAGATTGGATGCCCTCCTTCAAGCCTCCGGAAGGCAAGAAGGATGCTCTGCAGATGTCAAAGCCACCTTGGCTTTGGGTACAGGTGAGGATGCCTCCCCCGAGGAGTGTTGGTGAGAGTTCACGGACCTGTGAACGCTGTCCTGACCCCACTGGCTGCCCCTTGGAATACTCTCATTCCTCTTGACCTGCACACATTTGGTTTCATCTTCGGCAAGAGAAAAATCCTGGAAATCCCGGCTCTGTTTGGCCCCTTTTCTCACTAACCTATCCAGGCTTTTCAGAAATCTCTCTGCTTCATTCTAAACAGGAAGTTTCAGCAGGCAGTTGTACAAATGGCATTGCATTGTGTGGGATGTCACCTATTGTTACAGGAACAAAGACATCCTGAAATAAGGACAAAGCCTTCAAATCCGCCAGGGTCCCGGACCCTTCAATAGCCTTGCATTGTGTCTGGAGGGTGATTGAGTGAATTGGGTCACTCCAAGAATATACCTAAGCTTCTGAAACTCTGCTATTATTAGGGTTGCCAGAACGGGGCTACACACAGCATATGCAAATAGCATTTGTAGTAGCTGTTTTAGCTGCTCTGCATACATGCAAAGCAGGGCCTTTCTAAATAGATGTGGTTACCTGCATGGGTATAAATAAACAGGAAAGAAGGTCTGTGGGTTGACGCATAATTCAATCCTTCCCCTATTAACATGTTAGAAGAGCAAAATATTTAGGAACCACAAGTGCAATTAAAGTTTCTCTTTTGAAACACTGTGCATGAGTCACGTGATTTTCCGATGTCTGAGGCCTGTAGATGCTTTACATTATGTTGAAAAGAAAATACTGCATTACAGGCGACTAACGGGCATTACCAGGCGAGAGGAACTTAGCTCCCATTTAGCTGCAAACCACTTGCACTAATCGATGGCTTCTCATAGAATTTCCGAGTGCGGATTTTGGTGTAATGAACTGTGTTTATGAAATGAAACGTATTCCCATTGACACAGGATTGCATTTGGCAGTGTTTTCTCTATCGTAATAGCTAAATTACTAAAACATTTTCAAAAATGTTATCTGAGACTATGTACGCAACAAAAATAATGAGATCATTATACATTCCCTTCCCTTTTTCCCTCTGTATGAAACAGCCCACTCAGCTAGATTTTACACACGAACATGCCCTCCTCCTGCAATCCACCTTCCCCTCCCCTCAGCATCTGTGTCACATCTAGAGCAACGTGTGTGAATTGTTGGTTGGGCTGCTGGGGCCTTGATATTCAAGTAAGTTCCATGGAGGAAATCTACCTCTAATCCTATGAATTTTATTTTTAACCAATACTGCCAGATATTTCTTCTTGCTGTCTTTCCCTCTTATGGAGAGGAGATCACGTCTTCTCCACTAACTTAATACTCTGCTCTAGAGCGCACACATCCCCATTTCATTTGCTGCCTTATGAAAGCCCTTCTGTCTTCGCTGACAACACACTCCCAACCAAAGGATGCTTCCTAGAAGGCTCCAAATTGATATCATCGTCTGGTATTGGTCTAGACAGAGTTTTTCTGGGGCTAGCTAGAAAATGTCCCTTTCTCTGTGGAGCAAACTCATCCATCCCTGTGTTCGGATGAAGTACCCCTTGAACTAGCACCCGACATTCTAGAAGTCGTGACTCCTGTTGCATAGATGCCTCCTGCAGTTAACGGTCAATGAGGTAGCTTCACTCTTGAAATGCAGGGACCTCCTCTGCTATTTTGCTGTTAAAAAGCAAACTGCTAAGATAACCAGTCCGAATAAAAAAATTAATACTCTAGGGACAGCCGGGTGGCTCGAGTTGGTAAAGCGTCCACCTCTTGGTTTTGTCTCAGGTTGTGATCTCAGGGTCTTGAGATCGAGCCCCGCACTGGGCTTTGTGCTCAGGGCAGAGTCTGCTTGAGATTCTCTCTCTCACTCTTCCCCTCCTCTAAAACAAATACATAAATCTTCAAAAAAATTAATACTCTAATAATGCACATGGACTCTTGACAAATCAATGTGCTTCTGGTGCTTCAATTAAACTGAATAATGATTTAATTAGAAGACCCCTACAAAAACGCAGTTATTCCATAAATAGGGTATTAATTTTCTGCATTATGAATTTAAGAAGTGATAAATGGATGGTAAGCAATTTGCATGATTGATATTGACCCTTCATAAAAGTAGCCTGTGTTTTTTTGTTTTGTTTTGTTTTGTTTTCATGTGATTTCTATAACACACTGTGAAAAAAAATCAAAGGGCACTAGTCAGGAATCTTAAAGTTGTACAGGACAGGAATGCAGCTCAGTCTAGATGAAACAGAAAGGAAACATGCAGACCCATGTGGCTGGAAGCTCTGGGAGTGACTGGTCGCTAGGTCCCCTGGAACTTTGTTTCTTGCCATTCCTAGAATACTGGCTTCATCTTAGACGCATTTCTCCATCTGGTGGAAAGAAAGTTCTCCTTAGGATTTCAGGATCTCAGAAAAACTTCCTCACCAATCCTCACGCATCTTAGGGCTTCTTCTGTTGGTTCAGTGAAGGTTGGATGCAGGTTTGGGGACATTTAAGTGTGACTCTAATGGCCAGCCTGGATTACAGGCTTATCCTATGACTAAGAGGAGTTGTTCCTCCTTGGATTGTAGCAAATAGGGGAGAAGCCATGCCAGGCACAAGGATTGTCGCTTTTAAAGGTGAAGGAATTTAGGGCAAAGGAGCATATATGGTTACGGGGGGAAACAGACGTTTGTGTTGCACCATACTTGGTGCCAATCTTGGTTCTGCTATTTATTCATGAAAAAGTCTTAGAATTGATGTCCTAAAACATGTCGTAACAGAATACCCAACTTCTTGATCATCTGCTGTAGGTTCTTGAGGGGTGTATAGAAAGAGGATCCCTTTCTGGTTGGAACTTTGGACTGAAAGTCTCTTGATGAGGTGTCTGGGGACCTAGGTAAACATGTAAAAACTTTTTGGGACATTTCCTTTTTGGGGGGGGGGCATTTCCGTAGACCCATATTCTATTCTTGGTCTGTGGGTGTAGTAACCTGCTATTGGTAACCTCCCACAAGGAAGAGAAGGGAAGAACACTTACCCATTAGGGGCATCTTGGTCTCCTCTGGCCAAAGGTTCCTAATCTAATATCATTCAGTCTTTACATCCTTTTTCTTAATAATCCAATGTCATTGTTCTTCCTCCTTGTGAGGTAGACAAGAGAGAGAGAGAGATGACTCAGTTCTGTCTAGAGCTTGGATGGAGCCACCAAGGGAACCCGACTCAGGCATGGCAAAGGCTGGAGGGATGAACGTAGAGAACAGTAACAGCAGATGGGATTTAGGAAGCACGTGTGTCTCCAACATCAGCGAGACTGGTTGGCTGTCTGCAAAAGGAGTGGCTCAGCCCTCTGACCTGGCCCAACAGACCATCCAATGGCCTGCCTTGGGAGGAGGTAACGCTACCTCTTCTGACACGTGGGTCAGAGTGAAAGGAATGACATAGGATTAGTTCCCAATGTACAAATCAATTGTGTACTAAAGGTTAACTTATAAATATGTTTATGTTTCTGTGGATAAAAACACTTCCCTAGTTCCAAAGTTATAAATGGTGTGTAGGTCCCTAGGCCACTGTTTATGATAGAATTATCATCCACAATGTTGAGTATCAGACAAAAATATTATTGTGAGTATACGGCATTTCTTCTGCAGTATGATTTAAAGACTACATGCAAGGATGCAAGGCGTTTCGTCCGTTGTTAAATCAGATGGAGCAAAGTCTCCTCTCTGTGGCTCGCTCCCTCTGCTGCATTAACCTTTCTCTGCTGCAATCTCTGTCAGAGCTTCTGTTACACATACAAAGGGCCCTTAGCTTCACTCTGGTAGGGAAGTCTATCCAGCCCCTTTGAGGTCCCCAACATAAATAGGGGTCACAGAAAACTCTGGAGCCAAAGGAGGTATAAATATCTGGGTGGGAGTGGTGTGGAGCTCACGCAGAGTAACAGGAAGAGTTTCTAGAATGTGCAATGCAGCTGAGCCTCATGCTTGAGGACTCACACAACAGAGACGAGCCATTAGTAAACTGAAGTTGAGAGGTATTACCATAATTGTTTCAAGTATCGTATTATTTTTTCATAAGAAATAACATATTACCCAAACAGCCAAACTCCCAACGTCCTTCCATTGCATCGTCATAAATTATTCCCATGAATGGAATTTCATTTTGAGAAAGGACATGGTGTCATAGGACACATTTTGGGAACTGGACGCAGAGGAAAAGTCTCAGGATTCTTCAGTGCTGGGGGGTTCCTTGGTGCTTCAATGGGTTAGGCAGCTGCCTTGAGCTCGGGTCATGATCCCAGGGTCCCAGGATCCAGCTCCACATTGGGCTCCCTGCTCAGCAAGGAGCCTGCTTCTCCCTCTGCCTGCCAGCCCCCCTCCTTGTGCACACATGCTCTCTCTCTCTCTCTCTCTCTATCTCTAGTCAAATAAATAAATAAAATAAAAATAAAAATAAAAATAAAAAGATTCTTTGATGGGGGGAGCCTTGTTACAACCTCCAGTGAACAGGTGTTTCTCAACAAGATGAATTCCTCACTAAACAGCCCCAAACATGTCAACAACATCTTTTGCCCTATGTGTCTGTCTCTTGGACTTCACTTTTCATGTTTTTTTTTTTTTTTTTACGATTTTTATCTATTTGTGTGTGTGTGAGAGAGAGAGAGAAAGTGTGTGTGCACGAGTGGGGTAAGGAGCAGAGGGAGAAGCAGACTCCCCCCTGAGCAGGGAGCCCAACACCAAGCCTCAATCCCAGGACCCTGAAATCATGATCTGAACCCAAAGCAGATGCTTCCCCGACTGAGCTTCCCAGGGCCCCCTCAGACTTCATTTTTAAACAAATGATTGTAGATGAAAAGGAAACTTGGCTGGAAAAGCCGCATGTCTGTGTCACTGTGCCAGCAGGGGCAAAAGCCTCCCTAACCTGGCCGTGCACTTGGCCTCTTGTTTTCCTTCACGCACCTGTAACGTGGTAGGGGTGCGGAATGAGAGTAGAAATGATTATAAACTTCAGAGCATTTAGCCCACAATCTATAAAATTACTGGGTAATAAAGATGCTGGAAATCCGTTAAAGTGATTTGCCCTCCCTGTGATTCCCATGGGTGATGGGATTGGACCAATCGCATAGAAAGCTCCCGGAGCGCCGTGGTGCCCTGGAGAGGACTCCGGGCCTCTGCCTCTGGCTCAGACCGTCACAGAGGAAATCTGGTCTTCACAGAGCAAAATGTGTTCAAGTTATTGGAAATGATAGTGATGCCAACGTAGAGAGGGTAAACGGGGTGTTCGGATACTGGCTTAAACGTTTGGAAATCCAGAGACGGTGTGAGATCAAACTACCCTCTCCGCCTTGGTATATGTATGTAGCCGTCGAAGTCCAAAGACCGACACAGGCTAGTCACTTTAAAATAAGTTGCTTACATTTCCAACATAGAGATCTGTTAGGAAGACCGTGGCCACTGACTCCACCACCAAGACATTTTTAACAACGGGAAATAGATGGCCTTCGCATGGAACCTTAAAGCAGAGTGGACAACTAGAAGATAAAATAAAGTCTTCTCTATAATTTTCTCCACTCACAAAGGTAACGACTGTTCACTCTTGACTTCTTCTTTAGTATCTTCTTCCCGGGAAGATAATGCACGCACTTGCACACACAGGCACCCACACACTCGGCCCGTGTGCCTGCTTGCAGCTGCCCATCCGCAGATAGCTTGCTGGGTCCCCGCCATCCCCTGCCCTGCCGAGGGATCGGTAACAGTGGCCCCAAGAATCCATAAGGTACGTCTTGCCTCTGGGTTCCTCTTATCCACTTCTTTGCAATTTAGCAGAATTTCTGTCTTCCTCGAGCCCTGACTCCTTCATGCTATTTAGTGAGTCTCCCATTCGGCTCAGAGACTAAAGCAGTTCTATGGAAAGTCCAAGAGAAACCAACAAGTAAACAATAATTAAGAAAAGCATTGCTGAATAGGTATTCATATCTTTTTTAAAATACATTTTATTTATTTATTCATGAGAGACAGAGACAGAGAGAGAGAGAGAGGCAGAGACACAGGTAGAGGGAGAAGCAGGCTCCACGCAGGGAGCCCAATTCGGGACTAGATACCGGGACCCCAGGATCGCACCTTGGGCTGAAGGCAGGTGCCAAACCACTGAGCCACCCAGGGATCCCCATATCTTTCAATACTTAAATTATTTTCATGAGAAACGAGTAACTTGGCGGTTCCTGGATTCCACATATACGTTCGTTATATACATTTACATATTGAAAAAGATGTCTCGAGGCGACACGGTGGCTGTGATTTACCCATCGGCCGACCCCTGGTCACTCTACTCTGCATGATGCAAGGATGTCACCCTGACCACAGGAAAGGGTACTGGCAGAGAAACAGCAGCCGTGGATCGTCAGTGTGACAAATGTCTAGCTGGCCGTCAACATAAAGGACTTTTTGTAGCCTGTAGATTTCCCAATAAATATAGAAATGTCTGCTTCCTCCTGGTGACCTCACAGGAAGAGGTCTCGGAAGGTGCACCTGGGTCAGGAGGGAGGGGAGAGGAGGACGTGTGTTTCTAAAAACCTAGGTTCCTTTTGTGGGGGGCTTGCCTCTCCCTCAATTTCAGAATACCGGGGACACCTGTGCCCTGCTAGATGGGCCGAGAGGCTGTGACATGCTCGTGCTATCGGAGGGGCGGGGGGTGTTGGGGGGCTTGAGTGAACTCTGCACCCCTTCCTGGGGCGGGAAGCAGGTGTTCACCTGTCTGGAGAGGAGGAACTTCCCACACTCCGTCCCACGGTCCTCAGCAGCCTTTGGTGGAGCACAGCTCTGCGCCGGGGCCCTGGGTGCTCCAAGAAGGACAAGCTGGGTGACAGCAAGAGGGATATGAGCTGCCATGGAGGTGCCAGGGAAATCCCCGGAGCTGAAGGCAGATGTTCCTTCCAGAGGAGGCTCCGGAGAACTTCCGAATGCACTGCCCTTTAGCCAGGGGAAGGCCGCACAGCCCGGATGGTCCTGAAGGGTCTTGAAATCACCAAGCAGTGACTCCGGAGCCGCCCGGGCGCCCCTGGGGGTGTGTTCGCTGAGCAACTGGGTCCACTTGGAGACGCCTCCCGTGACTCGCGGAAAGTTTGGTCCCGCCACCAACCTTATTATGCCTTATGCCTCCGTTCCAGTTTGGTGTCAGGAAGGAGGGGGATGAGCTGGCCGCCCGCCTCAGGCAGCGTCGCTTTCCCTTTGGCAGGTGGCTCCCCAGCCTCCAGGCACCCTATGCGGGGACATGTGACGCGGGCTAGAGGGCTCCCCCAGGACCCTGGCGTGAGCTGCACCCCGAGGCTGAGCAAGGGGAGCAGTGATTCCCGCAGCCACATACCCTCTAAAACTTAGATTTGACCATTTTGCCAAGAGACAAGACCCAAGGCGTCTACATCGAACCCATTGGGCGCTTCGGACGTTGGTGGCAGCCCAGAGCCTTCCCCTTCCTCCTCCGACATTCCGTGACGTGGGGAAGGGCTTCCCGCCTTCGGGTCATGCCCCCCCCCAGACCTTCAGGCTCCCTGCTGCCTCGGCACCGCTCACGGCCCGGATGACCGCGCCCGCCACCCGCCCTGGCCCCGGGCCACGTGCAGCCAGAGAAGGTGACTTCATCGGAAGATCGGATCGAAAAGCGCCCATCAGGCCAAAGCAGATCCCGAGGCAGCCAGGAAAGCATCTGCCCAGCAGCGGCCCCTCCACATCTGTGCACCGTGCAGCCGTGACCTTTGACACCCCCGCTTGGCAGATCCGACCATAATAGGTAACTTTCCCTTAAAAATGCCCTGAAGCATAACTGAAAATGGAGCTGACCTCTTCAGGCCACTGATGCTCTTATGGAAAAAGAATAAAGCAACTTAGAAGGCCATTAAGACCCGAGGGCGCCTGAGCGCGGCCGGAACCAGCTGGGGATCCCTGTCACCTGCTCTGTGCGCGGCAAGGGGGCCCGGCCACCCGCTGCCGTGGTCGAAGCCCCTAACTTTTCCCTTCTGCCTAAGCCAGCGTATTATTATTATAATATATAATATATAATATATAGTAATATAATAATTATATTATTATTAGAGTTTTATAGTAGAAGAATATCGTTATTTTTAGTTAAGGTCAATTCTTAAACGTGCCCGGTGACTTGGACTTACCCAGACGGCACCAGGGAGTGAGGCGTGGGACCCAGCAGGTGTCACCGGAGCCAACGGGCCACCGGTTGCCCAGGCCCGGCGTTGTCTGCGGGTGTGCGGTGGTCTTGCGCTCCTCGGGGCTTATAGTCTGGGGGGACGTGGACGTACTGCTGCAGGGGTGTTCCTGTCCCCCCTCACCCCCCAATTCATGTGTCGCAGACTAACCCCCAGTGATGGCGTTAGGAGGTGGGGGCCTTTGGGAGCTGATTAGGTCATGGAGGGGGAGCCCCCACGATGGGACTAGTGTTGCTGCTCCCGGAGGAGACAGGTGAGCCGCGAAGGGGGCTGTCGCCAGCCAGCCAGCCGCCAGCACCTTGGTCGCAGCCCACAGCCCGCAGAGCCGAGAGGGATGGAGGTCTGTGGTCCCCTGCGCCCCGGCCCCACGGTCAGTTCAGCAGCCCGAGCTCACGAACGCACAAGTGGGCACACAACAGCACGGTGCCGCACAGAAAGCTAAGGGAGGGTTCTGGAAGGTGGGGGCCTCCAGGCCCTGGAAGGAGGGATCTCCCACAGGAGGCAGGGGGTCAGGAAGACGCAGGCGGCACAGGGGTCCGGGCTGGCGCTCCCGGCCCACAGAGCTGGGGGGTTGTGGTCCCGGCGTTCCAGAACCGGGGGGAAGGAAGCCAGGGTGAGCAGACCGGGAAGGGAGGCCAGTGGGGACCAGTGGGACCAGGCCTACTCAGGGTTTATGGGCGCCTCTACTTGAAGAGAGTCGGGAGGCTGTCAGCAGGGACTCAGGGATCCCCCCCAGGACGAGCCGTGGGCTGGTGGGAGAGGGACCGAGCAGGTGAAGTCAGGTGAGGCGGAGGGGAGGGCCCTGGATTTGCAGGCCGAGCGCTGCGTGCCATGAAGGGGGCTGTCGAATTTCCTCTGGGCGCCACCCCCTCTCGGGGCGCCTCCGGAGTCCTCCTGTGACCTCTCCAGGTGCCAACAGCCTTGTGTGATGGCCGAGGTGACCACGGCCCACAGGGCTGATCCCGGGTCCTGTGCCCCGCACCTCCTGAACCCAAATCCCAAGCTCCTTCTATGCCGCCGCTGGTCTTCGTCGTCTTGAGGCTCCCACGACCGAGCCCTGGCACCGGGCTTTCTCTTCCGCCTCCCAAGACATGTGACACGGTGCAGACGGAGCATGGAGAAGGGGCCCGTCGGGCGTGGGCCCCGGGTCGGCTTAGTTCGCTGTCAAAGCGAGGGTCTCCCACCCTGGGATTTCAGTGCTCGGAAGGCCCACTGATGCAACAGCCTGGGGCCCCACGACCCTCTGCCTCGTCCTTTGGCTGGGACGTGACAGGTGCAGCCCTGGTCTCTGCCTGCGGCATCCAGACGCACCATTCAGCAGGGAGACCCTGCAGGCATGACTTCCTTTCTTTCACCAGGTTGGGTGTTAATCCAAATCCAGTGCTTTTCCCCAGTTAGCACCTGCACACAGAAAGGCGGGATCTTCTTACACGACATCTCCCCCCTCCACCACCTCCTGGGGAGCTGCGCCTACCCTGGCTGGGTCCCCCAGCTCCGGATATTGTCACCGGAGAGCGTATTCCTCTAGGAACTGTCTGCCCTCTGCAATCCTGATCTGCAGCCGGCCGCCTTCATTGGCCTGGGCCTCACGTCCACGTGGGACACGCACATTTCTCAACAGTTACCCCTTTACGCTGAGCGGTGCATATCTTTTAGCTTCTAAACGTTTCCTCTGGTGTTAAGACAAGAACTAAAGGTCCCTCTCTCTGTCTGTGGTTATAGATATAAACGTTCACCAGCAGCACATCAACTCCATGGCGATGGTTCGTCCACTTGACAGATGTTCAGTGAGGTTCTGCTAACTGCCAGGACCTGTGCTAGGCATTGAGAACACAGAAATCAGATGCATCTCGGGTCTCAAGGAATTGACTTCCAGAATGAGCCAGATTGGGCTAACTGTGCACCACTAACGAACGTGCTTAGAAGCAATCACAAAATCTGGCAAAAAGCTCAGGGTCTCAGCAGCTAGTTTCCGCAAGACCTGTCAGCTGGGTGCTGGTCTCGTCTGTGGCCTGCGGAAAGCAGACAATGCTCCCCTAACTCCTCTACTTCTTCCTACCCCGAGTTTCCCCAGCTGGATGATCTGTAGGGTCGTTCATGCTACTCATAGGGGAAGGCAAGCTCTGTAAAAACTTGTTTCACTGGAGCACCTGGGGGGCTCTGTCGGTGGAGCATCTGCATTCGGCTCAGGTCATGATCCCGGCGTCCTGGGATGGAGCCCCACATCGGGCTCCCTGCTCAGCGAGGAGTCTGGCTCTTCCTGTCCCTCTGTCCCTCCCCCCCCCACTCATGCCTCCTCTCTCTCTGTCTCAAATAAATAAATAAAATCTTAAAAAAACATGTTTCACAAATCTTGTGACAAGTTGCAGTCTCCATGCCGGGTCAGTGCCATGGCCACGACCTAGGTAGTAGGGTAAACAGATGCTTTTCCTGCAGCGAGAACACCAGCGGCCTGGGGCCCGGAGATTCTTGGGGTATCGTGATGGTTTGAGGGAGCAAAATGGCTCTGAGAGGCGTCCCAGGAGCGTATTTTTAGCCTTACTTGCCAATCCAGGGTGAACTGCTTTGGTGGTACAGGCCAGGCGATGGCAAGAGGGTGTCCTTCAGGTCAATTTGCCAGGTGGCGAACCCTTCCACTATCAGATGATAGATACTGTGCTGCTAGCGGTCTACCTAAAAGCATTTTTTTTTTTTTTTTAATCAAGAGTAATCATGGATGTACTCTCGTGCATCTGATCTGAGCATGGACAACAGCTAAAAATAACCAAAACAAGCAAACAAACAAAATCCACAAACCATTTGAAAGGCGCAACCACTCAGAGCAAAACTATGAAAACAATCCCTTCCGTAGAGAACACGTGTTCTAGGTGGGCCCGTGGCGAGCTGTCTTCTCCATCCTGCCTTCTTTCCTCTCTGACTTATTTTTACTTTCTGTTTGAGTTGGCTTGGTTTTATTTTGCCCTACATGGTCTTTGCAGTCAGCCGCTGATAGGGTGGCCGGAGTGAAAGTCCATTCTGCCCACGCTCCGCGGAGCTCAAAGCCAGTGTTGTCAAGAATCGCTTGACGTCAAGGCTGACTTTTAAATTTGCCAGAAAGGCTTTCTTTGGAGCGAGGTCTGGACCGTCACGTTCTCTTTTTAGAGAGCTACTGCTGGCTGCAGGAATTCGAAGCCCACAGGCTACATTTCTAGATTTTCAATGCATCACATAGATGGGCAGAGGGACCTCAGACGTCGCCATTAGTTTGTTTTTTTGTTTTGTTTTGTTTTTTGCATTAGCACATTTTCATGTGCCATTCATATATTTTCTTCCTTCTAACCACTGTTCTTAGAAAACTCACTTAAAAATAATTTGTTTCTTTCTTGTTTGAATGTCACAGATTTAGTCACCTTGTGTTTTAGGATGAGCTCAGATTTTAATAGTTTTACTTCAATTGAAAGCCTATCTTTGGCTTGTTTACGCTTTCAAACAGGCCTCTCTGAATGTGCCTCTCGAATCCATCTAATCACCTCGCCGAGCTCCTACTTTCTGACACAAAATGACTTTTGAAACATTTTCATTTTCCCTTTCTATTTAATGTACTCCAGTCCACTTTTTTTTTTCTTTTCCTTTCCCTTTTTTTTTTTTTTTTACAGTCCGTCATGGAGTATTTGTTTACCAAATGTTACTTTTCTTGGATCGAATCTATTTTTGAAGAGCTCAAAAGCAAACAACTGTTTGAAGCTGTCAGGCTTCATTTTATTTATGCATGAATAACACAAATAACTGGAAAATGACCTAGCCTGTTTTTCTCAGATTTAGATAGAAAAACTGCTTCCGGGCAATGTTTATGCCAAATGGCTCATGCCAAGTTTCCAGTTTCGGTGCCAACTGGTATTTGCAGCCAAGTTGTAAACCTTTGGTAAACATGGTTTAGAATAGACTCGCAGACCCAACCTGGATGGGGGTTCAAGTGGGACTGGTGAGAATTTACTGAGAATAAAGTTTAGCAGGAACAAGAGGGGAAATGGGCTGGCTGTGAAGAGCTCCCACCAGAACTCGGAAAATATATAAATGATGTTTATGACTGAAATCCCAGTAGACTCATTTAGGCATTTTCTGTATTTCCTTTGCCACCAGTTTGAGTAGCTCGGTGCTCCAAGGGAAGCAGCCAGCAGCCTTGTTCAGCCTCCAGGGTGGGGACAGAGGCCTTGAAAATTGCACAATGTGGATGCTCACTGTGTTCCCATGCATCCATCAAGATGTATAAGAAGGAATCAAACATTTCCTTTTAGAATCTGCTCAGCGATATTCATTCAACTCAGCATCCTCTCTTCTGACACCCTCCCTCCAGCATGTTCTCTCCAAGACCTGAGGGAGATCACACATGTCTCGAGTTCCTAACCATCTCATCTATAGCTTCCCACTTCCTTGGAGTAACACCCCCACTCTTGACTGGGACTCCAAGACCCAGCAGGTGCTGTTCCTTCTGTGTATAAGCTCGTTACGTCCCTCGAATCCCTGTGTTAGGACAACTGTTGGTGATCCCCAAAATTCATATGTTGAATCCTAACCCCCATTATGATGGTGTTGGGAGGTAGGGCCTTTGGGAGGTGATGAGGTCACCTCATCATGGTGGAGTCCCCATGATGGGATTACTGTCTTCATAAAAGAGACCTCAGAGAGCCCGCCTGACACCACCCACCTTGTAAGGACACAGCAAGAAGGTACCATCCATGGACCAGGGAGTGGGGTCATGAGACCCCAGAGTTGCTGGGACCTTGATCCTGGACCTTCATCCTCCAGACAGTGAAGAAGAAGCATCTGTTGTTTGAAAGCACCCAGCCTGTGGTGTTCTGTGACAGAGCCTAAGCAGACAAAGACCCCCATTAGAGCTCTCAGGTTTGAGTGAGACCAACACCCTTGCCTGAGCTTGTTCCTGCTGCTGGAGTTTGGCTGTCTCTGTGTGAGACATGGTTTTTGCCTCTTACTTGTCTCATTCCTTCTTGCTGCTCAGGTCTGAGGTCAACTGGCATGGCCTCCGACAGGCATCTCCTAAGACTCATTTAAAGTAGCTCCCACCTGCCCAGCGCGACCCCCCAATATCTCCATCTAATACATTCTTGGGCTTTTCTTCACTTAGGTGAGCTTGATAGCTTAGTTATTTAATTACTAATTGGAGCATAAATGTGATTAGAATGCAAATTTTATAAGAGCCTGGACTTTTTCTACTGTTTCTTAGTATATTCCTAGGACTGAATAACCCAGAGAGTACTCAATAACTCTTTGTTGAATGAGACAAATGTTTATTAATCCAACATCTCCTATTTACAGGGCAAAATGCCCAGAGCTGGGGTGTGGGACTGAGTAAGATAAAACGATGCTCACAGAAGAGGTTGGCTAGCTGTGTCTCCTGTGAACTTGGTCTCAGGAAACCAGCAAGGGGCCAGGCTGTGCCCAGAAGGCCCAAGGCTGATATCACCTGGGCCCTGGGTCCTGCATCTTGACTCTTGGATGCTGGGTCCTACTCCTGCATCCTGAGTCCTGGATTCTGGGCTCTGTGATCCCATTCCCTACATCCTTGGTCCTGGGTCCTGAGTTCTGAGGTCCTAGTCCTACATCCTTAGTCCTGGATCCTGGGCTCTTAGGTCCTGCTCTTATATCCTTGGTCTTGGATTCTTGGTCCTGGGCTCTGGGTCCAAGGTCCTGTATCCTGAAGTTTCTGCCCATCCCCCCTGGCTTCCTACTCACTTGGCCCTACTACCCTTCCCAACATCTGGCTGGTACAAGCTGCTGTCTCTGTCTCCATCCAGGGTTGTGCTTGGACCCGCAGATGGCTGCAGGTGCCAACAACCAAGGACCCAGGCCTGTATCCCAAGGAAGATTGGTAGGGAAAACACATCTTCATAATTTGTTTTTTTTCCTTGAAGAGGCAGGTTTGCTTTTTTGGGTTTTGGCTTGATTGATTCAGTTATCACTCGACCTGAAGGATATCCTCTCCTCTGAAGTGTGAGTCCTCCCGGGTGGCAGTCGCACCCCTGGTGGGAGTCTGAGCCCTGCCCAGGCCCTCCAGGGAGCCGCGCCACAGAAATCGGGACCTTGTGGGCATGTGGTAAGAGGCGTCTCCACTGGTGTTCAAAGTTAAGTAAAATAAAATAAAGTACATAAAGTAAAGTAAAATAAAAATAAAAGTAAACTATAATAAAATAAAGTGAAAGTAAATAAAGTAGAATGAAATAGAATAAACTAGCCTGACCCGAACTAATATAAAACAGAGGGACTGGTCTCTGAGTCTAATCCGCCTGGGCTTGACTACAATTGCTGTGAAAATCCTGTTCCTACTTTTGAGCCTGAGGCTCTTGGGCACCAGAGGACCTAACTCCCTGGGGACTCCAAAGGGGACAAGATCCCTTTTCTTACGTCTGGGTTTGTGGTCCTGGTTATATTTGAAGGCCTGTGGTCCCTGTGACAGATTCTGGAAGACACTGCCTGGGACCCGAGCAAGCTGGGTGTTGGGCAGAGCTGGCCGCGTCACCAAGAGGAAGCGGGTATCCAGCTCCCAGCTCCCCCGGCTGCCTCTCCCCGCCAGAGTGGGCGCTGCCCCATGGCACGTGACCCCCCCTCCCCACCGGCCAGAAGCCTGCTTTCCGTGCCTGCCCAGTGAGCAAGGGCACTTGCTCCAAGTTCTCCAAGGTGACTTCCCATCGCTTCAACTCCAGGCTTCTGTGGAGCTATTGAGGGAAGGATCTCGAGCGCTTAAAGCGTTTTGTGGGAATCCTAACACCGGTCACGGGACAGCAAGTGTCAAGGCACACGAGAAAACGTTTTGCCACTCATGCCAATCTCTATGCAAAATTTCGTACTTCACTACTGTCCTCCAACCTTTTAACAAAAATGCAAAAACAATTCCATGTCTTAAGTATGAAGGCATTAAAAATATTAGAGCATACTGTCTTGGGTTATTTTGCTGACACTATAAAAAAAAAGAGAGAGAGAGAGAGAGAAAGTTCTTGCAAGCCTAGTGGCAGTTAGGGAGTATTGTCAAGTCAGAAGGATGTCAAGACAGATGAGCCCCAAGTTCAGCTAGAGACGTGGCTGTTACCGCCCTAAGGAGATGTTGCGGCCCACATTTCTAACCGAGAGTAATCTCTCTGCTCCCCATGTAGCTTCTAGGGTGCTGCTGCTCTGCTGGCGCTCGGCTGCCAGGCATCGGGAGGGCTTTGATGTGCTCATCCAGCAACAAGACAACATCAAAAGGAGCCCCTACTCTGGTAGTGGGGGTGCGGGAAGGGGGTACAGACGCTGTTTCACATGCCCTTTGCTGAGAGCCTCTGAGTTTGGAGTCTCCGGGGCTGCTTTGAAAAGCAAGTTCCCGAGGAAAGAAGCCAGAAAGTTCTCTGAAAACAGTAGTGGGAGCTAATCTCTAATAAAACAAAACATTACCATTCATCTGGAAAGATTTCATACATCAAATGCAAGTTCAATAAAGAAGACGATTTGATTAACCGATGCTGACTTCCTTTTTAGTATTGACTTTGAAAGGAGTTCACAGCTATAAAAAGGCCAGGCACTGACTTGAAAGCCATAGACACTGGAGATAGAACTGAGGACGTATTTACAGGGGGGCTGCACGTCACAAGCGTGTTTGGGGAAAAGGGCTGAATCAGCGCTGATGAATTTTAAGTAATGGATGAAGAAGTAAATGATAAATTCAAGGCCCAAATCCCAACATCGTGTAAAACTTGCTGTATTTAGCATGTACAGGGCCTGGACCATTTCAAAGAAAAAAATGTTTGAGCATAGATGACATACAACGTGATGGTAGTTTCAGGTGTACGACATAGTGATTCCACTTCTCTCCATGTCATGCTCTGGTCTCCCAGGTGGACCCGCCATCTGCCACCAAGCTGCACTATTACCACCTCACTGAGTATATCCCTGTGTTGCACCTGTTACTCCCATGACTTCATTGTCCGGTAGCTAGAGGTCTACACCTCCCATTCCCCTTCACTCATTTTGCTGAACTCCTCCCTCCCCTCTGATGACCATCTTTCTGTTCTCTGTATTTGTGGGTCTGTTTTCTAATTTTTGTTAGTTTATTCTTTTTGTGTTGTTTTTTAGACTGCATATATGAGTGAGATCATATGGTATGCGTCTTTCTCTGCCTGACTTATTCTATCTAGCATGATATGCTCTTGGTCCATCCATCCTGTCATAAATTGTAAGGTCTTATTCTTTTTTAATGGCCAAGTGATATTCCATTGTATGTATGCACCACATCTTCTTTATTGATTCATCTACTGATGGAGTCTTGGGCTGCTTTCATATCTTGGCTACTATAAAAAAAATGCTGCTATAAACAGAGGACTGCATATATCTTTTCAAATTAGTGTTTTGATTTTCTTTGGGTAAATAGCCAGTAGTGGAGTTTCTGGGTCATGGGGTATTTTCAAGTTTTTTGAAGAATCTCCATGCTGTTTTCCATGGGGGCTGCATCAACTTACATGCCCACCAAGAGTGCACGAGGGTTCCATTTTTTTCCACACTGTCACCAACACTTGTTGTGTCTTGTCTTTTTGAGTTTAGCCATTCCTGCAGGTGCAAGGTGATATCTCATTGTGGCTTTGATTGGCATCAAAACCTGGTCTGGGCCATTTATTTGAACACAATTGACAGCTATCTTTTGCTTCGTGGTAGCTAGAGAGATGCCCCTGGCTCATTCCCTCTCCATGTTTTGCCTGAGGCCCAGAGAACCCCAATTGCACAGTTGCACATAGCCTGGCATTTTAAGCAGCCATGCAACCTCTCTCTTCTAGCCTGAAAATTCAGGTATGCTGGAAGTGTTGTCTCACATAGAGACTTGGAGGTAGGGGACCCAAACATAGTAGGAGAACTCAGTTCTCTGAAGACCTGAGAGAGCCACACTCTGCCATCCTTAGGGTGGAAACTCATCCTCATGGTCCAAAAAGGGGCGGGGGTACTGGTCATCACATCTATGTTCCAATTAGCAGGATATGGGATAATATAAAAAGACTCATTTTGAGGAACCCCCTAGAAGCTGCCACATGGCACTTTCCTTCACATTTAGCTTCACTTTAGAGGGTCTATTATGGGCATTTGTCAACATAAAATCCAGGAGTTGGAACATCAAGAGAAGGAATATTAGAGGACAATCATCAGTCTCTATTGAGATGAGAACAGCTGATGTAGAGAGAGTGCTCAGCCCCAGGACAATGAACAATAAAATGAAAAATAATGAAAAAAAAAAAAAAAAACATTGTTCAGGTTGGTAGACAAGATTCCAGCAAGAGCAGGATTCTGTGGGCAGGGCCGAGACCCTATAAAGTCGACAGAAGGGAAATTATTAGAGCTGAAAAAAACCTGTGGATCCTGCTAGAAATGATCCAGAAAGATGAGCATAGAGGGGGAGCTTTTCTCACGGTTGCTATGGGTTCTTAGAGTTGTAAGAAATTTGGATTCATCTCTTTCAACTTCTAGCAAAAAAATTCTGAATAAACTTGAGTCGTGCCTTCAATCACTCCTCGGTGGACATTTCTTGAGCCGTAAATAGGCTGCCATCTCCGGAAATCAGCAAACAGGAGACTCTTGCCCTTGCCTTGTTAACACCCAGTGCTAGTTAAACAGATTTCCACCGCTTCTCTAGCCGGTAGTTAAACTGGCATTTACAGGCGTTGCCGTAACAACGGATTGTAAAGTTAGACAGTCAGTTGATTTCCGTAGCTATCCCCAGGAAAATAGTAAATAAACATGTCTAGACTTATCCATATGCATTATCACTTTTACTAATTGATCGAGTCATCCGGACATTCTTGGCCCTCAATGGTACTGAGTTGACTGGAGGTTTACGTACGTGTCTGAGTCACAGAACTGAACAGATGGATGTGTGGTTTTCACTTGGCAATTGATTCGTGTGGTGTTTAATTCATTTCAGGACTTTTAAATGGTGCATAATTTAGGTTAAAGCTTCTGAGCGGCTCTTGACTGCAAAGGGGCCTCTCCTCATGGAACAGGTGTCTGCGACCATGTGCTTCTGCTCTGCATCCCCGATTGACACCAAACTTCAGGAAAACTTTGGAAAAGATTTCCTCTGTATTTATTTAGGAGATTTATGCTGGGCCTTTACAATCACTGTAGCTCACAGCTCTGGGGAAGAACAGGCATATTGACAAAACATGGCACCGAAGAGCGGAAATGCAGCCCAATTAAAACGAGGCAGCTGATTTCACGGAGGCCGTGGGACGATTTGACCAGAGTTCCTGTTTTAGCTCAGTTGGGTCTACTTCGAAAACACCCATTCCAGCATCTTGGAGACTTGTTCAAAAGGCATGTCACCCTGCCTTTTAATTAAGTTAATTTAGTGGGTGGCAACACGGCATTTGAAAGTAGAATTGCATAGAATATAATAGATTAAAATATTGTAGAATATAATGGAACTGAATCAGATGGAATAAAACAGAAAATATCAGGGAATCTGGCTTCAATAAGACTAGGGAAGGTTCTATACAACTATGTGGGCAAGTAGATGCTCCTGGTGACCAGGGTGAGCCTGGAAGGAGCAGCGATGGACCATCTTCCTGGTCCAATTCTATATGGTGATGGAGATTTCCCTTCCTTCCCTGCTCCTGTCCGTCCTTCTGTTCCTTCCTCCCTTCCTTCTTGCCTTCTTTCTTTTTTCCTTCCTTTTTTCCTTCCTTTGTTCCTTCCTTCCTTCCTTCCTTCCTTCCTTCCTTTTTTTATTCTTTATTTTCCCCCCACCCTTATATCGAGTCACAGTTGCCAGGACACTGACTCCAGTGTGGACCATCCCTCAGATGTTCACTACAAGCAGAACAGGAAGATAATTATTACACTTACAATTATACCTTCCAATTCCAAAGAAGCTGTGTAACCTTTCAGAAGTAGCAAAGTACAATTTCAAGTGAACTTTCACTCATTTATAAATGTACAAACTTCCAAGTTCCTGATGTCTCCTCCTCTGGCCCCACCACCTTTTGCAGGAATGGAAGCCTTTAAAAAAACAATCACTCTACATAGGTCCTCCTGCCTAAAAAGAAAATAAAACTTCCTTTTGCATAACCAGTCACAAGCGTTTGAGTCCGATTTGCAGGCCCGCACTGTGAGCTAGGTTGAGCCTTGGATCTGGAATCCAAAAGGAGCTCACCAACCCACTTATTAAAACAAACACGTATGAAGTCAGTGTGCATCATCAGGAAGGGGATGGAAGTCAATCTGAACAAAAATTGGTCTAGCTCCTGCCCTTATGGGGTTTTCTAGCCAGAAGGGAAGCACACATTCGTCCATTAGGACGATTTATAAAACCCAGTGTATGGTGCCTGCAGCTGACAGTGGGCCACGCACGTGTGGGGCTGGGGGTTCTCAGGGGAATCTCTACTTTTCTGTTCCATTTTGCTGCGAGCCCAAGACTGCTCTGAATAATGAAGTCTACTTAAAAATAAGACAAAGGAACAATGATAGCGGTGAAACAATACAAAATTGTAACCATGAAAATGCTCACACAGAGAGGTACCTACTACCACCAGAGGAGATTTTTTAAGTGATCTAATTTTTCCTGTTGAACCTGATGTCAAAATAAAGAGTTGGTGTAGACCAAGCAGACAGATGATGTTCTGGCTGGAGATGGGAGCATGACTGGGAGGGAGGAGGGGCAGACTTGGGAGGGCTCTAGAATAGGGGGGACCCCCTGCCTCATGGGTTTGGGCCAGAGAGAGAGAGAGAATGAGAGAGAGAGAGAGAGAGAGAGATGACCCCAAGGGAGGACACCACGCCGGGGCAGGCCGTAGAAGCTTGAAAAGGATTTTTTATCTCATGCTGGTGGGAAATTGTTTAAGACTTTGAAGCAGGGAAATGCTGTAACAACACCGGCTTCTTTTAAACATTTTGTCCCCACTGTCTTCTGTTTACAGAGGCGGACGCTGCCGAGAAGCACACAGATCAGTGCATTTTCACACATGTCCCCGGGTCACTTCACCACCCAGGTCAGAACGGAGACTTCCGTCCACGCCAGGAGCCACCTGCCCCTGCCCGGGCCACACCACCTCCACCCCTCTGACACTCACACCGCCCCGACTCCGCGGCTGTAGTAGGGACATTTGTGTGCAGAACCGATTGTCGATGTGAGCGACCTGATGAATTTGAAGGTGTGTGGAGCAGGACAAAGCACACAGGACGCGGACACCATGTGGTCGCAGCCGTCTGAGGTTCAGGCTTTCTTTCTGAAAGAGTGGTTAGGCCTCATTCTAGAGTCTAGAGCGGAGACAGGCCCAGGGCCTGGCAGTAAGCCAGAGGAAAGCCCTTCGCTGTCGTGAAGGAGGGAGCCGGGTGGGCAGGCGTTCTGGGGTAGGCTCCGTGCGGCCGATCCCCGAGGGGCAATCCTGCCCCTGCCGACGGTCACTTCTGAGATCCGGAGCGAGACCCCCAAATGTCGGATGCCTTGGGTCCCTCCTCTGCATGTGGCGAGACCAATGGTGCTGTTGGTTCCATGCAAAGCATGAACCCGGTAAAAGGCGTCAAATGCGGTGACGGTGTCGGGCACATGGCGAGTCCATCCAAGCACTAGCTCTTGTTGTGACGAGGGATGTTGGCAGGACCCGTTTCAGCATCGCGTATTTTCCACGCACGCACACCGAGTCGCCACTCCACACTGTTGTGAGAGAGGAACACAACCCGGGAGACACACATGTGGGAATCTTGCCATCAAGGTTCCATGAAACCGTATTTTGAGTTAGAGAAACACTCCAGGAAAGTCTGTTAGACGCCGAAAGGCACGTCTTTGGCCAGGGGACAGTCCAGCAAATGGAGCCTGTATTCTGAATCTTTACAAAACAACTTTATAAATTTCCCTTTACCTGCTGGTGGCCACTTTCATAATTGCTGGTGCTGCTGCCCAGAGTATGAAATTAAACACCTTTTTTTTTTTTTTTTTTTTTTTTGGCAGAAAAAGCCTCCAGCTGATTTTTCTCTCAAATAATGTGGGGTGATTTTTAAAAGAACTCAGACACACAAAATCCTATCTTTTTTTAAGGCTTCAGGAAGGGGTCTTCAGAAAGAGTGAAGCAAATCCAAAATAAAAGAACCTTTTTCTTCCTTCTCTCTCTCTTTTTTTTTTCCCCCTTTTAAACATTTTAAGCAAACTGTATATATCTGGACTCTGCTAGGCTGGTGGGATTTCTTTCTGATTAGAAGACAAATCCTATTTTTGGATTCCCCTCTTTCTCTATATCCATTTTTATTTCTTAAAAAAAGAAAAAGGGTTAGCTGCCTGCCAGGGCATGGCACCCTGGTCTTAATAGAGAAATCCGAAATCTAGGCCAGCGAGAAAACGAGTCTTTGAGGTCTCCACGCTTCACCATGGGACGCACTTGGCCTTGGCCTGCAGCCCTTCGGAAAACGCGTTCCCCTCGTGCGGGGCCTGCCCTGCTGGTCCCCAGCCCGGCGCTGCGGGTCTCATTAGCTCTTCAGGAATTCTCAACCCACCCCCGAATGTGGTCCCACAGGAGTCTGTCAAGGCCCCTGCTTTTCAACGCTCTGGGGGAGCGGAAGGGGACACTTTCAAGATCCCAGACGGACTGGCATGGGGCTTGGAGCAAGACGGAGACACCCAGGTAGCAGGCCATGAGGGAGGCAGACAAAAGGGAACAGACCCAAGCCACTCCTTCTAGCAACTTCTGAAAGTCACCCTGTGTGTATTTTGAGAACAGAGGGACAAAGGGAGAGGATAAACTTTTAAAGAAGGAATGACAACGCAGCGCGACCATGAGACACAGGCGGTGCTCCCCATGGCCCGAGCTCGGGCCTCCTTATGAGGGTCTCTGCAGAGCAGGGAGCAAATGCTTCAGTAGAATGTTCCTAACAAAGTGCACCAGGGCACCCACAGCACGTGCAGAGTCCTCTCCTCGGGGTGGGTTGCATCTACAGGACAGGCTTCACCCCTTCATGTCATCCTTGCACCTGCTCGGCCTGGCTGGCGGGCGCGGGCTGCCTCTGGGTCTGCCTCTCCAATGCTCCTTGCTGCTCCCCAGCTCCCAGGGGCCTTTTGCTCCTGAGTCTGGCTCTTCCACCCCGTGCGCTGCTCCAGCCATTGGGGCTGGTTTGCTGGCTCTGCTCAGAGTAGGTCTGCGTGGTGGGGGGAGGAGTGAGACAGCATCTGATAGGCGGTCGCTAGTCTAGAGCCTTGGAGGTTTTGTTTTTTTGTTTTTTTGTTTTCCTAAAAACATTTCTTTGTCCTCATCAGTCTTGAGTTTTATTACAAATGCATCCCCAACCTAAACTTTTTAAAAAAAGAGTTAGCCCAGGGACGCCTGGGGGAGCTCAGCGGTTGGGCACCTCCCTGCAGGGGCCTGTTTCTCCCTCTGCCTGTGTGTGTCTCTGCCTCTCTCTCTCTCTGTGTCTCATGAATAAATAAATAAAATCTTAAAAAAAAATTAGCCTGGCTTAGGTGTGTGCCAAGCCTTGAGCAGGAAGTGGTATGGCCAGACCCCTTGAAGGATGATGAAGTTGGTGTGGAGGAAAGTGCTGAGAAAGCAGTGCCCACCTTCGGCTCTGGGGTTGCCTCACCTGAAGCCCAGGCTAACCTATTAGGGCTTATTACCCTAACTCATTTATGTTTCACTTTGAATTGATTAAAATATTATACTTATTACATGCTCAGGACCCCAACCTAGACATGCCTAATGCTTCAAAGATACAGAAACACACGGAACCAAGGATTTATAATGAAATGTGATAGCTGCTGATGAAGCCATATTAAAATAATATGGCTACTGAGGACTTAAATGCCTCTGGTTTTTGAGCTTCTAAGAGCTGAGACCAGTTTTACTGGGAGTGTAAACTCATGGTAGTAGGTGGAATGAATTTTCGGCCTCCCCATGCATCTTGTATTCTTCAATTGAATAGTCTTGGCCTTGAGAGTATCTGGTTTGGAATCTTGGCTCAACCTCCTGTTAACAGTCTTGTAAACTCAGTCAAATTATTGAAACTCCATGCCTCAGTTTGGGTGCAACTCAGCCGACATGTTGAGTAAAAGCCAACATGTTGAGTAAAGAGGGATTTTTACTTTTCTGCAAAATGAGGATGATAAAACAATATTTAACTAATAGGTTGTTCTGGGAATGAAATCAGTGAGTGCTTGCGACGTGCTCGGGTCAGTGCCCGATCCACCATGAGAACCAGCACGCATTAGTTCTGGGGTGGTGGTGGTTGCTCTTGTTACCATTGTAGGTGGATGAACTACCCGGTCATCTCCCTGCCTATGTGAAAAATCATCCTGGAGTCAAGTTGCACATTCTGGAGACTCTCAAACTCACTAGTGTGGATGGATGATGGCCTGTTCGTCACATCAGTAAAGGCTTACTGATCCACCATCAGACCCAAGTTAGACTGATGGGTGTGATAAAACTTTGGGCCAGGGGAGTTCCAGAATCATTCTTATAAAAGATACCAAAAACACTTATCAAGAAAAGATGACCTGTCATAATTAAAAAACAAAACAAAACAAAACAAAAAACCTTCTAGGAAGGGGAACTAAATACCCACAAATGATATCAACCATTAGATCAGAATACTGGTCTTAGAATCCAGCTGCGTTGCCAGTCTCAAGGTCAGTCCATTCCCACTGGCTAAAACCCTGGGCCTATTATTATAGGATCATATCTTGCTAGAAGTTATAAAGACCAGGTGCCGTGCAATCTTTTGTTATCTGGAGAGGCAGGGAAGGAGAAAAAAACATTTTTTTTTTTTTTTAGGATTTATTTATTCCTGAGAGACACACAGAGAGAGGCAGAGACACAGGCAGAGGGAGAAGCAGGCTTCCTGTGAGGAGCCCGATGTGGGATTCGATCCCAGGACCTTGGGATCACACCTGAGCTGAAGGCAGATGCTCAACCGCTGAGCCTCCCAGGCATCCCAAGGAGAAAATCTTTTATCTGTCAACTCGGCCAATCCTGCATCCTTTATAGTTAAGAGTTTATGCTTCTGTGTATTTATTTCATCTTGCATATTATCCCAGGCAACAAACAAATGCCATTGGATGTTTTAATATTTTGACTGGGATTCACCTTAGCTAGGTCATTTAGCTCACTAGGTGCATGTTATAGAATGACTTGTGTCCCCGTCAAATCTATATGCTGAAGCCCTAACTCCCCATGTGGAGATGGGGCCCTTCAGGAGTTAGTTAGGATTAAATGAAGTTATCAGGGTGTGACCCTGACCCAATAAGCAGACGAAAAGACACCAAAGAAGTATCTTCCCTTTCTTTCCACTCACAGAGAAGAAGGGCCTCATAAGGACACAACGTCTGCAAGACCGGAAGGGAGTTGTCATCAGGAACCAACCCCCCCAGCACGTAATCTTGGAATTCCAGCCTCCAGAACCCTGAGAGAGAAATGTCTGTGATGCTCTTTTACGGCGGCCGAGCTGACTGACATAGCGCTTTCCAGGTTTCACATGATTTCGGCACCAGAAGGCTCACCAGCCTGTCTGCTTCACCAGAGCGCCTCTCTTCAACTTTCATGACTCCTTTCTCCTGTTTCTTGATGCTTCAGAGACGGTGCCTCGAGAGCTTAGACTCCCACTGACACTCTCCTCCAGGCTATTCCTGTTTTCTAGGCTCTTTAAGACTTTACTAAAACTCTTCTCAAGTCCCTTAGAACTTCTACACGCTGCTGTCCCAGAGCCGGTGCCCCTTAGGTCAAGATTTGTCATGGCAACAGCCTGCTTCCGGTACTCCCATCTCTTCTGGTGTCGGGAGCTGCATAGCACATCCTCCGGACGTTGCATGGCATCCAACAAGAGCAATGATTTGTCTCGTTCCTGGATCTGTGATTTGTGCAAGCCCAGGATGTGGTCTGGGGTGATCTGTGAGGACGCACTCCTAAGATGGCACCCCAGCATGGCTGGCAAGGTGTTGTGGGGTGTTGGCTGGGAGCTTGGCTGCGGTGGACGGGCTGAGGGCTGTGGTCACTTTTCTGTGGATCTCTCCTTGGGTCTTGGACTTTCTCCCTGAAGAGAAGAAGTAGGGATGACCGTTTCTTGGGATCTGGATCTAGAACCTGGCAGTTTCCTTTCTACCGTAGTCAATGGGTCAGGTTGATGCAGAGCACAGATTCAAGGGGGGGGGGACAGACACCCCACATCTTGATGGGAGTAGTGTTAGGAATGGAGGGCTATGTTTAAAAACTAACCATATTTTAAAAAAGCAGAAAAACTTAAGGGGTCACATTTATTAAATTCGAGGGCATGATGCCCTCAACAATAGGGAAATTATTTCACATTTTTAAAAATAAAAGCCACTTTAAATCGTATTATTCCTTTCAAAGTAAAGAGCATGCAACAAGAACTTGAAAATTAAATCAACTAACCCATATACTGATGGCTTTATCTCTGATTCTGTGACAGTGGTCCACCGAAAGATATGTAAATTTTAAAGATTTCACCCCAGCTAAGGGTCAACTCCATGATCTCGTTTCCTCATCTTTGAAGTAAAAATGGAATCAACCCTACAACTTGACCTTACGACCCTTGGACTGTAACTAACTCATGTTCCTCTGAAGGTTTTATGTTCCATCACTTAACCCGTGGAGCTCAAGTTGCAACGTTTTAAAGTATATAACCAATAATTTATAAATAACCGTAGCTTTTTAAAAATTTATATACTCTCAAAATGAGCATGACCTCCAAGTTCAAATACCCAAGGAAATGGCTTTTTGGAGGGCCTGACATAATAAGATTAAATTTAATTTTAAATTTGCATTTAATTTGCGGTTGGGTTTGAAACCACTTCTTGCTAGGCAAAGTGCTTTTTCTCCACAGCCTTTATGCCTCTGCTGCACTGGCCCATAAAGATGCCAGTGGAATCCCTCACCTTTCTACCAGGGGTCCTTAAGTAATTTTAGAAACATGTTTTATTTCTGACTTTTTGAAAGCAGGAATAGAGACAAAGACACCTCAGTCAATGGCTCAAGGACACACGGAAAGGCTCTTCTCTCTTTACGAGTGTCCTCCTCTCAGTGCCAGGCAGGGCTGTTTAATTGACACTTTGCTTTTAGAAAGCACCCGTTATTGGTACCTGACTTGGTCTACACTGAAGAGCAAGTGCATAATTTGTGCAGTGTATTTTCTCACAGGGTTAGCGTCAGACGATTTTCCACGTGAAGCCTATTCCAGATCATTAACACTACTTTTTTTGAATTTTGATGCCCCAACTGGGTAGCCCCACCTCAGAGATGATTAGCAGATCTGTAGGTTAGCGATTTCCCTCTTATAAGATACACTCTGCCGCATTATCTGTCCATAAGAATTTAGCATGACTACTACATTGATATTTATAATTTATCTTTTGCTTTTATTTATATTTATATATTTATATATATTTATATTTTATCTATAAAGATAAATCATTTATTTATTTATTATTTAAATTTATTTTTTATTTATTTTTATTTATATATATATATTAAGATTTATTTATTTAGTTAGTTATTTTTTGAGAGAGAGAGCTCACATGTTCACGCAAGCAGAGGGAGGGGCAGAGAAAGAGAGAACCTCAAGCAGACTCCCTGCAGAGCACAGAAGCCCGACATGGGGCTCGATCTCATGACCCTGAATTCATGACCTAAACTGAAATCCAGGGTTGGCTTAACTGACTGAGCCACCCAGATGCCCCTATTTATAGTTTTTAATATCTTTATTTTTTAAGGGTAATTATAAGTTTACAATAAAATTGAAAAGTTATACACCACTCCACATGTGTACAGCCTCCACACTATCGACGTCCCTCACTAGCGTGGAATGCTCGTTGCCGAGGATGAATGCCAACCATCACCCGGGGTTCGCCCCTGGTGTACCTCCTCTAGGTTTGGACTAATGGCTTTGAATATCTGTATGATGACCTGTATCTATCATAAAATCCCACGGAGAATTTTCACTTGCCCTAAGATTCCCCTGTGCCCCACCTGCACATCTCTCCCCACCCCCATTTGCAATGGTGATCACTGTTATAGCTGTGCCTTTTCCAGAATATCATAGAGATGGAATTGCATAGGGTGCAGCCTTTGCAGATTGGCCTCTTTCACTTGGTAATGTGCATTTAAGTTTCCGCCATGTCTCCTTCTTGAGAGCTCATTTCTTTTGAGTGCTGAGTAATATTCCATTGTTTCTTTTTTTTTTTTTATTCTTTTTTTTTTATTCCATTGTTTCGATGGGCCACAGTTTACTCACCCATCCACCTGTTGAAGGACATCTTGGTTGCCTCCAAGTTCTGGCAATTGTAAATGAAGCTGCTGTAAACAGCCGTGTACAGGTTTTGGTGCACGCATACATTTTTAACTCTTTTTGAGTAAATACGAAGGAACATGTCGTTTGTTTTTGTGACAAGAAAAATATCTAGATTTTTTTGGTGATATAATTGAACTCCAACACTACAATTCTGCATTACTAAAAATCTGATAGACATATTCTTCTCCTCCCAGAGTTGTATAATATTCTGTGTCTTTGTGTCCTGTGCAAATAAGTAGAATAGTAAATGTGTACACATTCATCTGTGCATATATAGTTTTTATCCCAGCAAAAACGGTGCAGAATGACTTGATGCTTCTCAACCTGTGGTAAGCCATGTCTTCATTTTATATTTGGGGATATGCAGAGATGACAGTACCATTTTTTTTTAAATGCAGAATTCTCTTTTCTCCATTTGCTATCTGAAACTTATCACTAATATTTTTTTCTTAGACTTGCCATTTTACAACAAAATGATATCATTCTTCCTTTAACATCATATATTAGTATTTTAGGAAGGGCTATAGAGACACATTTTTTTTTAGATACACATTTTTAATTCAGTGTACTTTTTAAAAAAGGTTTTATTTATTTATTCATGAGAGACACAGAGAGAGAGAGGCAGAGACACAGGCAGAAGGAGAAGTAGGCTCCCTGTGGGGAACCTGATGCGGGACTCAATCCCAGGACCCCAGGGTCATGATCTGAGTCAAAGGCAGATGCTCAACCACTGGGCCACTGGGGAGTCCCTCATTCAACGTACTTTGAAAGAATAGTCAACTACTATATAAAAACAATATGCTGTACAGTCAAAAATAATAAAACCCTAGAAATAGGAAAAGTTAGTCAGAAGCAAGTGTTTTAGTTACTTACTGAGTATACTGTAGCCGCCTCTCCTCTTCGACATTCTTAATACCCAAACCGTGACAAGCATGGCAGGAGGACCCATGAGTGTTTCTGTTTGTGCTTCCCTGAAGCCCTGAGCTATCAACCGCGAAGGTCTGACATTTGCCACACCTGCCAAACCCCATGCCTCGCTTGGTCTACACAGCAGCCCTGTGAGTTGGAGATTGGGGTTAACAGCCCTGCTTCCCGAGTGAGGAAGCTCCAGGGTGGTGTGGCCTGAATTTCCGGAGCTGGACAGAGAACCCCATTTAGGAGAACATCCAACCCTCCCTCCCCCCGAAGGAGATGAGCTTGCTTTTTACTGTCCCTGCTGGAAGCGAAGACAGGTAGTCATAAACCTGTCCTCCTACGAAAGTAACCAAAAGTGAGGATGGATATTCATTAAGTCAAGTGTCATCTCTGGGAAGCCATTTCTCGTTACATTTCATAAGATTTAGAAACATGAGAAGCCCTAGGAATTCCCTGGTTTAATCTCTGGCTTTCGTGCTCTGACACCCGACATAGAAGAGGTGACTCATATGGCTCGTCAATGGCCCTTGGAACAGTGTCCCGTCACCTCGTGAAACTGTCTTCCCAGTTGGGAGGCTGTGGTTTGCATTAGTTCTGCCTCATTTAGAAAAACCCTGGCATGTCCCGCTGCTGCATGTGGGTGTGGGGACAAGGGTGAGGGGGCTTCTTGTGCTCCCAACACCTTCGGGGGCAGAGGGTTCAGGGAATAACCGTGGTAGTGATGGGGTAAGCGGAGTGCCCAGGGGGCTCCTCTCCTGGTCCGAGGCTGGGTAGGGGGACTGTGGCCCCAGGGCAGGGCTCTTGACCCTTGCTGCCGCCAGGACCGGCGGGAAAGAGACTCAGAGATGTGGCACTTTTGTATTATTTTAATTCCAAATCACACGACACTTCTCTGACGGAGTACTCCTTTTGATGCTTCACTTGTCAGCGACTTAAAAAATGCCTCCTGTCAAGTGACGGAATGAGCACTGGGTGTTATTCTGTATGTTGGCAAATTGAACACCAATAAAAAATAAATTTATTATTAAAAAAAGAAATGCCTCCCGAAGGTGTGGCAACGGGGTCTGTTGGGACCCTGATCGTCTTCACGTATCTCCCTCTGTTCTGCTTACATTTCACCAAAAGCCATTCAGCACTTTCAACGAAATTCAATGACCGTGTCCACATATTAACATCTCACTAGGTTTCTTTTCTGTTTTACTTTTTTTTAAGATTTTATTTATTTGAGAGAGAGATCAGAGTGAGAAATGGAGCAAGAGTGAGGGGAGGAGCAGAGGGAGAAGCAGATCCCACCCCCACACACACGGCTGAGAAGGGAGCCTGACGTGGGACTCGATCCCAGGACCCTGAGATCATGACCTGAGCCCAAGGCAGACCCTGAACCTACTGCGCCCCCCAGGCGCCCCTCAATAGGTTTATGAACCTTTCCTGAGACCCTGAGATGGTACACTGAAACCTTGACTTGTACCAACACCTCGGAATCCAAATCAATAACATCTCCTCGTCCTCTGAGCGGGGCCCTTGCCACCAGAGCGCTAGTGGGACCAATGACTTTGTCAAGTGTTCTTTTTTTTTAATAATAAATTTATTTTTTATTGGTGTTCAATTTGCCAACATATAGAATAACCCCCAGTGCTCATCCCGTCAAGTGCCCCCCTCAGTGCCTGTCACCCAGTCACCCCCACCCCCACCCTCCTCCCCTTCCACCACCCCTAGTTCGTTTCCCAGAGTTAGGAGTCTCTCATGTTCTGTCTCCCTTTCTGATATTTCCTACCCATTTCTTCTCCCTTCCCTTCTATTCCCTTTCACTATTATTTATATTCCCCAAATGAATGAGACCATATAATGTTTGTCCTTCTCCGATTGACTTATTTCACTCAGCATAATGTCACGTGTTCTTTCTCTTTTCTTTTTTCCCCGAGCTTTACGGAGGTATAATTGACCCAGAGAAATTGTGCATATTTAAGGGTACGACTTGATGTTGTGGTATAGGTGACATCTGCCATCCGCGTCCTCTAGGAAGGCCCGAGAAGGTGTTGGGCCAAGTGAGATGCGCTGGCCGCCGAGGGACAGGTTGGGCATGGGCTCCCTGAAACGAGGGGTGTGACACAGTGTTCAGTTCAGACATCTCCCCGGCTCACTCTCGGGGCTTGGGATGGGGAGGAGATTTTTAACCTTGACGTACTCTGAAAGGCTGGATTTATTCCAAGCTTATAAAGTAGATCGTTCCTTCCTAATGTCATTTTTAAATCCCATTTAAAATTTCTGTAACTGCCCTTTATTTCTGGCCCAAATAGTCATCAGAATACAGAGACCATATTTATCCGGGTAGGTTGTTCTAGTTTTTTTTTTTTAAAAAAATGTTATAACAGAGGAAAAACAAAAAAAAAAGAATAGAGACCCCAGTCAAAATTCTCGGAATGTGGCTATTATTTATAGGCGCATAAAAAGCAAGACCACTAAGCACCAACAGGAGATGTTTCAGTTGGAAGCCAACGATCAAAACCCAACACACGACAGCTACTATCTTCCTGTCTGCTTCTGTAGGACCATCCTTTTTAGATTCCACGTGTAGGTGAGAACATGCAGGTTTTTGTCTGTGTCTGGCTTATTTCACTTAGTATGATATCCTCCAGTATGACATGCATCTTATGATAAATGGCAGGACTTTTTTTTATGCCGAATAACATCCCACATCTTCTTTATCTGCTCATCCACCAGTGGACACTTAAGTCATTTCTATGTCTTGGCTACTGTGAACCCGCTGCATGAACACCGATGTGCACATAGCTCTTCAAGACACAGATTTCAGGGCACCTGGGTTGCTCAGTTTGTTATATATCTTCCTTCAGCTCAGGTTATGACCCCAGGGTCCTGAGATCGAGTCCTGCCTCGGGCTCCCTGCTCAGCGGGGAGTCTGCATCTCCTTCTCCTTCCACCCCTCCACCTACTTGTGCTCCCTCTCCCAGGTAAATAAATAAAAATATTTTAAAAAAGAGATACTGACTTCATTTCCCTTGGGCGGATACCCAGGAGTGAGATTGCTGAATCATGTGGGGGCGCGGAGTTGGTGAAAAGGGGAGATGTGAGCCCGAGGGCACACCTTGAAGTTCCAGAGGATGAGTAGGTCTACAGAGTTAACGTACAGCACAGTGACTGCAATTATTAATGCCGTACTGGATACTATGAATTTGCTAACAGACCTGATTTCAGGTGCTCTCATCACACACACGCAAAGGTCACCAAACCAGGAGACGGTGTGTGCAGTAGTTTGACTGTAGTAAACACTTAACTACACACACGTGTATCAAACCATCACACTGTGCACCTTAAATATACACATCTTTTTTTTATGGCACAAATCAATGAGTCGTGAAACACAGGAGAGCGTGTCAGGTTGAGCCAGTGTCGTGGGAGGACAGATGAAATTATGTGACCTTTTCTCTCTGACACAGTTTGAGTCTGATTTGCTGTGATCGTCCTTCTAGAAGCAAACCCTCATGTTATGATGCGCTAGATTGACCGACGGCCAAACCTCTTGAAAATGCACCTTCCAGCTTCTAACCAGACACCAGTCCATAGGAAGAGGATGGATGTCAGCCTTCAGCAGCCAGCTCCGCAGCTCTCGGACCCAAGAGAGAGGGAGTGGACACAGCGGGGAGCCCCCGGTGTCACGGGGAGCCGCACGCAGCAGGTGGAAGCCCAGGTAGCAAATGTCGTCCCCCGGGGGAAGCGCACAAGCTCCCTGGCACGGATGCAGGCTCATCTTTCTACAAAGTCGATTTGCTTCTATATTGACACGAAGCTGTTCTTTCCCAATTCAAGGGTCGCCACAGTTTATGACAACGTGCACTCTCGGGGGAGGCAGTTTAGGAAAACACAGAGTGAGGCCTCTTTCCGTGGAGGGGGGTGAGCCCCGCGTATGTAGTTAATAGGCTACTTATGCAGAAGATTTGTGCGTGTAATTAAGCTACAGGGAAGAAGCCAAAAGAGCAAGACAGTATTCGTCTTTCTTCAATATTAGTGTAGTTGTTTGGGAAATCATACTTCTTTTTAACGTTTTGTGCCATTTTCAGGGAAGGTTGATATTTTACCCAGAAGCGACCAAAAAGGGAATATTAAAACATAAATAAATGGAAAACAGAGAGTTTGTCTGCGGTACTCTTTCCTAGAAGCAGGAAGGCTGGAACTAACGTCGTACCACCATCCAAATCTGATGAGTAATGCTGCTGATCTTTGTCTTAAACAAAAACGATGCGTAATAACTGTCGTGCAAATGTATGAACTTTGAAAATCAGCAAGATGATCATTGCTATCTCCGCCGCGTGATTGTGTGTTGTCGTTGTCATTTTAGCAATGACATTAGATGCGTAGATTCTCAGGGACCTCTTCCATTGGAAGATCTTCTATTCCACTCTTTGAAAAAGGAATGTTTGGGGAACATGCAGTTAGGTGTCTTGGGTCATAAGGTAACTCCAGTAGGAGATTTTAGCAATTTTGGTTTTCTTAGTTTTTGCAACAAATACTAAGCTTCTAACTTACCCCTGGAGTGAAGAAACGGAGGCAGCTGCTTGTAGTCCCCAAAGTGCTGCTCTGGTTTTAGAGAATACTGCAGCACTTTATTTACTTAGTTATTTTTTTTAAAGGTTTATTTATTTGAGAGAGAGAGAGAGAGTGAGCAGGGGGCAGGGCAGAGGGAGAGAGAAAATCTCCTGTGGATTCTGTGCCAAGCACGGAGCCTGACGCGGGGCTCGATCGCACAACCCTGAGATCACAACTTGAGCCAAAACCAAGAGTGGGGGCTTGACCAACTGAGCCACCCTGGTGCCCCACATACTGCAGCCCTCAAAAGAAACCTTTCTGTAGAGCCTCTTTCCCACATTTTTCTCCCCTTTGTTCTCTTTGCCTTCAAAACACTCCACGACAATCAACACAAGTCTGGAGGGCAGATGCCTCCAGCCAAGGAGAAGACAGGGACAAGGGAGGAAAACGCGGTGTTAAGACGTGGTGTAGACGCAGTGAGGCAAGTGCACGTGATCAGAGGTGTGCATGGGGCCTTGTCTGAACCACTGGAGGCAGAGCGGGCCATGCCTGCCATTGCTTCTCTCTCTCGAGGTGCCCGGTATTTTCTTAATGTGGTGCAGAGCTGGGCGGGCGTCGGAGGTGTTGGGGTCCTCCTCGGAGCATGAGGGCTCCTGTCCCAACCCTTACCCCTAGTCAGAGACCCTCCAGATCCGTGTAGGACTCACGTCCTCGCTGATGTGGCCCGTAGGAACCCGAGGCCGGCTGGAATCCTGCGGAACGTTCCCATGTAAGGTCTGAAATGCTCAGTGCATCCTTCCATGCCACAGACGTGTTGCAGATGGCACTTGGCTAGATTGCATCTGGTTTCCATCTTGTAAAAGTTAACTTTAATTTTGTCACTGTAGGTTTATTTCCTTACGACACTGGGTTTAAGCTTTCTTGCACAATATTCTGCTACAGATTAAACTCCTTTTAGGAGGACAACTTTGGTTTCTGTGACTAAGCAAATCCTGCCTCTGGAGAAAGAATTTTTTTAAAAAAATCAAAACATACAACTCACATTTCTTTTTTTTTTTTAATACAGTTTTTGGGAGGTTTTTTTTTTTGCCCTGAAATAAAACATTAGGTCCTAAACTCTGGATAAAAATAGTTGTGGTTACTCAGAATTATTTCTTGCAGGAGATTGCTCAGTCTTTACCTTCCACCTCAAGAAGGGGATCTAAGAATACCTACTGCTCTAGACGAGCATCATAAAACAGGAACATAGTTAAATGCATGACTGTCTGACTTCTTTCCAGCTTTCAAGCACTGTCCCCGACACGAACACCTGCACGTCCATGGCCTTGTGGAATACTATTGAGCATTGTTAGAACAGAAGATTATTTAAATGTCTGGGGTTATCAAGCAGCAGTGTTATTTTGCTTCTGCTGGTTGTTCCTTGCACCTCACCCATCCAGAGCTGATTTCTATTCTTCAGCCTCACGCTCATTGCTCACGAGGAGGGCGCCCTGATGCAGCTCCCTCTGGGAGTTTGAACGGAGGCCAACTGGGACCATGATCTGAGGGATTTCTCGTTGAGTTAAGCTTTTGAGGACATTTCTAAGAATCCCCACCACATATGTCAACATTTTAATTTTTACTTGCAACAGTAATTGTTATGATTGGCCATGAATCTCATGTTTCATAAATTTGAACCAATGGTCTTAAAAGGCCCACATGGAATCTTGTAATAAAAGCTCAACACGTATATCATTTAATCCCAACGGCAGCACCAAGGAGGAGATATTATCATTGTCCCCCTGGAAAAACAAGATATATGTATATATATATATATATATATAGTGTGTGTGTGTGTGTGTGTGTGACTTCTAAAACAATGGTCTCCCTCATGTTTTACTATTCTTTGGTTGTCTAAGACTTAGTGAACTCTGATATATGGTAAAAAATCTCTCCCTTATAGATATAAAGAATTCCTGTGTATTTCCTTTCTGGCAAGAAAGACTGACTGAAATTTTTCTAGATAGATGATATTCCTAATTTTTTTGTCTTGTGTGAATTATCCAATTATTCTGAAGGATGAATGCCTAAAAACATTCCCACTTCATATTTATCAGCTTTTCCACTCTGTGTCTTCTGATGTGCAGTAAGTTTTGATTTCTGAATAAAAGTTTTCCTACACTCCTGACAAAAAAAAAAAAGAAAAAGAAAAAAAAAAGAAGACACACAGAATGTAAGGGTCTTAGCAAAACACTTGGGATGCAGCCCATTCACACTGATCGGACACCCAGCCCCATTGCACTCCAACACTTGGCTTTTTGAGCCACAGACAAGGGTAAGGCCCCACGTTATAGAGCTTCAATATCCACACTTTTTGGCTACTTAGATTCCTTACAGGGACATCTGATCATCCTTGCATACATTTTAAAGCATATCATTTCAATCAGGGGGAGATTTGGAGAGTGTTTCCCCGGGATCCACCACTCTAAGATGGATATGATCTTTTTCTTTAGGTGGACTGTTACTTTTTTTTAATACATTCTCTGGGAACCATGATTGATTTTTATGATGGATGAATTTCAGAAAGATTCCCGAGTTGCTTCTGGAGACCGAAGTGGGTGGTCACCGTGACTGTGGTTGCATGTTGTCCCATTTCTGAATCCTTGCTCTGATGTTAGTTTTCTGCGATGTTTGAGTCTCATTTTCCTCATCTGTCAAATGGATGTACTAATATCTATTTTGAGACGATAGCATCTATCTATGCAATACAGGTACATCCATATGGGAGATGACACCTATGAGGTGTCAGCAGGGTCCTGGTACAGAGGAAGCAGCATAGCTGAGGCTCCTGGGAGGGACTCTGAGATGGAGATTTTCGGGGTGAGTGCCCAGGAGTAACACACTGGAGGGAGTGAGAGGGCAGGAATGAGCCGAGGCATACACTGTGCTCTGCTGCAAACAGAAGCCTCTGCTAGTAATCCGGTGGGAGCTCTAGAGTTGGGATCCCACAGTCTTGTGAATTGAGGCATGCCTGGGCTTTTGTCGCCTCTTTGGAAAAGTCATCAGATTCAGCTGTCCCCAGGGATAGACATGAACCTTGGGTACAACGGTTCCTCGAGGCTCAGAGCACTTCCTGGGGAGGGACTCAGCTGCCAGTCATCAGTGGGCACGCATTGGGGGTACCAGTGAGTGTCTCCATCACCTATCCCCCCAGGTGTAGCTCAGTGGGAATTGGAATCATTATTCATTATCATGTCATTGTTGCGTCGGGAACAATGACCCGTAGGCATGTTCTGCCAAGTGTCATCCTGACTCACAGCAGCCCAGCTGTGAGCTCAGCTCACAGAAGTGTCCAGCCCTTCTTACAGGAGAGTCATCTCATTCTGTAAGGAGAAAGGCCCTCATCCAGCATAGTCATCATTGAAGCGGAAGGAGAAATTCAGAAGAAATTGAAATTCTGAGTGGCCCTAGGAAGCATTTTCAGCTGCACATCTGAAGGACTGACACGTGGTGTAACAAATCCACTGGGTTAACTTGGCACGTATTTCCTAAACACCACAACCTTGGATTTGGAAACAATATGGGAAACGATATTTGACTTTCCATGTTTGGAAACAGTTAGTATTTGCATGAAAATGGCACGTAGTAAGTATTTTTATCAAGGTGTTTTGAAATACAGGGATCCCTGGGTGACGCAGCGGTTTGGCTCCTGCCTTTGGCCCAGGGCGCGATCCTGGAGACCCGGGATCAAATCCCACGTTGGGCTCCCGGTGCATGGAGCCTGCTTCTCCCTCTGCCTGTGTCTCTGCCTCTCTCTCTCTCTCTGTGACTATCATAAATAAATAAAATAAAATAAATAAATAAATTAATTAATTAATTAAATTAATAAATAATTAAATAAAATAAATAATTAATTAATTAAAAAAATTGAAATACAGAAAGGCTTCAGACACAAAACTGAATGGAAATCTGATGAATATTGAGAAGGAAAAATGAACAAGATAACAGACAGAAATACAGTCATGAGATCATGATAAAGGGCCTTGCAAAGGGTTCAATCCTGCAAAGTACCCAGGATTGAGAATACGCCCGAAGCACAGCATCTATGCATCTAGGAGCTTGTGGTGCATAGCTGTCAGCCAAACTGTTGGACGGGGAAAGGGTTTGAAGCCTAGGTATGTTGTCTAGACGGTCATAGGATTCACAGGACACAGAGCAAAAGATCTAGGAGAAACTGGTGTAGTTGGTGCTGGACCAGCGCCCACAGCCCCACAGAAACACAGTCCTGATGTGTGAAAACTGGGAAGAGCATTTTTCTGACTTCCCTGGTACAAGTCAGAGCCATCCTGAACCTTCCAGGCTACAGAGGACGAAGTCCAAGTAACGGTGATGGTGGCCGGTGCTCTTGGAGCTGATGCACCTTGGTCTTAAGACCCTGACTATAACTTGTCCTCAAAGGTACTAAGAAAAGGGTGAAATGAGGTGTTCACATAAAATACTGAGAATCTACACTTTCTGCATTCGGCAGCTCTCCTGAGGAAGCAGAGGCTTTGGTGAGAGTGTGGGCATCGGAGCCCATGGTGGCACTGCCCTGGCTGGCCTTGCACACGGCCCGTCTTCCTGCCACACGTTCACGTGCAGAGTTCACACCAGCTGCAGCCTTCCCCTCCTGTCTGGACCGGTTAGTCCAATTCTGTTCACCAGGTTATTGACGGCTGCTCAGTGGCCGACTAGCCTTCAAGCCACAGATTCTTCTCGGTTGACCTCAAGAACTCTGCTCCATCAGCATTAGAAATGCCATTTATCCACTCAAAGATCCTTCAGATAGTGACACATCGGTAGGACCTGGTTTCTTTCTCATTGCTTTAATCGACACCTGACAGACTTGATATCTTTCAGGTGCTGCAGTCTTCGGCCAACAGCAAGTTCTGAAGAAGAAACTTTCCACCAACCAATAATAATAATAAAAATATCTTGACCAACTCTGCTAGAGGTAAGACTGAGTTATCTATTTTCCTTAGAGTGAAATATTTGTAATTCATCACCACGTAAAGAAATAATCAAAGAACATTTAGGGAAAAGATATGAAGAGAACCGGAAATGCGTCAGGTGGTTCCTTCATAAAAATAAAAAAAATATATGATTTTTCTGGAGGTTTTAGTAGTGGTTCACTTAAAAAGAAAATTAGGTTTGTGGATTCTTTGCTTGTTCCAAATATTCTCTTCCATAGCTGACTTTGTATTTGTCTTTTTTGAATTCTCTCCAGTGAGTCGTTTTGTCAGTTAAATGTTCCTTGTTCACGTGTATCACCTCGCACCCGTTGTCCTGTAACGTATATGCCATCTCTCCATTCTGAGTCTTGGCGTGAGCCCGGGCACGACAGAAGCGCCGCCCTATGTGATGCATGGCTGGCGGGGCCGCAGGGAAGCCGTGAGGTCAAGGACACTGCAGGTTATCATCTGGGGCCCCCCGGGGAGTGTCTGTCAATAGCCCGTGTCCCCAGAGGCCCCACACTCCCTGGACACATCAAAAGCCACTCTTACTTGCCACCAAGGGAGAAGGGCAATCAAGAATATGGCATCAGACAGATGCACACTGTCCCTGGACTTCCCACAGCCAAGAAGCTCTGCTCCCTCCCACTGCAGGAAGGAGCCATCGTCACCAATACCGGCACCTGCTCTCCAACCCGTGGAAAAAGGACTCAGCCCTTGGGAAATTCCTCTCGTCACAAACCCTGCCTCCAAGAATGGTCTTGCTGAGGTAAACACCACCACTGATTTGACATTCAAAGAGCAGGTCCTGTGTGGGTCCGTGTTCCCATATGGGCAGGGGAGAAAAGGAGCTCTCAGCAGGGGTGTTTGCTGGGGCCCCCGTGGCGCCCTCAGTGCCCTCAGCACCCAGACAGTGACGGCCCATTGCAGCAGCTCAGTAAATCTCTCTCTCTCTTTTTTAAAGATTTTATTTATTTATTCATGAGAGACAGAGAGAGAGAGAGAGGCCGAGACACAGGCAGAGGGAGCAGGCTCCACGCAGGAGCCTGATGTGGGACTTGATACCGGGTGTCCGGGATCACGCCCTGGGCTGAAGGCGGTGCGAAACCGCTGAGACCCGGGCTTCCCCAGTAAATATCTCTTTAATGGAAGATGGGCCTCCATCGTGGACGACTTCCTCACAGGTATTGAGGTTTCTGCTCACTTTGGGATCCTTCTCTCCAGCATTCTCGTCTGGGTTCACCTGGTTGATCTTGAACACAAAGTGATGGGGACTAGAGCGCCCCTTCCAAAGATGATGGGTCGCTTCAGCCGCTGACCAATTTTATGATCAAAAAGTGCTTCCTTCTATTGACACTAAAACCTCACTCCAGCTACGCCCGGCCTTCCCTTGTCCCTCTGCCGTCGAGATCATAGCCTTGCTGCCTTCTCTCCGTGACACCAACTAGAGCCATCGGAGGAGCCTCCCCGCCCGCCCACCTGCCCACCCACCTGCACCCTGGCCAGGATTGGTCCCTGTTACCTCAAGTGGCCGTGGCCCCCTCAACCCGCTCCATGTGGCTGTGTTTCCAAATCCTTGCTGCTCTCGTGCCCGCCTCCCCGTGCTCTCTCTGTCAAAGCCTCCGTAACGTGGTTCAGCCTGAGCTGAGTGTTTCGGGGCTGCTGTGTTTCTTCTGTGTTCTGGATGCTGAGCTGGTTCTGGTGACATCAGGGTGGGCAGCCTCACCCCACTGTTCAGCTCGCTGTCAGCAGATAGCACCGTGAGCTTTGTGTCTTTCTTTTCTTTCTTTCTTTCTTTCTTTCTTTCTTTCTTTCTTTCTTTCTTTCTTTCTTGCTTGCTTGCTTGCTTGCTTTGCGTTCTTGCTTTCTTGCTTTCTTGCTTGCTTTTTTGCATGCTCCTGTCGGTGTGAGGCTCACTGTCTTCAAGGAGCAGTGAATGTGGACTCTCCTCCGTTACATCTCACTGGATTCATCTCTGCACGTTCACGAGTTTTGCATCCTCGCCTTATTATCTGACGGCAGCGTGTCTGCCGTCCCCCATGTGTGTCTGGCACCCTGACCTCTCTGAGCACCCTCCTCTGGGTGGAGTGGGAGGTGGTCTTCTCTGTCTATGTCCCTCTCAACATAGGCTGCCAGTGACTGTTTATTTATCTGTTTGCACACTCATTCAGCATGTATCACGTGCTTATTTTGGGCCAGCCACTCTTCCACTTTATTGCTGGCAATTAAAATCAAACCTCCAGTGACCTCGTTGTTACATGTACAGTGATCCACAAGTCCATCCTCTTTGGGAGTCTGGAGTAGGGGCACTTAGCCGGTGCTGTGAGCACCAGGTGCGGCCTGTGAGCCCCTTGCGACCAGTCTGTCACAGGCTCAGCACACAGACAGACAGGTAGCTTTCAGGAAAGTTTTATAGTAATTTGAGGGAGCGATTTTAGGTCGGTGAATGTCATAGTGAAAAGCTTGACTTGCATTTTGCATGCTGGTTTTGTTTGGTTTGTTGTTTTTCTTTTGCTAATTTGACTTTTCTCTAGTGATTCATTTTTTACTGTACTTTATAAAATTAGCAGGTCACACATTTTTAAAACCAGTAAGCAATCAAACACAATCTGAGCTGGTTCCTTGCCGTGGAGTCTGGAAACAACCGGCGCAGGACATCCCCCTGACCGAGAAGTCAAGTGATTTCAACTGCCTTGGGTGATCTGAGTTAGCCATGCTATGGGGCGTGGAGCTGGAAACCACGGGCAGCAGAGTTCCTGGGGGCCCTGTTAGTGCCGCAGACTGGCTGACCGAGGGCGAAATCTGGGCCTGCCCATGTCGCAGGGCTGCCCTCTCTCTGTTTGCCTCTCTTGGGTGCCCAGCACATGGCCTGACACACAGCAGGTATTCCTGAAATGTTCCAAATGGCAGAGCAACTGTAGAAAGTTCAAGGTAGGCTCAGAGTGTGCATGCAAGCATTGCTCCGCGATTTGCTGGCTTCCTTTGTGTAAGGATAGAGGACATTTCCATCGGATGCTTTGACGCGGGATGAAGGAACATTGGGGAGCATGGGACTGAGCGTGAGCATCATTTTATATCTGCGTGGTCCACTCCTGTTTGTGTCTCTTCTCTCTGGTTTCTCAACAAAAGCAGCTCATGCTGCTCAGGCTGGTCCATTCCTCAGTTTTTATGTCTGTGTGCGTGCAGCATGGCCAAGAGTATTTGCAGGTGGGGCTTGACCCGATACGTACGTTAGATTAGGCACCGCGGGACGTATCCTGACTCATGCGCTCTGCAGAGGCTGCTTGGACACATCGACTCCCCGGGGTGGGATTCTTCAACCGCCACCTTCCCGTCTGGGCCGTGATGACACGCCCGACAGGTTGCACGTTCCTTTCATGTTTCCCGTTGAAACTGCAAGGGCGTGCATTTGCACATGTGACAGCAAATGAATCCACTGCAAAAATTAGCACTTGGGAAATGTTCATGACTTGCCTCACTTCATCGTTTCCGGCGATGTTATCATGGAACGTGTCATGTCTTCCGATCCTGGTGGCTGAAGTCCACGAGACCCTATTTTTACCAACGAAGCAGAGAAAAGCATCGTGGCAACATTTCGAATATTGCGTTCCACACCAAGTTCACCCGACATACCGAATGTGCTCAGTCACACAGTGGCAGGTTTCCCTTGCATTCTGGAGGCACCTGCTTTCCATTTCTACTCTGGTCCTTCTGACAATCTATCACCCGAGCCTGAACCACAGTGGACGATAACAATCAACACACTGCGTACTTGTGATCCAGTATTATTTCGTATTTGTCTGTGTTAAGGGAGATTTTCTACGTGTCTTTAAGCAACTGATGATTATCAGCAAGTAATAATGTGGGCGAATGTTTTAAAACCTGTTTGGATTTCCCTCCTGTCAATGACGATGTCGCAGCAGGAGACAGATTAGCCAGTGGCTTGGGGCTGGGCGCTGCCGTGGAGAGGAGGTCCTCTCCATGAGGAGAACTGGACCACTGATAGTCCGTGCAGTTGTCTGCTCACGGCAAAATAGACAGCGAACCGACTTTTCTCTGGTTTTCTCATTATTTTGAATTCTCCACAGACAATGCATCTCTTGCGCCCATTCCCAGGCCATCTTGCTCCCTCCTCTCCAAGAGTCCTCGGTCAACCATATGGGATCCAGACACTTGATCTTAAAATTGTAAGCACCAAACTAGCTAGCACCCTTTTGCGATGCTTGTTGGCAACTTGATAAGCTAGAAAAAAATCCTCTACGTGTCCTTGGTTTTGCATTTTGTGTCAGATCTTGGCTGGGGTTAAAAGGTTCGAGTGAATTTTATGTCTTCCCATAATTTCGTTATGAGATAATAATTTTTTCCCTTTTCTAATGATCAACTAAATGTGACATGTTTATGCGTGGAGGTTCTTGCCTCTGGACTTCTTTAATCTGACTTTTAATTCTGAAAATGGTTATATAGTCATCTGTCTAGTATTCCATGGTTTCCATGACTGTGAAGGAGAATATAAATGGTAAATTGGAGATTTAAGAAATAAAAAGACTTAGTCAATAAATATTAAATATTTAATTGCGGTGATGACTGAAAATGTTAATTTGCCAAAGTATGGCTGTTCTTGGTCGTAGCACTGTTCTCCTTGGGTCAGAACAAATGCACATCCTCAGTCTTTTCTGTTAGTAAAAGTAGTAAATTTAAATGCAAATAGTCCTTGTGATGTCTGGCACCTGCCATAGTCTAGGGACTGGGTTTAGGATGTCATTGTCCTACCTACACGGGTTCTCAGGCTGTGTGAAGAACTAATCACCCCCCTGCTACCTGCCTGGTCCTTTCCCTGGTGTGTCTGCTGTGAGCAGCCATGGGGATGAGCATCCTATCACCCCACGGCCCTGCGCTCAGAGCAGGTGATGGCAAATGTGTGCTGGTTGGGGGTAAAACTCTCCAGATCCTTGGTAGGATTTCATGCCAGGTCTCATCTCAGTAAATGACTGTTTTGATCTTGAGTGAACATTAATACAAGTTGCAGGTCAGGACTCACAACCTACCCCCCGACCCCAGCCCCGCCACTCAATATGAGTATCTGTCACCTGTAAATAAAGTGAAAGGTCAGTGAGTAAGCCTTGCTGAAAAAACCAACCTGGCTGTGCCAGGTGAATCTGAGACTCACACCCGTACACACCCCTGGAGGGGGGATGTTTTGGGGTAGATCTAGATTAGGCCATATTCTGGGCATCCCAGTCCACCCAGTTGTAGGAAAATTAGGGACCAGAAGCAATCTTTAAGGAGTCTAAGGCAACTGCCTCAAGGACATGAAAGCAGTGTGTATGCTGGGTGCCTTGTCATCCTAAGTCCGCGGATACTACTGAGTGCCACGGAATTCTGCAACGGAAAAGTCAACAATTTTTATCCTAATGTGACTTTTTTCTTCTTAGAAAGATTAGACATGGGTTTGATAGCTGTCACCACTCCCAAGTGTCATTTTGCATTGTCATAATCACAGACTGCTTTGGGGCCGAGGGCAGGGAGTTGGAATTGAGATAGAAACTCTGAGGTCTATCCATGGCCCAAGCGATAGACATCTCTTCCCAATAGGATCTTTTGGTAGAGACCTGTCTCTGATTGGCCATGGTGCTGAGATGTGGTCTGCTCAGAGCTTACATTATACCAGGAAAAATACCCAGAATGAATCAGAGATAAATGAGCCCACTTCCTCCAATGACACACAGCATGAACCGCCACTCGGCAGCTTGCTCCAGTAGGCGCTCCCGAGGCCCAGGAGCATGCAACCTCCCCAGTACCCTGTTTGCTGACATCCTGCAGTCTTCCCCTTTGGTGGCTGACTGCTTAGGGTGCAACGAAAGGGAAATTTCTAAAGGACCAGGAGAAGCATTTCCTCTTTCGCTAAAAGAGAAAAGCTCAGTCTGAAAGTTTCATTTACGTTTTTCTCCGTGAAAAAAAGCAACATGCGACAAATCAGAAGCAAAATCGAAACAAACGCACAAAGGAGCCCGTGGAGAGAACTGTCTCTGGTGTCCTGGGGAGAACCCGAAGGATCCCAGGCCCTTCTCCAGTAAACGAGGAGAAGAGAGGAAGAGACAGTGGAAACCAAACACTAGTGAAGCAATCTGCATGATCGCGCCGCTGCCCCCACATGAGGGCCGGGGTTCCAGATGTGTGTTTGATCTCTGCGGCTTTCTCAAAAACCAGGAAATCCTGTTCTGCTAAGAAAATTTCCAGTTGCTGAAGTTCTAAGAAATCAAATAGCATTGACTAAATCAATTCTTTATTATTTTAGTCAAGATCTGAGTTAAAATAGAAAAAAAAAAAACCCACGGTTTCGAACACATGATGAGAACTTTTAATCTCCTTAACCATTTAATTGTCAGGTTCTAATATGTGACCATTATTTACAAAAAAAAAAAACAAAAAACAAAAAAAAACTCCAAGGTTTTGTAAAACTTGCGTCCAAACTTTTGATCCACACATATATATCTTTTTTTTTTCACACATATATATCTATTTGTAGTCGTATCAGTTAACTTTTACCCAAATATATTTCAGCCATTACAGAGGGCCAGTGAGCTAGCTAGAAAGGTAGACCGTAATGTTAGGTGTCAAGAACATCCTAGAATTTGAGTAGTGGTGATTCAGTCAAACCCGGGCAATTTTCTTTGGAAGTGGCTGCCTTAGTGTCTACGGGAATCAGGACGTGATTCTTCCAATAGATGCTCAAATTAATTACATTTTACCTTTCTTACCTAGTTATAAAAATCACAAATGTCTGCAGCTCCAAGCAGCTTCACCGCACGCCCCTCCAGTTCCAGTTGACGGAGATGCTTATCAGGGCAGCTCGAGGTGCTCAGATAGCGCTGTCACCCGTATAATTACGTCGGCCTTGATTTAGGTTTTGCTAATGAGCACACTTTTCACTCATATAATCTAAGTTACTTTGGAAAGCCAGTCTGATTTGGGAAAACGACTCTCGGGCATCCTTTTCAACAATACCCTATTTCTGAACATGAAACCTTCTCATTGAGTTGGTTTCCAGTGGTGACTTGCTAACTGACCTATCTATTCGAGGGACTCCTCACCTGTCCGGGTTTATTCAATCGGCCTTTTTGAGGGGAAGACATTATTTCTTTGCTTGAAATGGCATATTTTGCAGAGAAGTGTCTAAGGACCACCGGTTGTGGTTTCTGAGGAGACAGAAACCTGCCGGGCTCGGCAGGATGACACTGAGAGAAGGTGTCATCGTTGGGGGGGGGGGGGCGCTCCAGAGCTTCCATTCACTGCGGAGAGACAACTAGATATTGTCCCCAGCATGGAATCCGGTCCATTGTTCTTCTCCAGCCCACCCGAAAGTAGAATTTTTAGGAGGAGCTTTAGTTCTTCCTCCAAACTTCACATCTTTTTTTAGAGGAAAGCCTTGCAAGTAGCTTCCTGATGTAGCAGCTCTCCAGGCACTTTTCATCCCATGCCTTTATGATCTTTCAAGAGGAGAACAGCTTATAATTTGTCAGAAAGAAGGCAGGTCAGGCCTCCTGAGGGGCTGTCACGCCGCTGGAAATCTCAGAAACTGCCCCCACCCCCACCCCTGGAATAGTCATAGAGCAAGAAGACGCCACATTTGGGTCACCCGGTGTGTGTAAGTGCTACAAGGCTACAGCCCGAAGGCATGTGATGATTCTTTTGCAATAACAAGTCACAATGGGGGACACTTTCATTTCATGCGTCCTGCAACTTGACTTGAAGTTGCTCAAATAACCTCTGAGATGTACTCTTGCAGTTTGTCAGCCTGGTTCCTGAATTAGATCTCTGCTAAAAGCTTACAGTTACCCTCTGGGTCCTTTCACCCCTCTGTCTATCCCTCACCACTGGGCTTTCCCTCACGAACCTCTGCTCTCCTCCCAAGATGCCTTTCCCTCAGTGAGTCCACCCACTCTCATGGATTTGACAATCTCCTAGTCACTAGATCAAGCCTAATCTCTTCCTTGGGTTTTGCCTCCTTATCAGATATATCTGAATGATCATGGAAACCCATCACTTTAAACAATTCTTGCCTAATAGGAGACTAGACATCCTTGTCTCTCTAAGCCAGTACCTTCTCCTGAGGCATGGATAGATAATCAGATGGATGGATGGATGAGAGGAAGAAAGGAAGGAAGGAAGGAAGGAAGGAAGGAAGGAAGGAAGGAAGGAAGGAAGGAAGGATTGACAGAAGGACAGATGGATCATAGACAGAGATAGCATTCCTTCCTCTTATCCATATATTAAACTTAACAGTTTACCTTCCAGGGGCTACTGTCCCTACATTTCCACAAGGAACTGCTCTCCTCAGGTCGACAATGTTCTCTGTGTTGCAAAATCCAATGTTCACTTCCCTGCAATTCTCTTATTTGAGCTCACAGCAGCGTTTGATGCAGTCGACCATACAATTCCTCTTGAGACCCTTTTATTATTTCCTGATTCTTCTTCCGCTTTATAGGTTACTTCTTCTGAGTCTGTTTTGCTGGGTCTGCCTCATTTTCTCAAATTCTGAATGTCAGAAAGATAGATTCTTGGCTTCTTTTTCTTCTCTAACTGCTTTCTCCTCCCAAGTAAACTCATTTACCTGCACGGCTCTGAAAAAAAAAATCTTTGTGCGTGTACATGATTGTTGTTTATATTTCTAGTTATGACTTCTCTTATAAGCTTCAGAGTCATTAATCTACTGCATGCATGCAATTTTGACTGAGCTAATATATTGCACAGGTTATTATGGACAAGAGAAAAACTCAATCAAAACAAAAGCATAAATCTGAAAATAAACAGAAAAGCATATTGCTCTAGTCCCCACTTCCTAGTGAACAGTCCCACCTTCACTCTGGTTGTTCAAACTCCAAATTTTTACAAGCCTTTCCGAATTCTTTAGTTGCCATTATTCCCCATGTCTGATTGACTATCTTTCCTATAGATTCTACCATGTTTCTCCATCTCTACCACTGGCTTCGATCCAAGATATCACTCCCTTTCATCAGAGCTGATCCAATGGCTTTCTGTATCCCTAACGGGTTCTGGTCGCATCGACTATTTTACTCATTCCTTCTCTTGTATGAATGGGTGTGTGACTTATTCTGGGTGGTGGTTATAGAACCAAGTGTCAGATAATGGATTGTAGTGCAAGGGGACAGAGAGCAAGTAAATAGGCAAACGACCAACGAGTTAACTGCCAAGGCATTGGTAAGGACTATGAAGAAAAATAGACCAGAGAGGATGCTGGATAGTGATAAAAGAAAGGGCTCTATTTTGGACAGGTGTCTAGGAAGGCCTCTAAAGAAGTTTTGATGATGACATTAAGGAGGGAGGCCTGTAGATGGCTGGAGGGAGATGGTCTGGAGCAGAGGGCATTACAAACTCCTATGTTGAATGGACTCTGGTCTTTATTCCAAGAGCCGAAACATGGACTATTTTGAGAAGAGTTGCACTATCTGACATATTTTGAAAGGATTAGTAGGCCAATGAGTAAAGAAGCATCTCATTGTCTACAGTCCATTCAAGAAGCCGTTCTTGTCCACAATGATGTTGTCATGCTCTCTGACTTTGCTGTGTCCATTGGCCTTCTTTCTCTTCCTGGAATATGGCATACGTTCCGGTCACTAGCCTCTGCGTGGGCTCTTCCCTTTACCGAAATGCTGCTTTCCTTTATCTTCAAAGCTTGCTGCTCTTTCTGTCCAGTCTGGTCTCAGGTCAGCACTCACCTCCTATAGCCCTTTACTCATCCTTCCTTTGTGGTGTTGAGTCACTGTTGCGTTCACACTTCTCTCACTTCCTTAACTCCTGGTACTCCTAACTACTTGATAGTTTGTGCTGATGGTGTTTATTCCTTCGTTGGGTTTCACATTCCTTGTTTTCCCCTATAAAATGTAAAGTCCATGAGCGCAGGGCTCTTGCCTGCTTTGTGATGGCTCCATTTGAAGCACACTGTGGCACATGGCTTGAGTATTTGTTTAATAAATACGTGAGTGCACACCAACATTCATATATTCACTATTAAGCAAAAGGTAATGTGCTGGGTTCTTGGGTTGTAAACAAGGAGATGCAGTTTCTGTGCCTCTTCTCGAGAAGCATATTAATATCATGTTGGAGACAGTGGGCTCATGGGTGGGTGGATAACAGGTCATTTTATATAAAAATATAGGTAAATAAATGCATGGATGTGATGTATATCAATAAATCTATCAGTAATGTATTTTATCATCCTAGACCATGTTGCTAGCACTCAGAGCAGTGCCGCAAACTGAACGAGTGTTAAAAAACTATTTGTTGACCACATAAATATATTAGTGAATAAATAAATGAATGTGATGTTAGCTTGGGCGAGCCCCAGAGTTCACCAGGATGGTCACTTACCCAACATATAATCCAAAGAGACCAGTTGTTTATGAACAATATATCCGATTTGGGGAAAGGGTTTCTTCTAGGTCACAAAGCTGGTTGGAGAGTTAGGACTGGGACAGTGGAAGCTACCTGGCTTTATTCAGAGCCTGCTGGCACACTGTCATTGGTTTCATCAGTGAGCATCGCGTGATGATGAGGAGAAGCCGCAGAAAGCCTGAGACCCGGAGCAGATGTGATCAGAGGCGCAGAAGGTAGAGACTCCGAAAGAAGAGGGATGAGGGGAGAGGCGCACATAGGGCAGGACTGATGTGCAACCGTGCAGGGGGGACCAGGCCGGCCGGGGACTTGTGGTCCTCGCAGCTCCCAGGTGAGGAAAAGAGGCTCCAAGCACATAAGACATCATCCGTGGCTCTGTGGACGAGGCCCCGAAGATTTTCCCACGAGACTGCCCTCCCTCTGTCCCCGGGGACCCAGCAGCTGTTGAAAGGGACCAGAATGGGTGCTCGGCAGTGCTTTCCTCGGTCTCGTCTGGCCACCTGGTGAGAAGAACTGGTGAGACTTGAGACCCTGAATGATTTGAACATTCTGAACCAGGTGGCTTTGAGATGTCCTTCAGCTTGGCACTTCTAGGGTGCTGCCTTTGGCAGGTGGGCTGGAGAGAAGGGTGGAGAAGGAGAGCCAAGCAGGTGGAGAGGAGGGTGCAACCCCCTGCACTGCCCTACACCTCCCAGTAAGCCTGAGGGCGGCTTCTTGCCACACAGGTGACTTCTTCTGTGGCAGGCTGTGCTTGTGGCTCAGGACTTGACTCTCCCCCCCTCCCACCCGGGGCCAGGGGCCTCCTGAGGCAAAGTGGAAGCCTGTACTTGCAGGTCCTGGGCCCCATGATCACACGCAGGACATGGTTGCTAAGCATCTCCATTTGGTGGACTCATTGTCCAGGGCGTTTCTTTTCCCCTGTCTTCCCTTTGACAAGGGCGGTGGGGAATCGAGGACAGATGTTTGGAGTGACTTGAGGGCCTAGGATCGCCGCCCCAGCTCCTTCCCAATCACAGCCCCGCCTTTCCCTGGCAGGTGTGGCCCTGAGCAGCCATATGATCTGGAATTAAGGTTTTCCTGGAGAAGCCTCTGAGTATCAGCCACTGGACCCTAAACTGTTTAATTTTCTGTTAATGGTCTTTGTTTTTATCTAGGTTTTCCATTAAGGCAACCTCAAATCTTTTTTTGTGGCACAAAAAAAGTAGTAAGAAAATACCTGAGGCCGTGTAAGTACAATCATATTCCTTTAAAATCTTTTCTGAGGGGCTTCATTGTCATTTCCTCCCTAAACTGATGCTCTGTACAACATTTTCTCCTGCAAATTTAGCAGCACTTTAGCAGTGACCATTACAGCAGAAGATGTGCACTTTAAAAAAGAAATGGGACATTCGAAGAGGTCTCTTAGCAATTTTGCACAGATGTGTCTGCAGTGAGCAGAGGCTCACACTTCATCATGCATCTTTAAAGGAAGTGGTTTTGTTAGAATAATTTCAGAAAACAAAACGAAAAAAAACTCTCACCCTAAATAATTACCAGCATTTTTGTGGTAGACAATGGAAATTAGAAATATTCTTATCATTGCCTTTTAGTAATAATACCAGTTTCTTTGTATTATAAATTTATATCGAATATCTCCGATAGCACGTGTTATTATGGGAAACACATGAATTATTTATATTTAGCTTAAAATAGATAATTCTCTCCAGTGACCATAATCTCCACTTATGACACACATTTTTCTTCATACCTCGCTCATTTTAATAGGGGGAGTATAAAACTGTAAACACCAGTGGTTTCCTTTAATTACTATCCTATATTTTGAATGAGTTCCTATTAAGAAAACCCTTTTTTTTGCCTGCTAAAATATTTACAATGGTTGGTTAAACTTAAACCATTAAGTGGGGGAAATAATAATAGTTTTAATTTTAGTGTCAGGAGACAACAATGAATGATCACACTTTCTAAGGCCACTTATTGGCCAGTTGGGTTTTAGGGCTAGAATCCCATCTCTTTCCACTCTCTTCATCCCAGCTTTCATTTTTTTTTTTTTTTTGTTTTTTTTCAGCCAGTGAGCCTTAGACAGCAAAGCGTGCTAGGATTTTTAGTTCAGACAGTGGGTTTTGAGGCCTTTTAATGTAGAGACCCTCTGTGTGTGTGTTGAGGACAATTAAGCCTCCCCTAATGTACTTAAGGGCCTGGGAGAGAGCGTGGGAGCAAGTGCTCTGGCCAGGGTCCCGGGCTGCACATCCCTGACACACAGAGCTCGTGGTCAGCCACAGGCAGAACGATAGTGAGCAAGGTCAGGAACTGTTTTGGTCTGATTTATGTAAACGTGGAGATCTTTTTAGTGTTTCAAGGAAATTCTTGCCTAGAAAACCAGAAGTGGCTAAATAAATCCTTAAGAACCACCGCCAAGGTCAGAAACTGTTCTTGCTGGTTGCAGAGTGATTTTATTTCTCATTTAGCTTCCAAGGTGGAGAAGAGAGCACATGGTTGGCACAAACGTCCTGTCAACCGACACAGTAGGGACAGGCAACCGCGATACACAGGAAGGTTCCAGATGGAAGCAGTGGTGTCCTTATTTCTAGAAGCTTGGAGCTGTAAGAGGTAGATGGCCGAGGGCAGGAGGCCCACCTGCACAGGAGCTCAGGGCAGACCTTCTGCCCTGAAACCGGCTCCTCTGCCAATGCCTCGGGATGATCACCTTCACAAGACTTAGAATCTCTCCAGTACAAGTAAAAACGAACTCCATGCTCCTATCAAATTGCTCTGCAGTGGCGGAAATCAAATGCATTGCGGGAGAACTCGCAGCCAGCCTTTGGGTTTGGCCATGACACAAACCAAAAGAGCAACTGATTCATTATGCACAACACATTAAACTTGCTTTTCATTTTTCTTTCTTTTTTGACCAGGAGGAAGAAAAGCCATGCTCACCATACTCTAGTTATGCATCCTTTTCTTTTTTTCTGAATCAGAACTTCTTCATGTTTTAGTTAAAATTTAGGGGGATCCCTGGGTGGCTCAGCGGTTTAGCGCCTGCCTTCAACCCAGGACCTGATCTTGGAGTCCCTGCATGGAGCCTGCTTCTCCCTCTGCCTGTGTCTCTGCCTCTCTCTCTCTCTCTCTGTGTGTCTCTCATGAATAAATAAATAAAATCTTTTAAAAAAATTAGTGTTTCTGATAGAATTTCTTGAGATTTGGGGAAGGTAGGTTGGTCAGGACAGTTAAAGTTTACTGAAAGTATTACAAAAATGTATAGAATTTAGTTCATGGCAATCAATAAGAATGCCCTCATACATACATAGCCAGAGAACATAAACATATCATTCAAAAGTAAGGAAATATAATTAATGAACAAATATGCAGTAAGCTGATTGAGGCTGTTGTCTTAGGGCTTTCCAGTGAAATAGAACCAAAAGGATGTACATATGTATATATGTGTGAGTGTGTAGATAGGTAGATAAATAGATGAATGGATAGATGGGTGGATGGATAGATGGGTGGATGGATAGATGGATAGACTATAAGGAATCAGCTCATGTGATTATATCAGCCAGCAATTCCCAAGATCTGCAGGATGAGTTTGCCATCTGGAGACCCAGGAGGGCTGAAGGTGTAGTTCTAGTCCAGTACCTATCTGGCTCAAAACCCAAAGAAGAGTTCACATTTCAGTTCACATCTCAAGGCAGGCAAAAACCGGCATCCCAGTTCAAAGGCTATCAGGCAAGAGGAATTCCTGCTTACTTATTGAAGAATCTGCTTTTTTGTTGTTGTTGTTCTATTCAGGCCTTCAACTGATCAGATGAGACCCACTCACATGAGGAAAGGTAATCTACTTGACATAGTCTATCCATTGAAATATTAATCTCATCCAAAAACATCCTTCCCACCCCCGGAAATATCTGGAATCATGTTTACCAAGTACCTGGGTGCCCTGTGACCCAGTTGATTTGACACAGAGGACTAACAATCGCAGTTGCTCAAAAGACTCATGTTAAAAACAAATGGCATTTTTTTAACCTTTAAATTTTATAAGTAAGGAATGAATGCTCAGTTACATTGCTGATGTGACTATAAGTGATAACAAGCCTTGTTTACTTAAGAAAATTCTTTACCTGAGGAACCAAATTGACAAGAATCTTAAAAGTTCATAGCCTTTGATTCAGTGTCTCTATTTTGGGGACTCTTTCTAAGATAATAATTTCAACACATGTGGAATGATCTTTCTCATGGTGTACTCATAATAGTAATAAAAATAAAAGTTCTGAATTTTCTACAATATAAAAGTGAATAATTACAGTATGACACATCTAAGCAACAAAAGAATAAAAGTTCATTAAAATGTTTGTCAGGGGATATCTGGGGGGCTCAGCGGTTGAGCCTCTGCCTTCAGCTCAGGGAGTGATCCCAGGGTCCTGGGATCGAGTCCCATGTCGGGGTCCCCACAGGGAGCCTGCTTCTCCCTCTGTGTCTCTGCCTCTCTCTGTGTGTCTCTCATGAAAAAATAAGTGAAATCTTTAAAAAAAAAAAAAAAGTTTGTCCGGTTTCTACAATGCGAAATGTGCTCATATTAGGTGAACAAAGCATAGTATTATAATTGCTGTATAAAATGCGTCTAAAAAAGACTAAAAGAGAAATACCTAAAAAACATCAGAAAAGTTATTTGGTTGTAGTAAATTCATAGAGGGCCCCTATTTTATCTTTTTTGTTGTTGTTGTTGTTTTTATTAAAAACAAAGAACTTAATCTGATAATTCAGCTCAGTTCAACTTCCTGTTTCTTCTTTTCCTATTTAAATAATATAAAGAGTATAAAACCTGTGCTGAGTTTAGAGAATTCTACATGGATAAGATAACAAAACTCCTTTACAGAATTTATTTTAACCGGAACACAATTATTATTCTAGAATTATTTCATCTGGCAAATATTTTGGGACCATTTTCTGTAAATGAGGCACTGTACACCAAAGATGAAGTAACTCTGTATACCTTTGCTTTCTATTGTTAATCTTGTATTGAACCTTGGCACATACAAGTAGCTCAGAATAGAAAGTTTATTTTAGGAACACAGGGTAATAAACATTCATTACTCGAAATGTTTACTTGCCCACATGGAGCATATGGTAAAAAGATACTGCAAACTAAAACAAATTCAGTTGCAAATGCTAAATCAATTTTTTTTGGTGATTAGCCCAGCTTCAATATTCTCCTGGACATAATCTGGCTCTTCCGACAATGTTTCGTAATGCAACACTCTTCTAACTCTCATGGCCAGACCTCAGGAGGAGAAGGACAACGGATCTAAAAAGTGTTTTTGACAAATTGAAAAGTCCATCCACTTGAGAAAAAATAATTTGAAAATTTCGTTCTCAAATCAGTTATTTGCCCTCAAATACATATGTATTGAATTTAGTTCTATGACTTCTTAGGCACAGTTCTTCCGACAATGGCTTTTGGTAAATGCAAGGTCAAGGCCGGGTGCCAATCTGGATGGCATCCAACGTTACTGACACAGACCCATTGTTTTGGTGTTCCCATCTTCTCCCCACTTAAAGCATCATCCACAAAAATATAAAATCCGTCCATGGAAACAAGTGAGGTGTGAGAAGATTAAAACATAATCAACCAGCAGTAATAATATCAGTAACTCCATGTAACTCACTTAGAGCCTAAGAGTAACACACAAATCACTAACCTGTACTAAGTTCTGTCAGATGCTATTATCTCAAATAACTCTGCCTACATCCCTTTCTGGCTTCTTTTAGACATAAATCTTTTTGCTTATTTTTTTTTTCTTAAGTAATGCAATTGTGGTCCACATTTCAAGCTTGGTAGCTCATATCACGTGGTAATTTCACATTTCCTTACTAAGAAAGTGGTAGTCACTTCCCTACTCTTAAGTTTTACATGACACACATTTCCACAGAGAATGTCAAATACCTCAGAATATGGATCAATATTTAAATATCCCATAATTTCAGAGACTGAAACATATACACATGCTTTAAGAATCCTCATGTAGAATCACAATTGCAGATTTCAAACTATACTACAAAGTCATAATGATCAAAACGGTAGCATGAAAACAGACACACAGATCAGTGGAACAGGATAGAGAGCCCAGAAAGGAACCCACAAGTATATGGTCAGTTATGCTTCAACAAAGGAGGAATGAATACTCAATGGGGAAAAGTCCTCTCAACAAATGATGTTGGGAAAACTGGACAGCAGTATGCAAAAAATAAAACTGGAATATTTTCTTTTCCCATACACAAAAACAAACTCACGATGGATTAAACACTCAAACGTAAGACCTGAAGCTATATCAAAGTAATGCAACACAAAGTAAAAAACACATTGAATAATGGATTACCTGAATGTATATGTAATTTAGAAAAATTTGGATTGTTTTGAAAATACCCAATTTTCAGGTTCTCATTTTGACTGTTATCGTTTCCAATTGCCAAACATATTCCAATACCTACTGTATGCCAGGTATTTTGCTAGGTGATAGTTGATGTGGCAGCCTATTCCCTCTCCCCTTTTTAAACAATTTCAGATGTAACCAGAAAACATGATACTTATAATGACTTTTCCTAAATAAATATGTTCATGCTACTAAAAAAAAAAAAAAAAAGACCTGAAGCTATAAAAATCCTAAAAGAAAACATAGACAGTAAACTCTTAGACATAGGCCTCGGCTATATTTTTCGGGATCCGTCTCCACAGGAATGGGACACAAAAGCAAGAATAAACAATTGGGACTTCAACAAACTGAAAAGCTTCTGCACACAGTGAAGTAAACCATCAACAAAATGAAAAGGCAACCTGTTGAATGGCAGAAGAAATTTGCGTATGAAATAACCCTATCCAATAAGGGATTAACATCCAAAATATATAAAGAACTTCTAGGACTCACACGAAAGAAAACCAAATAATTTGATTAAAAATGGGCAGAGGGGGCAGCCCCGGTGGTGCAGCGGTTTAGCACCACCTGCAGCCCAGGGCATGATCCTGGAGACCCAGGATCGAGTCCCACGTCGGGCTCCCTGCATGGAGCCTTCTTCTCCCTCTGCCTGTGTCTCTGTCTCTCTCTCTCTCTCTCTCTCTCTCTGTGCCTCTATGAATGAATAAATAATAAAAAAAAATAATTCCTCAAGCCTTTTTGTAAAAAAAAAAAATGGGGCAGAGCACCTGAACAGATATTTCTCCAAAGAAGACATACTGATGGTCAACAGACACATGAAAAGATGCTCCACATCATTCATCAGCCGGGAAATGCTAATCAAAACCACACTGATGAAACACCTCACACCTGTCAGAGTGACTAAAATCAATAACCCAAGAAGCAACAGGTGCTGGTGAGGATGCGGAGAAAGGGAAGGCCTCGTGCACTGTTGGTGGGGATGCAAACTGCTGCAGCCACTGTGGAAAACAGTGTGAAGGCTCCTCAAAAGTTAAAAATATAGCTTCCCTATGGTCCAGGAATTCCACTACGGGGTAATTAACCCTCCAAAACAAAAAATAGTAATTCTGAAAGGTATATGTGCCCCTGTGTTCATTGCAGCAATTTTTCCAATAGCCAAGATATGGAAGCAACCTAAGCGTCCATTGGTAGATGAATAGATAAAGAAGACGTGGTCAGGGCGCCTAGCTGGCTCAGTCAGTGGAGCGTGTAACTTTTGATCTTGAGGTTGTGAGTTTGAGCCCCATGTTGGGTGTAGAGACTACTTAAAGATACATATATATTTTTTAAAGAAGATATGGTGTACATATACGACTGAATATTACTCGGTCATAAGAAAGAATTAGATCTTGCCATTGCCACACCGTGAATGGACCTAGAGTGTATTATGCGAAGTGAAATAAATCAGGCAGAGAAAGACAAAATATCGAACGGTTTCCTTTACACAGGATCTAAAAGACAAAACAAATGAACAAACACAAAACCAGAAGCAGACTCATCAATACAGAGAACAAACTGCTAGTTGACAGAGGGGAGGAGGGCAGGACGGGTGAAATAGGTGAAGGGGATTAAGACGTATGTACAAAATTCCAGGTATAAAATAAATAAGTCACTGGGGGTGAAAAGTAAAGCACAGGGAACGTAGTCAATCATATTGTAAGAACGTTGTAAGGTGGCAGATGGTGATCACACTTATTCTGGTGAGCGTTTCGTAATGTATAGAATTGTCGGATCCATACGTTGTACACCTGAAACTAATATTGTATATGTTAAATACACCTTAATATGCACACACAAAAAAAAGGATAAAAAAGAAAAAAGCAAGAATCCTCGTGGATCTGTTGTGATAGCTGCTAAGAAAGGAAGCGGTGTGCATTTAAATGGGTAAGGAGTTGCAGTTTGGGACGAGGAAAGTTCTGGAGTTAGATAGTGCCTGCTGGCTATCCCTGAACCACACACTTAAACACAGTGAAAATGGTAAATTTTATACTATGTATATTTTACCGTAACAAAAATGTCCAAAGAATGAAGTCTTGTGTTTTAGGGTTCAATAACATTTTAAAAATCAGAAAACTGTCGCATGTATATATGAAATAAATATATAAATATATTTATATAGATATATAAATATTTATAAATTATAAAGATTTATAAAGATACATTTACAAAGATATATATAATCTTTATATATAATATATATCTTTATATAAAAGAGATATATAAATATATCTCTTTATTATTTATAAAGATATATTTATAGATATATATACAAATATATATATCTTTATATAAAAGAGATGTATAAATATATATCTCTTTATTATTATTATTTTTTTACCCAAGTGCACACATTCTTTCGCTGTACCTCGAATGCTCATTGGTGCTTTATTAGGAGCCCGAGTGGACAAGGCGTTAGAAAGGGCACGTACAAACCAGTTCCCACCTCTCGCTAAGGACATTTGTGGACACAATCCCTTCTCAAACCGAGGCTTGACAGGACGGGGATTTCTGTGACCCACCTGGGCTGCTGAAGAGCATGAGCCGTGGAGGTCTGGGGAGTCAATGGGCAGCAGCTTGCTGCAAGCTCAACATTTACATGAAACGCTCCTGCAAACACCGGATTCCCCATAATCCACCATGCCCCCCGCATTTGTATGAAACTAATGCTTTCAGTCGTTGAACAATTGAATTAAAGCCAAGCTCCCCAAGTACACGCCAACTTTCTCCCTGGTGGTTTTATCTGTCACAGGCATGTTCCAAGGGCTTTGGAGGTCTGTGCCTGGGCTCAGAGTGGTGCCATGCTCAGTAGCTGCAGTGGGAAGGTTCTAGAACATCCATTTTTAGTTGTGGGAAACAATGACAACAGTGAAGAAAATCTCTTTGGGGCAGGCCTCACGCCGCACCATCGTCGCGTGAATGCCTTGAAACAGCGCAGAGACGGACGAGAAGAGCAGAACAATGACTACACCTCCTAAAATCAGATTTGTAGGGCCTGACCTCTGCTGCCATGGCAACAGAAACGCGGCATCCTGGCCACTCATCAAAAAATGTATTTCATTCATAGAGTATGTGCATTTCGAGGCTGTTAGTGGAGATGAAATGAGTCCGAGCAAGTAAAACACGCAGCATACGGCCTAGCACAAAAAAATACGTAACGGATGCTCACCTTATTAATGTGGAAACCCCTTTAATTCCCAAGGATTTGTGGAACACTTCAGGATGCTGCAGGGTGTTTTAGACAATGTCAGAATGAAAGACCAAGCTATAAAATATAGACTCTGATGGAAGTTGCTATCTGTGGTTAGAAACCAGATTTACGGCATGAAAAGTAGGACAGCAGAGTAAGACGGAAAAACATGAAATGAGGGAGGCAAGTGTTGATGACATAGTAGTATTCGCTGAGAACTGGGCTCTGTTTCCAGCACTGGGTGAATGCTGGGGTGGGGGGTGCATGATCCCTGTCACTCTGGGCGACAGTCCTTCATGCAGAGAGGGAAACTGAGGGCTACAGGGTCCTCTGGCGCACCCCAGGTCAGGGGCAGAGCAGGAGCTCACCCCAGGGGTTGGCCTCAGGCCCACGGTCACTCCTGCTGGGTGAGCAGCAAGCAGGGACCATTCCCTCCCAGGCTCAGCGTCTTTGAGTAAAGAGGCTGTGATGTGGTGATTTATAGGAAGAAATACATATTCGGTCTTCTTGCCTGTTTCGAGCGCAGAGATCTTAGCACTTTTGGGATTTCTTAAGTGAAGAGGGGCAGGGACATGTCTTTTGCTATGTCACTGAGGCCGCTTTCGGAAGGCACCCCAAGAGTCGGGGCGCTGGTCCCAGGAAAAGCAACCCTGTGACTCAGGGGTTTGAACTTTCAGATCCAGCCAGCCCCCACACCAACCTCCAGGAAGGAGAGGGGCTGGAGGAGGAGCAGACCGCTGATGGCTGATGACTTCATCAACCATGGCTGTGTAACAGGACCTTCATAAAACCCCAGAAGGACCGGGTTCAGAGGGCTCCCAGGGAGCCCCTGGACGTGTGGGGAGGGTGCCTTGCTGGGGGAGGGCAGGGAAGCTCCATGCCCTTCCCACATACCTTGTCCCCTGCACCTCTTCCATCTGGCCATTCTTGAGGTTCATCCTTTAGCATAAACAGATGGCCCAAGGGTGCCTCAGTGGCCGAGCCGGCCAAGTGGTTGATGCTCGATTTTGGTTCAGGGTGTGATCTCAGGGTCCTGGGATTGGGCCCACTGAGTGGGGAGCCTGCTTGAGGATTCTCTCCCTCCTCCTCCCTCTGCTTCTCCCTCCACTCTCTCTCTCTAATAAATAGATAAAACATATATTTTTTTAAATGGTGGTCCAGTGAGTCAACTGTTTCTCTGAGTTCTACAAGCCTCTCTGGGAAATTAACAGAACCTAAAGAGGGAATTGCTATGACCCTCTGATCTACAGCCATCTGTCAGAAGCCCCCTGGTATCAACTTGGACTTGTAATTGGTGTATGAAGGGTGGGAGCAGGGTTGTGGGACTGAGGGCTCAGCCAGTGGGATCTGGCCCATCTCCAGGTAGACAGCGTCAGAATTGAGTGGAACAGTAGGACCCCCAGGTGGTGGTGGGGAATTGCTTGGTGGCGTGGGAGAAACCCACTTATACACCCCCACCCTGGACTTGGCATCAGAATGGTAAATCGGTTTTCAACCACATGTCCATTGAGATATATCAAGTCCAGAAACAGTCCTTCTGCCCGTGAGCGCCGAGCAAGGCTTTTTGCAACAAGACCAGCCCCCTTGGGGCCAGTTGAGCTGAGATGCTCTGGTGTTGAGGCCCCCTAAGCGCACGGAAGTGAATCATGATTGGCCTCCCTGTGATCTGCATTAATAATGTGAGATCTATTTTAGTGTGTAATTGATGCTACTCTGCTCCTGAACTTAACTTGAACCAGAGGACCGGACGTCGACTATTCCCAGTATTTGTCTCCTAGGGTCTTTACTCAATGCAGTCGCTCTGCCTTGAGAATTACAGTTGAATAGAGAGGTGGCTCTCATGCCCCTTGGACATTTGAATTATTTCTTGACAGTATTTGCCTTCTGCATAGAAAGTGATGTACTTCTTACGAATCTAGGGTTCACACAAACATTACTCGTCTTCATCCCAACCATGGATGTTGTTACCCATGTTCCGCACCGTCGTGGGTACTTTGGACGAAAACAAGGCCTCACGTCAAGCATGTGGAGAGTCTTGTGGTTCATTTGTTCATATGAACGGCGCCCAGGTATCTGGAGAGTACCTTGGTTTGATGATTTCTAACTGTTCCATTGCCCCACCCCCTTGAACAAGCATCAACTTCTCAATTTCCATCTTCAACTATTAAGTCTGGCTCCAAATTCTAGTTTGCCCATTTGTTGGACGACAGCTTTCCCGAGTCTCTGTTGCACAACCGTATAGATCACAGCACCAGATTCTCAGGCTATTGTGAGGATTAGCAGATTCAACAGGTGCAAAGTCCTTATGGCAACGTCCAAACTCCATGTTTCTGCCTGGCCTCAGAAACAACCCTGCGGAGTGTGACTTTGGCGAGGACGTTGTTTGTGGAGAAGCAGACACAAGGCCCCGCTTGATCGCACCTGTCTGCTTTCACACTGCTGGTTCATGGGCAACACGACTCTTCCCTTGAGTGTGTGCATACGTTCTGAGCACTTTACAGATGTGCTCCCACTTACATGGCATCAACCACCACCTTGAGGTGGGTATCGTCATCTGCAGGCTCCAGAGGATGCCACTGAGTCACAGCGAGGTTCAGCACCTGCCGGAGGTCCTCAGCTGGCACGAATCACAGAGCGGACAGGAAGATGGCGTGGTCTTGCTCCAGGGCACGTGTGTTCCGTCATCACCTCGGACACAACTGCATGCTTGTTTTTATATAACTGGTCCTGTTTTGTTTTTTATTTATTTTTAAACATTTTATTTAATATTCACAAGAGACACAGAGAGAGAGGCAGAGACACAGGCAGAGGGAGAAGCAGGCTCCCTGCAGGGAGCCCGACGTGGGACTCGATCCTGGGACCCCAGGATCATGACCTGAGCCACCCAAGTGCCCCTGGTCCCGTTTTCTGTGAGCCCAATGTGTAGGTCTCCCATGGTATGTTCAGATTCTAAATCAATTGTTCTATGCCTGTCTCTAATTCCTCTGCTTTCCTAACTCATTAGCAAAATGGAATCCACATGTCCTTCAATTTTTCTAGTGATTTTACAGCCATGAAAGGTTGGGGAAAAAAAAAAAACATATAGTGATAAAACAACTTCCTTTATTCTTCAGATTTGACATCCTGGGTGATTGCATGATAATATTAAAAAAATAAAGTTTCCCTAATGCTCTACAATTTGCTGAATTCTGTAAGAAAAACTTAAAAAGGTCAGCGTCATGAAATGGTCATAAATGACATGTCTGGCTTTTGCTGGGCCTGGGCTCCCGGGCCCGGGCTGCTTGCCCGCAGGCAGAGCTTGGGCGAGCCCTCTCTCCAGGGGTGGAAGTCTACCCCAGGCACCCTCGGTGGGGACCCTCGGGCGCCAACCGCCACTCCTGAGCCCCAGGGGGACCAGGCTGCGCCAGGGGCTCTACCTGAGAGGCGGACCTTTGTGTATCATAGAAATTTTAACATAGTCCGAAGGATCACACACCCCTTAAGCCTCTGACATCATCCCTACTTGACACCCCAATAAGGGGGTTCTTGACTCCGTCTTAGCAATGGAGGCAAGTTCAGCCCCTGAGTTCAAATCAAGCACCGATAACCGTGTTTGAAAGTTCCTCTTCCCTACCGGGCAGGTGCTGGCCTTTTCTCCCACCCTCTCTTTCTCCAGAACTTTCTCTCTCCCCTAAATGTCAGGCCGGCCCCACCCACGAACTAATAAATCAACACCGAAGCCCACGCACCCTGCCTTCTCTTCCTGGGCCTGCAGGGAAAGATCCTGATTCTCCCCCTTTGGTCTGCAGGGAGACCCCTCCTCCTGCGTGGACCATTCTGTGCCTGAAGGACTCCTGCTAGGACCCGAGACCAGGTCAGCACCTTGGAGGGGGACAGGACAGGGCACGGTGAGGGCCAGCGGTGGGGGGGGTGACAGTATGCGCCTGCTGCCACGCGGCCTGCACCTGGCGGCCTGGCCGAAGCTGCTGCCAAGCTGCCCGCTGAGGCCTCCCGGCCGCAGCCCAGCACCAGCCTCACTTCGCTGCCTCTTGGTGGCTTTTCATCTCTGCTTTTAGTGTGTGCAGCCCGGCAGCACCAGGGGCCCACCTCAGAGCCAAAGGTGATGATGCTCCTGGAACTAGGCAGGGCCGGTGGCGGGAGAGGGGGCTCTGTCGTCACAGAAGGGCCACGGCTTCCTGCGGGGACACTCCAGGCCTTCTGCCCGCAGCGCCCGCCCCCGATGGCCGGGGTCTTACGGCCTGGCTGACCTCGCACCCCTGCTCTCACCTGAGTGCTCACAGCTTGCACCTGTAGGCCCTGGTGTCCTGAGGCGCGTTGGAAACCCGATGTGTGCGTCCCCCCGAGTCCATCTGTTGAAGCCTCACCCCCCGTGTAGCGGTGTCAGGAGGTGGGGACTCCAGGAGGTGTGGAGGTCACAACAGGAAGGGAGGCCTCACAGATGAGCCCCCCATGACCCTGGGTGGCTCAGCAGTTGAGCATCTGCCTTCGACTCAGGGCATGACCCCAGGGTCCTGGGATTGAGTCCCGCATCGGGCTCCCTGCAGGGAGCCTGCTTCTCCCTCTTCCTGTGTCTCTGCCTCTCTCTCTCTCTGTGTCTCTCATGAATAAATAAATAAAATCTAAAAAAAAATAAAAAGAGCCCCCAGGGAGCCCCCTCGGCCCTCTGCCCAGAGGACCCCGTCTATAAACCAAACGGTAAGGTCTCACCAGACACGGGATGTGCTGGCACCTGGACCTCAGACTTCAGGCTCCAGGGCCGAGGGGATGAATGCCCGATGTGGGTAAGGCACCCAGTCTGCGGAGTTTTTGTTGTAGCAGCTGGAGGTGTCTGAGATGTGAAGCGGAGCGCGGCCGGGTGCGTTGTCCACTATTCAGGAAACAAGAGTTTAAAGCATCTTCAGGTGGCCTAACTATGCAAGGTGTCTTCTTGGGAGGGCGTGCTGGAAAATTCATGACTCAGTAAAGCCACAGCTACAATACCCCAGGCTGGAGCCTGTCGCAGGCCGAGTACCCGCCTGCCCGCCTACCTTTGCTCGAGCCTCCTCGATGTTTGCACGACCCCTCGCTTCCAGCAAAAATGCTCGTCAGCTCTCTTTCTTCCCGGGTTCATTCTGCTCCTTTCTTGGGCTGGGGAAGTAATCAAATATCTCAGATTATAAAATCTCTGGCTGTCAGTCACAGGAGCCAGAAAAGTAAAAGCGCGCACAGAGTGATGTGAATGAAAATAAACAGTTTAGTTGCCTCTTCTGCTCAGTTATTTTCAGCAAGTATCGGGAGATAATACCTCTGTGGATAATCAAGAGCCAATTTATAATCATAACGCCTGCTTAAGCAAATTAAAATAAGGGCATAAAGTATGGCAATCAGGGAAAATTTTGCTAGGGAGCTATCACTGATGGATGCTTTTAAAAGAAATGTCGCTATGATGGGAATATTTCTGAATCCTGGTTGGCGTCGCCTACACATGGCGTTTGGGGTCAGGTAACCTTGTCCGCGGAAGCAAAGAGGAGGTGAGGATTGTCCTCTGCCCATCTGGGATCTGTGGTTGCTGGGAATTAAACTGGAAAAAAAAAAAAAAAGACAGTTGAACAGAAGAACGTGCATACTTTATTGAGTGTTAATATTCTTTGTGTCCATGGAGGCCTCCGTTACATAAGAAATGAAGACCCAAGATTAAGAGGAGATGAAGACCCACCATTTACATCGGCGTGGATGGAACCAGAGGGCATGATGCTGAGTGAAGCAAGTCAGTCGGAGAAGGACAATCATCATATGGTCTCACTCATTCAGGGAATAGAAATAGTGAAAGGGATTAAAGGGTAAAGGAGGGAAAATGAATGGGACAAATTAGAGAGGGAGACAGACCATGAGAAACTCCTGACTGGGAACCAAACAAAGGGTTGCAGAAGGGGAGGCAGGTGGGGGGATGGGGTGACTGGGGGATGGGCACTGAGGTGGGGGCACGTGACGGGATGAGCACTGGGGGTTATACTAGATGTTAGTAAATTGAATTTAAATAGGGATCCCTGGGTGGCTCAGCAGTTTAGCTCCTGCCTTTGGCCCAGGGGGCGATCCTGGAGTCCCGGGATCGAGTCCCGTGTCAGGCTCTCTGCATGGAGCCTGCTTCTCCCTCTGCCTTTCTCTCTCTCTCTCTCTCTCTCTCTCAAGTAAATAAATAAATAAGTAAATAAATACATTTCTAAAAAATTTAAAAAATAAAATTTAAATAAAAAATGTAAAAAAAAAAAAAAAAAGAAAGAAAGAAATGAAGACCCAAGAAAGTAGGTAGTCCTGAGAGCTCATGTACCATTTGAAGAACATGCTCCACGGCAGAGACTGACAAGACAGGAGAGATAGAGGTGTGGGCCACCAGCAATACTGGAGATAAATGGGGGGACCCCTGGGGATTTAGGTCATTGTCGTAGGCACGTTCGCACAGGCCCGTTTCGGTGTCTAAGAATGTGTGCTCTTCTGGTGAAGGGAGGGGGCCTTTCTCCTGCAGAATTTTTTTTTAAAGATAGTCTTATTATTTATTATTGTTAAAATATTTTATGTATTTAGAGAGACAGAGAAATAGCGAGAGAATACAAGTGGAAGAGAAGGACAGAAGGAGAGAGAGAATCTCGAGCAGACTCCATGCTAAGCGTGGAGCCTGATGTGGGGCTCGATCTCACAACCCTGAGATCAGGCCCTGAGCCCCCGAAATGAAGAGTAGGACATTTAATGGACTGAGGCAGCTGGGCACCCATCTCCTGGGGGATTTAATGACCCAGGAGAGAAAGGAGATAGGAAGGAGGCGGTCAGAGACCCCTCCCTGCATCCGCAAGCGACTTCCACTCAAAATAGTCAATATGCCAGTTCTGCATATTTTAGCAGTGGCATGTGCAGGACCTTCACCCCTAAACTACCAAACCCTCATTATCCCCCAGTAGGGAGGATAGGGAAGCGGCTCATTGACCACGGAGCGTAGTTGGCTTCCAAGCTCGGGGCCAGCCCTGGAAGGCCCAGGGAGGTGGCCCTGACCTCAGAGAGGCTCCCGCTGGGGCCAGAGAAAAAGCGTGCTGTGTACTCACCCGTCACACGACGTAGGCACTGCCCTCGCCGCCTCCCTAACACCTCAAATAATTCCTACTCAGCTACCATACTGTGATTTGTAAGAAATACTCCATCCTCATCTTCATTCCTGCCACAGAGCTCCAGAAACCCTTGCAAATTCCTAAGAGATCAAAGCAATGGGAGCATCTTTGGCTCTAGTATTTCTTCTTTTGCTCTCGGTTCCTGAAATAGCTGTGGCATCATAAGGGTAGACGGAGGGTCCTGTTGTTCATCAGAAACCCCTTCCGACCACACCTGGGTTTATGTAAAGAATCCAGCTCTTGGAGACGATTAAAAATGGGGGCTGGTTGCCAGGGGAACCAGGCATCATAGGAGATTTGGAACTTTCAGCCCAACCGTTGACCTCCAGGAGGGGGAGAGTGGCTGGGGGCTGGATCAGCTGCCCATCAAGCACGCCTTTGTGATGAAGCTTCCACAAAGACCCCAAAATGACAGGGTTTGGAGAGCTTTGGGGTTGGAGGACACATGGAGAGTGGGGACAGCTCTCCGGCCCTGGAGAGCCTCCACACCTCTCCGCAGTCTTGCCCCACTCGTCTCTCCACCTGGCTGTTCCTGAGCCATATCCTTTCTTAATAACCTGGTAGTCTAGTAAGCAAAAAGAGTAAGTTTCCCCCAAGTTCTGTGAGCCGCGCCCGCACACTAAGCGAATCTGTAGCAGCTCCGATCAGTAGTAGCCAGTAGGTCAGATGCACAGGGGACCACGCAGACCTGTGGGTGCTGTCTGTGAGGGGTCGGGAGGGGTGCTGTGGGACCAGGCCTCAGCCTGTGGGGTCCGACCCCATCTCCAGGTGGCCGGTGTCAGGACCTGGTTAGATTGCAGCCCACCCAGCTGGGGCTGCAGCATTGCTCCCCGTGCCAGGGGCCAGCGTTGCAGGGGCGTCGCGCAGCAGGGAAGGGTTTCTTCCTAATATCAACGTTCCCCCAATCATCACCGTCTCCGATAGAAAGAAAACAAAGCAAAACAGCTGTAACAGAAGGTGACCCAGGTCCCATAAGGAGCTCGAGAGTTTTTTTTTTTTTAATTTTGTATTTGTTATTTTATTTCATTTTTAATTTTTATTGAGGTGTATGTGCCACACATTGAAAACGGAAACCCCCTCCTGCAGAACTACATTCAGAGCACTCCTTTATGGTCTCCTTGATGCCCCATTATTGGTTCCCTTTGGTCCTCAGGTTCCGCGACCCCTTGCTGTGACCCTGAGAGCATCCGCGGTGAGGTTTTATTACAACGAAAGCACAGTGTCTCCCGCCATTTGCATCAGTAGGATTCGATCGGTCATTAATTCTGCAAATCAGACGTACAAAGTGTTTGCAGCATCTTTACCACCAGTTCAATCCTATTACATTTAGGAATATTTTCCGAGCCCCCACTGGGGTAGAGTATGGTTCTTGCAGCTGGTGTGTGGGCAGACAGAGGTAGGCCCCCTGCAGCCCACAGCAACCACAGCCATCGCTGGTGTGCACTGAGCACGTGCCCGGGGCCTGTCCTGGATCAAGCGACTTACACGCATTAGCTCACGGAACGCCCAGAACAGCTCTAAGACCCGCGTTGATGGACAACGAAGGAACCACCCGGTAAAGGCCTCGTCCTGCTTTTTAGATAAGCAGTCACTCTTGTCTGGTCGTGCGTCTTATCCTTTCCCCCATTGCCCAGGTCCCCGTCTGTATTTTTGGGGCATCGGTGCAGCACGGGCTCCAGCAAGACCCTGGGAGAAAGACCCGTGCGGTGAGTCCTCTGCCTTGCACGGCTGGCAACTACTTGCTGAGGGTGAATATGTGCATGCATTAAAAATATGTTTGTAATTATCAGCTGCAGTCTATGCTGAGTCATTAACGAGGAAGCCAGAGGCAAAGACAAAATGCTCCAACAGTTCAGAGGACAGTGACAGCAGTGGCAGAGAGCAGGGACACTCGGGAGAAGGTGGGACATGAGCCGCCCTTGAAAGGAAGGGAGAGTGCTCGGGGACTCTCTGGGGTCAGTCCACTTTTTAACTACAACCAAGCCCCGAGGGTACAATGAGAATCTTCCAGATGTCTCACTGGCTCGTCCTTCAAGTCCTCCAAGGTCACCACCCGTCCCACATCAACCAATTTGGGGATTGCAGGACAACATCCTTTATGAGCAAAGGATTTGTTCCAAATTTCGCTTATTTTATTGATCATACTGTCAGAGCCACCAGGTTGTAAGCATCGCTAATCATCCCAAATGAAAAGCACCAGGAAGTTCCCCCAGGTATTGCAGGGCACGACCTGGCGCACAGATGGTAGATTGGCTTAGCATGTGATGAAGGCCACCGCACCTTACATAAATCAGTGGCTGTTTGATACCCTGTAGGAATGGGGTGGGAGTGTTTGGAGGAGCGCAGTGTGAGACACCCACGGGACAAGTGGAAGGTGTTCTGAAGCCCGTGAAGTCACATGGGTGTAGTGTGGGCGCTTGTTCTCCATCCAGAAGGCATCCCACTGCAGGTGGGGCGGGGAGGAGGCCCTGCGGCAGGGATGCAGAGGATTCCCTGAGGGGTCTGATTCACTCATGAAGCTGTTGCAGAGTTCCTCAGACAGCAGCCTTAGACATCCGAGAACTCTAGAGTTTCAAGGGTGGCATAGGACGAGAGCAGAGGCCCACATCGAGCTAGAGCCAAGTCTCTTGCAGGCAGTGGGATCCCTGGTCTGGGGGACAGAAAGGCAGAGGACTGCGTTATGACCGCGAAGTGTCTAGAGGGCCACCTGGGGACAGAAGAAATGAAAATGGGTTGACAATGTCACCTGCTGCTTTGGGGTCAGAGACAAGAGGCCACCTAAGGCACTGAGGGAGTCACTACGGGAGCGTACGGTGCCATGCAGGTCAGCCTGTATACGTGGTCCCCGTTTTCTGAACCCCGGAACACTCTCTTTTACGTGCGTATTCCCATTGTAGACTTTGTCACTTCACCGTTTTACTGTCTTCCCTGTAACGTCACACGATGTTGGCCTGTGCCCTGGGACAGCTGCTTAGCTGTGTGGACGGCTCTGTTGACCTGGTCCTCCGTCCCATCCTCACCGCCCCTCTGCGCGGCAGCACAGGAGGTGTTTTCAGATACAGGTACCTATGGGGAGCGGAGGCCGGCGGCGAGCAGAGACCGAGCTCAAGGAGGTCGGGCCTCCTAGGCCCCGCAGCCCAGCCGCTCAGCTCCCGACAGACTCCAGGGACCGCTCGCTGGAAAACGATCCCGTCCCTAACGTTAGAGTCTTCCTTAACACCGATTTTATGAAGGCGTTCCCTTGTTGTTAGCCTTCTCGGTCTTCAACATTTCATTTGTGATGTAAGAACTACCAACCTTAAATCAGGAATCTAAATATTGTTTCAAGGACACCCAGCACTTCCTTCCAATCGGTTAGCCCCCTTTCAAGTGCACAAGACGGTGGTTAGAGATAAATGGTACAGAGGAGAGAAATAAGAGCCTCATCGAGCCCTCCGAAATTAGAACGGGAAACATTTTGTCAAGTCGATATTGGTGCCAGTGAATTATAGCTCCCAGTGGGATTTTTTTTAATTGCTTCTCCGATAGGATTTTTCCCCCCTTTTTAAAAAAAGATTTTATTTATTTATTCATGAGAGACACAGAGAGAGAGAGAGGCAGAGACACAGGCAGAGGGAGAAGCAGGCTCCCACATGGAGCCCAATGTGGGACTCGATCCTGGGACCCTGGAGTCATGACCTGGGCCGAAGGCAGATGCTCAACCGCTGAGCCACCCAGGCGGCCCTGCAGTGCAATCTTAAATACCTTAGTAAACTGGCTTGTGCCTCCTCTCCAGAGAGGTTATTTAATATAATGATGCCCACTCTCATGACCTTCTGGGGCAGGGGCACGAATGTTCTTTTTCAACTGAATTGTATTTCCACATGTGTGCGCCAATATGGCCCTAACCATTCCCTCCTCGGTGAGTCTTCTTCAGACCCCTGTCGTGGTCACTTCCCCCTGCCTCGCCTTTGCGTCACTGCCAGTTTTTATTTTTTATTTTATTTATTTATTATTTATTTATTTATTTATTTATTTATTTATTTATTTATTTTACTGCCAGTTTTTAATCCCATTGCCTCTCTTCACCCGTAATCACTTTGGATGCTCGTGTCTTGATTCCCGGCTCTGTGGTCAGCCTGCTGTTGACACCTAGGCACTCACACTTAACCCAGATTTTGAGCAGGCTATTTCGAGAGAGAGATGCAATTTCTGTATTTACTCGACTTCAAACCCAGCTCCAGTCACGACTCTTCGGTTGTCACATCATCCCAAGAGTATGTGCTAATTATCTTTTGGTGGATGTTCCAATTAACAACCGACGTACCCAGATCTACTGCTTTATTCCGAGTCTACATGTCACGAATGACAGAGAAAAGGAAAAAAATAAATAAATAAAGGCTCAAGTTGTAAAGAAAAAAACTTACCTGCAAACATGGCTTGCGAGCTCCAGATAGTATAAACGTTTAAGCCATGTTAACTAAAACCCAGTTTCAGTGCAGTGGCAGAAATGGCACGGGTCCAGCGACATTGTTTTTTTTTTTTTTTTTTTTAATTTAGTTTGGGCTTGGATGCTGTTTTGTTGTTATTTCGAGGTACCCTTTGAAGGTGTGGGGCTCGACATCTTACATTCTGATTCCATGTTCACCCACTTTCTCTTTTCCAGCTCATCCTGCCTCACACCCCCTTGGACAAGACAAGCCAGTTAACGGATTGCTTGTCTCATGCTGACTTGCATGTAGTCAATCAACAATGCCCTTGGAAGGTTGCTCTGGGGACAGGACTCGAAAACGGAGCAAAATGTGGAATAAAGTATTTAGGTTACAAGGGAGGTGCATTTCATGGCAGTGGATCAAGCGGATATCATAATGGATGTTCTAGACATCGAGCCCCAGACTCACAAAGTTCCGAGAGCCTCCACCCAGGTATGGGGGTCATGGCATCTGTTCTCTGTGGTTGTTAATTTACCCCATGAAGTCATTTGCCTGAAGAGTTTGCTCTAGAGATGCGCTGGCACCAAGTCCAAGTGACGAGCTCTTAGACCAGGATGCTTCTTCTAGCCCCTTCTCTGTTTGCTCCCTTGTTTCCAGCCTCCACCTGGCAACTTCCTGGGCATCTGTCTCAGTCTGCATGGGCTGCTGTAACAAAATGCCCCAGATGGGGCTCCTGTCCTCAGGGAGATTACAGATGCATGGGGGAGAGATACAGCCCGGGAGCTTCCGTGCTTCACGTGGGCCTCACACGGGCTCACCATCGATAAGCCGACTGTGGGTGGTTTGCTGTGCACCTTAGGAAAGGGACTGTGGTTCCGGAGGTGATTGAGTCAGGGAGGCAGACTTCAGGGAAGTTCTTTGCCTCACTGAAGAGCAGAAATGGACGGCACCTAGGTGCTCTGGGGGTGGGGGGAGGCTCCAAGACACATCCCAAGACAGGGAAGGAGCAATTGCAATGTGTTCCCAGGATGAGGGAACTGCGCAGGAGGTGAGAGATGACACGAGCACCAGGTCAGGGACTGAGCTGGTGTCCCTCGGCTCCAGGCTGCCGTCTGTCCACTGCTCTGTGATACCAGGCTGGGGCCCCGCAAACCCATTCCTGCTGGGCCAGCTGGCCCCAGGGTAGACTCTACTGCAGGAGCGTGCAGGCAGGCACAGGGCTCCTTCCTCCACTCCTCAGAGGTCTACCAGCTTCTGCTCCTTGGGCTTCCACCAAGCCCCTGAGACTCAGCCATCCCGTCCCCTCTTCCCCGCAGCCCAGCAGGGGTGGCTGCCCTGCCTTTGCTGTCATCAAGCCCTGTGGACATAGCCTCTCTTTTCTTCGAAACCTGATGCCTAGTCAACGATTACATCATTTTTCTGTGTTGGACTAGGTGGTGTGTTTCTGTCTCCTTTTTGACACACACATAAGCAAATGCAGTATCGATGGAAATACTCTTCTAAATCTGCAACCCCCCATGCATTACTAACTATGGTTTTGTTTTGCACGCTTACAAACATGTATGTGAAACTGGTATCCATCAATCTGAGTTTCTGTGCAATACTCGTGGCGTGGATATAGCCATCGTCCCGGTGACCACCCCGAGCAGTCAGTCAGTCAGTCACAATCACTCCACTTACATTTATTTGTTTCCGAGTGGACTTTTTTTTTTTTTTGTAAGATTTTATTTGTTTATTCATGAGAGACACAGAGAGAAAGGCAGAGACATAGGCAGAGGGAGAAGCAGGCTCCATGCAGGGAGTCTGACGCAGGACTCGATCCCCGGACTGGGATCATACCCTGAGCCAAAGGCAGACGCTCAACCACTGAGCCACCCAGGTGTCCCTCTGAGTGGACTTTTAGAGATTGGAATGCACTATCTAGGTTTGGCCAAATTAGGAGTAATTTCTGTATTTCTATGCTTTGACACGAACACTCCTTAAATCCAAATTCTGTATGCACAGAATACTTTTGGTGACTCATTTGTAATCAGCCAACAATATAGCCATGAAAAAAAGAGGATTAATTGACGGATTTTAAGATATTCTTTAGCATTCTGATTTCTAACTGCGTATATCGCCTGAAGTGGAGTGTCATTCTGTTTCACGGTTGTTTCCCTAATAAGCATTAATTCGTCAGCACTTTGCTTGAACATGAGAGACGGTGGAAATGTGGGTAACTCATGATATGCAAAAAAATGATTGTTTAGCAGTTTGCCAATATAAAGGGTTCCATCGAAATCAATTTAACACATTATTTCGCTTATATCCCCTTCAAACCATTTTTCTGCTCCATTCTATTTATTTCCACAAACCCGCTCCACTTCCATTATTTCAAACCAACTGTGTTTTACAGATATTTTTAAAAATTCATTTTCCCAAATTCGAACTTTATGCCTTCTTTAATATCATAATCTGAAAGAAGTTAGACAATATTGATTTCATTATCCTAGTAAATGAATCAATTGATATGTGAGTAGGGATTGCTAAATTATCACTGATTGTGAGAAATAGGTAAAAAAAAAACTACTCTCTGAATTCTCAAAACTGAATACTTGATGTAGTGGCAATACAGATCTCAGTTGAATAGATTAAACAAAAAATAAAGGTGGTCTATTTATACTCAGCATTCCCTCCTATATTATATGATGAGTGCTCATAAAAAGAAAATATTGCAATTTCTTCCTCTGGAAATTCTCTCTCCATCAGTTTCTCACTTACATTCCCAAAGTGAACACATACAAACAAAAATTAAGTTTAAAAGAGATAGGGGCACTTGGGTGGGTTGAGTGTCTAACTCTTGATTTTGGTTCAGATCATGATCTCAGGGTCGTGGGTTCACGTAGCACTCAGCAGGGAGTCAGCTTGAGATTCTCTTCTCCCTCTCTCTTTGTCCCTCCCTCTGCTCACATCACACAATCTGCCCTTCCCCTAAAGATAAATAAATCTTTTAAAAAAAAAGAATGAAAGAGGGGCAGCCTGAGTGGCTCAGTGGTTTAACGCCACCTTCAGCCCAGGGCCTGATCCTGGAGACCTGGGATCGAGTTCCGCGTCGGGCTCCCTGCATGGAGCCTGCTTCCCCCTCTGCCTGTGTCTCTGCAAATCTCTCTTTCTCTCTCTCTGGGTCTCTCATGAATAAATAAATAAAAATCTTAAAAAAAAAAAAAGAATGAAAGATACAAAAGAATTTGAGAAAGTCTAAGTAATTAGTGCAAATTCCCAAGTCAGGCTTTTCACTGCATTTTGGTGTAGATCTAAAATTGCAATTATGTCTTAAAAGATTCATAGATTATTTATATATACCTGCACAGTTTTCCCTAGCATTATCTAGCATTGCTGAGGGACATTTGTTACAATTGATGAACTGATATTGACACATGATTATTAACCAAGGTCTGTACTTACCTTAGGGTTGACTCTTGGTGTTCTATACTGCGTGGGTCTTACTAAATGTTTAAGGAAGTGTACATACCTTTACTGCATCACACAGGGCACTTTCCATATTCTAAATATCCCCCGTGCTCTACCTTTTCATGCATGCATTGCTGAATAATGCTCCACCGTACGGATGTATCATGCTTTTTACCCATTCATCTATTGAAGGATATTTGGGTTGCTTCCAAGTTTTGGGGATTAGGCATAACACAACTATAAACATTCCAGGACTTTATGTGGTTGTAAGTTTTCAACTGTTTGGACAAATACCAGGAAGTACATTCGTTGGATCATATGGTCAGAATTTGTTTAGTTTCCCAAGAGATTGGCAATCTGTCTCCCAAAATGACTGTGCCATTTTGCATTTTCATCAGTCCTAAGTCAGAGTTCCCATTGCTTCACATCCTCATCAGCATTTAGTATTGTCAGTTTTTTTTGTTTTTGTGTTTGTTTGTTTTTTTTTTTTGGCCCATTCTAATAGCAACTTGGTGGTACCTCATTGTTGCTCCAATTTGCAATTTCCTAATAACATACAATGTTGAGCATCTTTTCATATGTTTATTTGCCATCTGTGTATCTTCAGTGAGGTGTCAATTTAGAGATTTTGTCCATTTTTTAATCGACTGCTTAAGTGGGTTCTTACTGTTGAGTTTTAAGAGTTCTTTGCATATTTTGGATACTAGTCCCTAATTACATATGTTTTTTTTTCACAAAGACTTTCTTCCAATCAATGTCTTTTCTTTTTACCAGGATAAGGAAAAGACACCGATGAGATGAGAACAACACAAGTAATGATGTACATGTCACATGCACGCACACACACACACACACACACACACATCTTCTTTGTTAGAACTCTATCCCACTTGCAAGAGCAACACTTAGGAACCTCCTGCTCTTGCTCCACCTTCCCTGTTCTCCTGACTCATCATTACAACACCTCTCAGGCATTCGCTCAATCCCTTCTACACATGGAGTCAAGCTTGTTTTGAGGGTTGTTTATGTTTCTCATCTTTATTTCAGATGCCTATGTTTCTGTACACTCACTCTCTCACTTCCTGTCTCTTGTAGAGGAAATAATCCTTCTCTTTCCCATGTTTCCTCCAAGAAATGTACTTCATCCTCAGAATCTCTACCCACCAGTTATTTCCTCTTTTGTGGTTTACCTTTTCTCCATTTTGTCTTCTCTCTCCTACAAAAAAGAAGACAAAATCTTCTCTTGACCTCACTAATCATTCAACAGAAAAAACTCTCTTCAATGTCAAACTCCCCCCAAAACTTGGCTATTCTTTTCTACTGTGCCTACTCCTTCTATCTATAATTTGTCCTTTGATCTGTAAAGTTTCTCCCTGTAATGCTGTTAAAATCACTTATCCTCCCTTATCAAGGATCACCTTCTGTTCACCAAAGTAAGCAATTCTGTTGTCTTTGAACTTGGGCAACATTTGACAGTATTAGACATGTTTTGGTTCCCAGATCCTTCTGGATATCTTTCCGTCCTAAAGCTTCTATCAAAATACATATTTTCCTGGTTTTCCTTCATTTGTATTGCTTCCTAGGGCTTTCTTTCTCTAGCCTTTTTTTTTTTTTTTTTAAGAGAGGGAGAGAGTGTGTGAACAGGGTGGGGTTTGCTGTAGAGGGACAGGGAGACAGACAATCCCAAGCAAACTCCCCACTGAGTGTGGAGCCCCACTAGGGGCTCAATCTCATGATCCTGAGATCATGCTCTGAACAGAAATAAGAGTCAGTTGCTTAACTGACTGAGTCACCCACGTGTCCCCCTTTTGCTTGACCTTTAATATAAGGCTTTTTTAAAAATTCTGGCTTCCGGAGTATCTGGGTGGCTCTCTCAGTTAAGTATCTGCCATCAGTTCAGGTCATGAGCCCAAAGTCCTGGGATCGAGCCCTGCCATCAGGCTCCCTGCTCAGCGGGCAGACTGCTTCTCTGTCTCTCACTCCCCCTGCTTGTGCGCTCTCTCTCTCTGTCAAATAAACAACTTATTTTTAAAAATTCTGGCTTCAGCTGTCTTTCGCCCTCTCTCCTTCAAACTTCTCTCGTGACCTTAGGATAACTTTCAGGCAAAATACTTTAGTTATCCTCTCTCCACAGACAAGTCTCCAGTACAAATTTCTAGCTTTGGGGTCTTTTGAGCTCAAGTTGCACACCTCTAATGGTCTTTTTGGCATCTACTCCAGCATGACCTGCTTTTACCCTAAGATTCATGAGGGCCAAAATCAAAATTTCCTTTAGAATCTACTCCTTGTGTCCTGACTTTTCTGCTTCCACTAATGGTCCCACTATTTCCCAGGATACAGCCTTAATACTTTCATGCATCTTTCAATTTGTGCTTCACCGTCAGCCGCTCCAGTGGGCTGCTTCAGAGTCTGAATCCCATCAGCCTTCAAGCTGAATGCAATTTGTCTCTGGCCTTGGAACCTTCATAATTCTGGGATTCTAGTCTGTATTATATTCTCAGGAGTTTTGAAAAAGAGATCTCCATTCCTATGTTACAAGCTATCCTAATGAATGTGCAGAATCGTAATTCTTTCCTATCACCACCATGTTCACCACAGTAAGCATATGCTCCATGCTCAAATAATATTTGCTAAGAGGAGTTGAACTTCCCTGATTCCTTTCATCACCTGTCCTTCATAACTGGAGTTCCAGACACCAAAATTCTTGCATTTATCTGATTTCATGTTTTTTAATTTTCTAAATCTTAATTAAGTGGTGCATAACATCTTGTAATCAACTAGGATATTAGCAAAAGTTGCTAATTTGCCATGATATTTGGCATTTTGAACTATGTGGCAGAAATGAAAACCAACCAACCAACCCAACCTTATCATTACTAAAGCAAAAGCAATGTGTTATAGACTTAATCCCTTGTGTGGTTGAGAAGGCATTTTCACTTAACCTTCCCTATTTTAGTCTTCTCAGACTGTCTGAGAAAGTACCCTCAGGGCAGAGAATTCTCCTGCTTGTTTTGAGTGCAGTCTGACTGCCCTTGAGGTAATCAGGTGTGACTAGGTAATGTGCTTTAATAATTATGGCATTTAAAACATTTTGTTCTGTTTGGTTTTATTGTTGGATATGTAAAAAGATTTACAAAGTCTAGTCATGGCTTAGTTCCATGGCAAGGCATTCTGACAGAAAAGATGCACAGGGATGTGCGCTATGACCTAAGCAATTCTGGAGAGAAATTACATGGAAGGCCTCACCTCTGATCTGGGCCACTTTCTCCTTTCCAAGGCCAAGAGAAGTTAATAACAGTAAGTGCAGGTGACCATCTCTGGCTGCTGGGTGCTGGCCTACTGCCAAGGGAGTCACCCCAGGGAGCAATGTTTCATAGACGGTAGGTATAATGAGACCCTCTAGAGCTCCCACATCCAAGTCACAAACTGGTAGCTCCCAGGCCGGGCTCAGCAGTGAATTTTGGCTTCACATAGTTGGCTCAAACAATGTTTTTCACATTGTTGGCCCAAACACAGTTTTAAATCTAGGCTGGACACCAACATTTAAAAAATCATGAGATTTCACATAGAGCTTTGGATTTCTGGCTTCTTGGTATCTGGCCTCCATACTCACACAAAATTACTTGGCTGGAATTAAGAGTATTCAACCCTTTTGTGATGGACTGGTGCTCTGTCTTTCCAACCATCCCTGTCACTGAGCCAGACCAGCTCCTATCCATTACCGTGCACTTCACCCAGGAAGGTAAATCATGGGGTGGCACAGGTCCTACTGGTATGGAAGGCTGTGACTCTAGGAATCACTTGGGAATTACCACAACATCTCAAGTCAAGTCTTGTTCATCAGAAAGGATGGATGTATTTTTAGGATGATGGAAAAAGAAATCAATTTGAATGGAATAATAGGCCAATTATAGCTAAATTGGAATTAACCTCTGATTTGAGATTCAGAGAAACTTTTTTTTTCCAGACAAAACAGACTTTACTTTTTTGTATATTTTTTTATTGGAGTTTGATTTGCCAGCATATAATATAACACCCAGTGCTCATCCCATAGAGTGCCCCCCTCAGTGCCCATCACCCAGTCATCCCATCCCCCCACCCATCTCCCCTTCCACTACCCTTTGTTTGTTTCCCAGAGTTAGGAGTCAGTCTCTCATGTTTTGTCTCCCTCTCTGATTTTTCCCACTTATTTTCCCTCCGTCCCCTATAATCCCTTTCACTACTTCTTATATTCCTTGTATGAGTGAAACCATATGATGATTGCCCTTCTCCAATTGACTTACTTCACTCAGCATCATACCCTCCAGTTCCATCCATGTTGAAGCAAGTGGTGGGTATTTGTCATTTCTGATGGCTGAGGAATATTCCATTGTATACATAGACCACATCTTTTTAATCCATTCATCTTTCGATGGGCACTGAGGCTCCTTCCACAGTTTGGCCATTGTGGACATTGCTGCTATAAACATCAGGGTGCAGGTGTCCCAGCGTTTCACTGCATCTGTATCTTTGGGGTAAATCCTCAGCAGGGCAATTGCTGGGTCGTAGGGCAGGTCTATTTTTAAATCTTTGAGGAACCTCCACACAGTTTTCCAGAGTGGCGGCACCAGTTCACATTCCCACCCACAGTGCAGGAGGGTTCCCCTTTCTCCACATCCTCTCCAACAGTTGTTGTTTCCTGTCTTGTTAATTTTCCCCATGCTCACTGGTGTGAGGTGGGATCTCATTGTGGTTTTGATGTGTATTTCCCTGATGGTGAGTGATGCAGAGCATTTTCTCATGTGCTTGTTGGCCAAGTGTATGTCTTCTTTGATGAAATTTCTGTTTGTGTCTTTTGCTAATTTCATGATTGGATTGCTGGTTTCCTTGCTGTTGAGTTTAATAAGTTCTTTATAGATCTTGGATACTAGCCCTTTATCTGATCTGTCATTTGCAAATATCTTCTCCTATTCTGCAGGTTGTCTTTTAGTTTTGTTGACTATCTCTTTTGCTTTGCAGAAGTTTTTTTCTTAAGTGCTAAAACTCATACGGCAATTTGACAGTGTGGCAGGATACAAAATCAATGCCCAGAAATCAGTGGCATTTCTTTACACTAACAATGAGACTGAAGAAAGAGAAATTAAGGAGTCAATCCCATTTACAATTGCACCCAAAAGCAAAAGATACCTAGGAATAAACCTAACCAAAGAGGTAAAGGATCTATACCCTAAGAACTACAGAACACTTCTGAAAGAAACTGAGGAAGACAAAAACAGATGGACAAATATTACATGCTCATGGGTTGGAAGAATTAATGTTGTGAAAATGTCAATGCTGCTCAGGGCAATTTATATGTTCAGTTCAATCCCTATCCAAATACCATGGACTTTCTTCAGAGAGTTGGAACAAATCATCTTAAGATTCATATGGAATCAGAAAAGGCCTGAATATCCAGGGGAATATTGAAAAAGAAAATCAGAGCTGGGGGCATCACAATGCCAGATTTCAGGTTGTACTACAGAGCTGTTATCATCAAGACAGTGTGGTACTGGCACAAAAACAGACACATAGATCAATGGAACAGAATAGAGAATCCAGAAATGGACCCTCAACTCTATGGTCAACTAATATATGACGAAGCAGGAAAGACTATCCACTGGGAAAAGGACGGTCTCTTTAATAAATACTGGGAAAATTGGACAGCCACGTGCAGAAGAATGAAACTGGACCAGACACAAAGATAAACTCAAAATGGATGAAAGATCTAAATGTGAGACAAGATTCCATCAAAATCCTGGAGAACACAGGTAACACCCTTTTTGAAGTTGGCCACAGCAACTTCTTGCAAGATCCCTCTATGAAGGCAAGGGAAACAAAAGCAAAAATGAACTATTGGGACTTAAGATAAAAAGCTTCTGCATAGGAAACATTCTTTTGCCATAATACAAATCTACCATCACATTACCTTGGTTTGCTATTCCTTATATTAAAAAAATATTTAAACAAAGACAGTCTGTCATCCTTTCAACTTTCACATTTATCAGATTCACAAGCAAGGAAGAAAGTGCATGGTCATAGAAATACAATGTAGCATTTTTTCCAGTTTTATTATTTGATTTATTCACTCTAAATATGCATTTGAACATATTTAGTACCGATATTATCTCGTATATGACGAACATTATCTATAGTGTGTTTTCAATTATTTTAGACCATTTGCTTTTAAAGAGCTCTCACAAACAAAAACAGAACAAAATGTTCTTAAAAATAATTAAACTTATTGATGTTTTTCTGAAGTTCAAGAGCAAACATTTACTCTAAAGATTGAATCTGGAGCATGAAGCCAATTTAGTGTTTCTTGAAACTGTTTTGAGTAGAACTCTAGTGCCATATTCTTCTTTTTGAAAGTTTTATTGAGGTTTAATTGAGATACAAAAATGCATATATTTAATGTATACAATCTGATAATTTGTTGCTATACAACATAGAGCCTATGGTGAACAATATTGTGTTGTGTATTTGAAAAATTGGTAAGGAAGCAGATCTCACATTGTTGTTTTTTTCATCTATAAAGCAGAAATAGTTCTACTTGTTTTACCAAGCTGTAGCAGGTTTAAAAATCATGTCTCTGGAATGCCTGGGTGGCTCAGCAGTTGAGTATCTGCCTTTGGCCTGGGGCATGATTCCGGGATCCATGATCAAGTCCCACATCATGTTCCTTGCTGAGACCCTACTTCTCCCTCTGCCTGTGTTTCTGCCTGTGTGTGTGTGTGTGTGTGTGTGTGTGTGTGTCTCAAAAATAAATAAATACAATCTTTAAAAAAATAAAAGT